>NC_137118.1:21824981-23289981 GCF_949357685.1 Gobio gobio | reverse complement strand
TAGTTCATATAGTAGCCTATAGTGAAAACAATTGTAAACAGCAAAAAAATTAAGCAAAGGTGTCTTGTGGGGACTTTTTTTTTTTTTAAATTGACAGTGATTTTCATTAGACAGTAAGGAATATCTCTGGTGGCATTTTTAACAGGGGATAATACCATAGCGGCTGCATCCGAAAAACTATACAGCTGACTTGTTGCCTTGCTGCCTTATCAGGCAATGACTTGCAAGGCAGCATTTGCGCATGAAGGCACCTCATGAAACTTCTGAGGCAGCGTAACAGTTTAATGATCTACAGCAAAACAGCGCAAGCTTTGGTGAGAACTAAGCAAATATTTAAGTACTGCAGTAGTAATTTCTCGCTAGAAATTACATCAGAAGTGGAAAACGTTGGTCAAAAACACATATTTACAAAAAAACTGACCAGCCACGCAACTTTCAGACGCCATCTTTCTTTTTCTAGCTCAGCTGTCATCAAATGGAACGCACAGGATTGTGGGATATCAAAGACAGCGAAGGATACATCTATGCTACCTTCAAAAACCGATCAGATGAAGGTCTTCCAGGAGGCAGGAAGTGAAGCTAACTTTGGATTCGGACATGCCTTGATGCCTTCCTACCTTGAAATGTGTCCTCCGAAGGCAGCATTTTCCAGTTTTCGGACACAGCCCAAGAAAAAAAAAAAATGACATTCTAAATAAAAAAATTTAAAAAAATGTTTGACCATCTGACTATACCACCCAATAGTGAAATTCTAGTAATAAAAATTATTTTCTTATAGAAAACTGGGAGATGCATGAAGTGCGTAAAGATGTAATCTCATTAGCAAATTTTTGGCTAAATTTCACAGTGAAAAAGGTCCATTTTCTGTGCGTCATACACTGCTACACTATTAGCAAAATACACAACGGTCACTTTATACCAAGCACTTTTTTGCTAGTCAAGGTGGCATGACTAAATTGAACTTGTGAAATCTGCGTGGGTAATTAATTCACTTCACGTGAAATTCTTGGATTTTCATTAAAAAAAACCCAACAAAACAAAAATAGTAAAGAAAACAAACAACCCCGTTAAAATCGACATGAAACAAAAGTTGCAATAGTTTTTTCTTCTCTATTTTGACACACTGTATATCCAAGTGAAATGGCTTCTCAAACAAAAACAAATGTAGGGCGGGTGTAGTCCGTTTATAGCCTACCTTTAGCCTTTTACTTCTGGCGACTAAGCCTTCAAAATTCATAAAAGTTGTCTTCATCTGTGATAATTATCTTGATAAAACGTGTAAGTATCAGAAACTTTTGTTGAACACAGTGCTTGTTTTTTTTTTGCAATATTCCAAAAGCCTATGGGGAAATCCTATTGGGTTTTTATTGAGGGAACCAGTGTGATGCCAACTACCAGTTGGCCTACAAAGTGACTGCACCACTCTATTGGATAGTTAAATCGTTGTGGTTTGCTATAGACCCTTTTCACATTTCCGGGTTTCTCCGAGCGGAAGTCGTCACAGTTGGGTTAAATATTATAGCTGTGAATGAGAGAATACATTAAATATTTTTTTTTGTGTGCCCATTTGCTCACATAGCAAAAGAAAAACGCCACAGTAGTGATTAGAACTTTCAAAAAGAGGGAAAAAATTGAGTGAGATTGAAAACGGGACAACCAAACCGTCTCCATTGACTTTGCATTGCGGGAGGCCGCCTCCTTGTCATTTCGGACTTATAACAAAAAACTGAACAATGTATAAAAGCTGATATGTGACAAAGTGTACAGCAAACAAACTAAACAAAACCCAGAAGCAAAAAAACAGACGTTTTTATAAGCTGTTGACCCAAAAAACGAGCGTTTAAGAACAAAAAAGTGGATTCAGGCCATTGAGACAGAGCGTGACGGGTCATATTACACTGAGAACTACGGCGACTAGAGGGGAACGTAATCAGCGACGGTAAATATAATATATAAAACGGACATTTGGATATTTGACTTAACAGTGACAAAATGTTTACTGCACACACAGACATATTGAGGCATACTGAGTGTCAGGATCCCAAAATTGACCCATTCTTCCTGCTGAAGCTTCACTTCGTATTGCCTGTATCCACTTTTATCTTCTTAAACTCTCGTTTTTTTGGGTCGACAGCTTATAAAAACGTATTTCTGTGTTTTTTAGCTTGTTTGCTTTACACCTTGTCACATATCAACTTTTAGACATTGTTCTGTTTTTTGTTATAAGTCCGAAATTACAATGAGGCAGCCTCCCGCAATGCAAAGTCAACGGAGAGCGTTGGATTATTCCCCCCCCCCCCCTCTGTGTGGGCGTAGCCTAAATACGCTCTGTCTCCATTGGTGGATTTCATGTGAGTGACGGTTGCCCCGCCCTCGAGCCAGCAAACACGTCATCAGAGAAGAGATATTAGGTGTGTTCGACATCGGCTGCGGCTGGATGCACCTGATCGGCGAGAGTAGCCGCGTGCAGGCGGGGAGGAGCTGCAAACACAGACGTGAAGTCGGACACTTTCTGCTTCCCGCGGTGACGCTCGCGCTGTGTTTGCACACTTTATCAGCTGAAGTGAAACAAATGCAACATTTGGCAATACACAGATGTTTCAGAGACATTATTGTCATGTAATACTTTATGCACTGCTTAATACAGCGTGTGTTTTTACAAGAATAAAGTTCAACATATAAGCCTACACTATCAATGAAGTGGGGTCTATGTTTTTAATCAGTTATATTTTGATAAACATGACAATATAACATCGCGACTACATGAAAGGAGGTTTTACTGTTATAAAAAACAGATTTGTGCGCATTAGTGGAGCTGAAGGTTTTAGAATAAACACGAAACACACGTGATCGCTGTCATGCGGTGAATCTGGCCAATCGTGGAACGGCTGTGTCGTCATCAGAGCCCGTGCAGCCTCATGCAGTCGCTCTCGAGAGCTCAGCAGCGGTTCTCCCAAGATGGCGGAACGAGTGGTTGGTCTGTTAAGCTAAGGAATGTTCGAAACCTTGTCACACGCAGTTTATAATATTTACATGATGTAGTTGCATGGTTTTTGTAACCGGATGTATATAGTTGTCATTTGAAGCTACATTTCAAACGTTTTGTTGTTTTATTCGTTAAGAACTTAATCTCAGAACCTATCAGACTCGGATATGGAGAAAAACTTGGCATGTGAGTGTAACGTTACTGAGGAAGAAATGGAGATAGTTACCATCAAAGATAAGAGAGTGATTCAAGACACACACTCTTACACCTGCAGAGCTTACAAGGAAGGTAATGGGGCCTGTGATTCAAGCCCTAATACACCGGACAAAAAACTTTCCAAGAAAGCGCGCAAAGAACAGATACAAGCAAATGCTGAACCATCGTTGGCTGAGTTACAAAACAACGTCATTCGTGTTATCACTGCCAAAATAAACGAAAGAGCAGACCAAACGGATGAAGCTGTTAAACACAACACTATGCAAATCGAGGGGCTTAAAAAATCGCTGGACTTCTGTCATCAGGAAGTGGTAGATCTCAAAAAAGAAAACGCTACAATGAAGATGACAGTGGAACAAATGCAAAAGAAAGTGAGTGAGTTGGAACAAAAAGTGAATGACACGGATCGATATAGCCGTCGGTACAATCTTCGTGTGTATGGAGTAGCTGAAGAGCGTGAGGAAAACGTTAAAGTTAAGGTGAAGGAGATTTGCTGTGCAGTAATTCCAGGCAGTGATGGTGAAACAGTCGCGACAGCAGTGGATGTGGCTCATCGCATCGGCAGAATACTGGATAACGGAGGAAAGAACAAGTTTCCACGGCCAGTGATCGTCAGATTTACGTCTAGATGTGCAAGAGATGCTCTCTGGAAAGGCGCCAAGAACAACGAGTTTCTAAAAAGTAGAGGTTTTCAAGTGAAGGAAGATCTGACCGCTGAGGACAGGGCAGCACGTGCTCGTCTGTGGCCAATAGTAGAGAAGGCTAGGAAAAATGGGGAGAAGGCTTACCTGGTAGGTAACAAAGCATTTGTGAATGGAAAAGAAATGAAGGGATGAACATTTCTCCACCAATAATCAGAGACTTCAGATACTGACTGTTTATTTTTTAGGTATTGTCTCTAGATGATTTACTGTTACTGAAGTCAAAAGAAGAATGTTCTGAGTTATAATTGATGAATGCAATAATAGATCAAAGTGTGTGACATGTTATGTTGTTATTAAGTGCACTTGGGATACGTTAATCTTTACTGTTATTGTTAATGTCAATTTCAATTTGTTCCATTAATGCCAGAGGTATAAGAAACCAACTAAAAAGAAAATCTTTATTTCTTTATTGTCAAAGCAAAGGTGCAGACTTTTATTTTATTCAGGAGTCTCATGCTTGTGAAGCAGATGTGACTTTTTGGAGAAGTCAGTGGGGGAATGATGTTTGGTTCTCATTTGGTACTAACAGATCAGCAGGAGTAGTTATATTAAAAGGTAAATTCAAAGGACACATTATCAGTAAGCAAACAGATACTGAAGGAAGATGGATAATTCTGCATATTAGTATTGACCTTTCTCAATATATTATAGTAAATGTTTATGCCACAAATAATAAGCAGAAGAATAATAATTTGTTTTTAACAATTGAGAGTAAAATTAACCAATTATGTTCTAAATTTCCCGGTGCCATGATTATTTGGGGTGGAGACTTCAATACTGTTATGGATGAAGAAATAGACAGATGGCCCCCTAAAAAAAATGTAAAAACGTGTGAATTAAAAAACTTATGTGCAAGAATGGGTCTTTTAGATATATGGAGACATACTTACCCATACCAAAAAATGTATACTTGGAGCAATAATGATTTGACTAAACATTCTCGTATTGACTTTTGGTTAATTTCTGCAAATAGTGCAGATGATGTTGAATTAGTGAAAATTGAGACTTCAGTTTTAACTGATCATAAGGCTATTCTGATTAAAATCAACAAAGATGCGGTAAGTTCAGGTGGTCCTAAAACAAATTATTGGAAATTAAATAAAACCTTGTTAGAGAATGAATGGTTTAAAAATAAAGCTATTGAAATTATAGCAAAATATTGGAAACAGGCATGTATCCTCAATAAATTTGGTCATAATTGGGAATTAATGAAATTTGAAATAAGAACCCTAGCTATTGGCATAGGAAAAAGAAATGCTAAAGTAAAAAAAGAGAAGGAAAATATATTAATTGAAGAAATAATAAAATTATCTAGTAAACAAATTTTAACCACTGAAGAACTTAAACAATTGACCTCCTTGCAGTTACAATTAGACACAATTTATATGGACAAAGCTAGAGGTGCCTTTATAAGGAGTAGACAGAAGTGGATGGAACAAGGTGAGAAAAATACCAAATATTTTTTTAATTTAGAAAATCGTAATAGGGAATTATCATCTATACGTAAACTCATGATTAATAATAGAATTTGTGAAAACAATAAAGATATTGCTGAATATGTTACCCAGTTCTATAAAAATCTATACACTTCTGAACCTTATAATGATAGAGAAACAGATCTTTTTTTGAATACAATTTCTGACACAACCAAGAAAATAGATGAAGAATTTAAATTATTTTGTGACAAAGAGATTGGTTTAGAAGAAATTCAAAATTGTATTGTAAGATTGAAGGATAATAAGTCTCCAGGGAATGATGGGCTTATTAGTGAATTCTATAAGATGTTTAATGTTCAGTTATCTCCTTTTTTAGCAGCTATGTTTAAGGAATCCATTACATGCGGTGAATTACCTGCAACTCTCAAACAAGGTCTTATCACAATTATTCCTAAGCCTAATAAGGATAAACTGTACATTGACAACTGGAGACCGATTACCCTTCTGAATAATGATGCTAAACTTTTTGCTCTAGTTTTTGCAAGAAGATTAAAGAAAGGTCTGGAAGAGATAATTGAGGAAGAACAATCAGGGTTTATGACTGGGAGACATATCAGTAATAATATCAGATTAATTTTAGATATGATTGATTATAATTGTTACATACCGACAGATTCTTTTATTTTATTCATAGACTTTTACAAAGCATTCGATACTGTAAGTCATGAGTTTTTGTTTAAATGTATTAAACATTTTGGTTTTGGGGATTATTTCCAAAAAGCTGTTAGGACTATTTACAATGGGTGCAATAGTTCAGTCAAATTATTAATGGGTACAAGTGGGAGATTTGAGATTCATCGAGGTATACAGCAAGGTAGCCCTTTGTCTCCATTCTTGTTTTTATTAGTCACACAAATCATGGCCTTGCATATTAAAAAAGCAGAGTTTGAAGGTATAAGAGCATTTGAAAGATTATTTAAATTGTGTCAATTGGCTGATGATACCACTATTTTTCTTAAAAACGATTTAGAAATAATAAAAGCAGTTAATTGCATTAATGAGTTTTCCTCAGTATCAGGTCTTAAAATGAACATAAATAAATCAGTGCTGTTTCCACTTAAAGCATGTAATTTAACAGAATTACATGGTATTCCTATTAAACATACAATTACATATTTAGGTGTTATTATCCATAAAGATGAGAATGAACGCGCTGTGCTCAATTTTGAACCTATAATTAACAAAACTAAAACAAGATTTAACATCTGGCTTCAAAGGGATTTATCCCTGAATGGTAGGGTCTTACTATCCAAAGCAGAAGGGATATCAAGGTCTGTTTATGTGTCTTTAGCTCTAGATATGCCATCTAATGTACACAAAGAATTGGACAAAACGTTATTTAATTTTGTATGGAGGAATAAACACCATTATTTGAGAAAGGAAATCTTATGTAAACCAAAGCGTAAAGGTGGATTATCTGTGCTTAGTTTTGAAACATTAAACAATACTTTCAAGCTTAAGTGGTTAATTAAATTTATAAAAGAAAAGAATAGTATGTGGTATACATTTCCAAAACACGTGTTTAATATGTTAGGTGGCATAGATCTTCTGTTGAGATGTGATTTTAAAATTGATAAACTGCCTGTGAAGTTAGCTAGATTTCACAAACAAGCTTTATTGGCCTGGATGCTGGCGTTTAAGCACAATTTTTCCCCAAATAAATATATTATTTGGAATAATAGATGCATTCAATATAAAAATAGATCTCTCTTCTATAGTACTTGGTATGAAAACAACATTGTGTTAATTAAACAACTTTTAAATTCAAATGGTATTTTATTATCTTATAGTGAATTTTTGGATAAATTTGGGCTTCCAGTTACACCAAAAGAGTATGCTGTTGTCTTTGATGCCATACCTCAACAAGTTGTACAATTTGTAAGAGCGTGTGGAAGTGATTCTTCTGAGGAAGTATATGTTAAAGACAGCATGTTTTTAGGAGACATTGACATTCTGAAACATAGTTGTACTAATAAACATATTAGGGATATTATAACAGGTGAAACAACTACTCATAAAAGTGTATTGTGGAACAGTGTATTTAAAGATATAAACTGGAATAAAGCTTGGAGTATTTGTGAAGCATACTGCTTAAATAATAAAGTAAAAGAAGTTACATTTAAAATTTTACATGGCATATATCCAGCTAAAAGTGTGTTAGAGAGGTTTAATTTAGATATTGATTATTCATGTGATTTCTGTTCAATAGAAAAAGAATCTATTATTCATTTATTTTGTGATTGTATATACACAAAGATGTTTTGGGTGGATATGGAAAATTACATTAGGAGGAAAACAAATGTTGTATTTAAATTAAATAATTTTGATATATGTATGTATTATTCCAATGAATGTAATAATAATAATAATTTCACCTTTATTGTACAACTTTTTATTATTTTGGGAAAATTTCATATACACAAGAAGAAATGGTCAGGATCCAAGCCACATTTTAATCATTTTCTTCAGGAGACTAAGGACTATTGCACCAGTCTGGAGAACATAGTGAATAAAAAAGCAAGAAAGACTTGTTATATTCTTAATGAATATCCTCTTTTTGATTAATTTATCAAAGGTTTGTACACTCTGGCATTTTTTGTTTCTTGTTCTTTTTTATTTTTTTTATTTTATTTTATATATGTTTTAATATGTAATCCTTGTTGTCTATTACAAGTTTACTCTGGCAAATAATAAAAAAAAAAAAAAAAAAAAAAAAAAAAAAAAAAAGTCGCTCTCGAGAAACTGCACCGGCTGTAATCGCCGGCTGCTCTCGAATCGCTCTCGCGGCACTTTGTTGACATACGTCACTGTCACGTGGCGTCGGCGCTGCCTCAAGTCGGACAAAATTTCTAACCGGCATGCACTGCTTCAAGTCAGCCGCCGATCGGTCTGCGCATCGCTGGGTGAAGTCGAACAAGCCTGTTGCTGCAAGAGGGAGAGGAAGTGATTTTGATTCAAGGTTAGGCTATGAGGCACATTAATTAAAAATGTGCATGGATAAAAATGGTATAATAGGCTAAATAATGCAATATTCCATAAATAAAATAAGAATTGTCCATTTTGATTTTATGAAGCCACTGAAACCGATTCGATTAAATTAATCGAATTCCCACCACTTGAGGACGCATTCATTCCCACCCCGAATTGCCTTGCTCTTCTACTGCGAAGGCTTCTGAGTATTAATTACATCTTGCTGATAACCCTACTGGACGAGCGTCGCGTTGCGTCATACATATTCATGAGGCAGCACATTCGGGCTCCCGGGCGGCCCCGCCTCCCACTATTCTCAGCGTCTGTGTGTGTGTGTATATATGTGTGTGAGTGTGTGTGTGTATGTGTGAACTCCTTGAGCATTCACGATCGCCTCTAATCACTGATCTCCAATCAAACACCAAACCCAGCTTCGCTGAAACGCGGCAGAAAACACAGATAATGGAATACCCGTTTTCCGAATCTATGGCAAATGAACACTGATGGATTAATTGGGGAATAATACACATCCATCGCACGGTAAGTTGTTAGAGGAGGTCGGAGGGGTGAAATGATGAAGCATGTGGTAGTTGCAACCTGCCATTGTCTCGTGCGTCCAGTGATATTTTGTGTCCGTTTTACATTTGTTGGCAAGGGAACGCTGAGATTTCCTAACACGCCTTTTATGTAGATCTCCAAGATGAATTCGAATAAAACTGCGGTAACGGTCTGTAATAGTAAATCATGTCCAACTTGATCGGACACCCAGTGAAAGCTACATGCTGGAAACAAGTGATCTTCTCATGCTACGGTCTTGAGCTTCATCTCCGTGATGATTGACACTTGTCCTCATGGCATGATGCATCAGCGATGGAGAATTCGCGTTTGAAAGGTTTAAAAGGCACTACCAGGGAAGTTTCGAAGATTTTGCGCGATGGCAAACGAAATAAATCATAGGATGCCCTTATTTACGCACATCGTGTTTGACGATCAGATGTATTTGACATGGTTTATCTGGTTTGTCATCTGGAGCGTCTGGCCACACAGATGGGTCCACATAAGCCTTTGGATACATATTTTAGATTTTATGTATTGATTCGTCTCATGTATAATGTTGATCATTTGGGATCTTACTGCATGCAAAACACAGAATGCAGGACTGTAGTAGGCTATACTCTGAAGACATGAAGTGGTCACATGATGGGGGAACCCTTACATTAGTGGGCCACATTGCATTCCATGTTTAAAGGAGGGTCCCTGGTTGCTGTGGTTCCCTAAATTAGGAGTATGGAACTTGGGAAAAAAACATTAAATTAAAAGTGATTATGGTGTTTTGTGTGGATTTTAGTCACGCTTGACTCATCTCTCTAATACTGTATTTGTCAATAAAGGTTCGAAGTGGGCAAATATGGGTATTTTTGAATTCTGTTTGGGCATCGGAATGAAGTCTCAGTTGTTTTTTTAACCAAATTTGTTTAGCCTTTTAAAAGTTTCACTCTAGAGTGACTTTTTTTGTGCCATGGTAAGATTTTATTACTATTACTTACTGTTCATGGGCGACAGAGGGGAGATTTATTTATTTGTTAATTTTCTTTAGGTCAAATTAGTTTGCTCTAGTATGTTTAACTTCATTACATTTCATTATATTTGTCAAACTAAATTGCCTTATGTTGGTCTTCTGTTTCATTCATCATTATATACAATCAACCAATAAGAAAAGCATGGTTTTAGTATTGATCACTGAGTGCCCATAGCCTGAGCACAAGCGTTCAAGCATTCAAATAGGTTACAGAAACTACTTTAAATGTTCAACATAAATTAATATTAGGGTTGGGAATCGAAAATCAATTCCAATTCTGGAATCAGATACTTGTTGTAAAATAAAACATTTCGATTCCACGTGTTGTTTTTGTAGTTTTTTTTTCCTTTTTATGAATGTTTTTAAACCCAAAAACCGCAGAACCGTCAAGACATCAATCTAAAACAAGTAAATGGGAAAACAACTGAACACAGCACAACTGGACACACAAAGACTTCTGTTGTGAATGGTCACTTACCCAGCTAGCAATTTAGCAAGCTAGCAATCCCAGAAAATGTTCAGAACATTGGAGTTTAAAAAAAAAAAATTCTGAATCTTGTTTAAGGTTTATTTTTGGTTAGTTAGGAAAGTTTTTCTTTTTTATGGAAATAAGGCATTTTTCGGTTTGCGTTCCTTTAACATTCTAGCCTGACGTCGTCATACTCAATTTTAGTCAGAATATGAGTCTGATTCTGCTCCGTTGGGCTGTGATTATGGGGCGTGTTTCAACCGAACCAGGAAAGACCTCAATTGGATAGACCTACAACCAATCAGAGCAACGGAGCGACCGAGCGACGCATAACGTTAGTAGTCAAATGTCAACAGAACTCAACTGCACTGTGTTGCCAAGTCCACGGGTTGAAGCGACCCCAATTATGTGATATTCAGACCCAGGAATGCGAATTTTAACAGACAGTCCTTCCAAAATAACACATATTTTACCCCCCAAATGCCTTTTTTTTCCCCCGGAGAACCCCCCTGGAAAGCTTTTGGGCTTGTTTTTGGCTAGTTTTGAGGAACGTTAGCAATTGGGCAGGTTTTGTTGTAAAACTTGGCAACCCTGTCTGCACGCACGCTGGAATAAGTAGCCTAGCGTTAGAAGAAAAAGATGAGTGTGAACGAACTTTGCCGGTTTTGTAAAAAAAGAATTTAAGGAGACACAGAGTACTTACCAACACGATCATCATTTCTGAGATAAATAGTAAAGGTGAATGCATATATTCTCTGTTTAGGATTAGAACAAATTCAACCCAGGCGCTCTTTGATGACGTGGATGATTATGTTACTGTTTCTCATCTGTCCATCATCGTCTAAAGCCCGCCCTGACAATTTCATTGGTCCGAACAGCTTCTGTTCGGGCATAATTACTTCTCTATTGAGCAAGTCCAGACCGAACTGCCCGAGTAAAAATGTTGTTTGGCGGGGCTAAGTTCGGCTGGCATCCAGGCTATTAACATTCTCCTAACACTACCAGAATGTTCCCCTATCCTCTTCACAATTTACTATGCTGTATGTTATGTAATCATCCAGCACTCCTGCAATACTTTTTTTTGTATGGAAGATGAATGTTTGGAAGTCAATAATCCATACTATTCAAAACATACTTTTTGATTTATTGTATAATAATTAAAAATAATCTGAGCATTGAGCACTGCATCAACCATCTGTATCTTTTACTGACTGAGAAACCGCTTAAGATGATTCAGTGAGAGAGCGGTCCAAACAAATCCAAATCGATACAGACAATTACAGTTTTGCAAATCCGTTTGGCCAATTCACTGAAAAGAAAAAGCGACCCCAAAATAATGATAAATTCACACATGATTGGCATCGCTGTATTTTAGTAAGTCTAATCATTTATGAAATATTTGCATTGAAAACGTTTCTTCAGTGGAAGTGCTCATCGTTTGCACAATTTGTACAGCCGTATTTAATTATACTTTTTATTTATTTCTTTCATATACTAAATTAGCGTTCATATAACCCTCCTACGTTCTTCCTCTCAATTTTCATTTTCCTACAGTACTCCGTCTGTGATTGCGGTATATTCTCTGGTTTTCTCCGGTCAAATTTTAACCGGTCCAATCAGCGAACAGAGGGAGTTGCTGAGTACGATAACGTTGATGCCGTGCGATAATTTGAGATGACATGCGTCACGACCAAACATTAGCGATTGGTTATGGCAGATCCCGAGTGGCTCTGGGCAGATCCAATAGTTTTAATCTTCAACAGAGTACCCACCTTCAAGGAAGTAAACGCTTGTCACTGGAGAGTGGCCAGACTCTCTGTACAAATGAAATGTACGAGAGTCTGGTAGGACCAGGCTAATACTAAATATGCTTTTGAGCTTTTTGGAGCAAAAAGCCTGTCAAGTAAGTCAACTGTGATTTTTGGCAAGTAGACATCTTCCTTCATTCCTGCCATTCTTTAAAATCACAGGGAAATGATAATGTTGTTGAAGCCCCATCGCCAGCCCTAACCCGATGGGAATTCCTGGACAAACAAGGGTGTTGACGCGCATAGGTTTTCTAGGATAAGGAAAAGAGGGATTCATTTAGTAACATCTGTTCATGTGCGGTGAACACATGGCTGATAGATGGATTCAGACTGCCTATTAAAGAGTAATTCCTGCTCCTGGATTATTCATGGTAGTTGTGAAGAAATGTCACAATTTTCTGTGATGAGAGCTTACGAATATGATTTATATTGGTATTTATCGATTTTCTTCCGAAAAGCAGTTAAAGCTGCCGTGTGTGATTTTAAACATTGCTCCGTTTGTTTGTGCATCCCGAAATGTGTATTTTTCGAAGCGATGCGTTCATGTAAGAAAAATATCCATATTTAAAACTTTATAAAGTAAAATATCTAGCTAAATCTAGCATGACTTGAGGGTGAGTAAATCATGGGCTAATTAAAATTTTTGAATAGAGAGTTTTTCCGTCTGTCAGAAGGCCGGTTCAGACATAACCTGGAAGAGTCATGGAAATTAGTTGATATAAAGATAAACTACCATTCAAAAGTTTGGGGTTGGTAAGATTCTTTTTTTTAAATGTTTTTGAAAGAAGTCTCTTCTGCTCACCAAGCCTGCATTTATTTATTAAAAATGCAGTAAAAACAGAAATGTTGTCAAAATATTTTCTTCTATGTGAATGTTTTAAAGGGGTGGTAAAACACATTCTTTTGAAGGCTTGATTGTGTTTGTGGGGTGCACTGTAACATGTGTTCATGCTTCGTTTAAAAAAAATTACATTATTTTTCATATATTTTACCTTTATTCTACACTGCTCTTTCCCTCCTTGTAAAAACGGTCTGATGGTTTCCGGGTTCAATGAAGCCAGTCTCTCAAAAACACACAATGGGCTCAGATTGGTTAGCTGGCCCAGTATGTTGTGATTTGCTAACCGCTTAGTGCACGTTTTTCGGAAACGTCACACCCCTTACCTTTACCGGTAGACTGTGCTTTGGTAGTATTAGAAACAATGACGTCAATAAAACCATACCATTTTGAGCCCGAATCGGACTCAGACAAGTTTTGTGAAGATGATCGAGCAGAACCTGTTCAATCTGTTCAGTCTTCAGGAGTAAAGACTGCGGATCTATAGTGATTGCTACTGAATGGCACTGTTACTTTTGTATTTTTAGAACGATTATAGCCAAATATCTGTTGGAAGAACTATTAACCCAAAACAAACACTAAACATTGGCTTTACTATAGTAGCCAA
The DNA here is from genome assembly GCF_949357685.1 of Gobio gobio. Lineage (NCBI taxonomy): Eukaryota > Metazoa > Chordata > Actinopteri > Cypriniformes > Gobionidae > Gobio > Gobio gobio. The sequence continues at coordinate 23,276,308 of NC_137118.1, read as the reverse complement.
ATCAAACACAGAACCATGTTTAGCATGCCCGTAGATAAACAAGCATGTAGATAAACAATACATAAAAGCTCTAATCAAAGAATAATTTACACTAATTCCAAGTTCGCTGTTGAGATTTAAAAAAAGTTTGTAACGTTAGGTGTTTGTCGGATAACGTTAAGTACGAATGAGCATTTAACAAACTGGTTTGCAGAGCCAAACAGCATTGTCATTTGTTTACTTCCTTGCTACAACGTACAATTAACAATACGAACTATCACAGGAAAACACATAGATGAAAAATAAATCATACTTACAGGTTGTGGCCCGTAAACAGCTTCGGTTTTTAAATCCATCTTTCGGGACAAGCCGTTGTGCGAATCCTGCATTTGAACTCGCGAAGATTGTGTAAGCTTTCCACCGCGAAATGTGCAGCGGGAGCCGTGCGCACCCGTTGTGCATTCACACTGGCAGTGTTTGTCTCACGCAGCTGAACCGTGGCTTGTGAATTGCCAATACAGACGAATAATGTCCATTCTGTCACATTTTCCGGTCTTCTCCTCTGACCCCTGTCTGTCTTTGATTTATGATGGGCAGCATATATTTGCTGCAAATGTGACCTGTTCCCCTCTGTCTCATACACGCATACAAATAACATGTTGTATGTTAAACGCACTGCAACGCACCCCTGTCCCTAGGAAGGCTGAACAAAGTGGACCTGCGATCCGGATGAAAATAACAGCGTTTCGTCGGCATTGCGGCAACATTTATTTGTGTTCCCTACCGGCCGTTTGCTTTAGTCCTTAGAAATATCTCCCTTTGCTTTAAACTTTGAACGTTGTAACTTTGCAGATGTTGTTTATGCTCAAACAGCAACATTACACACTAGCTAAAGTTAGAAAAGTGAAATCGTGTTTTACCACCCCTTTAAAATGTAATGCATTCCTGTGACCGAAGCTGAATTTTCAACATCATTACTCTAGTCTTCACATGAACCTTCAGAAATCATTCTAATGAAACATTTCTGATTATTACCATTGTTGAAAGTAGTTGTGCTGCTTAATTTGTATGTAGAAACTGTGGGTACTTTTTTCCCCCAGGACTTTTTGATGAATAGAAAGAAGAAAAAACAGCATTTATTTGAAATCAAGATCTTTTGTACCTTTATAAATGTCTTTTCTGTCACATTTGATCAATATTATGGATCCTTGCTGAATAAAAGGGAATGAAAAAAAACCTTACCGACCCCACACTTTTGATCAGTAGTGTGGATATAGAGGATGCATATATTGACAAAAGTATTGGGACACCCATTTAAATAATTGAATTCAGGTTGTCCAATCACTTCCATGGCCACAGGTGTATAAAATCTAGCTAGGCATGCCGACTGCTTCTACAAACATTTGTGAAAGAATGGGTCGCCCTCAGAAGCTCAGCGAATTCAAGAATGGTACCGTGATAGGTTTCCACCTGTGCAATAAGTCCATTTGAGAAATTTCCTCGGTACTAAATATTCCACGGTGGTATTTGGGAACAACAGATCTCAGCCACGAAAAAGTAGGCCATGTAAAATCACAGAGCGGGGTCAGCACATGTTGAGGTGGACAATAGCTACAGACCTCCAAACTTCGTGTGGCCTTTAGATTAGCTCAAGAACCGAGAGCAGAGAGCGTCATGGAATGGGTTTTCTTGGCCGAGCAGCTGCATCCAAGCCTTACATCACCAAGTGCAATGAAAAGCGTTGGATGCAGTGGTGTAAAGCAGCCGCCACTGGACTCTAGAGCAGTGGAGATGTGTTTTCTGGTGGGACGAATTGCATTTCTATGTCTGGCGATACGATGGATGAGTCTGGTTTTGGCAGTTGCCAGGAGAACGGTACTTGCCTGACTGCATTGTGTCAAGTAGGGATGTCACAAGTACCGGTACTTCAGTACCAAATCGGAACTGAAATGATAAAAATGTGACGATACCTGCATTTCTGTAGTACCGGTAGTACCGACTCCCGAGTATAATCGGTACCCGCAGCTGTGTTCAGTCGCTTCTGTGTTTTATCAAGCGCAGGACTCCAGATTGTAGCCGGATATATACTAGTGTCTGTGAATATTAAACTGCAAAATACTATTTAAATATTACTCCTGCGTGTTCTGCCTCTCTGTGTGAACACGCACGCACACACACACACACACACACACACGCACATGCGTGACACTCGCTCGACACTCGCTCGCTATCTTTTTAGTCTCTGCCGTGTGTCACTATATGAGGTCACGAACGCATAAACGTCACTTCATAAGAATTTACCATTTCATTTGAGAAAACTCATCTAGAACGCAGACACTTAAAGGTCTTCACGGCAACCCGTCAAAATAAAAGTTTGTTTAAAAAATTAAAAAAAGGCAATATATTAGGCTACTGTTGTAGCCTACAGTAGATTTAGCTACGTCTCTATGTAATAATAATACGTCTCTACTAATAATAATAATTATGCCTAGATGGTTGATTTATTTTTCACTTTATCTTTTTTTATAAACAATGTTTACTTTTAAACAGCATACATCCTTTAAATGCTTATGTATTATTTACTTATAATGATTATCATAAATAATAAACTTAAAACATTTAATATATTTTTTTGAAAAGTAAAAAAAAAAAAAACATTTAGCTTTGGTACAGAGTACTGTAAAATTTTGATGGTATTGGTACCGACTACTGGAATTTTGGTACCATGACATCTCTAGTGTCAAGTGTAAATTTTGGTGGAGGAGGGATTATGGTGTGGGGTTGTTTTTCAGGGGTTGGGCTTGGCCCCTTTCGTTCCAGTGAAACAAACTCTTAAAGGCCCGGGTATACTTCGGCCGTCCGCGTTCGTGGACCGCCCGCATGACGTAATTTTCGTCACTCGGAGGGCTCGCGGCCGGCCGCACACCCCGTCTGCGCGCAGCCCAAATTTTCAGACCGCGCGGACGGTCCGCGTGCAACAGCGCATGCGCCAGCAGTACAGAAGAGTCCACTAGGTGGCAATACGCACAGTATTGAGCACAGTGTTCAGCCGTCGAAGAAGAGTGTGCAAAGACCGGTTTAAAAACAACACACTTGAAAAAAAGAGAGAATTTTTGATTCTTCAGTGTTTCTTCCAAACTATGTTGCAATGGTGGATGCACCACAGTTCTTCTCCGATCATGCCCAGCGAATGTCCCGTTGATGACAGGACTCAGTGCTGCCCTCCGATGTCTGGTAGAGCATAGACACTTTTTTTTTACCGCGCATGTGTCGAACGTGATCATCCGCGCGCATCCGTTGTGTAGTATACTTTGAAAGACGCGCGGACAGGGCTGCGCGCGTGACGCGTCCGGCCGCGGTAAGTGAAGTATACCCGGGCCTTAATGCTTCAGCATACCAAGACATTTTTTGACAATTTCATGCTCCCAACTTTGTGGGAACAGTTTGAGGATGGCCCCTTTCTGTTCCAACATGACTGCACACCAGTGCGCAAAGCAAGGCCCACAAACTGTTTGGTGTGGAGGAAATTGACTGGCCTGCACAGAGTCCTGACCTCAACCCAGTAGAACACCTTTGGGATGAATTAGAGCGGAGACTGTGAGCCAGGCCTTCTCGTCCAACATCAGTGCCTGACCTCACAAATGCGCTTCTAAAAGAATGGTTAAAAATTCCCATAAACACACTCCTAAACCTTGTGGAAAGCCTTCATAAAAGAGTTGAAGCTGTTTCAGCTACAAAGGGTAGGGTTGGGAACTCCATACTAAATCCTACGGATTAAGAATGGTAATGCCATTTAAGTTCATGTGCATGTAAAGGCATCCCAAAACTTTTGGCAATATATGTCAGAATAAGCAAAATATATAGACTAATCAGTCAGTCAGTACGTCAGTACTGCCTAAACCTGTTTCCTGAAGATCTGAAGGTCCAACTACAGCAAATGTGAAGCTCCACACATAATGTATGATGTGTGAGACCAAGACGCGTGCAGTGTTTGAACACTTTGTGTTTGCCAAGGGCTTATTTGTAGATTTTTATTTGGAATGTGTCCTGGCAGGGTTTGAACAACATGAATATATAGACAGCTACTTGATTGTTTAGTTGTAAAAGCACCATTTAATCGAAAATGCTATGAACTGTGCTAGATCAGATTGCCATCAGGTGTGAAGTTGGTTTTAATGTTGGCCAGAAAAACAGGAAGATGAAGAATGCTGAGATCCGCTGTGACCCTTTTCATTCTTCTGAAGTTTCTTTCTGAAACTCTCTTCAAGTGCTGTGGTTAATTCTCTAAGGCTGCTAATCGGAAACGCCTCAGTCAAGATTTTAATTACCTAGCAGTTGAAATGCAAAGGAAAATCATGGTTTCCCCTTAGAACAACTGCTGACTGTCCTGTATGCCAATAATGGATTTTCCCTGTCTGTTAATTGCTGGTGGATTGGAAAAAGGATATAGAGCAGAGCTCTTGAAGTGTTTGAAGCGAGAATTATCCACACGAGACGCTTTGGATTTATGTTAGTTCCAGAGAACACATTTAAACTGAACTCTGCTTGACTGCGCCTCATGTGTTCATTTCCGTGCTGGCATTTTAAAAAACAGGTTAGATGAATACTTAACCCTTCACAGAGTTAAAAACATAATTTAGTTTCACAGTTAATGTACAGTATGTCAGAGCGATGCTCGATATACTTGCTAACACTAGTTTAAAATGTTTTCTCATGAAAATGTGAGTGGCGTTGACCCTTCAAAGCTTTCTAGGGAGTTGTGGGAGGTTGTTGGGTGTTCTGTGTGGTTTATAATGCTACTCTGTGGTCACTAGGGTGTTGCTTACTGTATTAGCATCATTGTCTGCTTTCTAGGGTTGCGTCTTTTGACCAGATTTCCATCTGACATGGCGATATTTAGTTTTTCTGTATATATCAATATGAAAATACAAGAATTTTCACCAGATGACGTGTTACTTGAATAATATTTGGATATAATTATTCCTAATATAATAATTGAGGTGATTTTGTTGGGGAATTAATTTTTTTTAATGAAAAACTGTGGGTGTTCACTATGAATGGGAGACGCATCATATTGTAGAACTGTGAATTTACAATGCTAATATTTATGGCTTTTCTCTTTTTGTTTCTCTCTTTCTCTCCCTCTCTCTCTCTTTTTTTTTTTTTTTAAATGTTAAAGGGTTCGTTTACCCAAAAATTCTGAAAAAAAATTCTGTAATTAATAACCCTGATGTTGTTCCAAACCCATAAGACCTTCATTCATCTTTGGAACATAAATAAAAATATTTTTGATGAAATCCGTCTTATACCGGCTCTGTATTAGCCAACGCTGTGTAGGAGACTGACTTTATAAAAAAAATATCTTTGTGTTCCAAAGATTAAGTAATTAGTAATTACTGACATATTTTTTTGGGAGAACTAACCCTTTAATCCCTCAATCTTTTTGGTAGTTTGTTGGCAAATAAATATAAAAAAATATAGCCTATCTGTGTTGGTTTGCTCACATGCAGTTTATGACCTGGATGTTGAACAGAGCAGCTCTATTCACAGTAAATGATTCAAGACACTCCGAGACGCTGAAACACTGTCCCCTTGAAACCGGCAACACGTACATTATATTTAATTAAATCACAGCTTTCATGATTTGACTATCGCATTAAGCCATATCATGATATTGATTTTGTTTTGTTATATCATGCAACCATAATTTATAGCAGATAGTAATATACCATAATGCACTGTTACAAGCTCATTGAAAAAACTGCATAATGTTTTCCCTAAACCAGTTCAGCGTGAACCCGCCCTATTCTAAAGCCAATTGAAAAGATGTCATTAGCTGTGTTTCCACTGTCAGGCCAAAAGCAGGCATACTAGTGAGTGCCAGGGCCAGTCGCGTTTCTACTGTCACTTCTGGGGCCTCCTCAGTGCTTCCTCTGTGCCAATGGCCAGAGGTTTATGGCCTGCCGAATACCTTGGTCCAAAGTGGGCTTGAAGTGGCCATGAACAGAGACTTATCTGAGGCGGGAGATGGACATCAGGCTACCAGCTAACTTCAACATTTCAGCTCAACTCACTTTCAGACATCAACGCGCGTTTGAAATAACTTCCTTGGGATCCGATGGGGATTCTCATCATCATATGAGGCAGAAATATATTTATATGCAATGCTAAAGGCTACTTATGCTAACCATTGTAATAGTAAATACACATATGATTATGGATAATACCAGAAACCGCTTAAAGAACTTAGACAAATTAAATATGATTGACTCGTGTTTGGTTTCATGTTTCATCTGTCTCTTCCCTGTGCCTTTGTTAATTGATACTGGACTTAAGCGTAGACTGTTTCCTCCTGTTTTCTGCTCATGAGCACACTCTGTTGCTCTGGCTGAAAGAATAACAGTTATAGTGAAATGGGAGAGATCGCTCAAACCTCCTCAGATTGCATCATTTTGTGAAATGTTAATAGAAATGCACATTCTTTCTAAAGAAATGTGACATGAACAAATAAATGGAAGCAGGCGGGACTGAATAAGTATGCGTGTTCTCTTTTTATGTTCAGTCGGCTACAGTAGATGTGTGATGTCGTTCTATGGAGGCGTGTTATGGGCGGGTTTTAGGGTAGTGATGCAGGGTTTCTGGCCAGACTGTGGAAACGCAGCTTGATTTTGTCCTTGTGACTTAAGGTCCGAGTTATTGGCTACTGGCATCACCTGGGGCCGGCACACTGTTAGCCCTGGCCCGACAATGGGAAAGTAGGCTAGCTATTGGTCATATCAGTGACAGTACTGCTTGCTTAAACAACACTGAAATAAATACTAATCTGTAACCCTTGGTTTAATCCATCGGTTGTTGGAAAAGTGACCCTTGTCCAGTGTTGAAAAGATTACTTTGTACATGTAATAGGTAACCCTATTTAAAATGTAATAAGTAGTGTAACTATTTCAATTATTTTATTAAAGTAATGTAACTGATTACATTTGATTACTTTTTTTTTTATTTCCAGCACTGAAATGCCTTTTTATCACTCACCATGGTGGCAACTCTCTGACAGGTTGTCGCCTAAAGCTTTCAGCGGCAATGTAGATTGATGTAATTGGCAGATGATCAAGTATGTCACAGAGGTCGCCTGTTCAAAACAAAGGCGTAGTTTGATGACGGCACGTTTGAGCGCAGAATCTCGGGACATGTGGTTTTCACCTCACAGCCGGTGGGAAACAGTCAGGATAGGACTCGGGCAGAAATCATGTTCATGGATGCGATTATTAACATTACTGTAGTCTGAAGCAGAGCAGGACCGAGTGTTGTGGAGCTGAGCAAGGCCGCAGGAGCGATTGAAGAGCGGGACTGTTATTATGGCATAGTCGCTGGCGGGACTTTTATTATGACACGGTTGCCGGCGCCACTTCCTCTTTTCCAGTCATGAGTTTGAGGTAACGCAACTCTGTTTATCGTATTAGATATATCTGAGTGTGTTGAAAAGGAAGTTATGACGTTCGCTCGGCGGCTGCTATGACACTTGTTCACAATGCAGTGAGAGTAAAGTGTTTCACTGAATAAAACCGGAGACCGAGGATGACGCAGATATGACACAATCGACAGGCGACTCCCTCACACGCATAGCTCACACGTCCCGGTTCCTTGGTTAAAATAGCAATTTTCTCACGATTTACAAATAGTTGAAAACATTTGGGAAGTACTCAACTGAACAAAATATATAACACTGGCCTAGTGGTTTCTGGATATTTTACTGCAAAAATCCTACATAGTTCACCTTTAACAGGTAACCCAGCAGGTTTTTTTTGTAAAATAAGTTTTCTGTAAAATATAAATGTTATTTTATTAGTATTATTATTATATTGTTATATTTTTTCTTAAATACTATATTTTTAATTTTTTAATTATTAAAATGTTATTGTAATACTATTATTTCTAATTTTGTTAAATATTTGTATTTATTGAATATAATCATTATTATTAGTCTAGTTAATATATAAACATTCATATATAAAATGTTATATGCATACACTTTTCATTTGTAAAAAAAAAATATGTATATATTTTTTGCATTTTAACCAGAATAATCACAATTAGATATCTTCCCCAAATCGTGCATCCCTAGTTTATCCTATCTCCTTAGTGCATCCCTAGTTTATCCGATCTCCTTAGTGCATCCCCTGTTCAATCTCTATTAGGCTATTAATATGCTGTTTTGTAATCTATTCTATTTGAGGGCAAGTTTATTTTAGCCTATTTTCATTTTGGGCCTAAGGTTTTGGGCATTTGGCACGTTGTTGGCTGTGGAGGGTTACTAATGTCATTGCTTTTTTTATTATTTCTTTGATTTAAATAATTTTGGTAATGCGTTGTATAGGTCTTAAATTTCAATCTTTATGGTCTTAAAATGTCTTAAAAAGGTCTTAAATTATCTTTCTGAAACCTGCAAGAACCCTGTTTATATCCATCTCATGCTCCAAAGCCCTGATTGCCTCCTTTTGCACAGCTCTGTGTCTGACTGAATACGCCGTTGAACAGGTTGCCCATTTTTTTACACCTTTTTACAGCCGCACCGCGCTGTACTGGATAAACAAACCGCGTCAGTTACGTCATCGTCATGTCTCGCGTTCCTCTACCAAAAATTTGAATGCACAGTTTTTGCATTCGAATGTGCATTTTTTTTTTTGTAAATTCGACTTTTTTTTTTTTTGGACAGCCCTACAACACATTAATATTATTCAACATATCCTAGCCCAGAAAATATTCAGATGTAACCCCCTTTGTAATCATTAACATTTTCATAAGTAACTGTAATTTAATCACACGTTTCTTCTCAGTAACTGTAACTGATTAGTTATTCCTCAACACTGCCCATATCCGATATCTGCATTTACACTATACACTTGGCGAAACAACCCAAGGAAAACATAATTAGTGTCGGCCGGCCGATATATCGGGCCGATATTTGCTATTTTTACGTGCATCGGCCGATACAAGGCTGCTGCGTTCGCCGATATTTTTCCCCGTCATTATTTACAGACAGATGTCCACAGGCAGCTCTGTGTTGCTGGAGACGTGCAGACCATGCACTGCCCCTCCCCCACTAGCAGTGAGCTGGAATCTTCTCTTCAAGACAACGATAAGTTTTCCACGTTTGTGGGTCATATCAAATAGGATAATGCTACAACCAACCAGAGCAACGAAAAAGGTGAAGCGGAGCTAGTTGATAGATTAAACTTTTGCTGTATCCGGTCGGCAAAACTCAGAACACATCTTCCTTTTTTAAGAATGACTCCAGTGCCGTTCTTTGTTCTTTTCTCAAAGAAAAGCTTCATCTTCCAGAGTCGCGGCCAAAGCCAATTCGAAAGACCACTGTTCGTCAGCTTCTTTGTTTACAAGTAGCATGCGGAACCGCCGCAACTCTGCCGTCATTATGTTAAGCCCGCCAACCAACTCTATACACAATGTGATTAGCCTGACTAGAGTTTGGTTTTTCCAGCTCGCAAGCCAACGGAGAGTTGCTAGACGCCCTGGCTGCAAATTATATTTGTTGCCGCTAGGGTGTGTCTAGATTTCTAGGCTAGCATAGAGCTGCTTGTTTTATTTGTTTCGTTGATTTTCAAATATAAAACTTGGTGAAGTGTGCATCAGTTCGTTTTAACAAAACCGTGATAATATTGATAATCGTGATAATTTTGGTCACTATAATCGTGATATTACATTTTAATACCATCCCATCCCTAGCCACATGGGAGGAAAAAATCTGAATTGGGTCACTTGAACCAAATAATGTACATGCAGCCTAAGATGCGTTTAGAAAATAGATTAATGTCCATTTAATGCAGACTTTAAGCTTAGAGTATAAAGCAACATACTCTGTTGAAATCAATAGCATATAACGTGCATGAGGAGCGCCATTTGAGCTCTTATAAAGAGCTTTTGTCTATGTAGAGCGCTTCAGTTCAGCCGTATAAGGCAGTGGGCAGGAGGCAGCTTTCTATGTTTCTATGCAGAGTCTGTATGTACCAGTTTTTCATCATTTATCTGAACTGAGCCTCATGAACCCCCAGTCCATTAGTGGCTTCTGACTGGTATCACATTACACTGATGGCAGTCAGAGAGACGCTGTGCTGGAGATATGTCACAGCCGGTCCCTCGGGACAGCACTTGGATCACAGGCTCACAGACAGATGCTGTCCTGGCTGGGATGGACACAGCCAGAGGGCTTTATCTGACATCAACATAGTTTTGGAGGATTTCCTATACATATGTCTTGCAAACAGCAAGTTTTTGTCATGTTGTAGTTTTTGAGGTATTTATACATACTTTATATTTAAGCGGCTTCTCTGTTTTGCTTTTCTTAAAGGATAAAATAAAACAAGCTAGCTATTTTTATCTTCTTTTTGAACTCATCAAAGGAGATTTACATTTACATTTATGCATTTGGCAGACGCGACTTACAGTGCCCTTATTACAGGGACAATCCCCCTGGAGCAACATGTAGTAAAGTGCCTTGCTCAAGGACACATTGGTGGTGACCGCTGGGATCGAACCAGCAACCTTCTGTATATCAGTTCCATGGTTTAAACCCGCTGGACCACCATCTAAGGCTATAGATCAAGGCTATTTTAAGAATAATTAGTGGTGTTTGCTAAGGCAAACATTACTATTAATATTGTTCATACTTGGGGGTTTTCTGAATATCTCAGACAGTTATTGCTTTGGTGATAATACAGGGCTTGACACTGATTTTTTTAGTTAAAAGAGTTAAAGTTTTAGACTGGCTCCGCCCTCCTACGTACTTCCGCTCAATTATTCCTTCAGTAATCCGTCTGGGACTGCGGTATATTCTTAGGTTTTCTCAGATAAAATTTGAAACGGTCCAATCAGCGAAAAGAAGGAGTGGCTGAGAACGATGACGTTGATGTCGTGCGCTAGTTTGAGTTGTAGTTCAGTAATGGCTAGAGTTGTTCCGATTCCAATACTAATATCGAAAATATCACCGATACCACAAAAAATTCTGGCATCGGTATCGGCGAGTACTTGAACCCATGTACCGATCCGATACCATTTTCTTAAACAAGACCTATTTATGACCGTGAGCTTTGCCTAACCACTGCACGGTTCTTCTTCGGTGCTCCGTATGCGATTGCAAACACAGGAAGTTGTGCTGTGTTGCCACAAAGAACCACTGTTTGGAGCAGCGAAGACGAAATGAAAACGTGTTAGCAGTAGGCTATGTCCGCTGTTTACTGGCTGTTTAGCAGTATTTTGTGTCTGTGTAGATGACGGGCGCCCGCGAGCGCGCGCGCGCGCACACACGCGCGCTGTCTTTGTAATCTCTGCCGTGTGTCACTATCAATTCAAGCGGCAAACTCCACCAGTTTCTCTACATCCACATTCAGAGTCTATGGTCACTATGAGGACACGAATGCATAAACTGTCACTTCATGAGAATTTACCGTTTCATTTGGGAAAACTGTCATATAAGGAACACAGACACGGCAACCCGTCAAAATAAAAGTTTTAGTTTAAAACATTTTAAATTGACAGAATATATTAGGCTACTGCTGTACAGTAGATTTAGCTACATCTCTATGTGATAATACGTCTCTACTACTAATAATAATAATGCCTAGATGGTTGCTTATTTTTCACTTGTTTTGTTGTAAAGAGATTATTTTCTGATTAATATATATTTTTATATTCATTTATTTGTAGCACTGTTTTTTATACAGTTATATTGTACAACTAAAATACCTTTTTCAGTTTGCAGTGTTAGATTTGTGGCTGCATTTGAAGTTCTTTTTCGCTTAAGAAAAATAAATAATATTACTGTCAAATGCATGTCAGATAATAAAAATACTGTAATGAATACAGTAGTTCACTGTATGTATTTGTTCATGTCTTATTAAGGGATAAGTCTGACATAAAATAATTCTAGCAATTCATAGAGGGCTAGTAGTCTATACAGCTGTATATACAGATACACACCCAGGTATCGGATCAGTACTCGGTATCGGCCGATACCCTGAGCCCAGGTATCAGAATCGGTATCGGGAAGGGAAAAAGGGTCTCTAGTATCTAGATACTAGAATCTCTAGTAATGGCAGCGGAGAAAGTTGTGGACGAAGCCGTTCATTCTGTTGTGACACCGCTGCTGAATATCCAGAAGTTAAAGCCGGACTCCAGAGCAAGAACAATCTTTGCTGAGTTTTGTTGGTGGCCATGATGTTGTGGCATTTTCCAGCTCGCTCCGTTAGTGGTGCAGGAGTTGGCTGAAGCCCTATTCTGGCGGTAATTGTTTCTCGTGGGGTCGTAAGGTATTGTCATCATTTACAGTGGTGATTTTATTGCCGTCCGTCTCCTACCACCCACGTAAAAATCCCTGGCCGAATTACCTACTGCTTTTGAAAAACACCAAGGTTGTGTGGTAAATGAATTGCTGTCTGAATCCACATCTCTGTGTTTTCAAGAATATATCACTTCAAAATTCACTGTTTTATAATATCCTTGTTGACCACTGCAGAGCACCGTGCGGTTGTGATTTACAAGAGCGATACATTTCATCACCGCTCAAAAAATTAAAAGAAGAAAAGCATGTAAACATTTGAATTGGGCTGTTATTTACGGCAGCATTTATTCTTATCATACCAAGCATTTTATTTACAGCATACAATCATGTTACGGACCACGTGAGCAGCGCGTTCTCGATCACAAAACTCTCCCCTCCACCGTGAATAAATCACAATCCGAATGCACGAGTTTTAGGTTTTATCACTGAGGTGGCATGCACATTTATTTTTACGGACTTCCATGTGAGAAACAAAAGGCGAACGGCACATGACACACGTCACGACCAAACGTTAGCGATTGGTTGTGGCAGATTCAGAGTGGCTCTTGGCAGATCCAATAGTTTTAAACTTCAACAAAGTTCCCACCTTCAAGGAAGTAAACACTTGTCAATGGAGAGTGGCCAGACTCTGTACAAATGAAATGTACGAGAGTCTGGTAAGACCAGGCTATTAAAGTTTAGGAGCACATTAAAAGACGTTATGGGGGGCAATTTATTAGATTGCAAAATGTACACTAGGATTTTAAAGGGGTCATGAATTGAGAAATCAACTTTCCCTTGAGCTTTTCATATATAAAAGGTCATGGTAATATAATAATATCCTGTAAGTTTCAGAGCTGAAAACTTCCTTGTTAGTCAAAGAAAAGGTTTTATTGACACCAGGCCCAGCAAACGATTGATTTCAGAATGTGCCCGGCTATGACGTGAGAGTGTAGTGAAGCACCGCCTCAACAGAAGAAGAACAATGCCTGATTCTGTAGCCCCGCCCACCGACTCGTGCCACTGACATGACAGCTAAGAGCAGCATAGAGCTAAACAGCATCGAATTTCTAAGCAGTACACATACGACATAAGCTTTTCGGATTCTTATTTTTAAGTATCCGGATTCCAATATTATGAATGCATGGATGAACTTTATTTTTAATGAAAATCCAGCTCACGTGGGGAAGACATTGCACGTATGTTAATTTAACCACGGAGTCGTTTGTAAGAGACTGGATTTGCAGACAGGATGAGATTATATGAACGAATGAAGCAACACTAATGTGAGTAAAAAATCTTTTTTTAAATTTTTGATAGTATTGCATTGTTACAGATCGTTTGATATCTATGAATTGTGTACGTGTCTAACAGAACATACCTTAGCACACTGTCACAGGCTGGAGAATACTTTATTTGTGGTGTTCTTGGTTCATTACTGTCTTGATGCGTGTTGTTCACTCTCTTGACTCTTGTTATATTCATTGACCGGGCGGGCCAAGTAACGTTAATAAAAAAATATAATTCCAATCAATCGCGGGTGGATGAGAGATTAATCATTGTGTTTGTTTGATAAAGACATTTTGCGAGCCCTGGCTGTGGCCTGGGCGATTCATTCCTGTTGCTGTTTGCCACACGCTGTCACTGACAGGGCAGGGGAGCAGAAGCTCATTAAATATGCAAATCTTATCCTAGCCGTGGGCGTTTACTTCCAAGTTTCCAGTGCGGCACGCCCATCAAAACCAAGCGTGTCTTGAGAGAGCCTCAAAACCAGGTCAGAAAATAGCCTATTACTTATTCATTATGATGTTTTTGAATGTAAAAACCACGTGGACGCAATAACTTGACCTCAGACAACAGTATATATATATAAAAAAAAAAAAAAAGACAGTTAATGACCCTTTTAAATATATACACTAGGGCTGTAATCTCCCAGTCGATTAGTCGATTATTAGTCGATACGTTCTGGCTCGACCAAAATTCTGATTGGTCGATTTTTTGCCGCGTTCATTTCATTAGTTTTGCCGCGTTCATTTCATCAGTTTTGCCGCGCCGCGATCATTTCATTTGGTGGAAAGCACTAATTGCTAATGGGGGTGTTTTCAGAGCACCCCTGTTTCACAGGTAACAGTCTGTCTTCAGAACACCCCCATTTTTTCCACTTCTTTTGGATTAGCCCAACCCACTGGAGAAGAGCGACAGATTGAAGAAGGCTAGTTTTCTTGTATATTATTTATTTAATTGTGAGAGCGTTTTTTCTGCTCTTGATCTGGCTTGTTTAATAAATATTCATTTTTTTATTAAAGTGGACGTGCCTTTAGTGTTAAAGAGTAAAAGCTTTAAGTAAAAAAGTTTATGTTTAAGTCTATTTGTGTCTCAGCCGCGAAGCTGAGCTGATCCTGTGTTCGAGCTTCACAGGGCGGCTGAAATTATACTGTCTGTCGGTTATTATAATACATATGACAAAAACAATTGTCTAAATTATGTTGTATATTCCTCAAAAGTTCTTGTGATGATATCTAGTTGACAACATATAGTACTATATTTTCGGAAGTCATAGGCTATGATATTGCACAGGTGCACGTGATGCAACGCTGTCAGAGCCGAGAGACTCGTGTGTCAGACTCATTTCAGTCCAAAATAATCAGCTCAAAAACTATTTAATATACTGCAAATAGCCTACTAGTTTTTTATGTTTATTTATAATTAATTTAGGCAGACAACAAGGCTACCAAGTACTGCGAACAGTGCGCAGCTTATTCATTTAACGTTTTTTTTCTTAACGTCATTTTAGTCGATTTTTAGTCGAAAATTTCAGGACTTCAGTCGACCAAGATTTTCTTTGGTTGATTACAGCCCTAATATACACACACAGAGACACCACAGAGAGACGCACACGTTGGGTTTCTATGTTTTATGGGGATTTTCCATATAATGATTTTTATACTACAAACTGTATCCCCTTACACTAACCCTACCCCTAAACCTACCCATCATGATGTCATGATTGACAGCTTCTGACAGAGTGAAGTTGTCACAACAGGGCTCCAGACTAACTTTTTTCACTAGGAGCACAGTGGCCCCCAACTGAAAATTTTAGGGGCACAACCAGAAATTTTAGGAGCGCACACCGTAAATCAGCATGCTAACCAAATCTACTAATGTCCACTGTATTACTAATAGGATCTGTATCGTTAAGGTTTTAATGGTATTATTACTCTTACTGATACTAATTATCGATCCGGTACTTTAACAGTATTCTTACCGGTTCTTTTTATTATACTTTATATATTTTTTTTATATAAAAAAAACATAATTAAGAACATAATTAACATGGCTTTATAATCTGAAAAGTAAAATATCTATAGCAAAAGAAACCGCAAAGTTTGAATAAAATATAAAACATCTATGTGTAAATGGACCAGTGTGCAGGCATTCGGAAGGTCTGCTAACATTAATATTACAGTAAAGAACAAACCTACAAAGAAATCTAATAAAGTAATGAAATGTAAAATAACACTGCATAGTTTTCACTGTATAAATTGATAGATTAATGCTTATAAAAGCTAAAGTTATTCATTCAAGAGATGTGAATATTTTCTTTGCCTTTTGTTCGATTCGAATCAATGGCTCAATCGTCAGCAGGTTTATTAGACGCTGCCCCTTTAAGACCGATCGAATGTAGAACTAATAATATCATATTCTCCTATTTCTCCAAACTATTTACGCCCATTTAAGATATAAACTGTTAAAATAACTACTCTCCAATCCGGTCATTTTGTCACCGGCTATTTGTTGTTTATTTGATGGTTTAGACGCGCACACGAAGCCTAAAATATAAAGTGCAAGTCGGTCCATTTCGAAGCACACACACATAAGCCGCCTTGAAGTTGGAAACCGCGTCTCTTGCGCGGATTATTGTGCATTTAATAGCTCTTTATTATCAAACACATCCCGCAGTTTAGCAACAGTAGAGACTGCAGTTTACAACAATCACTGAATCTGACGTTTACCGGTAGTTTAGGTTTGAGGAGAAATGACAGCGCAAGTCTGTGAAGGGAAGAATGAGCTCGACGAACACGGCTATAGGAATAGTTTTACCTTATTCCATCCTTTTATAATTCTTGGAAGCCAAAATCGAAAATAAAATTTGATTATATCGCAGCACATCCCTAAAGTTTAAGCAGACTAAACTTTTGTTTAGTTCTTGGCCATCGTCCCTCATTAAAGCTGACTGTGTGTTGTGTTCACTGTAGCTCCACGTGAGAGAGCTAGCTTTCTCTCTCTTCTGAAATGCTAATGGCAAAAATGCATCACGGACAAACGGTTTAATATTCTCTCATATAGAAACGGCTGGCAAAGATAGAATTTGCCAGACATAACGTCTATCAATTATAATTAGTAAGTGTATTTTCTTAATTTCTCCAGTACCGACAGCAGGCAAATTTACTGGTCGCACACGTGCGACTGGATGTAAAATTCAGTCGCACACTCTCAAATTTTAGTCGCAAAATGCGACCATTTGGTCGCACTCTGGAGCCCTGCACAAGCTCTAACAGACTTTTTTTCTGGATTTTTGGGAGGAGATTGGAGCTTTAGCTTTAATTTCTACATTCCCATTAGGGCTGTCAACGAATATTCTAAATTCGAATATATATTCGAATAGTTTTTAAAAAACGAATTTCGAAGGTGAAAATTAATATTCGAATAAATAAAAAAATGTGGAAAAATAAAACGCCCACGGTAGTAGAGGTGTGGCTGTCTGCTTTGCGAGTGGGCGCGCTAGCCTTGTGTACTTTGGCCTGTCTCCGCAGCGCGAGCCTCCACTGACTGCGCGCGCTCCTCCCCAAACGGACGAGGTGTTTATATTTGACGCGCTCGCCGTTGTGCTTTTCTTTGAAACGACAGATGGCGACTCGGAGTAATTGTTCTATAAACTATCAGGAAAAGCGTCGAGAAGAAGTGGGCTAATGTACACAGGTGACGATATTTATTTTAGTACACTTCATCGAAAACCACACTACAAAAGAATCATGTAAAACAGATCAAAATAAACCTTGATATTACTTGTGACATGAGAACAAAATGTATGTAGAAATGTAACGTTAACTTATACAACTCAATTTATGATATCTAAATGTTTCCTAATTTCACTAAACACTTTAGTGAGTTTTCACTTAGTTTCGTGAACTTTTCTTTATTAAACGGGATTTATGCTTTTGTAGGCTCGTTTTGTAAATATAAGCAACTAATTTGTATGTGCAAACTGGACCACCCTTACTTTGCATCGCCCGCCACAAGCTCTGTCTGCAACACGACAAGAGGCCATAACGGAGAAATTAATTTTGTTCATTTGTAAGGACATGAGACCGATCAGTGTCTTGGATGGTGCAGGCTGGAGTTCTGTCAAGCAATGGAACCGAGGTACTGACTGAATAGATATTGCATGAATAAAGGATAAATGCACTGCTTCCACTGGTTTGATTATTTACCGTTTCATGTCAAGGAAAAGTTCCATGTTTACCACAGCACAGCTCGCTCGGAGCGTTCAATAATATGCTGTAAAACTTATATTAATATTTGTTTCAATCACTGAATGAAGCCTGCTATATTTGGGACAAGAGTCGCGACCTTAAATTGCTTGTACAAAACTCTTGATCAGCTCTCAAAATGTGTGTGTTCATTTAAACCGCTATGCGCAGAGAGCGTGAGGGCGAGAGAGAGTGAGGTCTGCGGTCTTTAGCCATTAGTTGATTTACTTGTTTTTGTGTAGGTAATACGTTGTCAAATATGTTTAAACTTAAATAGACTACCTATATAAGTAGTTATGTCTCTTTGTATTAATTTGTCCTGTTATTGACGTAATGCGCGTCATTGATAAAATGCGCAACCAGATGTTCGAATAGTTCGAATATTCGTGCTTTTTTTAGAGGGAATATTCGAACATCATTTTTGAGCAATTTTGACAGCCCTAATTCCCATAACTGTTTATTTCACTCCGACATAATGAATTATTCTGCATCCGTGAGAGTGTGGGCGGGCTTTTGATATCGCGGCTATACTTCCTGCTCTCTACTGCGCAGACTCCGGTCCCTAGATCACTACTGCGCAGACTCGGTCGTACCTCCATATTCGTACCTCCAGAGGCTTCAGTTACTTCAGCGGAAGCAATGAAGTTGTGTCGTCCATATTTTTTTATGGTCTATGAGCTCTGGAGAAACGCAATAGCTGCTGATGGTACTGAAGGCGCTTGTATATGTATGCTGTGATAGACGTCGTATTCCTATAGTTAGACGTGATCAGCTGACAGTCAGCTTGACTAATGTTACCTGCCAGAACCGATGCTATACGCTTGATAATTTCAATATACACTAAAAATGTGGATTTCTGGTCACCGTCTTTTTGACAACATTTAAAACTCTACTAATATTCAGTTGCTTAAATGTACTTATATTTTTGGATAAAATGCTGTGTCGTTATGTTAATGTTTTAACGTGGGCAAACTTTTGCCGCCCCCTCCACCTCATGCCCTAAGCAACCACTTAGTTCGCCTATGCCTAGAAACGTCCCGCCATACATGAGTTATGGCTAAAAAAAATTGTGTAGCTTGTTAATTAAGGTTTCTTGTTGATAATTCTAATACTATGCAGCTGGAATTATGGATGATAAAGCAGAAAAACTCCTCATATACTTGGACGGAAGGAAGGACCCCAAGCGATAGAGACAAGAATATCATAGAGACTTGTGGGTGGACTCTTTCAACTTGGGCCAGTAAACAACATCCACCAAACAACTCTTAACATCCACCCACAATTACCCAATCATTGCAACCAGTTTGGCACAGGAAAATGCAACTCATATTTCCTTCAAAAAATGCACAAATTTAGTTCTTCATGCACATTGTCACAGTTATGTGAAATAAAGTTGAGTGCAGGATCTAATCACAAGCAGTTAAAAGGTTTATTTACATGTAATGAACTCAAGAACTAAGAATGTGAACAGAACAACCAACGTAAACGCGTCGACAACTAAATACAGATTAAAGGGTTAGTTCACCCAAAAATGAAAATTCTGTCATTAATTACTCACCCTCATGTCGTTGGACACCCGTAAGACCTCCGTTCATATTCGGAACACAAATGAAGATATTTTAGTTGAAAGCTGATGGCTGAGAAAGGCTTCAGACAGGCCTCCATTTGCATTCAGTACATTGACACTTCCAAGATCCATGAAAGGCACTTAAAACGTCGTTACAAAGTCCATTTCACCACAGTGGCTCTACAATAATTTTACGATGCGACGACAATAGTTTTTGTGCGAAAAAAAAAATCAAAATAACACCTTTATCCAACTTGTTCTCGACTTCCGTGTATGCCTCCACGACGCATGCGCGAGAATATGACGCAGATCCGGCGTTCGGACATATGACCCAGAAGCGATTTGTTTACGAGCAGAGGAAGACGCGCGTGTCTAAGCTGTTGGATTCTACATTGATTGTGCTTTAGGTCTCTGCGTAGTTCTCAAAATGGGGCTTAAGTGTGTATTTCATGGATTCCCGAACGCCGGCGCTACGTCATATTCTCGCGCATGCGTCGTGGAGGCATACATGGAAGTCGAGAACAAGTTGGATAAAGGTGTTATTTTGATTTTTTTTTGCGCACAAAAACTATTGTCGTCGCATCGTAAAATTATATGAATATGAACGGAGGTCTTACGGGTGTCCAACGACATGAGGGTGAGTAATTAATGACAGAATTTTCATTTTTGGGTGAATTAACCCTTTAAATACACTGAACAAACCAATGAACTTAAAGGGCATCTATTATGCCCCTTTTTACATTATTTAAAATAAGTCTCTGATGTCCCTAGAGTGTGTATGTGAAGTTGTAGCTCAAAATACCCCATAGATAATTTTTTTATAGCATGTTAAAATTGCCATTTTTGGGGGTGAGCAGAAATGTACCGTTTTAGTGTGTGTCCCTTTTAAATGCTGCTGTGCTGGCCAAAGAAGGCGGGGCTTCAAGAGCTCATTCTTTGGTGTCAGGAGTGAGGACTCACTATAATATCTAAAACTTCGAATATGGGGGGCAGTTCCTTCAAAAAATAAAACGGCCCCTCTTTATATTAGGTGGCCTTAAGTACTATGTACTTACATACAAAAATAAGCACAATGTACTTACTGTGTTCAAATTGTATTGCAAAACACCTTTGCTGTGATTGAGGTGGGATACGGGTAAAGTTAGGGACCGGTGTGGTGGGATGGGTGGGATGGGTGGGATTGGATAAGTTTAAGGGTAGGGTTAGGTGTAAGGGAAGTGTCAACTGTGTAACTACAGAAATTAATTACAGATGTAATTACCTGCAGGTATTTTTTTAAATGTAAGTACAATGTAAAAACGTGTATGTACACAATAGTGCATTGTATCAAATTATTAATTAAAATGTTAGTACATGGTAGTTAAGGCCACCTAATATAAAGTGGGTCCAATAAAACTAATTCTCTTGAGTCTTCAGCGGCTCTGATGTCAGGAGTACATGGACACTGTAATGTTCACTCTTACATCCAAGTACAAAACATAAAACCCCTCAATCGCTGATGGGACATTCTTGTCGCTACAGTTGCTCCAGCCTGGATAAAATGGTGGACTTTGTACAACTCGCTCAGGAACGAGGACTTTGCTAATACGGCAACAGTCAACAGTCGTGGGCAGGGCCTGTAAAAAGGAACGTAACTTTGCCAGGAATCTGCAAACGGCTTGTTCTGAGACACTGCTTATGATTTATGGGAATAAAAAAAAAAGGAGTGGGTGGATTTTTATCATTATAGGGTAGTTGTGTACACACACTGCTGACACGCATTTATGTTCAAACACCATGTAAAAGTGAATTTTGCATAATAGGTGCCCTTTAATGATCATCAGGTGCAAACAATGAGTAACCTAGGAAACTAATTAGAAGTGGAGAAAAAAGAACAAAGACAACTGCAAAAACCATTTCGTAGTAAAAATCGAACACTGATAAAACAGGACATAATCCTGACACACAGACGTTTGGACTAAGGCCACATCCACACGGAGCCAGAGCTTTCCCTATCTGTTCTTTTTTTTCCCTCATCTCAAGAAATATCTGCGTACACACGAAACCGACTCAAAATGATGTAGTATACATGCCAGACCATTATGTGGCGCTGTAATTCTGTCACAGAGATGCACTAAAAACAGAGAACAAGACTTGGAGCATGGGCGAGACGTGGGGTGATGACATCATTGTTTCACAAAAGATACAAAAAAGTAAGGGTGTCGTTTTCAGATTTATCCACTCTGAGACTTCAGGCTCCCATAATGGCGGATCTGTCTAGAACAATATTTTGTTACGATACAAAATTCTTATGCATACAGCTAAACACGTCTCCGTGTGTACGGGGCCACAGATTGCTTACAGTATATGTGCGTGTGTGTGTGTGTGTGTGTGTGTGTTTTACTTCCCTGCAAGGTGTGACACTGACTAGTTCTGATTTCTTAAGGTGTGGTCACATTTACCATTTTCAGCCAATTTTTTGCAGCTGAAATCCAGTCATTTCAAATATTTTCCCCCTGCGGATTTTGTGACCTTTTCAAGTTGGTCATATGGATTCAACCATCAGAAATCTGCTTGGTTTGAAAGTGACTTCTCTGTGAGCCGTGCTTCATACATCATCACACTATTGACAATAAACAATGAACCTCTTTGTCTGCAAAAATTTCGCACCTTTAGACATTCTTATCTTGCAAGCTGAGTTATTTCACAAACAATTAGGTCGTATAGGATATTTTGTAGTAAGGTGTGCATGTGAAGAGGACCAAATGACCACAGATGGAAATCTGACTTAAAAAAATTTACTTTTTGACACTTTAGGTTTAACGAGATAAATATCTATACAATGTATGATATCAGTTATTCAAAAACTAACCTGCAGCATATAGAAAGATCCTTAGAATCGCTAAAGCTGGGCTCAGACTACAGGAGTTTTATGCCTATTTATGCCCGATTTCCCCCTTCCTGAGAATCTGAGAAAAATCTTGTTGAGGACCTCGATCGGTTCCGATATTCGGCGCAGATTATCTGGTAGTTAGAGCCTGACCGATAAAGGATTTTTAAGACAGATAGCAGTTTAAAAATAAACTTGTTTGTTTTATTGTTACAACAGAACAGAGGACCATAAAAATATATTAAAGTTCTGATAATAATAAAATGTGTAAAAATACAAACTTAAGATTTGAAACTTAAAGTCCTTTGGACGAAAACACAACAACAAAAACAAAACAAAAAATCTAAGTTACCAGTATTAATAGATGTGGTAAGCTTCATAAATATAACTTTGAGCAAGACTGGAAAAAAATATTCAGTTAAGTTCTGATAAATAATAACAACAGCAAAATATAAACTATATACAGTATAAATATGAGCTACCTTATAATTACAATGTCAACTTGATTTTCCCTTTACATGCACTCTTATAATTCTATCCATCAAGCTACAACAAACCATTTTCAATCATCATTTGCTGCCTGCCTTCTAAAATTTACTACTTGGTGATGCAGTAAATCCATTATGTGACTTGTTAATGCTGTGTCTGAACGAAGTCAGCAACGCACTTTCGTTCACTCCTCATGTGCCTAACTTACGATTTACAATGCAGGGACTGGAACTACAAATATACTAGTTATAAATACAGTAATCATTACTTTATTTAGGCAGAATATGTTCATTGTGATTTCCAAGCCCATTAATGTTAGCGGTCTTCCACTGATAGCCATGGCATTAGCTAGCTTTGTGGTTAGCTAAAGTCTATGATAAGCCATAATTTAGAAATGGACTGCAAAATATTGTAAAACATACTTTTTCAAAATAACGGGCAGGGGAGAGATGATACGTCTCATACTGTCATGCTATTAAAGAATCTTATTCAGAGAACTGATGGGGATGCTCTTTTAATTGTTATTCAAGCAATGTATGTCTCATGACAGTTGCCAACTTACATGCACTTCATGGATGATCTTAGTTATGAATGTTCGCGGCGCGCAGCATGACTCTGGCTGGACTATGAAACGCCAACAATGTGGTTGAGCGGTGTTTCGTCCGTTTTTATTATTTTTTTAAATATTCATTTATCGGCCATCATAAATGCCGATACCGATAGTTTGGAAAATGCCTAATATCTGCCTCTACTGGTAGTGAGGCATTCACAGATCAAATCTTGCACCTGCTGATCTGCTCTAACGCAAATCGGGGCCGCCCTGATCATATCAAACATGTTTGATATTTAGGACTTTAAATTGGGATGATTACGTCAGTTCTTTTACAATAGCCAATGAGAGAAGTGATAGAGAGCACTTTTGAAACCGCAAAACAAGCTTATGTGTGCGGGTCCGTTAAACAGCGGAGATGGCGGAACGGCATGTGGACTGTTTACAACACGTCTATTTGTATAACGTGTCTTCGAAAACATGACACAACCGTACGGACAAAGAGAAAAGCTGAGGAGAGAAATCACCTTGGTTTTGAACACACTGGGTGAGTGTAGAAAGCTGCTAGCAAATGTAAACATTACCTGTTGAGACCTCAATGATGATCTGTTATGTACATGTTTACATCCGCTTCTCCATAAGATCACGTGAGGTACTTGTCCTGGCCTGATAATCTTTTAATAATATCTTGTAGTGTGTGATGCGCCAACCATTTTTAAATCTTGTAGTGTGTGCATATTTGAGATTTGAGAGAAAAAAACCTGTGAAGATTCTCCTTATGTGAGGGATGCCACCAGATTTCATAATCGGTTAGGATTTAAAAGCTCATCCACCAGGCCCAGCTGTAATGAACGTAAACAGTTGAGAGAGAGAAAACTAACAAATACAATGGATCCATGCGGTTGGTCTTAAAGTGACAGCATACAAATTTACCTGCTGTCATTGTTAAAGGGGTGATGAATTGAGAAATCAACTTTCCTTTGAACCTTTGGTATATAAAAGTTAATTGTGATATAAGAATATCCTGTTTCAGAGCTGAAAACGCCCATGTTAGTCAAAGAAAAGCTTTTATAGACACCAGGCCCAGAAAATGAGAGCTCTCACAATATGTCGACCATTGACGTAATAGGATGCAGAAGCACCGCCTCAAGCCCGCCCACCAACTCGTGGAGCTAAACGGGTCGCTACCGAGCAATAAACATGCCGGTTCCAGCTCACGTGGGTAAGACATTGCGTTTGTTCGCTTCATTTCACTACGGAATCGATTGTAAACAAGATAGAGGTCGAGACTGGATTTGCAGACATATTGAGATTAAAACACAATGCTGTGCCTTCTATATTGGATCCGACAGGAACGGAATTGTTTGATATCTATTGATTACATACCTTAGCATGCTGTCACAGGCTGGAGAAGGTGTTATTGGTTCATTCGTGATCAGACGCCATCTTGCAAAGCCCAAAGTCCCGAGGAAATGTGTTTTTCAGACGGGCTATCACCGAAATAACATTTCTTTCTTGCGCGTGTGTGTGTGTACGGTTTGCGGTTATATTCACTGATGATCGGGTGAAATGAAACCGAAATAACATTCCAATAAATCGCAGGTGGATGAGAGATAAATCATTGTGTTTGTTATTGATAAAGATATTTTTCGAGCCCTGTGAACGTTTCTCCAGACGCTTTCAAAACAATTCCTCACGTGTACTGACAGGGGAGCGGAAACTCATTAATAGAGATGCTCCGATCAGCATTTTTGGGGCCGATCACCGATTACCGATCACCAAGATCATGATCTGCCGATTGCCGATCACTGCCGATCACAGAAGGGCAGGGGAATGGGAATCTTTTATCTATAATCTTGCAGAGTTTGCACCATTTGTAGAAATGAAACTAACTCTAAATTAACTGTATTGAGAAAAAAAAACTGTAGAAATAGGCTAGAGTCAAGATCTTGAAGAACCACCAAGTGTTTATTTTAGAAAACGAGATAACTTAAGGCTACTGTAGGCCATCTTTCCCAAATAAATGTATATAATAGATGTATATAATTATCTCACCTAAATATTTGATCATGCAGTGAATTTTTGTTTTTAAAGACAAATTTTCAGGTAGGTCTAACATTAGTATTGAGATAAGAAATCCAAAAACATTTAATAAGAAATCAAATGTAAATTAATATTGGTCTTCCCTGAATAAATTAAATTAGACTAATCATTACACTTAAGGTTGCAAAAGTTAGTCATTCAAGAGCAGTGAGTGTCATAAAGGTTCATCAAACACTTTGTCTTGTGGTGTTTGATGAACCTTTATGACACTCACTGCTTTATGAAACTCAGAGACAGCAGCAGTTTATTCGACAGCTGTCACTTTAAGAGCGAACACGGATTACATGCAGTTGCACAAACGTTCACTCGCGAGTCACGACGGGGTTTACGTGCATACTCGTCAAAAAATACATTTGTGTGTATCTGACCATTTCACCGCAATTTGTTCTCGCAAGCTTTTTGTGAGATGGCCTGTGTGTGTGTGTGTGTGTGTGTGTGTGGGGGGGGGGGGCACGCGCGCGCTCACGGTCTGGACAGCGAGCGAGTGCTGAGCGGTTTGAACACTGGCAAGACTTAAAAATAAATGCAAATGATAAACTTTAGTGACGACGCGACACTGCCTCGATTGTGCAAAGTGGCAAATCCTGTGTCAACTGTGCAGCTCGATTTTAGTGCACATGCGATGCGCTGATGTGAAGCCATTTGAGCATTTTGAAAGGGAGAGAGAGCGCGCGCACGCGGTGATTCACTCGCGCTGTTTGTGAACTTACGCAGTCAATTGAAAACTTTCTGTGAGACGTAAGTTATTTAATATAGAAATATGAATTGTATCTAACCTTCAGCATTAGAAATTATTTTACCCGCGCCAGAAAGAGAATGAGAAGGTGTCGCTGCATATCATGCCCCAGCTCTCACGGCAGGTGCGGGGTTTTATGTGTCGTCTGCATGCGATCGGTTCATGAGATCGGCCTTTTTAGAGACCGCCGATCAATCATCCCAAAGCGATTATCGACCGATCGGTTGCCGATCAATCGGAGCACCCCTACTCATTAAAGGTCCCATGGCATGAAATTTTCATTTTATGAGGTATTTCAACATTAATATGAGTTCCCCTAGCCTGAATATTGTCCCCAAGTGGATAGAAATGTTGATCGGTGTAAACCCGAGTTCTGGCTGTCTCTCTCTGCCTTTGAGAAAATGACAGGCCAGACGAGCCAATCCTGAAGTCTCCTGGTTTGACGTCCAAGCAGGAGCGGTTACCTCCCTTTCCTCCGCCCAGAGAATCTGGCACGCCCATGCAAACACTCGAGATCATTAACGTTACTTGTGAACGAGTGAACACTGGCAGTTTCTCAGTGTTTGGATGTACAAATGAAAACAGAAGTCTTTCTTCAGTTCCTTCTGATCTGTGATCATTGATTTCTTATGTGTAGCTTATTATTTATTATTTGTGGACACGCAGCGGCTTCTCTCTCTCCCGACAGAACGGTGTTTTCGTGTTTTCTATCTTGTGAGTCAGTGTTTTTGTACGTCCTTGTCGCGTCTATCTGTTCTAAAATGTGCATACAGTCTTTTCTGTTTAACATCAGCAGTCACATCTTTAGAGATAAACTTCACGCACGCCGAAGCTCGGCCTCCAACATCCCCGACCCCCAGTACTGCACCTGGCCCACAGCGGAGGAGCCAAACGCGGCGTGAGATTAAGCAGAAGGGGGGTAAGCGTGAGGGTATCCGGCTAGGCTAGCCAGCTTTCCCCACAATAAACTGGATTAACGTTACATTCGATTACAGCTGTTGTGTCTTTGTTTGCGCTGTGTAACGTTACTCAATGCGCGTCAATGACGCTATTCATATGATTGGAACATATCTAGAAATAATGCTATACTCAACACTTACTAACTCGTTCATCTCGCTGTAATAACATTGCATGTGTTACAAAGTTGGTAGAATAATGATGAAGAGGACTCTGTGTGACTGGGACTCGTGTTTATTCAGAACTCTCAGATACAAACACAATAAACTCGCGCTGACTGACAGCGCTCTCATAACTCAGTAGTTACTATAAATAACTTTGTTAGTAATCGCTTCGTCTCCGTGATGTCCGGTTCGCGAACGAATCATTCTTTTGAATCGGTTCTTTTTAGTGAACCGAACCAGTTCACCAAATCGGACTGAATCGTTCTAAACGGTTCGCGTCTCGAGTCAGCGCTGATCCATAATTTACTAAAGTTACTAACTTTCTGACATGAGTGACAGTCCCTCCGACTAGAAATAAACTAATAACCTGAAGTATATGCTAGTAACTACAACAGTTCACCCTGAACTGAGACATGCTGAGAGAACTGATGAGAAGTGAACACAGGTCCATCCGTCTCTCTGGCAGACTCGTGCCTGCTCGTGCCTCGTTAAACCACGCCCCCTCCGCTCATTTAAAATGCAAAGATGTCAGCCAATCACAACAGTGGGCGTTTTTACTGAAGTCTCACAGCAGACACGCCTCTTGAAGCAGGGCATTCAGCCACAGGGCAAACAGCAGTATAGAAAAAATGCCTTTTATTTCTAAATTATGACATTTTATGATGTAAAAATCATACTAATAATATAAGTACACCTCAGAAAACACTATAAAATAATAGAAAAATGCCATGCCATGGGACCTTTAAATATGCAAATCGTATCCAATCCTAGCTGTGGGCGTTTACTTCCAAGTCTTCAGTGCGGCACGCCCATCAAAACTGACCGTTTTTCAGAGAGCCTCAAAACCAAGGTAGAAAATAGCCTATTACTTATTCATTATGATGTTTCTGAATGTAAAAACCATGCAAACGTCATAAGTTGAACAGTATAAAAAAAAATAAAAAAATCTCTCACTGCTCATGACTGAATCACTTTTCTAACTTTAATAAGAATAAATGTGTATAATTTACACAGTAAAGACAATGTAGTATTTTTTTATATAGATTTGATTACTTTATTCATTTTATTTAGCATTTCTAGTGCTTGAAGTTTTTCAGGTAGGTCTATTTCATTTGTATCTTTGTTCTATTATAGTTTGCTTTCTTTGCTCTTTCTTTATCACAGTTTATTTGTCTTCAGTAAGCTTGAGTTTTAGGCTAGTATTAGTTTTTTTTAGTAATGATATTGAAAATGGTGATAAGAATTATATTTCAACGGTATAATTTTTTTTACCTTATTTCAAGCAAAAATAACTTTATTGTGAAATAAAAATACACATATCGTGATACAAGATGTAAAAGTATTGGATAAAACTTAAGGAACTGCTTGATGAATGCATCTGTGTCTTCCATCAATCAGAGATATATCCAGAGACAATATGTAACTTGTTGGCTATGTAAGACTATACACCTTGCTTCTGACAATGTGCCAAGTTGGCCATCACAGATCGTCTTTCAAGTCCAGTCAACTGTGTTTTGACAAGGTTTGCAGAGCAGTTGCTGTCCTGATTGATACTGACTGCCTTGAATTTCCTACCTTAAACATTTCAAACAGCCTCTTTGACATGCTCTCACAATTCTGGTATTGTGAAATGTATTCATGTAGCACCTGCCAAAGGGGAAATGCTACTTTCTTGTTCGGGCGACATTTTGTTTGAATATGTGCTTTGTAGGACTTTCTTCTTGCTGTCAGTGAGTCTTGCTGTAGAATGAAGGATTTGCTCTGA
Organism: Gobio gobio; assembly: GCF_949357685.1. Taxonomy (NCBI): domain Eukaryota; kingdom Metazoa; phylum Chordata; class Actinopteri; order Cypriniformes; family Gobionidae; genus Gobio; species Gobio gobio. Next base: position 23,247,267 of record NC_137118.1, on the reverse strand, counting down.
AATGGTGATAGCGGGGAACAATGGCCATACCTCGAATACTGCAAGTAACTTTTCTTTTTTTTCTCTCTCTTCAAACAGATAATGGGAAACTTTCACTTTAACAGTAAACATTTTCTAGAAAAGCAATAACAACATGGTCACATCTGTATCGTTTCATAGTTTAAGTTTATATTACACAAACAGTATTCATTCAGTTTATTCAGTATTCATTCAGTTTAAATTAGGCCAGTTTTGCTAAATTGATTATTTTGGTATTTGATGGTGCTTTCGCGTATAGTGCTGACCTGGGTTCGATTGTCATCAGAGTTTGGTTCGTTTGGATGATGTGAAAGTTGTTTTCTGCACCCCCGAATCGTACCCGAGTCCTCATAAAAAGGGTGGTCTGGGGTATGTTCGTGTGAACTCCAGTGTGGTTCACTGCTGTTTTGAATGCAATTGTACTAAACACGAACTTAAAAAAATAAAAAATAAAATAAAAAAAAATTTCCTAAAGTCTACTGCTTATATAGGGTAAACATACCTATTAAGCTCACCAAAGTCTACATTGAGACATTTTAGTGAACAGGGTATTGGTTTCAGTACAAGAAGTTATGTTAAAATAAAATATTAATCTCTTGCACAATACTATTTCATTTTATTTTAAATGACAAAAGCATTTAAATTAAGTTGTACATCATTAAATGCAAGAAGTCTTGCTGTGCTTAATGGGTACATGTTGCCATTAAGCTCACAACATGTTTTTTTTGGGGGGAAATTCTTGTTTATTTTAAACAAAACTTTTAAAGAATAAGTTTTATAAAGATTAACTTGAAGTGACAACCATCAGATAATATTTAAAGTCTGTTTATGAAGTATTTACATAGGCGTTTAATGTGGATGAGCTTAAAGGGAACACACTGAGCTTAATTGGAACAGCAACATTTTTTTTTAATTAATAAATATTATTAAATTAAATTTAAAAGGACAATTTTGCTAAATAAATAATCTATGTCATGTATTAAGTTCATACATATTTTAATATGAACAACTATTATTGAAAATATCTATGAAATTATACTTTTTCCTATTGATGTCACTCTGAAGCTTTGTGATTTTCATAGTAGTGCACCCTTTAAGCTCACCTTACAATAATATGAAGTCTAAAAAAATTACAGCAGTGTAAAACCACAGAACATCAATAAACTGTACATTTATGATATAATAGATTTAAAAGTACAAGCCAGTAATGCCTGTGAAGTAATATATAAGTGTTTACCCGGCGAGAGTAGACTATCCTCGCCTAGTCCTTCTGACGTCTGCGGCTGGCTCTGATGTCTCTGTGGCGTCTCCAGCTATAATTCGTCTTGTGGAGATTTAACGGCCCATATTTGCTCTCATGGATCTATAATTTGTTCCCTGGCAAATCGTTTAGGCTGAGGGCAAAGTGAAGTTTCATTACTTGTTTATTTTTAGGCTATAACTGTACGTTACCGTTGTAAGTTAGCCGACTAGCACTGACTTTGAATGTTTGACTGAATTGTTTGCTTTATTTAATGTATAGCTTATTATACATTTTACTTATACTTTTGTATTATTGATCAAACATAAACTTGCATTTAACAAAAAGAGACTGGGTTGTGTTTCATGTCATTTAATGTTATCACAGTGATAATCATATAGTCTGAAAAAATATTAACAAAAGATAAATCTCAGAGAGGCATGAAAATTAGGCAAAATTAGTTTCTAACATTTTTGGAAAAAACGAATGGGCAATATTTCTCATGAAAAAGTGGATAAGTGTTCATACACAGCGCAGATCATAATGAGCGAGCGTGTTTTTTAAATAAAGTTTGAGGAAGCTTGATGATGATCCATGGTGTGCTCTAGTCCGTTTATAGCCTACCGTTAGCATTTTATATCTGACGGCTTTATTTAGGCTTCAAAATGTATACATTTTGGATTAATTTGTAAAGATTATCTTGATCGACAAAACGCGTAAGGGTCATAACTCTTTGTTGAACACAGATCTTATTTTTTTGCGATTTTCCAAAAGTCTATGGGGAAAATGCATGGCTTTTCGATCGAGGGAACCCATGCGCCGCTAACTTCCGGGTTGGCCTACAAAGTGACGTCATAACTTCGGCACTCTATTGTCTTGACCAGGTCGTGACGGAGTGTGAGGGTGAAGTTAGGATAGAATATGCCAACGCTACGTTTACATTACGCCTCCACTGTAGTTTTGCTTTTTATAGAAATAAAAACAATTTACTTCAAGTGGATAACAGTCGCTTCAATTCCATCAGCTCATCCAACACGAGCTGTTCGAGTTTACCTAGTGCGCAGCACTGCCACTGATCACGTGACGAGAAGACATTGAGTGTGTGTGTTACGTGTTAGTGAAGCGCTCGCATTGAGCGTGTGTACGAGTTTGTGTACGTTTAGTTGACTGGACCTGGTGGAGGATCGTTGCGCAGCAGAAGCGTCAGACTTATATTTTAACATGTGCGTTCAGCACCACCACTCCCTATTCACAGAGTACGCACGATCGCGAAAGTGAAAAATAAACAGGAGCGCGCATTCAAACGCTATTTCAATACGTTACCGCTGTTTGAAATCGGCTCCCTGAGGCACGTGAATATCTCCCAATATAATAGCTTGTTGTAATCATCTCTTAGCTCTGTATCATGCGTGAAGAAAAATTTGGTCTCTGTTTGCACTTTTGAATATTGAGTACTTTGATTATGGTTATTGTTTGCACTTAATATCTGATCAATTTGTGGGAAGGAGAGGAGTTCAGTTAGAAGGTTCAGTTCTAAGGTCTGAAGAGACAATCATGCAGGAAAGAAGCCAGTCAGTTGAGTTTTTGGCAAAACCTTTACAGAGCTTGTTGTCTTTTACTGCATATGATAATTCATACTCAGAAAGTAGAACTGAAATGAAATAAATATTTTGATTTATAGATTTTAATCTGCGATTACATAACATAAGGGTTCATTAATGTATAGGCAATATTTTGAATGATGGAGAATAAAACATTGGACATAATGTCCCATCGTCTGCGCCAAAAGTCTTGTGGACAGCTCTGGTTCAACCTCCCCAACCCCCCTTCTCTCTCCCAAATCGCTGTCCCAAATCTGTCCTATCATAATAAAAAGGTAAAAATGCCAAAATAAATCTTAAAGAAAAAAAAGAAAAGACAAGAAAATACTGATTACCTAAGGCAGTAGTTTCATGAGTTTACACTTACAAATGATCAGATGGAGTAAAATAATACAATGAGCCTATTTGCCATGAATTCAAGCGACAAATTATGTTTTATAAACCAAGTTTGGGAGAAGCACTACCTAATCAGCTCGAGTGGATACTGTATTACACAGCAACACTCTCGGCCCAGTGGAGTACTCTGGGTTTGGGCTAAATTCCAAGCTTGAAGCCCTCGATCCCATCGGACAGCATGGCAAATAGGATCGCTATCCCATCAGAGAAAACCCATGAAGTGACCAGGTGTAAACGGAGCCAAATAGTTCCACTAGGGCTACACGATTCTTGCTAAAATGTGAATCACGATTTTTCTCCATGGGAATTGAGATCACGATTCTCTTACACGATTCTCATTTTTTCTTATACTTAAAAAAAATGAATCAATTTTAAATAAAAGTAATTAGTTACAATTAAATTAAAATGTAGAAACAACAAATGTAGACAGACTAGATGTAAATATATGCTTGTTACTGTTTATTTCTATTTTTATGATTATTTAATATCTTGCCTTGTGGAGAGAGGGTTTTTGTTGTCTTATTTCGATGTTTCATTTTGTTTTTGCGTTTTTGTAAAAAATGAAAACTATAAATAAAAAAAATGTTATAAGAAAACGCTTAACGTGGCTTAATGTACTAAGACAGTGTTACAGACCTCCCAACCTGAAAAAAGTCATTTGAGTGTGAGTGTGACAAGCTCTGGTGTGACCAATAACGCGTGAACGCAGCATGATCTGAGGGAAATACACGGAAGTGAATCGCCAACATTAAGAAATGAGATCGCATTTATGTTTGAATCGAGATCGTGATTTTTTTTCGATTAATCGTGCAGCCCTAAGTTCCACCCTAACCTATGCCATGTGTTCAGCCAGTGTTGTTATCAGGCTGGTTTGAACGCTCAACCAGAGTTGTTTAGATAGTGCCACAAAGTCAGTGTTTATACTTTTCTGAGAATCAACTTAATATGTCTTACTGAGTTGTTACTGCATATTTAGCTGGGATAGAATAAAATATTTTGACATAAAATAATACACACATTAATTGCCGCCCTAGGAGACAGCAAATTTGCATAATGAACCTCCTGTGTACAAACGTTTCTTTCTGTTTCTCTGTTTTTCTTGCGTGTGTGTGTATATATATAATATTTGAATGAATGATGATGAAAAGGGAGAAAAGCAGAAAAAGTGTGTTTGACCTTGTGTTGCTCTACTGCGAATGAGAATTCTGCACAGTTAAAGTCTTTTCTCTGTTGTTCTGTCTTGGTTCTGTTTCCACTGAATGACTGCCCTTCAAGGACCTGAGGTCCTCAGACTCTTTCTAGCTGCTCTTTTTTTTAGGTCCTTTGGGCATTTGTTGTGAACTCCTATTTGTTTTGGTTGTGGTATATGTTTGGGTATTCCACGAATCATTTCAATTGCAGTGGTATATTAGCAGTTTACGACCTCGCACTCACAAAGTTTTGGTCAGAATACCAAAATTTAAGTAGTCAGTGCAGCAGAGCTGTGAAGTTGTGTAGCCATAAAACCCAGAAGAGTTGGAATTGGCATTTCCAAGTCAGCGTTTTTCTCAGGAATTGTTACAATTATATAAAAAATAACAGTTTTCTATTTGAATATACACTATATTGCCCAAAGTTTTGGGACACCTGTCTTTACATGCACATGAAATTTAATGACATCCCATTCTTAATCTGTAGGGTTTAATATGGAGTTGACCCACCCTTTGCAGCTATAACTGTTTCAACTCTTCTGGGAAGGCTTTCCACAAGGTTTAGGAGTGTGTAGGCCTGGCTCGCAGTCTCCGCTCTAATTCATCCCAAAAGTGTTCTATCGTGTTGAGGTCAGGACTCTGTGCAGGCCAGTCAAGTTCCTCCACATCAAACTCGCTCATTCATGTCTTTATGGACCTTGCTTTGTGCACAGTCATGTATATTAAAGCTGATAAACATTGGATTATTTCCTTCAGCTGAGATCATTCAGATGTGCACTGTTTGCCATGATGGTTTTGAATTGCTTGAATTTGATCAGAATCACTTCAAAAATGGAAAATGCAGTTAAAGGGTTGGTTCACCCAAAAATGAAAATCCTGTTATCTACTCACCCTCCAGTTGTTCCAAACCTGTACGAGTTTCTGAACACAAAAGAAGATATTTTGAAGAATGTTTGTTACCAAGCAGAGAGAGCAACCATTGACTACCATAGTAGGGAAAAAAATACTATGGTAGTCAATGGTTGCTCTCTCTGCTTGGTTACAAACATTCTTCTAAATATATTATATTTTGTGTTCAGCAGAACAAAGAAACTCATACAGGTTTGGAACAACTTGAGGGTGAGTAAATGATGACAGGATTTTCATTTTTGGGTGAACTATCCCTTTAAATGCAACATTAGCAGTCTTGTCATATAGGCTACATACAATTATAATGAGAACGTTATAATTGTGTCCTTGGCACATGGCTTTTAATAGTGAGACTTTTGTTTTCATAATCAGGCTATCAAAAATTATATAAAAAATAGGATTTAGGCCAATATATTGGTTATCGGCCTTCAAATATAAAGAATTATCAGTTATCGGTATCGGCCTAAATGTTAATTAATATATTTGATTTGCTACTCAAGAAAAAAATGTTTTCTCATTATTATCAATGTTGAAAAAAGTGCTGAAAAAGAGCTTCATATTTTTGTAAAAAACTGATTATTTCAGGATTCTTAATTTCAAATAAAAATGATTATTTGACCACTTTTGTAACATTATAAATGTCTTTGCTGTCTCTTTGATCAATGTAATGTGTTCTTTGCTATATAAATATATGTTTTTATTTCTTCAAAACATTTACAGGCACTTAACTTTTGAATGGTAGTGTACACATTTTGATTATTTTTTTTTTTTAAAGAAAAATGTGACTGGAATATGTCACTTTACCAGTAAAATGGGTTGCTAATACGATTTCTTGTTTCTCCACATTCTTTCTCCTGGTTTCCATGTCGGCATTTCACAGAATGGTAGTAAATGCATGATTTTTACTAAATGCATTAATTGTAATCTTTTTTACTTATTTCTCCTTTAGATTGCCAACTGTGGAACTTTGACTGAATCGATGCAAAATGGCTTCAGATAATACACACCGTAGTTATTCCATCATACCATGCTTCATATTTGTAGAGGTAAGTTTCTTTTACAGCCAAAACACTAATATTTAACTGCATTTTTTCCCACTTGCTATCATATTCTATTCACCGGTTATTGTGCTGTTCCTTACACTCTTGATACGGCTTTAAGATGTCCTTTCTTTGTGAAACTGGCTGGGTATTTAATTAAAAAAATCTGTCAAATCCAGTTTGATCACTGGGAACTGTGTGTCTGCACTTCAAAGCGCTCTTTTCCCTCCGCGAGATGAGTTGAGCATATCTCTCAGACAGCACTGTTGGGTTTGTGAGATGAACCGCTGTGCCATTTGCCTGAACTTGAGAACGTTGGATGCCAGATATCCAGAGCTGTGTGCTGCTGATACAGTGAAGGAGTATTTAGGACATCCAGCTTTGTTCTACAGCAGAATTATGCGCTAGTATGGGTTCATAAATCATGTGGTGGAGTTGTAGCCTAGTGGTCAAAGATCTAGTTTCAAGCTCTGTAAGGGTTGAGCAATGAACTATCACCATTGGATCTATGATCATGATGTCTCAGGTTACTCATGGAGTGCAGTTGGGTTTATAATACCTGGAGAGAGCTACCATACACATTCACATTCATCTCAATGGCAGTTGCTTGGCTGGTTAAGGACATATTGAATGCTTGTCAAAAAGATATCTCTTTCTCCACTGACAGGGAGTTAACGTCAACAGTTTATACTGTACATCCTACTTAGTTAGTTAGTTAAACCTTTATTGTCTGTTCCGTTTCGTGGACAGAAATTCATCTTTGACACTGACAATATACGTCCACACTTTCACATAATAAAATTACATAAAACGCGCAAGTCCCTATAAAGAACAAACAAACACACAAACAAACAAAAATAAATGCCATACCATTATTTATACATATATCTCTGTCAATCAATGTAACGCATGCATTCTCTCATATGTGTACAAGCACCTGCTCATATAAATATATAACTTTATTAAGAATTTGGTTTAACACAGTCACCGCCAAAGGAACAAATTATCTTTTATATATATTCTTATTGGCTCGCAGTACACGCAACCTGCGCCCCGAAGGGAGAGCCTCTAAGCAAAAATGGAGTGGATGGGTTTGGTCTGAATACACTGCAATTGCCTTTTTTCAATAAAATGTGTGAACAGCTCTTGTATTGTACTCTGTTTCTGGCCGGTAATCTTACTTGCTTCATTAATTACTTGTGACAATTAATTTTTCTGCCTTATTAAATTTCCAAACCATGAAATTATAGTATATGTTAAGATACTACTTACCTGAGTATATAATGAATACTCATATAAAAACAATATATACTATATAGCAAATATATCACATAGGATCCAACTTTATAACCATACATAGGGGAGAACGGGTGTGTACCTAAAGCTTTTTGACTTTCTCAGTTTGTGTAAATTCACTTGTGGTTCAGAGTATTTATTTTTTTCCCACATTATTTGCACACGTCTAGTACAATTATGTGGTTTTGTTTCATTAATACAGTGTATACTTTTTTCTTGATTTACCCCGAAAGAATGGAAGTGAAATGTGACAACATGGCACATAGGTGGGGTCCATTGTAACATATTAGGGGTACATTGTAACATGACCAAATGACAGCTTAAAATGTTTAAGAAATATCCAAGACAAACAAAAATATTTTGTCAATAAAATGCAATTAACTTTAAAGCTACACTGTGTAACTTTTTTAGTCTATTCTTAGCTAAAAACACTTAGTTCTTTCAAAAATATATGTGCTCATTAATGTATATTTACTTCTTTCAAGTAATAAAGTATTCTCGTAAGTTTATAATATGCCATTGAAAATACATAAGGTAATGGGATCTAACGGTGGTCGCCATGTTGCCCCTCCATCTTGAAAGTACATTAGCCAAAGAGGGACATACCCGTAAATTCAAGCTTCACCTTTCGCGTTTTAACCGGTTTTAACCTATTTTTTTACGGTCTATGGTTTTAACACTGTGCGCGTCAACTTGTTCATACTTGTCTGGTGCATGCGCAGAGAGTTTTCATCTCAGCAGCTCCAGTAACAGAGTTATACGGAGTTTTCCTGGCTTGTTTATTCCTCAAAAGTCTGTTTTTCCTTGTGTGGTATTTCTGTGCGTTAATAACTCCGTAAGTAATAATAGTTATTGTCATTGTGGATGTGTTTCAGAGTGTGTCATCATGTAATTCAGTTGATGTTACCTCCAGAAGTATTTTTGTGTCAACATACAATAGCGTAATGCTCACCTATTTGAATAGTCATTCAGTTATTAACAATGTTTATTCGTTTATAGAAATTATTTGCTTGTAATGTATGTTGATGGAAATATGTATCAGGTCTGATCGGCATATTAACACTTGTTATACAGAGCTAAACCTGCGCACACACTTTTGTAACCGGACACCGCTTGTTAGCAGCAGCAGCAGCGGCAGCTCCGCTCCTTTTAATGCAGCTGCATTTAGCGCCTATATGTGGTACAATAAGCTCTGGTTTACGGTTACATTATACAAATGTAACTTATAAGTATAGTTATACAGTTCTTAACTGTGTATATTCTGTCATGTCATTATCATGTATATTTACCATCCTAATTTGTTCTCTCACAGAAACCACATTTATGTACATATCCATGCAAACCTGTTTATGCCTTGCAATTGGATGACTGAATAAACATTACTATCATCAAAGTTCACTCTGGATTAGCTGCAGTTCTTTCTAGCCGAATAATTAGGCCAGTTGAGTTCCAACCATCCCACTGCGCACAGAATATCCCACAGGCACCGTGTCGAATGTGGACGAGGTCGAACTGGAAGCCATATTAATCTTGGACTAAATCGGCCACCGTAGGAGTTAAAACGAAATCGGAATTGAACAGAACAGAAACTAAAATTCACTGGATGGTCATATACAAGTTCACCACTAGATGGGGGAAAATATCACACAGTGTAGCTTTAAAAAAAAATTTTTTTTGAGTTTGTCAACAAACACACCTCAAAACCGTTTTACAGAATGGTAATAATTAAGCATTTCTGAACATTGACTCTATTCACCTTTTTCTCATGGTTTCTCAATGGAATTCATAAAAGTATAGAATATAATCGCATAGTTCTAATAGGGGCACATTGTAACGCATTGTTACAACATACCCCACCTGCACAACTGTAATTTAACCCCGGCTTGTGTCTTCTACTGGTTAGATCAGTTACACTCGTTTTCATTCACTCCCTCAAGTGGATTATATTAGTGGAGTAATGTAGGGAATAGTGAATGAGGGTATAGGGGGCGATTTCGAACACCGCATCGGTCACCGGGACTGAACCAAAAACACAATGAAGGGGGGAACATAAAACATACATGTTACAAGCTACATATACTGTAATACATATTACTACAAGAAAGTAAAGGTTTTTTTGTATTAGATAAGGCAGCCTTATGCGTAGGATAATATACAAGCAGACAACGTCAAAGCTTGTCATTTTATTCTTACAAATAAAACAAATACATTTTTATTTTTAGTTCTTAAGATGACAACAAAAAGCTGAGAAAATCGTGTTTTTTGCTTTGTCTGGACAATGGTCAGAACAATGGTCAAAACATAGATGGAGTAGATCAAGTCCAGCTTCACAGTCTTAAGGCTCATCCTGGGTCGATGTTTCATTCAGTAACATTAGGACATTTTAATTGATATGCTGTTTATTGTTGATGATCACATTATTTTTCATATGCATCTGCTTGCATATGAGATCGCTTATTTCTGCTGTTTCTTTGCCTGTGTTTTGATCTGGAGATAATGTACTCGCCCTACCTTATAACAGTGATAAGCCGTGTGGAAAGCTGTAAAAACTTGCCAGTGGTAGGGAAGCGTTTTCACATAAAAGACGAGATAACTCGTCAATGGCGGGGAAAGAATTAAACTTGTGATAGTGACTAGAGATAGATAGTCTGCTATTCCATACTTGTAACTGTTTTTGATTCTTAGTTGCCTACTGAGTGTGCACTTGAATGACAGTTAACTTTCCCTTTTAGTGCCTGTGTTTCTTTCCTTTTGTAACCGCATACAATAGAGGGATTGCACATTGGCAGCAAAGTGCCAGACCACTTGCCAAACGGTGTAAGAGAGAAATAAAAAGTGTGTCTATACTAGTAGATTCTCAAACAGACTACTGTTGGGGACTCTTCATGCAAACAGAGATGAAACACACTTGAAATCACAGCTTGTCACAGAGATTCCTTTTACAGGGCGAATCCTCAATTCCACAGTGCTTTCCACTAAATGGACGTGTGTGAGTGTGTGTGTTTCTGTTCCTCTGCCTCTAGATCTGCTTGAAGCTTTCAAGACACATCAGAGACAGAAACTAGGCCACACAGAAACGATCATGCAGCCTAATGCTTGCTTAGTGAAGACGTGAAGGAGCTGAGAAATACAGTCGTGTGCTCAGTTTCTTTAGAGAGATTATTCCTGTGAAAAGGCTCACGATCTGAGAAGCGTATCCAATATGGTGACATATGCCAGCTACCTTTCTCTTCCAGCTACTGACTGTGCAGGAACTGGACACTGGCCATCTTCTGACCATGTTGTTCCTGTTTATGTGGCAGTGATTGAGCCTGTTTTTCACTGATCGACAAATAACTAGGTAAACGAGCAATGAATGATTGACTGCCGCTATAAGATCTTGTGTCTAGTAAAAATAATTTGGTGTAAAATAATTTACATTTAATATAATAATATAATTTACATTTCTGTTAAACCAACTTATTTGAAGAAAACTACACGTCTTCACCAGTAATGACGGCCGTATACCTGGACCACACCACAACCATCTGTTGACCTATTTTCAGTGTTGGCTCTGATCAAAGTAATATTCAGAAATTGCAGGCTATAATTATACCATATGCATGATTATTTACTGTGTCAGCTTCAGAGGCAATTTCATGAATTTATCAAAAAAATTGTTTACCCATGATGCATCACAAGCCCTCAAGAGGAATTCTACGTTTTAAGCAGTGTTTGATGAAACTCAGGACCTAAGTTGAGCATTTGAACTCATTCCCCACGATTGACTGACTTTTCCGGCAATCCACAAAATGCTATTTTCTTTGACTTTTTTTCTTTTTTTTCAAAATGTTGATGGTTTTTATGAAACTCACCCTCATTCAAGTATTAATAAAAAAAAAAATGAATGAAGCTAGAATTAAAAAGCAGAGGCTCTTTTCTTTCTTTTGATATATTGCATATGCGCCAGAGAAACAAGCACTCAGACAGCTTTAGAAATTTTGTTTTTGTAGTAGCTCTGTATATATCTATACTTTGACAGCCATTGCTGTCCAAGAGCAATTAGCTGGTCTTTTAGTGGATTTACTTATTGTAGAGTTAACGGAAGTTATCATGAGCATTGTAATGTTTGAAGCGGCTGGCATAACAAATGTCAGTAGACCGGGAAGATTTTAAAACAAGCGCTTCATTCAAACATCCGTAAGATCTTATCTTCATGCTGTGGAAATACATACTGAAAGACAAAAAGTGCGGGCTACTTAAGGACTATTCGTACGAAAGTTTTGTGAAAAATTATCAAAAATGCTGGCTTTTTTAAAAACGCAGGCAGGGAAAGACTTGAAAACTGGGCTGGTAAGAAGGTATCAGGTTTTTAACTAAATAAGGGTTCCCCATCCGCCCGACCGCTTTGGGAATTATGGGAAACGCTTTGGGAATTGTGGGAAACGCTGTGCAAGTGCTTAACTAGGATAAGCGTTTAAAGGTCCCATGGCATGAAAATTTCATTTTATGAGGTTTTTTTAACATTAATATGAATGTATGAATGAAATTCCCCTAGCCTGTGTATGGTCCCCAAGTGGCTAGAAATTTTGATGGGTGTAAACCGAGTTCTGGCTGTCTTTCTCTGCCTTTGAGAAAATGTCAGCTCAGACGAGCTGATCTGGAATTTTCCCGTTATGATGTCATACCAGGAAAGGTTACCTCCCCTTCCTCTGCTTTGCCTGCCCAGAGCATTTGGAGAAATTGGATTCAGTTTATGTCAGCACAGGCTTTACAAACAGACTTTACAATATGGATTCGACAGCACAGCGACAAACACTGACTAACAGTGTTCATTAATGCCTGATCTGTGATCAGTGATTTCTGATGTGTAGCTAATCATTCAAGTTCACTCAGACTTTCTTTCTAGATCGTTTAATGATCGCCGTCTTGATGCCCTAAGCGTAATGCATCAGTGAATCAAGCCAGTGACTAAAACGATCGTTTCTGTTAGTAGCATGAAACAAATCACTTATTTAAGTGATTAAACTACAGAGAGCGATCAAAGAACACTCTTTAATGTTCGTGTGACAGAGGGCTCTGTCACGATCACAGCAGCACTACATTTTACACGCACATTTGATCCATTATCCACCTGGTTTATTGTTTCCTACCCTTGGGTGCACACGAGGGTCAGGTTAATGCTTCAGTAGCATACATAACACACATATTCACACCATTATCGCATCTTTTTCCAAATCCCCTTTATAAACACACAGACAACAGATAAATTAATCCATAGATGTTTATTGGACTTATCTGCATATTATGTTTTGTCTTTGGTCGCGGTCTGTTTGTTGTGGTTAGTCCAGGTGACCGGAAGCAAATGGCAATCAATCTGTCAGTCACATGTTGCGAGTGTATCTGCACACTTGTCCAAACTGCCGTTATAATGAATGACACTGTTATGCTGCACAAAGCTCTTACTGTATTCCTGTCGATGTTGTGTTTGCTGTTAGTTGTGGTGAAAGCATTTTGTGAGAGAGAACGCGTTGCAATGACTAGATCACTGCATTCACGCGATCAACAGACTGTCTGTGTACTCAATGCTTATCACTGCAGCCTTTCATGTGATGGGGATAACGTTAGATCATAAAATAATGCTATAATCCACACTTTGACGATTCGTTCATCTCGACGGCTGTAATGGTACATTACATGTGTTACAAAGTTCGTAGAATAAGGTGGAAGAAGACAGAGTCCACGTGACTGGGACTGTTTATTCAGAACTCTCAGATACAAATAAGCTTGCGCTTACAGCACAGCGCTCTCAACAACTCGGTACAATAAAACTTCCTCCAACTCTCCGTGGAGTGCCCCGTCAGTCTCTCTCTCTGATGCATGCAGTCAGTGCGTGCAGTGCCTCGCTAAACCACGCCCCCTCCGCAACACAATCTAACACTCATTTCAAGTGCAAAGATGTCAGCCAATCACAACAGTGGGCGTTTTCTCTGAAGTCTCACAGCAGACACGCCCCTTGAAACAGGGCATTCAGCCAGAGGGGTAATAACAGTAAAGACAATGCCTTTTATTTCTAAATTATGACATTTTTTGATGTAAAAATCATACTAACAATCTAAGTACACCTCAGGAAACATTATAAAATAATAGAAAAATGCCATGCCATGGGACCTTTAACCACTACTTGAGATAATGGAAATTTAATTTAGGCCTACTTACTATTTTGTAAAGTTCTATGTTCAGTAGGAAATAAAAAGCAAATAACTATTTGCTTGTGCATATTTTAAGAGGAAAGTAAATGGTTTTGTGCAGCGAATTATTGGCTGCTGAGAACATGGAAACCAGTGAAATTCCAAAGACTTTTTTAGAAACTGAACACTCAAACCATCAAGACTCTTAATGAATCACATCCTGTTTGTGTTTTTCATGTTTTCCCCCAGCCAGTAGGTCAATGACATGTCATACAATTTTTTTGCCTATATATAATGACTTGTATACAAATCTTCTGCTATGAGCATTCATTTTCATATTTTTTGGACAAAACAATCCAATAGTCCTGATTCCATGGAGACATTTTTGAAGAGAAACCTTATTTCTTAGGGATAAAAAGCCTTGTGCTGCAACTACTGTGTAGAAACATAGCTGACAATTTGACCTTTTATGTATTATTGAGAATTTATGTGCATTATATAACAACTCAAAATAATTTTTCATAGTCAAAACTAATTTTGGCGTGCAAATTTTCTCAACTTTCCTCCAAAAGTTAATTTTGGAACCCTGCCTTAGAGACGCCACTCACTCAACCTGCTTCTTGAGATATGCTCCCTGTTAAGAAACAACCTATTCCCCAATAACACCAGACACAATTAATTATTAATCCTAAAAGTCCAACCACAAAGTGCTGTGCTCTCCAGCCATCCACTAGAGTGCTGTAGTTTCGTATCTCTCTCTCTGTCTGAAATGTAAGATTTTTAAAGCTGAAGTTTGTTATTTTGTAATATCTGCAAATGAATTAGCCTGATACTAAACTAAGAACCTAAACATGGTTCGAAAGGGTAGCCTTAGTCTCTTTTCCACCGTCAAGCCAAACTATTCTCATTGATTTATTAGTTGCATTTTCCACTGCGGGGCTGACAACGGAGCTCTTTAGAATGTAATACAAATGTGTCAGTCGTTGCCTTGGTAAATCAAGAGCTTACAGATGGTAAGAGATGTAAATAATGACCCTACTATGGAGGATGGTCAGGTATTGGTGTTATTAGCTTGTTTACATTGCTCAAATAGCGCGCTCTGCCAGCTACAAAGAAACTGGTAGCCAGGCAACAGACAAGTGACCAATCCTGTGTGGCCACACACATTCTACCAGCAGTTAGCCAACCGTGATGAGAATTCCGGGTCGAGAACGGTTTGTAATCGTGCCGTGCTTAACCAAGCTCAAGTGGAAATATATAAAGGGGATCATTCCATTCTTGGAACCGACGGTTGAAAAGTGGCTATTGTAGGCCTTAAGGTAGAATATGGACTATACTGTGGTGTGGAAACAATTTTCAATCAGAAGTTTCTTCGTAAATCTTGCAAGCATTTACCAAGAAATGGCAAGTAACGCATTAAATTGAATTAAGTTTTAAAGAAAAAGTGAAGTAGTATTTTCTTGTAAAAAAACAACGTAGAAATATAGCTGCAAGCAGCAATTAACGTGATTCAAGCACTTAAAGGCCTTTAAGCACATGCATAAAAAGGTATTGTTTTATTCAGCAAGCCTGTAACCGCCTATAGATGGAAAAGACAATTTAAAGGCAAAATATTAAATTTAATAAGGAAATATATGTTTTAAAACTTTAACAGTTATCGCCGTTGAGCCAAAAACCTAGGACTAGTTCGCAAAAGTTGTTTTTTGAAATAATCTCCAATATTTAACGAACGCTATGATTGACAGCGGTGCTCTTAGAGACAAAGTTGCTCAGAATGAGGAGTTCTACCATATGGTATGAATATCATGGGCATGTGTGAAAAATCGTGCGCCATACAATCCTTTACACATGGGAAAAATGCAAAGGCGCCATGGTGGCCAATTTCTTTTGAATTTATCACAGTGCTCTTTGCCCCTTCGAATGTTTTGGCCTCCCGTTGTGGACGTCAATCAAAATGATTGACAATCAGACTCCGGAGAATCTTTTTGCAGTGGTTTGCTTCCGATAGTGCAGAAAAACCTAGGACTAGTTTACAAAAGTACAGTCAAACCAAAATGTATTCAGACACCTTCAACATTTTCTCACATTATAACAGTTTATTCGCTATAGTTTTGAAAATGGTAATACAATATGCCAAGAACTCAGAGTTAAACTGTGTCAGAACAAAGTCATCTTGATAATGTCAGATAACTTTGACAGAAAGGTATTTAATGGATTACAATCAACCAATCAGATGTCAGCTGTTAGTGTTCCGTCTGTGGTGTAAATGGTTGCTTTAGCAATTAAAGAATAAACACATGGTCAGGTCAAAGTGTCTGAATAATTTTGGTCCCAAATTATTATACATTTTACTGGTAGTCCACTATATGAAGACTTTTTGGTTATAATATTTCACGGTTTACTTTATTTTGCTATCCTTACATAAATTAACTGTAGTGTTTTGCACCCACTAGTAAAACATTAAATCTGGTGTTTTTACTGTATGTTTTCCGAGAAATCCAAAATACCCCCTAATTTCACCAGGGTGACGATTGAATCCTAGATGTGTTTTATTCATCTTCAGCCAAGGATTCCAATGATATAGTTATGAGCCATTACGTACTTTTGATTGCTGTTGTGCACCCGTCAGGCCGATTTGGGCGAACCTTGGTGACGTTGTAGACTGGGTGGTTACTACCATCCCTCAAAGTTTCAAGCCTCTACGTCTTACGGTTTGGTCTGACACCCCGCAAACACGTAATACACATGCACCTTTTTCACAAATTCACGTATTTGGTGTTTTCATGTAACGGCATTTGTAAATGAGGAAGAAGGAGGCGGGAACCAGCGAACATTTAACAAGACTTTAATAAATAAACAAATAAACTGAAAGTAAAAGCAGCAGCCCCTCGGACGACTGCCGTGCACACACACAATAAAACGTAAATTACAAATGCAACATAATGTCCAGGCCTGGTCCTCTCTCGTCCTTCACTGTCATCGCTCCTCCTTTTATGCTCCTGTCACTTCTCCGTGAGAGATCCGAGACTGGTGTTTTCAAAAGCTTGCGTCTTCAGGCCCCCAAAACGCTGTTATTGTGTAAATGAACGGCCAAAACGCATACGTTTACCGTTTTCAGTTGAAAACGGTGTCGTGTAAACATACCCTTAGTCTGCTTTATCCACACTGTTGTAGACCGGTTTCAACATGAACTGCATGTATTGTGCTGTCAGTTGATACTCAGTTGCATATAAGATTTCAAATGCATTGCATCACAATCAGTCAGAAGATGCAAGAATGATAACAGCATTTCTGTTCTTTTAAACCCTGCAGAGAATCAGTGATGTAACAAATAACCTGAGACAATTTGACAGTATGTTGATGGAAGAACGTAGGGAAGCTGCTCAAATCCAGGCCTATACATGATTGACACATGTTCTAGAAAACTCTTGGCGGGATTGACAGTCAACAAATCTGAATACTAAAAACAGCAAATGCTTTAAGCGCTGCCTGTCTAATTATTTGTGCGAGAGTTTAGGACAGGCCCACTGGTGAATATTTTTGAGGAGATGTAATTAACCTATTAAAACTAATGAGCTGAATCAAATTCGACTGCGTAAACAGCACTCTCTTTTCCACAAGAACACATTAAGCCCAGAATCTTTTACCCAAATACTCTCTCTCATGTCATTCCATACTTTGATGCTGCTATTTATGCAAATGGCCAATTTTGGAAGAATCTCCAACTCTTTTTCCATACGATGACGGTTCATAGTATAAAATGACACAAATTAGTTTTACAGTAGATTGGTCTGACCCTCCAGAACCTCTGAAATCCCATTCACATTCAGTTAAAAAAATTATTGAATTTTGAAATATTCAGTGAAAAATTTGACTTTTGTTATCATGTATGGTGTAATTGATCACAAAGTGCTAATATGTGTTGTCCATATCAATGTTGGTGCAGAGGGAAACATTTTCAAGAAATAACAGCCTACATTTTGTACCTTTCCTCACACAAAACTAATGGAAGTGTGCTAGGTCATATGGACAACTTAAGTGGTGTCTTTATGGTTATTTTTTTTGTCATTTTGGCAGCTTGACACTACCATTCGATTTGTTTGTTTGATTTTGATTTCACTTCCACACTGAACACAAATGAACACAATGTCGTCATTCAGAAATGGCAGGAGTTAAAGATCATAAAATATGATTCACAGCTCAAGAGCGAATTAGCTGTCTGGCTCATAACAGCAGACACGCACAAAATAAAACAGCACTGTCTTCAGATTGCATAATGAATATAATAAAATTACTAGAGATTACAATCTGTATAAAGAACATGTAAGAATAATCTGTTCTCAGCCACCAATAACACTACATTCATTCTCTTCTCTTTTCTGAAATACTTTTCTTCAGACTTTACACAGGTTTTCAAAACAGCGCCACCACTCCCACTTTTGTGCAACAGCAGGGGCTTGGGTAAGCTTAAATCTAATTGGATGGCTTGTTGCATCGCGGGGTGACTGGTGTAAATAAAATCTTGCTTTGTTGCACCGCAATTTATTGTGCCCTTTATGAATAACTTAATAGGGATTTATTGTTTTGATTCTAGAGCGTCATCATTTGCGGTACTAAATCGCGATCAGTGTGAAAGGCCCTTAATTCTTTTCTGCTCACCAAAGCTGCATTTATTTGATCAAAAATACATTAAAAACTGTAATATATTGTGAACCATTATTACAATTTAAAATAACAGTTTTCTATGTGAATATATTGTAAAATCGAATGTATTCCTGTGATCAAAGCTGAATTTTCAGTGTCACATGATCCTTCAAAAATCATTCTAATATGATGAAACATTTCTGATTATTATCAATGTTGAAAACCATTTTCTTTTCTTTTCACCATTGTGTGATTTCTTTAAAATAAAAAAAAGTTTGTTGATCACAATGATATACACTATATTGCCAAAACTATTGGGACACCCCTCCAAATCATTGAATTCCAATCACTTCCATGGCCACAGGTGTATAAAATCAAGCACCTAAGTATGCAGTCTGCTTCTACAAACATTTGTGAAAGAATGGGATGCTCTCAGGAGCTCAGTGAATTCAAGCGTGGTACCGTGATAGGTTTCCACCTGTGCAATAAGTCCATTTGTGAAATTTCTTCACTACTAAATATTCCACGGTCAACTGTTAGTGGTATTATAACAAATTGGAAGCAATTGGGAACAACAGCAACTCAGCCACGAAGTGGTCGGCCACATAAAATCACAGAGCAGGGTCACGTAATGCTGAGGCACTTTCTGCAGAGTCATAGCTACAGACTTCCAAACTTTGTGTGGCCTTCAGATTAGCTCAAGAACAGTGAATAGAGAGCTTCATGGAATGGATTTTCATGGCCGAGCACCTGCTTCCAAGCTTTATATCACCAAGTGCAATGCAAAGCTTCGGATGCAGTGGTGTAGAGCACGCCGCCAGTGGAATCTAGAGCTGTGGAGACGTGTTCTCTGGAGTGACGAATCACACTTCTCTGTCTGGCAATCCGATGGATGAGTCTGGGTTTGGTGGTTGCCAGGAGAACGGTACTTGCCTGACTACATTGTGCCGAGTGTAAAGTTTGGTGGAGGGGAGATTATGGTGGGGGGTTGTTTTTCAGGGTTGGGCTTGAACCCCTTAGTTCCAGTGAAAGGAACTCTTAATTCTTCAGCATACCAATACATTTTGGACAATGTCATGCTCTGAACTTTGTGGGAATAGTTTGGGGATGGCCCCTTCTTGTTCCAACATGACTGCGCACCAGTGCACAAAGCAAGGCCCATAAAGACATGGATGAGCGAGTTTTGTGTGGAGGAACTTGACTGGCCTGACCTCAACCTGATAGAACACCTTTGGGATGAATTAGAGTGGAGACTGCGAGCCAGGCCTTCTCGTTCAACATCAGTGCCTGACCTCACAAATGCACTTCTAGAAGAATAGTCAAAAATTCCCATAAACACACTCCTAAATCTTGTGGAAAGCCTTCACAGAAGAGTTAAAGTGGTTATAGCTGCAAAGGGTGGGCCAACTCCCTATTACACCTCATGGATTAAGAATGGGATGTCATTAAAGTTCATGTGCATGTAAAGGCAGGCGTCCCAAAACTTTTGGCAAAATGGTGTATGTTGTCCCTTATATGTGAAAAAAAATGGTGTAAAGATTATTTTCTTTGTGTGTTCCATAGAAACAGCATTACAATTTGAAACAATATAAATAAACAATAACAGAATTTATGTTTACTTGTGAATTATTCCTCTAAGCATGTGAGCTTTCTTATCTTCTGAAGTCTGGTCACATTAGTTAGTTAGTAGGTCATGTCTCTTTGAAAATGTAATTGCTTGTGAGCTTCCTTTGATGTTTATTTTTATAAAAAAAAATCATTATGCAAATGCTCTATTTGAATTTTTTTTTACATTTGCAACCAGCAAGAGCTATTTCAACTACACAATTGACGTAAAACATTGAAAAGTTGATGTAGAAAATTAACAACTTCTGCCTCAATTGTGTCATCAGTAAGAAAACCGTATATATCCAGGTGTACTTTTGCATTTTAAATGGATGCAATCTTTAAATTCAGAAGAAAAAATATTATCAGTGATTATTATTATATAGATCTGCATAGTCCCATAAACTCAAAATGGGCCTCGTTTGATCATGCAGTGTCAAGCACGCTGCCACACTGTAAACTATTTTTACAGCACACATTCCGAAAATAGAGTGAAGCATCTCCTCATGTAATTGCTTTGATTCAGCGTTGAGCAGAATGATGAATCATGGTTCTCTGAAGTCGTTCATCATGTGCGTTTTAGCGTTGTGTCCCACTGAACCGCTGGTGTCGTAAGTTGGCTGACTGGTCGTGTTTATGATGCATACAGCCTGTTATGATTGATTCTGGTTGTCTGGAACAGCTGTAGTGTTTAGTTTTAGATTTGAGCTGCTCTGGCTGGAAGTGAAGCTGATGGGATGTGCTTGCTTATCTATAAAGCCTGGGACACCAAGCCGACGTCAAAGAACTAGCGGTGACGGAAGCTGTGTTGTCGCCTCTCGTCAGCTGCGTCTCGACCATAAAGTTGCGCATTGTACACACCAAAAGGACTAAAGGCGACTGTCAACTAGCATGTGCGTTCTGTGCCTTTGTGTGAGGAAATGTCTGTCTATATCAGTAAAAAAAGGGAACTAGGACTGCAGATACAAATCATAAACAAAGAGTCAGAGTTCTCTCTCTCATAGACAGCCCGACGCCAATTTACCATGCTGAATCGGCCCAAAATTTGACAGTATTTTACCCTAGCCACGCATTTGACATCGATACCATGGGGAAAAACTGCCATAGAGATATTTTTTATATCATCTAAAAATGTTGGTATATTAGGCTGCTGTCACTTTTTAGACCTGATGCACCAATCCATTATACTGTTACACATGCATGTTTACGTTCACTTAAAGCTGCACTATGTAACTTTTCCGTCCACTAGAGGTCGCTTATTCAAAACATAGGTGTAGTTTGACGCCAAGTTTGAGCGCAGAATCTTGGGACATGTGGTCTTAGCCTCACAGCTGGTGGAAAAGAATCGGGATAGGACTCGGGCAGAAATCATGTTCATGGATGCGATTATTAACGTTTCTGTAGTATGAAGCAGAAGCAGGAGCGATTGTTAATAAGAAGAGCGCAACACAAGCCTCGCAAGCAGCGGAACTTTTATTATGACATAGTCGCCGACGGGACTTTTATTATGCCACAGTCGCCGGCGCCATTTTTGCTTTTCTATAGTCATGAGTATGAGGTAACGCAGCTCTGTTTATCATATTAGATACATCTGAGTGTGTTGAAAATTGTTATGATGTCTGTGCATTCGCTCGGCGGCTGCCATGACACTTGTTGAACACTGCAGTAAGAGTAAAGCGTTTCAACAAAATAAAACAGGAAACCGAGGGGAACGCAGATATGACGCCATTGACAGGCGACTCCCTCACACGTCCCGTTAAAATGGCAATTTCTGCCATTTTTTACTGAAAATTTGTACATAGTGCACCTTTAAAACATACCTTACTTTAATGAATACTTGCCAAGACCTGCATTTTGGCATTATTTTGTGTTTATTTGACTGTTTAAACTCAATTTAGTACTGAGAAGCGGCTTTATGTGAGCAGACTTTGGGTTTGAGCACAAAATGTGCGTGAATGAGTAAAATTCTGCACATTACGTGCAATCCCATGCCGAAAAAACAAGCCCTGTAACACCAACAATATTCATCCGGAGCAAATTAAACGAGTGAGTAAAGGGACGTGGGTTTGTGTCAACTTGCTGTCAAAGAGATGAGAGAGCGAGTGAGAGAAAGCGCATCTATTCTGCATAAAATCAGTATTGGAAGATTTTCATATATTTCAGTATGAAAAATGTATATGCTATATATAAATCTGCCATTGTAGCTTGTAGGAGTGAATGTGTTACACGCCACTGCTGAAATCCACCAGTATTTGGCGGTTGTTAATGTCAAGCGCTGCAACCAGCGCTCAAAAACGGCCTTGCGGCCCTCCATCAGCTTGGTGTGTCCCGGCCTTAAGGGGTTATGAGGAATCCCTTTTATTTTGCATCTTTCTGAGGAAATGTGAGTGGTGCTTGCCCACTGCTTGGGTGTTCTGAGTGGTGTTTAGTGTGTTGCAAGGCGTTTGCTTGGGTCCTCTGGGTAGTTGTTGGGTAGCTTCTTGCTGGTCCAATCGATAGCCTATCCATAAGCAATTCTCATTAACAGTATGAGAAAATAAGTTTGAAAAGATATTGTGTTCCTAAAGGCACATTAAAGCGACTCAAACTTGTGTGGAGCAGCATTTACTTTGAACCGAGCCGCTATGAGAGGCTGCAGACACTGGCGGATCATGAGCTGCTCACGTGTAAATGAACACCGTGTCACACGGCCTTTGCGATTTGATAATCTCACTAAGATGTATCTCGATTCTGGTTTTATTTTGATTTAATTATGCAGTCCTTACACAAAAAAGATGCAAGTTGGATTCTAAGTAAATGTAAGTGTCATTTAGGGAATTACATCCGTCTCGTTTGTTCTCTTTCTTTCTTTTCCATTCACTATGGCAATACTTACATGCTTACTATTTCCGCAGGATGTATAATATGCACAATATGCAAATTGTCTATATTCATGGAATAAATATCCAGAACAACAGAACATACTGTGTAGAACTGTACTGTGTCCATGTGTTGTGTTTGAAATGGCCCCCTGTGCCCTCATTAACTATGCCCTAAATTACTGTTTAATAATTATTTGAAATGTAGCAAACTGCTCCAGTAGTAATGAATATATTTATCTTGAACTCTGCCATGGAAACTAGCATGTGTAAACCGTAAAGAAACAATTTAATAATCAATTTAAAAATAATTTATACCTGTGTGATATTACGCTGAACCAGTGTGGTTTGGAAAATGGATGGATGATTGATTCAGCTGCGGGCGCCATCTTTTGGCGAGACAAGGGGAAATTATTCAGCGCACGTCTCCACAGTCCATTATGGGTATTCTCTAGTCATTGAGCGTACATCAGTTGTACACTTGTTATTGTGGTGCATTGTGGGATTGAATGAGTGCACTCGATAAGGTCCACTGTGGTTTCAGACACCACTACAATTGGCTGTTCCCTCAATTAGTGCCCTATTTAAAGGGGTCATGAACTGGCTTTTTAAATAAAAAATGTATACTGTTGTCTGAGGTCAAGTTATGACGTTTGTGTGGTATTTACATTCAAAAACATCATAATGAATAAGTAATAGGCTATTTTCTGCCCTGGTTTTGGTTCTCTCAAGAAACGCTCGGTTTTTATGGGCTCTAAAGACTTGGAAGTAAACGTCCACGGCTAGGATTGGATAAGATTTGCATAATCAATGAGCTTCAACTACCCTGTTAGTTAGTACATTTGGGAATAGTTTTGAAAGCGTGTGGGGAAACGGCAACCGGAATGATTCGCTCGCAAAAGGTCTTTATCAAACAAACACATTGATTCATCTCTCATCCACCCGCGATCGATTGGAATGTTATTTTTTTATTACTTGGCCCGCCCGATCTGTGAATATAACCGTGAACCGTACACACACACACAAACAAACACACACACACGTGCGCCCTTCAAATATCAAGTCAAGAGAGAGAACAACGCACATCAAGAAAGGAATGTTATTTCACTATTTAAAGGGTAACTTCAGTGATTTAGCATTAGGCTTTGTATCAGTAGAAACCCGGTAGTATATTCAAATTATGGTACTTTCCCCCCTCATATCCCCCTGAGACGAGAGAATTATGCATTTTATTTCTGGAAAAATTCCTCCGATGACGCAAATATCGTCTTTTTGCGTCATCGGAGGATTTTTTGGCCAGAGGCTAAAACTACAGCCACTAGATTGAGCTGTTCCGCATGTTATCAACCTGACCATAGGGGAGAGATCTCACTCACAGCATGTAAGACACAGATGGCTTATCATATCATAACGACAATCATCATAACGCAGCACGGTGCAGAGTAAAGTGAGTGTTTCAACTTTTCAATGAATTCCTGTGATAGTTTAGCTTCCATATGGGATCTGAAAACGTGCCAGACTGGCGCTTAACGTTACCTCAGCTCTTTGTGATGAAGGAAATCTGACACTACTGAGGAAATCTGACACTGCTGTGTCTGTGACGTGACTTTCGTTCGGCTCACTCACACTTTATTGAAAAGACACGTTCAGTTTTTAATTGTAGTGTTTATTCTCTAACTGAACAAAATTATTGTATTACTATGAAGATCAAAACGACGGTGTATGGAGTGGCCTCGTAGGGCAGCGAAGCAAGTGCATTCTGGGAGTTGTTGTCTTTCATCCACATGAGACAAAAATACATTTTCTGTCTTTTCTCAGTCTAGAAGGCACCAAATTCAAAAATAATTTCACATTTCTACTGCATAAATGACCCAGTTTAAATACAAAGCTTAATGCTAAATCACTGAAGTTACCCTTTAAGATAGCCTGTCGGCAGGCCGGGCTTACGTTTTGGTAGCCCGTCTGAAAAACACATAACCCCGGGATGTTGGGCTTTGCGAGCACTGGCCCATACATGTCCAAGTCTGATCCTGAATCGCAATGAACCAACAACACCACAAATAAAGGATTCTTCAGCTTTTGACAGCGTGCTAAGGTATGTTCAGTTAGACAAGTACACATAAGCAATACGATCTGTAACAATGCAATACTATCACATATAAAAAACATGTTTTACTCACATAAGTGTGTTCCACCATTCCTGTCGGATCCAATATAGAAGGCACAGCATTGTGTTTTAATCTCAATATGTTTGCAAATCCAGTCTCGACCTGTGTCTTGATTGCAAACGATTCTGCGGAAATGTCTTGCGCACGTGAGCTGGAAATTCATTAAAAATAAAGTTCAACCACTCATTCCTAATATTAGAACCCAAAGGAAGCTTATGCAGGGACTGTGTTCTTCCACAACCAGGCACAGCGCAATATATTACTCTCTTCGGCATGTTTATTGCTCGGTAGTGCAATCCGTTTAGCTCCACGAGTCGGTGGGCGGGGCTACATAAGCAGACGTACATATTTATCTGTTGAGACGGCGTTTCAGCATAAGATGACGTCAAGGGTCGATATATTCTGAGATAGAGCGTTTTCTGGGCCTGGTGTCAATAAAAGCTTTTCTTTGACTAACAAGGAAGTTTTCAGTTCCGAAACTTACAGGATATTCTTATCACAATGAACTTTAATATATCAAAGGCTCAAGGGAAAGTTGATTTCTCAATTCATCACCCCTTTACAGGTATAGGGGGCGATTTAAGGGTATAGGGACACAGCCCTGGTGAATGAGCTATAAATAATTACACATTTTAGTATGTCTTTTTTATTAATTAAAGAATTTGACCCGATCAAATAAAAATGTTAAACAAGTTTTTCACTCACAGACAATGAGGTTATGTGTCAAAATTTTAGCATAGTAGTTTGCAATGCCTACTACTTCTATTATTAGAATGGTAGGCAGTATGCAATGATTTCAGATCAGTATGTAGTAAGCCCTTTTCTCTCTCTGCACACACATTATGTTGGTCTTGTCCATGTTGTTCTCTTTTGTAGTCACACACTGCCCTCTGTAGGAGAGCTGAGGCAGTGTGTGGCGTTCTGTCTTGTTTTGTGTCATGCTGATTATTGCATTGTGTGTTGGGAAATGATCAAGAGATCTCAAGGACCAAGCTGTAATTAGTGTATCCAGCATAAAATCACTTTAACAGAAGAACAGATTTGGTCTCAATCATCATCCCTTTACCCATTAAAGATGTGATGAGTGTGTTAGCATGAGATACTGAGGACTTTACTAAAAATGTTCTTAATTTTACAGCTGGTGTTCTTTTTCTATGATGTACATTAACTTATAACGCTTTGTTTTTGTCTCATTACTCTTGAAAAAGTGTGCTTAATTGTATTGAATAGGCACTTGTAGTGTACTTTAGATCTTAACTTAACTAAATCTTACATAAAAAAACTGTACTTGCAGATAAGTATAGTATTAATGAAATACAAGGCCACTTAAGTGCACTTTCATGACTTGTTTAAAAAAAATAAATAAAAAAAAAATAAAATGCACTTAAAGGGTTAGTTCACCCAAAAAGGCCTTCCAAACCCGTAAGACCTTCGTTCATCTTCTGAACACCAATTAAGAAGTATTTTGATGAAATCCTAGAGCTCTCTGACCCCTCCATAGACCACAATATAATGAACACTTTTAAGGTCCAAAAATAGTAAAAACATCATTAAAATAGTCAATTTGACTACAGTGGTTCAACTTTAAATTTATGAAGCAATGAGAATAACTTTTTTGTTTGTTTGTTTTGTTTTTGGGTCAACTGACCCTTTAAGTGCACTTTGTAGTTTTAAAATTTTATTTTAACACATTTTAAACCATGTTTTAATTATCTTTTGTCGTACTTATACCCATCAAGCTCACCAAGGTCTAGATTGAGACATTTTAGTGCACAGGGTATTGGTTTCAGTACAAGAAGTTATGTTAAAATAAAATACGAATCTCTCACACAATAATATTTTATTTTATTTTAAATGACAAAAGCATTTAAATTAAGATATACATCATTAAGTGCAAGAAGTCTGGCTGTGCTTAATGGGTATATGTTTGTACCCTTTAAACACGCCCCTGTTGCCATTAAGCTCACAACATGTTTAAAGAATACATTTATAAAGATTAACTTGAAGTGACAACCATCAGTTAATATTTCAAGTCTGTTTATGAAGTATTTACATAGACGTTAGGGATGTGACGGTGAGGAAATTTTCCCACCGGTTAATTGATGTGTGACAACACTGGTAATACCGGTATCACCGGCGGAGGCTTTTAAATCACTAATTCTATCTAACCGAAAGTAACATGCACACGACCGCTCTGAACTGAAAACGTGTGCCAGTGCGCACACACCGTGAATGACCGCTCGTCTGTAAATGCACGCTCTGTGAGGCCATGGGTGAGTCTCAATCAGTTCCCTAGTTCAGTAGTCAGGGCACTGATCAAGCATTGATCAGTCTATGATTGAGATGCACGCCATGGATGAATAACAGTTCGTCCGTAAAGCCTTGTTTATACTCGACGCGCCAGCACGAGCGCGAGGGTGCGCGCGGCAAAAATAAATGCGCGCAGTCAGCGAAGCGCGGAGGCTCGCACAGCGGAGCCAGGCGAAAGTAAACAATGCACGCTCTGTGCGGCAGTGCACATTTTACTTTCGGTTTTGAATTAGCGCCAATTTGGCTGCGGGTTGCTTGAATGTGGGTTCATTAGCCTATTATTTTTAATGAAAAACACAACAACAAAACAAATGACAAACTCCCTTAAATAGGCGCTTTTACGTTTCGCTTTGAAACCAAATCTTCCGCGATCATCTCAGTCAGCTCCTCACTCTTAAATCTGATGAATGACTCCTGCTGCTGCCGAGACTCACGGTCGGATCCTGCTTTATTAAGCAGATACGTTCAGTTTTTATTTGTATTGTCTGTTCTCTAACTGAACTAAATTATTTTATTACTATTAAAAAAACAAAAAGACGGTGGGCGGTGCCACGGTGGGCAAGTGATGTAACCGGTGTTGAGTCTGGACACCGGTAACACCGGCAACACCGACTATCATAGCAAGCCTAATAGACGTTCAATGTGGATGAGCTTAAAGGGAGCACACTGAGCTTTATTGGAACAGCAAACTTTTATGTATTAATAAATATTCAATTAAATTTAAAAGGACAATTTTGCTAAATAAATTATCTAGGTCATGTATTAAGTTCAAAACTATCCCACATCCACTTTCCAGGTTATAATATGCAAAAGTCTAAATGTTAATCTCTTAATTTTGCAGTAAGAAGTTATACTTATCTAAAATAAAGGCTTAGAAAAAAAAAAAAAAATCACATTTAAGGGGCTCCTCTTTTGGTGAAAGTTTTCAGACAGCTTTCAAAATGGCCGTCAGACAGTGTGAACACATAGATACCCATATCTCAGTGTGCAATGGTCTGAGGTACATTTACCCTACATACTTAAGCACATGTAAATAACTTTTTTTTTTACTTTATTTGATATTACAATAAAAGTTAATGTTTAAAAATGACCAAATTAAAACTTCATCATCACAAATTATACATTTAAAATCATAACATACACATAAATGCATGCCAGTACATTCAGCAGTAACTTTAACCATATCTCAAAGATAGCAGAAGTAATAATTATGAAATTACATATGTACTCAAGACCTACTTAAGTCTAAAATTCAGCTAATTGCATGTAATATAAATTTAAACTATAATACATTAATTGCAGTAAAGTGTCTGAAATGAATTTAAGTGTTTTCTTTTAAGGTACATTTTTTGCAAGGGTATTGCTTAGTCTTTGCCAATGAATTGTCATTATTAATTACTAAATATGTTAATACAATACATAATGGAATAGGTTATAGCCTATTCTCATTGGCCAAGTGATGCTGACATTATTATGGTCTGTGACACTGGTTCAGGTTCTGTGTAAAGAACAATTATTTGTGACTGCATGTAGTTCAAGTTGGAAAAGCAATCCAGTTCCTACTTTAAGTGAATCTTAGTTCCCAGGACATCCACAAGATGGATGAAAATGCTGATTCTGTAAAAAGAGGGTAGACGTGAAAATGTGACAAAATTAAAACACGTTTATTCTGTTGTCGCACAAAAAACAAACAAAAAATCCCTTATAGGAGCCAATGGTTCTTTTTTTTTTTGTCATCTGGGGCTCTGGAATGACATCTTTGCAAATCAGTAGGAAATGAAAAGAAATTAAACAGTTCCAAAATAGTCCTCAGAGTCCTCAGGCCCTAAAATTAGACCATCTTAGAAATGTTAAAACTCAGTCCATAAGAGTGACGGATATTATTTATTTGTAGGGCAACCTCTCCTTCTGTCATATGAAAGCCTGTTTAAGAAGCTCTAGGGAGAGATCTTGATGTTGTTTGTAGTGCAGTGTTTTTCTGGATTTTCATCTTCATGGGCTTTGCTCAGAGCCCTTTGTTGTAAAGCGCTTTTTAAGTGAACTGTGTTCAGTCCTTAGGGTTTGTAAGTAAAAAGCTTTCATGTTCTCGGAAATACTTTATTACCCACATGTACATTCTGTGCATTCACAGGGCAATAATTCAACATATATTTTAAACAAATTGCTAATTATTGTGAATTATTTAATAGAAAGCATACAAAATGTAATATAGCAGTGCGTCAATCAGTGTGTTAAAAACAAAGGACAGTATAAAAAAAAACTGGTATAAAAACGAATAGTTTTGAACTGAATTAGCTACGTTTAAACCATTGTACAGTAGCCAATATAAACAGTTTTGTAACTGCACATAAGTTGAATACATTGAAAATGCACAACACTCATGGCTATTTTACATTTTGCAAATTGATGGCTAATTCGTATGATCTTGTATAATCTAATGTTTAAGCCCCACTGATGATCAGGTTTAGGGGTGGACCTTCATGCATACTTTTTCTAAAAGGTACTTTTTCCACCCATAAAATAGTTATGTTTTGACATGGAATCAGGTTGAAATGCACCCAAGTTACAACATCGCTACTCCACTGTAAATGATTAAACTTAGTTTTGTGATGTGGCTAAAGGCTAGATGTCATTTCCTGACTTTAACACTGATTTTACACCAGATTTGCATTAAGGCCGAATGGAAATCAAGCGCAAGGCACAAAGCTTAAGAAATAGAGATGGTAAACAAACACTTGAATTGGTGCTCCACAAACCACTCGTATTAAAAACTAAAGCCAAAATGTCTCGATCGCCCCCAGGGGGTTGGTCCCAGTATAGGTCATAACCTCCGCCCCTCCATGTTTTCTAATGGACCAGAGACAAGCTAATCAATCAAATTACACTTCATATAATTTTTTCCCAAAGTTGGTTTCTGTCATTTTAGGCAGTAAATCATGCTGATTTATTTTCAAATGTTCGTTTTTTTAAATAAGTTTGGTTTTAGCTAGTTATTTGATGCTATAAAAACGGGGATGTGACGTCATGATTTGACAGCTTCTATGAGTGAAGTCGTCACTGAGGCACCAACTGACTTTTTTCCGGATTTTTGGGAGGAGATTGGAGCTTTAGCTTTAATTTCAACATTTCTATAACTGTTTATTTCACACCAACATAATGAATTATTCTGCATTTGCAAGAGTGTGGGCGGGCTTTTGATATTGCGGCTCTACTTCCTGGTCTCTACCGTGCAGACTTGGTCCCAAATCTGCACAAGATGTCAGCGCCATATTCGGACCTCCGGCGGCTTCACTTTTCTTCAGTGGAAGAAAATGAAGTTGCGTCGTCCATATTTTTTTACGGTCTACGGTGCTCCACAATGGCAGAAAAGCCTTAACTAACAACACTGGCGACATAACAAAAAATTTCGCTAACACTAGCTAGCTATTCAGATTTGTTACATAGTAATGGTGGGAAGCTAGTTAAAGGCACAATATGTACGATTTTTAGAATAAATTATCCAAAAACCACTATAGAAAATATTATTCAGTTTGTTGCATCATCCCAAACGTTTAAATCCAGATAAATCATCTATTTTAACCAGAGTTAGGGACCTTTTTCTTTGTGTCGCATGATAATGACGTCATACCCTCAAATTCCAGTTTTACTTTCGTAGAAACCATAGAAACTACAAAGACTAATGGTGTGAGCCTACACTGGTCTCACGGTTCGGTTCGATTACGATTATCATGTCATCGGTGCGGTTCAATTCGATATCACGATGCATCACAATGCATGCAATGCATCCTCATGTTTAACATTTTGTCAGTCAGTTATATGAACTGAACCTTTAATTTTACCTGCTCAAAGAAAACACGCTTCTTGAATGTATCAAACATCAAACAAAACTCAAGTCTCGGCACAGAAGACAACAGGAGCATTTAGAACAAATACAAAAAAGTAAAAACTAAAAGCCACTTCAGAAGGTGGTCTGGGTCGCATTCCAGATGAAACTGAACAGGTCTAAATGCATCTGGTTGTTGAAATGGCATATGTAAATTTTACTCCTCCCAACAATGCTAACGAATAAACATGTGAGTGTTATGGGATATATGACGTTATGGGATATATGACATGTTATAGCAAGATATGACCGCGCTATGCAGCACGCGCAGCAGAGCAAAGTTATCTCTTCATCAAGCCAACGCACCAAATTAAACTGAAAGTAAGTCGCAGGTGCTCAACACGATCATATTCATTAAAGCTACACTGTGTAACTTTTTTAGTTTATTCTTAGCTAAAAACACTTAGTTCTTTCAAAAATATATGTGCTCATTAATTTATATTTACTTCTTTCAAGTAATAAAGTATTCTCGTAAGTTTATAATATGCCATTGAAAATACATACGGGTAAGGGGTTCGAATGCGGGTCGCCATGTTGCCCCTCCATCTTGAAAGTACATTAGCCAAAGAGGGACATACCCATAAATTCAAGCTTCGCCTTTCGCGTTTTAACACTCGATGGCACCATGTCGAATGTGGACGAGGTCGAACTGGAAGCCATGTTAATCTTGGACTAAATCGGCCACCGTAGGAGTTAAAGCGAAATCGGAATTGAGAAGAACAGAAACTAAAATTCACTGGATGGTCATATACATTTTCACCACTAGATGGGGGAAAATATCACACAGTGTAGCTTTAAAAGTAAAGAAACTGAATGATCTTACCAGTGCTGTTGCCGCGCTCTCTCCTATTGCGGTCTTTGATTTTGAAATGAGCTGATGATCACTAAAATGCAGCTCATATCTGTTGTTTTCGGTGACATGAACTCCATTAAATCTACATATACTGTAGTGTGGGAAATGAACATCGAATTTATATCCATTTTGCGGAGATACGTTTATGTGCCCAAGTGCAAATTAAATAATTTTGATAAATCAGATGGCTTTGATTTACACACAGCGCTTGTGTTTTCCAGGCCGTGCTTTCCAGGTTGCTCATAAAAGCCGAAATGTGCCCAGATGTCGAATTTAAAGTAGTTGGAGCATTCTAATTGCTCGCACTCGCGTCTCGCCTCCCTCTGCCATTGTATGCTACCGCGACAAAGCACGTACGCGACAAATGACAGCAGAAAAGAATCAGTATATTATAATCGGTTATGGTCTATTACTGAACCGATACCGTATCGTCCTCGTCTGCATCACAATGCATCGTTGAAACGATTAATTTCGACACCCCTAACAAAGACACGTTAATGTATTGTTTGTTTTATGAGCAAGTGTTTGGATACATTCATCGACAGAAAACGAATCATTGTTATATAGCTCAACACAGTTATTCTTATTGTTTGAATCGCTTGTTTTCTTGATTTACCACAAGTACCATGTTTTACCATACCTCAGAGACGACACTATTTTGTCAAGTGGCTAACCTGGCATAATCAGAGAGAGCTTATTCCATCATACAATACATTTTAAAATGAATTGCATGTCATTTAGTCATCCAGCTTTTATTAATATGATATTCTAATATAGATCTAGATTACTGCAGTGTGTAACAATACTCATACCAGCCACAGAGCGAATGCAGTAACGTCATAACATAACTTTCAGCACACTCAAATGTATTTAGTATGATTGTTTTAACCATGTAAAACAGCACTGTGTTGGCGCAGGTCTCTCTCATTAGCATTCGCTCCCACAGCTCTTGCCCTGCCCTGCTTCATACCACCATAACTTTAATACAACTTGAATACATTCGCTCATTCATGAACATGATTTCTGCCAGAGTCCGTCTGATTCATTCCACAACTCCCATGATTCCACGCTCATTCAAAGCATCATCAAGCTACATCTCTGTTATAAATAAGCGAACTAATACCATCACCCCAGTACTTTTTTTGTAAGGCTGTATATTCCAGTGAAGTATTAATATTGTACTTATCCTGGATAAACCTTGGCTGTGTCTGAAATTACCCCTTATACGCTTAAATAGGGCACTACATGGGCGTCACTAGGCCCATTTTAGGGGGGCTTCAGCCCCCCTAAACTTCTGCCCAGCCCCCCTAAAAAATTTGTGATTAACCTTTATAACATATTAAACTGGTGGGAGGCTTCGGCTTCATCCCGTCTATTAATCTGCATTAATCAGCGTGTTCTTTAATCCGCCAAAAAATATTTGAGAAAACCAATCAAATCAGAGTAGGCTGGCTTTATGTACGAACAGAATCTGCTGAGGCTGAGCGCGAATTTTAGCTGCACGATTTGACGTCAAGTACGAGATATGTAGCTAAACTAAAGCTGCTTCTTTAAGTCAGAAATGTTAAACACATGACAAAACTATTCAGGCAAATCAATAAACTTGTGTCTAATTTCGCCATTTTGAATTGAAATAGGCTTATGTCATTTAAATAATATAATTAACAAACAAGAAATATAAAAAAAAGCCATTTTCTTCAGATTGGGCATAGTATGTGTAGTAATGATGTATAATAGGAATGAATGTGTGCCTATTGTAAATGAATAATTCCATTTGTAGCTTTCAGTAAATAAAAAAGCTCAGTTTTTTTCAGCCTGTATAGGGCATAATATTAGTAATGAATTTGTGCATATTGTGAATTAATTTAATAAATTTAGTTACATTTCCTGGTAGCCTTCAGTAAATTAACATGTATTATGAAAATGATTAAAAAACATAAATAGCCGTTAAACATATGTTTAGTCTTCACTGATGAACTTTATCAGTCATATCTGCTCACTGACATGGTTTTCAAGCTATTGTTATCTAATTTTTGTCATTCAGAATATCATAAAATGCACATATGTAGATCATGGAAATCAAAATTTTCTCAGGGGAGCAAGCCCCCCAAACCCCACTAACTACCTCACATTTGGGATCTCAGTGATTATAAACCTGCCTACATTGTTATGATTAAGGGATGTACAATATGGTCATGCAGAATAAGGCACTAATATTTACTTTATAAGTAATAATAAACAGCCAATATCCTAATATGCATACTAATAAGCTACTAGTTACTAGTGAGAATGCCCTAAACTAAAGTGTATACCCTCACTCGGGGCTGAGCCCCCTAAAATGAAAATCCTAGAATCGCCCCTGGGGCACTATTGAGGGACACTATGTGTCTGAAACCATAGTGGACCTTATCGAGTGCACTCGTTCAATCCCATAATACACCACAATAATGAGTGTTCAACTGATGTACTCATAATGCACTGTGACGTCACGCCGAATGAATTCCCATGTCTTGACAGAAGATGGCGCCCGCAGCTGAATCATCCATACATTTTCCAAACTGCTGGTCCAATGTGGGTAATATCATACAAATATAGATTCCTTTTTAATTGATTAATGCATTGTTTAATTTCAAGAGAAAAGTTTTCATGACTACTGGAGCTGCGAGTTTGCTAAGTTTCAAATTCTTATAAAACCGCAAGCAGAAACTATGCTAAAGCGGCAACCCTTCCGAATTCGCTCTCTTTTTCATTCACTCCTTCAAGTGGACTATGTTAGTGCACTAATAATGTAGGGAATAGTGAATGAGGGTATAGGGGGCGATTTCAAGCACAGCTATTATATTCCACCTATAGTTTGGGGCTGATTTTTTTTTTTTAATTCAGCTACTGAACAAAGTGTGTCAGTGGATAGCGACTGTAATTGGGCTAGACGTGCTTACCCTTTGGCTCTGTATGATGCCCTTTATATTACCATTTAAGTCAAGCATGAGGAATCATGGTACGTTGGCTCATGAAATCTAATGAGGTGCTGACTCAGTACATTGCTGCAGGGTTCAGTTGTATGAGAGGTGCAGTAAGACAACATTCAACCTGCTTATGCTCTTCTGTCCTGATATGACTTCTGATGTGGTGGTGGTGTGGCCTATAATTCGATTTAAAGGTTGGTGCTGTTGCCTAGTGGTTAAAACTCTGTAAACATCTGTGACGTGCAACAATTTCATGCACTTGCCGGGGAGGACTATGGGGCAGCATTGAGCCGGAATAACATTGAAAAACACAATTTGGACACTGTTTTGCAGTAAAGAGTTGTGTACTTAAATCCCATCTTTCAACTTAAATAGTTTTTTTAGACCTTTGTTCTGAAACTGGGACTTAAAGAGAAATAAAATGAAACAAACTAAAGAAGATAAAGTGTCAGGTTTCAAAACTAACGCTCCAAATGAGCCAGGTTTGAAAATTAAGGCTTGGTTGAAAATAATGATTTCTCATTTTGATGAACCGATGTCGAGAATCGTATATATTTTCTATGCTGTTTACCTGAACGTAATTGCATCTTTGATCCTTCCTTTACACCGCAACCCACCCATAAACCTAGTAGCCATACCACTAAACCTGTCCTAACCATACCTGTATCCCACCTCAGTAACAGCAAAAGTGTTTGGCAATACCTTAAATAGTTCACCCGAAAATAAAAATGCTGTCATTATTTACTCACCCAAGTTTCTCTAGAGCTGAGTTTCTTTGTTCTGTTGAACACAAAAGATCTTTTGAAGAATGCCAAACAGTTGTTGGCCCCCATTGACTTGACTTTTATTTGGTAACACTTTATTTTAAGGTAACATACAGTAGGTACACACCACTACATTTACTAACTATAGTATTAACAGTAAATTATGCATAATTACAAGTAACTAACCCCAAACCAAACCCTAATCCTACCGTAACTCTATAGTAAGTAGGCTACTCATTTGAGTAAACGCAATAAAGATCTTCATCTTAAAGGTGCACTGTGTAAATTTTAGCGACATCGAGCCCTCCCTTTCGAAGCACATAAAGAAGCTACGGTGGCCGACACAGGACAAAGATGACGTAGTTTGAGACAGCAGAGTTTGTCCGTTTAGGGCTACTAAAAACATGGCGGTGCAAAATGGTGACTTCACTGTATGGGGAACCGTGGTGTATGTAGATAGAAATGGCTCATTCTAAGGTAATACAAACAATTCATTATGTAAGCTCTTTATACACCACTGAAAACATATAGTTATGTATATAGCATTTCTGTCAATAGATCCTTATAAATACTACATACTGCACCTTTAAAGTGTAACCATTTTTTTCAAACTATAGAAGTAAATGGGGGCCAGCAACTGACCCAAACTTTTGATCAGTAGTGTAGGTTGTATACTATATCACTTTAAGCTAACTGTGCCTTCAGCTGTACTCTCTGCAAGGCTGCCTCACGTTTCACGAAATGCCCTTCATGTATCCCTGCTGGAAATGAACGAGGATACAAATATGATTTACAAGTGGGCCTAATGCAAACAGAAAAACAGATGGACACAGCTGCTTACAAGAGGCTTTCTGAGCTGAGATGAGACACATTTTTGAGAAGTGTTGGTGAAATGGTGAAAGATCTCGACAGATACTTCTGTTAAGTTTGTTTATTTATGTTGTCTTTCCAGTTGGTCATCATGGCCGGGACGGTGCTGCTGGCGTACTACTTTGAATGCACAGACACGTTTGGGATCCATATCCAGGGTTTCTTCTGTAATGACGCTGACCTGATGAAGCCATACCCCGGGCCGGAGGAGAGTGGCTTCATCCCTCCTCTCATCCTGTACTGCGTGGTGGCAGCTGCGCCTACAGCCATTGTGAGTAGAGGTGGATCAAGATGGTCCAAACTAGTAAACTGACTAGTTGTTGTTTTTTTGTTACATTTTGGTTTTTAGTTTCTGGTGATTTAATCATTGTGAGTAGCAATGGGCCAAGATGGTCAACTAGTTGTCTAAACTAGTTAACTGACTAGTTAATTACTGAGATCAATAGGGCTGCTAGATTATGACAATCATAATCACGATTATTTTGCTCAACATTGAAATCACGATTATTTTAACCCTATTATAGGTGGGTGATATGATTAAAGTCTTATTTCATGATATGAGTAATTTTAAATGTCAGTGAAATTTCACAATTATCAATACTTTAGCAAAAACTAGTAAAAGTCCTCAAAACAGTTACGGAAGACAAGTTAACGGTTAACAAGTTAACAGACTAGTTAATTACTGAGGTCAAGTTGTTTTAGATTTTTTGATAGCACTTTATTTACAGTCCTGTTCCCCATGTACATACTATGTCCTTATTATAGTTATTACAATAACTAGGTACTAACCCTGAACCTACCTCTAAACCTAACCTTAACCCATGTAGGTAAGTACACTGTAAGTACACGTACTGTAAAATAAAGTGTAACTGTTTTTTTATGTTTTGATTTTTAGTTTCTGGTGATTTAATCATTGTGAGTAGCAATGGGTCAAGATGGTCCAAACTAGTTTATGGACTAGTTAATACCAGTTCATTTTTACATTTTAGTATTTAGCTTCTGGTGATTTTTAATCAGCAGACATTTTACTAGAAAATGAGGTAAAGAAGTTAACTGATATTGACAAATGAAACCGTATTGTAAAGTGTTATCTTTTTAAATGAATGATCCAAAAAAGAAAGATTAAGGATGATTGTTTTATTGTGAGTGTTGGACATGAACAGCAGAGGGCACTGCAATACCAACGCACACACATACTACATGCATTTCTTTTTAAGGAAAAGTAGTCAGTTATTTATCTTACATTTTTATTTGAGGTTTGTCTAATTAATTTTATCTAGTTTTATCTTGCATTACTTTATATCTATATTTCAATAGCGTAAAACATAAATGGGAAATTAAATGTAATCTCCAGAGTGGGGTTTCTTTGTGACCCATATACTTTTAATAGGCACATGGACCATAAAATATCAACTACTAAAGAAAATTAGAGTGAATTTATTTAATTTGCTGAAAATGATCTAATTTGTACAGCCTTTGTTTGGGCCTGTATCAAATGTGCTATGAAGCTGTTATGAGTTATACAGGTCTTTTTTTGGTGTTCTGGGTGGTCTGTTACTGGCTCAAAAACCCACTGCCAAGTCTCTGTGATATTCATGTGAGGTTTATTGCTCATTTTATCATTAACGAGGCAAAAAAAAATAGCACATCTCTTTAACAAGCTTCATGATCTCTTTAGCACATAAACAAATACAACCATAGTTTATAAATATTTTATTATTATTTCTTTGTTTTTTTATTGTGGTAATGACAATTGGGAATATATTGAAGCTTATTTTTTTGGCCACAGAATAACGCTCTTTGTTTGCAACTTTTTATCTTGTCTTGTTCTGACTTTTTTCCCCAGAATTTTGAGAACTTGCAATTCTGAAAACAAAACAGAATTGTGTGAGAGAGTTTTATTCTTTGGTGGATTCCCAATTCTCTTTTCTTTTTTTTTCCTCTCCACTTTCTCTCACGATTGCAAGTTTATATCTCACAGTTCAGAGAAAAATCTGTTAATAAAGTTGTGAGAAGTCGCAATTACATGTTTTATTTTTAATTTACATTTTTGTCCCCCCCCTCCCCCCTCACAATTCTGAGTTTAAAACTCGCAGTTCAGAAATTTTTTTCTCTGAGTTGCAAGGAAAAGGTCAGAGTTGTGAGAGAAAATGTCGCAATTACGCTTTTTTTTTCCATAGCTAAAAACATTTTCCATAGATATGCATACATATACAGATATTTAATGTATCATGAAAATGATGTCAAAGTGCAACCAAAAAGGGGAAAACATTTTTTGTTTACATAATTTTATATAAATAATATGATACATGATAGCTGAACATGTACAAATATATGTCCAACCTGTTGGTTACCTTTTTCATTCAGTTTGGGACATAGTGTAGTTATTCATCTTTATAAACCTGCCTATATCTCAGCCAACAGACTGGAGTTTCATCTGTACTGTACTATTCTAAGAGCAGTCCAATTCCATCATCATTCCAAGCACAGAAATCAGCTTTTACTCCAGTTTTACTCCAGAGATATAAAGAACTGCAGCAGCAGCCTCTGGTCTTGAATTTTTCCTTCCCTGTGACACAAAACATTCTCTCTCCGCTTTTGCATTTGGTAGCTTGAGAATTGGTCAGTGGCTGAGAAATATCTGACTTCAAAGTGACCTGTGAAATGTATCTTTTAGGTGCAAATTCCCCAAACGGCTCCACTTTTGTCATTATCATTCTTTTCAGCTCAAACACGTCTTTTCTATGCAAATTCACTCCATCAACAGGTCTTTCTTGGTCAATTCCGTCTTTTAACTTTGCTGTTTTGACATTTGTATAGAAATCCATGCATGTGCAACATGACTGATGCTGTGGGAAACATGCATTCAATTTAGAAAATATACTTTATTAAACTGTGAAATTGAGATGTTTTTAAGTTTCCAAAAGAGTACACTACTGAATATTGATTTTCTAATAATAGGTTTATGTGCATGCATATGAAGCTTGTATACTTCCTTTGAAACCTTTGAAAAGTTAATGCGATTTTATCATTGACGGGGCATAAAACACTTTTGTGTGAGGAACAGAAAAATAGCTTAAAGTCAGCATGAAACAGAAGTTGCGATTAGTCATTTTTTTTTTTCCATTTTGTGACATATCCGAGTGGAACAGCTTCTGGAACAAGAACAAATGTAGGGCGGGGCTTCATTTGGTCTATGGGGAATTGTTTGGATGGTTGTGGTTTGCTATTGGTCGATCTCATGGACTGACCGGTTGCTCCGCCCTCATTATGAGAGAAGAGAAGGGAAGGGGAAGTTATTTTCATTAAAGATTAAGAGGCATATGATTAAAAAAAAAGTAATCAATTATAATAAATACTCCAATATTCCAGTATTTATAATTTCATGGTGAGTTTAAGCTTCATGTCAATTGTCTCACTCACATTTGTGTTTAGATTTAAAATTAGTACATATGAATCTTAATGAAAAGGGCTTTGGTTTTGATTTATGTTGTAGCTGGAAGTATGGGAAAAAAGTTTTTTTTTTTATTTATTTTTTTTAAATGCTCTTTTTGTGTGCCACGAATAAAATAACAGCATACGGGTTTGGAACAACATGAGGGTGAATAAACAATGACGGTTTTAATTTTTGGGTGAAATATTGGCTTACACTTTATTTTACGGTGTCCGTGTTACACTGTAATCGTACATTTAAGTAACGAGTAATACTAATTAACTACAAACTAGGGTTTGGTTTAGGGTTAGTATTAACGTGTAACAAGGACACTGTAAATAAAGTGTTACCAAATATTGCTTAAATGTGTTTATAATAATTGTTTACGCTATTAATATTGCTTCTTTTCACCAAATGAAATCTGTGCCAGGTGACACAGTATGAATTTGGTTTGTACATTGTCATTATTATTACCATTAGTGCGAAACACCATGTTTAGTCACAGTTGGCTTGTTAAAAATAATAAAGGGGCAAAGTGAACTGATCATTAGAGGTTCACTCAATTTCACGGCACAAAGGACTTTTAAAATCAGATTTTGCTCGTAAAATGGAGATGGAGACTCTTATATAGAAATTCTTTGAAGACTCTTATTCCAAGAAGTCATCATGGTTATGAAACCACAACCAGGAGCTCATTAACGTATGACTGCCTTTATATATACATCGATGCCTGTGTGGCAGTTCAGCGACCCGTCCCAATGTAACCGTGTGAACCACTCCTCTTTTCACATCTGATGAAGTTAGCCTATCGTAATGTCATTTACATACAGATGTCTTAAAGGGATCATGAGCTGCATATTTTTATGTTTCCTGAGGTGCACTTATAATGTTAGTATGATTTTTTACATAAAAAAAATCATAATTTATAAATGAAAGGCCCTGATTTTAGCCCTCTGATTTGAACACTGTTTGAAGGGGTGCTGAGACTTCAGTGAAAACGCCCACTGCTGTGATTGGCTAACGTCTTTGCATATGAAATAAGTATTACATGTGGAACTCTCTCAAAAACTTTTACTACATTTTTACTAGGGCTGGGTAAAAAATATTGATTTCTCGATTTTAATCGATTCTCACTTTTATAAAACTATTGATTCTTAAATCCAAAGAATCGATTAATCATCCTGTTTTCAGGTAATGAATGAAATAAACATTGTAGCGTGCCTCCCATCCAATAAATCGCAATAATCTTTTGTGCTTTATTACTATTGATGTGAAACAAAGTCTCAGATTTCAAATTGCGTCTATTTTTTTAACGAAATTCAAAAACATAAATACCGTTTTGGCGCTGTGGCGCGAGATCGCTCTGCCGCAGCTCAGCTCAA
Source organism: Gobio gobio (assembly GCF_949357685.1). NCBI lineage: Eukaryota > Metazoa > Chordata > Actinopteri > Cypriniformes > Gobionidae > Gobio > Gobio gobio. The sequence continues at coordinate 23,205,671 of NC_137118.1, read as the reverse complement.
GAGAACAGCGCGGAGCGCACATGAACGGATCTTCTCTTCCGCCTTAATACCAGCAACAGCGCAAAATAAACATGAATGAGCTTCTGAAAGTGTGTTAAAAGATACAGGACAACTTACTGAAATCGTATCATGTCACATAGAATAGCTCAATCAGTGTTTCAACGGCCATCTCGTCCATACTTTGAGCTTCAAAACTGCTCATCAGAATCCTTTGGGTGACGTCACGGACACTACGTCCATATTTTTTTTACAGTCTATGGTTTCAACTGCAGAAAGATGTAAGTAAAACGGCTTGTAAACAATGTCATGTAACATCACATTTACTTTAGAAAAACCATATCCAGTGTCCATAAACTCGTTAGTCAGCTAGAAAAATTAACTCTAGAGGAGCATTTTGCTGATGATACATGATAGAACAAATGTAGGGCGGGGCTTCATTTGGTCTATGGGGAATTGTTTGGATGGTTGTGGTTTGCTATTGGTCGATCTCATGGACTGACCGGTTGCTCCGCCCTCATTATGAGAGAAGAGAAGGGAAGGGGAAGTTATTTTCATTAAAGATTAAGAGGCATATGATTAAAAAAAAAGTAATCAATTATAATAAATACTCCAATATTCCAGTATTTATAATTTCATGGTGAGTTTAAGCTTCATGTCAATTGTCTCACTCACATTTGTGTTTAGATTTAAAATTAGTACATATGAATCTTAATGAAAAGGGCTTTGGTTTTGATTTATGTTGTAGCTGGAAGTATGGGAAAAAAGTTTTTTTTTTTTTTTTTTTTTTTTAAATGCTCTTTTTGTGTGCCACGAATAAAATAACAGCATACGGGTTTGGAACAACATGAGGGTGAATAAACAATGACGGTTTTAATTTTTGGGTGAAATATTGGCTTACACTTTATTTTACGGTGTCCGTGTTACACTGTAATCGTACATTTAAGTAACGAGTAATACTAATTAACTACAAACTAGGGTTTGGTTTAGGGTTAGTATTAACGTGTAACAAGGACACTGTAAATAAAGTGTTACCAAATATTGCTTAAATGTGTTTATAATAATTGTTTACGCTATTAATATTGCTTCTTTTCACCAAATGAAATCTGTGCCAGGTGACACAGTATGAATTTGGTTTGTACATTGTCATTATTATTACCATTAGTGCGAAACACCATGTTTAGTCACAGTTGGCTTGTTAAAAATAATAAAGGGGCAAAGTGAACTGATCATTAGAGGTTCACTCAATTTCACGGCACAAAGGACTTTTAAAATCAGATTTTGCTCGTAAAATGGAGATGGAGACTCTTATATAGAAATTCTTTGAAGACTCTTATTCCAAGAAGTCATCATGGTTATGAAACCACAACCAGGAGCTCATTAACGTATGACTGCCTTTATATATACATCGATGCCTGTGTGGCAGTTCAGCGACCCGTCCCAATGTAACCGTGTGAACCACTCCTCTTTTCACATCTGATGAAGTTAGCCTATCGTAATGTCATTTACATACAGATGTCTTAAAGGGATCATGAGCTGCATATTTTTATGTTTCCTGAGGTGCACTTATAATGTTAGTATGATTTTTTACATAAAAAAAATCATAATTTATAAATGAAAGGCCCTGATTTTAGCCCTCTGATTTGAACACTGTTTGAAGGGGTGCTGAGACTTCAGTGAAAACGCCCACTGCTGTGATTGGCTAACGTCTTTGCATATGAAATAAGTATTACATGTGGAACTCTCTCAAAAACTTTTACTACATTTTTACTAGGGCTGGGTAAAAAATATTGATTTCTCGATTTTAATCGATTCTCACTTTTATAAAACTATTGATTCTTAAATCCAAAGAATCGATTAATCATCCTGTTTTCAGGTAATGAATGAAATAAACATTGTAGCGTGCCTCCCATCCAATAAATCGCAATAATCTTTTGTGCTTTATTACTATTGATGTGAAACAAAGTCTCAGATTTCAAATTGCGTCTATTTTTTTAACGAAATTCAAAAACATAAATACCGTTTTGGCGCTGTGGCGCGAGATCGCTCTGCCGCAGCTCAGCTCAAGAGAACAGCGCGGAGCGCACATGAACGGATCTTCTCTTCCGCCTTAATACCAGCAACAGCGCAAAATAAACATGAATGAGCTTCTGAAAGTGTGTTAAAAGATACAGGACAACTTACTGAAATCGTATCATGTCACATAGAATAGCTCAATCAGTGTTTCAACGGCCATCTCGTCCATACTTTGAGCTTCAAAACTGCTCATCAGAATCCTTTGGGTGACGTCACGGACACTACGTCCATATTTTTTTTACAGTCTATGGTTTCAACTGCAGAAAGATGCAAGTAAAACGGCTTGTAAACAATGTCATGTAACATCACATTTACTTTAGAAAAACCATATCCAGTGTCCATAAACTCGTTAGTCAGCTAGAAAAATTAACTCTAGAGGAGCATTTTGCTAATTATATGCACCACATTAACTTACATAGGATATTCATTGTCATTTTTAATGTTCTTCAATATTTAATGCATGTGTGTACGAATAAATCTGGCAAGTTTTTATGACAGCCACCATTTAAATGTTTATATTTCAAAAAACGAATTGGAGTAGAATTATGATTATGTAATTTTTAAGTTAATATTATAACTTTATTATTATAAAAAACAAACATAATTTAGTGTCATTTAAGTGTTTGTATTCAAATCAGTTAATTTTTACCTTCAATATTAGTAGGCTAATGTAGTATCAACTGACTCCCATAGTTTACAACATTAGTTCAGAAATTTGTTTTACTTGAGAAAATGTTCCATGTATTGTGCCTGATACATTACCAAAATAATCGATATTGAATTGACTCGAAACGAATCGAAAATCGAATCGAATCGAAAGCTTGTGAATCGAAATCGAATTGAATTGTGAAATTTGTGTCAATACCCAGCCCTAATTTTTACTATTACAGCTGTCGATAACTGTGAAAAGTGTTTCAGCATTATATTTAGATCTATAGCATTATTTTGGGGATAGACATTTTTATTTTTTAGTCCAGTGATCCACTGGTTGCTCTTCTCCCCTCGTCATCTCACTAACACACCAGTGGGCGGGGCCAAAGATGCGATGATTCAGAAGTTGATCTGATTCCGCAGCGGTGGTCTTTATGCCCTAATTTGACAAAATCTGAAACTAGTCGTCTTCAGAGCTTGGTTTCAATAAAAGCTGTTTTTGGACTGGGGAAGTTTTGAGTTCTGAAACTTACAATATGTTTTTAAAGTACAATGACTACATTTTTCAGTTCATGACCCCTTTAATTGTACAGTAGCAAAAATGATGACTAAACCTTTAGATTGGCATTTTTAAACATTGACGTCAATAGCTGCTTTTCACCGTCGGGCTAATCACTCCATTCCGTGCCGATTCATCCCAGCCGGTGTGGATATAGTTTTGTTTTCCACTGTGGGACTGATAACGGAGCTTTTTGGAATGTAATACAAAGGCGTCAGTCATTGCCTTGTTACCGCATGAGTTTACAGATGGTATGAGATGTAAATAGTAACTGCGTTATGGAGGATGATCAGATATTTTTCTGTTTTAAACTTGTGTTTGCTTTGCTGAAATAGCGAGCTTGGCCAGCTACAGAGAAACTGGTAGCCAGGCAACAGACAAGTGACTAATCCTGAGTGGAGATATCACTACACCCATTCAACCAGCACGGTCATTTTTGGGGTGGTTTTCATTTAGTGTATGTGCTTATCCACTGAAAAACATGTGGGTTTATTTTGACACTTTGGCCAATGCCGATTTATTTCTCAATGGCTGAATAATCAACTTGGCCTATTAATACTACTACAGAATAATAATACAAAAAAACCTAAGCAAACACCACTAGTAATACTTCAGTGAGCTCTCAGAAGTGTAAGGACACAGATTCATTGCGTCATACGAACTCTACCAGCGGGCTTCAGCATGGTTAGCCAACCGTGATGAGAATTCTGGGCCGAGAACGGTTGTTTGTAATCGTGCCTTGCTTAATCAAGCTCAAGTGGATATAAAACTAGAACCATTACTTACCGTTCTTGGAACCATTTGGCCCGTGGAAAAGTGTCCATTGACACCAAAGTGTTACTTTTTTTTGGTGTAAGGCACCTTGAATAACGTAAAGGACTTAAAGGGGTAGTTCATCGACAAATGAAAATTCTGTTATTAATTACTCACCATCATGTCAGACCTTCGTTCATCTTCGGAACACAAATTAATATATTTTTAATGAAATGGGAGAGCTCTCTGACCCCTCCATAGACAACAATTTAATGACCACCTTCAAGGCCCAGAAAGGTAGTAAAAACATCGTTAAAATATTCCATGTGACTACAGTGGATCAACCTTAATTATATGAAACGTTGAGAATACTTCTTGTTGCCAAAAAATTATCAAAGATAACGACTTTATTCAACAATTTCTTCACGTCTGTGTCAGTCTCCTACACTGTCGATGTAGTAAATACAGTCCATCGCTTCCGAATTACGTCAGAGCTACCCCAGAACGCTGGCTTACCATTGGCCGATGCCGTTCACGTGAGAACTACATTGTGTGCCATCACAAACAAGCGTTGTGTTCTCGACACTTCATAAAATTTAGATTGTCCCACTGTAGTCACATGGGCTACTTTAATGATGTTTTTACTACCTTTCTGGGCCTTGAAAGTGGTAATTAAATTGCTGTCTATGGAGAGGTCAGAGAGCTCTCAGATTTCATTAAAAATATCTTAATTTGTGTTCCGAAGAACAAAGGTTTTACGGGTTTGGAACAACATGAGGGTGAGTAATTAATGACAGAATTTTCCTTTTTGGATGAGCTAACCCTTTAAGAATATAGTTCCTCCAAATGCAAGTGATGAGCAAAAGGCTAACAGTGAAAATAGACATGAATCTCGCATTAACTGCTTAAATCTTTTTGTTTTTTTCTGTCTGTAGATATTTGTTGGGGAGATCTCCATGTATATCATGAAGTCCACTAGAGAAGCCCTAATAGCCCAGGAGAAAACCATTGTGACTGGAGAGTGCTGCTACCTAAACCCTCTCATCCGCAGAATCATTCGGTTCATTGGTGAGTCTTCTGTTTCCATTAGAGCTGAACATTTCAGCTCAGTATTGTTTGGTACCAATATGGATTTTTCAGTGGGCACAATTGATGGCACCATGGTGAGATAATGCATACTTGGAATTTTTACTAATGCAATGACACGGATTTCTCATAAATAAAGGCAAAACTAAATTAAATGTTTTTTTTTTTATTATGGTTTTAGGGGACAATTGCTGTAAATTTCTTGTAATAAAAAAAAGGTATATTGATCATTTATTAAAAATGATAAACATGTTAATGATAAACAAAAAACATTAGTCTGCAGTTTGCTTATTGAATGTTAAGCATTATTCAAATATATTATTGAATGGCTATAATTACTCCTTTTATTCTTAACATTTGAAAAAAAAATCTATTTGAAAAAGTTATTGGTAATATACTGTAGCGTTGAGAGTATTTAGTAAAAATATGCAGTTTAACAAATATCATTTAAAATATATGTTGAGAACACTCTGGGTAAATATACTTATGATTAAAAATCATAACCCTAAACTAAATTTTTCTGAGATTTTAACAGTTATGCGTGTTAAAAATCATAGAAGATGTTACCATCCGTTAGTTTTAACAGTATGAGAAAACTAGTTAATTTTAAGCTTTTTTGTGCTATTTTCGTCTCCCGGGTTTAAATTTGTCTTTGTGTCAATGTCACAGGATATACATAGTTGATGACTCGACTAGTGTTGTCAACAATTTTGATATTTCAATGTCAAAATTCCCGTCTTGGCGAGTATTCAGATAAACACAGTCAGTTTTGGAATAATTCAGAAAGATAACGCATTTTGTGCAACAGTGTATTGGATCCATGCATAAACTCTTAAGCCGATACTTAGTTTTTTTACGCCTACTCAAACGTATACACAGTCGAACGCACAGCCTTGCAAAGTAAACTTATTTTGCCTTGTATGCGTACTAAGCCGTTCGACACATGCAGTTTTGAGCAATATCTCGCCACAAGTTACAACCCATGTAAATGATGGCAAAAATGCAGACATCCCAACCTGAAAAAAGTCATTTCAGGGAGGTATCCCGAAGACCTGGTCTCGCATGCGAGCTCTTGCTCGCTCTAGATTGCGGGAGAATTTAACTAATTAGCGGACATCAGGGAGCCGCTATCAATATGCGGGAGACTCCCGGAGCTTCCGGGAGACTTGGGATGTCTGAAAATGTAAATGCGCATGTGCAAAAATTGTTTACAAAATTCCGCATTCAGTACGTTTGTACTCTTCTGATGACGAAATTCGCTGACCCTCGCGTACACGTTAAAAGTGAAGTATACTTCGGCCTTTAAAGTGACAGCAGCACAATATGCCTGCTGTTGTCTGTCATGTTAATCAAAGAACAAAAGGCAGAGAAAATAATTTGCTGCTCTTGACTGAATAACTTTTGTAACTTTTTAATTGTAAGCATTAATCTGTATTTCATTTTTACAATGATTACTTACATTTTTGTAGTATTTCTTACCTGAAAACTACTGTTAGATCCACCTGAAAAACTTAAAGCCATTTATTGTCTCTTTATTTTATTGTATTTATTTGTGCTATCATTTGCAGTTTGTTTTAATTCTTATTTTATTACTGACTTTTTTTACGAGTTAAAATTTGTTGTAAATTTAGTCAGAGTGTAAAATTAAGCCTCCCTGTGCTGTGTAAGCTATGGCAACAACATTACAAAATAATAATATAAATATTTGAATGGTGTATATTTGGCCGGTGGTATTGAAAATGGTGCCGAATATCTGTATTTTTTAAGGTATCGTATCGAACTTGGAAATTCCAGTATGGTGACAACACTAGACTCAATGGTGTCTCATAATTATTCATGAGACTGCATGTCCTTATTCTATGAGAAGACGCCTCGCTTAATTATTCATGAGAGCATGCATTGATTTCCTCTAACAGATGCCTCAAACAGTGAGACTGCATACAGAAAGTGAGAGATGCATTAAGGAAGCAAAATATGTTTTTGTAAGTTTCTGCATCACATAAGTTCTTTTCAGTAGGTCCTGAGTCTTCGACACCAACATGATTCATCCACACTGTGAGTGTAACCAGTCTTTACAACCCTATAACCAATCAAACTGCTTATAAAACCACCACAAAATAAGTCTCAAAATGTATTAAAGATGCAACAGCGCGTTCATATACATTTCCGATGCATTGCTGAGTACAAATGCGACTGGCTGTGAGTTTATTGGTGCATTAAATTATAGCTGTCATAGGATATGTATTTGACATTTTGGCCAATGCAGATGATTTCTTAATGGCTGATTAATCAACTTGGCTCATTAATAAAAATAAAAATACCTAAGCAAACACCATTAGTAATACTATAGTGAGCTCTCAGAAGTAAAAGTGTGACCCATATCCAATAAATCTTTGACTTTGTTTGGTGGTATGTTTACCTGGAGATTTTAAAGTAAAAGTTTTAAAGTATAACTGCTGAGCTGTGGCTGTTTTATTGATTAGGAACAGACAGAACACACAACACTACCTCCAAAACACAATCAATTTTAAATGTTTTCTACAGACATAATGATAGACACAATCAACAAAACTTTCCATGAAAACTTCCCACTCACAGTATTTCTTTTATGCATTCATATTTTATTTTAGAGCACATTTCCAAGTGCTTGATGTAAAATGAAATTAAAAGAATGGGGAGCACTTGATTTAATGGATGTGATGCATAATGTAGTGGAGACTCTGGTAATGGTGTCTTCTGAGGCTTGGGATTGCAGTGATATGGACCATTGTATTGCAGCCTTTTCACAATACTGAACACAATATTGAGCAATTTGGGGCTGGAGAGAATCCCAGCTCTCTTTTGTCTTTCTTTCTCCAGTGGTTGTCTTGTTTTCAGTAGCTCAAGCTATAGGAACCCTTAACTTTCAGAGGCACCAATCGAGTTCCCTCCAAGATACACAGTGAATTTCACAGTGACCACAGCCACAGCCTGGCGTACTGCTCGCAGGCTAGTACGTTACAAGCACCTCCTGACCATCTGATAATTAAAAAAATGTTCGACTAGTGTCCACTAAATTTCCAAATCATACTCAACCACATCACATAGACTAGATCTATGAATATTATTATAGCCCAGTGACTGCAACCCTGCAGCATGCACATACACTGACACACACAAATACACTCTCTAGTTGTGAAAGGAATGTCTGCGCTGTTCTCCACTTTGCTCCAAATCGTTTGCAGACTTGTCTTTTTATTTTCTTTCTTTTTCTATCTGAAGCTATAGCCGCAACATTGAAAGCTGCATTCTCCATGTTTAGTGCGAAAGCTCACATGAACGGCTCAGAGTAGAAAGTCACTTGTTGTTTTTATAAATATTTTAATAAAAATTAAAAAATACATGTTTTAATTTTAACCATATAAATCTCAGTTGTGCAGCACTTTGCTTGACAAAAAAGGTCAATTAAATGAATGTCTTATGTCTTCATTTGATTACCAGAAAATACATAACAGATAATTTCTGGGAAATCTTTTAATAGAAATTAAATTAAAAAGAAAAAATAATAATATGGTTGTTTTTATTAATTAAATTAAGTACCTAGTAGCCTACTATTTACTAGTAAATATTACAGTAATCAAACATCACAGACAATGGGATAGCGACCAGGGCAGCTCTAGCATAATGTCAATAACACTTTTATAAATGACTTGCAGGTTCTTTACCGTTATTTATGTAAACATCCCAAAAGTACTGAAAAAATGAACTGTTGGGTACCGGTACCGAATTTCAGGTACCGATACCGGTTAAAATGTGAACGGTACCCAACCCTAGTGGCTAGACACTTGTAGCACACTGCAAGTAAGCTAGAGCGATATTAGGCATGGTAAAACATGGTACTCGTGGTAAATCAAGAAAACGAGATTCAAACAATAAGACCAAACGTGTTGAGCTATATAACAATGATTCGTTTTCTGTCTATATATGTATCCAAACAGTTGTTCCCTCGTCTAATAAAACATATAATATATTAAAGAGTCTCTGGTGTTTCTATGGTTTCTACAAAATAAAACCGTAACTCGAGGGTAACGCAGGTATGATGTCATTGATAGGCAACGCACGGACATGGTCCTTGTCCTAGTAAAAAAGGCTTATTTTTCTGGATTTAAACATTTTTGGAAGCATCTGGGATAATGTAAGTGCACAAGCCAACAAAATATATAACACAGTTCTAGTGGTTTTTGGATATTTGAATCCAAAAATCTTACATATTGTGCCTTTAATGATTCCTTTGTGTGCATTTTAATATGACTTTAAACCATCCAAGCACAAGAAGACCTGCATGCTGTTTTCTGCACTGCACACAAATCCAAAACGCGTGCTTTTAATGTGATTTTCTGTGCTGCGCACACATCCAAAATGTTCTACGCGCAGAAAGCTGCCTCTCATACTGAATAGTGCGTGATACTGAATTCTGAGTTCTCTTCCGAGTCTTTTTGTCTTGACCGGACAAATGCACACAAAAATTTCAAAATATCCCCGTAAACAGTTCAAAAACAATGTTCAGTTGTATTTGTGCGAATGCTAATTTGTTTATTTGTTCTTTTTCAATTACTGAGTGGTTACTTGTATTTAATAATGCTTGAAATCTATATTAGTTAAGCTAGTTGTTTTTGCTATGGTATTTTCAAACCATAGGCAAAAGTTCCTTGTGTAAGTGTTCTTTAGCCTGTTGATTTTTGTGCATGGTATTTAGCTACAATGAAATGTTTTGCAATAAGACTTAAAACTTAGATATCATTCACTATCCACTATATTATATGAATCGTCATACACGATTCACTATATCATTATCCACTTTTTTTTTACCTTATTGGAATCGAAATTAGCAATCGGTAAGAATCGGAAGCGATAAAATTCAAACGATACCCAACCCTAAACAGGATCACATGAGGGTAACAGGGAATCACATGACGTGAACCAGGAAATACAAAAGTACAAGACATGACATGATAAACATGAATTGAAAACATGAACCAAAAATCTAAACAGACATGACAACATGTTGGTTGACATTTTATTCCTTGCAAGATCACAAAATCAGCTGGAAAAAGTCAGACTGAGAGAATATGCATAACTAAAGGACATCATAATTACATGCATAAGATATTAAGTTTAGTAGAGTAGAGTTGTTTGTGCCAAATGGTGTATGCAAATGTAGCTTTTGCTCTAGTGGGCTTTCGTAATTACTTCTGGATGAAGATAAAAAATAACATTGTTCCATCAAGACTGCATTGGTATTCATGGGCATCCTCCAAACCCTTGTCTGATTTGCTTATATTATCTGGGCTTTGGTTGGGAGTAACAAGGTGAATATATTTTTGCCACTTTTTTTGTCTTTTCTTTTTTTACCGCAGGTGTTTTCGCGTTTGGCCTGTTCGCCACCGACATCTTTGTCAATGCGGGCCAGATCGTGACTGGCAATCTGGCGCCATACTTCCTGAGCGTCTGCAAGCCAAATTACACTGGGATGGATTGTCACTTTAGCCACCAGTTCATCGCCAATGGAAACATCTGCACTGGGAACCAGATGGTCGTGGAGAGAGCCAGGAGGTCTTTCCCATCCAAAGATGCTTCCCTCAGTGTCTACTCTGCCGTCTACGTTACTGTAAGACACTAGTGTGCATCCTTAATAGAGTGTGTTTGCTTAGATTTATTTGAATTGACTTCAACTGGTCCGTACTTCATGTACAAAAAGAAATTAGCTTTCCACAACCATGTACAGTGCAATAAAGAGGCAAGCGATTAGTCTTGAAATGCTTGTCACTGGAAACTTGAAATATGGTTAATTGTTATTTTTGTGTTTTGTTCACCCTGCAGGTTTTATACAGGGAAAACAAAGTAAGCTACTCTGCATTTTAAATGTAAAGACGAAGATCTAAAGAATCTATTGGGTCCCAATTTATAATAACATTTAAATTAATCATTTGATACATTTCACTTCTTGTGTACATACATTATTTTACATTGTACTTGTATTTAAAAATATCTTAATGTAATCACAGCAGTAGTACATTTCTGTAATATAATTACCCTGTTGATACTTAACCCACCCTTAAACCTACCCATACTACAAAACCTGTCCTGACTTTACCTGTATCCCGCCTCAAAAGCAGTAAAAGTGTTTTTCAATATGTTGATCTGAAAATTCAGCTTTGCCCCCGTTATGATTGAATCACAGGACCGGATACCAGTCATTTGCCAAGAGATTTCTTATTTATTATTTTTATATGTCAGACATAGTTGAGACATTGAAAAGTTATTGTCTCATGCCAGCTTCCTCCGTTTCTCTTCCCTCTCCCTTCTCCATCCTCCCCCTGTCCCTCTTCCTCTATCTCATTGTCGTCATCGTTGTCTCGGTCTCTGCCATCTCCTGTCTCTGTATCCCGTCTCGGTCTCACGTCTCTCTCTCCCATCTGAGGCAGTACACTCAATTTGGATGTTATATACTACTAACAGAGGATCTCACTAGGAAGAGACTTCCTTAGAAGGAAGATAAACATGTGTCCTATGTTTAAAATAGAGTGTATACTTCATGCTTACATATGTTGCACAATCCACTTTCCTAATAAAGAATCAGTTGACAATACATCATGGAACAAATGCATGCTACTGTATAGTAGTTAAAGACACCTAATATAAAGTGTGACTGTTTTATTCTTATGCAAAGTTGATACCAATACTAGAGAAATTATCAATATTAATTTAGATACCAAAAAACGAATATCCTATTAATACTATGCTATTAAATTTTTATAAATATTTACAAAATAAATTAAGCAATGGCTTGGATCCTCCAAATAGTTCTCAATGATGTAAGGTTAGGAAAAAAAAAAGAGCAATGGAACAAATTACGTTAAGTTATTAACAAATTATTAAGTAAAAAATAATACAAGAAATATACAAATGCAGTATATGGTGCTTGATGTTTTTCACGTATCTAACAGGATTTCTCAAATAAACATTTAGTAAATAAAATGCAAAGGTAATACAAATATAAAACATCAAAGTGCAAACATAAAACATAACTAATGTACTGGAAACAGAAATCATTTACAAATACACCGATCAGGCATAACATTATGAGGTGAAGTGAATAACACTGGTTATCTCTTCATCACGGCACCTGTTAGTGGGTGGGATATATTAGGCAGCAAGTGAACATGTTGTCCTCAAAGTTGATGCATTAGAAGCAGGAAAAATGGGCAAGCGTAAGGATTTTAGCTAGTTTGACAAGGGCCAAATTGTGATGGCTAGAAGACTTGGTCAGCACATCTCCAAAACTGCAGCTCTTCTGGGGTGTTCCCGGTCTGCAGCGGTCAGTATCTATCAAAAGTTGTTCAAGGAAGGAACAGTGGTGAACCGGCGACCGGGTCATGGGCACCCGAGGCTCATTGATGCATGTGGGGTGCGAAGGCTGGCCCGTGTGGTCCGATCAAACAGACGAGCTACTGTAGCTCAAATTGCTCAAGAAGTTAATGCTGGTTCTGATAGAATGGTGTCAGAATACACAATGCATTGCAGTTTGTTGCATATGGGGCTGCATAGCCGCAGAAAAGTCAGAGTGCCCATGCTGACCCCTGTCCACAGCCGAAAGTGCCGGGCACGTGAGCATCAGAACTGGACCACAGAGCAATGGAAGAAGGTGGCCTGGTCTGATGAATCACGTTTTCTTTTACATCACGTGGATGGCCGGGTACGTCACTTACCTGGGGAAGACATAGCACCAGGATGTGCTATGACTTAAAGGATCTACTGCTAACATCTTGGTATACCACAGCACACCTTCAGGGGTCTAGTGGAGTCCATGCCTCGATGGGTCAGGGCTGTTTTGACAGCAAAAGAGGGACCAACACAATATTAGGAATATAATGTAATGCCTGATTGGTGTATATTTACTATTATATCAACTACTGTACACTGCCATGTAAAGGCAATTAACTACACATTTTGTCAAAATGAGCGAGTGAAAGCAGGTTTTTCTCACTGATTTCGAATAGGCCTTTAATGTGTTTCATTGTCAGGTTAGTGATGTTGAATTGCCAGAGTTTGTGTTTTTCTTTTCTTTTTTCTTTATCTCTCTTTCATGGGTATAAGAGGTTATTTACTCGGATTCCATTCTCCATAATTGGCAATAATTTCCCTGAGGTGGAGCAAGCACTGTGTATTTATTTAAGCTTGATTTCCTCACAGTCACCTGCTGCACAATAAATCCAGTGAATTAATCAGTTCCTGTGTGTGTGTGGGTGTGTGTGTGTGTGTGTGTGTGTGCGTGTTTGCCTGTTTCAGATGTACATCACGAGCACCATCAAGACGAAAAGCAGTCGTTTGGCCAAGCCTGTACTTTGTCTGGGAATCCTGTGCGCTGCTTTCCTTACCGGCCTGAACCGGGTATCAGAATACCGCAATCACTGCTCTGATGTTATTGCTGGCTTCATATTAGGAAGCTCCGTAGCTCTTTTTCTGGTAAGTTTCACAGTTTGCTGTCATTGTTTTACTCAAATAATAAAAAAAAATAGATATTTTCTCATGTTTAAATTCTGCCTTGTAAATAGCGAATCCGCCATGGTGCAAGCACAACTGGCTTTTAAAGGGAATGGGAGATGAGACTCTGATTGGTTTATTGCACATTATGCCCAAAACACACCCAAGGCTCATTAAGATACTAGGTACAACGCTTTTGGATCATGTGCCAGACACGCCAACCACTTTTACCATCGTTAAACTAGCAAAAGTGGATTCGGACACGCCCTAAGTGCACCCGCTTCAGACCATGCGCTCAGATCGTTAAAATAGGGCCCTTATGTGGCGTTCACACCGGACGCGATTCGCGCGAATAATTCGCGCTAATCACGCGAAGGTGGACGCGTGTACATTTTGAGTTTACTCGCGCGAATCGCGCGTGAAATTCACTGCACAACAGATGCGAATTCGCGTCATGGGCGGGGCTTCCGCCAGCAGCTCGTCTCGTTGAGAAATGGCTGACATGGGCTGTGTTTACATGTCTTTTTTTGTTAATATCTACTGTTAATGTGTGACAAAACGTAGTTTTAAGACTTTTTCAGTCGATAATGTAGTTGTTTAAAGCGAATCGCGTGAAACGCTCAAGTTGAAAAATCTGAACTTTGGCGGATATTTCGCGCCGTGGTAACCAATCAGGAGCTTGCTCTAGTAGTGACAACAATGAGGAGAAAATCTGTATATTAATATCTGGTTCAGACAATATGATTATCACTGTGATAACATTAAATGACATGAAACACAACCCAGTCTCTTTTTGTTAAATGCAAGTTTATGTATGATCAATAATAGAAAAGTATAAGTAATGTATAACAAGCTATACATGAAATAAAGCAAACAATGCAGTCAAACATTCAAAGTCAGTGCTAGTAGGCTAACGTTACAACTGCAACGTACAGTTATAGCCTAAAAATATAAAGTAATGAAACTTATCTTTGCCCTCAGCCTAAACGATTTGCCAGGGAACAAATTATAGATCCATGAGACCAAAGATCGGCCGTTACAAGACGAATTATAGCTCGAGACACACCACAGAGACATCAGAGCCAGCGGTAGACGGCAGAAGGACTGGCCGAGGAAAGGTTGCCCTCGCCGGCTTTCACGTGCGCTGAGCGCGCTGTCCGCTGGAGCTCACAGCTCCGACAACGGCAGATAAAATGTTCAAATAGGCACTGTTTATGTAAATAAACCACAGATTTGAGCTTTAAACAACTACATTATCGACTGAAAAAGTCTTAAAACTACGTTTTGTCACACATTAACAGTAGATATGAACAAAAGAAAAGACATGTAAACACAGCCCATGTCAGCCATTTCTCAGCGAGACGAGCTGCTGGCGGAAGCCCCGCCCATGACGCGAATTCGCATCTGTTGTGCAGTGAATGTCACGCGCGATTCGTGCGAATTTCACGCGCGATTCGCGCGAGTAAACTCAAAATGTACACGCGTCCACCTTCGCGTGAATCACGTCCGGTGTGAACGCCACATTAGAGTTTCTGTTCGCCATATTTTCTGACTAAAGTTTTCAAAGCCATAGGTTCCACTTTATAAATAACAGTCTTTTTTGTGTGTAAATGTTTTTGGATGATCAATTTTGTACAAATTTATATTATAAAAAGAAAGGTTTTTTTTTTTTTTTGTGACTTGGCTTTAGTAGATATGATAACCATCCCAATCTTCAAAAGTTCCTTTCTCATTGTAGGGAATCTGTGTAGTGAACAACTTTAAAGGGACCCTCTCCACTCCTACCAAACAGAAGCAGGAGGATTACCGCGGTCTTCCCTTGATGACGTTCCCCCGTGTGGAAAGCCCTCTGGAGACTCTCAGCGCACAGGTATTTTCATCTTCTGTGGCCTTCAGTAAATCATCTATCTATCATGCTTCTCACAATCATCTCTTGGTATTTTACACATTTTATAGTAACTTGCATTAATAAGTCATTTCTCGTCCTTTCGACCGAGGTCCTGACTCGGTCGGAAAAATCCCAGGATGTCCTTCGAAAAAGAGTAGGGGTGTAACCCCTGGCCAAATTTGCCCATTTGCCTCTGCCCATCATGGCCTCCTAATAATCCCCATATATACTGATTGCATTCATCACTTTGTCTCCTCTCCACCAATCAGCTGGTGTGTGGTGGGCGTTCTGGCACAATATGGCTGCCGTCGCATCATCCAGCTGGATGCTGCACATTGGTGGTGGTTGAGGAGATTCCCCCTTCTATATGTAAAGCGCTTTGAGTACCCAGAAAAGTGCTATATAAATGTTACAAATTATTATTATTAAAGGAATATCACACAAGCAAGAGTGTTGTTGCACTGAATATCAGCACCGTCAGTATGAGACCATGCTGATATTCAGTACAACAGCACGATTGTGATGTTACAGTTATATGGACAATCATTTTATATAGAGTAATTTACATTTCATGCACAATGTGGTTATTTTAGTTATTTTCACTCATTGTGTATATCAATAGTTGCTGAGAAAAGCCAAAATGACTTGTGACTTAATTACATCATTGTGCCATACTAGTAACTTTCTATATTTATTATCATTGGCTTTCAATCCACAGCAATGTATTATTGTGTTTTGTCTGCTTTTTGTTTGTTTTAATATATTATATGTTATTTATTATATATTATTAGAATTATTTTTTAACACTAGAAACGCCAGGGGTCATTGTATACCTAAAACCGCCAGCAGGTAAAATTTACCCACGCTGTTTTGATATGGCAAATAAACTTAGTATGTCAATGTATTATGCCACTATCTTCACAAAGTGATGTCTAGACTCATGAAATTATTATATTTTATGTTTTTGTCCTGTTGTTTTATGTGCAAGGCTATTTTAAGCAAGCTACACTAATCACTTTTCTTAACAGTGAATACAGGCTAAACCAGCCTACAATGCAACTTAAAAAAGAAAGAAATACATATTTAGGTGGTGTAATATTATAATAAAATGTCATTAATCACATATTAAGATAACCCATGTTATTTAAATGACTAAAATACCCTAAAGGGACCATAATGAGCAATAATAATTCATAGCACTGCATAGAATGTATGAGGCAATGACAAATTCAAGCGCAGTTTCACCTAATTAATTATTCATTTGTTTGGTTATATCATTTATAATTTGAATAAGGGAACAACACCAATAAACTTGGGGTAATCATAATTTTTTTTAAAAATTAATTACATCACAGATCAAAGAATTGTTTTTTAAAATAATTGTAGGCTAAAACATCTTCATTTGAACGTACATTGTGTGACCGTTTACAGTACGCCTACACGTTGCTCAAACACACAGTGCGGAAATAAAGGCATTATATACTAGGCATTATATGCCTTTATTTTGCTGATGGTTTTAGGTTTAAATTCCCCCATTTTTAATCTGGTTTTATCTAAACTATTTTTAACTACAGGGGATGTTAAATAACACAATTTTAGTAACATTTTATTGAAAATCTTTTATTTGTAAAACAGCCATGGGTAAATATAATCTTTATTTATATATATATATATATATATATATATATATATATATATATATATATATATATATATATATATATATATATATATATATATATATATATATATATATATATATATATATATATATATATATATATATATATATATATATATATATATATATATATATATATATATATATATATATATATATAATATATATATAATATATATATATTATATATATATATATATATATATATATATATATATATATATATATAATATATATATAATATATATATATTGCATACAATATATAATGCAGACTGACATTTTTGGTCAATGTGTATTAAACATAGTTCAACTTTTCGATTTATTTATTTCTCTGTTACATGTTTATTACAGTTTAATTTATATTTTACATCATATTATACATAACTTGGTTTTAGTTTATGTTGACTATAATAACCCTGGTTCCAAGACTAAATTTAAATGAAGAGGGATCTGAAAGCGTCAGGATATTAAACAACAATTTGTGATAAATTAATTGTGTAATCTTGTAAATTAAAATTTGTAATCATGAAATGTGTATTTACAGTTTTCCCAACCTAAGTTTCAATCTGTATTTGGCTGGAATTTGCCTTGCATTTTGTAAACCCGACTAGTAGTTCCATCATTTGGCCCCTGAGTAAAAAGATTTTGCTTGTTTGCCATTTATTCTCCAAAGATATGCATTTTGTCACATTACACAGCAGGGAGATCCAATGCTGCTTCATTCTGACGCTGTTTACAGCAGGGAAAATCTTGTCAGACGACTCTATTGACAGCCAGTCAGCGAAATACCTGGGGCGCCTGAGAAACAGATGTGGGTCAGAGTAATCCTCCTTTGCTTTGGACTCCTGCTTAACACCCTAGTGCACTTTAGAGCTGGCTATGCCAGTCATTGTGTATGGGAAACAAGGAAAATCAGCTGTTCTGTCACGTTCTGGACAAGTACAATAATCGAAACAGGAATTGGCGTTGAGAAATTACACGTTCTGCTCTGCGGCTCTCTGGTGTTTCCGTTAAATGCGCCTGATGGGTAATAAGCATTTAAGTGCTTATTACCATCTGCAACGGCACAGCACGACTCTTAATCCAATTGTGTCTGTCTTTCAGAACCATTCGGCGTCCATGACTGAAGTCACATGACTAAGGGGGCAGCACAGAGTCACTTTCGCTTCACCTCAACACTTCTAGGCACAAAAAGTTTTTTTTTGTACTGTGGCATACTTTAAAGAAAAAAGAAAGAAAGAAAGAAAAAAGACAGTATTATGTTGTAACTAGTTGTACCTAGAAGCAGCTGTTTTGTACATTTTGTATAAGAGAGTGCTGTAGCTTTCCCTCATAATGTCAACACTGCTCAATTCATGTCCAGATTTCTGCCTTCTTTGTCATGTTTTACATCACAAAGTAAATATATACAGTCTATATATAATGTAATTCAAATATCGGTGTTGTTATGTGGTATTTGTACAAAGAATGATTTTATTTAGATTTTTTTTTTCCTGTACATTTTTGGACAAAGATCATTTTGTATTCTTTTTGTTATCTGTATAAAGCATTTTGATCAACTTTGCCTGCTGATTTTCCAGGAATGTTTTTGGTATACCTATTTTTTGGTGTAAGATTGAAAGAAAACATGTTGAATTGTTACACGTCGTTGTATCGGACTCTCCTCGGGCATCTTTGAATGGCCATGTACTCAGCATGTAATACACAACACTGTTTGAATAACCTGTCATTCCCGACTTGTGTTTTGTTTTTCTTTAGAGTTGGCATTTCATTTGAAATGCTAAATATATTTTCCTGAGTAGTCTGTCAAATAAATAGTCGGTAGCTGAGTCCAATAACTTGAGTTGGTTTCATTTTTTAAGATTTTTAATGTAGTTTGTGCCATAATCTCATGATGACAAGAATGCTTTTACTCCTATTACTATACCAGTTTGGTTAAAAACATTTTTTTCAGCCAAGTGGTGTTTAAAGGTGTCCTATGATGCTTTTTCACGATTAATCATTTGAGTTTTTAATGTTTATTATTGTAACAATTTCACTCTCCAAATTAATGTAGAAATAACTTCCAGTAAATTTTAAATTTTTGTTGTAATGGCATCTTTTTATGAATGAATGCCAGTATCACTGAAACTAATACTGCTACTGGTGTCTGTATGAAATGACATTCAACATTACCGTATAATTGGAAGCTAACAATTTCAACATTTATTAGGCTTTAAAGGAACACTCCACTATATTTGAAAATAGTTTCCCAACATTTTCCAACTCCCCTAGAGTTAAACAGTTGAGTTTTACCATTTTTGAATCCATTTAGCCGATCCCCGGGGCTGGCGGTAACACTTTTAGCATAGCTTAGCATAGTTCATTGCATCTGATTAGACCGTTAGCATCTCGCTCAAAAATGACCAAAGACTTTCAATATTTTTCTTATTTAAAACTTGACTCTTCTGTGGTTACATTGTGTACTAAGACTGACAGATGGTACGGCAGAAAAGTTCCTTGAATATTACGCAAAAATTAGAGTATAGTTCTTAGCTATATCGGCCTAGAAAATCGCAACTTTTCATTTTCCATCGGTCCGTTAGTACGCGATGTAACTAAGCTATGCTAAAAGTGCTACCGCCAGATCCGGAGATCGGCTGAATGGATTCGAAACGGTAACACTCAAGTGTTTAGCTGTAGGAGAGTTGGAAAATGAGCCTATTTTCAAAAATAGTGGAGTGTTCCTTTCAAAAATTACTTTTAAGTGAACTTAAAACAATCTTCACACAAACCCATTATAATACCTGTGGCCTTAATCAATATACAGAAATTGAATGAAGTTATCAAACACTTTACAGTCTTAACTGCATAAATTATAAATTAAATATAGATTAATCCTTATTAAAGCTAACATTTTCTCTGTTACCTTTGTTCTTTGATGAACTTTAATGACATATCACAGCAACTGTTTTATTAGGCTGTTGTCACTTTAAGATCTGCCGCTGCCGCACATTAAAAGGATCTGACACTCTGTCAGGCGCATCTCATTTTCTCACTACTCTTTAAGTTAATTTAAGACCTTATTTAACTAATTTAAGACTTTATTTTTTAGAATATTCGACAAAATGGCATTTTGGCATAATTCTCTTATTGTTTTTTCAAGCACGAAAGAGAACTTGATTCTGTAGTAATGAAGTAAAACGTTATGTTTGCATTACTTTTTCATACCTGAAGATGAAAGATGAAATTATTGTTTTATAAACTTGATGGCCCAGTTTCACAGACAGAGTTTAGATTAAACCAGGATTAGGCCTTAATTCAATTAGGACATTTGAAGTTTTTAGAATGAATATGTTAGCCTTACTGTTACTACTATAAGCCAGTGTGCTCCAAAACAATGACAAAATTCGCATTTAGAAGATATAAGTATTCAAAACTTAGTTTCTAACTTCCACCAATATGGATCAGTGATTTTGATGACATCACTTTGCACTTATCATCAGATTTTCTGTCCAATCAAATGCTCTTTAGAATCTACAGTGTCCCGCCTCCTAAATTATAAATAGACACTGATGCTATGGCTGAAATCAGTTTGACAAACTCGGTTTCAATAGTAAACTTACTATTCTCTACATAGTGAATTGCACATAGTGCACTATAAAGGGGATGGGAATAGTGTCACGTGAACCGCAGCAGCGCGCACGCAGTCTGCTAGTTCCAGAGACGCGATAGCACAGAGCGGATCAAATGCGCGAATCTGCGCAGACCACAAAACGTATCGGACCCGTTTGAATTCTGCACAGAATGCTATATTTTAAAGTGATGTGGAAGAGATTAGGAGAAAACTGCAGCTTTACAGACCTCAAAGGCTCTGGCCAAACTGTGATATAAACTAAACGCTATTGGCTATTTTTAAAAAAAAGGGGTGGAGTTATTTGATATGTCCTGCCTTGTCTTCCTGTTTCAGTGGAAATTGTCCACACACTGAATAATACTGTGCATTTCAAGGCTTCATGGGCCTTTAAGTAGCTTTTATAAATAAATAAAAACATTACTGGTGTGCATCTTGAGACAAAATAATAGTACTGACATATTTTAAGATTTGTCAATAAGTTGCTTTCAGTTAAAACATGCATTTTAGTCTGGACTAGGCTAGTCTGTGAAACTAGGGGTATGACATTTACTCATTGCAGTCTTTTATCTGCAACTGCTCCTTTCACATCGATCACCACCTTTGTCAGTCATATTCCTCCAAGCAATAATAGGATTATTATAATGTTCTAGCATTATATACGGCTTTTGTTTGAATAACTCTCTCTAAAACTCTTGACACACCAGTGCTCTAAATTTTCCAGAAAGGCGCTTCTCTTCACAATAGAACTCTATGCACATATGGCCAAGGAAAATACATTTCAGCAGAACAGTCTGTGAACAAGTTTTATTCTCCAGTTATATGGGCAAATAAAAACATTCACAGCAAAAGTTCAATACATAGCAATAAGTTTGGAGTAAACAAATCATTGCCCACCAGCACCAAATCCTCATGCCAGCTGTGCGGTGAGTTTGAGAAAATTGTTTTCTGCTTCAGGGTTTAAATGACTTGCAGTCATTAACGGGCCAATGGATCACAATGTCAGTACATCTGTGATCTAAAACAAAAGTTTTCCAATCGGACAATGCCAAGCAAAGGCATTAACAGAGGCTTAAACTAAAGGAATTTCCTATTCGATTCTAAATTTGAAGTATTCTAAAGTACTATAGCAGTGGTTTTTTTCTTATGTTTTCTCATAATCAAATTTAGAGCATGATTTCAGTATGCTCAGCCTCAAGTCATTATTATACAAAGAGAATGAAAAGTTGACATAAATCTCTAATAACTATCCCGAGGGTTTTAGATGCAGACAGTCCATGTGTGCGGGCACTGAAGCAGCAGTGAGCTGTAGATGGGTTAGAAATATGAAGGTTTAACTATGCCACAGAGGAGCCATCTTTGCCTTTGGGGGATTCAAATTCAGACCATGAGATAATTAACATCTGCTGAAAATCATATCTTGTCTGCTTGTGTAGATCTTTGTAGCATACAATTTTACAGAATAAGATTTGTATGAATTATCATAGAGTGGCACAATTTTTTTTTTATATTTGCTTTTGATGTATATTTGGAGAACAAAATGGTTGTACATATTCAAACGGAATGTAATGTTGCAAAAAGGGTATTTAACCCTGTGAAAATCTATATTTGAAAAACGAATAACTGATTGGACAGACACAGGCATCCCCACAGATTCACTCTGCAAACACTGGTTTTTGCACCCTTTGTTATTGTTGAAATATGAACCCAGGCCTTAGATTTGTGCTTGAGATGCCTGTAGTTTTGTTAAAGGATTTCTGGAATGTTTTGAAACTTTCCAGATGAGTTGCCCCAGTGACATCTAAGTCTTTTCCATTAAGTAGTAAAGGCTTGCATTATTTGATAGAGCCCAAGAACCATAGACATGTCTTTGTAACCCTTTCCAAACAAATATATCTAATTTTCTTAGCTGTTTTGGTATGTACCTGGATATAATAGAAAGGTTTAATATATATGTGCAAATTAAATTTAACAGGACTCTTCAGAACTGGTTCTCTAAAAAAAAAAAAAAAAAAAAAAAAAGCGGGGGTGAGGGGACTGGAACCGACACATTTTCATCATGTGTACCTAATTTAGGAAGAACCGACTTGCTGATGTAATGTAGATATTCAACAAACTTTTGTTGTTTTTTCAATATTTTTATAACAAAGTTCATAGTTCAGAGAAGAAGGATGCAGGAACCGGCGTAACAAAACTAAATAAATCACAAAATGAAAGTAAGGTGGCAGCCCATCACCGATGACTGCTGTATAATCAAAAACAACAGCATAAATGTCCAGCCTGATCTCACAGTAATTCTTACAAATTTTATGAGATCTTAATGAATTCATATGAATTTGTATGAATTACCTACCCCTCACTCCGCCCCTAAACGTTCAAAGCGTGAGGTTGTACGAATTCGTATGAACTAGCCACCTTGTAAATAATTGGACAATTCATGTATAATATGAATTGGTCGTGAGATAGCATTGATATGTCCTCCACTGTCATCACGCCTCCTTTTATCCTTCTGGAGCTGCTCCGTGGATGCAGTGAGACAGAGGCGAGAGAGGAAAGAAAAAGGAATATCTTGGTCTGGTTCCCAAAACGCACTGCCATCCAGTCCTCCTGGGTGAAATCCTCTGCGATTCCTGGCAGTGGCACTGGATATCGCTCGGTGTACGGCCTTTAAAGGTGGGCTAAGCAATATTAGAAAAACGCTGTTTGAAAGTTGGACCGACACAACCACACACAACAACAAACCGTGTAGCCAATCAGCATTTGGGGGCAAATGACGGTGGAGAAGAGAGAAAGAGAGGGAGATTTGAAGAAAGACTGTTGAAAGAGAGATACCTGAGAGACATTACAAAAGAGAAAAGCTCATAAGAATATCACTGGAAAATGAAGGGTTATGATCAAGAAAGAGCTTTAGGACCCGTGTTAATGTTGGGAAATCTTTCCAGCGCTGGAGAGAGCTATGCGGGAAGGCCTGAAAACAGACGTGGAGCTGATTCCTCTCCATACCTGAGTAACATTGCTTTTGAGTGTCATTGTTTATCTGGAGCTACTGTGCTGTTGACAACTGACAACAAACTCTTGCTTGTTTTTATTCTTATGTACTGTATGTACATTTTTAGTGCTTTTTTCTGTAATTCGTTCATCATCTTCACTTTATTTTTTGTGAAGCATTATTTTGTTGCACTTCTGTTATGATAAATAGGCATCCACTTTTGCATAGCATGTGTAACGGAGGTCAACTAGTGAGAGTTGTGCAGGCTGATGACTGCTAGTGAATGCGCTGTTTACTGTTTAGCGCCCTTGTTAGGGCGAATTGCATGGGTTGATTTCAAATATCAACAATGTTCAGCAACGGACTTAGAAATATTGCTTACCCCAACTTTAACTCCCCCATCTCCTGACTGGAGGCGACGGCTCCTTCCATATCAGTGTCTGGCAGCAAGCCCCGCTCCATTCTGCCTTCTCTTCCTCATACGGTGGACAGCAGCAGACCCCATTGAACTGTGGCGTCTCCTCCGGCTCCTTCTGACGGCAGCCACCCCTCCCATGCTCAGGCAGATGGAAGTGAGTGCATCCATCTCTCCCAGGCAAGTCACTCCAGTGCCTTCAGCGTCCATTACAGAAGACTCAACCCACTCCATCCTTGATGGCACTGCAGATTTCCCACAGCGACGAGGGTTCTTTGATAGTGCGTTCCTCCTTCTTCCTCAGCATCAATGTAACCAAGTTCAGGGAAGGACACAGGATGGCCGATTGTTCAACATAATTTTATTGATAAAAAACAAAACAAAAATAAAGCGGCAGACCACTAACAATCGCTCTACTGGCCTCACTCTGCTCCCACGGCTCTCAGCCCCGCCCTGCTCGTCACATATACCCCCTTCGCCCTTTGCTAAACGAAAACAAAACGACAAAATAAATGTTTGAGGCCTGGTCTTCTCTAGTCCTTTACTTTAAAAAAAATGGAACCATGAAATGTTAGTTGGAATCAGAATTGGAAACCAGAACCATTCATTTCCTTTTGATTCTCATCATGGTCTCACCAGATCTCATCAAAATTCATTATAATCGCAAAAGACACTTGAAACTAATTTTAGAAGATTTGAAAGAAATGAATCTCACACAAATATATCTCAAACCATTTTAATTCATAGAAACATAACCATTGAAGGTTAACAGCATGTGTTCAAGGTTAACACTTTCTTTTTACAACTCCAGAGACAACGGCGTGGCTTTCTTCTTTGAAAATGTTCTCAACTCTGTTTATCAATATGCAGGAGATGCTATCATACATCACAGTTTGACACCTTAAATAAATGTCATTTTGACACATAAATGTCTTCCCTTTAGGCAGTTACGCACTGTCTTTTTCTCGTCCCCACATAAAAAACAAGGTATCCTCAGAATTGAACTTCTGGGAATACAGAAATACACACTGCTTACATCCAATGTTGACTCCCTCTGTCCCTTTTCCAAGCTCAGTTCAATGAGGAATCAAAATAATAAAAAAAATAACATAAAAAAAGGACTTCAGAGAATGTGCTGAGAAAGTCTTGCTTCCCTTAGGAACCGCAATTGAAATAATCACCTGGTAGGTCCAAGCCTTTGAACAATGTAACCCATAAAACTCCAGCCATATTTCTAAGTCTAGGACTCGGTCAAAGTCTCTGTCTTCTGATACTGCTCCAGCTCTTTTTTCTTCTTCATGGCAAGCTGCAGTTGCTTTTTGATAAGCTGGATTTGTGTTTCCAAGTCTGTCAATTCCTGTACTATTGGGTTCTGGGCAAGGCCCAGCAAGTCGGTTCTTCCATTAGCTGTGGCCTGTAATGGAAGCTGTCTCTTCTCCTGTGGGGACAGCAGTTCTTTACAATGTGAACATTCCAGGTCATTTTGTTGTCCCTCTTGATTGGACAGTTTTTGCCTGTTGCAATTGGAAGTTCCCATAGAGTTCCATGGAATTTGTTGGTTGTTTCCAACATTGCAGCTTAATCGGGACAAGAACAATATCACAATATCAGTACATAAACACACATTTTAGGAAGCATGCCATGAAAAGTAATAGTTGTTCCAATTATGAAAATCCTGTCATCATTTACTCAACCTTATGGCATTTCAAATCCATATGACTTTCTTCCGTACAACACTAAAGGAGAATTGTTGAAAGACTGGTTGCTTTGAACCATGCATCTGTAGTAAAACCAATCTATTTTCACTTGTGTGCTATATTCCAAGTGTTCTGTTATATCTTTGGGTGAGAAACTGATCACTGAGAATCTTCACATCTAACCTAGCTTTCCTTGTCGTTTTCATAAGACATGTAGAAATCATGAATGAATTGGGCTGGATTCCCGATAATGTTGTCTCTTAGCGCGCTACAAAGACTCTAAAGGTATAACTTAACTAAAGGTATACCATTTCTAGGCGTGTTCCCCGAACTATATCTTAGGAGGTTGCTTAAGGTATACCTTCTTATGTGCGACATTAGCAGGTACTGTCCATGGCGGCGGTGCTAATTTTGGTTTATCAATGGCTCAAAATCGATTATTCACTCTATCAGGGGCTGTTTAAC
Organism: Gobio gobio; assembly: GCF_949357685.1. NCBI lineage: Eukaryota > Metazoa > Chordata > Actinopteri > Cypriniformes > Gobionidae > Gobio > Gobio gobio. Next base: position 23,179,276 of record NC_137118.1, on the reverse strand, counting down.
TGCGTAATGTGAGAAAGCAGTGTTCTTTATAATAGAAGCACTTCATAAATAGTTGAAATGGCATTTATCAGGACTCGTGAGATCTTATAAATATATTCCAAATTGCAAACAAAATCCAACCATGGATATTTTATATCATTTTGAAACGACTATGCGAACCCGCAACCTCTCATGCCCAAATGTATCTTGCATCAACCAGTACACTAACTGCACTAACATATTATCATAATATATTTTGCCATAGTTCATTTACTTTACAAGCAGGGTTAATTGCCCGCATCACATTATTGGTGTAAATCACAAATTTCTATTATTGGATGAACTACTCAATAAAAGCACAACACGTGCAACATATAATCAACAGAAACTAGCGGAGAAAAAAAAAAGACGGTGGCCAGTGGCTGAATTTCGGGGCTGAGTTTGTCTTGACAAAGTCGGACTAACAAGAAAGTTGCTGAATTTGCTGCTGTGGCAGGTTAAATTTATTTTAAATTGCAGCTCCTGACATGGTAGCATGGGGACTAAAGTCTTTAAGGATGAAATAGTGCACATACACTAAATGGCTTTGCGGACGGCGCCATCTTTGATTTAGCACAACTATTCGCTGTATCGCTGCCATATAGTTTGACCAAACTCCTTTCCACAATCATTCCCTTTAAATAGACTCCATAATAGTTTGCCAGCTGATGTACCTTTGGATAATATAATTCAAAAGCTAACAAACATCAGTGTAATGACAATTGTATTCTTTGCATGAAAACACTAACCTGAGATGTAAAGAAGCTTTTTGCACAGTGGTGGACACTATGGGAATGAACTGTCAACAGTGATAAGGTATAGCTAAGAGTGGTCCAGACCAACCTTACGAACAAATGACTTACAGAAAGCATACTTAACTAAGAATGTTTTGGGAAACACAAATTAAAATTAAGGTAGAGCTTAAGGTATAACTTAAGAACGACATAGCGTTAAGAAGGTTTCGGGAAATGCAGCCTTGTTCTTGTGGGTCAAATCCTTTAAAGCGGGGGTGAAATGCTGTTTCATGCATAGTGTGCTTTTTAACACTGTTAAAGACTTGGATTCCCATCCTAAACATGGACAAAGTAAAAAAAAAAAAAAGTTGGACGTTTGATGGAGTATTTCTTTGCCAAAAATACTCCTTCCGGTTTCTCATAAGTTTCGGAACGTTTTTTTCCGAGTATGGGTATATCTGACGTCAGATAGCGCAGAATGTCCTTGTACGGGCCGTACGGACTCTTCTCCCGGAAAAGGCGCGTGCGCGACTAGACCGAGAGAGCAAACGCTTTAGGGAAGCCGGCTGCGCAGCAGTCACAGGACTTCACGAAATCAACAATGTCACCAAAGATGTGTGTTTTTGGTTGTCAGGGCAAGACAACCCTGTACAGCTTCCCAAAGAACCCAGAGTTAATGGGACAGAGGATGGCGTTTGTTTTTCCGGAGCAGCAACGGAGTTGTGCGAGTGTTTTTGTTAGTTCCCTGAATTTCGGCGACGATGGTTTATAAACAAGGTACAATTCAACTCCAGATTTGTAGCTCGTCTAATGCTGAAAGATGGAGTAATCCCAGCGATTAAGGTACACAGTCATATGTTGGAAGCAGGCGGTGAGTAAAACTGCTTCAAATGTCTTTGTGTTAATAGCTATAGACTTGTTCATTCAAATACGCTACTATTCAATTGTTTTTCTATGTAAGCACGCACTAGTCTGACTTGCAAAGCCGTTCCGCTTGCTGCTGCTAACATTAAATCGCATACAGTCGATAAACCAAATTATGTCCTCATAAACCATGCATAAACACACAAATGTTGTAAAACTCGCGAGCATGACAAGCCGCTAAGCAAGTATATAAGTTACAGTTACAGTACATACCATTGAGATGTCCTGCTGTAGTCGTCGTTGCTGCTTCTCCTGTTCAATTTCAGCCTTTAGATCTGATTCTGGATCATATATGTATGGCTAAATCTGATTGATCTCCATGGTTAATTTAGGATAACGTTTTTTTTCTCCACGTTTAAGGATGTCACAGCTTTCAGACGCTCTCAACGCAATAGTTGCGCACACTCGTCATTCTTTAGCTCCGCCCACGATACGCCCCCAGCCTCTCGTTTTTTTTCGGAAAGACTCTGTACAGCCTATCTTTCTTTTATAAATATAATAAAACTAAAGACTTTTCGGAGATATGAAGGATGCAATACTACTCTATAGGTACTCAAGATTGACATGAGAGTGACCCCCCCTTTAATGAACTGCCTGGCCTGTTACCCAAAACTGGTCTAATAAAATCAGAACAAAAGATAATCCCTTCAAAATACTAATATTTTATCAGACAAGTCATGCGACTACTTGAATGATACTTTAATGGTGCTTTATGTCATTTTTAGAAGTGCGAAAACTCAGATTTATTGCAATTAATAAAAAAAAGATGAACAAGTACTGTACATTCTTCAAAAATTCTCTTTGTGTGTTTCTTGGAAGAAAGAATGGCATATTAATTGCAGTGTTATTAACTAAAGCCAAAACTATTTTAAATCTTGTTTGCTAATTGAAATAAAGCTGAATAGAAAATGTATTATGCTTAAATGATAGATTACATTTTTTATTACCCATTGACACAGCACAATTATCCGAGAATGACACTACTTCAGGACTTTAATTCAATGTTGCTTGAATGCTACTGAGTATTTAAAAGCACCTTGGCTATGAGAGCAGTTTACCTTTTCTCCGGTTTTGCAATTGTCTGTAATTTGTCTTCTTTGAAAGCTGGGTTGAGTGCTCGATGTAATCTCTGAAAAAAAATTTAATTAAGTATTATTAAAGTGAAGAAGTGCTGGAAATTACAAAGTGAATAATGAGCAAAGCATTCCCTTAATGCTACAACGTGTCACCAAGATTACATGTAATTATGTTTAATGCAACCAGCCTAGAACTCTACAAATAAACTTACTTGACTGGTGTGTAGCCAGTATTTATGCTGCGACGACTCCTGAACTCTGGGTATCAGCCAGCGATGGACAATGTGTTCACCTAGTGTGGTGAGGAGAGACAGGGCCACCCCAATGCATAGCATGACAAATAACCCTGAGAAGTGCTTTATCCCCATCTGTAAAGTCTGAGGTTAGAAAACGGAAAGTCAAGGTTAGAAAAGAAGAATAGTTCACCCATTAATTACATTTTGTCAGTATTTGGTCATCCTCACATATAACCCAATATTATTTACACAAAAGGAGATCTTCTGCAAAACTGAAATAGACAGCAATTTTTAATTGCAAACAAAGATCACACACACACACACACACACACACACACACACACACACACACACACACACACACACACACACACACTCACACACACGCCTGGTTCGCTATCTTTGTGGGGACTCTCCATATCCGTAATGGTTTTTATACTGTACAAACTGTATATTCTAATCCCCTTACACTACCCCTACCCCTTAACCAACCTATAACAGAAAACTTTCTGCATTTTTACATTTTCATAAAAAACTCATTCTGTATGATTTTCCTCATTGGGACCTCAATTTAGGTCCCCACGGTGAGTCCCTATGAGTCAGTGTGCATTTAGGTTGAAGTCCCCACCGGGTTAGAAAAACAAATACACACACACACATACACACACCATTAAAGCATCATAAAAGTAGTTTGAATGACTTGTGTGTGCTATATTCTGAGTCAAGTGTGTGAGGAACAAATCATTGCCATTATTCTCTGAAAATGTTCTTCTTCGGCCAATATCAAATCCCTTCAACTAAATTGAACAAGCAAACAATACAATTTCGATTGAAGAAAGAAAATAATGCCTGATTGGAATGACATGAGGCGGAGTAAATCACAATAAAAATGAGTTCTGAAAAAGGAAGAAAAATAATACACTACGTTTCTTTTCAATAGGCTACAATGTTATGGGTTGTTAGATTGGTTGTTAGATCCTCAAGTCCTAAATGCTGGTTTTCCATGTTTTATGAGGACTCTCCATAGACAAAACATAATTTACTGCATCGATACTGTACAAACTGTTTAAATCAGACATTGAGTTTTCAGTTCCAAAGACGAAAGGAACCATCCAGACTTTCAGCGACAAGTGCAAAAAGTCATGGTATGGGGGTGCATCAGTGCAAAAGGCATGGGTGACTTGTATTTGTGTGAAGGTACCACTGACGTGGAGGTGTTACATTGGGATTGTACAGAGACATATACTGCCATCAAAATGACATCTTTCCTGGGAAGCGAGACAATGCCCGGCCTGTGTGCTAAACCAGAGTGGTTTCTAGACACTCTACAACTTAGAAAGGATGTGCTTGACTGCCTGCCTGCAGTCCAGATCTGTCTCTTATTGAAAATGTATGGCATATCATGAAAAGGAGACTCAAACAACGACGACCGCGGCTTGTATAAGGCGAGATTAGGCAAAAAATCCACTTACAAAACTTCAACAATTAGTAATAATTAGTATTCCCAAACCTTTAAAAATGAGTAATTAAAAGGAAAGGTGATGCGACAGTGGTAAACATGATTCTGTCTTAACTTTTTTGGAGTGTGTAGCGGCCATCAAAATCAAAATTTTTGTCAGTTAAATACATTTGAAAGAGAATGAACAAATCATAGATTCTAGATTTTATTGCATTTTACAAAATGTCCCAACTTGATTGATTTGGGGTTGTTTATTAGTCCCATATTTTAACAGCTTTATTGAGTAAACATCACCAAAATTATAGTATTTCTGATTTTCAGTTTGTGTCACGACTTACCTCTGTGACTGCAAAGCTTCTTTTGCCACAAGGCACCACTTTGTACCACTTATCATGTAGCATGTCCATAAATCCATCAGATTTGTACTGACTGACCAACTCAGAGATATTTGAAGTCAGAGGAGAGTTCTGTTTGAGCCCAATGCCGTAGCCTGTGAACAGAAGGACAATGCAGTTTTTTTTTAATCTTAGTTCACACTTGTCATGTCTGGTTCAATTGAAACGAACCCTGGTGCGACTGCTCGGTTAGTGCGGTTCATTTGAACATATGTGAACGCTGCCATCCGAACTCTGGTGCGCACCAAACAAGCGGACCGTGACCGCTAAGGGCGTTTTCACACCTGAAAGTCCGCACCAAGGTCCGAACCGAAGTTCATGTTTTGATACATGTTATACATTCGGTTAGTTTTGGATTGGTTTCACATTGCAATTATGCAAGCGCACTAAAGAACTTTACATGACACACTTGCTTCCACTCGTCATCATCTATGTGGGCTGCGCCTGGACATTGATTGGTTTGTAAACGGACGTGCGTCTGACGTCAGCGTCTTTGACAAAATTAAATGAAAGGACGCATATCGTTGCCACTATTGAACAGTGCGCATTGCTTGACTATTTTCTTTTCGTTACGTTTAAAAGTGGACATTTCAAGCTTTATATACACATATTTCTCATTTTTGTGAGACAAGTAGCCTGCTGAGTTTCGGTTTATTTGAGACGCGCTCCAGTTCATGTGCAAAGCATGTGATCGCTCCCGCGATTATTGTGTGCAATAGACTATTTGCTTCTTATTTATTAAATTCAGGCAATTATCTGATTAAACGTTGATTCAAATTAAGATACAATTTATACGAAACAAAATTCACATTAAAGAAAGGCTTTCTAAGCAAAATCATACAAAATTTATTTCTGACCTTCTGTCTTCTGACATATTGCGCATCTTTTCACTTTTCATAATCAATGTAGCCTAGATTGAATTTAAAAATAATATTATAATATTTAAACATAAACAGGAACTTCCTGTAAATGGTCTGAATGTCCGTACAGAAAATGCTTTCACACTAGAAACGAACCGAACCTTTGTTCAGTTTGATCCGGACCGAGACTACCTCTTTTCGTCGGACCAAATTTCGTCTGTTTGGTCCGGACCGTGGTACGGGGAGGTTTCACACCTGTAATTTTGATTCGGACCAAACTGAAAAGTCCGAAATTCCGGACCAAACAAGGTAGGTGTGAAAACGTCCTTAAAAGATGGGTCTCGGTCCGCTTCCAAACGAACTCTGGTGCGGTTCGATTGATATATGAATGCAACAAGGACCAAAGACATGTAAACGAACCAAAAACAGGACATGTCACAAGATGCCGCTACAAGTCAACTGATTTGACGACGCGGAAAGATCGGTGTATCCAAAATGAGTAGAGGGCAAACGTGGAGCAACGAGGAGGTAAAGTGCCTCATCAATATATGCAGATCTTCGGTTTGAATGTTTTGAACATTTTATGAGCTCTTTGTGAGTTCTCAGCAGGTAAAAATAAAACCATTTGTACACGCATAAAATGATCGCGTTTAATCCAGCACACAGCATTGTTTTGAATGTTCGGTAAGCAAGCTCCGTCGCGAAATATGCATCATAAAAGCCGACCAATCAGGTTGTGACCGTATCCCTATACCTTTGGTTCAGTAACTTTAGGTTCGCTGTTTAAAAATGCCAGTGTGAACGCTAAGGACCAGGACTATATGTTTTGTTTTTGTTTTTTGGTCCGGACCAAACGAACCGAACTACAACCCTTAGCTATTAGAGCAACATGTGCAAAGTAGTTCAGTCACTCTGTAACCTATAAACAATAACAAGGGAGTAAGAAACATTAATTTACTTGCCTTCAATTGCAAATGGCTTTCCCACTGTCAGCATTTTGCAGTCTGCATCAATAGACACTTCATAGTCTAAAAGAGCTTTGTCCATTATAAAAGCATCCAGCTTTTGGGGATCATCCCTGAAATAGTATCAAACAGTTTACTATTATACAGTGAAACACAGACAATATTTGCTGCATTCAAACATTTTTATTTGTCTATGGAGTTACAATGTCATGTAGTCACAATATAAACTTTTGATCAGTATTCTTGAATCATTCAATTGTCACAAGATAATGAACCAAAACTACTAGAACCAGATACCCACACTCATAGAAGGGAACACAGAAAGTCCATAACCTGACTTTACTATTAGCCGTTGCATCCTTGTTTACCCTATGCAACTAAAAAAAAAATTTTATCTTGCAAAAAACACATGCTGGATTGATTTAAAAGGAGAGACTTTGCCAACCTGCTTAGGAAAATATTGCAAATTTTATCTACTTCTCCTGAAATCTATTCATTCTGCCCGCTTGAAGGAATTATACACTGTGGCAATATTTTGGAGTATGTGGTCTGATTTGAAGACTGCATCAAATCATATCCTGAAGGTTGAGGAGACTCAAAAGAGGAGTTTCAGACTTGCAACATGGTATAAGAAAGGAGGAAAATCTCTTTAAAATGTAGTTAAGTGTGGCCTGTCGAACTCTCATGTGACGTGAAAACATGAAAACTCTTGGCATTGACTTATTTGCTTTGGTCATTCCAACAATTAAGTACATATGTATTAAAAAGCCAAATTTTACCAATTTTTGGCCATAACTTATCAGGTTATAAATGTTTCCCCCCTCCAATACATCCTGTCCATCATTGACTGCGCAAAAGCTAACTTTAACTCACTTACATCAAGTGGGTGGGTGGTAGATCCTTTTTCTTGATTAGCACCCATGCAAGTGCTTTACACACAGCTCATTGCGCATGAAAGAAAGAGGGACGATGTGGTTGCACTCGGTTGCATTCATTTGTGCTGTTTGTGAAACTATAGTCTGACAGCAAGATTTCAAATTATTGATTCAATCTGTTCATCTGGATGAATTAGTTTACTCATTCAACCTGCATGCTAATAAGTTTGCATGAATTTAACATATTATAAGCATGAAAGTTGTGGGGATGAGTAAAAGTATGCACAATACCCACAATCCTGTGCTAAAATTCAGGCCCTGAGTAGACAGTATATATATATTAGGGCTGTCAATCGATTAAACATTTTAATCTAATTAATTACATACTCTGTGATTAATTAATCTAAATTAATCGCATACATAATTTTTGCTGTGAAAATATTTTAAATATTTCAATTCAAATGAATCAATGAATAATCAGCAGTAGTGACATTAAAGTTCAAAAACTCTTTAATTATTATTTTCGCTGTTCAAATATTGGCCGTAACAATAAACAATATGACCTAATATGCTGAGGAAATAAATTAAAAAGTGCTTCAGGAAGAATATTTTTTTCACTGTACATACAAACAGGGCTTGACATTAACTTTTTTGCTCACCAGCCACTGTGGCTAGGGGTTTTCCAAAGTTACTAGCCACTCAGCATTTTCACTGGCCACAATTTTGCTGCTTGGAAATTACATTTTATATGATTAAAGTTGACTTTGGCATGCTTAAATTACTTTATTTTGAGTCATTTTACTTGATTTAGAAGATTTAAAACCCTTTCAATTTTTCAATGCAGAGTGACCACCCAAATCAAGACTACATTGTATATCAGCTGGTATGTGCAGGTGGGGAAGGGGTGGGCAAGGGGTGGGCAATATGGCTAATATGAGAAATGTAATATAGGCTAAATAAAAGAACAAAGAAGCAAATTACAAAAACAATAATACATTTCTTAAAAAAAATATACAGATACAGTAGGTTTATTTAATATGTATTCATTTATTTAACACCTGTAATTGTTTGATTAACATTAATGACAGACAGGTATTCATTTGGGCTGCTGAATGCATGGACGTTGTAACGAGTAGGAATATAGTGTGGCCCCTTTAAGAGTGCCTGTTGAGAATGCGTATCAATAGTACAAGTGTGCAGTGTCGTGGAATGTATACGCTACACAGTTTTTCACGTACATATGATACGCACTTTATGGCGTGTATATGACACGCTCTTGGGTAGGATAGTGGATATTGCAGGACATCGCAGACGACTGTATTTTTATCAGCACTTCCATCATGCCGTTTTTATATAGGCTACGTAAATGTTCCAATCAATGATCCAGGCAGCGCGTTCTCGTCTCCCTCCTTCTTTTTTTAACGTGTTATTTTTCCTCAGATTAATTAATCGAAATTAACGCGTTATTTTGACAGCCCTAATATATATATATATATATATATATACACTCACCTAAAGGATTATTAGGAACACCTGTTCAATTTCTCATCAATGCAATTATCTAATCAACCAATCACATGGCAGTTGCTTCAATGCATTTAGGGGTGTGGTCCTGGTCAAGACAATCTCCTGAACTCCAAACTGAATGTCAGAATGGGAAAGAAAGGTGATTTAAGCAATTTTGAGCGTGGCATGGTTGTTGGTGCCAGACGGGCCGGTCTGAGTATTTCACAATCTGCTCAGTTACTGGGATTTTCACGCACAACCATTTCTAGGGTTTACAAAGAATGGTGTGAAAAGGGAAAAACATCCAGTATGCGGCAGTCCTGCGGGCGAAAATGCCTTGTTGATGCTAGAGGTCAGAGGAGAATGGGCCGACTGATTCAAGCTGATAGAAGAGCAACTTTGACTGAAATAACCACTCGTTACAACCGAGGTATGCAGCAAAGCATTTGTGAAGCCACAACACGCACAACCTTGAGGCGGATGGACTACAACAGCAGAAGACCCGACCGGGTACCACTCATCTCCACTACAAATAGGAAAAAGAGGCTACAATTTGCACAAGCTCACCAAAATTGGACAGTTGAAGACTGGAAAAATGTTGCCTGGTCTGATGAGTCTCGATTTCTGTTGAGTAGAGTCAGAATTTGGCGTAAACAGAATGAGAACATGGATCCATCATGCCTTGTTACCACTGTGCAGGCTGGTGGTGGTGTAATGGTGTGGGGGATGTTTTCTTGGCACAATTTAGGCCCCTTAGTGCCAATTGGGCATCGTTTAAATGCCACGGCCTACCTGAGCATTGTTTCTGACCATGTCCATCCCTTTATGACCACCATGTACCCATCCTCTGATGGCTACTTCCAGCAGGATAATGCACCATGTCACAAAGCTCGAATCATTTCAAATTGGTTTCTTGAACATGACAATGAGTTCACTGTACTAAAATGGCCCCCACAGTCACCAGATCTCAACCCAATAGAGCATCTTTGGGATGTGGTGGAACGGGAGCTTCGTGCCCTGGATGTGCATCCCACAAATCTCCATCAACTGCAAGATGCTATCCTATCAATATGGGCCAACATTTCTAAAGAATGCTTTCAGCACCTTGTTGAATCAATGCTACGTAGAAATAAGGCAGTTCTGAAGGCGAAAGGGGGTCAAACACAGTATTAGTATGGTGTTCCTAATAATCCTTTAGGTGAGTGTATATATATATATATATATATATATATATATATATATATATATATATATATATATATATATATATATATATATATATATATATATATATATATATATATATTATGACTAAGATTGACCTGAGGAATATCATCTAGATGCAGGTAATGCACTCGTTTTGTCGATCTCTCTCATAATACTTTACATAATACAGTAAGCTTCAATGAAGCAACTCAACATTCCTTTGTTACTAGTTCTAAAGTGACGTATTAGAAATAGTAACGGAGGCTTGGGGTCAACTGTCAAACTGTCATTTAAATATATATTCAGACTTATATATGTACATGTACTTTCGGATTTAAATGTATATATTTAGACTTATAAATATATATTCGGATTTGTACCTATATATTCAGATTTACATTCATATATTCACGATACACACACACACACACACACACACACACACACACACACACACATACACACATATATATTATAAGTCAGAACATTCTAGTGATGCATGCAAGTCAGATCATCCAATGAGAAGGAATTTGTGTTTTGCTTCATAAATTGTATGCTTTGCAGTGAGTTAGATAATTTAAAAAGTAGAAATATGTGTTCTGCATGCCATAAAATGTATGCTTTGCATACTTGGCCCTGAGGAACCAGGAACAAAACTTGCTTTGCATATGAGGAGGAATATGTGTTTTCTTACAGTTCAAACAAGTCTATTCATTCCTAATCTTGTACAGTGAAATGGATTTGTACAACATAGCAAGAAGTAGAAAGCCATCTAAGAAGGACATGGTAGAGGGCGTCCAGTAAATTGGTGCTGCTTCAGTGATCGATGCCACTTTGCAATAACGATTACGACTTACTTAAGATGATCTATTCCATCAGGGGTTGTAGGGGCATTGTATCGTCTCATGTATTCATGCATCTCTGGAAAGCTTTTTTTCACATAGTCCTCAGCGCTGCTCTCCCGAACAGTTCCAAAGCGGAAACCTTGTGATGGATGGTGGAGCTTGAAAAGCAAGAGGACAATTTTCAGCAACCAGTAAGTATATTTTTAACCTCTTAACCATTTGAAAGTTGCAAGCCTGCCAGTCATTTTGACATCATTTGAAAATGATAAAAGCAAGTTACTCTTACCTTGGGATCATGTATACCTGAGAGTTGCTCGTAGGTTTTCTCACCAACCATCACAGCGGCGAGATTAGCCGTGTATGTTGACAGGCAGAACAAACAGAAAATGGCCCAGAGGTTCATGAGGAATCTGCCGGTCCAACACTTTGGCGGCTTAATGGCGGCAGTCCTGCCGAATAAGATTGCGTAGCAAACGTTTAGCGCTGAGGAGAAAGAAAAGACACGCTCCCTGTTTCTTCCCCTTGGGGTCATCCCGAAAGGGCTTTTCCACTCGTACAAGGTCAGGAAAACAGCTGTCAGATGTAAAGACACAAATATCCCCAGCCACATACTCCAGTGCAGGGGCCACATGAAGGCGCCGATGGGTGCGGCAGTATCCATAGTCCTGACCAGGATTCCCAGACTGGTGGAGAAGAACGGGCTGGTGAAGTCAATGACCTGACTGCGTGCTGAGTTGATGCTAAAGGAAGTGACAGCCAGATGCGCAGCCCCGCTCATGAGGTCCCCGACCAGCCCTGTCCAGCGACCGCTCTTGTACGCTCCATATTTCCCATCTCCCACGATGTAGAGGTCAAACTGAAACCCCATGTCCTCTGCCAGTTTCTCTAAAAGATCAATGCAATAGCCATAGCAACATTTTTTAAACTCCATGGGCACGGTGTCATTGGCGCTTTGCAAACCCTGAAAAAGACTTTCCAGCAAGGCTGTATCGTTTGTTAGGGGGTCAAGGCACAACTGGCCAGCTGGGCACAAACCTTCTTCATCAACATCTCGGGTGAAGACAAATGGGTGTTCTACCAGGGTGACGACTCGCAAGTGTAGACGTGAGGAATACCGCCAGTCTCCCCCTGGCTGAGAATGTCTCTTATTAGGCCAAACACCGTAATCCATAATCACTTTGCCTTGCTTCCAGCTGCCAAGACGAGTCCACATGGGCTTGCCTATTGGGTCATGCTGTAGATTCCATATGAAGTGATGGCTTTCAGAGATGATGGTAGATTCCTCTCGAACATCGATGTAGCCACTCAGGCCGTCAAACAACGTGTTGGCCATGTATCTGAGAATCAAGAGAAAATAGAGGTCATCCAATTCAATCCATAGAAGTCTAATTCTAAAGCAAACACAACGTCAAACCAAAATTAACCTAATTTGCTTAAATAATACTGCAAAATATTTCAGACGTAAAGGCCTGTTCATACCAAGGACAATAACTATAACTTTATTTTTTATTAATCATTCTAAATGAGAATAGCAGAGTCCACACCACTATAACGACAAAGAAATTATATTGTTAATTTTGGTTATAGTTGCCTTTACTGTGCATGATTCAGAATGATATTTGGTGTGTTTATCCTTTATACAGAACCTACCATGATTACCACAACACCACAAAACACTGTAAATAGTTGCTTCCTAATAAGGAAGCCCAATATTTTATAATCCATTAAATCCTGATAATCCTGTAAAATGAAGTCCCACTCTACATTAAACATAAAAAAGCACTACTAACATTCATGCCACATTCGCAGTAGCATGGACGTTGCTGAGTTGTTTTTAAAACAGTGTACACTCTCAAAAAAAAAGTGGCCGTCACTGGGCTGGTACCCTTAAGGGTACATTTTTGTACCTTTAAGTAGAGGAATTGTACCCTAAGGACCAATTGTGTACCTTCAAAGATACAGTTATACGTTTTGTTCCCCAAGGAACAAAATTGTACCTCCACTGTACCTTTTTTTTCTGAGAGTGTAGCTTTTCTAGTAAAAAGCAACCTTTTCCAGAAGCATTGTTGTTTTTGGCACATTTTTTGTTTTTATGAGATCCTTATTTTGTGCTATATAAATACTGCTCTAATTGCAAAATATAAAATAGACTACATCATCTAAAGACTCGCTGTCCCTTAAATGGCTCCTATGTATTTTTTTATTTTTTTTTTTTTTTTACATATAGCATAGCTAACAAATTTTCTTCTAGATATAAATTCTACTATTAGCATTTATCTGTAGATTAACCACCTCAAATTATCAGTAGCTTGGAAATCTAACAGTTTACAGTAGCTTCCTCATTATTTACTGTATTCTGGTCAATTTGGAAATATGTAATGTCTGTGCAAATGCCTTGTCATTTTTCTTTTATGCTTTAACTTCACCCATTGCCTGATTGGTAAGCTGTACTATTAAGCCACTTGACTGACCTTCAAATTTGGGGGGAAGTATTATTGTGTCCTGTATTGTTCTCTGTTCGATTTAGAGGGTTTTTTTTCCTACAACGGTGTAGCTAACAGTAACCCTGTTAAATCAGTAATGATAGGAGAGCTGAGCATGTGAAATTTAAGCCCTGAGGCAGTTTGGTTGGAAATTGTCGAAGTTGTTTCCTGACAGTGCAGTGTTGGAGAAAACGCTCTTGATATGCTGTCTTAAAAAGCTCCTCTTGGCTGTAGATGAAGAGGATAATCCTTATAGGATATGCAGACATGCAGTATAGTCACCGGTCACAGATTATCAGAAATCTGACATGGTTCTTTTGGTCTGTCAAAAATTGTCAAATTTTACATCATGTAAAAACTAACCTTTCTGAAAGGTTGGTGGAAATTGAGAGAGGATCTCTGTTCCTGCTTTGTCTGCTCCATTCTAAGACAGCATTCCAAATTAAATGGAATTTAGATCATTTGTCTCAATAAACTCCTAATTACTGCTTATTAATAGTTCGTAAGGTAGTTGTTAAATTTAGGCAATGGTTTGATATTAGCATGTTGCTAAGCTAATGATGTGACACTCTTATTAACACACATACAAATATTGAATAAAATAGTAAATATTTACTTTGACCAATCTATTGTATAAGTAATTTGATACAATGCTTTATGAGATTGTCAGTAACACTTTAGTATGGGGAACACATGTTCACTATTAATTATGACTTTTGCCTCAATAAACCCCTAATTCACTGCTTATCAATAGTTAGTAGTTTTTGTAGTATTTAAAGCTACACTGTGTGATATTTTCCCCCATCTAGTGGTGAAAAGGTATATGACCATCCAGGGAATTTTAGTTTCTGTTCCTCTCAATTCCAATTTCGATTCAACTCCTACAGTGGCCGATTTAGTCCAAGATTAACATGGCTTCCAGTTCGACCTCGTCCACATTTGACACGGTGCCTGTGGGATATTCTGTGCGCAGTGGGATGGTTGGAACTCAACTGGCCTAATTATTCGGCTAGGAAGAACTGCAGCTAATCCAGAGTGAACTTTGATGATAGTAATGTTTATTCAGTCATCCAATTGCAAGGCATAAACAGGTTTGCGTGGATATGTACATAAATGTGGTTTCTGTGAGAGAACAAATAAGGATGGTAAATATACATACACAGTTAAGAACTGTATAACTATACTTATAAGTTACATTTGTATAATGTAACCGTAAACCAGAGCTTATTGTACCATATATAGGCGCTAAATGCAGCTGCATTAAAAGGAGCGGAGCTGCCGCTGCTAACAAGCGGTGTCGGATTACAAAAGTGTGTGCGCAGCTTTAACGTTAGCACTGCAGTGCGCTCTGTATAACAATTGTTAATATGCCGATCAGACCTGATACATATTTCCATCAACATACATTACAAGCAAATATTTTCTATAAACGAATAAACATTGTTGATAACAAAATAACTGAATGATTATTCAAATAGGTGAGCATTACGCTATTGTATGTTGACACAAAAATACTTCTGAGGTGACATCAATTGAATTACGCTGATGACACACTCTGAAACACATCTACAATGACAATAACTATTATTACTTACGGAGTTATTAACGCACAGAAATACCACACAAGGAAAAACAGACTTTTGAGGAATAAACAAGCCAGGAAAACTCCGCATAACTCTGTTACTGGAGCTGCTGAGATGAAAACTCTCTGCACATGCACCAGACAAGTCTGAACAAGTCGACGCGCACATGCGCGAGGCGGGGGATTTTGTACAGTGCCATCGAGTGTTAAAACCTATGGTTAAAACGCGAAAGGCGAAGCTTGAATTTACGGGGATGTCCCTCTTTGGCTAATGTACTTTCAAGATGGAGGGGCAACATGGCGACCACCGTTAGATCCCATTACCTTATGTATTTTCAATGGCATATTATAAACTTACGAGAATACTTTATTACTTGAAAGAAGTAAATATACATTAATGAGCACAAATATTTTTGAAAGAACTAAGTGTTTTTAGCTAAGAATAGACTAAAAAAGTTGCACAGTGTAGCTTTAAGTTATTGCGTAGGATTAAGGGATGTGGAATAAGGCATTCATATGTGCGTTATAAGTACTAATGAACAGCCAATATCCAAGTAATATGCATGCTAATAAGCAACTAGTTAATAGTGAGAATTGAAGCCTAAAGTGTTACCAGATTGTCTTCTATAAAAATGTAATGCTCTCTTAGAATTTGTCTGAAAGAAAACGTATACACTCTTAAAAATTTATATTCCAAAAGGGAGTTTTCATAGTGATGAAAAAAACAAAACAGACAGATTTTTGTTTTTCAACAACCCTTGATACTTACAGGATCACATGACCAAAAAAACAAAACAAAAAAAAACAGTGGTGTGCTGACTTTTTATTCTGTTTTTTATTATATATTTGTATATTTCTTTAGTCAAGCACCCAATCTTGAGCATATTTTTGCCGGTGATGTGTGTGCTTTGTTCCTGTTTCAAGTTTTCACAGTGATGCCATTGAAGAACCATTTCTGCTTCCCCAAAGAGCAGTTCTTAAAAATATTTTTTTTCAGTTCTTTAAAGAACAATTTAATAATCTATAGAGCCTTTCTCCGCTACACAGAACCTTTAGCGCAATGGAAAGATCCCATGGCAGTTAAAGGTTCTTCATTGGACCATAGATGCCAAAAAATTACTTTTATTTTTAAGAGTGTATCGTAGAAGGCAGCATAACATTTTGGTGCAGTCTTTGCATTCGCAGCATGTCTGTGATGCCATTTAAACAACACAAATATTACACAATATCAGACAGCATGCCAAATAAAATACCTGGACAGAAAGGTTCCTGATGTGAGATTTTTAGTCTCAAGTCTTGCCATACAGTTTGTGATGCCAGGAATCAGTGCCAGCTCTGGAGACACAGTGGCAGCCGATCCCACCGCCCGCGCCACCAACTCCAAAGCATCCTGGACATAATGATCCAGTGAGGGCTCACTCATACGGCCATGTGCAAGAAGACCCAAGGGTAGCCCCTCTGTCCTTAATTCCTCTACATTTTGAGAGTCTCCTATAATCCAGCGGTAATCAGGAAGAATCAGTCCAAACTTTGCAATGGTGGTAAAGATTCTCCGTATATCCCTGATGTCACATCCAAAGGTCACTATAGTAGATGTTGAGTCTTTGATGGACTCCAGTTGACCTTGCAGGGACGTTTGAAAGTCACTTTTGGAGCTGCTGTTGGTGGATATTTTGAGGACTGTGCCCAGATGAAATTTGGAGCTGTTATGGAGCATGAAGACAAAGTCTGAAATGTTCATCTGTTGACACATTACCAGACTGACATCGTACCAGTTATTCATGGACAGCAGGGAGAAGATGAGATCTGCTTGAGAGGTTTGAGGATTTTGCATTGCCATCTGGAAATGTAGTAAGTTCTGTTGGTAAGAAATAAATAAGGGACATCATTACAGAGAAAATAGTGTAGTAAGGATGGGTCACGTTGGTCAACAATCCAACGTCCAATTGGATTAAGGCCAAGTTTGAGATTGATACGATTTTTATATTTTTAGCTGCAGCGCTAAAATAAGCATGATAATGGTGTGATGTGCTTTAGCTGTTATATGGGTCATTGACAAGTAAAGCTTTTTTTTAAATCACCAATGCATGATGTAATGCATATTTTCGAGTCACGAATAAAGTGTTTAAACAAGTTTATGTTGTTAAATAACATTTAAAAGTATTTATTTTTTTTGTATTGTTTTTAAGTCAGGCAGTACAACCAAATAGTTGTATGTATATATGCTGTAGTTGTACCACCTGACATGGAAAGTGAACCAACCTACCCATACTTGAAATTGATTCGACACAGATTCATAATGGTTTGGTGTTTTGTAATCAGTTATCACTATAAGTCGTTATTTAGTTTTTTTTGGAGCACCAAAAATATTCTCATTGCTTTATAATATTAATATTGAACCACTGTACTCACATGAACTGATTTAAATATGTGTTTAGTACATTAATGGATCTTGAGAGAGGAAATGTCATTGCTGGCTATGCAGGCCTCACTGAGCCATCGGATTTCACCAAAAATATCTTAATTTGTGTTCAGTTGGGATTCTCTGGATGATGCATTATCATGTTTACTGTTATTTCCTTGTCAATTCATAATAAAAAAAAGCCATGTTTGTAGTTGTGCTACCCTAAGATTTGAAAATTGCTGGACAAAAGTTTTTTAATTATCTCAACAGCTTTAAAACTACTGATATTTATAAAAATGTGTTTATATGAAAGGTTTCAAACCTAAAATGATGCCAGTATTTAGAATTTAAGCATTAAGTATTTATTTTTTTTATTATTAAGACACCATTTTAAATTGTTTTCTTAGTCTGGGCTGCATTTCCCAATAACATTGTCTCTTAGAGCACTACAAAGACTCTACGGGCCCTATCTTGCACCCAGCGCAATTGACTTTGTACACCGACGCATGTGTCATTCCTATTTTGCACTTTTCCCTCCACAGAAGCACGTCGCTAAACTAGTGAATGAACTTGCGCTACCTGGGCGGTTCAGCGCAAAAAAGGAGGCGTGTTCCGGCGCAAACAATCCCTGGTGCTATTTTGCTGTTCCATTAAACAATTGCGCCACTGACCAGAAAAAACCTAGTCTAAAGTCAGTGGCGCGTTGCGCGTTGTTCATTATGCTATTTTAAGGGCGCATGCTTGACCATAATGTATAGCGTGCACAACGCGCATACACTTTGCTCATGTAACCTACACAGATGCAACAGTTATTTTTGCAAATCATAAATTGTTACACTAAAAAAATATTAACACATGAGATGACGGAAATCATTGTGGTGTGCCACGAAGATGTGAAAAAATAGGCATAAATCTAGCTTACAAATGATTCAGGCTAATTGTAATAATTAAGGATAAGACCTGTTTGTCCAATAGTGGCAAGACATATATGTATATAAGGACATCTGACAAATTGGTTTGTCCGTCAAGAACCAGGAACAAAAATCGACTGAAAAACTGAAAAAACTGAAAGACTGAAAAAAAAAAAGACTGTGAAATCACCTTTACCATAATGTACAACATTACAACACAACTTCTCTGTCTTTCACTGCTCTTACAAGAACATCAGTCTCCTCGGCTGTGAACCGCTCCTGGCGTGCGCCTGGTAAATACGCCATAATAATAGCAATCCATAATGGAACTTGCGCACCTGCTTTTACAGGGAATGTTGGATGACGCTCGGATTGGTTTATTCACGTTACGCCCAAACCACACCTATGAATAATGAAGCTACTTCAGACCAACCCATTTTAGATTTGCGCCGGGCGCAAGAGCCATTTATCCCGCTGGGAAAATAGCAACAGCGCCGAGACCCGCCCACAAAGTTACTTGCGCTTCGCGTTTTGACACTTGCGTTTCAGATCGTTAAAATAGGGCCCTAAAGGTATAACTTAACTAAAGGTATACCATTTCTAGGCGTGTTCCACAAACTATACCTTAGGAGGTTGTTTATGGTATACCTTCTTAAGTGCGACGTTAGCAGGTGCTGTCAGTGGCGGCGGTGCTGAATTTGTTTATCATTGGCTCAAAAATCGATTATTCACTCTATCAGGGGCTGTTTAACTGCGTTATGTCAGACAGCGGTGTTCTTTAGAAGTACTTCAGAAATAGTTGAAATTGCATTTATCAGGACTCGTGAGATCTTATAAATATAATCCAAATTGCAAACTAAATTCAAAACCGTGGATAATTTATATCATTTTGAAATGATTGTGCGAACCTGCAACCTCTTATGCCCAAACGTATCATGCATCAACCCACTAACGGGCAGTAGGCCTTTGCCATTTATATTATCATAATATATTTTGCCATAGTCTTCATTTACTCCACAAGCAGAGTTGATTGCCCGCATAACATTATTGGTGTAAATCACTAATTTCTGTTATTGGATGACCTACTCAATAAAGCGCAACACGCGAAACATAATCAACAGCATAGTGGAGAAAAAAGAAAGAAAGAGAAGAGTGGCGACAGCTGAATTTCGGGGCACTCCGTCAAATTTGTCTTGACAAAGTCGGACCAACAAGATCTAAAAGCTGCTGAATTTGTTGTCGTGGCAGGCAAAAATTAATTTTGAATTGCAGCTTCTGACATGGTAGCCAGGGGACTAAAGTTTTCACGGATGAAATAGTGCACATAGAAATGGCTCCGCGGACAGCGCCGTCTTTGATTTAGCACAACTATTCGCTGTATCGCTGCCATATTTTGACCTAACTCCCCTCCACAATCATTCCCTTTAAATAGACTCCATAATGGTTTGCCAGCTGATGACCTTTGGATAATATAATTAAAAAGCTCACAACCGTTAGTGCAATGTCAATTCTAAATCCTTGCATAATTTAAAAAAAAAAAACAATTCAATTAGCCTAATTGAACACTGGGTGTATACTACAATTTCAGAATTATATTCATATAGACTGATATGTAAAGTAGCCTGAATGGTGGTGGCCACTAGTGGAATGAACTGTCAATAGTGATAAGGTATAGCTAAGAGTGGTCCAGACCACCCTTGCGAAAGTATGACTTACACAAGGCATTCTTAACTAAGATCATTTCGGGAAATACGTATTAACGTTAAGGTACACCTTAAGGTATAACTTAAGAACAACGTAGTGTTAAGAAGGTTTCGGGAAATCCAGCCCAGTTCATTTGTTTGGACAGTTGAACCACCTGACATTTTGGGGGTTTAAGATAACAAAACACAAAATAATATGTATTATTTAAATGTACTAAAAAGTCATTCAAACTAAATAGGTTTTATAGAATAAAGTGATGTCATGAATTTATCAAATTATTTTAAAAGTTAATAATGCACTTGGACACAAAAAATATGCACAACACGTCATTGACCCATATGGAGTTTTGTGACCGTTATTTTAGTAATTTATATCTGTTAGCTTTGTGGTCATCTATATGGTACTGTGCTTCTAAAAGTTGTCATTTTTAAATACCTTTTTAAAACTTACAATCCCTCTCTTTTGGGAAAATCAACCAGAAATATTGATGACTCATCTTGCACTACACTAATTGAGAATGTCCATGCATCTAATGACATCTACCACAGACAAGCAAGAATTATATCATGAGGTGCATCGCAATTGGCATACTTATGCCGTTGTGTAGTATAAATAGTTTTGTTAGTGTGTACACACCGAATATTAAAAAAATAAGAAGTGCACTTCAAATACCTAGATAATGCACTAATTTAACTGTAAAAATGAAGGGTGAAATATTGGACACTTTGTTGGAATGTTGGACAACTGTTATAGCCATCAGACTCGGATGCTGGATGACAAACATGCCATCTAAATCTCATACACTAGACAGTAGAGTACATGGTGCATAGTTCAAGTACGTTGCGTATATAGTATATAATTTGGGAGACAACTATGGTTCGTGGCTGTGTTGTATCAAAACATAAGTTCAATAAGGCCCGCCCAAACCACCCAGTTTCAATAGAAAATATGTCAATGCAAGAAAGACATCAAACAACTGTCTTTAACACATTTAGACAGGCTGTATTTAGATTGGAATCAGATGAATCTAAACCTGCCTAATTATACTTGTGTAATTATATTCTTCAAGACTGATTGATCTACTACTCATTCAGGCCATTCTCCATCTACACTCCTGGGCAAAAAAGAAAAAAAGAAAAAATGGGGCACGCTTTTAATGGACTTAACCATTTTAATCAGAAATCGCTGGTCAGGAAATGAGCAAGAATGGCAAAAGTAAATTAGCACGGAATATGCAGCTTTTTACAGGAAGAAGAGTCAGTTCCGTTCCACTCAATGTTGATGGCTTCAAACTATGGAAGCTTCTTTCTGGGGACATTCTAAAACGCATAATGTGAAACATGCTAAATCTGAAAACGACACCCTTGCGTTTTCGTGTGTACAGCCAATCCATATATTTTGTGAAACAGTGATGTCATCACACCACGTTCCGCACTGGAAAGACTAGAAAGGGATACAGCTATGGGCACTGGGCATGCGCACATCAATATCGTCATTTAAATACTGTATTTGCATTATTGTAAGGGTAGGTTTAGGTTTGGGGTAGGTGTAGGCATTAATAAAACACATCTGGTAAGTAGCAAATTTATTTATTATTTTATTGTGAGATTTTGCCTCACTTCCTACCATTGCTGAACCCCTTCTAGCCACAACTCTTCTTCTCCGTTTTTAGTGTATTTCTGTGACAGAATTACAGTGCCACATGCTGGCCTGGCATGTATACTACATCGTTTTGAGTTCAGTGCTCTCCTGTGTATGCAGATATTTCTTGAAACGAGGAAAAAAAAAGATTGGATAGGGAAAGCTCTGGCTTCGTGTGGACGGGGCCTTATTTACCTTGTGTTTGCAGTGCTGTGCTGGATCGTTGTCATACGTGCCTCGTGTTTCCCTCCTCCTTGTGCCAAGCCAAGTCAAGTCTTGTTTTTCCCCCTCTGGGTAGTTTTTGTTTGTCTTGTTTTATTTTACTATTTTATTAAAAGCCCATTTATCTGCATAATTGAGTCCTCGCTTCTTCCCTTCACCCAACCCTGAGACCCATAGAAAACCGTTGTAAAGAAAACACTTAATGTGGCTTAATGTACTAAGACAGATGTATTAAAAGACCAAACCCAGTAAACACCAAACGAATAAAGCATACTACGTACAGAAAAGCAGATGAGCCCATGTTAAAAAGAAAAAAAGAAGCACATTTGTGTTTACTTTATTAAGGTTGGGAGAGATAGATTGTTGGAATAGTTCTTCCTCTGTGTTTATGGTTTAAGTGATCCAGGTGTGAGTACAGATTTGGGTTTTTCAAATCACTAAACCTGCCTGGGTTTTTAAATAATAATAATAATAATGAATTTTGTCTTTTTTTATAACTGTTGGTACATTAATGTAACAAATGTCCACTGCAGGTAAGTTGCTGGACCCAGGTGCAGTTTTAATTCAACATAAAGCTTAACATAAATCAAAATCCAAAATGTAAAACAAAAAGATTTGGCGATACAACACAAGAACTTGACATGCCATAAACCTACCAACAGTGGTTACAACCTCAATAACAGACAAAGAGGGCTTAAATACACACAGACTAATGACAAGACAAGTGACAACTGTGAACAGTGATTAAACAATGAACTAATGACAGAACACGACAAGATCACATGAGGGCATGGGAAATCACATGACAAGACCAGGAAACCTGACAGAACATGACAAACTTAGAAACGTGACAGTAAACATGACATTGAACATGATAAACTAAAAACATGAAACATGAAACATGAAACATGAACATGAACATGAACCAACACCAAAACACCCTGTGACAATTAAATTGCTTAACGTGTTATTAAACGCATTCATATTCTGGACTCATCTGCTTTTCTGTACATAGTATGCTTTATTACTATGGTGTTTACTGAGGCTGGTGTTTTAAAGGGGTCATGCACTGAGAAATCATATTTTGACATATAAGAGGTCATCATACTATAAGAATATCATGTACGTTTCAGAACGGAAACTTCCTTTTTAGTCCTAAAACAGCTTTTATTGTAACCAAGCCCAGTGTGTGAATGTGGAATGTGCCCATATACTGTAGGTGAAAGACCACCTCTGCAGAAGAAGATCAATGTCTACTTCATCATTGCAACTTTGGCCCCGCCCACTGGTGTGTTAGTGAGATGACGAGGAGAGAAGAGCAATACAGGATGAACTACAGATAACATTGCCTTCCAAAGGACCCTAACTCTAGGAATGTGGTAATTTATTTTCAACAATATGAATTTCTCAGTTGCGCATTATTTATTTGGATGCGGTACATTTCACTGTGGATTCTTTGGTAAATCAGTCGCAATTTCAGCGCAGGCTTTGCAAACAGACTTCAACGATATGGGCTTGACAGTAATACTACAACATAAGCAACTGTGTTAATTCTAATGCCTGATCTGTGACCAGTGATTTCTGATATGTAATGATTTATGTATTCACAAAATGGTTTAAATCTGGACTTGTTCTCAAGCCACTTCTTGGTTGTCTTTGCAATTTGTCTTGTGGAAAAAATAACATCTGATCATTCCTCTTTAGATAACAACTTTTTATTTGTGGGAAGCAAGCCATTTTGCAATATTCTCCTGTACGCCAAACCATTAAATGACTTTTCGCAGTGAAGCAGAAGCTAAAAAAGGCTCCCCACACTTCCTCCACGCTTCACTGTGGTAGAGACGCATTTATTATTATACACTGCCCGGCTAAAAAAAACTAAAAAGTAAGGATAATAGCTAAATTTAAGCAAATGCACTACTTAAAAAGCCATTTCTGTCTCAGAAAAACATCAAAGACATAATGGAGTTTTTGGCAGAATATGGGAAGTTGTGTACATTGTGATGAATCACGATGAAACACGAGTTGAATGGTGATGCTCCAGAGTGGTGTCTTTGAAAATCTGGTGAGAAATACACTGCACAGACAAAAGAAAGGTTGCTGTTTGGATAATTATTGCAGTGATTATTATGTTTGGTCAGCAATGGCTTTTTAAGTAATGCATTTGCTTAAATTTAGCTAATTTCCTGACCAATAATTTGTTTTTGTTTTTTGGCCCAGGAGTGTAGTTAATTTAGAAAATATGCAGTTCTGCACAAACAAAGGGAAGGCATAAGTTTTATGCCGAACAGATATTTATGGTAATGCATGATTTGATGGACTGTCTCCTTCTGTTTGCATATTGAGTTTCTGAAGCAGATTCTCTTCTGGGGAAAACTAATATTTAGATTTTCATCATGATGTCCAAGTATACAAAAAAAAACAATTTCTTTAAGTGCTCCCTGGTTCCATTTGTGATGCATTGAAATAGAATCCTATCTAGAGGGGGTAGAACTTCAAAACTAGTTTGAAACATGATGAGTCCTCTGAAAACAGTCAAATTGATTGTCTGATTGGTCTGATTTTTGTTTAATTAGCATCCCCATGCCACATTTAACTGCATCACGTTGCTCTAAAGACAAGGGCCTGGTTTCACAGACAGGGTTTTGATTAACCCAGGAGGATTAGGCCTTAGTTCAATTAAATATATTTAAGTAGCTTTTATAAATGTGCCTTAGAAAAAAACATTACTGATCTTGAGACAAAATAATGGCTCTGACATATTTTAAGATACAGTTTGTCAGTGAAAACATGCAGCTCAAACAATTTTGCATTTGAAAGATGTCTAATAGCTGTCCAAACACAGCCCCAACATCTAGGCTAAAACAAGGTAAAATTTGGGCTGTCAGTGAAAATTGAATTGACGTCTAACCGTAGCCCAAGAATAGACTAGTCATCTAGAACATGTCAAAGAAATGAAACCAAACACTTTGTAATCACTGTTGACTTTACAAGACGAAATATTATACATCTTGCAAGTTATTTAGGCAAAAATGAACCAAGTTCAAGGTTATTTTGGCTAGAAGCGGACTATATCGGGTCTTTAGTTAACCGAGGCGGCTATTTAATTTCAATGGACCAAAAATTATTTAATTGTTGGTTTTTCGTGTTTCTTAAATACCATTAGCATGACCAGTCGTCAAACGTATGCTTTATTGACTTTCTCACGTCATTCCCAGGTATGGAAATCAATCATGCCCATCAAAATATGCATGTAGAGTATATCGGATGTGGAGAAAACTTCTAAACGTTACCCACTAAGTACAGAGGACATTCAGAAACATTTATTACACAAAGTCTAGAATCTTGTTGTTTTAATGATATAATATAGCCATAGATAACATGACATTGTCCTGCAAAGGAAATCAAGACCTTAACAGACCCTGACAGATGAAATGCTTAGCTGAGCCATTTAATTTCCCCCGGGGCTGCCATTATGTGATGGCAGAAAACAGGCTAATCAGAAATGATTAAGGAAAAGCTTTCCAGGGATTCATTTCAAGATGTCTTAACAAAATCAGACTTATTTTCTGTAGGAGTTGTCATGAGATCTAATTGACCTAACCAGTGGGAGAGCAATAAGTACCACTAGCAAGTTAAGACGAGACACTTAGAGGTTTTGAGTGGCTACATCATCCGGAATGTGTTTTATCTTGAGGGAGCCAATGCCATTAAATGATTTGGAAGCTGGTATCCAGCCAGATATTACCTCTGTGTCATAAAAAAGCACTGGAGGGTGATACAATTATGTGCTTTTCAAGCAGTTTTGAAGATGAATGGTTAAAAATGGAGGATCTTATAAAGTTCTTCGGGCCTATGGAAAGTGGACATTCCGTCTTTTCATAACCTTGAATCCTTCAAAATATCCTGAAAGGTATTCAGAATGACAAATGATAAATCTATCAAACTGGTTAAAATAACATAGTTGTTAAAATGGTCTGATGTAGGCAGGGGTGCTGCAACACCAGCTGTTTACACAGGTTTATAAACGCAATGTAATTTTTATGAAGAAATCGATACATTTTAAATCCGTAAACCTCCAGGAATTTAAGTGTAAATTGTAAGTGGGCTACAAACCTTTTATCTTGTTTTAATCGTACATAGTTTGATTTCTCAAAACAGGATTAATCTATTATTTCATTCCTCTTGAATCTTGATTGACACACACCAGGGACTGAAATGAATGGGGGCTTGTGACAAAAATGCCATAAAAATAAACAAAAATGCCCCCCAAAAATGTAAAAGTTATGGGGGAAAAATTATTGCATTTAAGCAATAAGCTATCACATAAACAAAGAATTTATCACATAAACAAAGCATATTGCAAATGTGATATTGATTATTGATTATAGAATAGTTAAATAAACAAGAAGTTACATTTTAGACTCATACACCCGGCGCAATGCGACGCCAGGGGCAAAGGATTCCTCTCTGGAGAAGCGTTCTTTCCGCTCGAAAATTCCACCATGGTGTAAGCACAACTTGCTTTTAAAGGGATTGGGAGACTCTGATTGGTTTATTGCATGTTACGCCCAAAACACACCCATGACTCATTAGGAGACTACGTACAACCCTTTAGGATCATGCGACTGCCGCGCCAATAGATTTTTCCGTCGTTAAACTAGCAAAAGTGGATTCGGACACACGCTAAGTGCACCAGGGCCATGAGCTTCAGACCATGCGCTTAGATCATTAAAATATTGTCTGTTTTTCCTCCTTCAAAGAAAATTGTTCCAAACAAAGCCATATCACAGAACCGTTGCGCATGTCTGTTTTGTTCCTGAAAGAATGAACTTTTCTGAATTAATTTATTTGAATGAATGATTCAATGACTCACTCATTAAGCCAGTGACTTGCCGCCCCCCACTGGCGGGTTTCCGCTGTACTTCACCCTGGAGTCTGTACTGTCGGCACAAGTGGTTACTTATCTATTAATTCATTATTGTTTATTTCCTGTCGTCGTGCAGGCTCGTTTATTGCCTGCAAAAATACCTCAATAGCATTTTTTTGAAATAGCATATTACAAATACATTCCTTGTTGCATTATGATTGCAAGTATCACTATGTTCTGTCAAAAATGTACAGTATGTTCCATCTATTTAAATAAGCATTCTCTGGGATTGTTTGTTATTCTTTGTGGTGTTGATGTGTTTATATATTATTTCTTTATATACCATTTCGATCACACTTTGAGGTTCCAATTCTCACTATTAACTAACTATTAACTACAACCTTTGCCTCAATACACTTCTAATTACTGATTATTAATAGTTATTAAGGTAGTTGTTAAGATATGGTATTGAGTAGGATTAAGGGGTGTAGAATATGGTAATGTAGAATAAAGCATTAATATGTGCTTTATAAGTAGTAATAAGCAACTTAATAGTGAGAATTGGACCCTAAACTAAAGTGTTACATTGATTTCTTTACCACTACCCCCAACACCCCCAAACCTTTAAAATTCTTGATTTATTTAATTTTTTTACACATATGGTAAATATCCTAGCATTATTATTATTATATGTAAAATGGTGCAATAAAATAAATTGAATGCATTTTATTATCTTTCCCTATACACCCAAATCTCTGTTTATGTAATGTTTGACTTTTACTTATTGCTAAAAGATTCGACACACTTATGAAGAACCAAACAAATAAAGATCAAGGAACTTTATGATGGCGATGGTCCCAGAAACCTTTGGGTTTAAGAGGTATGAGTTTTGTGTTCATCCACCATCTGTGAACAGCAGTCACTGTAAACTATATCTTCAGTAAAGCTCAGTAACATGCACATCGGGAGACTAATTGCTCTTTGGACAGATACTAGACACTGATTATAAGTTTACAGAGAAATATGATACGATACATCTCACATGATCCATGTAAACAAAGTCCTGACCAGAAGATGGTGCTGGCCTCAAAAGATCAGATATCAAACAGCTCAGCCCTCAGGGCATTTAGTAAAATGCCATTTTACAGACACAATGTGCCACAGGCATCTAAATTGCTGTTTTGTGATTTAGGTGTAATAATACACTTATCAATTTTTTGAAAGCAATCCAACCTCAACTGACCTCAAACATCTTCAGTGTTAGTTAGATCCAGATAAAGGCAAATATATAGTGAACATTTGATACCAATAAAAAAAAAACGTTGCACTAATAAATAGCACTGGAGATATTTATGCATTAAATATGAGACATGCATCAAAATTTACCCTGGCATTCATTTTGATAAATTGCATTTACCGTTTAGTTTCTAAGAATTAATTCACTATATCCACCAAACACCAAATGTCATCAGACAGCAACTTACAAATATAAGCCTACAATATTAAAGAAATGATAAACATATCATAACATAACCATCTTTAGTTTTGAGAAATGCAGACAAATGGAAATTTATTTATAAACTGATAGGAGTAATATGTTCATTTACAAAAAAAGAAAATACAAATTTTACAGCTGTGTTATTTACAGTTATATAATTATTTTGTAACACATTTTCTGTCTGAAAGTGGTGACAATTCCATAATAATAAGCACTTATAATCAGTTATTAATATTAATTGAATTCTGTCACTATTTGTAATAATTATGACACACTAAAGGTTTTTTTTTTTTTTTTTTGGATCTGGCATGCTGACATGTATTGAGTGATCACAAGGGAAAATAAAATTGTAGAATCAATGAGTGTCACGCATTTATGTTCTGTAGTGTATTGTTTATAATTCCAAACCCTTAAATAACTACTAAAATATTTAATTAATTCATGCTTCCAATTAATGCATCAATCCAATTCCAATCATTTCAACATGTTTCCTCTAATTCCTGCAGCATTTATTTACATTTCGGCATGAAAGAAATGATGCTGAAGAAACTATAATCAGCAGTAGAGCAGAATTTCCTGAATATACAGTATTATGATTTATTATGGAAATAAACACACCTGACTCTGGCGTTTGAATTCCTTCTGGACGACGCTGATGACTGGAATCTGTAGCGTTGAGGAAATAAATTCCAACTTCACCAGTTCGTCCCTGTTTTGTGGAAACGCAATGATGGCAGAAACTCCTTGCACGATGACAGTGTGGCAAACACTTTGCAGGAACGACACGGGATCCCCACAGGCAGATGTAGATGAGGAGGAAAAGGAGAAAGCAGGTAATTCTCCAAGTCCTGCTTCCACAGCCATGACTATCTCAAGGGTGAGGTTGTAGGGTAAAAGCCCCACCACTCGATTGAGGGTCTCTGTAGCGAGGAGAACAGAGTCTCGAGGTAGAAACACAGCATCCGTACCCACTTGTTTGAGTGCGGGTTTACTTTTGGAGGCCTTGTGGGGGTTATTCGCTGAGCTTTTAGTCCTAATACCCCTCCAGTCTTGTTCGTGCATACTTTGGATGACCATGTCCCACTCTTCCCACGTTTCTCTGTCTGCATCCCAGTCCGAATCTCTCCCGCTGAGCGGATCCTGTCTGAATACTCGAGGATGCAGGTGCAGAGCTCCGACTCTCACCGTATGCCCGATCCTCTTCAGAATCTGACATGGTTGTGGATGCGCCATAGATGCTGGGGGAACAAGGATCATTATCAAAGCGCTTGGCGCAAGTACGGAGAGCCACACTAACCTGCCCAGCGCACCCCAGATCCAAGAGCCCGGCATTACTCCAAACAAGGCTCGCTTAAGCTCTGGAAACGACGGGATCCGTGTCCACCTGCGCGCCCGGTGATTCCTGCACAGCGCTGGATAGATGATGGATCACCGGTGAATCTCCTAGACGCAGCAAAGTTGCGCTCCTCTCCAACGGGCTTCTGAGGGATCGCCAGCAGTGCACATGTCCAACGCGGCTCAAAACACCCGTTGCTCATCTCAAAAACGTTTATGGGTGAAATATTCCCGGTATGAAATAGCTAAACAAGAGGGTGTTTTTACGCGCTCTCCAAAACAGGCGAAAAGGCAGCGAACTAAAATGCAAAGTGATTGTAAAAACCCTAAAGGACTTCTGTTCTCCAAATCAATGTAAGAATTTCCAAATATAACATAAATCATTAGATTTTTGATGTATCTTTTTTTTTGTGCAATTGTTGCAATTTATTTTTGTATGCAAACCATTATTCCATCCTCTATTTGAACACGAAAAAAATCGTGACGGATCTCCAGAAAACTATGTCAAAACAGAAACGCGCG
Source organism: Gobio gobio (assembly GCF_949357685.1). Taxonomy (NCBI): domain Eukaryota; kingdom Metazoa; phylum Chordata; class Actinopteri; order Cypriniformes; family Gobionidae; genus Gobio; species Gobio gobio. The sequence goes on along the minus strand of NC_137118.1, from coordinate 23,149,005 downwards.
TTTGAATGGCTTACATTACAGTTTAAACATGTTGCGCAGTGAAACTGTTCCGATAAACTCTCAGAATGGCGCTGGAATAGTTCAGATTATTGCACTGACTCACTGTGCTGTGCATTTAACCCGTTCACTGCCGACACCTCTGCTGCTATCAGTCATAGATTCGGTGTGCATAGATGATGTATTTAGATTTTTTTTTAACACGCACACACATTCTCTCAAAGAAGGTAAATCAAGCAGATTTTTTTTTTTTTTAAATCTTAGATTAAATCCCATCCGATTACATTTTATCTGTATAGCACTATTCACACACAAACACACTGTATATAAAGCAGACTATCGCACCAGTGAGCAAGTCAGATGAATGGAAAATGAGTAGTAGGTATATTCATTTTTCACAACACTTTATCTGTTGCAGCAGCCAGTTGAAGTTACACACCACTTTGATGAAAATTATTATTATTGGTTAGCAAGTATAACCTCTGCCTCTCCCTTGAATCATCAGCACCCCTGTCGTCCTATCACTGCGCAATCCTGACTTACGGCAGGAGAGGTTGGATAAGAGGAGTGGTGTGACACCAGAACACTGCTGTCGGTGAGTGATGAACAAGAAAAATCTGATGGCTGTTGTACCTCATCACCACTCCCATAAATCTCACACAATGTCCTTTGCTGAAACTGTGCAGCCAGTGCACCAGTTGCCAGGTCCATGTATGTCATCGCTTAGACAGGCTACATCAGATGACCTGATTTGGACGCCTAACTTAATCTCATTACAATCCATTAATATGCACGTTTTTTTTCTTCCTCAGATTCCCATTGATGCATACCATAATAACATTGCTTTATGAAACAGGGTCAGGGAGGAGCAAATAATTCTGTACCCGCTGTTATCGTGTGCTTGTTTCTGTATTCTTTTTTTCTTGACACCACTCAGATTAAAGGCAATCTCTTCAGAATTGGGCAAGGCCAAAATAATACACAAGATGCCCCCGACTAAACCCACAACTGCTAGATAAAATACTTGAACATAAATGACAGTGGACTTTCTTAGTTAACTACATAATAGAAAACAGTAGAAAAAGTATTTACAATCAAAAATAAATGGCACCCAATCCCTAGCCTCTGTGGAGAAACATAATAATAGTACAACGACAAAACAAAGGAAAAGAACAAGCAAATGGGTAAAGTAAATAAAACAACGATTGACACCACAAAAAAAATTATCGATCAAGAACCATATAACTGCAAATCACTCTAGAATATAATACAACGCTACTACTACACATCGATTCACTAAACACAACAACACCAACTCCATTCTCCCACACCTCTCCAGCATCCGTGGTGTATTTCAAAGGACGGCAGTCTTCAGGTGACGAATCAGCAGGAGTGTATTCGTACGGCCAATTAGGGTGGAATCTCATAAGAGCGAAAAAGAGAGAGAGAGAGAGAGGTTGTTGCAAATGGCATTCTCATTTTTTACTTGTGATTCCTCATTTCCTTTATTCTCTTTCCTTGCTTCCTAACTCCACCCTCATTAGGATTTGAGGATAGAAGGAATAGAGGAATTGAAGGAAAGCTTATTTGTATATTGAAATATTCTTGATCCCTTAAGTGTCACTTCATCAGCTGTGCTCAATGAATCTGTCCTTATGTTGTTGAAATTTGGTTATTTAAAGGATTAGTTCACCCAAAAATGAAACTTCTGTCATCAATTACTCACCCTCATGTCGTTCCAAACCTGTAAGACCGTTGTTCATCTTCGGAACACAAATGAAATATTTCTGATGAAATCTGAGAGCTCTCTGTTCCCCTCCATAGACTGCAATGTTTCTGCAACTTTCAAGGTCCAGAAAGGTAGTAAAGAGATCATTAAAATAGTCAACAATATATTAATTTGTAGTTTTGGAACAACATGAGGGTGAGTAATTAATGACAGAATATTTTTTTTTTTTTTGGGGTGAACTAACCCTTTAAGAATTCATAATAAATAATAATAAAGCAAGATGCCCTGTTGAAATATGTGAGATGTATCAACCCGTTCTCATGGCAATTCGTACATATTTTAAGAGGTGGCTAATTTGCACGACCTCGCTCGTACGATTTTGTATGATTTTTGCTAAGTTGTACATATTTGACAAGTTGCCAAATTCGAATGAATTTGTACAAATTACCTACCTCAAACCCCGGCCCTAAACCTACCCGTCACTGGGATTTAGAAAAAACGTACAAATTCGAGTGAGGTGATACAAATTCGTACGAATTAGCCACCACATAAAATACGTACAAATTGGTTGTGAGATAGCGTTGGATGTATGGTTTAAAGAAAAACATAAATACAAAGTTCTGTCATGCAACTCTAGATGGCGCAGGCCCATAAATCCTTAACTCAATCGTCTTGCAATTACATAATTCTTTATAGGGCACAGCTGATTGGTTCAAGCTGTATTGGTGGCCAATGAGCTAGCTGCTCGACATTCAAATTCTTGCCTATTGTTTGCTGTAGCAGTTTGCAGCACTCTTTCAGAAACCCCACACCTTCCCCAGCTCCACCTGTATAGATCTGTTGTGGGGGTAATTCATGTATGTATTTTTGTACAGCAGCAGCATGTCTTAAGCACATGTCATTTATGTATTGGCAGTGGCAAGTCCCGTACTTGCTCTGCAGCAGTGGTGTAGTCTAGTTTTTTGTAGTGAGTATACTGTGATTTTTTTTTTTCCACTCCCAGCCTCATACGCACCCATCCAACATTCCAATTTATTATAAGCGACAAAAGACATGTCAGCTGATAAAACCTGTGCTCCAGGTACCATATTCATATAGTATAATCATTCTTAAAGGTATAGTTCACCCAAAAATTAAAATTGTGTTGTAATTTCCTCACCCTCAAGTTGTTTCTCTCTTCTGTTTAACACAAAAGATGATATTTTGAAAAATGTTGGTAATCAGACAGTTGACTTCCACAGTAGGATAAAATATAGACTATGAAAGTCAATGGGTGCTGCCAACTGTCTGATTACCAACATTTTTCAAAATATCATCTTGAAAAAGGCTATTGAAGCTATCTATTGAAAAATGAATCTGTTTTCAATAACTAATTACAATAACTACACTGTAAAAAAAAATTCAGGTCTCCAATTGAAAATGTTCTAGTGACTGATCACATCTAAATTTTTCAGTTGGCCAAATTGAATTTCTGTGAATTGATGCAATTTAATTAACAGAAATTCAATTTTTTACAGTGTATTGATAACTAATATCACCATATAGTAATTTATTGGTGTAAATGTTTTAAATTAGACGTGTGCCAGTATCTGTAATGCAATATACCCATAATCTTATTAAATATAGGCTATGCTTCAGCTTTCATTTTATATTCTTAAATTTGATCTACAAATTAAATTAGAATAAGACACTGTAGGGCTGTTGCCAATTAAATTAAATAATTTACACTGAAAATGTTGAGAGATTGTTTTAAATATTTTTGAATATACAATTAAGAAATGTTGGAAATAAAACATTAAACTAACCCACCAGTAGGTGGCAGAATGTAAACGTTGTTGTTGTGGGAATATCTAAATCTTACCCAGATACAGCAATGCTATTTTCTGATTGGCTGTTCGGTAGCTATATTTTTTATTTGATTGGCTGGTGTCCAAATGGTCCCCAATAGTCCAAAAACGTTAGTGATTCGCAATCGCAACCACAGTCTATGTTCGCAACACAGACGGGGTTAGTTTATGAATGAAAGTTCTGTCACAAAAGCAGACCCCCCCTCCCCATCCCCCCTCCCAAAAAAACCCCCCCACAGAACATGACTTTACTTGTATACAGTAGTATAATATAATATATCATTAATATATAATTTCTATAGGCCTATGCAATTATTTGTAAAAAAAAATATGTAAAATTATGTAGATCACTTTTACTATTTACATAAGCTGCTTATACTATTTATGTAAACTGCTTTTATTTATATTTCATTGCAACTTTAAACAGGTCTAAGGAGTTTGTTGTTTTCATGTAGCCTTGGCAACTAGCCGACCTGAAAAATATGCACATGAAATGAAACTTGTTTAACTCAACCATAACATGTCAGTTACAAACTGTACAGCGTGCAATATTGTCATTATGTTTAAACTTTATACTTTTGTTTTTTGGGGCACTCTCCCTCTGCCATGGCGCTCCAGTTTTACACTGAGCTGATTCGGTTCGGGAGAAGAGATAAAAGCCCACCCACACTGACAATTGATTGGTTGACTTACCGAAACAAGCCAATCAGGACGCTCTCCGTCTTACATGCGCTTCATTATGTGCACACCAGCACACACACACGCAAGGTCTCTCGCTCTCTCTCTCTCTCTCTCTGCCGTGCGCGTGTGCACAGTCTGTGTCTCACATGCGCGCTCTTGCTCGCTCGCTGTAGATTGCGGGAGAATTTCACTAATTTGCGGGCATCAGGGAGCCGCTATAAATATGCGGGAGACTCACGGAACTTCCGGGAGACTTGGGATGTCTGCAAAACGATGTTGTTACGTATCCACACGCTTTTTTAAGTGGGTATACGGAAATCCTTGGCCTTTCCTAGTGTGTATACGGCGTATACCTGCGTATCACGTAGACTACACCACTGCTCTGCAGCAATAACAGCAGCAGCAATAAAAGCAGTAGCGTAGCAGATCCATTCCGCCAAGACCAAACACATTAACATTGTCATACTCATTACCATGCCAAACTCTCAGAGAGTTGTCATGACAGAAATTACAATTATTGTGACAGATGTGAAGAGGGAGGAGAATTTTGTATGTGCATCAGGTTTTTTGACAAGAAAGATTTACGCATAGGACACACCTGTGCATCCTCGCTCATAGGTCCTCTGGAAGCATCTTCACTCCTCTGTAGCTCAAACAATAGAGCATGGCACTAGCAACGCCGAGGTCATGGGTTCGATTCCCAGGGAAAGCAAGAACTGACCAAATGTGTACCTTGAATGCAATGAAAGTCGCTTTGGATAAAAGCATCTGCCAAATGCATAGATGTAAATATAAATGTAGGCTGTGTCCGAAATCGCCCCCTATACCCTTAAATAGGGCACTATTTGAGGGGACAGCCATTTGTAGTGGTGTTCGAAACCATAGTGGAAGTTATTTAGTGCACACGTTCAATCTCACAATGCACCGCAATAACGAGTGTACAACTGATATACGCTCGAAGACTAGAGAATACCCATAATGCACTGTGAGAGACATGTGCTGAATTAATTCCTGCGTCTCGTTAGAAGATGGTGCCCACAGCTGAATCAATCATCCATCCATTTTCCAAAAACTGGTCCAGCATAATGTCATACAGGTATAAATGTCTTTTTATTTGATTATTAAATTGTTTAATTACGGTTTATACATGCTAGTTTCCATGGCAGATCTTCCAAATCTTTTCATTACTACTGGAGCTGCCAGTTTGCTATGTTTCAAATAATTAGTAAACAGCAAGCAGGAACTATGCAAATGCTGCAGCCCTTCTGGCGCACTCGTTCACTCACTCGTTCTCATTCACTCCTTCAAGTGGACTATATTAGAGGAGTAATGTAGGGAATAGTGAATGAGGGTATAGGGGGCAATTTCGGACACAGCTCTAGTTCCTCACCTCCTCATAGTGCGGTTAGAGAATTGAAATGTTGCTGAGCCAGGTCACAGGCTGGAGGATAGAGGAGTGAGCACTTATAGTGTGTTAACCTGTTAACTTCATTTTGAAGTCACAAACATGAAGTCATTTTTATCACACGATATTGTGATATTGTGTCTATTGGTGATTTGTGAAATGGGATGTAAAGGATTTAATAAGAAAAGGAGAGTCAAAAATAGATAAAATATATATGAATATAAGAATGTGAAGTAATTCACACAATCCACTTTATGTAGCACCCCCTACCTGTCTTTCTTGTAATTAAAGGGTTAGTTCACCCAAAAATGAAAATTCTGTCATTAATTACTCACCCTCATGTCGTTCGACACCCGTAAGACCTCCGTTCATATTCGGAACACAAATGAAGATATTTTTGTTGAAAGCTGATGGCTGAGAAAGGCTTCAGATAGGCCTCCATTGGCATTCAGTACATTTACACTCCCAAGACCCATAAAAGGCACTTAAAACGTCGTTACAAAGTCCATCTCACCACAGTGGCTCTACAATAATTTTACGATGCGACAACAATAGTTTTTTTCCTTGGGAGTGTAAATGTACTGAATGCTAATGGAGGCCTATCTGAAGCCTTTCTCAGCCATCAGCTTTCAACAAAAATATCTTCATTAAGTAAGGTCAAATTAGATCGTGGTCATAGATATATTGATAGTAGATTCCTCATTCTACTGATCCATGCAGTCGCTAATGAGGCATCTACGTATACATCTATGACCACAATCTAATTTGACCTTACTTGCCGGAAATTATGGCGGAGCTCAGAGACGATCGCATTTGTCTGTTAAGAGGTAAAATAATAGCATAAATACTGCTCGGTTTCTCGCAGAAACTGATCGTTTCGCTAGATAAGACCCTTATTCATCGTCTGGTATCGTTTAAAGCCCTCTGAAGCTGCACTGAAACTGTAATTTGGACCTTGAACCGTTTGGAGCCCATTGAAGTCCATTATATGGAGAAAAACCCTGGACTGTTTTCATCCAAAACCTTAATTTCTTTTCGACTGCAGAAAGAAAGACATGGACATCTTGGATGACATGGGGGTGAGTAAATTATCAGCAAAAGTTTATTTAAAAGTGAACTAATCCTTTAACATGTATTTTGTGTATTTTCAAAATACAAAATACTGTATTTGCATTTAAATACATTTTTCCACACAGTATTTTGTATTTGTATTTAAATACATTTTTCCACACAGTATTTTGTATTTGTATTTTAAATACATTTCCATGTCACAATGATATAATGTTCTTTTAGAAAGTTACTCAGAATTAAACTATATAGACGCACCCAATATAAACATGTCAATATTAAAGCTATTGAAAGAAAAAAACTCTTGTAAAAGTAGCAAAAGGGAAATTATTTAAGTAGAAATGGAAAGTCAAAAATACAAAATAGATTAATATCAGAGCCCGTCTACGGAGAGCCTGCCCACTCCCTATTAAGCCCTGTTGTACAGAATTTTGGTTGTAGTACCACCAGAGTTCCACTGGGGGCGATCGCCATGAGTGCAAAATGAATGGAAGTCAATGGGGCTTGACGGCTAAATTTGTCTCTTTCACCCGATTGCCGTTGAGAAATCTCAGAAATGATTGTAGATTTTGCAAGTTCAACATGGGTTTTAGGTCGAAAGTTGAATGAACGAGTACTTATGTCCTTTTGATTTCTTACAGGTTGAGTTGTTGTTGTCCATAACACGCTAGCATTCTGCTAATGAACGCTGATTGGTCAGTGAAGGACTGATTACGACCAGAGATCCCGCTTGATGGCATCGTGTCATCTGAAGCGGGACCAGAAACAAACAAAACAAAAACTCTTCTAGCACGTGTATTTACCTGTGTCAGCTGTGTTGTCGATGCCTCGAGAGAAAAGAAAGTGCAGAGCGCGAAAGCACCAGAGCGACTGAAGGATTGCCGTTAAGCAGTATCTCTGGTCGTACATGTGTATGACGTCATTGACACTTTAAAAGACTTTTTAAAGCAAATAAGTGACTCTAAAAAATCTAACACCCAGCAATGTGTAATTTATTTGCATTTCCTTTCGAATACAACATTCAAATTACTAGATAAAAAATTATATCCTGAGAAAAGTGGATTTTTATTGGTATAGCGCCATAGACCTCCATTCATTCTGCACTCGTCCTGTGAGCGCCCTCATATGGAATCAGAGAGGAACTGCAACCAGTTCAGAAGCCGGAAGTTCAGTGAGAGTGAAACTTCTCGCCATATTAGACATTCTCTGTTAATATCCAAATGTGAAATAATTCACACAAATCACAGTTCACCAATCACCAATTAACTCAATATCCCACTGATAATAATAAGGATACAGGTGATAAAAATGACTGAAGTTGTCTATACGTCACAAAAAAATGAAATTAACAAAGAAATACACTGGTATGAATGTATTAAATGACAGCTGCATCAGCGATCTGCACCGCTAAACTATATAGAAAATGGCCGCGATAGGCTGAAGAAAAGCCGCGATAACAAACGAACATACACGGAGAACTGAGTTACAAACAAAACACTAATTCAAACACTTGGGTTAGGTATCTTACACAGGTCACTATATACAATATCAGTGATTTAATCTGATGATTTATCGACTAAAAAACACTTTTCGTTACCACAATCTCTCAGCGTCACTCTCCTCAACTTTACTGCACCCGCTAGTTGGTGCGCTATTTTTAAAACAGGCCCGCGGGCATGTGATCCTTGCGGGCGACCTGGTGCCCGCGGGCACCGTGTTGGTGACCTCTGGGTGTCCCATTTGTCATTTTATGTTTCAGAAGTGTGTTTGCGAGCACCCCCTTTGCAGTTTGCAGTTGATATGTGCCCTCAATGGGCACATTTTTTTTTCAGAGCCCACAAGATCCGCAGCAGACTTCTACCCGAAAGTCAAAGCGGTATTACGTCATGAAACTTTGGACAGGGCCAGACTCGCACCAATAGTGTTATGTCATTAAAAGTGTTTAAGTGACATTAGTTAATGTTTAAGATATTCTGTAATTGTGGTAGTTGATAGGGGGGAGTAATGGTACATTTTTGGTTAGAAGCATAGCTTATTGTTAGTATGACATGTGGACTATTTTAGTGCATTTGTTCCATTTTGAAGTGCATAAATGTGGAGTATGATCAAACGTGGAGCAAAAACAGTGAATTAGACACCAGCTGCTATCTTCATACGGCAGCATCTGGGAGAAAATTAAGTTGAGAACATGCTGCTGTCTGAAAGAACCGCAGGGACATGTATGCCAATTACATACTGCATGTTAACCTGAGGAAAAAATTAACAGCTTTCTGTTGTTTGTGTAATTTAGCTATTATAATATGACAGTAATTGCGATCTCAAATTTATTAATTAGCAGAAATGATTACTCCACCTGTATGTGACGTCATTAATGACCGTTGAACCAACATGGTTCAAATGACTGAGATATGACCATGTTATGGTTTCAGGAAACAGTCGTGACTAGCTAGTTCGTTTCTACATTGATGCTTTGTATTGTTAGCAGTGAGTTACGTCTTTGTATGAGAAATGCACCACTGATCTGTTCAAACAAACAAAAAAAAAACTGTATCCGAATACCTATAAGATTACACTGTAGAATTGCCTATATCTGGACCTATAGTCTTTTTTCCCTGCATGATCTGACCTTCCCCTCCCCTACGTGACAAGGACACTTTGCCCATTTTAGTTTCACATGCAGGACTGCATCACAGTCCTTTGAGGGTCCTGGGAAAGTCTTTTAACCACTGCCAACACTTCTTGTGATAAACCCATTATCATACAGTATGTTAAAGTCACCATGAAATCATGGAATGTGGAATACTGCAGTGTTTATTATAAAGGATTTATCCATCCACATGAATATTTCTTTTTTTATCTATGTGCACTTGCTTAAAACAACAACAACAATATTAACTTCTATTTCCCCCTGCAACAAGATCCCTTCTCTGATGACATATGCCCTCCCTTCCAGCAGCCTGTCTATTTCTTAGTCCAGCCCTATATTTTTCATAGATTGAGAAGCCATTTCACTCAAATAGAGAGTCGATCACAATGTTCATTTGACGCCAATAAATAAATAGGACACAAAAAAGAAAAAAATACCTTGTGTTACGGAATAGCAGACTCAAGACAGAGGATTAATGGAGAAATGGTGGATCTTTATTACAGCGAGTGAGCAAAGGGCAAAACAGGTAAGTAATTCAGAATAATAGCAGTTCGGGGGGATAAGTGGATGGTAACTGAATTTACTGTTTTGCAGGGGATGGTGGAGATTGTGGATGAGGAGATCGGTGACATGGGGATGCACACAGGTAATCTAATGCCGAGTTCACACTGCCCGATTTCAGCCCCAATTTTGACTTGCTGACAGGTTTTGCAAAATCGCTGATAAATACCCAAGATCATAGGCAAATCGGTGCTCGTTCAGGCGAGTGACAATCACACAGTGTGAATTATCAAAGTTGGATCTGAGAGAATCGCAGACGAGTCGCTGACACCCGTGAGATATTTAGCATGCTAAATATCTGGACCTGTCGACGATTCAAAATCCTGCTGTGTGAAATGTGTTAATTGAAAATGACATCTGCGATAACCTACAGCCAATGAGAGAGCAAGATACAGGGCAGCGGGAAGTTCGGGGAGGAGTTATGGTTAAGATATAAAATATCTGTATTTGAACAGATATATTTACAATTATATCAAACAGAAACAAAGCACAAACATTTGCTTGACCAGCCGCAACAGGAGCACATTGCAAAATTATTTACTTACCCCCATCTCTCTTTGCAGAACACAATCATTGCTCCCTTTGTCACCCCAACCATTTCCTCCACCATAATCTTTTATTTTATTTTTCTCCTTTTGCGCTGCAAATCAGCGCACATAAAATTTGGATCGCAAGCTTTCTGCAGTCTATATTTTTAATAACAATTCCAGTCTCGCGCGAGAACTCCAGTCTGACGCACGTGTGGTCTCGCGTTGTTTCCTTGTCACGTCTCGCGTGTGTTTGCTTGTGAAACATAGTTTGCGGACAGGAGTTTTCTGCGATTCTTCCTCTTGTAAAGTCATGCAATGTGAAACCCCCTGTCGCCGATCCATCATGCAGTGTGAACACAGCAGCAACTGAATGCTGGCCCAGATAGTCATGCAGTGTGAAAAGAGCAGTGATCCGACGAGTTTGGAAATTGTGCAGTCTGAACTCAACATTGCACTCACACAGATAATCAAGACAGAAGACGCTGGAGACACAAGGGAGTAGAAATACATGCTGGAGAATTGTTGGAGAAACGTTGAAGAATTGTTGGAGAATAGTTGGAGAATAGTTGGAGAAACGTTGGAGAATCGTTGGCGCTTGGGGTCTTTGCTCAAACGAGACGTGTATCTGAGGTGTTTGCTTTTATCAGTGAGTTGATGATCAGTGACAGGTGTGGGTGATGGCTGAATGAGTGGCAAGAACCAGGAGGGATGCTGGGAAATGTAGTCTAGTGAGGGAGTGTAGTAGTGAAGGAGGACCGGTGCACTCATGACAACATGAAACCTAATTTTTCATGTTGGGAAGCTGTGCAGGTTTGTCTTGCCATGACATCCAAAAACATACTTCTTTGGTGACATTGTTGATTCCGTGAAGTCCTGTGACTGCAGCGCAGCCGGCTTGCTCTCTCGCTCTAGTCGCGCGCGCACCCTTCCGGGAGAAGAGAAGGGTTTTTTTTAAACTTTGTCAATGTTTAGGATGGGAATCCAGGTCTTTAACAGTGTAAAAAGCTCAGTATGCATGAAACAGAATTTCACCCCCCCTTTGAGTAACTGCTTTAAAATGGCTTTGTTGATCAATATATGACAATTTTCCAAAATGTAACAAAAAAGCACATTCAGCCATTTATTCAAGTTCCTAAACGTAAATTAGGGAGGAGCGAGCCCATCTAATCTTCCAATCAACAGCCAACAACCAGAGTATTTAAGCAGCGGCTTACCTCTCCTCTGTTCCAGCTGTTCCAGCATCCCACCACCTCCCCAAACTCCACCTTTATCTTAAGTACCTTGCCCTACATAATAATATCCTATATTTAGTCACTGTGGGGGTATATCAGAGCTTGAGTTGAAGCTGCTTCATCGAGCCCCTCATCAGTGGACAGCAAGCCAAATAAGTTTAACCTAATATCTTAAGATTATATGGGCAAACAAACTCATTAAGTGAAGATGATTGCTGTAGCCTATATCCAGCATAGGCATGGTGTCTTCCTACATTTTTAATTTGTAGCTGCTGTTCAAATGGTATTGATCAAATATTCAATATCTCTACTCTCCATAATTAGTTTCAGCAAGGTGCAGACAGATGACAATCAGGAATAAAGTTTAAATGCAGTGTTTAATACACATCCAACAGGTAATACAGATAAACTCTAATGCAAAATGAGGCCGGACAAACACTGAGTGAAAATACACCAGGGGCCTCATGTATAAAACTTTCCGTAGATTTCATCCTAAAAGTGTGTATGCACAAAAGCCAGATTTTGCATACACACAAAAGTTTTCAGATTTATAAAACCATGCATATGCCAGAACCTGCGCAAAATTCCCTTTATAAAACCCAGTCAGCGGAAGATTGTGCGTACATGCATCTTCACCCCATCTCCTCCCCGAAATAACCATTTATGGAGCATAAACACTTAGTTTTACTATGCATAACCTCATCTGCATATCATTTACATGCATATTTCCATCCACGTGACACCATGTTTAACACTGTCAAAGGTACAAGACATTAAAAAATATTAGATACGGACTATAAATGCCATTTGTGCCTTACATTGCTGAAAATCATCCAATATCCTTTATATGTTTGAGAATAAATGTATCAACAAATCCATAAAAACAAAAATGTATAAAATACTTCTCAGATAAAGTGTTTAGAATAAAGTTGATTCATTCATTTCCACAGGCCAAATAGTATTTTAATTCAAAATAGTTCATTATTTTAACCGATTCAAATCAAATTCATGCAGTTTTGCTCGTAATGTGAACATATCGTCTTGCTTTTTTTGTAATATCGAAGTATGCATCACTGATCATCATTTTCGCTAAAAATATTTTGTCGTAACATGAGATCTGCAGTTTAGTTTAAAGAGGAATTATTGGAATTAACATATCCTCCTGGGACCGAGAAAAAAAAGTATTTTGAATTTAGTATTTTTTCATGTCATTACATTGTTTAGAGCATAAGAAACAAATGGATTTTTTTTTTTTGAAAAAATATATTTCATTCATATGTTATGATATGTCCTCTGTAGTTGACACCAGGGGCCCGTTCTTCGTACCTCGCTAACTCAGTTAGCCGGATTTGATTGTTGACGATTTGGCATGATCTTGGATTGTTTGGTTCTTCGACGCTCATCCTGGACTTGCTGTCATAGCAACAGGTCCGTTAGCTTAAACCTGCTCGCGAGCAGGCTTATTTCATGTAAACAGGGTTAGATTGCATCTTGAGGTGATACTTAAAATCTGTCCCAGCCACTGCTACTTTATTACAAGAGTTCTTTACTGAACCAGGGGCAATACTAATCATTTTAAATAATAATAATATACAAATTTTTTAATTGTATATGTATATGAGAATGAATATAATATTATAATGTTGTGTATAATACTATAGACACAGCCACTTGATTGAGCGATTTATTTGTGATGGAATAATTACTTTATATAATTTTGTTTTTATTGGTTTACACACTCGTTGTACAGTTAATCTGAGCCGTGCATTAAGTGATCACGGATATTATGGGATGGCTTGATGCAGCGCAAGAGATGCAGATAATTTGATCTTGACCCATAAGAAACTTTAATACTGTCACGTTACAAATCTGCTTCAAATTGAATAAAAAATTAAATTACAACATTGAAATAAAAATGTAAAGGGTGTACAAATACTGTATAAAATCGTGAATATAAATAATTGGTAATGTTTAAAAAAAAAAAAAAACATTTATAATTTATCTATTATAACTTTTATGTTGGTTTGGTTGTTTGGCTGTTTCCTTATAAAGGTCCAGATATTCGTGGGTTTTTTTTGTGTAATTTGTCAAGTTTTTGCCAGGTGGCTTTTTAATTATATGATGTCATTACATTGATGTCTTGACGCCAGCCAATCGCTGCATTGCTGATCGTGGTTTCGAGTATCGATGCATCTGCCCTCTTCAGGGAAAAAAAGAACGCTCAGTAATCTTAGATCATTAAATCCAGATATTTTAATCCAATCCGCAAATTCGTTTGAAGAACCAAATTAGCCAGACATCAGTTATCACGATTAAAAGATCTGGGATCTGTCAAATCATCTTAGATGTATTAAGCGAGGTACGAAGAACGGGCCCCAGGACTCAGGATTTTTAGGTTTCAGGGTTTTTTTTTTAAACAAACTTTGTTTAAAGATGATTCTGAACTATGTTATGAAAGATATAATGAAATGCATTGATTTACCATTTTACTTTATGAAATATGTAGGTTAAATGGCCATACTTGGGTTTTCCCTTTCAATACAATGTATCTATACACTGCATCTAATTTGCATATTGATGTGTTCTTGGTGCAACATGTAATGAAAAAAGAAGTGTAATAATGGGAGTAATAATTGGCAACATTTTCATAATAATATCTATTATTTCATAGGAATATTGATATGTAATTTCTTTCCCTATTCACTTGTTACGACTCCAAAATGCCTGATAAACATGATTTAAGTCCTGGCGTCCACTACAGTGGACATTTATGAAATCAATGCCCTGTTTTGTAACAGAAAGTCATATTTTGAATAGAAAGCCCATAACATTTTCCTGAGTGTTTCCTGATGTTGATTTATAAGAAACAATTGGAAAATGTATATGATTTAAATTATAATTAAAAATATTATTATATTTCCATAAGAGTGCTAAACATTCATGTCAGCCGTTTTTAAAGACCAAGAAGAAGTTGTTGTCCTGCTGAAACCTCCAAGCCCCGAATGTGCTCTTTACAGGACATCCAGACTTAAAACTGCGACATGTATGATGTCAAAGAAATTCACTAAAATATAATGTCCACTACAGTGGGCAAAAGTCTATTTGTGGGTCCCAGGAGAATATAATCCTTGCTGTCACAGGAAAAGTGATCAAAAGTAGCATATCCACATGTCTATCTAAATTCATATCATTTTAGTTTCAGTTCTGAGTGATGACTTTATGTAATTTCAGTGCATATCGCCATTAATGAAACTAACATTAATGTAAGTGTGTATATCAAAATGTTGGTCTTACTTCATTACTTTTCTCACTCTAGTAAAAGATTTTGTATGCATGGGTCAGAGTTTGCGTGCAGGTGTGCAAATTTTCCCGTCAAGTTTGTTTTTATAAATCGCTACTTATGTGTCGGAAGTGGCATAAGCCTCTTTCAATGCCTGTTTAGTGCATACGCAATGGTTATAAATGAGGCCCCCAGTTGATGAAATCAGGCCCCCAGCTGTGATGTTTAGTGTCCATAGAAACTGATGAGTGGTGGGAAACTCAAACAAAAGAACATGTGACTAATGAAAACAAACTAAAAGTCCATAAAAACAAAACTAAGAATAAACACAACTGAATAGTCTGGCAACTAGATTATATGCGGTAGCAGTTTAAGCTAATATCACTTTTTTTCTCTCTACTCTAACCGCTGAAAGTGAAATACTCAGGGCCCTATCTTGCACCCAGCGCAATTGACTTTGTACACCGACGCATGTGTCATTCCTATTTTGCACCCGCGCAAAGCGCGCTTTTCCCTCCACAGAAGCACGTCGCTAAACTAGTGAATGAACTTGCGCTACCTGGGTGGTTCAGCGCAAAAAAGGAGGCGTGTTCCGGCGCAAACAATCCCTGGTGCTATTTTGCTGTTCCATTAAACAATTGCGCCACTGACCAGAAAAAACCTAGTCTAAAGTCAGTGGCGCGTTGCGCGTTGTTCATTATGCTATTTTAAGGGCGCATGCTTGACCATAATGTATAGCGTGCACAACGCGCATACACTTTGCTCATGTAATCTACACAGATGCAACAGTTATTTTTGCAAATCATAAATTGTTACACTAAAAAAATATTAACACATGAGATGACGGAAATCATTGTGGTGTGCCACGAAGATGTGAAAAATAGGCATAAATCTAGCTTACAAATTATTCAGGCTAATTGTAATAATTAAGGATAAGACCTGTTTGCCCAATAGTGGCAAGACATATATGTATATAAGGACATCTGACAAATTGGTTTGTCCGTCAAGAACCAGGAAAAAAAATCGACTGAAAAACTGAAAAAACTGAAAGACTGAAAAAAAAAAGACTGTGAAATCACCTTTACCATAATGTACAACATTACAACTTCACTTCTCTGTCTTTCACTGCTCTTACAAGAACATCAGTCTCCTCGGCTGTGAACCGCTCCTGGCGTGCGCCTGGTAAATACGCCATAATAATAGCAATCCATTATGGAACTTGCGCACCTGCTTTTACAGGGAATGTTGGATGACGCTCGGATTGGTTTATTCACGTTACGCCCAAACCACACCTATGAATAATGAAGCTACTTCAGACCAACCCATTTTAGATTTGCGCCGGGCGCAAGAGCCATTTATCCCGCCGGGAAAATAGCAACAGCGCCGAGACCCGCCCACAAAGTTACTTGCGCTTCGCGTTTTGACACTTGCGTTTCAGATCGTTAAAATAGGGCCCTCAATGATGATTGGGTATTTTTTTTTTTTTACTGTGGCAGGGTGAAGAATCACACAACACAGTGCTAGGTGAAAAGCCCCCGGAGGGTGGGTTTATTGTGGTCAAGTGAACGAACAGTGAGGTAGTGAAGTCTTTGGTGCGCGGTGCTTCCTTCTTCCCGGTAGTGCAGTGGTGACTCGCGGTGACGTCAGAGGGTCTGGGTGGCCGGAGTGTCACAGGCTGCTGTCTGAGAAAGAGAGAAAGGTTAGTGCGCTGCTTCATGGAGTGTTCGTGCTCAGACTGGTGTTCCCATGTGCGGTGCTTTATGTGGTGTGGTGATCGCCTGCAGCTGTGCCAATCCGGTCCGTGCTGAGTGCTGGCAGGTGATCGGTGTTCGTTGCCAGGGCGACGCTGACGAGAGCTCGGGAGACTTGTCACACCCCCCCTTAGCGTCGCTCTGGTCCTGTAACGATAGTTAGACGCACACATTGGGGAACATAGGGGTGGGCGGGGAGTGCGCCCTGACAGACCTGCGTAAGCCGACCACAGCCTGGAGAGTCCGTCCGCGTTGGAGTTGGCCGTCCCGTCCCGATGCACCACCGTAAAGTGGAAGTCCTGGAGCGCCAGGAACCACCGCGTCACCCTGGCGTTGGTGTCCTTGGCTCGGGCCATCCACTGCAGCGGGGCGTGGTCCGTCATCAGGGTGAAGCGGCGTCCCAGCAGGTAGTAGCGGAGCTCCAGGACTGCCCACTTTATGGCCAGGGCTTCCTTCTCCACCGCCGCATACCTGATTTCGGCTGGGGTCAGCTTACGGCTGATGTACGTGACCGGATGCTCTTCACCTTCGTGGACCTGGGAAAGGACCGCCCCCAGGCCCGTGTCCGAGGCATCCGTCTGCAGCAGGAAGGGGCAGTTGAAGTCGGGCGCCCGCAAGACCGGCTCCGTGGTCAGGGCGGTCTTGATCTTCCGGAAGGTCCTGTCCAGGCTGCTGTCCCACTGCACCTTCTCCGGCTGCCCCTTCCTGGTCAGGTCAGGTCTGTCAGGGGAGATGCTAGGGTGGAGAAGTCGGGGATAAAACAGCGATAGTACCCCGCCAACCCCAAAAAGGCTCGTACCTGGGTTTTGGTCTCCGGGCGGGGCGTCGACAGGATGGCGTCTATTTTCTTCTGCTGGGGCTGGATCAGTCCTCTACCCACCCGGAAACCCAGGTACTGAGCCTCGGCGAGGGCGAGATGGCATTTCCGGGGGTTGGCGGTTAGCCCAGCCCGCCAGAGTTCCAGGAGCACCCTCCGCAACCGCTCCAGGTGGTCCTGCCAGGTCTCGGAGTGGATGACTACATCGTCGAGGTACGCCACCGCGTACGCTTGGTGGGGACGTAGAAGAATGTCCATCATCCTCTGGAACGTAGCGGGGGCCCTGTGCAGGCCGAAGGGGAGGACTCGGTATTGCCAGTGCCCACTGGGTGAGGAGAACGCCGTCTTCTCCTTGGCGGAGTCGGTGAGGGGAACTTGCCAGTAACCTTTTGTGAGGTCGAGCGTCGAAATATACCGAGCCCTCCCCAGGCGCTCCAGTAGCTCGTCCACTCGGGGCATCGGGTAGCCATCGAACTCCGAGACCTCGTTGAGCCGGCGGAAGTCATTACAGAAGCGGAGGGTGCCATCCGGCTTCGGGACCATGACGATGGGGCTGGACCAGGCGCTGCGTGATGGCTCGATTACCCCCGACTTCAGCATCTCACCGACCTCGTCCTCGATGGCCTGTCTCCGAGCCTCGGGGACCCGGTAGGGCCGCTGCCGCACAATGACGCCAGGTGGTGTGCGGATGTCGTGCTGGATGACTTTGGTCTGCCCGGGACGTGTGGAGAACACATCAGAGAACTGACGGACCAGATGATCCAGCTCCGTCTTCTGGGGGGCCGACAGCTGTGTTCCCACGTCCACGACCGGGGGCTCGACAGAGGCCAGTGCGCTGAGTTGGTCTCTGGTCCCCACCCACCTCTTCAGCAGGTTAATATGATATAGCTGCTCTTCACGCCTCCGGCCCGGCTGGCGCAGCCGGTAGTTGACAGGACCCACTCACTCTATGACCGTGAACGGACCCTGCCAGGTCGCCAGAACTTGCAGGCGGAGGTGGGGACCAACACCATGACCCTGTCGCCGGGCTGGAATTCGCGGGGTTGAGCCGTCCGGTCGTACAGCTGCCGTTGGCTCTGCTGGGCCTTCGTCAGGTGTTCCCGGACTAATGGCATGACCCTCTCGATCCGCTCACGCATTTCCCTCACGTGTTCGATGGCGGAGCGGAGAGGTGCCGGCTGCTGCTGTTCCCAGGCTTCCCGGGCCACATCCAGGAGCCCTCGTGGCTGACGGCCGAAGAGTAGCTCGAACGGGGTGAAACCCAAGGAGGCTTGGGGAACTTCGCGGACTCCGAACAGGACGTAGGGAAGCATCAGGTCCCAGTCTCGCTTATCTTCGGCGGCCACTCGCCGGAGCATCTGCTTGAGGGTTTGATTGAAGCGCTCTACTGAGCCGTCTGTCTGCGGATGGTATACTGTGGTCCGGATCTGCTTCACCTTCAGCAGCCGTCAGAGGTCAGCCATTAGCCGGGACATGAAGGGAGTTCCTTGGTCCGTCAGTATCTCCGTTGGGATGCCGACTCGGGTGCAGAGGAGGAAGAATTCCTTGGCGATGTTCTTTGCCGTTGCCTTCCGTAGGGGAAGTGCCTCTGGATACCTGGTGGCGTAGTCGACAATCACCAGGATGTGTTCATGTCCACGGGCAGACTTCGGCAACGGCCTCACCAGGTCCATTCCAATTCGCTCGAAAGGTACCCCGATGATCGGCAGCGGTATGAGCGGACTGGGGGGAGGTGCTCGTGGCGCGGTCCTCTGGCAGGTGGGACAGGCTTGGCAGAACCGCTTCACTTCTCCATCCAAGCCCGGCCAGTGGAAACGGTCCCGGATGCGCTGGATGGTGTTGGCGGTTCCCAGGTGGCCGGCCATCGGATGGCTGTGGGCTAGCTCCATGACCATTTCCACGTTTGGTTTGGGAACCACGAGCAGTTCTTTTACCTCCCCCCTTCGCTGGGCCACACAGTACAACAGGCCGTTCCTGACGACGAAGTGCGGGAGAGGATGGGGTGCTGGTTGGTGCTCGTGGCCATCCACTGTCCGGACCTGCGACCAGCAATGCTTGAGCCGGTCATCTTCCAGCTGGGCCTTCGCGAACGAGCCCCCTCCCTGGACCTGTTGGAAGACATCAAAGAACACGTCAGTAACCGGGGAGGGGGACTCACCATCTCTCCCGCTGTCTGTCGCCAACAGGGCGGTGTTGTGGCTCCTCTTCCGGCGGCGACGACTATGGGGGCGGCTCCCGGCCCGGCTGGCTGGCTGCGTGGTGGCCCGAAGAAGCTCCTCGAACCCCGGCCAGTCCCGCCCAAGAAGCACAGGAACCGGAAGATCTTTCAACACGCCAACCTCCACTGGCCAGGCACCAGGGCCCGCTGATATTGTCACTCGGCGGGCCGGAACATGACGAGTGTCGCCGTGAACGCAGGTAATCGGTTGCTTTGCCTTGACGGCCTTCTGCGGTGGGAGGACGGTGGCTTGGACGAGACAGACCGAACTTCCGGAATCCAAGAGGGCCAGGACCGTCCGCCCATTTACCTTCACCTCCGCTCGCGGAGCCTCGCGGGGTGGGTCCTGGTGTAGGCTGCAACCAGCCAGCCATGCGCGTGCTGGCGGGGCAGGTTCCTCCGTGGGCATTGGTTCGTCGACGGGGCCGGGAGCCGCTGGCCTGTGCACTGGTCGCGGGGTACCTTCCGCCGTGCGTCGCTCCTGGACCACCCTCCGAGGGAAGGACGGCGCTCGCTCCCCGGGCTCGCGGTGCATCGCCGCCTCCGCCAACTCGACGGCTTCAACGAGCTCGGCGATGGTTGCCGGATTTTTCATTTCACGGCGGGCGGTGGGAGAGCTCGGAGCATCCGGTCCACGGTGACGCGCTCCGCAACCTGACCCGCGGTGGGAGTTCCCTCGAGCAACCAGTGTTGTGCGAGCCGCGATAGTTCTGCGGCTTGGGCGCGGGCTGGGCGTCGAGGCTTGAACTCCCACTCATGGAACAGCTGGGCTGCGGAGATGGCGGATAGCCCAAGGCATCCGAGGATCTCTTTCTTAAGTTCATCATAATTATCAGCCGATTCAGCGGGAAGAGAAAAGTACGCTCTTTGAGCCTCACCAGACAATAGGGGTCCCAGGACCCGCGCCCACTCGCTTCGTTCCCAGCCTTCCCGAACTGCCGTGGTCTCGAACATCTGAAAATACAGTTCAACATCATCTTGTGAGGTCAGTTTTGGCAGTAGTTGGGTTGCTCGGACACGCGGATCAGGAAGCGGAACGTGATGGGCGGCGGAGAGGCGGAGGGCGGCGAACTCTTCTTCTATGGTGGCTTGACGGGCTGCCAGGTGTTCAGTGATCTGCTGCTGACGTGCACTCACTTCCGTTAAGCATTTGAGCAGGTCTTCCATGACGGGGAGAAGCGCCGCCCTACTTCCGAGTTCCGTGAGTGACTGGGGAAACAGAAAAAAAAACAAAATAAAAGTCCGGGGATGGTTGGTGATTCTTCACGCTCTTGTCCGCATTCTCCACCACTGTGGCAGGGTGAAGAATCACACAACACAGTGCTAGGTTAAAAGCCCCCGGAGGGTGGGTTTATTGTGGTCAAGTGAACGAACAGTGAGGTAGTGAAGT
This sequence comes from Gobio gobio, assembly GCF_949357685.1. Taxonomy (NCBI): domain Eukaryota; kingdom Metazoa; phylum Chordata; class Actinopteri; order Cypriniformes; family Gobionidae; genus Gobio; species Gobio gobio. The sequence goes on along the minus strand of NC_137118.1, from coordinate 23,127,852 downwards.
CTTTGGTGCGCGGTGCTTCCTTCTTCCCGGTAGTGCAGTGGTGACTCGCGGTGACGTCAGAGGGTCTGGGTGGCCGGAGTGTCACAGGCTGCTGTCTGAGAAAGAGAGAAAGGTTAGTGCGCTGCTTCATGGAGTGTTCGTGCTCAGACTGGTGTTCCCATGTGCGGTGCTTTATGTGGTGTGGTGATCGCCTGCAGCTGTGCCAATCCGGTCCGTGCTGAGTGCTGGCAGGTGATCGGTGTTCGTTGCCAGGGCGACGCTGACGGGAGCTCGGGAGACTTGTCACATTACCAACAGAGGAAAAAGTCCGAAAAGCTATGGATTTGCTTCCCCTCTCCTTCTCTATTCTCTCAGACTCACCTTAGTACAGTTTTCCGAATGGTAGATTCATATGGTGACCAAGAGAGCTCAATGCGCTGCAACTGAAGAAAACTTGCAAATAGAAAAAAACACCAGCAAATTAAGAAAACATCTTCATCATTTCGACAACACATTTGCTGCAAAAGTTCACAATGCAACCAAATACAGAAATACGCTTACTGCACCACCGCAAAAATGGTGGTTGAAAAAAAAATGCTGCGCAAACTCAACCAATCAGCATATTCAGCGCCCAAGTCCCACCCCCGAAAGTTCCTGAACTTTGAAAAAGTACTACCGTGCTAGCAGGGACTTTCTGAGGGGGAAATATTTACCCGGAACTTCATTTAGACCCTGGTGCCTGCGGTCGAAACACACCACCCCAAAGTCCCTATATTTCCTGGGGAAAGTTTCTGCAGTGGAAACATGGTTAAACTGATGAAGATGTTTTGTTAATTTACTTTAGTTGCAGCACATTGAGCTTTCTCGGCCACCGTAGATTCAGCATGTTTGGGGAAGAGCAGCAGCGTTTCTGACTTTTTAAATTTATGGTGTTACAATGGTGAAATTAGAAACAAGATGTTTACATTCTGAGACATGCAATTAAATGAATAACTGGGAATTTTGTTAACAATACATTCCTTCGTCTGTCCTTCTAGACCTTCCTTGCCTTCCCTGATAAGCTGTCACTGTGTGAACTAAGATTTTGGATGTTTTTTTTTTGTTTACTTCAAAGTGTTTTATTTTTAGAATAAAGAGCCACACTGAATGGCTAGAACATACATTAATATTTTAGGGACAGATTTACTAAACAGGGCAAATTAGCATGATACTTCTGCATCCTATAAAAGCGCAGATAGGAGTGGAAAGTTCTGAGGCTGATCTATTTACAATGCGCAAATTAAAGAACACAGACACAGAAGGAACTCATTTCCATAATGATCAGCATTAGTGTAGGGTCGCAAACAAGCAGGGACCTGGGGCTCATACCATGATGGTAGTTGAACAAAACCAAACCATTCTAATCAGGCTTTGGTACCCTGACGCTGATCACCAACTTTCTCTGTCTGCTCAAGCTTTAATCCTGAGTTTAGGACTTTTAGGTGTGACTTCAGTAACAAACAGCCAATCACATGCTGTGGAACAGTAAACTGCGATTCACTTCTCACTTCTTTAGAATATTATGAGATTGAAAAATATGAAGAATTTAAACAAATTTACACAACAAGAAGAAAATAACTGTCTATAATTTGATACATTTATATTGCACTTTTCTAGGCACTCAAAGCACTTTACATAGAAGGGGGGAATCTCCTCATCCACCACTAATGTGCAGCATCCACCTGGCTGATGCACTATTGCTATTGCGCCAGAACGCCCACCACACACCAACTGATTGGTGAAGAAGAGACAGAGTGATGAAACCAATACGTATATACATGGGGATGATTAGGAGGCCATGATGGACAAGGGCCAATGGGCAAATTTGGCCAGGAATGCCGGGGTTACACCCCTACTCTTTATTTTTTGATGACCACAGAGAGTCAGGACCTCAGTTTAACTTCTCATTCGAAGGACGTGCTTGTTACAGTATAGTGTCCCGATCACTACACAGGGACGTTAGGACCAACACAGACCACAGGGTGAGCACCCCCTGCTGGCCTCACTAACACCTCTACCAGCAGCTACCTAGTTTTCCCAGTTTGTCTCCCATCCAGGTACTGACCAGGCTCAGTCCTGCTTAGCTTCAGTGGGAAACCAGTCTTGGGCTACAGGGTGATATGGCTGCTGTCTACGAAAGAGGACAACTAAAAGAAAGGAAATATCAGTGCATATATCAGTGCCAGTAAATGGTGTGAAGTTAGTTTGTATAGTTGATATATGAGCAGTATCACACGAGTAGCAGTGTTACACTATTGTATAAATGCAATATCACACTCATAGCCATGCGATATGGCTGTATATCAGTAAGCTGCGATTACCTACAGCACTTGCCCGAAAGAACGCTGAGTTGCTTCATTGAAGCTTATTGTATTATGTAGAGTAGAGTATTATTAAATCCATTATAAAAATCATCGCTGATGGCCTGGAGCTCGCATCTGCGAAAGCTTTTAAACAAATTGTAAAACAGGCACGACGTTTAGCTATATAACAATCACATATTTGAACTCTAAATAACTACATTCTCACCTAAAACACGCTCAAAACTACATTCCGTGACACAATAACAGTATTTGTAAAACTATGGAGGTTTGCTCGTCCGCCATGACAGTCTCTGTGAGAAATGCTGCAAGTGGAGTGATACAAACTGTGAAACGGTTAGAGTGCTGATACTGGGAGAATATCGCACAGCTCTCAGCCAATCAGATTTGAGAACCAGAAAGAACCGTTGTATAAAGGTATAGAGAGAATTGAACATTTAAGCTCACATGTAGTCATTTTCATAGCTTTATCTATTGATTCTAAAGCTTATTTATGTTACCTTTATATATTTATATTCATTTAAACTAAGTGCTTAAAAATAATTGATAAACTAAAATTGTACATGTGTAATGGATTTTGGGTATAATAATATCTAAATTATACAAAATGACTATTATAAATAGGCACGGCTAAAAACCATTTGTCTTTAAAAATAATTTGCTGTAGTGACCTTTAATTTGGAGTAGAAAGGGAGTGACTTTATTGCATCAGACATGTGATACTTTACTCAAAGCTGTTTTTTTCCTCTTACCTGGAACATAAACTTCCCTGGAGCAAGTTAGCCATGGAGCGTAATGATTCTGAACACTGGTTCCTAAAACCCAGGGTTGGCGCAAACTAAACTAAAATATAACTAGCTAGCCACCTAAACCGACTTAAAGATATGATTCAAAGAAGCTTTGGAGGCCCCTGGCAGTCAGAGGCCCGGGGTTCCTGCTCATCTGGTCTATAATCCAGCCCCGATCAAAGGCTTTTCCAGCCTCATATAGACAGATCATATAGACATGACATTTTTGTTAATGAAATTCCAAATTTCCAGTCTAAATCATACAACTTGTCATTCAGATAAATAGCAATGAAATAAAACCAAAAGCAGGAGGATTTCTACAAATCACTAACTATTACTGATTCAAAAACAAGTGTGAAATGATGAACAGCATCCCAGTAATTGCCCTAGCTTGACATCTACCATATAGAGGGCATAAAACTCAGAGTGTAGACCTGCATCATGAGAGAGATGGGCTCTCAACGCTGACTCCTTGACCCTTCATTGACAAGCCACAGCAATAAATCTCATGTTCTCATTCCCCTCCTATCCGACTTAATTAGAGAGGGACCCAAGCATCAGGCATGACTGGTTGCATCATCATCTTCTAATGCTGTGCTGATGCCTAATGTAGGTCAGGAGAAAATGCCATTGTGACCTGTTTATACACTATAGCATGGGTCGCAGACAGGATGGAAAAAAAAAGGTAAATGAAAATAGCACAATTTTTCTGACCGGATTTAATGGAAAAAAAAACTTTTTTTAAGAGGTGGAGATTTTGTATGAATGCATATGATGTATAAATTGTATGAAAACACTATTTTTAGAAGAAAAAAAGTAACCCTGAACCTTACACTGTCACATTCTCATATGGGCTGTATCCCGAAATCACCCCCTACACCTCAAATAGGGTATTATTTGAAAGGACAGCCATTTGTACTGGTGTCCCAAACCATAAAGGACGTTATCAAGTGAACTCATTCTATCCCACACTGCACCACAATAACGTGTGTACAACCATTGTACACTCAACCCTCTGGGGTACTTCGGGTCAAAAATGACCCGAAGCGTTTTATAATTTTTTTTTTTAAAAATCGTAGCTTCAGGAAATGTATGGGAAATGGGCAAAAATATGAAAATACAGAGTTTTTTTGTGCATACAATCTACAAATCAGCCAGGATGCAGAAAAAAGGACTCAACAATGAAGGGGTGAAGCTCTAAAACATCAAGAGTGCAAAACAGACAAAAAAACTCACACACACACTGACACACACACACACACACACACACACACAAAAACACAATTAGCTTTAGGAATAGCACGTGTTCATTTGTATGTGCGTGTGGTTTCGTGTGTATAAGTGTGTGTGTGTGTGTGAGTTTTTTTGTCTGTTTTGCACTCTTGATGTTTTAGAGATTCAACCCTTCACTGTTGAGTCCTTTTTCTACATCCTGACTGATTTGTAGATTGTATGCACAAAAAAACTCTGTATTTTCATATTTTTTGCCAATTTCCCATTCATTTCCTATGGTGGTCATTTTTGACCCGAAGGTCCTGAGTGTGACTATTTTTTTTACGACCACTTACACTTTTCAAATCCTGTCCCCAATTTTTGTGGGTGTTCATATACCAAGTACCAATAAAGTCACCAAGTTTCAGACCATTCCGATGAAGCTACGTTTAAAAAAATAAATAATTATAAAACACAAGATCCACTACAGTGGTAAAAATGTGCTATTGCGTGATAAAAATGCTCAATGTGTCCACCGGATGGCACCAATCTCATTAAAAAAATTGCTTTCATGAGGCCTAGGCTTGACTCTAAAATGAAATACAGCTTTAATAAAAATTTTAAAAAATTGTATAAGTGATATATAATTGTTCATGAAGGCTGGAAATGAAAATCACCTTATATTCAGGTGTGCAGAATTATTAGGCATGTTTTCTTTTACAGATAAATTGAGCCAAAAAAGAGATTTAACCATTTTCCAAAGCTGCAACCTACCTGGAGTCTCCAGAAGTGCAAGGTGTCAGGATCTCAGAGACTTCAGTTAGGTAAAGAATCCTAAAAAATGACCCCCACTAAATAAGAATCATAAGCTGAAGTGTTGTAAAATACATGAAGAAGGTTTTTTTATAGGCTTTATGGACAGATAGGTTGAGAGTGACTCTTGAAGGACCAGCACCACATCCTCTAGTACCACTGTTTGAAGAATTCATCTTCCAGAATCTGGCAGTACGTTTTGGGAGTTCATTTTTAGTCCATCTCTGCAAAACGGACTTCAGGATGGACTAAAATGAACTCCCAAAACGTACTGCCAGATTCTGGAAGATGAATTCTTCAAACAGTGGTACTAGAGGATGTGGTGCTGGTCCTTCAAGAGTCATTCTCAACCTATAAAACCTATAAAGCCTATAAAAAAGCAGGCTTCATGTATTTTACAACACTTCAGCTTGTGATTCTTATATAGTGGGGGTCATTTTTTAGGATTCTTTACCTAACTGAGATCCTGACACCTTGCACTTCTGGAGACTCCAGGTAGGTTGCAGCTCTGGGAAATGGTGGCGCTGGAGACTAAAGGGTTCCTGATGGTTTCACCCTTAATTCTTCACCTTAATTCTTAATTCTTTTGCAGTTAACAGGTGTCTTTTCTCCGCCACATGTTTTTGTCTGACCCTGCTGACCCAACGAGCATTTCACTGTCCAATGGTCATGCCTTAACTGCAATGTCTAGTATCGCATTAGTATTGCATCCTTCTCATGGGCATTTAATACTTTTTGACTTTTCAGTCTGAGTTAAATCTCTTTTTTGGCTCAATTTATCTGTAAAAGAAAACATGCCTAATAATTCTGCACACCTGAATATAAGGTGATTTTCATTTCCAGCCTTCATATATATATACATTTTTATACATTTTTTATTATATTCAATGGGAAAAAATGGGTCATAATTATTGCATAAATATTAATTATATATCATAAAATTATCTCAAAACATCAAAAAATAAAATAAAAAATATTATTGAACAAAAATATATTTCATTGATTTTACTCAAATCTTTTTTATCTTAATCCCGCCCTCCGGGTCATTTTTGACCCGAAGGTCCTGAGTGTGACCCATAAATGAAGTACCCCAGAGGGTTAACGCTGTCCGAATTCACTCCCTCATTTCATTCACTCCTTCAAGTGAACTATATTAGTGGACTAACGTAGAGAATAGTGATTGAGGGTTTAGGGGGGCGATTTCAGATTCAGCCATGATTTCTCTTCTTAGGACTCTTAGTTTGTACTTTTTTGTTTCCTGTGTTTAGTTCCTGTTTCCTTTATTCCTTCGGTTCTCATGTGTTAGTTTCTCATTGTGCTTGGTTTCCTTTCTTTCCATTGATATTATCTTTGTTAATTTAGTTAAATAAACAGGGTTTGAAATTAACTTTTTCACTCACTGGCCAATTTGGCTACTACATTTTTAAGTTCTCTTACGAGAGGTTCTCTCGTATTGCGTAAGTTCCTTACGCTACGGGAAAGTATTCTTTCTTCGAGATTTCTGAAAAACCCAAAATTATCCTTAATTTTGTAACATTGTCAACGCAGTGCGGCAGCCTGGCAGACCATAGCAGGCTATTCCAGCGTGCTATTGACTGCTCTGCTGGCAACTGCAGCAGCCTATCGGTGAGCCCGCGTGACGTGGCGACCAATGAGGGCGCTTCGCGCCCACCTGGCTTCATTTGCCTACAGGTGGGGCGTGGCCACGTGTATATAAGCAGGGCTCACGGGCTGCATATTCGATTTTCTTTTCTTCAGCGAAGCCCTTCGCATCGCTGGATCTGGAACCCGCCGCCGTGATCGTGCAGACGAGCAAGCAGAGGACAGCGCCTGAAGAAGCCGGCAGCATCGCGCCACCTTCAGCCATCCGTGCCTGCTCTGCTATCCGGCAGCATTATATCCTTTCATTGCACGTGTTCTCGCCGTTGCGTCACACGTTTCATAAAAGAGCACGAGCGTTTTTATCAAAACGCCTCGTTCCACCTGCGGCTCGTGCCACGTGCAGCTCAGCACCAGAGACCGCCATGTGTCTGCGCTCTCTGTCTGGGCCGTGACCACGCCGCCGCCGCACTCCTCGCGGGCGATTGCCCCGAGTGCGAGGAACTCTCTATGTCGACCCTGCGGGCTCGACTCGAGCAGTTTTATGATGACATCACTCCGCTGTTCCCCCCCTCTTTTCAAGCCGCGCCACCGCGCCGCTTATAAGTGATGGTTGAAATGAACGGTCTCGGAGCGAGCCTCCTCCCCCTCTGTTCAAGCCGCGCCGCTTACAAGGGATGGTAGGAATGAACGGTCTCGGAGCGAGCCTCCTCCCCCTCTGTTCAAGCCGCGCCACCGCGCCGCTTGCGAGGGATTGTAGAAATGAACGGTCTCGGAGCGAGCCTCCTCCCCCTCTGTTCAAGCCGCGCCACCGCGCCGCTTGCAAGGGATGGTAGAAATGAACGGTCTCGGAGCGAGCCTCCTCCCCCCTCTGTTCATGCCGCGCTAATGCGCCGCTTACATACAAGGGATGGCAGAAACGGACGGTCCTGCAGCTCTCTTTACGTTACAAGAGAGCTGTTCTACCCTCGCGCACATTTCTCAGTCCCCTCATGAGTTCAGGCGACTGGAATTGTTCATATTGCTGTACACGAGCCTGTTAAGACACGCACGCCAGCGAACAAACGCCGTCATGAGACATGACGCTGACATATGCTCTCCAACGAACCCGCATTCCCCCCTGTTGGACCGCGCAGATTGCGCCGTTCACAAGGAATGTGAGTGCGCATGGTCACGAGCATGTTCAGCGCGCGCGTGCGCGCCGCACTCACCGGGAAATTAACAGAGGGTGTTTTCGTCCCGCTCTGGCCGGACGAACCGCCTTTCTCTAGCATTTCTCAGCCCCCTCTCCAGTTCAGGCGGCTGGAAATATTACTATTGCAGTAACGAGCCTGTCTTTTATGCACACACGACTGCCAACAAGCACGAGGACGTACTGCCATATGCTCGCGCTAACTGAACGCTATTGTGTCCCTCCCGGTAGCACAGTGGCAAAATCAGCGGCTGAAACGCCGGAGACCCGAGTTCGAGCCCAGCTCTCGTGGCAGATAAAAATGTTAACTGTCCGCTTCCCCGGGCTCGCGGCCAGCTTTTCTTACATACAGAAAGCTAACTTGCACCACGTGGCGCTCGAGTATTTTTGGGCGTCTATACATAAGGAGAGAATAGACGGTTAAGTCCCGCTGCGGCCGGACCACCGTTAAAACTCTGTTTTCCTGTCAGTCCCCACTCCTGTGGCTACTGCAGATGTTTTCCACGCAGCCTACGAGCCGGCGGACTCGCCCTCTCGCCTGTTTCCAACTGAAGCCCCTCCAAAGTCCTCCTAGCAGAAGGGGGAAGTGACGGTTAAGTCCCGCCGTGGCCGGACCACCGTCAAAACTCTTCTTCCTGTCAGCCCCCACTCCTGTGGCTGCTGCAGATGGCTCTCACGCAGCCAACGAGCCGGCAAAACTGCCCTCTCGCCTGTCTACAACCGCCGTTTTACGACGAACCAGAGAAATCACGAAGTTGCTTTTATTTCTGGTTGCACGGCTCACGCCGTATGTGTTTTCAAATGCAGTAAACGTGCCCACTTTTGTGTTCACCCCTGCACCCAAGCACCACAAATCCCGTGTCTCTCACTCACATAAAGCGGCCACCGGCCGCTCGAGTGCTAGAGTTAGGTCACGTGTCCGCTTATTTGCGCCCACGCCTAATCACCACACGCGCTGTCACACAGCCACTCTTAACCGGTCATGTTCCACGCGTAAGAGTTGTGCCCGCTCAAACGCGCTCACACATTTTCGCGAACATTCTGCCCCCGGCGCCATGCGCCGCGCCACACACCATTTGTTCTCCGCCCAAGGTGGCCGGAACGACGAGTGTAGGGCCACACACAAGCCACTCCCCGCTCGAAGCGGCAGAGATACAGTGTGTAAGGCGGCCAGCCATCGAGAGCGATCGGCTGGCCCACAGCACAGAGAGCGCGCGCACTGCGCCCGCCCCTCCTATACAGGCCGTCAAACCCGCAAAGCGCGGCGTTTTGAGCCCGGAGGCCGTTCTATCCCGTGTGGCACACGCGAGAGCGTGGGAAGCCATTCCAGGTGTATCAGAATGGGTGCTGAAAACAGTGAAGCACGGCTACACTCTGCAGTTCGCTCGCCACCCTCCGCGCTTCTGTGCGCGTACAGAGACGAGAGTGAGCGAGGAAGTAGCACATCTACTTCGAGCAGAAATAGCCATGCTGCTGTGCAAAGGGGCTATAGAACCGGTTCCCCATTCTATGAGCGAGTCAGGCTTTTACAGCCGGTATTTTCTCGTGCCAAAAAGGGATGGGTCGCTCAGACCGATTCTGGATCTGAGGCGTCTGAACAAAGCTCTTATGAGAAGATCGTTCAAGATGCTCTCGACCAAGCAGATCCTCGCGCATACTCGCCCGAGAGACTGGCTAATCTCCCTAGATTTGAAAGATGCATATTTTCAAATCAAGATAACGCCACGTCACAGGCCATTCTTACGATTCGCCTTCGACGGCCAGGCTTATCAATACACCGTCCTTCCGTTCGGCCTGTCACTAGCACCCCGTACATTTACGAAGTGCATGGACGCGGCCCTCGCTCCTCTGAGAAGTCGAGGGATGCGAGTGTTGAACTATCTGGACGATTGGCTCATCCTGGCGCAGTCAGAGGCCGAGCTCCTCGCCCACAGGGCAATGCTGCTCAGCCATCCGGACAGCCTGGGGCTCACGGTCAATTGGACCAAGAGCTCATTAGTGCCCACGCAATCAACCTCATTTCTGGGTTTGAATCTGGACACTGTGGCAATGTCAGCCCGACTGTCACCCCAACGCGCGCGCCAAGTTCAGCGCATGGCTGAGTACTTCCGGCCGGGCAAAATCGCACCTCTCAAGCTCTTTCAGAGGATGCTGGGACGTATGGCCTCAGCTGCAGCTGTGCTCCAGCTGGGCTTAATGCGCATGCGCCCGCTGCAATGCTGGTTAAACGCCTGAGTGCCTCACAGAGCCTGGGCGTCCGGAGGCTTCAGGATCAGAGTGACTCAGAGCTGTGTTTCAGCCTAGAGCCCTGGTTAGTAGCCGACTGGTACCAGAGGGGAGTGACGATGGGAGCCATCTCACACCGCAAGGTCATCTCGACGGACGCCTCCACCACGGGTTGGGGCGCCGTTTTCGAGGGCGGATCAGCCTCGGGCCTCTGGTCGAGCGAGGAAAAACTCCTACACATAAACTGTTTGGAGATGATAGCGGTAGAGAACGCGCTCAAGCAGTTTCTCCCGCTTATACGAGGACACCACGTGTTGGTCCGGTCGGACAATACCACAGTGGTGTCCTACGTGAACCGGCAGGGCGGTGTCAGGTCCAGGTGTCTGGGCAATCTGACAGAACGCCTGCTCTGCGCTCGCTGAGAGCTGCGCACGTACTGGGCCACCTCAATGTGGGCCCGGACAAGCTGTCCAGGGGCCTCATTCTCTCAGGAGAATGGTCCCTGCACCCCCAGACAGTCCAGCTGGTATGGCGCCTATTCGGCAGAGCGGAGCTCGACCTCTTTGCAACAAAAGAGAACGCCCGCTGCCCGACGTTTCTGTCCAAAAGTGAGGATGCGCTGTCCCAACCTTGGCCCAGCCTCCCGCTGTATGCTTTCCCGCCGATTTCCCTATTGCCCCAGGTCATAGCGAAAATCAGGGAGACGCGCCGCCCGGTGCTCCTTATAGCGCCGCGCTGGGAGAACCAGATTTGGTACCCAGAGCTGGTGAAGCTGTCGCACTCACCCCCCTGGCCAGTTCCGCTGAGAGCAGACCTCCTCTCTCAAGCAGGAGGGTCAGTTTGGCATCCCCATCCAGAGCGATGGTCTCTGCATGTATGGGTGACCAACGGATACCCGTTGACCTGCCCGAAGGGGTTATGAACACGATTTCACACTCTAGAGCCCCCTCGACGAGGCGGTTATATAGTTCTAAGTGGTCGGTGTTCACTGAGTGGTGTGTTTCCAAGGGATTGGACCCACAGCAATGTGGGGTCCAGCGGGTGCTCTCCTTCCTCCAGGAGCTGTTGGAACTGGGCAGGTCCCCTTCCACGCTCAAAGTGTATGTGGCGGCTATAGCAGCGTTCCCTCAGACGACGCTAGGTAGCACGCTAGGAAGGAACAAGCTCATCATCCGTTTCCTCAGAGGAGCCAGACGGATGAATCCCCCGCGGCCCCCGTCGGTTCCTATATGGGATCTGGCCTTGGTCCTAGAGGCCCTGAAGGCTCATCCCTTTGAACCGCTCGAGACTGTGGAACCAAGGTTCCTTTCGCTAAAAACCGCGTTCCTGATAGCTCTGGCTTCAGTGAAACGCGTGGGGGATCTACACGCGCTCTCAGTGAGCCCGACGTGTATGGAGTTCGGTCCTAATGACTCTAAGGTCATTCTCAGACCGAGGCATGGTTATGTCCCCAAAGCGATCGGCACTCCCTTCAGGGCGCAGATTATCTCCCTCTCGGCTCTGCCAGCATCCGACGAGGGGGACGGTGGCAATATCCTCTGCCCTGTCAGGGCATTGAGGGTTTATGTCACACGCTCCGCCGCCTTCAGGCGTTCTGAGCAGCTATTTGTTTAGTTTGGAGGGCGCACTAAAGGTCTCGCCTCCTCGAAACAGACCCTGTCCAGGTGGATAGTGGACGCGATTGCAACTGCATACGCTTCCAAACACCTGCAGTGCCCGCTAGGTGTCAGAGCACACTCCACCAGAGGCATGGCCTCTTCGTGGGCTTGGGCCAGAGGGATTTCCATCCACGATATCTGTATGGCGGCAGGCTGGGCCTCCCCGTCTACGTTCGTGAGATTTTACAATCTGGAAGTTCCTGCCTTACAGGCGAAAGTGTTATCAGTTCAATAGGGCTGTTGGTTCTGCCCAGTGATTCTGCGCAGACATAGCTCACATACTAGTAGTAAGTTCGGTACTAGGCTCATGTGAATTTGAAGGAGACCGGCGGTGCCGTTCCCTCATTTACGAGACGAGCTGTTGTGAGTTTGAAGGTGACCGGCGGTGCCGTTACCTCACTCATATAACAAGATATTGTGAATTTGAAGGCGACCGGCGTTGCCGTTCCCTCATTCATGAGACAAGGTGTGGTGAATTTGAAGGAGACCGGCAGGTGCCGTTCCCTCATTCATGGGACAGGGTGTTGTAACCACCTGTTGTAACCACCCGTCAGTTCAAATGAAGTGTCCGTATATGTGGTGGCCCGTTTCCTTTACCGGCCACCCTGCCCGAGCAGTGTTTTTTCCCCGGTTCCCTGGGATACATATGCTGTATGCGAGGCGCGCACGGCGTTGACAATATGTTCCCGTAGCGTAAGGAACTTACGCAATACGAGAGAACCTCTCGTAAGAGAACGATACTCGGTTACTTAACGTAACCTCGGTTCTCTCTAGAAGAGGGAACGAGTATTGCGTTCCTTGCCGTGCGCCCCGCGGGCTTTTACGCTTCAGAACTACGAAAACCGAATATGCAGCCCGTGAGCCCTGCTTATATACACGTGGCCACGCCCCACCTGTAGGCAAATGAAGCCAGGTGGGCGCGAAGCGCCCTCATTGGTCGCCACGTCACGCGGGCTCACCGATAGGCTGCTGCAGTTGCCAGCAGAGCAGCCAATAGCACGCTGGAATAGCCTGCTATGGTCTGCCAGGCTGCCGCACTGCGTTGACAATGTTACAAAATTAAGGATAATTTTGGGTTTTTCAGAAATCTCGAAGAAAGAATACTTTCCCGTAGCGTAAGGAACTTACGCAATACTCGTTCCCTCTTTTAGAGAGAACCGAGGTTACGTTAAGTAACCGAGTATCGTTTCCGGCCATTCAGAACTTCTACTAGCCAAAAAGAAAAAAAAGAAAAGGAAAAAAAGATTAATAAACCAGATCAACTACATGCGGCAGTGGCTCAGTGGTTCATGTAGGTTGTCTACAAACTGGAAGGTTGGTGGTTCGATCCCCGGTTCCACCTGAACAAGCGCCGAGGTGTCCGTGAGCAAGACACCTAATCCCAGCTGCACCCGACGAGCTGGATGGCGCCTTGCATGGCTGACACCGCCGTCGGTGTGTGAATGGGTGAATGTGAGGCAAATGTAAAGCGCTTTGGATGGCTGTAGGTCTGTTAAAAGTGCTATATAAATGCAGTCCATTTACCATTTACGTCACTGTCACATACACAGAAGAGGACAGACAAGGTTATCACAAATAATAAGTCTTTATTGCAGAGGGAAAGGAAGCAGAGCAGGGATTCAATGGGTAAGAGATATATGCAGATTAAATATCACTTAAAGCTTACCTGGTTGTAATGCCGTGGTTTCTCTTGCAGATGGTGACTTGTGAAGCAGGCTGGTGCACGGGGATTCCAGAGTGATCACGATGGGGATCAGAAGACAAAAGACAGAAGATAGATCTGGATAAATGGGTAGGTACTCAGGTGAGTCATACAGGCAGGTTTTCTGGTGAGGTCGGCGTCTGTAGCTTGGATTAGCAATGAGACCAGACCAGGAGGTGAAGGGAATGATGGTTAATAAAGGGTGTCTGAATAAAGCATCTGGACTGTCTCAAAATGGTCGGTTCGGTTAATCTTAGAGATGCTTTTAGCCTTTGACATTTGCATATAAATTAAGGTCCTGGCACGAAGGAGTCTGTACTGAATTTCTCCTCATTTCACATTTGCTGTCTTGGCCGATGCTAAGCAGAAACACCTCGAATCTTCCGCTGCCCTTGTGACTTCAAAGAGATCATAATCAACCCATGTCCCTCTCCCCACAGCGGGCCTGGACATTGAGAACCTCATACCTCAACCTCATAATTAAACTATTCCCAAAAGTACATATTCCTGTGTGTATGCATGTCCCCTATATTATGCTAGTTTAGTTATGTGTGAGTAATGTTTAGGTCATTTTAAATGCTTATGTGTAAGAATGTATCTCTGCTTTAATATCTCTCAACCATCTACTTCTTGCATTTGAATTTCTCCTCTCATTAAGCCTTAACCAAATATGGGTAGTATGTTACGATTAAATGTATTACACTATTTGTTCCATCCTTTGGATTAAAAATGACCCAATCTGACACCATAATAAATCCGGTAAATTAAGTAATCAAACAGACAAAGATACTTTTCTCCTGCCTAAAGTTCCCACCTATGATTGGTAATTTTTTGGTTAATGTGCCTTTAAAGGACAATGACACAAGCACCTTTTTGCTCAGTCAATTCCTAACTTGCAACGAGACAAACTTCCTTTCCTCACTTTCCGGCACCATTTGCTTTCAATAGCCAACTTCCCGCGAATCGACAACCCGACCATTGGAAGAACCAAGAGAAAGTTTCAGCTCACGAATGCTCCATGCAAGTATCAACTTTATCGAACTTTAGATGCGTTTAAGCTGTGCCCCTGTTTTAAGGTGATTTTTATTCTTTGCTGGCTCTAAAGGTTAACTGTTTGTGAATTTGCCATTCCTTGTTCTTCTCTCTCTCTCTCTTTACTTTTCGTTATTCTGTATAGTATATGTATTTTTTGTTTAGTCATATGTATTCGTGGTATCATTTATTAAAACCATTGTATCCATGTTTGATTGTCCCTGTTGCTGCTCACAAAATCTTAGTCACTTTAATGTTCAGATTTTGGTACAAGCTATAGTATCGTTGAGTACTTTAATTAATACTCTAATAGAACCGGAAGTTTTTCTTCGCAGCCAGAAGAATAATCTTTCTGAAGATCTGATTAAAACTTTGTGAGAATTTATAAGAAGATTGTTGGATGAACGGATCAGTCAATGTGAAATTAATGCTTTAAAGGTTATTCTGAACTGATATAGCCTATATATTCATAATTAATTACAATCTGTGTTATGAATTATCTATATATTGCACAAATACATAGGTTAGGTATTTCCCTTGGTGATTTGGATATTTATAATTTGATTATAAACACGTTATGATTAATTATGAATAAATAAATATAAATGCATATAATTCCCTATTGAGCTAATTTATTAACATGTAGCTGAGTCGCTACAAGGGTGTCTTGATGAGGGTGTGCAGGTGCAGGTGCTTAGAACTCAGGTGACAATGGCCCTAAATGGCACCCTAAACCCTCACGGTCTTCCTCTGAGTCCGTACTTTCACAACGTAATGCCGCTTTGACACCAGTGTGGGCTCTGCAGAAGTGCGCATCTAGGGCGCACATCGACCTCAAACGGGGCGCTCGTGAGCACCCTTCTCAGACCTAAAATGACAAATGGAACACTCTGCGGTCTCGTGGACTTAACGGACACAAGCACGCAAAGTCCATTGTAAGTCCACAAGACGGAAAGTGCACATTAAGTGTGCCATTTGGGACAGGGCCAATGATGGCTGACTGAGTGCAGGTGAGCAGGGAGGATACTGGGAAGTGTAGTGCAGATCTGACCGGTGACTGAGTGAGCTGGTGACTGTGACAGTCATAGCTTATAAAGGCCTATATATATTTATGTATAATAAAATTTGAATTTCATACATTAATTCCTTATTCAAACAAAGTCCTGTAATCCAGCCAACTCCTCCCTTCCTCTTTCATCTTCATCACCACAAATATATTTTAGGTAGATAGATCAATACAGGACAAAGAACATCAAACAACACGCAGAAAAAAATATATTTTCATCTCACTTAGCGTATAGATATTCTGCAGCGCAATACGTTGTATCATGATGACTCACGAGTGATTTGACAGTGTTAGCTGCCACAGTTGATTTTTACAAGGGTTGGCATGTATTCATTTCAAACCCTGTAAATAAAGTAAAAGCTGAATTTAGATCCTCATTTCCTCTTCCTTGCCTGACTTCAACGTAACACACACTGTAATAAAGTGACATTAGCTGCCACCGCTGGGGAAGCAGCAATGGCACACACATACGCACATACATACTGATTTCATTCATTCCCCTTCTCGTTCCTCCCTGCCGTTGCCACTATCAGAAGCGCGGGTGCACACGCAATACTGATAGCACATGGACATTCACCAATTTCTCCATTCTCTCATCCATATCTATGTCCCGGTCATTTCATACACTTACATTGCACCGTCTTATTGTTTCGTCCCGTATTGTTTGTCTGTGTGGGTGTAGTCAGTCTTCCCGGGGGAAGCTGCGCTGGTCAAACCCAGAGCCATAGAGAGAGAGAGTTGCGACAACTCCATAGACTCCAATGGAACGTTTTTTTTTTACAGCAATGGCGGCTCGTGGAGACTCTCAATAGTTCCCGGAAGTAGCAGCCGCGCCATAGAGTTACAGCAGAACAGACCGTTTGTGATGCACTTTTAAAAGGTAAGACGTTTAATCAGTAAGATTTTAAATTATCAGCACATCTTAATCAAAATAACTTGTACATTAAAGCCTGCTTGTGTAGATTATTCATCATTATTTTTTTTTATATTTTAAAAACAACATCGCTGTAACTACATACTCATGCTACATACACATGTCGATGTGCAATAAAATTATTGAAAATCAATGCATTTATTGAGTATTAATTACCAAAAATCGCAGTTCTGTCACTGTGACTATCAATTTGAATTGCCCGCCAAAGCACTTCCTGGAACTATTCGAGGTCTACATGAATCACGTGACTATCAAGCGTTTTGAACTTCCGTTGTCGCAACTCTCTCTCTCTATGGCTCTGGTCAAACCGAACGAGCAAGCGACGGCCACTTATGACGTCACGGCCTGAGTTGCGCTAGCGCAGTGCAACCGGAAGCTGACGAAACCATTGTTAAGTATGAATAGGTGTTTGTGTCAGTATTCAATGGTCAAGATTATGTGTTAAGTGTATTATGCATGAAGGGATTATGTGTTTATTATTATAATTATAAATCGGAATCGGATTATTAGTGATTGGTTATAACTGATGGCAAGTAGATGAGGTACTTGTGTAGGCATTAAATGTTATATGTACCTGTAAATGGTGTGGCCCAAAAGGGGTGGGGTTTGGCCTATAAAAAACCCAGGCCAAACCTAAAGACAGGACTTGTTTTACCAAGTCGATGAGTTCTACTGTGGTGCCTCAGGAAAACCCAAATCCGTTGTATACTGTGGATACCTGTTTGGATTGTAAACATATTTATTTTATTTATTTATTTTTCTGTTTGTTTTGGCATTTTTTTGGGACACTTGTACATATTCTTCACTGTGGACGAACCTCTCTGACACTGTAAATAAATTCCACTCCAGAAAACCTTGGAGTTTTAGTACCCTTATAGCACATTGTTGCCCTGAGGCAACAAACCAATATCTAGTTCAGGGGGGTACACATTTTATGATGGATATATTATCAGAGACCCCCAAGCTCCCAAAAAATGGGGTGAAATATTTATATTCATAGAGGGTTAATGTAAATTTTTGGTTTGAGTTTTTTGTTAACTTTTTTGGGGTTTTCTGTTGCTTGTGTTCTGAATTCCTGGCCCAAAACCAGATGAGAACAACAGCAGTATAGTATTGATTGTATCAGGCATTGATGCTTAGTATCATATCAAATAAAATAAGGATGACCAGGATGAGGACACAAGAGAATTCCATCAGGATTGTTTATTTCATCTTCTGTCAAACTGCCACAAATCATGTTTATAATCCAGTGTGCTGTGCTGGAAATCTCATCTAAACTAGAAAAAAGAGGAAAATACACTCCACTACAGCTCTACAAGAAATAAAGGCCTAGCCAAGTAAATGTACAGGTATTGATCAGGCATCTGTCTGGGTATGTGTGTAAGATTGGCTAACAGGCCCGGCACATCTAGGGTTTATGTACTTCTCTGTTGCACACACTCCTATTTGATATACTTTGCTCTTTTATCTTTCACCTGGAAAAAATGCACTAAAACACATATAAGTAAGTAATTTTACCTGTGTGATTAGAGATGTTAGAGAAAATGTGGCTTTTGGCAAACCATTTAAAGATGACGTATACTATTCAAACGTTTGGGTTTGAATGGGAATGTTTTGAAGGAAGCATCTGTTGCTTACCACGACTGCATTTATCAAAAATACTGTAAAGACAATAATATTATGAAATATTAAAATGTAAAATAACTGTTTTCTATGTGAAAATATTGCAAAATGTACTTTATTACTGTGATCAAAGCTGAATTTTCAGCATCAATACTCCAGTGTCACATGATCAGCCTTCTAATATGATGAAACATGTCTGATTTTTATCTTGTTAAAAAGATGTCCTGCTTTAAATCTTTGTGTAAACTGTAATACTTTTATTCTTTGATGAATACAAAAGTGTAAAAGTAATGTAATGTCAATAAAAAGGTCTTTATCCACAGTTTTGATAAATTGAATGCATCCTTGCTGAATATAAGTATTAATTTCTTAAGAAATCTTACTGATCACAAACCTTTGAGTGGTGGTGTATGTAATATGCTGTTATTTACTTATAATACAATCTCAAATGCTTATACAATTGTAATGTTTATATAGATAAGACGAGAAGCCTCATTCATGTTCACATGCCATTTGATGCCTTAGGTAAAAACAATCTATGTTTTAAATGTCATTTCAGCAGGTCCATTAGAAAATATATGATTTGAAAGAAATAGTCATTATTGTATCCATGACATTAACCAGATCCAGCACAGGTGCTTACAGGGCACATATGAGGTTTGTGTTTTATTAGTGTATCAGAAGCCTTCTGTTTATTGTCTTGATACTTTTTCATTCCCTGTGGCATCAAAAAACCTTTTCCCTGCTGTGTCCTTTGCTTTCTCCAATGTCTTTTCTTTTAGTGTTCATCTTTTTAAAAACACTTTTTATGAGAATTTACAAAATGACTTCAAGCTGATGAGATGGTCCTTTTTTAGGTCTTTTTAGAAATGCACACATTTTTTTAATTTCTCTTAGTAACAGACACAGTGGATTGAGTGAATCTTTTTAAAGCAATGATTTGCCCAGCAATGATTTGAATGAAAGTGGATTAATATACATTTAATTATTTATTAAGCCCACTTCAAGGCCAGCTTGTTCTTATGACTTTCATCCATTTTCACAGAGATCAGATTCGGTTAATTCATCTTATAGGCTTGTTCTGTTTGAAGGTATATTATTTATTTATCTTATCTTTTTTGTGGAATGACATCTGACTCTTGACATATAAAAGGTCTGTTCAGTTCATACTTTGAACTGGAAATTGATGGGATGATGAATTCTCAAAGAGTTTAAACACAGACATGAACTTCTCATTTGCAGACAGATTGCTCCCTGGAGTATGTCAGTAAAGTCAAATTTATGTCTGAAAACATATTGCCGATTGTTGGATCAAAAAATTACACAGATAAACCACAGCGTTTTCTAATCTCTGCTGCCCTGAAAATATGCAAATTTCTAAAATATTCAAAGCTAATTTGAATGTAAGTGATTCATCCTCATTTGTAAGTCACTTTGGTTAAAAGCATCTGCTAATTGAATAAATGTAAATGTAAGTTTTATTTAGTGTACATTTTCCAGCTCTGACTTAATTACAAATGACATAATTTGCTGCTTTCCCGCCATGTCATAATTACTGTAGTCTCAAAATGAAAACATGTTATTTTCAGAGCTGTTCACACCCTCGCACTTATCCATTTCTGTGGCAAAACTGTCAATGTCTAAATTAATCTGTAGATACGTGGTACAAAGTAGGTGCTCTCAGACAATTCCCATCTTACAAGCTCTACGAGCATGCAAACGCTTTTTACAAGTTGAAACCACGTAATTGTGGTAATTGGGACTTGCCGTGACCGCACCTACTGGCTAGTTACACATTTTAAAAGATATTGCCTAGTTAGATGTTAATGTAGTAAGATTGTAGATTAAGTTTTTTTTTTCTTAAAAAATGCTTTGCTGTAGTTTAACTCCAGAAAGCCTGAAACAAGAAATAAGTCTGTGTAACAATGTTCAGTTCGGGTAAGGAAGGAAGAAGACAGGGTCAGCTTTGGGGAGACTCGGTAAGCTTTTATTACTCTCTTTTTCCTTAGAACCAACACAACAATAACACGCTCACTAGCGTTTCTCAATAAGGCAATACTTTCTGTATCTCAGTCCATATGCTTTCCAGAGCTCTCTTAGTTTCTCCCACGGCTTCCGAGTCTCCAGCTGGTCTCTCTCTCTCCCAATGTGCTCCTTGAGCTGGTTTTATGCCATCTCCACTCCCATTACTGGAACAAGACACAGGTGTTAATCATTTGAACTTGATCCACTTAGGCTGCTCTTGTCTCCCAACTCTCTCTCCTGTCACAGACCTCGCTAAACCACTCCCCTCCTGGCACAGTCTGTTTTTCTTTTTTTTCTTTTAACAGTTTATTGAGCCATTACACAATATCTTTATTTATACTACGGGACTGGAGTCTTCATCGTGAAGTTCCAAAAAGTCCAAAATCTTTCAAAGGACCGGACCCTTCCACTACCCCATCTTAGTACAAAGACAATAGTTGGTCCTCTGCCTCCTCCAAAAAACTCTCTTGAGGGTGACCTGATGTATTGAAGATGCCTGCTGAGTTCATGCTGATATTGATATTTGATTCTTAAATGAATCATTCTTTTAAGCTGCTATTCGGTAGATTTTTTAAGTGGACATTTATGTGATTAAAGCCAAGTCAACGTCGACTAGTCGTTGATGACGTCATTAATAAACAAATAAGCCTGAACCTTGAGCTGAGACTCGAACGCGGGTTCGAGACGATCAGCGACTAGTCAACATCAAGCTTAAGGCCTGGAACACACTAGATGGTTTTCTTAATCGATTTTAAAACTGTGGTAGACCACGGACATAGAGACAGAGCGACACGCGTCATAATCTGAAAACCACGCCCACCGAAGGGACAAAACGCTCACCATTGACTTTTATTGCGTGAAGCGGCCTCCTTGTCATTTATGACTTATAACAATAAACAGAACAATGTCTAAAGGCTTATATGTGACAAAGTGTACAGCAAACAAGCTAAAAAAAACCCAGAACCAAAAACCCAGAAGTTTTTATAAGCTGTTGACCCCAAAAAACGAGCGTTTCAGGACACAAAAGGGGATACAGGCAATTGAGACAGAGCGTGACATGTTATATTACACTGAGAACTACACCCAATAGAGGGGAACGTAATCGGCGACAGGAAATATAATATATAAAACTGACATTTGGATATTTGACTTGACAGTTACAAAATGTTTACTGCACACATGGGCATACTGAGTGCCAGGATCCCAAAATGTACCCATTCTTCCTGCTGATGCTTCACGTATTATTGCCTGTATCCCCTTTTGTCTCCTTAAATGCTTGTTTTTTTGGGTCGACAGCTTATAAAACTTATTTCTTTGTTTTTTAGCTTGTTTGCTATTCACCCTGTCACATAGCAGCTTTTAGACATTGTTCTGTTTTTTGTTATAAGTCAGAAATGACAAGGAGGCCGCTTCACGCAATACAAAGTCAATGGAGAGCGTTGGATTGCCCCCCTAACCCCAGACTAGTTTAAGCAGACTAGTCGACTAGTCTGTGCAACCCCTGCGGTTGAACCGGTTCACAAAATCGAACGTCTCGGTTACGGATGTAACCCTCGTTAGTGTAACCCACGTAACGTTAGTGACTAACGAATGGGGGTTTCGCTTAGAAGCCTATCATCTTCGAGCTTAGAGAAAACGCCCAATGGCATGCCAATGCCATGGGGCATGCGGAATTTGCATACGTAACTCCGCCTCACCGCGTGAGTATATAAGGAAGTACGTGGCAATATCGCATTATGTTACCTGCTTGAGGAGCCAAGACTGAACTCCTGCGTTCCAGGTAGCACAGCTGAAGTGGCAACGGGACGTTACGTCTCCGTTCCCTCCTCAGGGAACGAGGGTTACATCAGTAACCGAGACGTTCCCTTTCGTTCATTCACTACGACGTAACGTTAGTGACTAACGAATGGGGGTCCCAATATAATCCCGCCACTCAGCTGTCTTCCAGCGCCCTGCGTAAGTGTGAGTACCCTGTCGTAAGACTAATACGGACGAAGGACTCCCACTTAACACAGGAATACCAAGGTACACTGGGAAGCATATCCCAGTGAGGGAATGCCAAGATGCCTACCCGTGGGGAGGACTTAAGAGACACATATGACCCACTAAGGGCTGCATATGGAAGATCTCTAGGGCACCAGCCGAAGGTGGATTTTTAACCCTAGGGGCGGCGGTGACACGCCAAGGGAAGAAACCCGCTCGCTGCGGAGACTTACGGCGAAATACACATGTGGGGGTCGCCGGAGGGGAACCATGCACATGGGGCACCTGGCCGGACATGAGGGTCTGGGCTCGAAAGGGCAGACTGAACTGATGTCGGCGTCGACAGTGCTGGAGGAGCTCAGGGCTCTCGGGGAGCTCACCTGAGGAAAAAATCGCACGTATCCAGTCCGTGGAGTGGAATGGCGAGCAAGCGAAGACACCTGAGCCTGGTCCATTACCGGCCCCTCGGGGGGGCGAGTACATAGTCGGACACTGGCTCCACTCGGAGACTGTAGAATCTGGCGAATGTGTTAGGTGTCGCCCAGCCTGCAGCTCTGCAGATGCTAGCGAGGCGCCATGCGCTAAAGCCCAAGAGGAGGCCACACTCCTAGTGGAGTGTGCCCTCACACCAAGGGGACATGGTCGACCTTGCTGCTGGTAAGCCAAAACAATGGTGTCCACTATCCAGTGAGACAGCCTTTGCTTTGAGAGAGCACTTCCCTTCCGCTCTCCACCATAACAGACAAAGAGCTGGTCTGAGGTCCTGAAACACTGCGTCATGTCTACGTAGGCGCAGAGGGCGCGTACTGGACAGAGCAATGCCAAGGCTGGGTCTGCCTCCTCCAAAGGCAGCGCTTGCAGGTTCACCACCTGGTCCTTAAACGGAGTGGTGGGAACCTTGGGCACATATCCAGGCCGGGGTCTCAGGATCACGTGAGAGTTAGCCGGCCCGAACTCCAGGCACGCTTCGTCAACCGAAAATGCCTGCAGGTCCCCGACCCTCTTAACTGAGGCCAATGCGGTCAGCAGAGCCGTCTTCATAGACAGGAACTTAATATCAACCGACCGCAAAGGCTCAAAGGGAGGTCTCTGCAGAGCACTTAACACTACTGCGAGGTCCCAAGAGGGTACGAGAGGAGAGCGAGGAGGATTCAGTCTCCTCGCTCCCCTCAGGAACCTGATGACCAGGTCGTGCTGACTTACCTTCTTGTTCTCCAAGAGATCGTGGTGGGCAGATATTGCGGCCACATATACTTTGAGGGTGGAGGGAGACAGCCTTCGCTCCAGCCCTTCTTGGAGAAACTCAAGCACGGACCCGATCGGGCATTTCCAGGGGTCTTCTTGGCAGGAAGAGCACCAGGTGACGAAGAGGTTCCACTTCAACGCATAGGCATGCCGAGTGGACTCTGCCCTAGCGGAAGTGATGGTGGCGACCACCGTAGGTGGCAGGCCACTCAAACCTGCCGCGTCCCGTCTAGGAGCCACACGTGGAGGCTCCAGAGGTCGGGACGCGGGTGCCATAGGGTGCCCCGTCTCTGAGTAAGGAGGTCCGGTCTCAGAGGAATAGGCCAGGGAGGGGCTGTCGCAAGGAGTATGAGTTCGGGGAACCAGGTCCGGCCGTGCCAGTACGGGGTGACCAAAAGGACCTGCTCCTTGTCCTCCCTGATCTTGCACAGGAGCTGTGCGAGTAGGCTCACTGGGGGGAACGCATATTTGCGTAGGCCCCGCGGCCAGCTGTGCGCCAGTGCATCCGTGCCGAGTGTGCCCTCGGTCAGGGAATAGTACAGGCTGCAGTGGGAAGAGTCGTGGGAGGCAAACAGATCTACCTGTGCGTCGCCGAACTGTTCTCAAATCAGCTGAACCGTCTGGGGATGGAGTCTCCATTCTCCCGGGAGAGGCTGAATATGACTCCCGGAATATGGACAGCACGAAGGGACCTCAGGCGCTTCTGACTCCATAGGATGAGATGGCGGGCGAGTTGAGACATACGGCGGGAGCGTAGACCGCCCTGGTGGTTGATGTACGCTACTACGGCCGTGTTGTCTGACCGGACAAGCACATGTTGACCCTTCAGCAGCGCTCGGAAGCGGTGCAGGGCGAACCGTACTGCCAGCAACTCGAGGCAATTGACATGCAAGAGGCGCTGGGGTCCTGTCCAGGAGCCTGCGGCTGCTTGTCCATTGCACATGGCACCCCAGCCCGTGGCAGAGGCATCCGTCGATACGACAACATGCCTGGAAACTCGTTCTAAGGGCACACCGGCCCATAGAAAACTGAGGTTCGACCACGGGGTGAGCGTCTGTAAGCAGGCCTGAGTCACTTGGACCCGGAGCGTGCCAGACTGCCATGCCCATCTCGGGACTCGATCACGAAGCCAGTGCTGAAGCGGTCTCATATGAAGCAATCTGAGCGGCGTTACCGCAGCTGCAGATGCCATATGCCCCAGGAGCCTCTGAAATAGTTTCAGTGGAACCGCACTCTTGCTCTCGATTTGACAGAGGCAAGTCAGCAGAGACTGCGCGCGCTCGCTCGTAAGCGGCGCGCACATGGCGACCGAGTCGATCTCCATACCGAGAAAAGAGATCCTCTGCACGGGGCAAAGTTTGCTCTTTTCCCAGTTGACCCGAAGGCCCAGACGGGCTAAGTGGTGGAGAACCAGATCTCTGTGTCCGCACACCTGCTCTCGAGAGTGGCCCAGTATGAGCCAGTCGTCGAGGTAGTTCAGGATGCGGACCCCGTGCTGCCGAAGGGGCGCAAGGGCTGCCTCGGCAATCTTCGTGAAGACGCGAGGGGACAGAGATAGCCCAAATGGGAGAACCACGTACTGATATGCCCGCCCCTCGAAAGCAAACCGTAGGAACGGTCTGTGTCGAGGAAGGATGGAGACATGGAAGTAGGCGTCCTTCAGGTCGATCGCTGCAAACCAATCGTAAGGACGAACGCATTCGAAAAGGCGTTTCGCAGTCAACATCTTGAACGGAAGCCGGTGAAGGGATCGGTTCAAGATGCGAAGGTCCAGGATTGGTCGTAACCCACCGGTTTTCTTGGGTACAATGAAGTAAGGTCATTTCGGCCGGAGGGACAGGCTCGATCGCACCCTTCGCCAGTAGAGTGGCAATCTCCGCACGCATGACGGGGGCATGGGCCCCGGTCACGGTATAGCGGACTCCCCTGTAACGGGGAGGAGCCTGCGCGAACTGAATCGCGTAGCCGAGCCTGACAGTCCGCGCAACCCAGCGGGACAGCCCCGGAAGCTGAAGCCACGCTTCCAGAGACTGCACCAACGGGGTCATACGGACGGCAGACGTACCCAGGGTGGGGCAGCGAGGCAGCGTTACCGGCCCGGACAGGGGAGGCTGTTGGGTGTCCCGGGGTCGGGGCACGGTTAACGGCTGCGCCCTGACAGAGGAGACCAGGGAAGGACGCACGTTCCACTGGGGTCTGCTCTGCCAGGTGGCTGGCGACAGAGAGGGACGAGAGTGGCGAGACCCGAGGGTGGCGCACACTGCCGTCACCGATCTCTGGGGGCTCAGGGATGGGGTTGTCAGTTCTGTCTTTAACCACATTAGGGTGCTGCTGACCCGGGGGCCAGCAGCTGAACAAAAGATTCTCCCCCGGCCCTCCACCGGGGAAGGAGCGGCCCTGCTGCCGTCTCCTGGAAAGAACTGCCCATCCCTGAGCCGTCCACATCAGGAGCGCCGCTTAGCCTGGCGTTTTTTTCGCGGGCTGCGGGGCTGGAGCGGACTGGGACGCCTTCCTGCGGCTGCCTCTGCGCGGCCCGGGTGGAGGCTGCTGCTTGGGTGGCGCAGAGGTAGAGGGAGCCGCAGGAGGGCGCTCTCGGCGGCGAGCAGGCTGAGGCAACTGCGCAGGCGGTGGGGTGGAGGCAGCAGCTGACCGCCGGGACAGGATATATTTTATAGCCTCAGTCTGCTTCTGAGCGGCCGAGAACTGTAGGGCGAAGCTCTCGACCGCTCCGCCGAATAGCCCATCCTGGGATATGGGGGCGTTGAGGAAACGGGTTCGCTCAGCGTCACGCATATCGGCCAGGGTGAGCCATAGGTGTCGCTCCTGGACCACATTTGTGGACATCACCTGACCCAGTGAGCGTGCGGTCACCTTCGCCGCCCGGAGAGCGAGGTCGGTGGCGGCACGCAACTCATTGCTGAGTCTTGGGTCAGCCCCCCCCTCGTGCATATCACACAGCAACTTGGCTTGGTAAGCCTGAAGAGTTGCCATGGTATGCAAAGAAGCAGCGGCCTGCCCCGCAGCTCTATAGGACTTCGCCACCAGGGATGACGAAAACCTACAGGCTTTGGAGGGGTGCTTTGGGTCACCACGCCAGGACGAAGCACTCTGAGGACACAGTTGCATCGCAACAGAACGTTCGACTGGGGGGACCCCAGTGTACCCATTAGCCGCGGCTCCATCGAGGGAGGTGAAGGCGGAAGAATTCGCCAAACGTTCGCGGGAAGACAACGGGGACTTCCAGGAACGCGCGATCTCTTCATGCACCTCGGGGAAGCAAGGATTTGGAGGAGCGGTCGGACGGGTGTCCGAGCGCGCCGCCCCCAAAAACCAATCGTTCAACCGCGAACGCTCAGGCTGAGGCAGAGGGTTCCACTCCAACCCAAGCGCTGCGGCGGCCCGAGACAGCATGGCTGTCAATTCTGGGTCCGACTCGGGCAATGCTGGCGCACCCGAGGGTGGCAGCACAGCCGAATCATCATCCTCAGATGACTCCAGCCCACCTTGTGATGCGGCGATAGACATCTCTTCGTCCTCCGCCGCGCCAAACGCCACAGTCGGGACAGCAGGAGCCGGCCCCGATGTAGACGCTTGAGCACGGGCCGGGTCAGGTGCATGAGAGGGTGGTGTGGGCTGAGGAACTAGCGTCGGAGCTTTGTTCCACACCGTCACCCTCAGATCACCCTGCCCACCAGCCAAAGTGCCGCCTCCAGGGGAGACGGCAGATTGGGGGGTGGCAGAGGGGACTCTCATTCCGGCATCAGCACGGAATTCACGGAGTCTTGATCGTAGCACCGAGATGGCCAGGTTCCCGCAGAGAGAACATGAGTCATCCACGAGCGCTGCCTGAGCGTGCTGAAAGCCCAAACACATCACGCAGTGCTCGTGCCCGTCGAAAGACAGAAGAGATCGACCGCACCCAGAAGTGCACGGACGAAACATCCTGAAAAGGACGTGTCACGTGCAAGCTCTTTTGTGAGAGGAAACTTTGCAGTCGATGCCGAAGCGCCCAGGGAAACACACACCAGCTGTCAGACAGACCACTGCGCAGATCAGCAGGCAGGAAGTATGCAATCACTGGAACGCGCCGTCACACCAACACCGACTGGAAAGCTGCTCGTCTCGAAGAAGCTGACAAGTCTCAGAAGGCTGTAGGAGTGAAGAGGTCCTCTTGGCTCCGAAAGCAGAAACATAATGCGATATTGCCACGTACTTCCTTATATACTCACGCGGTGAGGCGGAGTTACGTATGCAAATTCCGCATGCCCCATGGCATTGGCACGCCATTGGGCGTTTTCTCTACGCTCGAAGATGATAGGCTTCTAAGCGAAACCCCCATTCGTTAGTCACTAACGTTACGTCGTAGTGACTGAACGAAAGGGAACTTTAGTTCAAGCGCAAGATACACATCTGAAGTAGCATGTGCACTCTTGTGCAATAACAAGTGAGCCAATGAGCTTGTCCTGAAGAGTTACTGAATCAAAGAATTTGTTCGAAATGAACGAATGAAACCTACAGGCAGAGTTGAAAGTCAGCTTTTTCAGTCATGTTCGACTCAAAAAGAACCAAAAAATATTCAGTTCTAACTGTCAAAGGCTGCATACGAAAGCTTAAAAATGTTGCCTTCGATAGTTGAGCTAAAAATAAAGATGGCGTCTGAAAGTTGTGGTTGGTGGTCAGTTTGTGTGTAAATTTACAGTTTTGACCGTTTTCCACTTTTAAAGTTATTTCTAGCAAGATATTACTATTATAATAATTAAATATTTGCTCAGTTATTACCAAAGCTTGCTCTATTTTGTTGTAGATCCAGGTTATCAAGGTTATCCAGAAGAACTGTCCTTTTTAGTCAGAGATGACTGAAAAGTTGACTTTCAACTCTGCCTGTAGGTTTGTTTCATTCTTTTTGAGCCAATTATTCGATTCAATAACCCGTCAGGACATACTTATTGACTCATTTGATGTTGCCCAAGCAGTGTGCGCGCTACTTTGGATGCACGTTTTGAATCATCATCTTGGAACTAAAGTTCTGCAGGAAAGACTCGGGAGAATTATATCAACAATAGTGCATTTAATAATAGCTCAGCAAGCTAATAATATACAGAGTCAATTTGGCGTAGGCCCCGTCCGTAGGCATAATCCGAGGGTATCGGATCTGCAATTCCTGCCTGAAGACAAGGGCAGGGGCGCAGCCGACCCCCCGGGAGGTATGGACAGGACCATCCTGGTGGTGGTGGGGAGGATGGGGGTAATCGTTGCTTCAGATCTGCATAATCGTCGCTTCAGATCTGCGTAATCGTCACTTCAGTATCTGCGAACTCAAACATGTGTAAGTACCGGGCTTTTATACGGTGAGCATGAGAATATAATTGGGTTAGAATGAAGGCAATAAGTGACGTAGTAATTGAGTCTTCCCAGCAGAACTTATGCTAGAGCTTTCATTTCAATTCAGCTTGATTTGGCACAACCTGTTTTCCGCTTAAAAGAAGGATTTATTCAAGAATTGAACATCACTAATGTTGAGCTGGTTGGTCATTCTGTTGCGATTTGAAAAGTGGAGAGGATCTAATTGCAAGCAGTCTTCATTTAACATGATGAAGATCATCCAGACTTAGAGAAAACAATCCAATATAAAAATAGCTTTACAAATGCATGGGTCCCACTTTATATTAGGTGGCCGTAACTAGTATGTACTTACATCAAAATATAAGTACAATGTACTTATTTTGTCTATATTTTATTGCAAAACACTTTTGCTGATATTGAGGTGGGATACGGGTAAAGTTAGGGACAGGTGTGGTGGTATGGGTAAGTTTAAGGGTAGGATTAGGTGTAAGGGAAGTGTCAACTGTGTAATTACAAATGTAAATTAATTACAGATGTAAATACATGCAGGTATTTTTTTTTTAATTGTAAGTACAATGTAAGAACATGTATGTACACATTAAGTGCATTGTATCAAATTACTAATTTAAATGTTAGTACATAGTAGTTAAGGCCACCTAATATAAAGTGGGTCCAATGCATGTAAAAACAACAACCAACAGAGAACTAAAGAAACTGAGGATTATAAATACAGAGATAATGAGCAATTTAAGATGAACCTTAATCAAACACTAATGCCGAGTTCACACTGCCCGATTTTAGGCCCGATTTTGACTCGCAGACCGATTTTTACGAAATCGCCGACAAATGCCCAAGATCATAGGCAAATCGGTGCTTGTGCACGTGAGTGACAATCACGCAGTGTGAATGATCAAAGATACGATCAGAAAGAATCGCAGATGAGTCGCTGACGCCCATGAGATATTTGGCATGCTAAATATCTGGACCTGTCGGCGAATCCTGCTGTGTGAAATGAGTTCTGACTGAAAAATACATTGGCGATGACCTACAGACAATGAGAGAGCAAGATACAGGGCAGCACATTGCAAAATTATTTATTTACCTCAAACTCTCTTTGCAGAATACACAATCCTTGCTCCCCGCGTCTCCTCAACCATTTCCTCCACCAAAATCTTTTTTCCTTTTTCTCCTTTTCGGTGCAAATCAGCGAACAGACAATTTGGATCGCAAACTATCTGCAGTTTATCATTTTTAATAAAAATTCCAGTCTTGCGCGAGAACTCCGCTCTGACGCACTCGTGATCTTGCGTTGTTTACTACTTTGAGATGAGAAACGTAGTTTGCGTACCGGAGAGAGTAGTCTGTGATTCTTCCTATTGTAGTCATGCAGTGTGAAACCTCCTGTCGCCGATCCATCGTGCAGTGTGAACACATCAGTGACTGAATGCAGTGTGAAAAGAGCAGTGATACGACCAGTTTGAAAATCGTGCAGGGTGAACTCGGCGTAAGGCAACCAAGGAAAACAGGAATGAAACACAAGGAACAAGAAGGCAGATAAAACAAAATGAAACTAGCATTAAAATAAAAGTCTCTGGAACAAACCCACATGAATTATGTGGCAGCAGGCTTTGGGGTTAACGTAGCTTAAAGTGTGGCAAATTATAGTGTAAAAGTAGCTTCTCAAACACTAATGCACTAACATGTCAAAACAGTTAGATAATGGATTAAACCTTTTATTTTATGTGATAATGGGTAGAGTGTGTTATTAAGGGATGCATGGAAATCCAATCCCTGGCAACATGCTGTGATGATTGAAGCCTGCACCATATTGTTCAAGTTGACCACTGGTCCACGTTGCCGGAAATTCAACATTGCCGCTACAATTGTCACATTTTGAGTTTCTCAGTTCAGTTCATGTTTGAGTTTCTTTATTAATCTAGTCTGTTAATTAGTTCAGTTCTCTTCCATTCCCTGCCTGTTTTTTATGGTTTCTGATTTGATTTGAAATTCAGTTCAGGTGTGTCTTAATTATCTCATCAGCTCCTCTGTTTGCCTTCACATATTTAAACCCTCAGTTTATGTCTATTCATTGTCTAGTATTATTTGAGTTCTATGTATATGTTCTATGATTAAAGCCACCTAATCCGTGACAATAATGTCGCTCTAAGACGCGTTTAGCGTTTAATCGGCGTTTCGTACAGACAGATGCAGCGTTTTGGGAGCCTGAAACAGCTATTTTTTGAAACCGGGTCCCAGAGTGGATAAATCTGAAAACGAAACCCTTGTGTTTTGGTTTGTACAGCCAATGCGTATATTTTGTGAAACGATGATGTGATCACCCCACGTCTTGACGCATACTCCAAGTCTTCTTCTCTGTTTTTAGTGTATCTATGTGGCAGAATTACAGCGCCACATACTGGTCTGGCATGTATACTACATAGTTTTGAGTCAGGTTTCGTGTGTATGCAGATATTTCTTGAGACAACGCCGTGTTTACAGATTTTTTTTAGAACAAGAAAAAAAAAGATCAGATAAGCTCTGGCTTTGTGTGAATGTGGCCTAAATTGACTGTTACAACTGTGCTTATTATGCCAAGTGGTTTTGGAAGACAACAGCCCTCTTGAGTCCCATTCTAGTCTTTCTAACAAGTAGTCCTCCCAGAGATGTTTTAATTTTAAAAGGTGGTTCATTATTTTGGTGGTCAAGGGGTGTTCTTGGGCATGGCGCAAAAACGTATTTTACCAAACTGCTTTTATCTTATTGGTCTTTGTTGGTTGTGATCTTTACGTGCATTTGTAAAGCTGTTGTGATTTTCCTATTGGATTGTTTTATCTTAAATCTTAGATTATGTTCATCATGTTAAATGAAGACTGCTTGCAAGATGCTCTCCACTTTTCCTTCACCCTCCTTCCCAAACAATGGCAGAACAACTGACCAGCTCAACATTAGTGATGTTCGATTCAATGTTCGATTTTAAGAGGATAACCGTTCGGGCCGCATCAGACTGAATTATACTTTAGTTCCAAGTTGAAAATAGCAGTTCATTAGAACATTGGGATTATGAGGACAGTAAGAGCATATCAAATTACCTACCTCTACTTTCCATGGGCTTGACAGAGTATTTTCCCCACACTAGGATGTCTCCCCAAGGCAAACAACAAGGCTCTTGGTCCTTTGACAACGTTTCTGTCATTTTAGACAGAGTAACAAGAACTGAAGGTCTTTTGGGAAAAAGTGAGTTCTCTGCATAACAAAACAGCTGTGGTCGAGAAGCATATCCACAAAACAACACTGATATGCCATCCACACATCATGCCAGACCCTCAGAATACACTCAACACAACAAACACATTTAAAAAACAACTCTGTCTTCTGTCAGGTTGTACATGCTAATTTATCAAAATTATGAACAATATGCTTATTTAGATAAAGACAGAAGATTGTCATTTGAATATCACATGCAACTAAAATTTAAAGTTGGAAAAAGGTGTTTATTAAAAGAATAAAAGGTCAAAGTACTGATCTTTGAATGTCTACCAGAGACACACAATGTTCTTCTGCAATTGTCTCATGCAACAGATCTGCATCTTTGGATGAAACTACTTGAACAAAACATTTTCAAGTAGAGCTTGTTTTGTAGTTGTAGAAACTATTCAGAACCATTTGAGATAGGAAAGACTGGGGCTAGTTGTCACACTTTTTTATTCCAGTTATTATGTCAATTTCTGTAATAAAGGAATAGTTCACACAAGGTTTGGAACAACTTGGGGGTGAGTAAACAATGACAGAATTTTCATTTTTGGGTAAACAGAAAGGTAAAAAAAAAAAAAAGATTGATGACAGGTACTGAATATTTCCACTGTTATTATCCAGTAACATCCAGGGGAGCATGTTTCCATACTATATGTGTAACGGAACACCAGACTCAGAGACAGGATTATCTTCAAACCCAAACAGGTATTTATTGAATAGATATGATGTACAGATGAAATAGGTGTGTGATAGCGAAGTCAGAGATGATTGATGGATAGTTAATAACAAAATCCTTTCCCTTTACCAGGTAGCTTAGGATGAGATTATGACTGGTGAGTGGAGAAGACAGAGAGCACAGACTTCTTAGATTGATGGAACAAGTGAGTAGTGGAGCGGGGAACAGGTAAGGAAACACAGGTAGGTAACTGGAGAGTTTTACTTGGAGAATACTGGAGGAACACAAGGAGACCACAGGAATATAACAGGATCCAGAGGAGACAACTTCAGGAAAGTAGAGCGGTGAGAATGATCACTGGTGTGTGATAGAGGAGAAACTGTGACAATATGGAGTTAAATGTTACACTGGGGACCTGCTTTTTATTGCTATTAATTTGAGAAGAATGCATTGTTTGAAGAGTCATATTCAAAAGTAAGAGTCATCAAAAAGCCATCTTCAACAACATAGGCCTATTTAATTGTATATGAAACCATTTTAAATGGCTTTCCCACAATATTTAAAAACTATTTTTATATATATTTCTATATTTATAAATGTAACACAACTATTTATAAAACATGCAAAACTATATTAAAAAAACTAACAAAACCTTTTTTTTTAAATCAAGAGGTCTATAAAATCCTTCAGGAATAATTGACTATGGGCCATTGAATAATTTTTTTTTTTTTAAATGCACACCCGAAGTGGTAATGTGGCCAACATGCACCACTTATCATGTCCTAACCAGAAAAATAAATATGAAAAATACTCTTCTTAGAACACAATTCAACCTTACAGTTAAAATCTCCCTTCAATGTATAGTTGATTACTGTCTTGATGTATGCCAGTTGTTTTAGTCTGTACTGTTTTTTTGTAATCTATAAAGCTGTTGCAAAAAAATTATATAAGAGTGTGGCTTACTACCAATTTTGTATGACTACATAAATCAATCAATCCAAACCTACCCTTTAATTTCATGTTTGACCTTCATTTCCATCTTTGAAAAAGTGGAGCAACTGCAGTTGTTGAATTCACTTGGTTTTATTTTTGTTCTCTTTGCCCTTCAGACACCAGATGTTGTTTATTTCAGACAAGTGAACAGTAAAAAGAATCACAAAACAGACCCACAGAACAACCAAAGTTGTGTTTTTGAGGGATACTTTATTCATATACAGTATATATATTTTTTATCCTTGTAGTTTATTTTTTATTCCACCCGCCCCCAAAATTTTGTTAAAATAAAAATGCATCAAAAATGTACACAGATACATTAAAAGGTACTTCTTGCTTGACAAACATAATAGTTGCCATTAAGCTTCTTAAATAAGAACTGAATTGTAACATACCGTACAAATGACAATTGAACAAAGATAACAACAGATACACAAAACAAAACCAAAGAGGTAGTAATCATACACAATAGGCCCTCTACACAGATCAACAAGGCTTATTTACCCCTGTGACTCATAGCAAACTCTAAAAAGAGTACTTTTTATACAATGTTGTTATGCTTAATTGCAGTTAATAGAAAAACATAAAAAATTATCAACTTTAGACAGCTTTTTGACCCACTTAATTTAGTAAATTTAAAATATATACATTTTAAATGTAATATCAAATAACACACTGCTTTCAAAATTATAGTCAAGTAATCAAGTCAAGTTCGTCAACACGTAAAAATACATTAAAACATTACAAAAGATTATTAAAACAATGATTTAAAATATACTTTAAAGTAGAACATTTAATTTGACATTATTACAAAGTGCACTTAAAGTACAAATTGTATTTAACCCCTTGCCTGTCAACCCCCCCGACCCCCCATTTTGGCAAGTAGGGCATTTTGACATACCCATAGTAAAAAGGCTGCTGCTCACAAGTTATTCTGAATAGACACATAACATATATTTCTAGAAAGCCAAGACTTGAGAGTTTACAGCTGAATTCTCAGAATTACTCTGACAGTTATTAATATGGAGATATATAGGCACAAACGTAAAAACAAAAAAATAAAAATATTAATAATATATTTTTAAATGTATAAAAATAATATGTGAATGTAGTTTAACAACTTAAGAGAGGATAGAGGGCAGCACTCGTCAAACTGACAGGTTTATTGCCCTTTAAGCCACGCCCCTTTTGACAGTGGGAATTTTCCCACGCTAGCTCCTCCCCTTATGGGTGGTGTATGTACACCATGGGAAAATTGGACATGTGTAACCCCTTTATGGTTTGAACATTTGAAGCGTGGGAATTTTCCCACGCTAGCTCCTCCCCTTATGGATGATGTATGTACACCATGGGAAAATTGGACATGTGTAACGCCCGTTATGGTTTGAACATCTGAAGCGTGGGAAAATTTGCCCAACGCACAGGTTCTAAGTGGTGTTAACTTTTTTAAAGAAATGTATAATAAAGACAGAGTCAGAGATGATATCAGTGTTTTTTTATTTTATTAAAGAAGAAGACGTAATTTTATTACATATGAAATCTTTTATCACTTTTAAAACGTTAAAGCATCGATACGTTTAAATTGCATTTTTTCTCTAAAAGTTGTCCAAAAAAGAGTTAGTGTTATTTTAAGATGTAAAGAAATCAATAATTTACACAAAACCAAATGTGTGCATTCAGATTTGGAAAAAAAACTATTGCATTTTACATAAAACACAAAATTAGTTTCAAACTGTTACATAAAACACAAACTAGTTTTAAAAACATTGAGCCTGCAGAGAGACACACGCAGACTCCTCCCCTACCCCGCCCACACCACGTGACCACCCTGGGAAAAACTAAATTACCTTTGGTTCTCCGTGGATAAAAACGCGTCCACTCGCTTCAAAGTTTAACTGAGAAATGATCAGTCAAACACGATGCACCGGCTCAAACAGACCACACCCACTAACACTCCCCTCTCAAAGCTGAGAGGTTAATTCAAATTAAAGGGGTGGGTAAAAATGACGCTGATGATGACATCACTCAGGGGGAATTCCCCTCCCTGAAGCAGGTGTACATAAAATAAAAAAAAGCAGGTGATCAAATAGTAGTTGTGGTTATTGGAAATCAGATAATCTACAATGGCTATGGCATCACCCTTAAAAACTCCCGAAAGAAGGATTACAGAGGCTATGAAGGATTTGACTTTAGCTCCACGAAAAAAACGAGGATCACACGGACCGTGTTTAACACGATTTCTTCACGAGCTGGAGGATCGCGTGGAATATACCTTTCACTTATCTGGAGGACGCGCGTGTACGTATTCTTATGAGAAACACCACAGAGATGTCAGACTGGCTAACGTGGATTATAATGAGAGATTCACTACAAATTCAAGAACGGATCCTGATCTGATATTTGGCGAAACAGATTGGATTTTATTTTATTCGAAGGTCTGGCCAGACTTGAAGGACGGAGCGGACGTCCCACTGTTCATCGCGGAGTGGGCTGGAACTGAAATATCGATCGGGACTAGATACCGAATTCTGGCGGACCAGATTAATAAATATCCCGAGGATTACATCTATATTCTTTCCAGTGATTTTGGAAAAAACGCACCTGAAGCCCGCTGGCCAATTTCCGAGGATGAACACCTGAAATTTTATGATTTAAAATTCATGTTTCAGTGGAAAGATTTATCTGTGATGGAGGATATTTTTTCTAAAATCAATCAACTCTTCAAATGGACCGATGCGTACGACCGCTATAACAGTTTAAAAACAAAATTGTTCCACCCTGAGTGGGCCACACCTAGTAGGAGGGGTGTCTACTTAACTCCACCTACTCAATACAAGCATTCAAAAGCCCTCTCCCCAGAGACTATCCCTCATTCAAACCCCAGCGATGTCTCAACAAAGTGATGCCGCCTCCTCTTCTTCATCTCAACTGTTTGGGAAAATTCTGGTGGATTTACAAAAAAATGGATTATTGCCTGAAGTAAATGGATTACCGCAGAAAACCATTGAATGGATAAATAAATTCTGCACTGAACTTGGATATCATAATTTGACTTTCCTTACAAAACATGGATTTGTAACTGTGGCGGAGGGGGCGTGGTTTCGCAAGGTTTGCAGCGGGAGAGAGAGGGCGGGACCGAGCGGTGAGTAAGTAGGTCAAGTGCAGATTACAAACACCTGTGTCTCATTGCAGTAATTGGCGTGGAGAGACCGCATAAAAGCCGCACAGCAGAGTGGAGAGGGAGAGAGAGATATACACTGGGACTCGTGTACAGAGAGTGGAGAGACGCAGAGAGGAACTGCCCAAACCGACGATTTAGAGAACAAGTTTTGAGTTAAATGAATATTGTGATACGAAGTGCACAGCAGCTTGCTAACTGACCAAAGAGTAAATAAAACGTACTTACGAGTCCCAGAAAGCCGACCCCTGTCTTCTTCCTTCCCACATCCACATACGAACCTTCACTACACTGGTGCCGAAACCCGGGAAGGGAGAAGAGAGCCGCCGCCATGCAGACTCCGCCAAAAACGCCACTTGCGGATCTGGTCAACTCGCTCGCCGGTCTTCATCAGGAGCAACACCAGGACCTGCTGGCCGTGAGGGAGGAGCAGCAGAAACGCTTTGAGGCTCTCCTCCGGGCCTAGCACGAAGACCGGGAGCTGTTCCGGAGCTGGATTAGCCAGGGGATTCAGGCCGTCCCCCCCACCAACACAGACTCGGCGGCCGTCCTGCACCTCTCGAAGATGGGGCCCGAGGACGATCCGGAGGCGTTCCTCGACCTCTTCGAGAGGTCCGCCGAGTCCAGGGGATGGCCCATAGCGGACTGGCTGATGCGGCTCCTGCCGCTGCTATCAGGGGAAGCCCAGGTAGCCGCCCACCAACTGCCAGTCCAGAATCTCCTGGCTTATGACGACCTCAAGCGCGCGATTTTACAGCGGGTCGGCCGGAGCCCGGAACAATATCGCCAGCGTTTCCGCACGCTGGCACTGGATGAGTCCGGCCGGCCCTTCGCCTTTGCGCACCAGCTCCGGGACTCCTGCCGCAAGTGGCTGATGGCCGACGGGAGCGACGTCGAGGTCATCATAGATCGAGTGGTGCTGGAACAGTTCGTCGCGCGGCTTCCGCGAAAGACCGCGCAGTGGGTCCAGTGCCACCGCCCGACGTCGCTGAGCCAGGCCATCCAGTTGGCGGAGGACTAGATGGTGGCGTGCCACGGGGTCGGCGAGCCCCTGCCATCGGCTTCTCTCTCTCTCTCTCTCCCCTCTTCTTTCCCCAACCCTTCTGTGTCTCGACCTGTCCCTCTCCCTAGGTCCCGTGGAGGCGTGGCGCCCAGGCCGCTACCACGATGGAGGCTGGGCGGAGCCAGCGAGCCACCGGCACCTCTTCGATCGGCGCCGAGAGGAGGCGCTGCAGCGCCGGATCCCTATCCCTCCTCCCCAGCCCCCGCGCTCTCTCCACGCCAACCTGCCGATCTTCTTCCGCCCACTAGGGCAGCGGGAAGGTCTGGGCCGGCTTGTTGGCGCTGCGGGGATCCGGGCCATTTTATCGACCGCTGCCCGGTCATGGAGGTCGGGACATTGGTCCGGGTTCCCGACGCTCCACAAGCCGCCCCTGATCAAGCTGGATTGTACCTAATACCCGTGAGTATCAAGGGGGGTACTTATCAGGCGTTGGTGGATTCCGGTTGTAACCAGACCTCTATTCACCAAAGCCTGATTCAGCCTGAGGCATTGGGTAACAGCCGTGTGGTTACGGTGCGGTGTGTGCACGGGGAAGTGGTGAATTATCCGTTAGTGCCCGTCACAATTCAATTCAGGGGACAAACGCATAGTGTGGAGGTGGCAGTTAACCCACACCTCCGGCATCCGCTGATTTTGGGGACCAATTGGCCGGCGTTTAACAAATTGTTGGGATATTTGTGTGCGGATGCCTCTTGGGAAAACCGCTCGGGAAGGAAGGTGGCGGTTGCGCACGTGGGTGAGGCGGAGCCGGGACCTCTGGCGGCGGTTTCAGGGGAAACGAGCGAACTGCGGGCACCAGTGCTCACAGATCGCGACGACTTTCCCCTGGAACAGTCCCAGGACGATACGCTTAAAAATGCGTTTAATCAGGTCCGATCCATCGACGGCTGCCTCGTCCATCCTGGGCAACCGCTCTCCTTCCCGTATTTTGCGATTATAAAAGACAGGTTGTATAGGGTGACCCAGGACGCCCAGTCAAAACAAGATACAACCCAGTTGTTAATCCCGAAGAGCCGCCGGGAAATGCTTTTCCAGGCGGCTCATTCTAATCCGATGGCCGGGCATTTGGGACACACAGCTACATTAAACCGCCTCATGGCCCGGTTCTTCTGGCCGGGCATTCACGAGAATGTACGCAAGTGGTGTGCGTCGTTTCGTGAATGCCAGTTGGTGAATCCACCGGCCACTCCAAAAGCACCATTGTGCCCGCTTCCTTTAGTGCAGGTCCCCTTCGAACGAATTGGTATGGACCTCATCGGGCCATTAGAGCGGTCAGCACGGGGGCATCGCTTTGCATTAGTCCTGGTGGATTATGCAACGCGATACCCGGAAGCAGTTCCACTCCGCACTATTTCAGCGAAAAGTGTCGCGAGTGCACTGTTTTCATTAATCTCCCGGGTGGGAATCCCGAAAGAGATTCTCACCGATCAAGGCACGGCGTTTATGTCACGGACAATCCGCAAACTGTACGAATTGTTGGGCGTTAAATCGATTCGCACCAGCGTCTACCACCCACAAACAGACGGACTGGTGGAACGATTTAATCGCACGTTAAAGTCCATGATTCGTAAGTTCGTTCACGAAGACGCCAAAAATTGGGATAGATGGCTGGAGCCTCTGTTGTTCGCTGTCCGCGAGGTCCCCCAAGCCTCCACGGGGTTTTCCCCCTTCGAGCTGCTCTATGGACGCCAGCCTCGGGGGGTGCTGGATGTCCTTAGAGAGGCTTGGGAGGACGGACCTTCAGCGAGTAAGAATGAAATTCAGTATGTCCTGGACCTGCGAACAAAACTCCACACTTTGGGGCGGCTATCATTGGAGAATTTGTTACAGGCTCAGAACAGACAGAAACAGCTGTACAACAGAGGAACTAGGCTGCGTCAATTCACTCCGGGAGATAAGGTACTTGTGTTACTCCCTACGTCGAGTTCAAAATTACTCGCAAAGTGGCAAGGACCCTTTGTGGTTACACGGCGAGTTAGCGATCTCAACTATGAGGTGATTCGATCCGATAGGGACGGGGCACGTCAAATTTACCATCTCAACCTACTTAAAAAATGGTCGGAGGCGGAGTCAGTGATGCTCGCGATGGTGGTGAGCGGAGAGGAGGTCAGCACACCGGCCCGGAGAAAACTGAGGTTCGACCACGGGGTGAGCGTCTGTAGGCAGGCCCGAGTCACTTGGATCCGGAGCGTGCCAGACTGCCATGCCCATCTCGGGACTCGATCGCGAAGCCAGTGCTGAAGCGGTCTCATATGAAGAAATCCGAGCGGCGTTACCGCGGCTGCAGATGCCATATGCCCCAGGAGCCTCTGAAATAGTTTCAGTGGAACCGCACTCTTGCTCTCGATTTGACGGAGGCAAGTCAGCAGAGACTGCGCGTGCTCGCTCGAAAGCTGCGCGTACATGGCGACCGAGTCGATCTCCATACCGAGAAAAGAGATCCTCTGCACGGGGCAAAGTTTGCTCTTTTCCCAGTTGACCCGAAGGCCCAGACGGGGCTAAGTGGTGGAGAACCAGATCTCTGTGTCCGCAAACCTGCTCTCGAGAGTGGCCCAGTATGAGCCAGTCGTCGAGGTAGCTCAGGATGCGAACCCCGTGCTGCTGAAGGGGCGCAAGGGCTGCCTCGGCAATCTTCGTGAAGACGCGAGGGGACAGAGATAGCCCGAATGGGAGAACCGCGTACTGGTATGCCCGCCCCTCGAAAGCAAACCGTAGGAACGGTCTGTGTCGAGGAAGGATGGAGACATGGAAGTAGGTGTCCTTCAGGTCGATCGCTGCAAACCAATCGTGAGAACGAACGCACTGAAAAAGGCGTTTCGCAGTCAACATCCTGAACGGAAGCCGGTGAAGGGATCGGTTCAGGATGCGAAGGTCCAGGATTGGTCGTAACCCACCGGTTTTCTTGGGTACAATGAAGTAGGGGCTGTAGAACCCCGACCTCATTTCGGCTGGAGGGACAGGCTCGATCGCACCCTTCGCCAGTAGAGTGGCAATCTCCGCACGCATGACGGGGGCATGGGCCCCGGTCACGGTATAGCGGGCTCCCCTGTAACGGGGAGGAGCCTGCGTGAACTGAATCGCGTAGCCGAGCCTGACGGTCCGGGCAACCCAGCGGGACAGCCCCGGAAGCTGAAGCCAGGCTTCCAGAGACTGCACCAACGGGGTCATACGGACGGCAGATGTACCCTGGGTGGGGCAGCGAGGCAGCGTTACCGGCCCGGACAGGGGAGGCTGTTGGGCGTCCCGGGGTCGGGGCACGGTTAACGGCTGCGCCCTGACAGAGGAGACCAGGGAAGGACTCGCGTTCCACTGGGGTCTGCTCTGCCAGGGGGCTGGCAACAGAGAGGGACGAGAGTGGCGAGACCCGAGGGTGGCGCGCACTGCCGTCACCGATCTCTGGGGGCTCAGGGATGGGGTTGTCAGTTCTTTCTTTAACCACATTAGGGTGCTGCTGACCCGGGGGCCAGCAGCTGAACAAAAGATTCTCCCCCGGCCCTCCACCGGGGGAAGGAGTGGCCCTGCCGCCGTCTCCTGGAAAGAACTGCCCATCCCTGAGCCGTCCGCATCAGGAGTGCCGCTTAGCCTGGCGTTTCTTCGCGGGCTGCGGGGCTGGAGCGGACTGAGACGCCTTCCTGCGGCTGCCTCTGCGCGGCCCGGGTGGAGGCTGCTGCTTGGGTGGCGCAGAGGTAGAGGGAGCCGCAGGAGGGCGTCCTCGGCGGCGAGCGGGGCATGAGGCATGTTTTATTGCCTCAGTCTGCTTCTGAGCGGCCGAGAACTGTTGGGCGAAGCTCTCGACCGCTCCGCCGAATAGCCCATCCTGTGATATGGGGGCGTTGAGGAAACGGGTTCGCTCAGCTTCACGCATATCGGACAGGGTGAGCCATAGGTGTCTCTCCTGGACCACATTTGTGGGCATCACCTGACCCAGGGAGCGTGCGGTCACCTTCGTCGCCCGGAGAGCGAGGTCGGTGGCGGCACGCAACTCATTGCTGAGTCCTGGATCAGCCCCTCCCTCGTGCATATCACACAGCAACTTGGCTTGGTAAGCCTGAAGAGTTGCCATGGTATGCAGAGAAGCGGCGGCCTGCCCCGCAGCTCTATAGGATTTCGCCACCAGGGATGCCGAAAACCTACAGGCTTTGGAGGGGTGCTTTGGGTCACCACGCCAGGACGAAGCGCTCTGTGGACACAGTTGCATCGCAACAGAACGTTCGACTGGGGGGACCCCAGTGTACCCATGAGCCGCGGCTCCATCGAGGGAGGTGAAGGCGGAAGAGTTCGCCAAACGTTCACGGGAAGACAACGGGGACTTCCAGGAACGCGCGACCTCTTCATGCACCTCGGGGAAGAAAGGTATTGGAGGAGCGGCCGGACGGGTGTCCGGACGCGCCGCCCCCAAAAACCAATCATCCAACCGCGAACTCTCGGGCTGAGGCGGAGGGTTCCACTCCAGCCCAAGCGCTGCGGCGGCCCGAGACAGCATGGCTGTCAATTCTGGGTCCGACTCGGGCAATGCTGGCGCACCCGAAGGTGGCAGCACAGCCGAATCATCATCCTCAGATGACTCCAGCCCACCTTGTGATGCGGCGATAGACATCACTTCCTCTTCCGCCGTGCCAAACGCCACAGTCGGGACAGCAGGAGCCGGCCCCGATGTAGACGTCTGAGCACGGAACGGGTCAGGTGCATGAGAGGGGGGTGTGGGCCGAGGAACTAGCATCGGAGCTTTGTTCAACACCGTCACCCTCAGATCACCCTGGTCACCAGCCAAAGTGCCGCCTCCAGAGGAGACCGCAGATTGGGGGGTGGCAGAGGGGACTCTCGTTCCGGCATCAGCACGGAATTCACGGAGTCTAGATCGAAGCACCGAGATGGCCAGGTTCCCGCAGAGGGAACATGAGTCATCCACAAGCGCTGCCTGAGCGTGCTGAAAGCCCAAACACGTCACGCAGCGCTCGTGCCCGTCGAAAGAAAAAAGCGGTCTACCGCACCCAGAAGTGCACGGACGAAACATCCTGAAAAGGACGTGTCACGTGCAAGCTCTTTTGTGAGAGGAAACTTTGCAGTCGATGCCGAAGCGCCCAGGGAAACACACACCAGCTGTCAGGCGGACCACTGCACAGATCAGCAGGCAGGAAGTATGCGATCACTGGAACGCGCCGTCACACCAACACCGACTGGAAAGCTGTCTCGAAGAAGCTGACAGAGTCTCAGAAGGCTGTAGGAGTGAAGAGGTAGGTACTCTTGGCTCCGAAAGCAGAAACATAATGCGATATTGCCTCGTACTTCCTTATATACTCACGCAGTGAGGCGGAGTTACGTATGCAAATTCCGCATGCCCATGGCATTGGCACGCCATTGGGCGTTTTCTCTAAACTCGAAGTTGATAGGCTTCTAAGCGAAACCCCCATTCGTTAGTCACTAACGTTACGTCGTAGTGACTGAACGAAAGGGAACTGAAGTTTGTAGTTTTTTAACTAATGAAGATCCGGATGTATGTAATATTATTGATTTTTTAGTCGAATACATTTTGGAGAAGAATTTTGAAATGTCTGTGAAATTTTATCTTTTGTTTTACGGGATATAATTAATATTACACATGTTTGTGACTTTATATTGTGAAAATAAAAAAAAATGTTGTGACTTTATATTGTGAAAATTAAAAAATCTTTGTTTGGAAAATAAAAATGTTGTGACTTTATATATTGTGAAAATAAAAAATTGTCTGAAAAATAAAAATGTTGTGACTTTATATTGTGAAAATAAAAAATCTTTGTTTGGAAAATAAAAATGTTGTGACTTTATATTGTGAAAATAAAAAAATCTTTTAATACTGAACAAATGTGTAACTTGACTCATTATTGACTGAGACTCGCAGCGTTAACATGGCAGAACTAATGAAGAAAATATACTACGATCCTGCCAATTCTGGAGCTTTGGGAGGTAAAAACAGATTAAAACAAGCTGTATTAGAACAACACGGTGTAAGGTTATCTGATAATGAAGTGTCCAGGTGGCTTTGTAGTCAAGATACATACACTCTCCATCGAACTGCACCAATAAAATATAAGCGGAACCGTGTGATGGTTCATGGGAAAGACCAACAATTTCAGGCCGATCTAGTCGATATGTCTGTGTACGCTAAAGAGAATGATAATATTAAATACATTTTAACTATCATTGATATTTTCTCAAAATATGCCTGGACAAGGCTGTTAAGAAATAAATCTGCTTCTGAAGTGACAAAAGCATTTTTGTCTGTTTTGAAAGAGGGACGAATACCTA
The DNA here is from genome assembly GCF_949357685.1 of Gobio gobio. Taxonomy (NCBI): domain Eukaryota; kingdom Metazoa; phylum Chordata; class Actinopteri; order Cypriniformes; family Gobionidae; genus Gobio; species Gobio gobio. The sequence continues at coordinate 23,083,625 of NC_137118.1, read as the reverse complement.
TCAAACTACAGACTGATAAGGGGACAGAGTTTTTCAATAAACCTTTTCAACAGATGATGAAAAAATATAATATAACACATTTTGCAACCGCTTCAGAATTAAAAGCGAGTGTGGTCGAAAGGTTTAATAGAACTTTAAAGGGGCGAATGTGGAGGTATCTTACATCGATAAATTCCAAACGTTACTGTGATATTTTGCAAGATTTGACAGAGCGGTATAATTCCAGTTATCACAAGTCCATAAAAATGCGACCCTTGGACGTGAATAAAGAAAACCAAGCCACGGTGTTCAACAATTTATACGGGAAAATACGTAAAGAGACGCCGGCCTTTAAATTCTCAGTCGGTGACGTGGTAAGAATATCTAAAGTGCGGAATATATTTACCAAAGGATATGAGCAGAACTATACAGAAGAATACTTTACTATAGCTTCTTGTATACCCAGGGAAGTAGCGATGTATAAATTACAGGACTATGATGGGGAGATAATACAGGGTTTTTTTTTACGAAAAAGAACTCCAAAAAATTATTGTGAGTGATGATAAATCGTTTAAGGTCGAGAAAATTCTCGATAAAAAACGCAGTGGAAAAGTATGGAGACAGATTAGTCTCATTAATAATTCACGCAAAAAACAAGATGCACACATGTGTAGCCAATTTCACATGCATAAAACCAAATTCACCTGCGCAAATTAAAATTATACATTCATAAAATACATTTCACAAATGCAAAACACAATTCGTAGATTTACAACTGTGCACAAAAACTTCTGAATGTTTAAAATGTACACGCTCATCCTGTAATGTGAATGTGCAAATCGTCATTCACGTGTGAATTGCTTTGGATTTGTGCGTGTGTGTTTTTGAGACTTTCCTGGCAGCACTCTCCTCCCACCCGGATCAGTCGAACGCTTTAGCCAATCAGATTTAAGCTTATCAATCGGCCAATCATTATCGCGTGGGGGCGGGCCCACCTGCTGTTACGTCATCAGCTTCCTTTCGACCACAAGCAGAGGTAGGCTATGTGCAGTGTGATCGGTTCATTTCTGTGTTTACTGAAACGAAGAAGTTACAGATCAGTTGAAGTGATAGTTTATTAAATATTAACAGATGTAAGCAACTGCTGTGGTAATCAGATGTCCCATATGAAGAGGAAAATTATGCTTGTTGTGTTGGATTTTAGCTGCAGGTACAGAGACGGACATCTCTCTCAGTTACAATCACATAAATGAGTGCAAAACAATCATCTGAGTGGCGAATCCCACTTAGCACTAACCTCATCGAGATTTATTTTTATGAGCACTCATTGTTTAGTGATAGATATTATGCCATTTGTGCAACAGTATACAGTGTTAAAGTATTATTGTTCCCCTGTATTTTCAGTTTCTTTATTCTCTTTTATACTTTGTATTAATGTCTTAATCTATTCAATACACATGTTATTTCATGTTCTGAGCTGTATTGTGATCTCAAGGTTTTTAATGTCACAGGAAAATGTTGTGAAGCATAAATTTTACTTTGCCTGGCAAAAAAAAAAGCAGTTTTTATGCTGATCAGACAAAGATCAAAGATGCAATTAACATCATGCAACTAAGATTACTCAGTAAACTATATTCAATTATTTTACCATCACTTCATCTCCTGCTTCCTGCTCTTCATCTGCCTGTACCTATTATACTACGTGCTGCTGACTGTTTTAAATATCAAACCAAAATCTGTTATCTGTTCTGACAGCGAGAGGTCTAGTTTAAACACATTTCATTTGTTAACTTTTCACCTGATGTATTGCACTTAAATGTATCATTTGGCCATAAATATTGATTTACTTATCAATCTACTATATATATATATATATATATATATATATATATATATATATATATATATATATATATATATATATATATATATATATATATATATATCTCTGTAATACATGTTGTCCTTCTTCATACTTTTTATTCAGACTTGATATTGTAAGTTCATCATATTTAGTCACCCTCAAGTTGTTCCAAACCTGTATGAATTTCTTTGTTCTGCTGTACAAAAAGGAGGATATTTGGAAGAATGTTTGAAACAAAGCAGATATAGCAACCATTGATAGGATTGATAGAAGTTTTGGGTGATTTTTTTGGGTTTAATCATGGCCAAGTCATTTCATATTGGTTTTATTCCCAAAGGAATCAGAAACTTTCAAATTAATAAAACATATACATCAACTGTAGCAAATATCTTTGAATCTTTTAATTCTGAGTTGCAAGAACGTTTAATAATGCATAGCAGGGCTTTATTCCTTGAGTGTGTACATTAATACAGTAACAATGCATGACTTTAAACCTCTTGTTGAAACAACAGTCAAAATGGATGGCTTGCAACATGAGTGTTTTGAAAGAATTACAGTAGGAATGGTAAGGTCAAGGTACTGGTTGTCTCTGCAACTTCATACATCATCTGTCTTGTAAATCTGAAACAATAAAACTGTATACATGCAGCTTAAAACAAAGCATAGATGAAACGTACAAGGTCTCCAATGTATGCACTTCATTCCATAAATGATCATCATCAGTTGAATGTGTGGTGGACATGACAGTACAAACACACTGCTGTGACTGCTCTTTCCTAATTAAATAATAGAACAAGACCAAGTGAAAAATATCCAAAAACTTTATACTTTTCATAATAGTCTATATATATACACCATCTCTCATCATTCAAACCATTGTTATGCTTTCTATGGAGACAATCCTAGCATTGTATGGTATGCATATGAATAATTCTTTATGAAGTAAACATAAGAATCCATCAATAGGCTACATAAATGTTTATTTTCACACAGCAGTTAATAAACTATCACTTCAACTGATCTGTAACTTCTTCGTTTCAGTAAACACAGAAATGAACCGATCACACTGCACATAGCCTACCTCTGCTTGTGGTCGAAAGGAAGCTGATGACGTAACAGCAGGTGGGCCCGCCCCCACGCGATAATGATTGGCCGATTGATAAGCTTAAATCTGATTGGCTAAAGCGTTCGACTGATCCGGGTGGGAGGAGAGTGCTGCCAGGAAAGTCTCAAAAACACACACGCACAAATCCAAAGCAATTCACACGTGAATGACGATTTGCACATTCACATTACAGGATGAACGTGTACATTTTAAACATTCAGAAGTTTTTGTGCACAGTTGTAAATCTACGAATTGTGTTTTGCATTTGTGAAATGTATTTTATGAATGTATAATTTTAATTTGCGCACGTGAATTTGGTTTTATGCATGTGAAATTGGCTACACATGTGTGCATCTTGTTTTTTGCGTGAATTATTAATGAGACTAATCTGTCTCCATAAAAAGTCTCATACGTTTTGGTGAAATGGTTTGGGTGGCCGTCAAAATTCAACAGTTGGATTCGTGAAAAACACGTGATTGATCTACAGGCTCCCTTAAAGGGCTAGCGAGAGAGACAGACGCTGTCATTTATGCAAAGTATCCATGATGTCAGAGGAGGGGTTCTACGTCACACTCCCCTGCAATGCATCCGGGGATGTTTACCCCGAGAACACCATATCTAATTACAGAACTAGAATGGCAAAAGCCATACATTTAAAAGGATTATGGGAAGTGGCCCTGGTTGAGTTTCACTACCCTAAAACCTGGTACACTTTCAACGAGGAAGACGCTGGTTTTACTTTTGAATGCGAGGAATGTTTGATAGAGCATGAGCGGTCCTTGATAATACTAATATCCTTGTACTAATAACTAATATCCTTGATAATTAGGATATTAGTGATGTTAATATCCAAACTTTCCGGAAAGCCCTAAAAATATCTACGGACCATAATAATATAAAATACGGTTATTTTGAGGATATTTCAGCATTACTTAAGGAAATAAACGCAACTCTTCCATCACTGGTACATCTAGGTTACGATCATATAAAAAATAAGGTGTTTCTGAAAACATCTCAGAAAGCATCTTTAACATTTCACGGAAAGCTAGCCGTCATTCTAGGATTAAAACCTGGTGTTTCTATAGAAAATGCAAACACTTCGGATGAACACCAGGGTGTGAGGAGCATCATATACGCACCATTCCAGGCAGATATAAGTGGAGGGTTTTATACATTATTTGTATACATAGATATAATAAAATATCAATCAGTGGGGAACGCATATGTCCCCTTATTAGAGGCGGTACATATTGAACCGAACACTAGCAAATCAGTCAGCGTAAGATACGACAAATCTCATTACGTGCGTCTTAATAAAAACTATATATCAGATATTGAAATTGAGATTAAAGACGATCAAAATAAAGACGTGCGATTCACCTACGGAAAAGTTGTGACGAAGCTACACTTTAGACCGGTGAGAAAACATTTGTTTTAAAAAAATGGCTTATCTCACACCGTACCAAGAAGACCCTCACCGCTACATATCATATTACCAAGCACAAAGTGGTGGGTCCATCCAAGGTTTTAGCGGAACGGGGGTCATGTATGGTTCTGGTTTCGGATCAGGAATCGGCGGTTTGTTCCGTGGATTATACCGTATGGCAGTTCCATTTCTAAGGAGGGGTTTTAGTATAGCAAAACCCCACATAAAAGCTGCAGCAAAAAACATAGTAAGCGATGTGGTTACGAGCGCGCTATCAAGGTCATATAATAATAAAGATAACACCGAAGGACAGAGCAGTCACGGGTTCATGGTCATGCAGCGAAAAGGCTTGAAACCACCAGGGACCCGTATGAGGAGAGGGCGTGGTCACCCCATAAAGAAGACTAGACACAACGCTAAGAAATCCTCAGTTGCAAAAATCAGACGAAGTCGCAAGAAGACTGTGAAAAGATCTACAAGTTTGAAAAGACGAACCAATACTATTTTCTAAATCATGTCGCTGATTCATAGTATGTCGGACGAGTGCATCAAATCAAAATTTTAACGCACTTTAACGCAGACATCTATTGAAAAATACACTTATGTGGAAATCCCGCCTGTGGCAGCTATTAATGATTCTTCGCCGATTGAATTTTTCATCGCTGGGACTGGCGACGATTACACAGATTTGAATAACACATTGTTATATACACGTGTCAAAATAACTCTGCCAGATGGAGCTGACATACCCCAAGGAGCCCCGGTGGGTTTGATCAACTACCCATCTTCGACTATTTTCTCACAGGTCGATGTCTCCCTCGGAGATCGACTAGTGTCACAATCGTCCAATACGTATCCGTACAGATGTATTCTTGAGATGCTCACTAATTATGGAAAAGAGACCCTGGAGAATAACTTTTCAGGCGGATTGTTTTACAAAGATACAGCCGGTCATATGGATGATACAAATCCAGCTGGTAGTAATGCAGGTTTAACGAAAAGAGCTGCTTTCACAGAGGGGAGCAATGTCGTGGAATTGCTTGGTCCAATACACAGCGATATATTTTTTCAGCCGAAATTACTATTGAACGCGGTCGATATGCGTGTTCGTTTAACTAGAGCGAAAGACGCATTCTGTCTTATGCGTGGGGACGCGATCGATTATAAACTAAAAATAATCTCCGCTTCTCTTTTTATCAAGAGAGTGTCAGTTTCCCCCTCCCTCCGCTTGGGGCACGCTCAAGCCTTACTGTCAGTCACGGCTAAATATCCTATTGACAGAGTTTGCGTGAAGAACTTCTCCATACCGACAGGGGCGCGCCTCTCAAACCATGAAAATATCTTCCTCGGCACATTGCCCAAATCCATCATTATAGCGATGACGGATAATTCTGCTTTCACAGGTGCATACGATAAAAAACCCTTTGCCTTTAAACACTTTAATTTAGAATATCTTTTGTTAAGCTCAGACGGGGTTAACGTCCCGAATCGTCCCTTTCAGCCGGAATTTAATTTAGCAAATGCCGTTAGAGAATTTTATCAGCTGGTTTCCGCAACCGGAAGACATCTGAAAAATCTACCATTGAGTATCAACAGAGAGGATTTTCTGAACGGGTATACACTTTACGCCTTTAACCTCAGCCCGGATGATGAGTGTGGGAGCCATGTGTCATTGATTAAATCAGGAAATATTAGATTAGAAGCACGGTTTAGAGAACCTCTAGAACACACCGTAAATATTCTGATTTATGCGACGTACGATTCTCTCCTGGAAATATCTCATCGGAGACAGGTGCTTGCAGAACACTATTAAAGGGCTTGAAATGAATACGATCGAGCTGACGGAAATTATGGATGCCATAGCGTGTGATGTAAATTTTTTAGGAGTACTCCCCTCCGACCATCTCCCCAAAGAAACTTTGAAAAATGTACCTGCTCTATTAATTTGTAATACTGATCCATTGGATGAACCGGGACACCACTGGTTAGCTATGTACATAGATCGAAACGGACTCGCTTGTTTTTTTGACAGCTTCGGGAATCCTCCGGATTCAGATTTTTTTCCTTCATCCATTAGCGACTTTCTAAGAAACAATTCTACACAAGTTCATCATTCTATCAGACAAGTCCAAGATTTTACGTCAGTCACCTGTGGGGAGCATTGTTTATTTTTTCTATATCATATTTCACGAGGTGTTGAGTATGAAAATATAATGGAATTTTACCATAACGATAATCTGTTAAGAAATTATGCTATGGTCTCTCTTTTTGTGAAAACATTGAAACCCAGTGTTTGCAATAATAAAAGATTTAAATGTATCCAATGTGTACAGTCTGGTAAAATGTTCCAGTCTTATTAATTCCTGTGTAATGAATAAATAAAGAATATGTATATGAAATGAAATGAATAAACCAGTCATAAACAACTGAATAATTTCGTTTTTCCTTCTTTATTTAACTTCAAAAAAAATAAAACCAATACATCAGATACAGGTTGCATACAATATGTTGTACAATAACATACAAGACAATATTTTGTAAACAAAAACAATCTCATTACATATCATTGTTAAAAATCCAACCATTGTTTTACATCTAGCCTGGGTGAATTAAATACATCTTCATCGGGGACGTGTGGGTGTCTCTGCCTGTGTTGTTTTTTCAAAGACTTAGGTGCACCACCAGAGTCATCCGCCTGGGTTTTTCTTTTAATCGATTCAATCATTCGCCTTAGATTGTGATTGGTTATAGTCGAATAAGGATTATTTAATGCCCCAAATGCATCCAGAAACTCATGCCAGCCTATGTTATGCTCTTTATCAGATCAAATATATGGGACCCGGGAATGATTTTGCCTGTGTGAACAAATTCTCCGTCAACTGTCCATGAAGACAAGTGTTTGGCTTTGGACATTTTATCCATAATATATTTCACATTTTTTAAGCTTCTCTGAGGAATATTGGCTAAAACTTCTGACACGATTGCGTCATCACTGACATCATCATTCTTAAGTTCAGGGATGTGGGAGGTGGCAGGTGTCTCATGTTCCGGTAGTGTAAGAGTTAGAGAGTTACTTTCTATATCCCCGTGTTTTACCACGCTCAAGAATCGTTGTAGAACATTAGTGTAGAGTTTGGATTTTTCGTAAGTGTTCAAATCATGTCTCTGTAATATTTCTCTAATTGATGAATCCAGATCATTCTCCACAGTCGATTGGATATTCTCATGAGACGGTGTGCTTCTTAGTTTATCCAGCTGATGTTTTGGCACGAGATATAATTTCTCGGTATGTTGCATTTTTTTTTCCTCTTCAGTTTCTAGTTATTAGACTAGTTATGAATGGAAGAGCCACACTGAGGAGGGGGAGCAAAACCCCCCCTTTTTGATTAATCATATGTCTCTATTGATATTTTTATTCGCTACATACTTGATTTCATTTCTTCTTCTTTTTAAAACCCTGTGCTGTTTCACAGTTAGAGGGATCTTTCCATGAAGAATATTGAGAGCTACTTCACATAGAGCTAATATCAACTCATCGGGGGAAGACTGAAGAATAACACGCCGCTGCTTAGGCGAGCTCTTGTATAATAACTTTAAGAGATAGAGGTTTCTGGAAAGCCTTCCGCTCATTGTTACTTTTGAACGTACACTACCGGGTAGTCTGACAGCAAATCCGTTCTGAGGCGAATTTTTTCAGGCGTCTGTGCTTTATAATCTATTAATAAGTAGCCGTAAGGACGCTCGGTTGAATCCTGATAGGCTTCGATAAAAAACTTCCCCGGATACATCTGCCTCCCTAAAACACCAATCTGTTGTTTATCACGCGGGTTTTTTAATATTATTAAATAATTTGTATTGAGACCTATCGTTCTGGTAGATTTACCCTGGAAAAACAGATTCTGTATTAACAAAAGACAGCTAATCTTATTATGATGTATATATTGTGTAAAAATCTTTTCCACCTCAGCGTTAGAAGCGGCTAAAGTCATAACGTCGTCCAACACGAGAAGCGAAGTTTTACCAGAAGGAAATAAGGATCCATCGACCAATGTCTTTGGTATGCCTTCAATGAATTCAATATCAAAACTATGTAACATTTCATCATACATCGGCTGCCAGGATGTATACACGTACACAAAATTATCAAACTTGACAGAACACATTTTTTCTGAATTATACATCAGAGTCTTCACAAAAAAAGTCTTTCCGCTACTGGTAGACCCGGCGACAATTGCTGAAAACGGATGTTGTAACCTCGAATCGAACACATCTGTTTCACACATATTTTCAAAAATATGACTAGAACCCGTAAGGCAGAGTTGTAAAGTCTGGTTGAAGCACACGCTTGTCATACACCACTGAGATTTTTTTCAGATGTGATCTGTTAGATAAGGTGAGGTGACGTTTGTTGCGAATAATGGGGTGTGTGTGTGTGCTGACAGGTGCAACTTGTCACCTGTCTCAACATAACCACGCACAAGGGCAGTGAGACTGTCTAACGTCACTATTTCAGCGTTCTCTGCTGTTAACGTGATCCCTTTAGCTTTGAGACATGAACGGCCCTTGTTTGTTTTAAAAGCATAAGATTTCGGACCCGACGAAACAAATTGAATAATATGTTCGTCAGAATCTAACTCGCTCGTTAGCTGTCCTAAATACGGACCCGTCTCAGGGACCCAATCCTCCGGTTTTGATACAAAAACAACGGAATCTGTATCGACATACAGAACACGTCGCCCTAATTTATCCAAAAGATTGTAGATGGCTAAACGAGCATACGCAGTGGTAAAAGCCCCGATGAAAATGTTAACATCGCGTGTGGGGCAGGGGTCTTGAGTAGGAGAACTCCATTGAATTAATCCCACCGTTTCAGATACGAAGGAGAAGTGACGTAATACGTGTGCGCGACTGAATAAAACTTTGGTGAACTCTTGTGAGTCTGTCAGAAGCTCAGTGTGTGGTAGGTGAGATCTGAGACAAAACCTACCCCAGAGCGTATTTAAAATTAGTTTCGCTATGGATCTTTTTGCAGAATTATGATTTATTTTAGAAGGATCTAACTGAATCCCCTCTTTATCCATATAATCAGAAACGTAAGATTGTTTTTCGCTCTCTGTCAGTACATCGACAGGGTAGCCCGAGGCTTCCTGTTTTAGTTTGAGGAACGTTTTGACATAGTCTCTGAACAATGTGTCAGATGTCTCTGGAAAATGCCAGATCTCGTGTATTTTCACCACGCGATAACCGCGTTGAATAGCTTTCTCGAGCTCGACACTCACCCATGTGCATTGTGTGTCGTGGATCTGTTGCTCAGCACATGATCTGCAAAGAGGAAACATCAACTTCCCTCCGCATCTGTAAGGTAAAACTGGATGGTACAGTCCACGCGGGGGGAGAACTATCGCTTTTATGAGACCAAAATAATTCTCTATCGGCTCAAAATCCTTGAAAAGAATTTTGGGGTGGCCTACAGGATAGGTTTTAGTAGACTGAACGTACGGATAGAGAGAAGTGAAATCAAAATAATCGATTCTCTCATCTTCAGCTACTCTGTGATAGAGTTTGAACACATTCGTTCTACCCCCATAAAGCGCGTCACGTGGGTAGAGGTGGGTAGTGGGTAGGTGGTTGGTAGGTAAGTGTGACGTCAGGGTCTCTTTGTTTCAGCCCATCCCATTCACACTCCCACATAGTGATGACACGCATGCCATGTCAACTCTCCGGAGACTGTCCAGTTTGCTCTCACTCTGTCTCCTTAGATCACCAAAAGAGACTTTTGATGACGGATTTATTTCGTATGATTTAAAGCGACAATAGTGGCCGTGGAAGAAACAACCCAAAAACTCCAGAGCTGTTTTAATACCGTCAGAAGTTTCATAATATCCGTCAATATGATATGGCCCAACCTGCCGCTCGCCATAATTTAATGCGTGCTGTACCTCCACGTTTTGACTCGTCTTGATATACTCAAGCCATTGGATGGATGCGTTTGAAAATGTCTTAAACTGATTAATATAGGCGTGACTATGTGTAAGGGCTAACGTGTCACGCGAAAGGAAATTTGTTTTAAAAGTTTTCATACACACGCCGGGTAATGTAATTGATCTAAACGGATCAATGTTTGTGAAATTGATAAATTCAGCTCTGTATCTCACACATGCGTCGCGTAGTATAACAACATCATTTTTACAGTAGAAGGCGAGCTCTTTTTTAAAATGAAAGATCTCACGGGATACATCTTCGTACCATGTGTCAAAAGTGACACGTTCGCTTTGGCTCATGGCCTCGTAACCGTAAAACTCCTTTGGAGGATAGGGGCCGATATATGCTGCATTTTCCGGTTTATTAAAGAGGTGAGGAAAATGACCCTTGCTTCGTTCCTCCAAGTTAAGGGCTGCTGGTATTTTTGCTAGTTTAAAGGGGATAAATTGCCACGAATCGATGAAACGTAGTTTAAACGTAGTATCATACATATATAGAATTCTACAGCCCTGGAGAATGAGTTTTGGAGTTAAGCCCTCTCCAACAAGATAATTGACAATTAAATAGTTATCAAACCCTGATGAATTGTGAGCCATAAATGTATATCCTTCATATTTCGGCCGTCTATAATGCCTAATTAGAGCAGCGACGCAGTCTTGCCCTCCGGCTTCAAACGTCTCTCCTCCCTGACTGATGGCACAAACATAATTTGCTATATTAGATTCAACTTTAGATTAGATTCAACTTTATTGTCATTACACAAGTACAAGTACAAGGCAACGAAATGCAGTTTAGGTCTAACCAGAAGTGCAATAGCAGCAAGTGCAGGATATATACAATGGTTGCGTAAGTGCAGGACATAAAAATGTTCTGAATATATATAAATATGTATAAGTAGAGAGATGGTTATTACTATAAGTAGAACTGAATTTACAGATGAATATATACAGTGAATAAATATACAGATGGCTATTACTATAAACAGAATTTACAGGTGAATATGTACTATGAATAAATATACAGATGGCTATTACTATAAACAGAATTTACAGGTGACTATGTACTATGAATAAATATACAGACGGTTATTACTTGAACAGAATTTTACAGTTAGAGGTATACAGTAATATGTTAGGCTAATATGAGGAATATAGCAGTGGATTAAGTTAGTACAATAAATTATGGACAGAGCTATCCGAAAGAAAGTGTAAAAGTGCAGTGGAAAGTGGTTGCATATTCCAGTTAGAAGTACGGTGCAAAATGCAAATGTAAACATTGTTACTGTAAATACAGTCGGCAGTGCAGATGAGCATTATCCAGTTACGGTATGGTGGTGCAGAATGCATAAGTAAACAGTTGTTACTGTAATAAACAGTTAGTAGTGCAAATAACAAAGTGAAGGCAGATGTGAGGTAGGAGAGTTATCAGTTTATGAGGGAAGTGGATCAACGGGGGTTTGAGTTCAATAAAGAGACAGCTCTGGGGAAAAAACTGTTCTTTAGTCTGCTGGTCCTGGTCCGGAGGATCCTGAAACGCCTGCCGGAGGGCAGGAGAGAAAACAGTCTGTGGGCTGGGTGAGAGGAGTCCTTGAGGATGCTGCGAGCTCGATGCAGGCAGCGTTTCCTCTGGATGTGTTCGATGGCAGGCAGTGGAGTCCCTGTGATGCGCTGGGCAGTTTTCACCACCCGCTGCAGTGCCTTGCGCTCCGCAACAGAGCAGCTCCCATACCACACTGCCACACAGTTGGTCAGGATGCTTTCTATTGCGCAGCGGTAGAAGTTCACCAGGATGGCCGAGGAGAGCTGATTCTTCCTCAGTGTCCTCAGGAAGAAGAGGCGCTGGTGAGCCTTCTTGACCAGGCTGGAGGTGTTGGTCGTCCACGACATGTCCGCCGAGATGTGGATCCCCAGGAACTTGAAACTGGAGACACGCTCAACAGCCATTCCATTGATGTGGATGGTGTCGTGTGTGCCTCTTGACTCCTTCCTGAAGTCCACGATGAGCTCCTTCGTTTTGGTGGTGTTGAGGAGCAGGTTATTATCAGCGCACCATGTGGCCAGGTGCTGGATCTCTTCCCTGTAGGCAGTCTCATCGTTGTTGCTGATGAGACCAATCACCGTAGTGTCGTCCGCAAACTTGACGATGGAATTAGTTCCATACACAGGCTTGCAGTCGGAGGTGAAGAGGGAGTAGAGAAATGGACTTAGCACACAGCCCTGTGGTACACCAGTGTTGAGTGTGATGGATGTGGAGCAGGTGGATCCTGATCGAACATTCTGGGGTCTGTCAGTTAGGAAGTCCAAAATCCAGTTACACATTGAAGTGTTGATGCCCAGGTCTCCAAGTTTGGCAATTAACTTGGATGGGATGACAGTGTTGAATGCTGAGCTGAAGTCAACAAACAGCATGCGTGCGTAAGTGTTTTTACTGTCCAGATGGGTGAGCACAGAGTGCAGTGCCATGGAAACGGCATCCTCTGTGCTCCTATTGCTGCGGTAGGCAAACTGGTGTGAGTCCAATGTGGATGGTATAGAGTCTTTTAGGTGTTCCAGGACCAGCCGCTCAAAGCACTTCATAATGATGGGTGTGAGTGCTACAGGGCGGTAGTCATTAGGGCACCTCGGGCTGGAGTGTTTCGGCACTGGCACAATGGAAGTGCGTTTAAAGCATGATGGTACAGCTGCTTGGGCGAGAGACAGGTTGAAAATGTCTGTAAAAACCCCAGCGAGCTGCTCCGCACATGCCCTGAGCACACGTCCAGGGATGTTGTCTGGTCCAGCAGCCTTGTGCGCGCTGATCCGGCTCAGTGCCTTGCAGACATCTGTGGTGGAGAGTGTGATTGGTGGGTGGTCAGCTGAGGGTTTGAGCTTGGTGGCAGTTTCTCTGTTGTCTCTTTCAAAACGAGCATAAAAGTAATTTAGCTCATTCAGGAAGTTGACATCAGTGGCTGCGGGGGTGGAGTGGGGGGGTTTGTAGTCACTGATGGCCTGGATGCCCTGCCACATGCGTCGAGGGTCAGAGTTGGAAAAGTGACCCTCAATCTTAAGCTTGTAGCAGTGCTTGGCCTTTTTGATGCCCCTCTTCAGGTTTGCCCTGGATGCGCTGTAGGCTTGTGCATCTCCTGATCTGAAGGCAGTATTGCGTGACTTCAGCAGGAGTCGTACTTCCCTGTTCATCCAAGGCTTCTGATTTGGGTATGTGGTGATCTGTTTCTGGGTTGTAACACTGTCGATGGTGGTATTGATATGATCCAATACTGAGGAGGTGTAGGAGTCAATGTCCGTGTGAGCGCCACTGGTGGCTTGAGAAGCAAACATACTCCAGTCTGTGTTTAGAAACCTTTCCTGGAGTGTGGAGTCTGCCCCCGCAGGCCACACCTTGATGGTTTTCATTGATGGCTTCACGCGGTTGATGAGGGGTGAATATTTGGGTCTGAGAAACAAAGAGAGGTGGTCTGACTGTCCCAGGTGGGGGAGGGGTGTCGCAACGTAAGCTCCGGCCATGTTTGTGTAGACATGGTCTAAGGTTTTGTTTCCTCTGGTGTGGCAGGAAACATGCTGGTGAAACTTGGGTAGCACTGACTTTAAGTTTGAGTGATTAAAGTCACCTGCAACAATAAACGCAGCTTCCGGGTGATCAGTCTGTTGTTTACTGATGGCTGCGTGAAGTTCTTTCATAGCAAGCTTGGCATCAGCATCGGGTGGAATATAAGCTGCTGTGATAATAGTGGAGGTGAACTCCCGCGGTAGATAAAACGGTCTACATTTAACCATGAGAAACTCCAGGTTAGCTGAACAATGACTCCCAACAATAGCAGAGTTTGTGCACCAAGCTTTGTTAATATAAATGCACAATCCACCCCCTCTGCTCTTCCCAGAGCCATCTAATGTTCTATCCGCCCGGAGTGTGTGGCGTCCCGCTAGCTCGATAGCGGTGTCCGGTATTCCGCTGTTTAACCAGGTTTCCGTGAATATTAGGACGTTACAGTTCAAAAGTTTCTTACTGTGTGTGATGCTGAGTCGAATCTCCTCCATTTTGTTCACTAGCGACCGTACATTGGCAAGGAAAATGCTGGGTAAAGAGAGCCGATGAGGAGTAAGCGTTAGCTTAGCACGCGTTCCTCCACGTCTCCCTCGCCTTTGTTTACGATCATGCCGCCGTCTGCGTGCACTTCCGCCCGGCCGGGTAGAGTGCAGAGTCACCGGTGTCTTAGCGATCTCAGGAAGGAGTTGTAGATTGTCCATAAAACTGTCGGAAATTCGCAAACCAATATCCAAAAGCTCAGCGCGGGTGTACGATGTAAAGGCACAACTGTTCTGTGCGAACAGACCCGAGAAGAACAGGAAAAATACCGCAAAATTGCAGAATCTGGAGAGACGCTGAGCCTCGCGATCTACTCGCGCCGCCATCTTGGTCATCTATATGTTTTCCATCTTGAACGAATGTTTTTAAAATCATAATAAATGTATTTTTCATTGTACTGTTCAGGTTTTAGAGGTTGAATGTAACACTCGTGAGTGCCTTCACTCGCCAAAATTTCACAACAATGTATGCAATACTCTGGAGAGCATTTATGAGGTTTTTTATTTTTCTCATCATTATGCGAAGGTCTATACACGACGTGGCATTTTGAACAAAATTTCACAGATTTACACTGATATCTTTCATCGCGGGCCTGTGGTTTTTTATGTGATTCGTAACAAAAACTGTTTCTACAGAATCTCAGGCATTCTGGACATTGTCTTGTTATGGTCGTATACGAACGACACTCGGATGTCATACATATTTTACAAACGAACTGACACTCGTGTGTTTTTCTATCTTTATGGCCTCTAAAACAGTACTCGCAGACGTACAACGCTCCTATAAATCCAGTAAAAAATTTTATGAGATGAAAATGTCCCTTGTGCAGAAATAGATGGACTGTTTTTGCGTGTAATTCGTCTGTGTTTTTGTGTACCACCAACGCCCCAGAAGAATCCCTGTAAAAAACTACAATTTTTATGTCTAATTTATCTTCAAAAACAGATAAATTGTGAAGACCTATCTGCTCGTGTGTCTTAAACCCACATCCTGTGTGAATATCCATTGCAGGTGCGTGCAATTCTTGATCTGTGAATTTGTGATTGAGGAAATATGCTAGACAGTAACTCAAACACATTTCGTTATCGATATTAATCGGACTAAATAAATGCATTTTATTCCTACTAATACTCTCGCTGATAGCTATGTCAGTAATCTTCCTCCTCGGTCCGCCCCCTGTTTTATCTCGCACGATCGATATCTGTAATGTTTAAGTTGCATCACCAGCCACATCATTATTACTCTGGGCAGCTTGTTCAATCTGATTTATGAATAAGGAGGGGTCATGGTTATTATCGGGAGTTAATACTGCATTTACAGACCCCGGTAAACTCTCGCCAGCAAGCGCTATGTTTATGAAACCTCTTTCACCAGCCAGCTGTTGTGAAAAGACAATCGTATCGTTAAGAATGGTATGAAGATGTGAATTATATTCTATAAAGTCAGTGGTCTGTATTTGACTGAGATCTAACGATCTCTGTAACTCTACACCATTAAAACGCGGGCGTGGTGTTATTGTGAAGTCACCTATAACACCGCCTGAAGTCATTAGCGCATCTATCTCCGTTCGACTTAACTCCGCGGGTTGCCTTTCACCTCCCTCCATCCCACCTGTTTGTACACTCTCATCTGCATCATTCAGTGCTATCCAATCTTGTTGTTCGGATATAATATTATCCAATCTTTCCGTATTAGACAAATCATCAGTATCTAAAGCTCTCAATTGTTGATGTATCAGGAGCTGCAACCTCTCGTTATTCTCATCAGCAGGTCTTAATCTCGACCGAATTATTTGATCAGACTCTGACTCCACTCTTACTCTTTTAGAAGACATTTTAATTGTATGAAACAGAACAGTAAATATAAAACACAATGTTACTAACGTGTATAACAAAATTACATAAAATTAGATAAAACAATAATAGAGAAAATAATAGAGAAAATAACACCCAAACGAATTTAAAAACAAATAATAGAGAAAATAATAGAGAAAATAACACCCAAACGAATTTAAAAACAAATAATAGAGAAAATGAAATAAAAAACAATAATATCCAAAACACTTATGAAGGTCTACTCGCCGACTGTCTCTGGATAATATTTGAAGAGTTTCGTTGCAAAACGAGACATATCCATTTTGAGAAATGTTGGTTATTTGACATTATTATTTAAGACATCAACAGTCACGTTCATTCACAATTTTTTGTACATTAAACTATTACTTGAGCTCAGTGAAGGCCAGGGACACAATATTCTTCAAATCCAGGATATTTTTTATTTAATTTTATGTCCATGAATAGTTCATAAATAAGTCAAAAACCATGCCAAAATGCAACATATTTATCGTAACATTTTCAAACATCTTAAATTGGTTAAAAAAACAATACATCATAAATATATGGAATAGTATATACAAAGATTGATTAATAATAATAAGATTCCGAGTTAGTTTTGGCCAGAACATACACAACATAACATGTTTTTTTTTTTTTTTTTTTGCAAAACACTATATATCCACCTTAGGCTATATTCTACTACTGTAATACCATTAAAAAAAGCTAGTGAATCAATGTTATCCTGGTCCACTTTTGTAGCGTTTTTATACATTTTTGTGAAGTTGAAGGCTACATCTTCATCTGACATTACTCGCAGTCGCACGACGACCACAATTAATCTTTGGATGTTTTCCCTCCCCTGAATGCCTTGCCCGTTTGGTCTTCTCCCTTTGATGATTTTCTTTAGATGCCTTCCTCTTTCTCCCAACAGCAGCTGGAATGACCGGCTCCAATCCGTCATCGAAACCCATAACGTTAGCTTGACTCTGAAGCTTTAATTCTCTAACTGACAGACAGCTGTTGATCAGTGACGTAGCCTAAGTGCTCGGAGCACTTCACCGGCGGTGTCTCTCTCCTCGCGTGACATCCTGAGCGCGCGCAGCATCCTGAACGTTCTATATCGCACTTTGTAAAGAAACTGGGCTGGCGGATATCGCGTTTTGTGAAAAAATACATTTTGTAGTAGGCTTAAAATGTACATTTTTAAATCTTATTAATGGCAGCAATTCACACATAGATTAAGGTACATCTAAACAGTGATTTCCAATAATAAAATCCAAATGTCAAAAAATGGCGTTTATCGCGTTTTGCAACCGAACTCTTCATTTAATCTTTCAGAGACTAGTGCCAGCGCTGTGATCAGCATCGATTGATCGTTTCTCACCTCTGATAACTCTCGTTGAGCTGATGACAGATCATTTCGTAATTGTCTATTTTCTTCCAGCAGACGGGCTTGACCGTTGGATAAGTATTCAACCGCACTTCTGAAGTCGGCGCTGTGCTGAGTCTGTGTGTCAATTACTCTGTGTAGAAGTTCCACAGTACCCCTCTGGCCTTCTTCAACAATATCCGGAGTTTGGTGAAAGGTGAGCGGTAGTGTTGAGATTTCCAAAACACGTTGAAAGTTTCTGTTTGCTGCGCGCAAAGTGGCGTAACTCAAACCTTGTAGTTCTCCAACGTTAAACAGAGGTCTGAAGGGATGGTCATTTCGTTCATCTACCTCGCTGCTATCTGACGAATCCCGTTCAGAATTTATAGTATTTAGAACCGAAGCTTGAGATTCTAAAAAATCCTGTAAACCATTTTCGTTTTCGTCTTGGTTGTCTTCTAGAGTAAAAAAAACACACAAAAAAAACATAATTAACTTATTTAATTATTAGATTTTATTTAATATAGATGACATATAATGAAACAAGAAATATATCTTACCGTCTTCCGAAGAAATTGGACTCTCATGAGATTTTCTCAAATCGTTTCTTACAAGAAGATGTAGACGTAACAAATGGACTCTCAGGAGTTTCTTCTAAAAAACAATATTATATTATTTAAAAATTCAGTGAATAAAAATATTATGATTAGACAAAAACACTTTTTTACTTACTGTCATCCGGATAGTTTAATTCTTCTCCATAAATTTCCCTCAACCGTTTAACTCCTCGTTGTGACCCGTTGTCTGTGGAAGCAGTATCTGTGTGTTCCACCTGTTGATCGTACGGGGTGGGACATGGTGTTACGTCTTCGTAGGCTGGAGTTTGAGCAGTAGCCAATGGGGACATTGGTTGGTCCGGCGGGTGTATGATGGCTTGGGGGAGTATATCGCCTGTGAATTCTGTTGAAATATATACATAAGAGTTGAGTTTTCTTCAGAAAAAAGAAAAAAAGATAATTAGAAGGCATTGTAAAATATATTCCATACCCTCTAAAAAATCATCGAGGGATACACCGTCGGGAAATGATGCATCATCTACGAATAAAAAAAACATTTTATTAAGATATCTTTTCAATTTGTATCATTTATAATTTATGTTGAAAAATACTTACATAGATCATTCAGAACTTTCGCTAGATCGGCATCAAAATATTCCTCCGGTAAAGCCTCTTCTCCTTCATGATGATTTGAAGACATGATGTAGATTAAGAGTAGCCTAAGTTAGCGTATTCTGTCCTCACTCCTTCGGTGTTAAAGGTATGAATGAATTCTCCTTCTTTTAAACCTTTGTACGAAGTGTTTAAAAAACACATTTTTCCCGCTTCATTTTCAAAAGGAACCACCTTTAACACAGCGTGAATTCAACATCGTGAGGGGACGAGTAGTAAAAACATGTGTTTGTTGAGATACCAGCTTAATAAAAACTAATTATCGTAATAAAAACATAAAATCGAACGCTATCCCGGAGTTAGGCTTACTCAGTCACGACAAAGGCCTGTGTGTGTGTGTGTGTGTGTACGTGTGTAGGGATTTCGTGTTATAGTTGAGATGAGATTAAAACTATATGGTCTAAAGTTTTAAATATAGATCAACTTTATCTCCGATCTTTAGACAATAATCAGAAGTAGGCTACTATTTCAACGCGTCCTTTTTTATGCAGGCCTGGTGGAGAGTAGTGTTGTTTTCGTCAACGAAAAGTATGACTAAATATCTTCGTCAACGAACCTTTATAACGTGACGAAAACGAGACGAGACGCAACGTAAATGCTGGTCATGTGACGATGACGAATAAAAACGAGACTAAATGTGGTTCACAAAATAAAAACTATACTAAAATGTCTCTTCATTTTCGTTGACGAAAATGAGACGAGACGAAAAGTCGTGTTTTTATTCTGCAGTATTTCTGTGCGTCTCATTCAGGGGCTGCATCAGGTCTCACTGCGCAGACGCAGGTGAAATCACTCTCTTCAAACCCCACTCGCGCGGCGTCTCCGGTGAGTGAACGGGTCCTGTGGCCGGCCAGTCGGGGTTCGTAAGCCCTATTCGGACGGTAATTGTTTGTCCTGCGGTCGTAAGGTGTCTTCATCATTTACAGGGGCTAGTCAGTGATTTTATTGTCGTCTTAATGCAGAATATCAGTGTTTTTCTCTCACCACCCGTGTAAAAATCTCCGGTCGAATTACCTAACTGAATTACTGTTTGACAAACACCAAGGTCGTGTGGTGCCGTCTGAATCCACATCTCTGAGTTTTCAATCACTACAGAATTCACGGTTTATATCCTTTTTGGCCACTGCAGAGCACCGTGCGGTTGTGCTTCGCTGTTATCTGGATGCATTTTAAAGATCTAGACTTGTATTACTGAAATATTGGTAAGTATTTACAAGAGCAAGATATTTCATCACCGCTCAAAAAAAGAAAGAAAGAAAAGCACGTAAACATTTGAAATGTGCCGTTATAACGGCAGCAATTATATATGTTAAAATAACCGCAGCATTATGAATACCTCATAAGCGAATAAGAGGCTATATTCACTTATTTCCACTCATTTCCATGTGGAATAAAATTACATCCTTTATTTTGAGATAAAATACAAGACAGAAAAACATTTTAACTATAATGTGGGTCTAATTTTAAACATATTTAAATAATTAAATAATAATTTGGATATTATTTTCCTATTATTAAATTAAATATGCATTTATTCTTATTAAGACATTTGGAAAAACTTTTATTACATTGAAGTGGAAAATAAAACGGGTGTTGTGGAAATAGATGGGGAAAAATGTGGCCACAAAAATCACAGGAAAAAAACACCACAAACCTTAAGAGACATCTCAATGTTTTTATTTATTTTATTTAAATGTATGTGTGTGTACTTTTAACATGTTTAGTTGGTAAAATAAATATGTTGTAACTTCAAATCAGAGCGTCTTCCGTGTCTGGAATGGATGTATTCTTGAGTCTGAGGTAACAATAATATAATAAGATAACCTTGTTTGAAATGGGTTTGGCTAAAAGAAGATTTTGGTTTTGTCTATAATACGTACTTATACTACATTGACTGGGTTAAATAGAATTGCATTACTAAAAAGAGACTAAAATACAATTTGCATTGACTAAAACTTGACTAAAATGTCATCAGTTTTCGTCGACTAAAACTAGACGAAAATAGTCATAGATAATTCTGACTAAAATAAGACTAAAATGCTCAGACTTTTAGTCGACTAAAACTTGACTAGACTAAAAAGAGTATGACTATGACTAAAACTAATAAAAACTAAAATGACAGCTTGACACAAAGACTAGACTAAAACTAAAATGAAAACAGGCCGCCAAAAACAACACTAGTGGAGAGATGGGGGAGCTCGCAGGGATGGAGGGAGGGAGGGAGGGAGGGAGGGGGAATTCCCCCTGAGTGATGTCATCATCAGCGTCATTTTTACCCACCCCTAAAATTTGAATTAACCTCTCAGGTTTGAGAGGGGAGTGTTAGTGGGTGTGGTCTGTTTGAGGCGGTGCATCCTGTTTGACAGATCATTTCTCAGTTAAACTTTGAAGTAAGTGGACGCGTTTTTATCCACGGAGAACCAAAGGTAATTTAGTTTTTCCCACGGTCGTCACGTGGTGTGGGCGGGGAAGGGGAGGAGTCTGCGTGTGTCTCTCTGCAGGCTCCACACAACGTCATTCGATTCACAACTCCGCCAAGAGCAGACGGAGGTTTTTACTTTGGTCCATGAGAGAAGAGTACACTTTTGTGTATATTTAAAACCACCGGTATGTAAAAAAAACCTTAGTCTTTTTAACAACTAGTTTGTGTTTTATGTAACAGTTTGAAACTAATTTTGTGTTTTATGTAAAATGCAATAGTTTTTTTTCCAAATCTGAATGCACACATTTGGTTTTGTGTAAATTATTGATTTCTTTTACATCTTTAAAATGTCACTAACTCTTTTTTTGGACAACTTTTAGAGAAAAAATGCAATTTAAACTTATCGATGCTTTAACATTTTAAAAGTGATAAAAGATTTCATATGTAATGAAATTACATCTTCTTCTTTAATAAAAATAAAAAAACACTGGTATCATCTCTGACTCTGTCTTTATTATACATTTCTTTAAAAAAGTTAACACCACTTAGAACTTCTGTGCGTTGGGCAAATTTTCCCACGCTTCAGATGTTCAAACCATAAGGGTTATGTAACGCACACATGTCCAATTTTCCCATGGTGTACATACATCATCCATAAGGGGGAGGAGCTAGCGTGGGAAAATTCCCACGCTTCAGATGTTCAAACCATAAGGGGGTTACACATGTCCAATTTTCCCATGGTGTACATACACCACCCATAAGGGGAGGAGCTAGCGTGGGAAAATTCCCACGGTCAAAAGGGGCGTGGCTTAGAGGGCAATAAACCTGTCAGTTTGACGAGTGCTGCCCTCTGTCCTCTCTCTAACTTATAACCACAACCAGAGTGAAGCCACAAGTGTGGTCATGCTTCATTTCAAATCTGAGGCCAAAACTATGAATTTTATGAAATATATTCTAAGACCATGTCAGGATTTTTTTTGAGAAGATGTTATCAAATATGTTGGCCTGCAAACACCCATTTGCAGTCTTTTTCTAATGTCTGGCGAGGAGAACAACTCAATTCATGCTATAATGTCCTCAATCGAAAATCGTTTTACACCTTTGAGTGTGAGACTTAATCCTCATTATTGTTTATCGTTATTCTTTCGTCTGTATTCAGCGATTAGCAATAGCCTTTATAATGGCACAAATGACCCATTAAGTATCGAAACTGGAGTCTTTAATCCGTCTAATGATACTGAGTTTGTCCAGATGAAGTTAGAGTGTGATGTTTTATTGAGCAATGAAAGTTGAACGACAGTAATCTGGGGCTGTCTGCGATCTTTGACTGCAAAGGGGTTAAAGCTGCAGTCTTTAAAGGAACACGCCTACTTTTTGGGACTTTGGCTTATTAACTGTATTCCCCAGAGTTAGATAAGTCCATACATACCATTCTCATCTCTGTGCGTGCCATAACTCTGTCTGATGCACCCCCCTGCTAGCCTAGCTTAGCACAAAGACTGGAAGTATAGCTCCAGCTAGCCTACTGCTCTAAGTAAGTGACAAAATAACGCCTTTTTTATAACATTTTACTATTTACATGTTGTGGTGTGTATAGTCACAGCGTGTACAAATAACAAGGTTACATGAGACACAGCCATATAAACGTATACATACTGGGGACTATATTCGAAGAAGGCGCAGCACTAGCTGCTTCTGGGGAGCACCTGAGAAGCAGCGTTGTTACTTCCGTCAACAGAACCAGCGTGACTAGGTAACGTTAGCTGTTTTTGCACAATGAACCCACAGACAAAAATTAAAACTGCCCATCTCCCCTCCAATTAATTTGCAAGGTAAATGCTACAGTCCAGAGAATTTCCTCTAGCACTGCTCATTTGTTACTGTGACAGAGCGCGTTTGTGACAACACAATACTAACATTACATGGGATACATGGAGCACGGGGAAAACTGCAATACAGTAGTGAACACCCTATTCATGTAACAGTGTCACAAACGTTACATTAGATCTAGCTAATGGTACTATTACATGGTACATGGTACCCATTCTTTCACAAATGTTTGTAGGTTTAGTCATCTAAAAACATAACAGAACACTTCAGCCGCGGGTGATCCGCGTCTGTACTATCAATGGGATGGCCGTATTCTTCAGCACACATTTCATGGTCCGTGTGGCAATTTTCCATTTTTTCAAAATAGTTGTCCTCTGTGAAATGTTCAGAGCAAATGCTTGATGATGGCTACAGGTGTGTTTGGATCTATATCCAGAGCAAGTAGCCATCGATTCATTAGGGCAGCGTTTTGGATTGGAATTCTATGAAATATCATTGTATTACCTCGTCTCCCCTGTTTATTGTCGCAGTTCTTTACAACACAGTGAGCACCCATGATTGTAAACTATCTAGTAATTGCTGACTCTATTACTCCAACTCTGAGCGAACTCTCTCCTCTTCACCGCGGGGCTCCTCAGGTGCTGCGAGCAAATCTCTCCGCACTCACTCTGCAGAAGTAGAGCATTGCTGTGCCTTCTGAGAATATAGTCCCCAGTATGTATACGTTTATAAGATGGCTGTGTCTCATGTAACCTTGTTATTTGTACATGTAACATGTAAATAGGAAAATGTTGGCGTTATTTTGTCACTTATTGAGCAGTAGGCTAGCTGGAGCCATATACCTCCAGTCTTTGTGCTAAGCTAGGTTAGCAGGGGCGTCAGACTGTCAGGGTTCTGTCACTTCGGTCTAGTTTACTCTTGGTTTGTGACAGAGCCCTGACACTCCTGTATTGTTTGTCTTGTCTTGTGTGAGCGCGCAGCTTTGAGCATGCTCAAGCTGCGTGCTCTTCTGTCCTTGTGTTTTTTGTTGCTGGCGTGGTGTTCGGATCCCAGCACTTCGGTCTAGTTTGGGTTTCAGTTTTGTGTTGGGATTCGGACATTCATGCTCCGCGTGTTTGTTTTGTTTTGTCACTCTGTCTTGTCACGTGAGCGTGTGCTCTTCTGTCTGTGTAGCACACGGTTCATGTTTACATCGGCCGTGTGCTTTCATGTTATGTTTTGTCTTTTGTTGTGTAGCACGTGGTTGGTGTTTTTCACTGGCTACGTGCTACATCATGTTGTCATGTTTTGTGTGAACATGCAGCTGATGAGTTCTCATTAGCTGCATGTTCATGTGAAGAGTTCGGTTGCAAAACGCGATAAACGCCATTTTTTGACATTTGGGTTTTATTATTGGAAATCACTGTTTAGATGTACCTTAATCTATGTGTGAATTGCTGCCGTTAATAAGATTTAAAAATGTAAATTTTAAGCCTACTACAAAATGTATTTTTTCACAAAACGCGATGTCCGCCAGCCCAGTTTCTTTACAAAGTGCGATATAGAACGTTCTGCTGCGCGAGCTCAGGATGTCACGAGAGGAGAGAGTCACCGCCGGTGAAGTGCTCCGAGTTTGCTCAGTGATTTAACGATAATATCAAAACAGAAAACATATTTTTAAAAAGGATTCAATAGGCTAACTAAACGTTTACCATTTAATTGTTTATACTGAAGGCGAGCTGTCAGTCACGTAGGCTACGTCACTGATCAACAGCTGTCTGTCAGTCAGAGAATCAAAGCTTCAGAGTCAAGCTAACGTTATGGATTTCGATGACGGATTGGAGCCGGTCATTCCAGCTGCTGTTGGGAGAAAGAGGAAGACATCTAAAGAAAATCGTCAAAGGGAGAAGACAAACGGGCAAGGCATTCAGGGGAGGGAAAACATTCAAAGATGAATTGTGGTCATCGTGCGACTGCGAGTAATGTTGGTCTGTGTCATGACGACAAACTGTCAGATGAAGATGTAGCCTTCAACTTCACAAAAATGTATAAAAACGCTACAAAAGTGGACCAGGATAACATTGATTCACTAGCTTTTCTTAATGATATTACAGTAGTAGAATATAGCCTAAGGTGGATATATAGCGTTTTGCAAAAAAAAAAAAAAAAAACTTTTATGTTGTGTATGTTCTGGCCAAAACTAACTCGGAATCTTATTATTATTAATCAATCTTTGTATATACTATTCCATATATTTATGATGTATTGTTTTTTTAACCAATTTAAGATGTTTGACAATGTTAAGATAAATATGTTGCATTTTGGCATGGTTTTTGACTTATTTATGAACTATTTATGGACATAAAATTAAATAAAAAATATCCTGGATTTGAAGAATATTGTGTCCCTGGCCTTCACTGAGCTCAAGTAATAGTTTAATGTACAAAAAATTGTGAATGAACTTGACTGTTGATGTCTTAAATAATAATGTCAATAACCAACATTTCTCAAAATGGATATATCTCATTTTGCAACGAAACTCTTCAAGTCATGTTTGGTGTGAGCACATGTCTTGTCAAGTGTTTCTTTGTGCCATGTGCTCGTGTCCATTGTCTAACCCCGCCCACCTTGTTTCCTGATTATTGGTTCATTTGCCCCACCTGTCTTCCCTCGTTACCCTCTTTTGTTTGTTCCCTATTCAATCTCCTTGTGTTTGCAGTCCAGTGCGGAATCGTCGTCTTTACCTCATGTTTCCCTGCTCCAGTCAAGTCAAGCCTAGTCAAGTCAAGTCTGTTTTTCCCCCTCGGGTAGTTTTTGTTTTGTCTTGTTTTTTGTTTTATTATTATCATTAAAAAGCCCATTCCTCTGCATCATTGAGTCCTCGCTCCTTTCCCTACAACAACCCTGACACAGACAGAGATATGGCACGCACAGAGATGAGAATGGTATGTATGGACTTATCTAACTCTGGGGAATACAGTTAATAAGCCAAAGTCCCAAAAAGTTGGCGTGTTCCTTCAAGTTTTGCCTCTTTGTCGCATCTCTGTTTGAAACCTGCAATTGCAGTTATTTTGCGGAATTATCATTGTTACGTGGGTTATGCTTCGGCACAGTTCCTCGGCGCGGATGAATCAAATGTTTTGAGGAGTTTGTGTGGCTGTCATTGATTCATTCACCCCACTGGTGTGGATACTGTATTACGAATTAGGAATTTTCATCAGAAAATGTCATCTGGACAAGTAAGTAACATGTCTGCCTCTTTTGTTCTGACCAAACGAAAACAAAAACAAAAAAAACATAATAAATTCCGCTATCAACGGTGATTGAATCTAACGATTGCTAAGCTCATATCACATCAAACCGTGCAAATTATTATTATTTTTATACTTTGTTCTAAAATTGTTAACAACATCAGCATTGCGTGACTACGTGTATTTAGTGTGTATTAGCGTTACCTGTAGATTTCAATTTCTGTACAGTCTAATCTTACTACGGGTGAATCTCCAGTTGTCACTGATCATTGTTGTTTAGACCTTTCTGGATTACAATCTGCCATCAAAATGATACGTTTAATTATTCCAGCTGCTGTGAGAAATGGCTATAAATGATCCGCCACCTGCAGCATCCTCACATGCGAGAGCCTACTAGCTGGTCTCCTTCTTTATGTATACAGACATGAAGTAATGATGCAAAGAGATACGGTGCCATGCTCAAATATATATATTTTTAAGATTTAAAGTACACTACCAGTGCATATTCAATGCAATTTAGTGCACTTAATTTGCACTAATTGTTAATACCCTTGCTTATTAGTTCCAAATGTGTTTTAATTAAGTTTGAATCATTTATGTTTTAAAATGGTTATTCACACCCCCAATCCAGGTGACCTTGAAAATAATAGGTGGAATGAAATTGCTAATCAGCTGTGATCTTCCCTTCCGGAACATCTGTCCTGAGCTCCTTGGTATTCCAGACAAGAGTTGACGTCTGAAGACAGGCAGACACTTGGAAGAGATTATATACACAGTTAATAGGAAAAACAAATTTGCGGTCTGCAGGTGTCACAGGCTGACACATAAACATATGCACACACACACACACACACACACACACACACACACACACACACACACACACACACACACACATACATTGACATCAAACAAGAGTGAGATTATAGTTCTGAACATCCTAGAGACACTTCCACACTCAGATTTATTTCTGCCATAAACACAGATAAGAATTAATAAGCTTCAAAAGGAGATAATAAGATTTTCTCCTATCAGGCACTTTATGTTATTTACTGTAAAAAGGAATTACTTTGCAGTACATTTTCAGTCTTAACGTTGGACAATATATTGAATACATTTCTAGATGTAAATCAGACTAGTTTTCTTTCACAATGTCAAAATTAAGCATAAGTGTGATATTTTACACACTAGTATGCTCCAAAATAAACAACAAAATTATGCAACGTGTTTTCTTACAAATGTTTCCTATTAACTAGTATGGAAGCATTCACTCTAAAGCTAGTTATAACATCAGACTGCTGCCATCTGCTAGTGAACACCAAATATATTCGGGATGTGTTCAGGGTACAAGGAGTAATCGTTTAATTGCTATTCTAGGCCATTCTCGTGTATCTCTTGTGTTATTGCAAGATTATGGAAGTAGGTTTGTGAATACAAATGTCACTTTTACAACAGGGATAAGACACATACCATTGATGCTGTGTCAGTTTATAATATGTCTTGTAAGAGCAGAAATATTTTGTTACCCTTTACATGTCTTTGAAGCAGTGCAAGTATATTAACCCGAAAAATTCTACTTACCTGACTTATGTAATTTATTTGATGACCTTTTGTAATTTTTTTTTATTTAAAAACTGGGAGATTTAATGACACAGATGCACAGATAAAGTCAACATGAAATTACATTAGCAAGCAGTTTTATTTCCGTAAGGTGATGAACTTTCTCTTTGATATTCACTATTGCCATAATTTAAATTACATTAAAGTGGACCTACCATTGTCCCTGTTCACAAGATGTAATACAAGTCCCCAGTACATGTCTGTGAAGTTTCAGCTCAAAATAGCCTACAGATAATTTAGCTTGTCAAATTTGCCCCTATTTGGGTGTAAAAAAAACACACACAGTTTTTGTCTGTGTCCCTTTATATGCAAATGAGATGCTGCTCCCATCCCCTTTCCAGAAGAGGGCAGAGCCTTTACAGCTAGTGCTTCAGATACTCAACAACATCAAAACAATCTCACGCAGCCAAACGGTCAGAAATTGTCAGTAGTGGTGTTCAGCCTTACATGTTCGAACTGGAGTCAAGTAGTTACAACTTTTAGAATACAAGTAGATGTTTCTGAATGTCTAGAGGATTCATTTATGTGGTTGTGGAGTTAAGTTGATTCAACTCATTGACTAGCATGTACTGTCATGTTAATCTAAAAAACTTTCAGAAACAACTTTTGTGCAAATCCAGCGTTGAACTGACCCTCTTTTGTAAAGCAGTCTGGCGTAAAATGATTTGTACAAAGATATAACACTTTAACAAATTTCTTCGGCACAATTGCTTTATAAATGAAATCCAACCATGGTGTCCTCAGTGGCTCAGATGCCGGGAGTCTATGGAGACTTACCCACATTTTTGGGACGCCTGTCTTTACATGCACATGAACTTTAATGACATCTCATTCTTAATCCGCAGGGTTTAATATGGAGTTAGCCTACCCTTTGCAGCTATAACATCTTCAACTTTTCTGGGAAGGCTTTCCACAAGGTTTAGGAGTGTGTTTATGGGAATTTTTGACCATTCTTCTAGAAGTGCATTTGTGAGCGCAGGCACTGATGTTAGACGAGAAGGCCTGGCTCGCAGTCTCCACTTTAATTCATCCCAGAGGTGTTCTATCGGGTTGAGGTCAGGACTCTGTGCAGGCCAGTCAAGTTCCTCCACACCAAACTCGCTCATCCATGTCTTTTTGACCTTGCTTTGTGCACTGGTGCGCAGTCATGTTGGAACAGGAAGGGGCCATCCCCAAAGTGTTCCCACAAAGTTGGGAGCATGAAATTGTCTAAAATGTCTTGGTATGCTGAATCATTAAGAGTTCCTTTCTCTGGAACTAAGGGCCCAAGCCCAACCCCTGAAAAACAACCCCATACCATAATCCCACCTCCACCAAACTTTACACTTGGTACAATGCAGTCAAGCAAGTACCGTTCTCCTGGCAACCACCAAACCCAGACTCGTCTATCGGATTGCCAGACAGAGAAGCGCGATTCATCACTGCACAGAACACGTCTCCACTGCTCTAGTATCCAGTGGCAGCGTGCTCTACACCACAGCATCTGATGCTTTTTTTCATGAATGAACTTATTGCACAGGTGGCAACCTATCACGTTACCACTCTTGAATTCACTGAGCTCATGAGAGCGACCCATTCTTTCACAAATGTTTGTAGAAGCATCTGCATGCCTAGATACTTGATTTTATACACCCGTGGCCATGGAAGGGATTTGAACACCTGAATTCAATGATTTGGAAAGGTGTCCCAATACTTTTAGCAATATAGTATATGTTCCTTGGTACATCCAATAACAGAACATTTGTAATTTTTTACAGCTGCTACAGCGAGGAAATAGAAATTGCAGACTTCTGCAGCTCACTAAGGGCGGGATCTGTTCTAATAGGGCAGATCGTCACCAGTCATGGGCGGGGCTTGCATACTCTTACGTAAGAGTAGGGGGAAATCTGGAACCTCTCATTTGGAGAGGCTGTTTATGATTTATGGGTATTATAAAATAAGGAGTGGGTGGATTTTTACCATTATAGGCTAGTTGTTCATACACTCTGGGCACACATCTGTGTTCAAACACCTGAACCTGAACAAAAACACAATCAAACATAATTCTGGCAAATACAAGGAACAGTATGAATTTAAATAGGGGCAATTTTGGTATCATGTCAACTTTAATGGTGTCTGCGTGCCAAAGGTGGATGTAGGTGCTTTTATTCAGCCCTTTCTGGAAAATAACCGGTAAATTATTGGTTTAAAGAAAAAGATAACGTGTAAACACTATCTTTGAGAAATACTGATAAATCAGTTCTAGCAATTTTCCAGGATGGCAATTTGTGGGTGGATTTTGGACTGAGCATGCTTGTTGAAAAAAAGAAGCTAAAAGTCAATTATTTTTGTCTTATCAGAGGGAGAACATGTCTATCAGAAAACACACTGGCCTCAAGTTTAAGTATAACGTTTCAGGTTTACGTATGTAACCCAGTTCCTTGAGAGGGGAACAAGAAGTTGTGTCATTTTGTTGATGCTAGGGAACGCTCCTGCGTGAGCCGGTGTCTGATGAGTGGAAACATGGCAATTCTATTGGCCAACAGCATAGTCAGGTGTTGTAGCGTAAAGCCCAAAGTATACTTCTGCCGTCCGCATTCTGCGACGGTCTACACCCTGTCGGTGTGACATAATTTTCGTCATCAGGAGGGTCCGTGGATGACCGCGTACAGCCCAATTTGTGCGACCATGTGGACGGTGTGTGTACAATAGCGCAAATGCGAGTGACTTGAGCACTTGAAAACAAAGTACACTACAATGCTGAATCAGTCATTGTGTGAAGTGTGAAGTATGGCAAAGCGACGTAGCATCTAGTACTCCTCTCAGGGAACCAGATTACATACGTAACCTGAGACTCATTCCCTTTTGAGGGTTGAAGTCTTAGGATTTATATGCTTAAGATTTTAAAGGGCATGTAGCACCACAGAGAGACAAAATAATTTAATGGTTTCCACAATAAATTGTATTTTATGTCAAAGAGAATAAGTAAATGTGTATACTCAAAATTGCTCATTTAGAAATGTATAAGTAACCTTTATTTCAAAGTAAAGTTGAAAACTTGATTGGGACATGGGAATTTGTGCCTACAATAACAGACCGGTGTGTAAAACTCTTATATCGAGTCTATGCATGAACTTTACATACAGTACTTTTTAAAATCCATTGTTTAGTTTATCCTGATAAGCACTCATTGTCACAGTTGTAAACACAATGGCTTGCTTTTTCCATAACTGTGCGTTCACACCGCCGCTAGCGAGAGTCAAACTTCACTCTGGCCACCCTGCCAACGACGCTGTAGAAAGATTTGTGGATGCACAGCCGCTCTGACGTAGATCGAATGATTGGTCTTTATTTAAACTTTATTTAAAGGAGCTGCAAAGCAAACAATCATGTTGTTCGGCCTTTGTGCAAACTGAGCACAGGTAGGGTATAACCATATAAGATGGCCTCATGAAATTATTTAAATGTGAAAGTAAAAAAAAACTAAAAAACATTGCTTGAAAGAACTTAACATTTTTGCTAACGAAATAAACCAATTAAAAGCCATTTGTGTGGTGTGGCTTTTGTGTTCATGGTTAAGTGCTAGTCTATTTTCAACATGCAGTTTATAGAAGACGTTTACTAGCATTGGTCTATAATTAACATTAGTTTGTGTACAGCCTACATTACAATAACTGTCCTGGTTGAAGTGCAGGATTAATGCAAGTGGTCAAATCGCTGTTGTTTTGAGCAAATTAATTGTATTCCTGCTGAAAAACAAGTAATCTAGAGCGAAAATGCTGCCTATAAATAGTGTTGTGCGGCTTCTTATCAAACCCGCCACCGCAATGATCAACCACTCCTCCATTTTGCTTGGGAACTAATGTGGTCGGAACCAAAGTTTCCAGGACAGCGTTCTCTGGAATCTTCTCAAGCGGAGCACTTCTACATTCCGATTGGTTGCCCCCCGGTTGCTGCGAACTGTGTCATAGCTCATTACCATAAAGTTGAGCTGATTTCAACTCTTTTCGACGCCCAAATCGTCCAAGACGCGCCACGCCGCTCTTGCCGGAGCTCGCCGCCGACTCCCATTGAAAATGAATGACTTCCGCCACTTTGACGCTCTCGCCGGCGGCGGTGTGAACGCACAGTAAGGGGGTTTGGCGCCACGGCATCTTGGTTTCCAGGCGGACCGTTGAAGAACGTGACACACACGGATCCCAGAAATCCTGTAGAATTCAACCAATCAGAAGATGACTTTAAAAATCCTGAAGTGTTTCCAATTTTGGGTGCCATATGCATCAGACGTTCAGTCAACGGTCCATGGGTATGATGTCTGAGGCTGAGACTAGGCAATATACTAGGCTATATAGGCTATACATCCTCTCATGCTAATTAGGTTGATTATCTGAACGTGCTTCTCCCGAACTTTGTTAATAAAACATATATTGTTCCATGGGGACATGAAATCCACCAAACTGTTGGAATGACCCTTAACATTGCTTCTAAATGACCATTTGGATGCTATGTGTGAACATAGCATACTGGTATGAGCACGTACGACGTCTCACACTCTCAACACTATTTTTCAAAATTAAGAATTGGTGGCTAAATCACATTAATTAGAATTCGTGAATTTCATATATTTTCCTATTATCTGCTTACGCTCAAATGACAGTTACGTTAGCTTCATGCTTACCTTTTTCTAAAAATTGGCACTTCATAAAATGTTTTCTCATGAGATCTAGTTAGCTTATGTAATAAATCTGCTTTGGGCCAAGAAATTATGTGATAACTCTGCACTGTTAATAGTAATGTTGTTTGTATTCCACTGCGCTGCCTTTAATTGTCTTTCATCATAAACATGCAGGCGTCTTTTATAATTTTACCACCTCTCCCAACTGTTTTTGTGTCTTGAGTATTGTAGCGTCTGGAGTGTCTCTCTCATGGGATCAAAGTGGTGAGTCGTTTGGAGAAACATCAGAGATGCTTTCCTCCAAACAGCTCTGCATATAAATTAAATCACTGCTCCAATGGCTCCAACAAGTCTGAGTCAAATTGCACCACCGACTGGTTAATGACCAGCTAGAGTGTGACCGGAAGATACTATGATGGCCCTTTTTGAGCTTCAATCAGATTCTAATCAGCCAGGACACCTACCTCACCCTTCAGTCTAGAACGGCCGGGGGATGACCTTAACACACACATACACAAGCATTCCTCTCTATTTAGCCTTTAATTAAGCTATTCCCGAGAAATTACATATATGATGATTTCTTAAGTATATGCATGCTCCCCATATTTCTTATGTTTGCGTGATGTAAGAGCTATCTTAAACGCTCAAAATGGCTCTGTATAGAACATGCACTGCCTTTATGTCTTTAAACCAAGGCATGTTTGATGTCTAAAGGTTCCTCTTTCTTTGTCTTAGTCAATGGTACAAAGTATATGATTATGAGATGTACCGCTAGTATGTTTAGTCCTTTTGGAGTGAAACTTTACTAGTTCTGGCTTCCAGCAAGAACATTCCATTGAGTAATAAAGTCCGAACAAAGAAACTCTCTCCCGCCTGAAATTCACACCAACGATTGGTCGTCTCAGGGAAGATGGGCGTAGGTTAATGGACTTTAAAGGACAGAAACACCAACACATCTTTGCTCTGTCAACTTGCAAGGACTCCGACGAGACAAATTTTCTTTCCCTCCCATCAGCGTGGCTCGCGGGCTTTGGTCCAGCCAAGCTGGTCGTTTCCTTTGAAGATCGACGCGCTCCGCAACACAGCCAGCGGCGCACCCCGCGACACGGCCGGCGGCGCGCTCCGTCAGAGCAGGAACCTTCTCAGCTTGGACGAGATTAACTTTTCCTTCCAAGACACTCCCTTCCCAAACAACTAAGCTCCGGAAAAACCAAACGGAGAGAACGCTTCAGCGCACGAACACTGAGAAATGCCAACGCACGCATCTCGCTTTACACAACACAAAGAAACCATGCAAGTATCAATTCTATCGAAATTTAGATGCGTTTTAAGATTGTACCCCTGTTTATGGTGATATGGTTGTTGCTGGCTCTAGTGGTTATGTTCGGGAAGGTGTCGGATCGGACACGATCATACCCTTCTTCCTTTCCCTTCTCCTCATCCTCCTTCTTTACTTTCCATTAGTCTGTATATACATGTATCCTTTATTTAGTCATATGTAATCGTAGTATTAATCTTTATTAAAACCATGATATCCACGTTTTGATTGTCATTGTTTTGCTCACAGAACACGAGTCCCTTTAATGTCAGATCTAAGCTACGAGCTCTTATAAGCATCGTTGAATGCTTTAATTAATACCATAACTCGGAAAGTTTGTCCTTTGTGGCCAGAGGGATAAACTTCCCGAAAATTGGGTAGGAAGAATAGACCTAGTGAGTGGATAAAGAATTACAGCTCGTTCTTTAAACGGAACGGAGAGGAATTTTGAATCAACTCCCTAGAGGTTATTCTGTGATTATTTAATATAGATATATCTGTAGTTAATTGCAATAAATTGTTGTTAACCATATATATTACATATTGCATAAATACAGAGGTTAGGTATTCCCCTTTTGGGTGATTTTGGAGATTTATGATTAGATTATAACCTGTTGTGATTAATCATAAATCCCTAAATATTAATACCCACAATTCCCTATTGAGCTAATTTTTAATTTAAATATATATGTAACCCTAAGACGCTACTGTATGAACGCTTTATTTTTCAAAAGGCATCTTAAGACCATGCTTTCTTTTCCATTCATCAGTTCTACGGCTCTGTGGTTGGATACATTTGGAGCTAAATGCCTGACCTTCATTTTACTTTAACATTTTAACTATTCTTTTTATTATTTTGGTAATTGACATTTCTGCTACATTATGCTGTCAATTGAAATTAAATTGTAGGCCTACTGAATGTTTGAAGAATATTTTCATTAAAAAAACTGCTGCAGCGGTATAAATGTAGGTGAATAAGGATTTTGATGTCCAATATTTGTTCAGTATCCCTCATTATGGATTCACTCTGCCAATTTGCAACTGCCAGTTACACTCATACTAGCAACAGAACAGTTTGCATGTAATATTTCAGGTTGAAGCTAAAATACACTGGCAACCACATAATTCTTTTCATCTGTTTGCAGCAGGAGAAATACAAGTACAAAAATATTTCAGATATAAACAAACACTGGCTTTTCCACAGATACTGCTGAAGTATAAAGAGTTTAGCTATGGTTTACTCACCCACCTGGAAAAGCTTTCCAAACAAAACCCTGTTAATTTTTTTTGGAAATGCAGAGATTTGAATGGAAAATCTCAAGGATGAAGTCCTTATGGACAAAGCAATAAACTGCAGTAGTATGGTTTGCATATTTTTTTTATCTTTTGAAATCTTTTGAAGGTGAACGTATGGACTTGTACCTGTGGATTAAGTCATTAGTTTTAATTTTGGGTTAAAGGTAATTCAGTCTGAACTACTCTGTTTGATTAAGATTATTGTAGATGCTTTGAACGATAGTTATTTGGCGGCAAGGTTCGCTTTGATGGGTTCAGCTTCTGAGCTGTCCACAAGCAAACCTTGCTGAGGTTTGAACCCCCCGAAGCC
The DNA here is from genome assembly GCF_949357685.1 of Gobio gobio. Classification (NCBI taxonomy): domain Eukaryota; kingdom Metazoa; phylum Chordata; class Actinopteri; order Cypriniformes; family Gobionidae; genus Gobio; species Gobio gobio. The sequence goes on along the minus strand of NC_137118.1, from coordinate 23,048,073 downwards.
TAAGGCAATTAACCAGAAATGTATAAGCAACATAATTACACACATAAAGTAATACAAGTACTGTAATGAGTTTGGACAAGATTGAACAACAATAAGATATACTGTATCTTTCTATCTATCTCCATGGACGAGCAACTAAACGATCATACAGCCTAAATAAGGAGTTGGGTTGAAGTAAGTGGGTAAGTGTATGCATGTGCAACAGACTAAGGTAAGTGAGTGAGCGGATGAAGATACTGTATGTCTTGCTTAATTGGTAGTGGGAGGAGTTAAGGATCAACTGATGGCTGGCTGTCATGCCGTGGTCTGCCTGAATTACACTTGTGCTCCATTCAGTCGCTCAAACTACATTAGTCGTTGGATTGCCTTTTGGGCACAAAAGCATTGTGAAGCCTGACTACAGCATTTAGCAGAATGTCCAAATTGCTCATACAATTAAAGTGGATGGGAGCCTGGGATATCTGTAGCCACTATTCCCATTCATTTTATGGGAAAGAGCTGCGTGGACCTTTTGCTCTCAAGATATGATGTTTTATTAATAAGGTTCCGGAGGAGCACATTCAGATAATTGACACAAGTGGAGAGCACTCAGCTAATCAACAATAAGAGGTATATATACGCAGCAGTCTTACCTCTGTTTGTTGACAGTCTATCAGCATCCCTACACCATCCCTTCTCCGCACCTTTAGTTCAAACCACTTACATACAAGGGCATATTCTGGGTTTGGGCCAAATTCCGAGCTCAAAGCCCTCCCCCCGGACAGCACTCCAAATACGCATTTAAATTTACTCTCCATGAATTATATGTAAGTGTGAACTCGTGAAATGTATGAATACAATATGAAAATGAATAAGTAATGACAGCATATTAATATTTTGAGTGAACTAAATTATATTTGGCCCCACTTTATATTAGGTGGCCTTAATTACTATGTACTTACATCAAAAAATAAGTACAATGTACGTATTGTGTTCATATTGTATTGCAAAACACTTTTGCTGATATTGAGGTAGGATATGGGTAAAGTTAGGGACAGGTATGTTTAGTACGTTTAAGGGTAGGGTTAGGTGTAAGGGAAGTGTCAACAGTGTAATTATAAATGTACTTACAGAAATTAATTACAGACGTAATTACATGCAGGTCATTTTTAAAATGTAAGTACAATGTAAAAACATGTATGTACAATAAGTGCATTGTATCAAATGATTCATTTAAATGTTAGTACATAGTAGTTAAGGCCACCTAATATGAAGTGGGTCCTTTTATTTAAGTGACTTAAGAAAATATAATCTTAAATCAGTCTATCCGCCCAAAGTTCAAAAGAATCAAAAGTTGATAAGCAATCAAGGTAAAATGAATAAACAGGTTTTAGTCAAAGTAAAGTTCTAAAAGGGGTCCTATTATGCTTTTTCAACTTGAGTTAGTGTGCAATGTTGCTGTTTGAGCACAAAACATATCTGAAAGGTTACAGAGCTCAAAGTCCACTCCAAAATCAAGACCATAAAAGGCCCTAATACGACCCCTTTAAGCACTTTCCACTGAGATGGTCATTTACTCCACCTAAGCGCCCAATTAAACGAACACTCCGGTCCAATAAACTAATAAGAAGGGCAAGGTATACCAACATCCAGAAGATGTTTAAGCTATGCCGGAAAGACGCAGTGACCACAGTTCTGGAAGGGCGATGGAGGGAAGCATACCAGGGGGTAAATAGGATGGTGGATGGCCTGGAGGAGTTCTGGGCTAGTAGGTTTGAAATGTGTCCATAGAATGGAGAAAGAATGACAACAGAAGAGGGAAATGTGCACTGGTCTGTGTTTGCTCCCAGAAATAACTGTCATGACAGAAATTCACAAATGTATAAATTGTAAGAAATTTGAGACCAGAAATGCATCACGTAACTTTAAGGTAAAAAAAAAACTATACGCACTTGTTTGTAAAAGGTAGGGAATTATTAACAATTTTTTGCATCCTATACGGCGTCACATCACGTGACCAAAGGACGAAAGACTCAGACCCGAAGATTTGCCTAAAAATTACCTAATCTACCTTTTAAGAAGCGTTTTTGTCAATTCAATCAAATGTGTACAAGGCTAAATACAGGTGTAAACAAACTAAAACGTTTTGAGCTTGTCACGTTCCCACAAATTAATATCTCGTGGCTACGACAAAACTAAGTGAACCAGACTTGTTCCTTCCCGGTCACCATACTATCCTTCTTTCATCCATTAGATCGAAAGATCTGAAAAAAACAACAACAACATGCGTTTACCCGCACATACACCATCCCTCAAAGAAATCAGAAGTGGTGGAAAGTGGTCAAAAGAGACGGATTAAAACACCAGGTGTAAATGGGAATGTGTCTCCCTGGTCTACTTTTGACCTTAATATCAGGTGTAAAGAGGGCCCAGGTGTTATATTGTTCTTGTTTATTGAATTACACTGTTGCAGTATACAGAAGAAAATTAACTGCACTCAGTTGTGCTCATTGAAAACCCAACGGAGTAACGATAGTTGAATTTAGGAACTTGCAAAGATTTGTGCAACACCTAAAATCTATAACTTCTTAAAAAGTGAAAAAGTGTACTACATGGATTGGCTGTCGACAACCTTAAGAGGTATTTAACATTCTCTGTTGTTAGTGGAGTCCATTTCCCATGTGTGGAAAGAGAACACGGCTGTTTCAGAGAAATTGTTTATTCTTATAACCTCAAAACCTTTCATGAATAATTCCTTCCCTCTTACAGTATCTGTAAAGATGTCTTATAAGGGTGTCAGTGTGAGAGAGCAGATATAAAATGACATGAGCATTTACCACAGCCCAGCACGTCACTGTTGACCCCTTTAAACTTTTATCATATAGCAATCTCTCTAGTAAAGCTGTCGGGCGTTCTATAGTAGATCCATATGGTCTCTGTGCTTGAGCTACATCACTGGTATTTATTATTCAGAAAGCAAAGGCCTTACATTATCCTGATGAACTCCTATCTTTCTTCTAAAAGGCAATTTTATTTTTAAACAAAACCCTAAATGACCTAAAAAAAAAAACTAAATGTACACCCAGAAAAGGAAAATGCAAATATTAATATTGCTTTTGGCAAAATGTGTAAAAGTCTAGATTCGAGCAGGATAATGTATTTTGATACATCTGTATTCATGTGATAAAAACAAACCAATTTAATATTGGAAGACTGGGAAAAGTCGTAACAAGCACTCGATTGCCTAGATGCTTGTTTTCCTTTTCTTTTTGACAACTACCTCATATAGAGTGACATACCCTCAATCTTTTGTCCAGGGCATTAATAGAGTGCAGCAGGGATTACATTTTTTTTATAGGCCAACCTGCATCGCCCTGATTCCTTTGACAAAAACCCAATAGGATATTTCCATTGGCTATTGTATTATTGCAAAAATAAGCTCTGTGACCAATGGTGACCAAGTTAATGATTTTCTGTTTTGTTCATCATGATAATCCTCACAAGTGAACACAACTTCTATACATTATGAAGCCCAAATACATTTGCCAGATGTAAAAACTAAACATAGACAGCACATTTATTCAAAGCGACTTACATTGCATGGTACACATTTGATCAGTTCTTGCTTTCCCTGGAAATCAAACCAATGATCTTGACATTACTAGTGTAGCGTAGGCCAGTAAGAGCTGTGCGTGTAAACCTCACTCCCCTTACCTCAAGAGGCGCGCTAGTGACTGATGTCCTTGTTAGCATGCCCACCTCCCACTCCGGAGACCCCGGTTTGAATCCTGCGGATTCCCCGGATGGGAGTGAGGTTTATGGGGGTAAGTGTAACGGATGTAGGCCAGTAAGAACTGTGTATGTAAACCTCACTCCCCTGATCTCAAGAGGTGCTCTAGTGATTGACGCAAGAGGCTAAAGTCTTTAGTGTCCTTGTTAGTCCACCTACCACACCGAACACTCTGGTTCTAATCCCGCTCGGAGAAGGTCAAGTAGGACCAGTTACATTTGGTGCCATGACCCAGGTGCGATCGAGGTTTAGGGGAGTGAGTGTAACGGATGTAGGCCAGTAAGAACTGTGCGTATATAGCAACTGCCTTTTTCAAGACAAAAACACTGCACCGTGAATGAGTGTGCAGCCGTGAATGAATGCCATGCATAGCTAAGCTCAGCCCTTCGCTCTTGTGATGAATGAAATCTAACTCCTGCTGTGTTTTGTGTTGCGACTGTCGTTCGGCTCACACTGTATTGAGCAGACACGTAATTTTTTTAATTGTAGTGTCTATTCTCTAACTGAATTAAATGATATTATTATAATAAAAATTAACATGACAGTGGGGGGCGGTGCCACGGTGGGCAAGTGAAAACCGGTAGCCGTGGCTTGGGAGGAGCCTCGTAGGGCAGCGAAGCAAGTGCATTCTGGGAGTTGTTTTCTTCGAAGTGTTGTAAGTGATTTTTATTTGACTTTATCTGTCATTTTTATTTTGTCTTCTATCCATCCATCCATCTTCTTCCGCTTATCCGGGGCCGGGTCGCGGGGGCAGCAGTCTAAGCCGAGATGCCCAGACTTCCCTCTCCCTAGACACTTCCTCTAGCTCTTCCGGGGGGACACCGAGGCGTTCCAAGGCCAGCCGGGAGACATAGTCCCTCCAGCGTGTCCTCGGTCTTCCCCGGGGCCTCCTCCCGGTTGGACATGCCCGAAACACCTTCCCGGGAAGGCGTTCAGGAGGCATCCGGAACAGATGCCCGAGCCACCTCAACTGACCCGTCTCAATGTGGAGGAGCAGCGGCTCTACTCCGAGTTCCTCCCGAGTGACTGAGCTCCTCACCCTATCTCTAAGGGAGCGCCCAGCCACCCTGCGGAGAAAGCTCATTTCGGCCGCCTGTATCCGGGATCTTGTCCTTTCGGTCATGACCCAAAGCTCATGACCATAGGTGAGAGTAGGAACGTAGATTGACCGGTAAATCGAGAGCTTCGCCTTACGGCTTAGCTCTTTCTTCACCACGACAGACCGGTACATCGACCGCATTACTGCAGAAGCTGCACCGATCCGTCTGTCAATCTCCCGTTCCATCCTCCCCTCACTCGTGAACAAGACCCCTAGATACTTAAACTCCTCCACTTGGGGCAGGAACTCTCCACCAACCTGGAGTGGGCAAGCCACCCTTTTCCGACTGAGGACCATGGCCTCGGATTTGGAGGTGCTGATCCCCATCCCAGCCGCTTCACACTCGGCTGCAAACCGTCCCAATGCATGCTGAAGGTCCTGGTTAGAAGGGGCCAACACGACAACGTCATCCGCAAAGAGCAGAGACGAAACCGTGTGGTCCCCAAACCTGACACCCTCCGGCCCTTGGCTGCGCCTAGAAATTCTGTCCATAAAAATTATGAACAGAACCGGCGACAAAGGGCAGCCCTGCCGGAGTCCAACATGCACCGGGAACAAGTCTGACTTACTGCCGGCAATGCGGACCAAACTCCTGCTTCGGTCATACAGGGACCGGACAGCCCTCAGCAAAGGACCCCGGACCCCATATTCCCCCAGCACCCTCCACAGGATGCCGCGAGGGACACAGTCGAATGCCTTCTCCAAATCCACAAAACAAATGTGGACTGGTTGGGCAAACTCCCATGAACCCTCCAGCACCCTGTAGAGGGTATAGAGCTGGTCCAGTGTTCCGCGACCAGGACGAAAACCACACTGTTCCTCCTGAATCCGAGGTTCCACCATCGGCCGGATTCTCCTCTCCAGTACCCTGGCATAGACTTTCCCGGGGAGGCTGAGAAGTGTGATTCCCCCTATAGTTGGAACACACCCTCCGGTCCCCCTTCTTAAAAAGAGGGACCACCACCCCGGTCTGCCATCCCAGAGGCACTGTCCCCGACCGCCACGCGATGCTGCAGAGGCGTGTCAGCCAAGACAGCCCCACAACATCCAGAGACTTGAGGTACTCAGGGCGGATCTCATCCACCCCCGGTGCCTTGCCACCGAGGAGTTTCTTGACCACCTCGGTGACTTCAGCCCGGGTGATGGACGAGTCCTCCTCTGAGCCCCCAGCCTCTGCTTCCTCAATGGAAGACGTGACGGCGGGATTGAGGAGATCCTCGAAGTATTCCTTCCACCGTCTGACAACATCCCCAGTCGAGGTCAACAGCCGCCCATCGCCACTGTAAACAGCGTTGGTAGGGCACTGCTTCCCCCTCCTGAGGCGCCGGATGGTTTGCCAGAATCTCTTCGAGGCCAGCCGATAGTCTTTTTCCATGGCCTCACCGAACTCCTCCCAGGCCCGAGTTTTTGCCTCCACGACCACCCGGGCTGCAGTCCGTTTAGCCTGCCGGTACCTGTCAGCTGCCTCAGGAGTCCCACAAGCCAGCCAGGCCCGACAGGACTCCTTCTTCAGCTTGACGGCATCCCTTACTTCCGGTGTCCACCACCGGGTTCGGGGATTGCCGCCTCGACAGGCACCGGAGACCTTGCGTCCACAGCTCCGAGCAGCCGCTTTGACAATGGAGGTGGAGAACATGGTCCACTCGGACTCAATATCTCCAGCCTCCCTCGGGATCCGGTCGAAGCTCTGCCGGAGGCAGGAGTTGAAGATCTCTCTGACAGGAGACTCGGCCAAACGTTCCCAGCAGACCCTCACAGTACGTTTGGGTCTACCGAGTCTATCCAGCTTCCTCCCCCGCCATCGGATCCAACTCACCACCAGGTGGTGATCAGTTGACAGCTCCGCCCCTCTCTTCACCCGAGTGTCCAAGACATACGGCCGCAGATCAGATGAAACGACCACAAAGTCGATCATTGACCTACGACCTAGGGTGTCCTGGTGCCATGTGCACTGATGGACACCCTTATGCTTGAACATGGTGTTCGTTATGGACAAACTGTAACTAGCACAGAAGTCCAATAACTGAACACCACTCGGGTTCAGATCAGGGGGGCCGTTCCTCCCAATCACGCCCCTCCAGGTTTCACTGTCATTGCCCACGTGGGCGTTGAAGTCCCCCAGTAGAACGACGGAGTCCCCAGTCGGAGCACTTTCCAGCACCCCTCCCAGGGACACCAAGAAGGCCGGGTACTCCGCACTGCCGTTCGGCCCATAGGCACAAACGACAGTGAGAGACCTATCCCCGAGCCGAAGCCGCAGGGAAACGACCCTCTCGTTCACCGGGGTAAACTCCAACACATGGCAGCAGAGCTGGGGGGCTATAAGCAAACCCACACCAGCCCGCCGCCTCTCACCATGGGCAACTCCAGAGTGGTAAAGAGTCCATCCCCTCTCGAGGAGTGTGGTTCCAGAGCCCAAGCCATGCGTGGAGGTGATTCCGACTATCTCTAGTCGGAACCTCTCAACCTCACGCACAAGCTCAGGCTCTTTCCCCGCCAGCGAGGTGACATTCCATGTCCCAAGAGCCAGTTTCCGTGTCCAGGGATCGGGTCGTCTAGGCCCCCGCCTTCGACTGCTGCCCGATTCGCTTTGCACCGGCCCCTTACGGTCCCTCCCGTGAGTGGTGGGCCCACGGGAAGGTGTCCCCACGTCGCTCCTTCGGGCTGAGCCCGGCCGGACCCCGTGGGGGAAGGCCCGGCCACCAGGCGCTCGCATACGAGCCCCAACCCCAGGCCTGGCTCCAGGGTGGGGCCCCGGCTGCGCCATACCGGGCGACGTCACGGTCCTCCTTCTTTTTGTCATCATAAGGGGTTTGTGAACTGCTCTTAGTCTGACCCGTCACCTAGGACCTGTTTGCCTTGGGAGACCCTACCAGGGGCATATAGCCCCGGACAACATAGCTCCTAGGGTCATTCGGGTACTCAAACCCCTCCACCACGTTAAGGTGGCAGTCCATGGAGGTCTTTTGTCTTCTAGATATATCAAAATTTAGGTCTGATGGCCCAACCCAACCAAAACTACAGTTCCCAAAGACCTTCCAAGGCGGAGTCCAGCGGAGTAGAGCCCTGCGCGGGACTGTTTTCCTCATCCCGCTCCCGCCCGCACCCGCCGAATTTCTGACCATTACCGCCCGCTCCCGCAACGTATGTGTTACACTCCCGCCCGCTCCCGCAATATGTATGTCCACTCCCGCCCGCACCCGCAAAACTCTGAGAATTTATTCCCGCACAATAATAGAGATGCATTGATTTTGTGTCTTCTCCCGTCCCGCAGGAAAAAAAAAACACGTATTTGTATTGATATTATTAAAGAGATTCATGGGGTTGTTTGTTTCGTTTCCCTGGCCTGCATGTGAAAAAAAAAAGACAAATACATTCAAATATAATTTCGTTTTTATCAAAAACTTTGCACATAAAAATAGACTGCTTTGCAAAACAGAAAACAGAAAAACAGATTGAGAAACAAAAAACAGATCCCAATTCGACTGAAAGGAAACCTGAGAAAACATGCTTCAAAAGAACGTAATGTGAACACAAAATAGCAAACGGACATTTAGAAACAATCCATTTCCACTCACTAAACTTCTATGTATTGTTTGTCAAAGACACCAAACAGTCAACTTGACCTGCAGGGAGTGCTGAGCGTTTTTGGTGAGGTATGATCAAGTAGCTATGTATTTGCCAGCTGCGCAATATGTGGATACATATAACGTTATACCGCATGATTTTGCCTACCAAAACAATTGAGAAACTTCTCCAAATGTCAGACTTTCCTTGTTTAGCTTTTGTGCTGTAAATACCTCGTTTGAGGTTCTTTTCTACATCATCTATTGACATCTTCTCCATCATGTGGTTAGGCAACCTCCCTATCCCGCCGATTCCCGCTGTGTTTTTTTTAGCCGCCCATTCCCGCCCGCAGCAAAATTCAAACCGCCCGCTCCCGCGAGATTTACGTTGGGTCCCGCGGGACCCGGCGGGACTCAATCCCAATGCAGCCCTCTACAGCGGAGCTTCCATGCTGATATTAAGATATTAAGCATGAGCTTCACCAGGTAGTTAGAGTAATAGATTGACTTAAGATGCATGGAAAAGAAAGTCCTACTACTTTGATGGAGTTTGTTCATTTTCTGGAACCATATAAGAATGTTTTCTTTGAACTGTTCAGATTGTGCAAAATAGCTGTTGTGTTACCAGTTAGCAGCACCACATGTGAACAAAGTTTTTTAGCTCTGAAGATTATAAAAAAATTACCTAAGGGCTACAATGGCAGAGAGTAGATTGTCGAGTTTGGCTATTCTCAGCTGCTGTAGATTCAAGTCACTTGTATCCTTTAGATGCAAATAGTAGATGTGTCTGCAATTGTACACATGTACACCACAGTCATGGACATTTCTAATTTGTTGGACAATTTATAAGTTTGCTGGCCATAAGCTTGTTACAGCAAAATTTGTGATTTTTCTTTTTGTTTGTTTCATCAGTTTGGTGGTTGTGAAACAAAAAGAAAAGAAAGAATAAGATTTTTTCTTTTTCCATCCAAAATCCAAGATACTTGACTTTTGTTGCTGTAGTTGCACTAAAAATCTTGGTTTTGTTTTTTTATGTTTTGTCCAAGATATTTGATGACTTTTTTCATTTTTGAAAATATTTTTTGGTGATTTGAAAGCAACACATCTTAATCAAGATGCACTACAACTTGTGGTTTATATGTATTTGCTATGTGTTGGTGACTAAATAAACCAGTACTTGATGCATTGAGACTTATATCCATATATAATATGTATTGTTTGTCATGCTTAGTAAATTAATATTGATATGAACTTGTACTCAGTTTAAGTTTCGAGTCCAGCTATCGGGTACAGGCAAAATCTTTAATCTTGTTAGACCATTAAAAAATGTGCACCCCCGTGTATATACACTGAATATGTATATTATTATGAATCCACAAGAACCATGCAAGGATGCTTCCTTCAGTGTTGCCACCCCTCATAGTTCTCATGCCACCCCCTTGCTACCCCATAAACAATTTTCTAGATCTACGCCTGAGTATGTGCCAATTCAAAAATGTGTCTGCAGATAAACATTTGTTAATTTGTTTGCAAAAATTCATGCATAGTCAACATGTAATACTATTTCACCAGTAACACTGCTTGTGTAACATACCTGACCTAAAATGCCCTGGGTTTACATATATCAGGGTCGTATTTCATTTTGCTTTGAAGATCAAATCCTTGGCTTTTGAAAAATGACTTTCAAATAGACAATGAATATGCCTGTATCCTTATTTCTGGTTCGCAGATGCTGCTTTTCTGGTTTAGCGGATGAGACACTTCAAGTTTGAGTATCAATTCTCTCCTGTTTGAGGAAAGATACTGTGTTTTTTTTTTGTGCGTTTATATAAACCAATTCATGCAAACACTTTCTGCTGAGCCATAAACTGCTTTGCCTTCTGAAAAGAAGAGTTATGAGAGTTTGACACACACACACACACACACACACACACACACACACACACACACACACACACACACACACACACACACACACACACACACACACAGACACACAGACACACAGACACACAGACACACACACACACACACACACACTATAACAATTCACAGTAGCAGTGCAGACAAATTGACTGAGGGTTTTCTGTTAGGTTGTTATTTATGGTGCCAGAATTTCATAGCATTATGGGTGAGAACACCCGTTGGCATATTTTGGCAGTTAATAGAATCATTTCATGTAAATGGCATGATGAAATGCTTGGCAGTATGCTAGAGACATTTGCAGAGAAGAATTAGATATTAATATTTTCCCTATGATTGCATGACACAGGCTATGTCTTATACAGACCTAAAGTACAATATATAAAAAAAAGTACTGGTACTTTGATGCAAAGCTTTTAAGTAAATAGATTTGTGAGGGTTTTGAGAAACATTATGGGTTAAAAAGCACCTTTCTTCTTTGAGGATGATTCAAAAATATTTGTTTTTTTCCCCCTCTCATTATTAAGTTATATAAAGTTAATATATTTTAAATATTATGAACTGTAACTATCTTTAATCACAAATGTAAAATTACAAATATATTTAAATACATGACATTAAAATATATTAGTTTAGGCTACCATAAATACTTGTCAGTACATTAAATTTAACCATATTTCAAAGACAATAGAAGTCCTATTTAAGTGGGTGAACAAAAAAATCAGCTAATTGCATTTAATATAAATTGAATATAATTTATACAAATATTTAATATTGCATTCATTTATTTTTAATTCATTAAATTATCATTATTTGAATGGGCTGAAAATGTAAAATATATATTGTTTTCTTTGGTGAAAATGTATGGTGGCCTAAATTTCTGTCCATTCAATTCAAGACATTTATCTCTGCCCTCCTCTACCTCTCTAACAGCTTTGCTATTTTTTTTTTCCACAGACAAGACAACACCATCAGCAGTCAGTTCTCACAACACAACCATCAGCAGTCAATGCCCCACAAACACCCACCACCCACAAGCAATTTTCTTTACTCTTCTCTTTATCTCCTTTCACAGAGGCTGAGGTCTCTAAACCTCTCCTTTATAACTATCCTACCTCCTGCATCCTTGACCCTATTCCCTCCCATCTTCTAAGCTATCTCTCCTACACTCCTTCCCACACATCATCAACGCATTTCCTCTGAATGGCACTTTTCCACAAACATTCAAGCTGGCTCGGGTAATCCCACTGCTTAGTGGAAAATTACAGACTGGTCTCTTTACTCCCATTCATAGCGAAGACCCTTAAACAAGATGTTTTCAATCAGGCTTCTTTCCTCACAGAATAACCTGCTAGTCACTGACAAAGTCAGAAATTTGATTTGCTGTGCACTGGAGAACCAACAGGATCACAACAGTTGATGACATTTATTTAAATTCGGCATGAAATGAAAATTCACTCTATTTTCAAAATACATTTTAAAGATCTTAATGTGAACGATTCATCCATGTCATTTTTTTTTTTCTTCGTAATGTTTAATCCCAATAGGGGCTTTCGTACTGGGTAGTTCTAGGAACTTAGTTATAGGACCTAACCACCAGGTTCCCTGAGAACTAAATGTTCCCCTAGGAACATTTCCCTGGTTGCATTCGCACCACCAGTTGGATGTTGTTGTGACTTTTATTTTGATGGCACGTCGGACATTTATTTAGATGGCGGCATGGCACTAAGAACGCCAGAGCCTGAGCACAACGCTTCCATTCTTCATCTTTAGTTTACGATCTGTTTCACAGTCACAGTCTAAATATGTTATTAGCTAGAACTTTTATACAAAGAAAGTAGACATTATATGAAAAAGTATAAACGTTTTGCCATATGGTTGATTTGCGTTAGATTTTATCCATAGTGTAAAGGTTGAGAGGTCCATCTATCACTGTTTTCCATGCTTGTAGTTAGTTTGTGGTATAGATATATAGGCAATTATCTGTGTGGCTCTTTAGAAATGGCGGGTGCTGGTGTTTCACGTCTTTCAATGCACAGAACCAAGACCCCATCCTACATTTGTTTCCTTTTCATTAGTCCAGTTAATTCAGATGTACATCTCAATATGGAAGAAAAGATATGTTGCCACTTCTATTTTATCGCAACTTAAAAAAATGTGTAGCTTGTCTATGTTATTTGCAATAATTTTTTTTACTCATAAATTACTCTGAAAAACAAACAGCCAATGACCTCTTTTGACCATCTACAATTGACTTGTATTTATGGTTATGATTTAGGTGTCTTTACTATGTACTTAAAAGTGGTTAGGTACAATATATCATGTTGATGTATTGTAAGCATATTTTTTCTGCACAACAATAATCAAATCTCTCATGACTGAAAAAGTGCAATTCACCTTTATTCCACAAGGTGGCAATGTCTGATACACAATTATGTAGTGACATTTCACTCATAGACCTTTCTCACAACTTCCGTATTTGCGACCGGAAATACGCAATCGTTGTGGTAATCTTCTTCCTCCCCGGGCAGGGCTACAGGTAAACAAATGGTGCAAGCAACGAGCAAGTGTGATTGTAGCTTACCGGGCTGTTCTTGTTATTCCCAAAAGCAGCCATATCTGTCATTTCATTCCTTCCCTTTTGGTGGTGGAGTTTGAAGGAAATGGATTCAGGCTGTCCGGTGCACTGTAAAAAAAATTTTGGGGGAAAAATTTTGCAAATTGATCAATACATATTGGCCCAATAAATGACTTCCAAATAATTATCGCCATGCAAAAAGATGCATTGTACTAATCATAGCTTAAGGTTTTCACTCAAAATTAAAATTGTATATTCACCGAACATATTTAATTGTGCTCAGTCAATCTATGAAGTCGAAGTGAAAAATCCATGTTGGCTGAACAAGTACTACGTCCAAAAAACGGTATACGCATTCGCAAAATGCACTTGAAGAAAACCGTTCGTGTGGAGATTTCAAATGCGGAGCGCGTGAGCGGCAGCGCAAGCGGAGCCGAACTAGCAGGTGCTGAAGACCGAAACAGACATTCCCAAGAGAATAGAGATTTTCATCTCACAAAGACGTTGGTGAGTATTTAGCACTGAAATTATTCTCCAGAGTTTTGCTTTATGACCCGGTATGAAGTTTAAAAGACATTTTGTAGAATCACGAGTTCATGCATTCATTGGTTTCATGAGTGTTCTCGTTTACCACATAATTATCTAATGGTAGCCTGTAGCCAATAGTTTTATTTTCCTCATGTCTTATATGTCTAAAACAAAAGGTAATAAGGAAATAAAGTCATTTGTGTGATATGTGCGGCATGCGACTGTTGAACACGGTGCGCGTCGGCGTCTTTCAGGGCTTAAGTTATTGCCTTTTAATATCAAACACGTCAAGCTCGTGAATTTCTTATGCGTCCATTCATTCGTCTCATCCTCATTATATAATGAAGAAACTTCTGTTCTGTCTCTTGCCAGATGTGATGCAGGGGAGCTTTGTCATTAATGTTAGTTTTTATTTTTATTTGCAGGTTTTTAGCCTATGCAGTGCCGCGTTTTCTTCACCACATTAAGACATCCTGTTATGCAGAAGACTTCTTGAATGTATTCAGAGTTTTTGCTTATTGAAAATAAGGTATTTTCACCCAAATATCCTGTGTTGGAATTTACTTGTTAATAAAGTAATATGATAAAATGTCAACCCTATTGTCTGTTTCTGTATTTTGCTTAATATATTTATGTTTTTAGTCATTTTTGTCTTTTGGGACAGTGAGAAATAAACAATTTTTACAACATTTTAAAATATTTAATTGGACCAACCACACCGTTTCACTGTAAAACATTTCTCCAATTCAAAATTTTCTAGTGACTGATCACATCTAAATTTTTTAGTTGGCCAGATTGGTCACTAGAACATTTTAAATTGGAGAGGCCTGACATTTTTTACAGTGTTGTTTCTAATTGAGCCCATGTTAACAGACTGTTAACAGGCTGTTGCCACAATGGATAAAATTCAATTCACATAAATTCAATTTGGCCAATTGAAAAATGTAGATGTGATCGCTCACTAGAAAATTTTGAATTGGAGAGGCCTTAAATTTTTTACAGTGTGGGATGACGGACCAAACTTCCCTGCTCGTGTCCTACAACTCTTTAAGCGCAAAGCGGCTTATGACGCACCTCTGTGGGGAAATATAAAACGAATATTTTTTTAAACTAATATTTAACTTATATATATATATATATTACTATTATTAACTGAAATCTATTTAAATGTTTCTCAGGCTGTAGTATTGTTTCACTGACGGAACTACTAAAATAAACACGCATGCTTAAATGGAGGTTGCCTCGTGAGTCGTGTATATATTTTTTATTTTCAAAATGTATGATATTTTATTTCATATATATAAAATTCCCTTTTACAAAATGCCTCCATACATATTGTGAATTTATTTTGTTTTAAAACATAACGTGCTGTTAATCAACATAATTTTTTATTATATTGTAAACATATATTATTATAGATTGTCTTTTAAAATAAAAACATATCTATAATTTTATTAAAAGTATTATGTTGTATGTTAAAAAATAGAATTGTGCACACTACGTGATGTTTAAACTATTTTGAACTGTAGCCAAAGTCCGGACAAACAAGATATCATCTTGGTCAAGGAAGACGTGTCATGTAACGTTGGTTCTTTATAGCTACGTAATATGAGACTTATGTAAATATGCCTAATTGTTCATTTCCATCAAATGTAATTGTAACAATGTCTGTTCGTTGGACGGAAGGAAGAAGGCAGGGTCGGCGTGTTGGAGACTCGGGGTGCTTTATTTTCACCTTGAACTTAAAAGGCTGTAAAGCGAGATACCAACGGGTGATCCGCGCGTTGGTATCCTTCATGCGGTGGAGCCATTGCAGGGGAGCGTGGTCCGAACAGAGGGTGAATTCCTGCCCCAGGAGGTAATATCGGAGGGTGAGGACGGCCCACCTAATAGCTAGGCATTCTTTCTCAATGGTGCTGTACTTAGTCTCCCTCTTCGAGAGCTTCCGACTAATGTACAGCACCGGCCGATCCTCACCCCTCACCTCCTGGGACAGGACTGCTCCCAGCCCCCTGTCCGACGCGTCAGTCTGTAACAGAAAGGGGAGAGAAAAATCAGGAGACTGTAAAAGTGGCCCCCCACATAGGGCAGCCTTTATCTGGGTGAGGGCCTGCTGACATCGCTCCGTCCACTGGACCGGATCTGGCGCTTCCTTTTTAGTGAGATCAGTCAGCGGGCTAGCGAGTTCCGAATAATTGGGCACAAACCTCCTGTAATATCCCGCCGCCTGCACTAACAACTGGGTTGTATTTTCCTTTGACTGAGTGTCTTGCGTCACTCTATATAACCGGTCTTTTATAATAGCAAAATACGGAAACGAGAGCGGCTGTTCAGGTTGGAGGGTCTGGCCGTCGATGGAACGGACCTGCTCGAAAGCGTGTTTTAACGACTCATCCTGAGACTGTTCCGGGGAAAGTCATCGCGCTCCGAGAGGATCAGCCTCTCAATAGCGCTCGGTTCCCGCGGGTCAGTGCTCAGTGGTCCCGGTTCAGTCTCTCCCACCTGCACAGTCGCTGCCGTTCCCGGCTCCCTTTTATCACAAGAGACATCCGCACACAAATACCCCAATAAATCTTTAAAAGCTGGCCAATTGGTTCCCAGAATCAGCGGATGTCTGAGGTGCGGACTAACCGCCACCTCCACATTATGCTTTTGCCCCCGAAATTTAATCACCACTGACACTACAGGATACCTCACCACGTCCCCATGCACACACCGAACCTGAACCATGCGGCTTGTATCCAATGCCTCGGGCTGAATCAGGCTTTGGTGGATCGAGGTTTGGTTACAACCCGAATCCACCAGAGCCGGATAGGTACCCCTCTTAATACTCACGGGTATCTGGTACCAGCCAGCCTGACCGGGGGCAGCCTGCGGGACATCCGGGACCCGGATCATTGTCCCCACCTCCATCATTGGACACCGGTCCATAAAATGGTCCGGGTCCCCGCAACGCCAACAGACCGGCCCAGACCTACCCGCCACCCCTGTGGTGGTAAGTGGGCCCAGCGATGGGTGTGGAGAGAGCGGGAACGAGGGCGCGGCATTGGTCCCGCCGGAGCTCAGCCCCGCCCCTCTCTGCGGAGCTCGCGGAGCCCCGGCAAACTCCAGGCTGGATCCACCCCTCCCTCGGGGTGGAATTCTGGGCGGGTCTGGAGGACGAGACCTGGGGAGAGGGACAGGTTTCTGAGAGGGAGATGAGGGAGGGGAAGAAAAAGAGGAGAGAGAGAGAGATGGTAGGGGTCCGCCGACCCCCGGGCACGCCACCATGTGGTCCTCCGCCAGGGTGATGGCCGAGTCCAACGACGTCGGTCGGTGGCACTGGACCCACTCGGCGGTTCTTCGTGGGAGCCGAGTGATGAACTGCTCCAGTGCCACGATGTCGATGATCTTCTCGACGTCGTTCCCCTCAGCCACCAGCCATTTGCGGCAGGAGTCCCGGAGCTGTCGGGCCATTACGAAGGGCCGGCCACTTTCGCCCAGCTCCAGCGACAGAAACCACTGGCGGTGTTGCTCCGGGCTTCGGCCGACCCTCTGCAGGATGGCCCTTTTGAGGTCGTCGAAGACCAGGAGG
This sequence comes from Gobio gobio, assembly GCF_949357685.1. NCBI lineage: Eukaryota > Metazoa > Chordata > Actinopteri > Cypriniformes > Gobionidae > Gobio > Gobio gobio. The sequence continues at coordinate 23,031,036 of NC_137118.1, read as the reverse complement.
TTCCGGACAGGTAGCTGCTGGGCTGCGGTCTGGGATTCCCCCGACAGCAGGGGGATCAGCCGCACCGACCATTGGTCCCGAGCCCATCCTGCCGCTGTGGCCGTCTTCTCGAACAGGTCCAAGAAGACCTCTGGATCGTCCTGTGGCCCCATCTTGTTCAGCGGCAGGTGGGTGGTCGCGCTCGGGACCGCTGGGGTTCCTGCCCGGGCCTCCCGGTCCATCCAGCTCCGGAACCTCTCGCGGTCCTCCTGCTGGCCCTGCACGATCGCCTGGAAGCGGCGCTCCTGGTCGCCCCTCAGGTCCAGCAGGACCTGGTGCTGTTCTTGTTTCCCGACTCTCTCTCCCGTCACAGACCTCACTAAACCACGCCCCCCCCGGCACAGTAATAATTTGGCAAATCCGTTAGCGAAGTTGTGTAGACTCGCTGATCCATCTTCTTTTGGCCGGGTATGCTTTTCTGATGTGTTGACGCTTGACAGGAACTCCGGTTCCGCAACGATTAAGTATTTCCGTTTTTTGTGAGAAAGGTCTATAGCAGGCAGAAAACAAAAGAATAGACACATTTACTGTTTGTAAACATACAGGATGCGCGTATAGCTAGGTTGCAGAAAACCAGGGGGAGATAGCGTTTACATATAGAAAATTACATGGATACGGTAAAAAAAATTTAGATTTAAAAATTTTTTATTTATATATATATATATAGATGACTAATTATAGATTATTAGATGTTATTTTCAAAATGTTGTCCGCATATTACAATAGCGATAGGGCTGTGCATGACAACCGCACCACAGGGGTGGCTGAGTATCACCGGCGCTGGTTGGCCAAAACACTTTTTTTGTATGTGAATGCTGTTTATTATGTAATATTATGACATGAGTGAAGCACAAACAATTATTTACAAAATAAACAATAGGTTCGCAATTAAATGTTACATCGCAGTCTTGGAAACATATGGATTCGTAAACGAACGAGAGAGACTTTGTGAGGTGAGCCAAATTTAAGCTTTGCCTACGTTTTGCGGTCTGTTCACCTGATTTTCCACGAACAATAGGCTTACTCCATTTTATTCTACTGGACATTGATTTTCCAAAATCTTCAATTACGTCTTTCACAGGGGATTATACACGTTTCTTCCTTTTGTTTGCTTTTAACTAGAAGTTCGCATAATTTACTGTGGTAAAGTAGAAAACGGGTGCTGTAGGATAGATACATTTTACTTCAAACTCTATTTAACACAGTTTTAGCTTGCTATTAAAGGGTTAGTTTGAATATGCTGTCATTAATTATTTACCCTCATGTCGTTCGACCATAGTAAGACCTTTGTTCATCTTCGCACAAATTAAGATATTTTTGTTGAAAACAAAATGGCAGCAACGAAATGTACACTCACAAGACCCATAAAAGGTACTAAAGACGTCGTTACAAAGTCCATCTTACTACAGTGGTTCTACAATAATTTTATGAAGCGACGAGAATAGTTTTTGTGCACAAAAAAAAATCTAAATATCGACTTTATTCAACAAGTTTCTGTCTTCCGCCTAGGCCTGAACTCGCAAACTCACAAAGCACCACAATAGAGCCCTGCGCGGGACTGTTTTCTTCATCCCGCTCCCGCCCGCACCCGCCGAATTTCTGACCATTACCGCCCGCTCCGCAACGTATGTGTTACACTCCCGCCCGCTCCCGCAATATGTATGTCCACTCCCGCCCGCACCCGCAAAACTCTGAGAATTTATTCCCGCACAATAATAGAGATGCATTGATTTTGTGTCTTCTCCCGTCCCGCAGGAAAAAAAAACACGTATTTGTATTGATATTATTAAAGAGATTCATGGGGTTGTTTGTTTAGTTTCCCTGGCCTGCATGTAAAAAAAAAAAAAAAAGACAAATACATTCAAATATAATTTCGTTTTTATCAAAAACTTTGCATATAAAAATAGACTGCTTTGCAAAACAGAAAAACAGATTGAGAAACAAAAAACAGATCCCAATTCGTCGGTCAGTTCCGATGTACGTCGAACGTGACCGACTGAAAGGAAACCTGAGAAAACATGCTTCAACAGAACGTAATGTGAACACAAAATAGCAAACGGACATTTAGAAACAATCCATTTCCACTGCACTCACTAAACTTCTATGTATTGTTTGTCAAAAACACCAAACAGTCAACTTGACCTGCAGGGAGTGCTGAGCGTTTTTGGTGAGGTATGATCAAGTAGCTATGTATTTGCCAGCTGCGCAATATGTGGATACATATAACGTTTTACCGCATGATTTTGCCTACCAAAACAATTGAGAAACTTCTCCAAATGTCAGACTTTCCTTGCTTAGCTTTTGTGCTGTAAATACCTCGTTTGAGGTTCTTTTCTACATCATCTATTGACATCTTCTCCATCATGTCGTTAGGCAACCTCCCTATCCCGCCGATTCCCGCTGTGTTTTTTTTAGCCGCCCATTCCCGCCCGCAGCAAAATTCATACCGCCCGCTCCCGCGAGATTTACGTTGGGTCCCACGGGACCCGGCGGGACTCAATCCCAATGCAGCCCTCTACACCACAACGCATGCACGAGAATATGACGTAGAGCTGGCGTTCCGACACATGACCCGGAAGCGAGGAGCTTTGTTTACAAGCAGAGGAAGACGCGCCATATCTAAGCTGTCATAATCTCATTTGTGATCTAATCATCATTTGTAAATATGTCAGCAGATTTCGACGAAGAGGAGGACTTGCATTTTTTTGCCCAACCGTACTTATCCGAACCTGAATATACAGAAAGTGAACTACAAAAGATGGAAGTGGCTGCAACACAGCCACAAGCTACTGGCATATTCTCGCGCATGTGTCGTGGTGCTTCGTGAGTTCACGTCAAAGGCCTAGGCGGAAGACAGAAACTTGTTGAATAAAGTCGTTATTTAGATTTTTTTTTTCCGCACAAACTATTCTCGTCGCTTCATAACATTATTTTATAACCACTGTAGTGAGATGGACTTTGTAACGACGTCTTTAGTATCTTTTATGGGTCTTGTGAGTGTAAATTTCGTTGCTGCCAGTGGAGGCCTTTCTGAGTCATTGGATTTCAACAAAAATATCTTCATTTGTGTTCCGAAGATGAACACATTTTGAAAAAAAAAAAAATATATATTAAACTTAATCTTAAACTTTCCCAAATTTCTTTCAAATTTTCATTATTTTCATTCAGTGTCAGCAATTTAATCAAACATTTAATCAAATTGAACTGATTATTCGCTGAAATCATTCTACTATTGTTATTTGTCTAGCCTAAAGCACAATTTAAGGCTAGCTAGGATTCTACTTACCAGCCGGTGCAATGTATGTCAATAGGATCAAAAGTAGTCATCCGCCAGTAAAATTCAGGTCTGTTCATCATACACTTGATTGTATGATCTCCAGAAGACTTGGAATAAACCACTGGGTGTGGGGGTGGGAAGACTAGAGTGGGGTTTGTATGGTCCTCTTTAACTTCATCAAATCCCAAATTCAGAAGCATATAGCCTTAGGACATTGTTTATATAATCAACTAAGGGTATATAACATTTACCTGGAGCAAGAAACCATAAAATAAATCATCATCCAGTCACATCTGAAAGAAGGAATTGAGCATAGAATCAAAAACTCCTCCACATACCCCTCTAGAGGCCGACATTTCTGGCAGATGGCGTACAGGAGATGGTCCTCAGCCCTCTTTAGCCTCAGTAAGATCCAAGCTTGAGTCTTTGTTTGGTTATGGATTATGTCACGGTTGGTGGCTGTAATGAAGGCGTATGACGATGGAGTAAACAAAATAGTCTTTTGATTACTTGGAGACACGGAATAGAACAACCACTTCAACATAGGCATAAAACAATCCAGAACAAGGAACTGAAAAACTGAAGAAGACTGAAACTGAGGGCTTAAGTACATGTAGGGCAAACAAAGGAGCTAACGAGTGAATGAGATTAATTAATAAAAAAACTTAGGAAAACTAGGTCATATCTTCAAATGGCTATTTTCATGAGGACCTGTTGTCACAAAAGCACAAATTTGCAACATGAACTTACATTTGAAAAATGAGCAATGACAAAAAAAATGTTGACTACATTTTAGCCACTGCTTTATTACATCTAATGTGAAGTCATAGCATACATAGTAGGCCTTTTTTATCAGTCTAACATAAAAACAAGAATAAATCCAATGGTAGAAATCATCTCACAACAGGGTTCATGTGTGATTTGTGAAAAAACATTCAAATGCTTCCAATAGCATTGTGCAAATGATAAATGTGGCGGCTGAAAATGTAATTTAAATATCTCGGCCCTATAAATTCATGGTTTAGAAGCCTTGGAGACATGGAGAAACGTAACCTGGCCAAGATGGGGAAGTTCTCCGACCTGGAGATTTAAACTTTGACCTTACAAGTTCCATCAGCTTGTGTTATTTGGCAGCTTGAATAGCGAAATAAAAGGAAGTAAGAAAAAAATGCAGTTTGGAGTGAGATCACTGCTGCGGTCAACAGCATTGGCATCGTGAATCAAACACCAGCTGAGGTTTGAATATTTAACTTTCTCAAAAAATGTTCCCCTAATTCTTCAATTAGATTACTTTATTAATGTTATGGGTAGGCTATATGACACACTGTCAACAGAATATTGTACCATTGGCAACACAGTTTAAAAAGAGTCCTTCGCTCCCCACGTGCATCAGTGAGCCTTGGTCGCTCATGACCCTGTCGCCATTCACCACTGTTCCTTCCTTGGACCACTTTTGATAGATGCTGACCACTGCAGACTCGGAACAGTCACAAGAGCTGCAGTTTTGGAAATGTTGGAAATACAATTTAGCCCTTGTCAAACTTGCTCAAATCCTTATGCTTGGCCCTTTTTCCTGCTTCTAACACATCAACTTTGAGAACAAAACATTCACTTCCTGCCTAATATATCCCATTCACTAACAGGTGCCTTGATGAAGAAATAATCAATGTTATTCATGCCACTTGTCATAATGTTATGCCTGATCTGTGTATATCCTTGTATAGAAGCACTTTACTTAGAGTACCAAGACAAGTTCTTTCAGTTCAAGTTATGCATGCTTAAATAAAATTATAAATAAAACATGGAGTGTATGATAAAGCATTTATTAGATTCTACCTTTCCCTGAATTTAATTATGTATTATTATAGTGCCCCAAAATACTTTGAGTGGGAGTTTATAAGAGTGTAAATACATGCAGAAATAATTAAAAACAGAGGTTTTATCAATAATAAATGAACATAAACAGCTTTGGTACTCTCTCTAGAATCAGCTAATCTACATATTTAAAATCAAACAGCCTTTTTAAGCTTGGGTCCTGATATTAAGACTACAACATATATTGTATTACATAAAGTATCACTTTTAACCATGTTGAGCACAATCATATTTAAACCATATTATCCAAAGCATTTTATTAAATAGTTTAGAGCAATGGTTCTCAGTGGTGTCAAACTGTGGTACACGACTACAAAACGTATCAATCAATCAATCAAAAGAAGGGAAATAAAAACAAATACTAAATGTCTATGACTATTATTCATTATTTGTTATATTAAACAAACACCCATTTTTTTAAAGTGCTTAATGCCTTATCGATAATGTTTCAAGTGAAGCAGCAACACAATGTTCCACAGAATCAATAAGTCTTTTTCCAATTACAAATAAACACATTTCACCACTAATTTTGCAATTATAACTAGATCAGAAAAGTTTGGCAAGACAAACTTTGAAGTTGCCTTGAGAAAGCCTGACCAGAAAGTTTGAAGTAGTTTTAAAGCATAAAGTAATACAGTCTATCAGAAAAAAGATAGTCACTAGTATGTATGGTCAGATGAAACAAACAAAAAAAGAGCTTTTTTAAACTTTATTTATATAGCGCTTTTAACAATGTAGATTGTTTCAAAGCAGCTTTACAGTGTTAAACAGGAAAATAATGCAGCATAATTTTATTCAGCTGTATAGCCATTCTGTAAAAAACGCTGATGTCATCAGTTCATTTCAATTATCATACAGTGACAGTGTGGGCTTTAGATCAATAATTCGATCAGTAATTTAGTTTAAATGGTTAATTTAGTTTATTAATTAGATTTATTTCGATGTTTAGTTGAAAAATTTAGTGTCCCCACCTGAGCACGCCAAGCCAGAGGCACCAGTGGCAAGGAAACCAAAACCCCATTAGGTGACCTAATGGAGAAAAATAAACCTTGGGAGAAACCAGGCTCAGTCGGGTGCCAGTTCTCCTCTGGCCAATTAACAAACAGCGTATTATTATTATTATTCTGGCAGCTTTACAGCTCAGAGGTCATAATAGATCAGAATATTCGAGGGACCGGGGGCAACATGCTGGAGACAGGTTTATTGAGGATGATGTTGATTAAATAATTATTCAAGTGCAATATTCGAATGATCAGAGGCAACACGCTGGAGACGTTAGAATTTTGTGATTTTTTTTTTAATGAAAGATCAAAAGGATAATCAATGCAGATTTATTTTCACAGCCGTCTTGGCCAATATTAGTTTGAGGACACCACACACACACACACACACACACACACACACACACACACACACACACACACACACACACACACACACACACACACACACACACACACACACACACACACGTCTGGTTTAGTATCTTGGTGGGGACTCTCCATAGACTTAATGGTTTTTATACTGTACAAAACTTACAAACGGTTCCCCCTACACCAACCGTACCCCTAAAACTACCCATCACAGAAATCTTTATGCATTTTTACATAAAACAAAAAAAACTAAAACAAAAAAATGATTTCTGCATGATTTATACGCTTATTTCCCAAGACACAAGACACAAGTCCCCACCGGGATAGAAAACACACACACACACACACACACACAAATGAAAGAACTGAAATAATACATAAACCTGCCTATACTGACTAAAAACAAAATGTACAATGATGGGTCTTTACTTACTGTATAGACTGTTTAACCAAATTAAAATTAAATCAAATTATATTATATTATATTAGGTCTACTCTATGTTGCTCACAGTCTCTAAACTAGCACTCAAAGTTAATGAAAAACATTAGGGAATATTATTGTGACTAGAAGGTACTTAATGTTCTGATTGGATCAGAGGTACTTGGCCTGAAACTAATGAGAACCACTGGTTTAGAGGACCAGTTCAGCAAGTGCCATTGAACATCATGGCAGTCTGTGTTCCATCTAATACTTGAGTTCTGATGCAACTGTCCGCAATATATTGTTTTTGAAGTGCCTCATTATAGAGGCCTTATAACAGAACTTGTCACTCCTCCTTAAAAAAAAACAAAACAAAAAAAACAGCTAGATACATGATGCATCTCAAATATGAAGTAATGAATATTAAACAGGTAGAGTATAATAAAACCACAGACAGCACCTCAAGTGGCTACATACAGCAGTTGAGAAGTTGCTTCATATTGTTGCCCTGATTAAGGCAACATGCTCACAGTGGGGATTCAGGGGAGTTTAGCCTGTTATATTCTTGTCAGGTTGTTTACTGATTTATGACTGGACAAAATGAATGATTCTTTTCACATCATGGACATACAATGCTGACTTAAAGAGAAAACAAACCATTTTAAAACAACGTGCTGTTGGTAAATCCAACATTCTGATATTTGGAGTCATAATGGAATTTCACTTGCTTGGTGATTCAGAAACAGTGGCCCCAAAAAGTATTTGGGCATTTTCATTTACATTTATTAATTTAGAAGAGCGGCCACTTGCTATTAGGGTGGCCATACGTCCAGATTTTCACTGGAAACGGCGCAGCCTCAAGCCGGACACTCATTTGTCCTGTTCAGTTGCGCTGAATCGGCCTAAAAAACCCCCGCTCTAGAATCTTTATTGGGACGCAGCAGCATAGCATCTAATGCCGTAAGATCTCGGGTCAAACAAATGATTGGCTGAAAGCGGTGTCAAATAAATATCTGAAATATCATTGGTTAAAAGCGTAAACAAGCCTCCACTTCCACGTGCTGGCTACGTCATATCATAACGTTAACATGCCGAAACATCAGACCTCATTTAATCCAGAATGGACAAAAGAGCACACATTTATATCAAAAAGCAGTAGAGACGCTTTTCATGGATTTTGCACACTGTGTCTCTGTGAAATGTTATGTTTTCAGGCACTGTGCACTTTGCAAGACAGGTTCCTCTCAGTGGTCAGTTTTTGAAACAGACATCACAATATCTTGAATAAATTCAAATACTGTGAACAAATACATTTTTGCCTCTTCTGTTACACTTTGGTCTACATCAAGATATATCGTAGATCAAATTTGTCTGGCAATGAATGGAGTAGGCTATTTCAGAATCACAGTATCATGATACCATCGATATGATTGACAAAATTGTATTGTAGTTGCGAGTACACCAGAGTCCTATGCAACTATTCTTGCCTCACTAAATACCGCAAAGTGTCCTCCTTTTTGGTTTTATGGAAATGGCCACCCTACTTGCTTTAGTATAGCACTTTCAGCTATTACTAAAGGCCCTGTAAACATATACGCATAAACATACAAGTACATACAATATGCATACTCCATACACAACAAAACAACAGAGGCCGAGTCCAGAGTGATGATATCACACACATACTGATCCACCTGGAGTGGAACTGGAGTGGTGAAACAAATCACATTGTCACGCAGCTTCCATACACAGATCAAGCCTCACCATAAAATGACACAGCTGCAATGCAGCAGCCAGCTGTGTACCAGCATAACCATCAACACGCAAAATTTGAACTCCAAGAATTTCCATTAAATGGATATGTGAAGTAGAAGAATGAGAAAACAGCTGTGGGGGTAAAAACACTGTGAAGCAGCAGCAGTTAAAAAAACAACTTCCATGCATCCAGGCCATTAGGATTCAGTAGGGCTGGGCGATATGACCAAAATCTTATATCATCATATAAGTCATCTTATATCCCGATAAGGACACATGTAAGGGATAATGTACATCCAACTGGTTGTTATCGCAGAATAAACCCCGATGGAGTGATCAGGTCCCTGACATGTCTAATTTACTTGAAACAAACAAAATATTGTCTTGAGAATAAATATTTTATTAGCTCTTACGCAAAGCTTCCGCGAAGAAAAACCAAACTGCTTAAAGCCTTTATCTATTGCTGAAAAGATTTGTTTTTACCATATATGTTGAAATGAATGCTACAAGTATTGAGTGCATAAAGGACAAGGGCGCAAGCCTAAGCTGAACAACCGTGATCTCCGATCCCTCAGATTGACAAAATCTCCGATCTCCGATCCCTCAGGCGGCACTGCATCAAGAATCGTCATTCATCTATAAGCGATATCACCACATGGGCTCAGGACTAATTTGGCAAACCTTTGTCAAGTACCACAATTCGTAGTTACATTCACAAATGCCAGTTAAAACTGTACTGTGCCAAAAGGAAGCCCTATGTTAACAGTGTCCAGAAGCGCCGTCGACTTCTCTGGGCTCGGAGGCATCTGGGATGGACCATCACACAGTGGAATCGTGTACTGTGGTCAGATGAATCAGTATTTGAGGTATTTTTTGGGAGGAATGGACTCCGTGTGCTCCGGACCAAAGAAGAAAAGGATCATCCACACTGTTAACAGCAACAAGTCCAAAAGCCAGGGTCTGTCATGGTATGGGGTTGTGTCAGTGCCCTTGGCAAATGTAACTTGTACTTCTGTGAAGGCACCATTAATGCTGAAAAGTACATAGAGATTTTGGAGCATAATATGCTACCTTCAAGAAGACATCTTTTCCAGGGACGTCCATGCATATTTCAACAAGACAATGCAAAACCACATTCTGCATACATTACAAAGTCCTGGCTGCGGAGGAAGAGGCTACGGGTAGTTGACTGGCCTGCCTGCAGTCCCGACCTGTCTCCAATAGAGAATGTGTGGCGCATTTTGAAGCGCAAAATGCGACAACGAAGACCCCGTACTGTTGCCCACCTTAAGACTTGTTTGCAGGAAGAATGGGACAAAATTACACCTGAAACACTTCATCACTTGGTGTCTTCAGTCCCTAAACGTCTTTTAAGTGTTGTGAAAAGGAATGGCAACATTTCAAAGTGGTAAATGCTTTACTGTCCCAACTTTTTTAAAAATGTGTTGCAGGTCTGAATGACAGGAAAGATTGCATATTTACAAATGACAAAGTTGACCAGACAAAACATGAAATATTTTGTGTTCATATTGTCTGCAATGAAATACAAGTCAAAGTAAATTTAGAAATCACTTCTTTTTTTTTTTTTTTTTTCGTTTTCCATACTTTCCCAACTTTTTCTGATTTGGGGTTGTAGTACCGTTTCAGTAAATTCAATCAATTAATAGTTTATTATATTGACCACATTGAAAGGACTATCTGTTTTTACATTTTAAAGTTTAAAGTAAAAGCCTGACGAAGACCTTTTTGTGTTGAAACGTTGCATGCTTTAATAAATCTTTGGGAGCAGTATCAACAGTGTGCAGATTTTTGTTTACTGTGATTTTTTTCATTTTAAAGTATACATTATTTGTATCCCTTTTTTTAGAAGTGTTTGTCATTTAATCATTCATTTAAAAGATTTATTCACAAGCGCTGATTCATCCAATAACGAAACAAGTTGCAATTCAAATTATTCCATCTTCACGAGTCTCTGTTATATGGATCGAGTGCTGCGGGCAAAAGCCTGCTCTAACGTTTTACTCTGTGGTTTATTTTTAGCACCTGACGTAGGGCTGGATTATTAATCGAAGCGTAATTGAAGCCGAAATTCAGAACCTCTAACCAACGTAATTTTCCATTGTCAGTTGTTTTGGCTTTTAATCCTGTTAATACTTTGCGTGAACCCTGAAGCCAGATCACTTTGTCAATTGTATGTTTTAAGGCTTGCCAGTTTGGACATTCAAGCGATTTTAGACCAATGGTTGTGTATCATTATATTGAGCTACTGCGCTGATGCAGACTCATGTTCGGAGCCACCCGGTTCGGTCTCCCCTTCACTCACCATGCTGTTTTTGCCTGTATCCTCATGATGGCATGTAAGATTGCAGTCATCCAAATGATGAAAAAGTATTGCCTCAAACAATGTATTTTGCGACGATATAAACCACGATATAAACGATAGAGCATAATATGAAACTATAGACTTTTTATTTTGTCCATCTGATATATATCGTCATATCGCTGAAACAATAATCCACTGGAGGCAAGTTGATGTGATGAACCCAAGTGCAGTTTATTTACAGGTGTGAACAGATACAAAACAAACTAAGAATTGACTTGACAAATGAACAGACTTGACTATAAACAGACTTGACTTGAACCAGGAACAGACTTGACTTAAACTATGACAGACACTCACCACCAGCAGGTTATAGGGAACAATACTCAACCAGGACACATGGCAAACATGAGGGTTTAAATACACAAAGGCTAATGACGAAACAAGACACACCTGTGAAATAAAGACAATGAACCAATGACAGAACTGAACTAAGAACACATGACTAAAACAACCAATGGCAATAGGCTTGTTCGACTTCACCCAGCGATGCGCAAACTGAAAGGCGGCTGACTTGAAGCAGTGCATGCCGGTTAGACATTTTTCTGACTTGAGACAGCGCAGACGCCACGTGACGGTGACGTATGTCAACAAAGTGCCGCGAGAGCGATTCGAGAGCAGCCGGCTAATACAGAGCGGCTGCACGAGGCTGCACGGACTGTGATGACGACACAGCTGTTCCACGATTGGCCAGATTCTCCGCATGACAGCGATCCAAGTGTTTTATTTTAGAACCTTCAGTTCCACTAATGCACACAAATTAGTTTTTTATAACAGTAAAACGTCTCTGGTTACGTATGTAACCTATGTTCCCTGAGAACAGGGAACGAGACGCTGCGTCAGCTGACGCTACAGGGAACGCCTCCAGCGTGACAGGTGTCTGAACTACTATCGAATCACGGCAATCCTATTGACCGGCGACAGCCTATGATGTCATCAAGGTGCGACCAGGAAGTATATAAGGGCACCTTGCCAACATGACACCGCTCTTCGTCTGAAGGGACTGTTTGGCAGGCAAGCCTTGAGGCATGGCAAAGCGACGCAGCGTCTCGTTCCCTGTTCTCAGGGAACGTAGGTTACATACGTAACCAGAGACGTTCCCTTTCGAAAGGGAACTCGCACTGCGTCAGCTGACGCTACGGGGAACGATATACCAACGCCGCCATGCCGAAAGGAGTGCATGCCCACTGGCAGTGACAACTGTCAGGACAAGCAAATTCAACTGAAATGCCTGAACCACTCCCCTTCTGGTCACATTAGGCTGTCAGTGACAGCGCTCCCTACGGTCAAAGCCCAAGCTATAAACCTGAGAAGGAACCTTCGCATACCATATGAAGTCCTACCCTGGCCGCTCGAAGGCCTGGAACCAGCCCATTCGACAGAAGGGGTTCCTTTAAGGGAATGTGGCAAGGGGACCCGAGGGAACCCGTGCCAGTCACTATTTGGGAAGAATTCACAGAATGCCACCAGGGAGGCCTGACCTAGCGACCTCTATGTGGGACACGTCAGTTCGGCCAACCCCTGTCTGTTTAAGTACAGAGCCTCTGGTACTTGCCTCTGGAGAGACATCCTGCTAGGGTACTGCAAAAAAGGCAGTGTCCTCCACCAGCCGGACCTCAGAGACGGGTTATCCTGGAGAGCAGCGCTCAGTGAAGTGCTTTCTAACCCTTGCTAGCGAAGGGAGTTTAGCCGCTCGATCCTAGGATCTACCAAGCACTTATTTTAAAACGTGCTCAGGAGGCCGAACAGGCCTACAGGCTGATCCTTGCTGGGAGGCGTCGAGGGGCCTACAACCGACGGATCAGTGCCAAGCGGCTATCAGCTCACAGAAGACTCTCACTTGAGAGGAGCTCCCAAGCCTGCCTGGTAGATAACCATGCTGTAGGCGATCTATGAGAGTCCCTTCCTGTAGGGACCGCATAGTAGCAGCGTCGTCTCGTCATGCTAGGGTATGAACACCGCCTTCAGGCGCTACCGGCTAGAAACCGGCGCCTGATAGCAGGTGACCACCAGCTGTCAGCGTAAAGCCAGTTATGTGTTCCCTCCTAGGGAACTCGTTCCCCAGCGAGGCCAGAAGGGGCCTCCACCTGGTAACCTGTGCTGACTGCTCGCGCGTCCAAACAGCGGAGCTCGCCCTCAGGGAGGCCTAATGAGGCCTACTACCCAATAGCAGTCGAGCTGGCCCTCGAGGTAGCTGGAAGATGGGACTCGCTCCGACAGGGAGGCCTAGTGAGGCCTACCACCTGGTAGGAAGACCTGTTAAAGCTACACTATGTAACTTTTCCGTCCACTAGAGGTCGCCTGTTCAAAACAAAGGCGTAGTTTGATGACGGCACGTTTCAGCGCAGAATCTCGGGATATGTGGTCACCTCACAGCCGGTGGAAAATAATCAGGATAGGACTCGAGCAGAAATCATGTTGATGGATGCGATTATTAACATTACTGTAGTCTGAAGTAGAGCAGGAGCGAGTGTTGTGGAGCTGAGCAAGGCCGCAGGAGCGATTGAAGAGCGGGACTGTTATTATGGCATAGTCGCTGGCGGGACTTTTATTATGACACGGTTGCCGGCGCTACTTCCTCTTTTCCAGTCATGAGTCTGAGGTAACCCAACTCTGTTTATCGTATTAGATATATCTGAGTGTGTTGAAAAGGAAGTTATGACGTTCGCTCGGCGGCTGCTATGACACTTGTTCACAATGCAGTGAGAGTAAAGTGTTTCACTGAATAAAACCGGAGACCGAGGGTGACGCAGATATGACGCAATCGACAAGCGACTCCCTCACACGCATAGCTCACACGTCCCGGTTCCTTGGTTAAAATAGCAATTTTCTCACGATTTACAAATAGTTTAAAACATTTGGGATATTCTAAGTACTCAACTGAACAAAGTATATAACACTGGCCTAGTGGTTTCTGGATATTTTACTGCAAAAATCCTACATAGTTCACCTTTAATGGTCCATGCTAGTTTGTCACAGTGACTGGAACCGGAACCCCCTCAGGGAGGCCCAGTGGGGGCCTACAATCTGATAGCACGTTAAGCCAGCTTACCGAGCGTCCAAGCTCGGGGGCTCACCCTCAGGGAGGCCTGGTGAGGCCTACCACCTGTTCTAGCCATTCGTGCGATCAGAGATGACTGAGGTCCCAGAGCTCGCCGTTAGGGAGGCCCGCTGGGGCCTACCACCCAGAAACGAGTTTTCAGGGAGGCCTGGTGACGCCTACTACCTGACAGCAATCTTCTGCTAGGTGTCCAGTGACTGAAGACCAGGAACGTGCCCTCAGGCTACTACCCAATAGCGAATCCCACAGGGAAGCCCCGTGCAGCTTGCTACCTGTTAGCAACCCATGCTACCATGTGGTACCGGAACTGGGGACCGGGGAACGATCTCAGGGAGGCTCGCCGCCTACCACCTGATAGCAGAACGTGCTAGTCCTCCAGGGAGGCCTAGTGAGGCCTACTACCTGCTAGCACTCCACGCTCACCGCCACAGAGACTGGGAACCGGGAACTCGCCCTCAGGGAGGCCGGGTGAGGCCTACTACCTACTAGCAGCTCGTGCTAGCCATCCAGTGACTGGAGCCCGGGACCAACCCCTCAGAGGAGGTCCAGTGAGCCTGCTTACCCCACAGCAGGCCCTTAGGGAGGCTTGGTAGCGCCTACCACCTACTAGCAGCTCGTGCCAGCCGTCGAGGGACTAATGCCCAGGAATACCCCCTCGGGGGAGACCAGGCAAGGCCTGCTACTCACAGCAGGCTCTCAGGGAGGCCTGATGGGGCCTACCATCTGAGCCAGGGTAACCCAAAAACGGGAGCCTACCCCTCAGGGAGGCCTGGCAGGGCCTACCTCCAAATAGGAGGTCTGCAGGTTCTATGAATACTGCCGCGGATAGAAGAAGGCTGGCTGCTGCACCCGGGCTGACGGTAGCTGTCTGCTGCTGACGAAGAACTGGACATCCAGTTATCACCTGGGGACTCATCCCCAAGGAGGCCAAAGAGGGCCTACTAGTTGACGAGGTTTCTGCTGAAGCTGACGTCGACGGAAAAAATCCTCCGGGGCCCACCTATGGGCCACGACGTCCCTCAAAAGCGAGGGGAGTACAACTTACGTCACCTGCTTCAGGACGGCCGCCTTACTTTCTCATACAGCGGTCTGCCGTTCGTGCAGAAGGTGGCGGCCACACCAGCTCTGAAAGGCGGGGCACAGCCAAACTAAAGTCTTAGACGCACACAGCAAAAAGACGCTCAACCCGGCCCCATGACCACTGGCAAGGTCGCTATCCCTGCTGCAACACCTACACTGCATTACTAAATAACCCCAGAATGCAGAGAAGGGGGCGGGCCTTGGCCGGACTACTCTGTAATAAGAGGAGGCTGAATCAAGGATGCAGAAAACAAGCACTGTTCTTATACTTAAAGACAGGCCTGGGGCGACCTTACCTGCTTTTAAAGGAAGCGCCCCCCATCCTTAGCAAAGCCTAGGCCAAGTGGTGCGGTGCTAAACCTGCACTAGATCTACCCAGGGCTCGGGAAAGAAATATTATCACCCCTTACATAAACAACGGGGCCCCGAAACCCATTTAAAAGCCCAAAATTTTTTCTGCGATTGTGATATAGAACTCCTCGACTGAGGGGGTGCCAGAGAGGCGATGCTGGCCCTTGGGCCCCGTCTTCGGTCCTTGGACCGTGACGCCTCCCGCCTGCCAGGGAACCGGATCTCAATGGTATGCAGGTCCTCAGACGCTGCCGAATGCACTTCAGCGATGCTGGTCCTCAGACCCAGTCTCCGGCTGGTGCACCCCACATCAGAAAAACAACCCCTGATTGAGATCCTCAGCAGATCTGCCTGGTGCGCATCTTTGCAACACCGCCATGGTGAGAGAAGTAGCACTGGGCTGACCTGCTGCTGTGTATGCCCTGCCGATAGATTTGCAAAACATCATTTTGAAGACTTAAATGGCAGGGTTGGAGCTCTCAGTGTCCTCGTCCACCGATGACACATACCCATATTCTCTTACCCTTTCCTTCGGTGTCAGTGAGCAAGCCGAACATGGGTTATTTCATCCTTTACGCACCAACATGGCAGCCGCAGCCCGCCTGCAGCGTTGTTTTATATACATTCAAAGGCTCAGCATACACAGTCGGGATGGCCGAAAAGATTAATCTCCCTTCCGGCATCCCTAGAGCACTTGCAGATAAGTCTCGTCAGCCGCCTCAGCGAGCTCTATCCATGAAACCTGTGACAGGCGTCCGCACTCAGCCTCGGCATGAGCAGGACCGCATCATCAGTCTCGGATGCCAAAACCCTCTTCCCTCAGGAAGAGAATCAGACGAGAACGGAGCGATCTCGGATTGACAAACGCTCACATACACAAACAAACAAACAGCTCCATAAGAGCTGAATGAGCATGCTCTTGATCCCCGGCAGAAATACACGAATTTGGATTTACCTTAACTCGAAGCATTCAGACAAAACAGTCCCTGAAGACGAAAAAGCGGTGTCATGTTGGCAAGGTGCCCTTATATACTTCCTGGTCGCACCTTGATGACATCATAGGCTGTCGCCGGTCAATAGGATTGCCGTGATTCGATAGTAGTTCAGACACCTGTCACGCTGGAGGCGTTCCCCGTAGCGTCAGCTGACGCAGCGCGAGTTCCCTTTCGAAAGGGAACCTCCTTTCATGTAGTCGCGATGTTATATTGTCATGTTTATCAAAATAAAATTGATAAAAAACGTAGACCCCACTTCATTGATAGTGTAGGCTTATATGTTAAACTTTATTCTACAAACACACGCTATATTAAGCAGTGCATAAAATATTATATGACAATAATGTCTCTGAAACATCCGTGTATTGCCAAATATTTCACTTCAGCTGTGATTAAAGTATGCAAACACAGCGCAAGCGTCACTGCGGGAAGCATTAACTGTCCGACTTCACGTCTCCGTTTGCAGCTCCTCCCCGCCTGCACGCAGCTTCTCTCGCCGACCGGTTACATCCAGCCGCAGCCGATGTCGAACACACTTAACATGACACAAGAGACTAGGGAATCACATGACAATGGAGCACATGGCAAACAGGAACACAAGACAAGACCAGGAAACATGACTGATAGGAAAACTCAAACAGAAAACATGAACATGAAACAAAACCCAAACACATCGTGACAATCGCACAGCCCCAGGTGTCAGTATAAAGTCCAAGACCAATGATACCATTAGGACAAATACGAGAAATCACATACTGTAGGTACTACATTTGGTTTGAAAATTGCTTTTCAATTGATATAAAAGTATGGGTCCCACATTATATTAATCACCAGATTTACAAAACGGGGGAAATTAGCATGAGAGCGAAATTTCCAAAAAGCGGTGTTGGGAGTGGAAAGTTCTGTGAGTAATCTACTGACGACATGCAAATTAAAGAACACAGACACAGCTGGATCATTTCCATTATGACGAATGCAATCTATCAAGAGCAGTGCAAATTAGCGTCTGATTTAACCTTTAAATGCATGAATGTTTCACCAATCATTATTACATTTGTAGGTCTTTAGCGACCCGGATCTATATCTAACACGCATGGATCTCTACCTGTCGCAATAATTAAAAAATCTCCTGATATTAGAGTAACAATTACAGAAGAATAAAATAAAGCATGTTTTGTTACCTTTTGGAGCTTGTAAGGGTTCAGTTTGAGCAGTTGTTTCATACCATCATCACTATCCTCGTCAGACCTCATTTCCCAGTTCATTTAGCATCTGCCTCATATTCGTAATCTCAAAACAAAAAATGTCAACCCTTCTACCCAGCTGAAAAGACCGAATGTGCAGCGACCTTCGAACCGCGATCGTTACTGTCATTGGAACGCATTCAGCGGCCTAACAAATGCAACATCTTACACCGATTCAGCTGTTAATGAACAAATGAATGAACGCATGACAGTTCCACGCATCTTTTTCCATCATGTTTGGTGTCTAGAATATTGCCAAGGGTATTCTGATGGTGGTTTGGAAAGTGAGAAATGCATTGGTAAACTTTAAAGACACTTTAAAGACTTCTAAGTGTGTACAGTATGCAAATGAGTTCCACAGGGGAAAGAAAGGTGGGCCACACAGTGTGCCCCCTCTGATGCCAGCAGCCAATCGCAACACGGGAATGGAGAAGCGCCAAATTGCAATCTCCTCGTCGGAAAGGGATAAAGGTACCCTTTCAACAGACACTCCTTGTTCTGAATTTGTCCTGCAAGGATGAGAAACAGATCACCAAGTTCCGAGTCTCCCCTCGAGAGAGACAAACAGTTCAACAAGTTCTGAGTCTCCCCTCGAGATAGACAAACAGTTCAACAAGTTCTGAGTCTGTCCACCAAAGATGAGACATAACAGATACACCGTAACATTCTGAGCCTCTGGTTCATCCATAGAGACAACAAAAGATCCAAGGATCTGAATCTAAATCTTGTGAGGCAGCAACATGACCATGTTCTGAGCCTCCAGCCTGTGAGGAAAGAGACATTAACAAACCCTACGTTCAGAGTTTTAGTCCAGCGAGACAGTGACGACTACAGCACTTCTGGAGTCTCCATGTCAGAGAGACAAAAGCGGAGAGAGGCAGAAGACACACAGAGACATTTGCAACAAGGCTAAACTCAGAAGAGCAAACCTTCATTTCAAGGTTCCTTCGTCTGCGTATTCCAGATTAAGGACCTTCTACACCTACTTTTGGGCCTCATCTGCGTGTTCCAGATTTTAGGACCCTTTGGTGAGAGCAGCATCCCACAGATCTTCGTGTTCAAGGCTGTTGAGACAGATTCCAACTTTTTCCCCACTGCATTGTCTCCCAGCACAACCAGTGGAAGAAGTGACTGCCATCAGGCTCCTTACTCAACCACGTGGAACGTAAATATCACTTAACCAAACCTCTTTCCAGAGACCTTGGCATTGTTGTAAATTATCAGTATATGATTTTCAAATTTTTCCGGCGTTCGGGCATCCAGGAAATGCACACTTTAGCCCCATTTTGGACGCATACGTCGTGGTGCTTCGTGAGTTCATGTCAGAGGCCTAGAAGGAAGACAAGCACTTGTTGAATAAAGTCGTTATTTTGTTTTTGTTTTTTGCGCACAAAAACTATTCTCGTCACTTCATAAAATTATTGTAGAACCAATGTAGTGGTTTCTAACGACGTCTTTAGTACCTTTTATGGGTCTTGTGAGTGCAAAATACATTGCTGCCAATGGAGGCCTTTCTGAGCCATTGGATTTCAACAAAAATATCTTAATTTGTGTTCCAAGGATGAACAAAGGTCTTATGGGTGTCGAATGACATGATTAATTTTTGGGTGAACTAACCCTTTAAAGCATCCTGAATATATTAATTCAGGGCCTTAGTTTCTGAGGCAGAGAGGGAATATAGATGACCTCTAGGAGGCAGTGTGCCAGGAAGAAGGTCAATAGCAATATCATATGGTCTATGAGGCGGTAGCTTGGTAACGCGTTGTTTGCTTAGTCTTGCTTTCACAACCGGGTTCAAATGTGTTGCTGGGAGCCCAGAGCACTAACCACTACACTATGGAGCAGCGTGGACCCAAATGGCAGAGAATCATAAGGGGGAGAACTTTAGGATAACAAATAGTTTCTATTTAATGTCCTTCTTAAAAACAAAACAAAATCAAGCATCAAAAGCAGGGCTTAAAAAGGTATAAATCACCAATGACTTAATGCAGGCAAAAATTTCCAATAACATAAAGCAAAGTTCTTAAACAAGCAGGTCAAAAAATCTGGGCAAAAAGTCTCTAAAAGTAATCCAATCAGGCATACACAAAAGATCTGTCTAAACAAAAGCACTTCAAGACTGAGCGAAGAGACAAACAAATGCAGGTCTTATATATATATATATATATATATATATATATATATATATATATATATATATATATATATATATATATATATATATATATATATATATATATATATATATATATATATATATATATATATATATATATATATATATATATATACCCACACACACTCTAACAAGCCAGACACAGGTGATATCATTGAGAACAGGAAATCAGAAGGTCTTGTGCTCTCTGTTTTACTTGGATTCAACTGCTTGATTCACATGGTTTTGTTTTACAATGCCTTTATGAACTTTTTGTATCTTTTAAATTTTGGTTACTTGGACTATCAATGGAGGGACAGAAATGTCTCAGTTCCCTTTCGAGGGAATTCGCGCTGTGTCAATGGCGAGAGAGAACATCACGGCCGGATGACATCATGACCAGGAAAGCATAAAGGCACATCAGGAACAACTGGCATCAGCCTCTGTGCCTCAGCAAGCACTTTATGTCAAACTGTTTGTATTATTTACTGTTGTTTGTCATGATATAGTACAGCACAATCATTATGGCGACACAATCATTCAAACAGTGTGCGTCTCGGTGCCCTCGTTACATCACGGGTGGAGACACACACAAGTAATGTTCGATGTGTTTGTGGAGTGGATCATGTGATGTCAGCCTTTGTGGAGATTGGGGGGGGGGGTACTTCACATGTCCTGTTCTGAAGAGGTGGATGTGCTTAGTATCGCAGCACATGAGGAGCTGTCGTGATCACGAGAGCAGTTGAAAAGTTAAATATTGAGTGGCCAGCAGAGCGCTCATCCTAAAAGCAGACTGGGTGAGTGTTTTTTTGTCACCCAATATTTCACCTCCACCACAGGGCCTTCCCTTTATCCCGATCTCCATAATGAATTATTGAGATTGTGGAATAAGCCATACTCATCCCGTCTTTTCAGTCCCCAAGTACATGTATGAGTAGGGCTATGGGGCGATGCCCAGGGCTGAGCAGACGCTTACAAGCTATCTGTCGCCTGGCTCAGCATAGTCCCTGAAGGCCCCAAGGATTCCCACAAACCCCCTAAAAACAACATCTTCAATTGTGGGAAAGCGTATACAGAGGCACTGCCCGTGACGTTCTCTCTCGCCATTGAAGTAGTTGATATGCGTGCTTCAGACGCAATAACGCAGGGGCGTTCCCAACGCGTCATTGACGCAGCGTTTCGTTCAATTCTCAGGGAACTATGGTTACATTTGTAATCTGAGATGATATCATTAAAAATATTTTAATTTGTTTAGAAGATTAAGGGTCTTAAAAGTCTTAGGGGTTTGAAACAACATGAGGGTTAGTAAGTGATGACAGAATTGTCAATTTTGGGGGAACTATCCCTTTGGGACATATGTTGCTACTGAATAATTGTGATACGATACCCCAAACCTACCAAAAATGTGTAAAATCTAGTAACTAGTTAATACACAAAAGTAGTAATTAGTAGCTATTATCTTGTGAACAAGACTTTATTGCATACATTGCATATTGTTGAGCAATCAGATTGGGACCTTGTGATTTTCACAAGTTCTTGTGTGCAATATGCTTTAAACAGTCTGTGGTCTGAGACTATACACACAACTACCACAAGCTTCAACCATTGATGAGGTGAATCCATGGATTCCTGCTGCTCTAATTATGACCCTACCATCTGCATGTCTCTGCAGAATTTGAGATCATCAGACAAGGTGACATTTTTCCAATCTTCCACTATCCACTTGGGTGAACACTGTAGCTTCAGCTGACACAAGTGGAACACGACATGATAACATGGCTACATCCAGAATAGGACTATTTCTATTTATGCAGTATATTGAAAAATGTGTGGGGTACAGTATTTGCAGCATATTTGGAGTATTGTTTTTTTATATTACAAATGGCAATTGATGTTACATATCAAATGAGTTTGTTATATACTGTAATCTAAATTAAAATAACCATCAATGTAAGTTTGCAGTATCGCACAAAAATTACATATAAAGTATTATAAATTAATAATGATCAAACAATTAGGATTTTATTGTTGTTATTATTATACATTTTATTTGATCCGAGTGTTTTCCAGTTCATAATTATTAAATTCCCACAGGTCAGTGTTTATTTATTAAAAAAAAAAAAATTAACAATGCTTTACTCTCATGCCCATGCTTTAACTAGAGGAATTCTAGTACTCTGAGAAGCTGGATAATGCTCCTGTTGAATAGGATGTCTGAATCAAACAGCTGGTGCAGACAGCATGCCTCAGTTGAGCAATGGACTGGGTCACACTAATTTCATCTGCTGGTGTCTGTGCTCTTCGACATAAATGCATGCCAGTCACTTTGAGAGTAAATATAAGTGTTTATACAATTACTCTCAAAGTGACTTTCATGCATTGGCACACAGAGGCTGCACACATACGTGGTTGTAACCTAATTGATGAAAATGTTTTGTTAACTGAATGTTCTCTGAACGTTCAAAACCTCCAGTTTTTTAAGTAAAATTTTTTTTTCTTGGTTATGCGGATGTCCAGGGAACATTCCATTTTATCATTTTCCAAACATTATCAACATGTTACTTTTGATTGTTATCTGAATATTCTGAAACAAGTAGTAACAGGTTCAATAAATAACTTAATATAAAGACTTAGTTGTCACAGTGGTGATTATTATCAAGACTTAAAACAGTACTTTCCCTTTTAAAACTCTTTCCCAGCCAGCGTTTTTGTTCATTTTTTTTTTAAGTTGATCATTTTCACAAAAATGTCATAGCCCCCAGAATATTTTGTTGTATGGATATTTGAACATGCTATAAATGCAATAAAGAAAGAACATACCATCTGCTTTTAAACAACAACAACACACACACACGTTTTTTTGTCTTGTAAGGACTTTTATTTTGTAGTGCATTCTTAGTTCCCATCGTTTCTGTGTTCACTTCGTGTGTTTAGTTTCTGTTTTCCTTGTACCTTGCTTGTTCCTGTTGTTGCTCACCTGCATTCTCTTTGTGGATTGTACTCTTGTTTTTTTGTGCTTGCATTTGGATTCTGCCTCATGCCTGCTCACACTTTACAGTTTTATTCTAGGTTCATGCATTCTTTTTTTATCAACACTTGAAAGTGGTCACGTTTCATTAAAAAAAGGCAACGTTTTGAGCAAAAAGTTGAGAAAATCGTGTTTTTGTCAAAGACTACGTCTGGATCGGATTCAGAACGATGTTCAAAACATAGATGGAGTAGATCAAGTCCATCAACAACCCCAAAGCTTGCACAGTCCTATACCTCGTCCTGGTCGACTTCTTATTCAGTAATGTTAGGCAGTTTTGATGTATATGCTGTTTAATGTTGATATTGTTATTTTACATATGCATCTGCTTACATATGATATCACTTATTTCCGCTTCTTCGCATGTGTTTTGATCAGGAGATTCAGTACTCTTTCAGAAGATGCGTAATAGCACCCCTACCATATAACAGTGAAAACACAGAAAGCCAGAAATTTCTGTAAATGGCAGGGATGCGTTGTCACCTAAAAGACAGAAATTTTCGTCAATGTCAGGAAAGAGTTAAATACGTAAGTAGGCCTACTTAAAAAATTCTGGTTATTAAGCTTAGTTCCAAATTTGCTTGACTGATGCAAGAGCCAGGCTGGTTCTGCCAGAGTGGTGCGACGAGTAAGACTGAGCATCTGTCCTCTCCGATTCGGCTGACGACCTAAGGTAGCAGTGCTACCAGAGGGAAGATATAAAGGTGCAGGGAGGGCCACCTCTGGGCTAATGCAACCTTTTCCTGCGGAAAGAATACCGGGCAGTGGGTGTTCTCTTTCGGACGAAAATGCTCCAAATCATGCAGACCATCTGGGGGTCTCCACTCCCTCAGGAGGTGGTCCATTCTGGGACAGAATATCTGCTCCCATATTCATGGAGCACATGCATCGCTCTTATTGAGCAGAGATTTTCCTATGCCCACAGGCGGTGTGCCAGTCTGTTCAGCAGACAGGACCTGAGATGATTTATGTATGCTGGTGATGTACAAAGGCTACCACTGTCATGTGTTCCGACATGGTGCCCTCTGAGTTCTGCCTGGAATTCCTTGAAGGCCAGAAGCACTACCATCTTTTCCAGGCCGTTGATGTGCCAGCCCGATATTGGCTCTGTCCAGGAGCCAAAGGCCAGCCTGGCGTCACACAGGGTGCTCCAACGAGTCTTGGAGGCGTCTGTCACCACCACTTTCCTTCTAGAAACCAAGCCCAGTTCTACTCCCATCTGATACAGATGGGGAGATATCCAAGGGGCCAGGGGTTTGGCACAGTCATGGGTGACCCTGAGAATGATGCAGACCTCATGGCATGCTTGAGGTGGGACCAGGGTGGTGGCCTAGGCCCACCCAGAATGACAGTTTGCCCACCCAGTCAGATCCAGGGAAATACGTTATTTTTTTAATAGTACAATTTTCTAATGTCAACGAGATCAGTGTCGTTTTGTATCATTCAGGCAAGTGCTATACATCATTATAATTGGTTAAGTTTCTTTGTGTGTGTGTGTGTGTGTAGAGTCACAATAAAAACAAAATGTTTTGCTTTTTGCAAAATAAAGAAAACAAACATGATGCGTGATCTGCAGCCTCTCTCTCAAAGAAGTTCATTCAGATAGTCTTCAGAAAAGGAACTCTAGCTTAGTGAATACTTGTCTCATAAACATGAAATGACAGGTTTTAAACAATGTAAACCAAATCGAAAAAACAAATATTCTGTGTTTATATAATCTGTTTGAAAAGAGATAGATGTCAGTCACCCGCGAGCCACTTCATTATCTGGTAATGTGACCACACCCACGGAGCGTGCGTTCTATTGAGATTTAAATACTGACGATCCACACGTCAACTCATACAAACATCTAGTGAAACACTGTAACGTTACTTCAGCTACAATGTTTTGAAAAACGCGTTGAGGAATAATTCCCCTCATGAAAAGCTGTTCGTGTTCTGTTCAGAGGATTTAGGGCTGATTGTAAGGTAGGCCAAGTTTATTCTGTTTATTCTGTGATTATTAAACGCAAAAAGACCGTTAAAATATGAATCCTGCTGCAATATAAAATGCCATACACGCAATACTGTTTAGACAATATGTATTTGGCCTGTTTTGGACAGATTATAACATGCTTATTGTAAAAGAGCCAAGTGTTACATCAATAAAGCTTTTATTTGCAAATGTCTGCTCAGATGCTACATACTGTAAAAAAAAAAAATTGGGGGAAATTTTTGAAAATGTATCATTACATATCAGTCCAATAAAGGACTTCCTAATAATTATCCCCATGCAAAAAGATGCATTGTACTAATCATAGCTAAAGGTCTTCACTCAAAATTTTTATTGTATATTCACCGAACATATTTAATTGTGCTGAGTCAATCTATGAAGTCGAAGTGAAAAATCCATGTTGGATGAAAAAGTCCTACGTCCGAAAAACTGTATACGCATGCGCAAAATGCGCTTGAGGAAAACCTTTCGTGTGGAGATTTCAAATGCGGAGTGCGAGAGCGGGAGCGCGAGCAGACTGCAGAGCCAAACCAGCCGGTGCTGAAGACCGAAACAAACATTACCAAGAGAATAGAGATATTCATTGTCACAAGACGTTGGTGAGTATTGAGCACTGAAATTATTCTCCAGAGTTTTGCTTCATGACCCGGTATGTTTGAAAGACATTTGTATAATCACGAGTTCATGCATTTATTGGTTTCATGAGTATGTTCTCGTTTACCACATAATATATGTCTTATATGTCTAAAATAATAGGTAGGCTAATAAGTAAATTAAGTCACTTGTTTGATATATGCGGCATGCGACCATTGAAATCGGTGACGTTAGATTGCATTTGGCGTCGGTCAAGCTCGTGATTTTCTTATTCGTCCATTCATTCGTCTTATCCTCATTATATAATGAAGAAGTTCTGTTCTTTCATTTGCCAGATGTGAGGCAGGGAAACTTTGCCATTAATGTTAGTTTTTATTTTTATTTGCAGGTTTTAAGCCTATGTAGTGCCGCGTTTTCTTCACCACATTAAGACATCCTGTTATGCAAAATACTTATTGAATATTCAGAGTTTTTCCTTATTGAAAATAATGTATTTTCACCAAATATCCTGTGTTGGAATTGACTTGTTAATAAAGTAATGTGATAAAATGTCAACCCTGTTTTCTGTGTTCATTTTACTTAATATATTTATGTTTTTACTCATTTTTGTCTTTTGGGACAGTGAGAAATAAACAATTGTTACTACAATTTTAAATATGTAATTGGACCAACTTTTGTGCCAACAATTTAGATGTGATCGGTCACTAGAAAATGTTAAATTGGAGAGGCCTGACATTTTTTACAGTGTTGTTAAATTACATTTTTCCATTGGCTCAACATATTATTTCTAATTGAGCCCATGTTAACAGACTGTTGACACAATGGATAAAATTCAATTAACAGAAATTCAATTTGGCCAATTGAAAAATTTAGATGTGATCGGTCACTAGAAAATGTTTAATTGGAGAGGCCTTACATTTTTTATAATGTAAATATAGTACCAGTCAAACACATTTTTCTTCATATTGATGTTTAAATATTATAGCCTAATGTTATTTTGTTTTGGATTTAATATCAAAGTTAATATTGAGTTTGATATTGAGTATTGTAGAAAGTGAATTTTTTTGTTTTGTAGAAAGTGAATTGCTTTCTTTACTGTGAATTTTGTTTTGTATAAATTGTATCTAGTGGCTGCCAGTGAAACCAGTGAAACCAGTGGCTGCAATTGGTTTCAAAGGAGCAGGTTTCAATACCTGGTTCAGCTTACTCGTTAATTGGCAGGTTTTACATGTCTTAAAGGGTAACAAAACCCCAGCTCAGCGCTTAACTCCACCCACTGGCAATATTTGAAAAATGAATTCATATACGCCAAATTCACTGATATACATAGCTATACAACTCGGGACTGAATTTTTTAAGTGTTCCAACACCATGAAATGAATCAAATCCTCCAATGTGTTAATGTGTACTGCTGTACACCAACGATTAAAGTGTTTTCTCAGATCACGCACTCATTCTAAGTGCGTTTGAAACTCTTCTTTTTTCTGCAATCGAAAGCATTGTCTGTATGCTTCGGGTACACATTCATAGGTTTTTAAAACTTCAACTACATAGCACCCAGTAAACTTGGCTTTTATAACATCAGCATCATTTCCATTTCATTCTCAAAATTTTCTAACAATTTATTGGCTTGATAATATCTTATCATTACCCAAAGGCATTTTAGCTACTGCAGACGAGTCAAATTATATCACCAGACCACCAGGTCTTTTCTTAAGGTCTCATATATGTTCATATATACTGCATGTTGTGAACTTCAGTTGTTTCTTGAAGTATGGAGACCAGGAGACGTCGGGATCAAACAGAAGTAATTCTTTCAATGAGAACTCTCTGTGCTGCAGGTCTGATTTTAACAGCACAAGATAATGCAATTTATCTACATTTCATGGGAAGTGGTTATACAGCAGAGGAGGAGACATTCAAACAAAGGAATGCATATGTTGTGTAGCTAAAAGACACACCCTACTATGAAATCCCTACCAGTCCCACTGAATCAGCATAACTATTCGCATGCTGAGACTAGCCAGGCCAAAGAGCCATTAAAGACAAAAAGGGGCAACGTTTGGGCTCCCAGAGGTGGGCTTTGACTCATTTAAAACACAATAGAGAATAACAGGTCTGGCAGGAAAGGAGACTCTTTAGTCTTTAGTTAGAGCCTTTGAAATCAGTAAAACAGGTCTGGGAGATTTGCGTAGCAGACTAATTCATCTGACATCATCATTTTTACCTAAAATGCTAAATGCAATGTACTTTCTAAAATTTGTAATCCCACAAGGTGCACATGTTTAATTGTTAATTAATGATTAAATATTGTTCATAATGAAGAAGAAGAAGAAGAAGAAGAAGAAGAAGAAGAAGAAGAAGAAGAAGAAGAAGAAGAAGAAGAAGAAGAATTAAACAAGGTCTGAACAGGAGAAATGTCTTAGACTGTGTTTTGGTGTCTGGAGGAGAGAGCCTTGAAAACAGAAGATTTTGTCATGAAAGACATTCATTTATAAAATTGAAATCCATCTGACTGACATAAAGCTAGTGCAGAAAAGGTGACCGCAGATATGGCATCCACAATTCTCATCAATCCAACAGAGCTACACTTACTTGTCATCATCCTCATTATCACTGAGAGAAAAGTCCGCTGAGAGAAATGAATTGCTTCCTCAGGTCAGAAACAAAGAAAATGCAATTCCAGTCACAATGTGTTCAATCAATTGGGTTATTCTTAGGAACCCATGCTGTTTCTGCCAGAAATGTCAAAATTTCTTAAAGTTCTCAAAGGCCCATCTGTCAGAGTAATGCAATTAACAAAATGTTATTGTTTAAAATTAGCTCATATGTAAAGAGATATATAATGCTTTCTTAAATACCGTATTAACTTTAAATAGTTATCACATTAGTTGCACATTAGTTAAATAGTTACACACTCCGCCCCGCGCCGCGGGTATAAACAGGAAGCGAGAGCATCGCACTGACGTCATTCACTTCGGAGCCGAACGGCGTTGATGAAGCAAGCCTGCTTTTCTAAAAGAAAGCCTATCTGCAAGAGAGATGCTCCAGAGAACGAGAAGGACGCACTGTGTTGGCGAAAAGGCACAATCAGTGCGACCGCATGTTCACCGCTGCATCAGCATAACAAACTGCTGTTCTCACAGCAACTGTCGGTCTGGTGAGGGCGTTTGTTTCAGTGAGCGCAAACACAGGACTGCACTTACCACCTGTGTGTTGCCGCGGTCTTCCCCTAGGTGCTTCAGCACTGTTTAAAGAGCGTTTCCTCACAAAAGAGCAACACGGGTGTGACACTGCGTCTTTTTCAAGACATCATTCCACTCGTGCGTTTCTGGATGCGGTTGTTTCCTGTCCTGACGGCCACGATCCCTCTCGCATAAACATGTTGAGACTGTGTTCGTGGGTGATCCGTGTTCTCTCAGGGGCACGGGATCACGTCGACGCGCTGGTCATCTCGCCTTCCGCGTGAGGGTTTGAGTGTTTGAGTGCTCAGCGCGCCGTGTGCCGTCTAGCTGCCGAGTGACAGTGCGGGTTGCCACGGCAGCTCAGCGCGCGTCACTCGCCGGCTACGCATGTTGAGACTGTGTTTGTGGGTGGTCTATGCTCTCTAATGAGAGCATAGCCACGTCGGCGCGCTGTTCGTCTTGCCTTTTTCATAAGGGCTTGAGTGTTCAGCGCGCCGTGTGCCGTCTCACGGCCACGCCCACTGTCTCACATGTCTGCTGGTAGCTTACAGATGGGATTGCTGGTCCTAAAAAATAAATAAAAAAATAAAAAAAGGACCTAGCGTTTCGTTTGGGGCTCTAGCAGAGGACAGATGTCAATCGCTGAATCGGAGAGAGGGCTGTTATGTGTTGAAAATGAAGATGATGCTGAGATTCCCACTATAATAGTGGGCGCTCGTGCTGAATCCGATTCATACTCGACAGCCATGCTTTCCCGGGTGGCTGAGGCATAGTGCAACGCATAAATCGCCTTGCCTGCCCCTTGCCTTTCCCGGATGTGCGTTGGAAGGCTTTTGCATTATGGAACTATTGGTGCCAAAATATGGAACACCAATAGGGCCATAATCTGTATAAAGTTTTCCTCTCTCTCACTACCCTCATCGGTGGGGTGGCAGTGCCACTGGCAGGCCACCTCCGCCCTGCTTAGGGCATGAGGGTAGTTCTCAGCCGAGGTTGAGCTGCGCACAGCGCTGGCCCTTGGCTAGACGATGTCCAGAAACACCATTGACCCGGATTTGGTTCGGGACTGTTCTTCCCCCGGAGGAGGGCCGGGTAAAAACCATTAGTAATTCTGTTCCGCCACTGGGGTTAAAAACAGCCAGTGGTACCCAAAAAAAATAAATAAATATATATATATATATATATATATATATATATTAAAAAAAAAAAGAGAGAAGAACAGTTCCAATATCTCTGGGTCTCGGGAGTTCAGGAATGGCAGCGTGTGACGCTACAAGCCTCGCCGCCCTCATTCCCCTCCCCACAAGAGGGCGAGAATGGCAGTGTGTGACGCTACAAGCCTCGCCACTCTCATTCCCCTCTTCTCAGCGGTGTGTGGACGACAGTGCGCAACGCTATGCCTCGCCGCTCTTGTTCCCCGCTGACGAAGGAGGTGAGGCAGACCGTGTACAACGCCACAAAGCCTTGCCACGCTCAGCCCCTCCTTCATTTGGAGAGCGCGCTGGGCGGTGTACAACGCTCCCATGCCTTGTCAGCCTCTGGTGCCTCTCCAAATCGCCAGCAGGGGGTGCCGGCTGTGGGAACGCACTCAAGTGGCATTCCCACACTCGCGCACCCCCTCAGCGGATGCAGGTCGTGTGTTAGACCCAGACCCCTACACGGACCAATCCCATGTCGTCCTGGGGTCCCTGCATTCCGCCTCGCTGCCCTGCTGTGGGTACGTCTGTGGTACCGATGACCCCGCTTGTTCGGTCTCTGGGGGCCTGGCTAGCGCTCTCCAGCCCGTCTCGCTGGGTCATCTGTACCATCAGACTCGGCTTGCGATTCAGTTCGCCCGGCGTCCGCCCAAGTTCGGGGGCGTTCACTTCACGTCTATTGCGTTGGTGGATGCCCCCGTGCTTCAGGCGGAGATCGCTGTCCTACTGGCGAAGGACGCGATAAAGCCGGTCCCTCCAGCCAATATGAAGTCCGGGTTCTACAGCCCGTACTTCATTGTACCCAAGAAAGGCGGCGGGTTATGGCCAATCTTGGACCTGCCTTACTTGAACCGTTCCCTCCACAGGTGCCGTTCAGAATGTTAACGCAGAAACGCATCTTCAGGTGCGTCCGTCCCCATGATTGGTTTGCAGCGATCGACCTGAAGGACGCGTACTTTCATGCCTCGATTCTCCCTCGACACAGACCGTTTCTACGCTTTGCTTTCGACGGACAGGCATGTTAGTACAAAGTCTGGTTGATTCTTGCCCAGTCGCGGGAACAGTTGTGCGAACACAGGGACATGGTGCTTCGGCACCTCAGCCGGTTGGGTCTTCGGGTCAACTGGGAGAAGAGCAAACTCTGTCCCGTATAGAGGATCTCTTTTCTCGGGATGGAGATCGACTCGGTCGCCATGACAGTGCGCCTCACCGAGGAGCGCGTCCAGTCGGTGTTGAGCTGCTTGAATACGTTCAAACGCAGTACAGCGGTTCCACTGAAATAATTTCAGAGGCTCCTGGGGCATATGGCAGCAGCAGCCGCAGTAACGCTGCTAGGGCTGCTCCATATGAGACCGCTTCAACACTGGCAACACGACCGAGTCCCGAGATGGGCGTGGCACAGCGGGTCCCTCCGTGTCCAAGTGACGGCGAGATGCCGCCAAACCTTCAGCCCGTGGTCGGACCCTTCATTTCTACGGGCAGGAGTGCCTCTAGAACAAGTGTCCAGGCATTCTGTTGTCTCCACGGATGCCTCATCCACGGGCTGGGGTGCCACGTACAACGGGCTTGCAGTATCGGGTCTGTGGACGGGGCCCCAACTGCAATGGCATATCAATTGCCTGGAGTTGCTGGCGGTTCGTCTTGCTCTCAGCCACCTCAAAGGGTCGCTCAAAGACAAGCACGTTCTGATCTGGACGGACAGCACTGCGGCCGTTGCGTACATCATCAAACAGGGTGGTCTACCTCTTCTCACCGAGAGGCCCCCCGAAAGTGTTCGGTCAGATCTGTGCTCTCTTTTCTTCAAGACGGGTTGGAGCGAAAGCTGTCTCCCGCCACCTTCAAGGTGTATGTTGCCGCTATAGCGCAATCATGACCTGGTTAATGGTTAATTCATTTGGCAAGCACGATCTGATCGTCAGGTTCCTGGGGGGGCGAGGAGATTAAATCCGCCTCGTCCTCCCTTTATACCCTCTTGGGACTTGACTCTGGTGCTGACGCACTTCAGAGGGCGCCCTTTGAGCCTTTACAGTCAGCGGAGCTTAAGATCTTTTCTCTAAAGACAATACTCCTGATTGCATTGGCCTCAGTTAAGAGGGTAGGGGACTTGCAGGCATTTTCGGTCGACGAATCGTGCCTGGGATTCGGGCCAGGTGACTCTCAGGTAACCCTGAGACCCCGGCCTGGATATGTGCTAAGGTTCCCACTACTCCCTTCTGGGACCAAGTGGTGAGCCTGCAAGCGCTGCCTTCGGAGGAGGCAGACCCAGCCCTGGCTTTTCTCTGTCCAGTTCGCGCCCTGCGCGTCTATGTTGACAGAAAGCAAAGCTTAGGACCTCAGAGCAGCTCTTCATCTGTTACGGAGGACAGCAGAACGGAAAGGCTGTCTCCAAGCTGAGGATGGCCCACTGGATAGTGGACGCCATCGTCTTGGCTTATGAAGCCCAAGACGTGCCCTGCCCGCTCGGGTTAAGAGCCCACTCCACTAGGGGTGTTGCTTCTTCCTGGGCGCTGGCTCGTGGCGCCTCGCTGACAGATATTTGTAGAGCTGCGGGCTGGGCGACACCTAACACGTTCGCTAGGTTTTATAGCCTACGTGTAGAACCGGTGGCTTCTCGTGTGCTCGCTTCCCATAGTCAGCTTCACTGAAGTGCCCGTTCTAAGTGTCGGCTTGCTGCGGATACCATGGAACGGATACGTGCGCTTATTTCTCCAGTCGAGTTCCCCAGGATTGGCGAACCCTGTTGAGTCCTCCGCACCCCTCGGCAGTCGGATGTGGCGGAGCGTCCGACGCCAGGTCTGGCACTTGTATGCATTGGTGGAACTTGTGTCGGACTGGGGTCCGTATGTCGTGACCCCTACGCCGGTCCCATACGTGTATTCTCCACGGTACAGCTCCCTACGGCGAGCTTGTGTCTTTCCCTTGGCAGAGTTCCTCTGCCGTCTCAGTTCGGTGTCGTCCCCCGCCTGTATAGGCCGGGGCCACCTCTGGGACTTCTGTATGTTGTGCTGCCCACGGCCAGCCCATACGTGTTCTCTCCACATGGTAACTCCCTCCGGGCATGATGTGGCTCCCACAGCGTCCTTCGGGCACGCTTTCCCAGCGTTATCCAATAAGTCTGCTGAATGGGTCTTGCGGAACAGCAGTGTGATTCTCCCTGCGTGAATCTCCCCGCCCGCATCAGAACGGGGTCTGAGGGGCTCTCGCTGGGCGCTGGAAGTGGTAGTAACTGTGGCGTTTTCCATAGGGATCCCAATTCGTCGGTAATACCGACGTACGTCGTAGTGACCGACTGAAAGGGAACGTAAATTTTTCATAGATATCATTTTCTTGCAAGAAAGAGCACAATTGAGCGGACACAACTTTTTCTAGTATTTTAGACATGAATGGAAGATTTGAAATTGGTCTGTAATTTGCTAGGTTATTATGATCTAATTGTGGCTTCTTAATGAGAGGTTTTATGACTGCCAACTTTATTTGTTAATATTAATGTATTAACTACAGTTTATATAATCTTAGTTTACTAGTTTCTTTTATTTTTTGTTTTCTCTTGTTATTGTTGTCAGTTTTATTTAGCTTTTGTTATCTCTTGTTCGTCCCTCCTGTTGTCTTGAGTCTTGTTGTGTGTGTATGTCTGTGTCTAATGTTGTTTCCTGCTCTGCCCTGCTTTCTGGGTCTTCCCTGGTCACTGACTCTCCTGACATGGCAGCCAGTCTGGTGCTTTTGCAATTGCTCCACTAAGTGTTAAGTCTTTGGTTCCCTGAGCCACTGCCTTGTCTCCATCGTTGCCTTAGTGTCTAGAGCTGCCTCATCCCCAACCAGCCTGTTCTCCTGTTGTGTGCCCTGCCCTTTTTTTGGACTGTGTTTCTGTCTCCCCTATCTTGTGCTGTGCCTTTTCTTGTTAAAAGAAATTCCACCCCCATCCCCCCACTGATTATCTCTTCATCATCTTCACCTGTAGTGGGTGGGTTATATTAGGCAGCAAGTGAACATTTTGTCCTCAGTTGATGTGTTGGAAGCAGGAAAAAGGGGCAAGCGTAAGGGTTTGAGCGAGTTTGACAAGGGCCAAATTTTGATGGCTAGACGACTGAGTCAGAGCATCTCCAAAATTGCAGCTCTTGTGGGGTGTTCCTAGTCTGCAGTGGTCAGTATCTATCAAAATTGGTTCAAGGAAGGAACAGTGGTGAACCGACGACAGGGTCATGGGTGACCAAGGCTCATTGATGCACGTGGGGAGTGTAGGCTGGCCCGTGGTCTGGTCAAACAGATGAGCTTCTACAGCTCAAATTGCTCAAGAAGTTAATGCTGGTTCTGATAGAAAGGTGTCAGAATACACAGTGCATTATGGGTAATGTAGTTTGTGATGAGTGACAGTCCGGGGTGGAGTGCCCTCAGGTGGTAATCAGGGGCACTCTCACTGGTGATTGTGACTATATATATATATATATATATATATATATATATATATATATATATATATATATATATATATATATATATATATATATTCAAATTTCAATATATATTCAACTCTTTCCCAGCCAAACACAGAATTTTCTGTGTTTCAGTGTTTTCACTGTTATACGCTAGGGGGCACTATTACGCATCTTCTGAATGAGTACAGAATCTCCTGTTCAAAACACAGACGAAGAAGAAACTAAAAAAACAGGTGATCAAATGTAAGCAGATGCATATATAAAATAACGTGATCATCAACATTAAACAGTATATACATCAAAACTATCTAATGTTACTGAATGAAATGTCGACCCAGGGCTGGCTATAGGACTGTGCAAACATTAGGGGTGTTGATGGACTCGATCTACTCAATCTGTGTTTGATCATCATTCTGAATCCAATCTGGACGTAGTCTTTGACAAAAACTTGATTTTCTCAGCTTTTTGTTCACAATTTAGCTTTTTTATGAAACTTACCTATATTCAAGTATTGATAAAAAAAGGAATGCATTAAGCTAGAATAAAAAAGGTTTTGTTTAAAAGCAGAGGATCTGCTCGCTCTTGATATATTGCATGCTCAGATCAACAAACAAAAAAATATTCTATGGGCCATTACAATTTTGTGAAAATTATCAAAAAAAAAAAAAAAAAAACACTGGCAGGGAAAGGCTTTATATATATATATATAAACCCTTTCATTAAAAAAAAAAAATTGTTTTATGGTGCAGCTAAAATGCTTTTTTCTTTTTCTTTCACATTGTCTAGATTCCATCCCTATGATGACAATGCAAAACTCAGATTTGTGATAACTTGGCAAATTTATTAAATCTAAAGCTAGAGGAAAAAAATATCACATTTATATAAGTATTCGGATCCTTTCAGAACTTTAATTGAAGAACCTTTGTCAGCAATTACAGCAGCAAATCTTTTTGTGTATGATGCCATTAACTTTGCACACATGGATTTGGGGATTTTCTACCATTCTTCTCTGCAAATCCGCTCAATCTCTGTCAGGTTGGATGGGGACCATCGGTGGACAGCCATTTTCAGGA
This sequence comes from Gobio gobio, assembly GCF_949357685.1. Lineage (NCBI taxonomy): Eukaryota > Metazoa > Chordata > Actinopteri > Cypriniformes > Gobionidae > Gobio > Gobio gobio. The sequence goes on along the minus strand of NC_137118.1, from coordinate 22,995,529 downwards.
CTCTCGAGAGATGTTTGATTGGGTTCAAGTCCAGGGTCTGGCTGGACATTCCACTAGACATTCACAGAGTCATCCCTATGTCAAACTTTTATTGTCTTGGCTGTGTGCTCAGGGTGATTGTCCTGTTGGAAAGTGAATCTTTAGCCCAGTCTGAGGTCCTCTGCACTCTGGATCAGGTTTTCATCAAGGATATCGCTGTATTTTGTTGCATTAAGCTTTCCTAAGCTTTCCTTCTAGCATGACCAGTCCTCCAGTCCCTGTTGCTGAAAAACACCCCCACAGCAAGATGTCACCACCATGCTTCATCTTTGAGATAGTATTGCACTGGTGATGAGCGGTGCCCATTTTCCTCCATGTTTGAAACTGAGATTCATTAGACCAGAGAATCCACTTTTCCTCTTGATTGTCATCTGATTTTAGCTATTGGTCCTCATTGCTACCCTGGCTATAGTACTACTTAATTGTTTCAATGGATAATATCTGTATGAACAATATGATCCCACACACACATACATATATATATATATATATATATATATATATATATATATATATATATATATATATATATATATATATATATATATATAAACAAATAGAGTTTAAGTAAGCCGCTTATAGGTTGGTTTTCCCAAAATGTTTCCAAAACATTGCTCTGTTTGTTCATCTTAACCAGTCCGACACAGCAAGACAAGTGAAAGTTCGAGACTATCTGGTGACTGAAAAATGTCAGATTGGTCCAGGGTTTGGGAAATCTCTTTGAAAGCTACTTGAAAAAGCTATTACTTTAGCTAATCCATTGTTAGTGGTGCATAAATTACACACTTCACCTTTAAGTGGGGGATTATATGCATGAGAAAATCCTCTAAAAATCTAAAAAAAATCAATAACCTTCTGTAAACATTTGGGATTATCTTAATTGAACTCTTTCTTTCACAAACTTCGTTATTATGCATGAGCTGAAATTTAGCATTTAGTAAGCCTCTGAATATCTTCTAAGACAAAAAGGGAAATCATGAAATAATGTGTTTTTTTTGTTTTTTTTCAAACAGTAAAACAATAAAACCCCAGAAGCACCCCAGACTTTCATGATTCATTCAACTGGTATGTTTTAGTCATATCATCATGGTTATCAGCTGCAACTTACTCCAGTCATCTGCATAAAGACCTGCACTTGCCGAAAAATAATTGAATCTAAACCCCACAGAGGTTTTAAAGGACCATATTAATCTTCATTTTCTTAATGGTGCAGTACAACTACCTGCTGTGCACCCCAGGTTTAGAGAGGACCATTTTTTTTACCGTATCCAACCATCCAAAGATGTTAACCCAAGGTCAGGTAGTTCTCTATATGAATATTCAGAGTTATGGTCTATATTATAAATAACTAAAAGTTACAATATTACAGTTACTACATTTTTCAGTAGCGTAACAGTAGCTTGGCAGCTAACAAACGTGTTCTAAGAACGTTTTGCTAATGTTCCCATTAAGTTATAAAAACCTTATCTCTAAATGTTGTATATATTGTATTAATATACAATACAATATCAATGTATAATATGGGAATTAAAAGGGCAGGCCTTAAGGTTGCCAATTTTAAATAAAATGTAATTTGAATGTCCCTCCAAAACTCGCTTTCTCACTGTTACCCTCACACGGAAGACTCCGGTTGATCCAGAAATTGCTCTTTTAACCTAATTTCTAAACATCTCTTCTCGAGGGGGATTTTTTTTGCAGCATCTTTGGAATGTAAATTAGATATTTTTATTCACAAATCAGCTTTGTCTAACACAGTTTTACTAAATTTTGTCAATTTTGAAAATATCAATGTTTCCATAAGTCCCACAGTGGATTTGCAGTAATGTATTTCCCCCTTTTTTATACATAGTATCATCAATATAACTGCATATAATTAATTAATTGTGTTTATTGTAGTATAGTTGTATTTATATATAAATAACAAAATAATTTCTTCTTTTCAGAAAATTAAAACAGCAATATTTTATGGAAAGGGCAACAGGAAGAGTGCAGAGTTAGCTTCTACATGTGATAAGAGTGAGGATGAGTTTTGAAGATAGCCATTTTGAAGGTTAAATGATACGGATCTACTTATTTTGGGTTTGCATGAGTTCCAAGTATATAAATCTATCCATTTATAAAAGAAATCTGCATTTAAATAGAAAAGAAAATCATAATTTTAAAGAAAAAAGAACCATTTTCCATTGTGGTACAGTGTTGCCATAGCAATGTTTCCCTAAGTACCCCCCTCGAAAATCTGTTTTTATTTGTATGATTGAATTTCATGTAATAAAAACTTATTTAAAAAAATATTTCATGATTAGAACATAATGCATACTATATAGGGTTAAATGTTTTAAAAATGCTTGGTTATGCGAACGTTAAGGAAACGTTTTATTTACAATTTATCATTGTTCGTAATGGGAATGCTACATTTAATTGTTCTCTGAACATTCTGAAACAAGTACATTTAAGAAATATTAGACAAACATCCAACTAGACCATTTCAGAAGAAAAAAAATGTTAATGAACAATGTATAAATAATGTTTTTGTGCTAAAATTTAGAGAACATTATTAAGGACCAGATAACTTTGAGCAAACGTTTTATAAACATTACTGGATCTCGTTTATTCTTAACTTTGAGAGAACCTTCCTAGAATGTTAGTTAAAGTTCTGAGAATGTTGCCTGCTAGTTGGGTTAGGTTTTTTTTATTTTAGTTTTTTTTAGTAACAAGCAGATTTTTCTAACAAGTATCTGTTTAATGTAATAAAATGCTACTTTTTATTTTTTGCAATGTTGCATGTGCAGCTTAACCTTCAAACAAGGCATCAAGCTTGCCTAAAATGTAGATTCCCTTTCTATTTAAGCTAAGACAACACAGCCACGGACCACATGAAATCTGTTAAAGGGATAGTAAAGAGAAACAAAAAATTTGCCCATGATTTACTCACCCTCAAGTCATCCTAGGTGTAAATTACATTCTTCTTTCAGACGAATACAATTGGAGTTAACGGAAGTTAAAGATTTAGAGTTTGTAAAGTTTTAAATATGGATATTTTTCTTACACAAACGCATTGTTTAGCTTCAAAAGCCCTTTATTAACCCCTCGCAACCCATTCTCACTCCCAAGGCGTCAAAATCCGAAGCATGGTCAAGTGCTTTCCGCGTCACATCGAAGACGCTAAATTCATCCCTAGGCGTCACTATATCGACGCGCTGGGTGCTCCATTCATTTCAGTTGTTTACCCAATGTGTCAGATCAAGACGCATGTTATTCTTTGCATTTGCAAAAGCAGACATGATTTTACTAATATTTTATTAATATTTAAAGGTTACTTTTATATTTTGGAGCTGCTAACCCAACTCCTACCCTAAACCTACCCACTTCTAAACAATATAAAAGACATAACAGGCAAATACAAGTACCGTCACATCTATTTATTGCAAAAAATGACCAAAAACAGTATAAAAGTATTAACTCATGTTGAATTCCAAGTCTTCTGAAGTCCCACGATGTCTTTATGTAAAGAACAGAGTTGATCTTAAGGTTTTAATCGCTGAGATGATCCCGCCACTCCGTTAACGCACTCATTCATATCTCATTCAAATAATACACACGTCTCTTTAGCATGACGCATTCGGTCATTCAGCCACACGAGAGCCAATTACATTTTACAATCAAAGCTGACGTAATGACGCAATTGGTCACGAGACATACGAGAGCCAATGCAATTTCACTATGAAAACTGACGTAACGGGCGGCAATATTTGAAATTTAATGTGTTCGTGATCTTCTGCGGAAATCAATCACTTGGCCTCGGAATATTTGTACTTTTTTAATAAATTCTGCATGCAGTCGACTCTGCCTGTTATATCTGTGTTTTATATACCACACAAATGGGTAGGTTTAGGGATGGATTGGGGTTGGGTTACATTTTAAAACGTGTCTAGATAGCGTAAATAAAATGATGCTGGCTGATTAAATTGAGAATCACAGTCCAAAGTGTCATAATGACAAAATCATAACCCAATATATGATCATCATGACAATAACGTTCCCCTGCCCAACGCGTGTGTGTATGACACCAAAGGTTTCTCATTTAAATGAATGGAGCACCCAGCGCGTCGATATAGTGACGCCTAGGGGTACCTTGAAGGCCCGGGTATACTTCACTTACCGCGCCCGGACGCGTCACGCGCGCAGCCCTGTCCGCGCGTCTTTCAAAGTATACTACACAACGGATGCGCGCGGAGGATCGCGTTCGACACATGCGCAAAAAAAGTGTCTATGCTCTACCAGACATCGGAGGGCAGCACTGAGTCCTGTCATCAATGGGACATTCGCTGGGCATGATCGGAGAAGAACTGTAGTACATCCACCATTGCAACATAGTTTGGAAGGACACTGAAGAATCAAAAATTCTCTCTTTTTTTTCAAGCGTGTTGTGTTTAAACCGGTCTTTGCACACTCTTCTTCGACGGCTGAACACTGTGCTCAATACTGTGTGTATTGCCACCTAGTGGACTATTCTGTACTGCTGGCGCATGCGCTGTTCCACGCGGACCGTACGTCTCAAAATTTGGGCTGCGCGCGGACGGGGTGTGTGGCCGGCCGCGAGCCCTCCGAATGACGAAAATGACGTCATGCGGGCGATGCACGAACGCGGACGGCCAAAGTATACCTGGGCCTTTAGCGTCTTTATTGTGGCGCGGAAAGCACTTGACCATGCTTCGGACTTTGACGCCTTGGGAGTGAGAACGGGTTGCCCCTATGATGGATAGAAGCACTGTTATGGACTTCAAAACAGAACTACCCATTCACTGCCATTATAAAGCTTGGAAGAGCCAGGACATTTTTTTATATAACTCTGATTGTATCCGTCTGAAAGAAGAATGTTATATACAGCTAGGATGACTTGAGGGTGTGTAAATCTGTAAAGGGCTAATTTTCATTTTTGGGTGAACAATACCCCCTTAACTGACAAAGTAAATTACTTTTTTTTACTTTTGAAAGGACAGAGATTCTGATCATAAAATCTATACTTTGTACAGACTGACCCCACCATTATTTTAGTTGTGGCATTACATATTTCTGATAACCCTGCCTTTTAACAACTATGGCTTGTTGTTTTGCATGTCAGTTATGTTGACGTTCGCGGCAAGCATAATGTAAGCTGCAATGAGGGCCAGATTTTATGTTGTTTATTAAAATATTTCCTTTGAATGTGAAGAGTTCAGATGCAAAAGCCTTTAAAAGCCACCTTGGTCAAAAAAGTGAATGCTCTCAGCATATAGTATACGTTCATAAAATACTTTCACTTCAAACCCACAAAATCCCAGCCTCAGCCCATTCAGAAGTACCGGTACTTAGCTAGAAACCTTTACATAGAAGCCTGACAAAACTGCTTATTTTAAAGAAAAACATCAGACGGACTTAGAAGCTTTTGCATCTGAAGTCTTCATGTATAGGTGGACTACCTTTTTATTAAAACCATAGCTTTCCCAACGGTGTTGAAAAATCATTTTGTTCTCTAGCTGTCAGTCTGTACTTCTAAGACACCTAATTTCCAAGGACTGCTTGAATAAACAATAATTAACATTTATGGAAATCAGAGAAATTGACTGGTGTGTAACTTATTATGCAAACAACGTGAGTAACCTTGTAGCTATGGGATCCAAGGTTGTGAAAACTGTTGGTTTCATGTGTTTTACAGCAGTGCTCCCGGAAACATCAATGTTATTGAATAAAATGGACTCAGTATGACATACTATGTCCTTTTTGGTTTCGAATGGGTATTAGCAGAAAAGATGTGTCTGCTGGTTTTATGTTAGGACCAGATGATTTATATGTTCTCCCCCTGGTTTCTTTTTGTATTGTTCATTGTTGTTGTGCTCCAAAACCTGAAAATTAATTTTCAGCGTGCAGTGGTGGTATTATGGCACATAGCAGCTTTGTATGACCTCAATAAAACAAAGATCCAGGTAACGTGAGCAGAATTTACTGCATGCTACCAAAGCCAACAGATGTTTGATATACTGGAATCCATTTTTCAAATTAGAAGCTCTCCTCATCACATAATTAGCTGGGAGAGCATGCCAGGTCAATATCACAGTAGTGGAGTGAGAGTCCATCTCATTTGCCTCGCCGGTAATATGGCTTTTTGGCAAGCATGCTGAATTTAGCTTTGCTAGACTGGTTCTTTTGACCAATTTTAGTATTTAAAAATCCTTTGTGATTTATTTATGGCCAATAAATATGAATTGGAGTGGCACTTATAATATATTTGTCATCTGTCCCAGAAAGGTGCATCATCCATTTGGATTGATGGTTGCTGTATAGGCCATGACGTGGCCCCTACAGTGAGTCGTTTGAGATGTTCAGGCTTGTGGTAGTTAGTGGACTGGAGCTGGAGCTCTAGTGATGAGGTTATCAGAGAGGTCACTGGCCCCGTTTGACAGAGACGCTGATGGATTTTCCCATGGCCCTGTTCCTGCCATTTCCATTCCTTTCACACACACACACACACTCCCATAAATCATTATCATTTCCTCCGTTCCACCTTTCCATTCTCAAAAACCCATTTAAGGATTTTAATTTTTCCCTTCTCAAAATTCTCGGCTTCAATGACAGTTTAAATATCGATAACATTTTACATTAAGGTTCTCTTTGTAAAGAGTTAATAAGGTGTTAATTAATGACTAATGATTTGTTTACAAATTATGTTGATAAATACCTATAATTGCATGAATAAAAAGGGTGACCTTAACGCAAATCCTGCCAAATAGTGAACCATTTTAATTCACACTATACATGCGTAATGGATATATTTGTTTACATTTATTTCACTCAACCAGATTCCTGATTTATTTCATAACACAACAAAAATGAACCATTCTAGTGAGACTGAAGTGTGCTGTTTTTGTGGTTCTCATTAATTAATTTCTTACTATGTTGCTAAGCAGTAGCTACTCTATCTTGCCCCCAATACCCTGCAAAACGTTCTCAATGCCTGGATCCACAGCAATTCATAAAAACAGATTTTGTTTACCAAGATTAAATTATCAAACTTTATTTAAAACAAAAACATATGAGAACAACAGTAACTTGATGAGATATTAAAAAACAAAATTCAAAATTAGTAACCTGTTAAACTTAATGTAGGGTGAACCATTTATTCATGAGGTATAAACATTAACCAGTGAAAGTGAACATTAATGTGAAGTGGACACACGTGAATCAATTATGTAAGGTTTCGAGAAATATTAAGGTACGAGAGGCTGTGCTGTATAATAAATAAGTCACGGTCCGAAGGGCGTTGTTAGGCATGACGCGAAGCGGAAGCAACCCCTTCAGCTGACTTATTCACTAGAGCACTAGCCTTAAAGGATTAGTTCACTTTCAAATAAACTGTTGCTTATAATTTACTCACCCCCTTGTCATCCAAGATATCAATGTATTTATGTCTTCAGTCGAAAAGAAATGAAGATTTTTGATGAAAGCATTTCAGGATATTTCTCCATATAATGGAAGTCAATGGGCGCCAAACGGTTCAAGGTCCAAATGAGAGGTTCAGTACAGCTTCAGTAGGGCTTTAAACCACATCAAACGGTACCAGACGATCAATAAGGGTCTTATCTAGCGAAACGATCTGTCATATTTCAAATAAATCATAAATTTTAAATAAATCAAGTTTAAGTTTTATAAGCACAAATGCTCGACTTGCTCTGTTGAGTGATGCACGCTCGTGACGTCACGTAAAACGCAAATACATTGAAAAGGTCATGCTAGATGCAGGCAGAAGTACCGAGTCAGTGTTTACAGATGAGCGGAAGGAGGACCGTGTAGCGTGACCACATAATGGGGGAATACTTATACTGCTGTGAATTATTTTCATTATTAATTTAATACAGCTGTTTTTGTATATTGTTTTCACCTTTGGTATATTGCCCAGATATGTGTTTGTGTTCCCGTTTCACTCACGCCAGAGCCATAGAGAGAGAGAGTTGCGACAACGGAAGTTCAAAACGCTTGATAGTCACGTGATTCATGTAGAACTCGAATAGTTCCAGGAAGTGCTTTGGCGGGCAATTCAAATTGATAGTCACAGTGACAGAACTGCGTTTTTTGGTAATTATTAGTCAATAAATGCATTGATTTTCAATAATTTTATTACACATCGACATGTGTATGTAGCATGAGTTTGTAGTTACAGCGATGTTGTTTTTAAAATATAATTTTTTTTTATGATGAATAATCTACACAAGCAGGCTTTAATGTACAAGTTATTTTGATTAAGATGTGCTCATAATTTAAAATCTTACTGATTAAACGTCTTACCTTTTAAAAGTGCATCACAAACGGTTTGTTCTGCTGTAACTTTATGGCGGGGCTGCTACTTCCGGGAACTATTGAGAGTCTCCACGAGCCGCCATTGCTGTAAAAAAAACGTTCCATTGGAGTCTATGGAGTTGTCGCAACTCTCTCTCTCTATGGCTCTGACTCACGCTAGACTTGTGTCGGGAAGATCCAGGGAATCCCCGTGACGTCATGGGGTCAGACAGCTGATTGTCACATCCGATAATCCAGTTTGCCGGTGTTCTGTCGATTTGTCCTACCTTGTCAGATTTTGCTACCTCCCATTAAAACAGTAGGTAGCACAATTCGACAGCAAAAAATGCTTCGAGAGAGGACGTTCTCAATTCACTGTGGATTAGGCGATCGATCGCTCTACAATACCGGTTGTCATCGTCTGTTAAGGATGCAAATTGGAGTATTTCACCTTTGAGAGACTGAACAGGACAGCGATGTATTTCACCGTGCTCCCGGACTAAAAGCCTTACCGGTAAAGCCGATCCAACACACACACACACACACACACACACACACACACACACACACACACACACACACACACACACACACACACACACACACACACACACACACACACACACACACACACACACACACACACACACACGCACTCACACACACACACACACACACACACACACACACACACACACACACACACACACACACACACACACACACACACACACACACACACACACACACACATTGGACTGAAATGGACTATTCCACCGCATTTACATACATTTTTGTTTCTATATTGTATATACTGTTTTTGGCGTTTCTTATTGTTTAATACACTTTGGGTTATCATTTATTCTGTGTTTATTGGTTAAGCAATTTATTCTAACACCTTTTAAAGAGAAGTTAAGAATTTTTTAACTTGTGTAAACTGCCTTCCTTAGGCTGAGTGTTACAGCCGTATCCACATATTCAAACGTTTTTGCGCCTGCGTCTAGCTTGACCTTTTCAACGTAATTGCGTTTTACATGACGTCATGAGCGCGCATCTCTGAACAGAGCAAGGCGAGCATCTGTGCTTATAAAACTTAAACTTTATTTATTTAAAAAAAAATGGCCAATCGTTTCGCTAGATAAGACCCTTATTGGTCGTCTGGTACCGTTTGATGTGGTTTAAAGCCCTTAACTGAACCTCTCATTTGGACCTTGAACCATTTGGCGCCCATTGACTTCCATTATATGGACAAAGATCCTGAAATGTTTTCATCAAAAATCTTCTTTTCTTTTCGACTGAAGACAGAAAGACATGGATATCTTGGATGATAAGGGGGTGAGTAAATTATAAGCAAAAGTGTATTTGAAAGTTAACTAAACCTTTAAGTGCCTTATTGATTTTATAAAATGGTTACCACACAATACAAAAATTCAAGCTAAAAAATATGTATCAATGCATCTTTCATTAAGTATAATCACTAAAAACCTTCATTCCGCTCGAAAAAATAACAGAAAGTATACTTTAGACACTTACATTAATACTTCAGCTACTATTATTAACTAATATAGAAACAAGCTTAATTATCCGTAAATAATATCGAATTTAGGAGATATTTTCTTGTCAAGTAATCAATAATTAATGAATGAGATTAGCCTCATTAATAACTATTAACTAACCGACAAATTATAAAGAACAATATTATGTGTATGAGACGTAATCAGTCTTCTTTTTTACTCTGAATAAAGTTATACTTGAGTAATTAGTGATGCATTTTATGACTTTATTCGGAGTAAAGAAGGTCAATCTTCAAGAACTACTAGTGATCTGGACCTATATTTTAAGTGAAAAACATATTTTAATATAATATTTTAAATAATGGCCTAGGTCACTAGTAGCTACTGCAAAGTGACTAGGTAACACTTGAGCAATTAGTGATGCATTTCAGAACCGTTGGGTGAAGTTGTCATAGCCGCGTTTGCTTTTGACCAATCAGAATTCAGGACTGGAACTAACCGGTTTATAATAATTATTCATTCTTTCTGAATTTTTTTCTGATTGTATTGTTGCTCTATATCAGTAAACAACTTTAAACAGTAAACAAAAAAGATTCAACTTTTTTTTTTTTTTTTGGAAACTCACTGAGCATATATTCTCATGAAAATTGGTTTATGCAAGTAAACTCATATGAAACAATCAAGTATTCCAATGATATCTAAGTATCACATCTGAATCCCATCTATCACATTTATCAAAATATTTGATAAAAAAACAGCTGAATAAAGGCACCTGTCAGGCTGGTTTCACACTGCACGCAAATAAGCAGCGCATTTTTTTTTTTTTCGCCGCCCAAGTTAACAGATTAGAGCATGGCAGCGCATCGCAGGAGCAGAGCTGAAGTGGCAGTGCAGCGATCGTTTTGCCATCGAGTCTATTTTTGCTGTGCTGCTCACGCTGAATTAAAGCCACAGTGCATTGTTCTTGATCAAAATTAACATTATTAACATGAAAAATAACAATTTTCACCATGAAATCATGTAGTGAAATGTTCTGTGTTTTAAAATAACCATATGACATCCAGCGCTGTGAAAAAAATTAAAATAAATACACAAAAACACATCACTGCCAGAAGTTTTTGCCCAAACTTCAAAGGCCCATTTAAATTATTAAAACATCTTGGTTACGTATGTAACCCTCGTTCCCTGAAGGAGGGAACGGAGACGTAATTGGGATCCCTACCAACACGCCAGGGATGCTGGCCCTTCCAGCGCCCTGCCTGAGCTCGCTGGACAACTCCTATGGTGGAGTGGGAGTCAGGGCTCCCGGCAGGGAAGGACAGTCACTGCTGTTCCTGCAAGACCCACTCAGCGTGACTATTGGATAACGCTGGGAGAGCATGCCCGTCTCGAGGAGATGGCACGCTGCGGAGCCACGTCCTTCAATGGAAGGAGAGGTGGCGAAATACACATAAGGACTAACCTATCAGGGTAGTGCTACCTATAGCAGTCTCTGGGGTAGATCCAACCTGGTCCCAGGGGGGTAGAACACACCCAGAGACGACAGAGCGAGCTCTGTCAAGGGAAAGACACGGGGCTAGCCGAGTAGGGTAGCTGGTACCGGGGAGAATACACATATGGGGTAGCCGTTAGGGGACCGCTACATATGGAACCCAGCCTACACACACATTCCACAAGCATACGGGTGCAGGCCTGGCATCAGACTGCCGCAACGTCTGACACCGAAGGGGTGACAGAGGAACTCACAGGGTTAGCCGTTTCCGGGGAACTCAACTGGAGCAAAATAGACACACGTATTCGGCCCAGAGGGCGGGAGTGGCGTTGCAAGCCGACACTAGAACAGGTACTTAGCGCTACTGACCACTGGGGGCGAGGATGCGGGAAGATACCGGCTCTACACGGAGGCTATAAAATCTAGCGAATATGTTAGGTGTCGCCCAGCCCGCAGCTCTAAATATATCTGCTAGCGCGGCGGCTCGAGCCAGTGCCCAGGAGGAAGCTACACTCCTTGTGGAGTGCGCTCGCAACCCGAACGGGCAAGGCACGTCTTGAGACTGGTAAGCCAAGACGATAGCATCCACTATCCAGTGGGCTAACCTCTGCTTGGAGACAGCCTTTCCCTTCTGCTGGCCTCCGTAACAGATGAAGAGGTGCTGTGAGGTTCTGAAGCTTTGAGTCCGGTCAACGTAAGCATGAAGAGCGTGGACGGGACATAAAGCTAAGCCTGGGTCTGCCTCCTCCGAAGGGCACGTATCCAGGCTGGGGTCTCAGGACAACGTGAGTGACTATAACATTCGGCAAACAAATGATAGTTGGGCTCGCACGTCCAAATTTAAGGAAGTTGGGGTGGTGGTGGAAGTGACGTATATGCCATAAAGCAGTCGAATTTTGTAGTTATTTTTGTTCTCGGGTTACTACCCGAAACCCGAAGTTTAAAAGTACGATTAAAAACGATACAGACCCCGTCAGGCTATGGCAGACATGTCATTCAACCTATTGTAAGTCGATGTATCATCACAAGAGTCTTGAAAATATATTATAAAGGTTGAAAAGTTACCTAGTGCTGCTTTAAGTAGCTTATAAAATAATTTATGCCATGCTAAAAAAATGTCCTTTAACACTATATCATTAAACCCCACCTGGCAAGAAAGTCCACAAAATGTCTCCTGATAGTCTTCAATGGATTGATGCCCCTGACAAAGCTGTAACAGGGCAACTGCTGGGTCCATTGTTAGGTTTAGTATTCTGTAACAAATGATCCACTGAAGTCAAGTGGTGAAGAACCAAAGTGCAGTTTATTTACAATAATCCAAAGTGAGAAAATCATGAACAGATCCAAAACAAACAATGACTTGACTTGACTTGACTTGACTTGACTTGACTTGACTTGATTTGACTTGATTTGATTTGACCTGACCTGACCTGACCTGACCTTGACTTTGACTTTGACTCACCAACAAATAATTTGTATATTTTCTACCACAGACCCATGGGGTCTACTTGAAGCCATCTATTTATCATGTAGTATAATTTATTTTGGATTGGTGTTGGTGATTGGTATCGACCAATACTGCTTCCAGTGATCAGCCCCAAAAATTCAGTTTGGAGCACTTCTAATGTTATCAAATGAAACCTTGATATAAAATTATAATATTTTTATTAGTTAGTCTCATCTACCTTGTTTTATTTTTATGACTAATTTATTTGTATTTTGTGTTGTGTCTTCTCTTAATTGAATAACTTTTATAGTTTTAGATTTGTAGGTTTCCGCACCTCATTCATCAAGTTTTGCCACGCAAGCAATTATTTTGCCTTTGCAAAGCTTTTGTGAGGCATAATTACTCAGACAAAAATAAGTCAACAAGTTTCACCTCTGCATGTAGATGGGGAAAAACCTGCCGTACATTAGTTTGACGTTGACAAAACAAAATGCGTAAGCAAATACTCTAATCAATGGAAAGGGCTTTGGCATAATTTACATCATCATAAATCACAGCCCACCCCCGATCAGGAAGCCAGACATGTTCATCAAGCGTTTGCTGCATCCGTATTGATGCAAAATGACAGTCAAAACAAATTAAACAGGCTGGGCTGCTGAAGCGAGATTTTTGCGGGTCATGGCCATTTAAATATCTATTCAACAATATAAAAACAGAGACTTTCAAATTCATCTCACAACAAGATGAGACTAAAATAAAATAAATAAAAGCACAGACAAACATCCTGATATGTTTTCATTTTACCTCTAAATGATTCAGTAATTCTTAGTGTCTCCAGTAAGAACATAGCATATGAAAATTCTGGATTAGAAATTATTTAAAAGCATACATTAGTTATTCATTGCCTTGTTAAAGAACACTTTTTTTCTATTCATGCCTTTTGTCAGGTTTTACTCAGGATTGAAAATCAGTTTTTACAATTAGGAATAAGATAAGTCGCAAAATCTATAGTGAAGATAAACACTGTTTTTTTAAGTGGATATTGTCACTGTGCACTGTAAATAGCAATAGTTCAGAAAGGAAAAAAGGAAACAAGATGATTTGAGATTTTTGAATCTAACCACAGATTTCTTTATATCAAAATTTCAATTACATTATATACTATACTTACATACTGTACTTATCCCACTTATTACATGGCTCCATGCCACATGAGTAAATACCTGGACAAAAACTATTGATTTGATCTTAACCTGCGCCCCATTTTTGAGAATTCTTTGAAAACGTCATACCCAAATGAAAATGTCTGCAGCTCTTAAACCCAATGGTCTATATTCATAAATCTGGTCTTATTTTAAACTAGACACTTGAAATGTTGCTACCCAAGAGTCATAATAACTCAAAGTAATATGGGAACAGAGTAATATACATGTAAATATACATGTAAGTGACTCACATTTATTTAATTTTTTTTACTTAGGGAAAAAAATATTATAATTTAATGTTAAGAGCCTGAAAATTACTTAAATATAAAACTGAATGTCTAATCATGTCATGATTCAAATATGAGGATGATTCTCTCAGTAATGTAGCTTCTGTGAGCTTTTATGTCAAGAAAAGTCTAGGCGTCCTTTCAAAAAGGCCATTTATTTCAGAACATTTGCTATTGTAAAGAGTAGTTTTTCATTCAAATAAATCTGCAATAAACTGCTAATTATAATGGATAAACAGTTACTGAAAAACTAAAGCAACTATTTACAGAGATTACAAAGTGTAAAAAACTCATTTAGCTGATGGGAAGCGTCAGTAAGAGTCTGCGCGCTCCACTGCAGTTGCGCCATTGAGAGCGCACAGACTGCGCACAAACAGTATTCACCAAAGCCTACTTACGTAAACTGTGCAAGATAATGCCTTTTGATTGGTTACTAAGTCCATCAATCAAACCTTTGTTGGAAAGGCATTGGCTGGGCACCGAGTGCCTTTATCCAACGAAAACCATGGGCGCAATGATTGACAGCTCACCAAGCCTGTAAGGCTCTTCCTCTATATGATGCATCACAGGAGAGACTCTGATTGAAGGAGACAGACGAGGGAGGTTTCATTTCACGTGGGAGAGACTATTCTAGAAGGGGGAGTTTGCCAGAAAAGGATTAGAATCGATATTTCATTGAAAATGGACATGATTGATTACGCTAACTCAAAACTCCCTTGCAAACAACGAAGGATTTTGTTGTGTTCTTCTGTGCATATTGGCCAGTAGGTGGCAATAGAGGGTTGTGATATGTGAGATTGAAAACAGAAAATAAGAGAGTCTGAGTTATTGCATCAGCTGCTGTCTGCGCTGTTCTATTTTGCTACTTCTATTGTTCATTAAAGAATTCCTTAATTAAGAATGCCTTTCATCCCTTCTTACTAAGGATATAACAGATTTTTTGTTTTTTCCCTATTTTTTCGTTGTTTTGGATTAAAAAGTGGGATGCATTTTGAAGAGTGAACCCTTACACAGAGATGTATGCGGGTGTTTATTGGATTCGTCCGATCTGATCCGAACGACAGGAGATGAAAGATGAGTATCGCTAATATTATGCTAATGTTTACATGGCCGGTCCTTTAGCGTTTCATTTAACCCTTTCCTCTCTGATGTATTTATTGCAAAAACAAGTTCAGAACATGAATCTTGAGTGTTTTAGCTTTCAAATGATACATAGTTTGTGATAGTTCATTGAATATTTTGTATAAAACAAAAGTAAATAAAAGTACACACACGCCCATTTCCGTCAAACGCCCCGCCCACGATCCGATGTGGGTTATCAAGTTAAATAATTTATTAGCTCACTAAATGGAAAGCTTCCATAAAGAAAAACTGTTCATAGCAAGCAGTTTTGCATCTGACCAATCAGAATCAAGCATTTCGGAGAGCTGTGTAATAAAGTTGATTTTGACTCATCAGAACCCAGGACTGGATCTACTTTGCATTTTAAAAGTAAATAAATAAGGGTTTCAGTTTAATTTTAGAAAAAATATGTATTTTTTATATTATGTATGGATAATAGATGGCAATTTTCAAGGCTTCATGTCAAAGATCTGAAGAAGAATTTAATTCTTAACGGATGTTTCGGTCTTCCAGCAGTTTTGGCAGCACATTCAGTATATCAGCCTGACAAATGAGCGTTTATCCCCAAGAACAAATGTATAATGCAGGTTGATCATTTACATACAAGTAAAAGCTCATTAGGAGGGTATTGAGTGTTTTCAGCACAGCAAGGCATTTTTGGGGGTGGAGTATAGTGTATGTGATCAGCAAAATGTGAAATCCAGAAAAGTAATTTCTTGCAGTAATTCTCTTGGGCAATGCTGCACAACAGGTTTATTGTTGTTTTGGCTGGGTTATGTGTAATCATTTGTTCTACAGCATGTGGCCACATTCTGTTTTTGTTAAACCTATACTGCACTATTGTCTCCATTTTCATAACTCTCCAAGCATGATGCATATAAGTGAAATGGTTAAAAAATACTATAAAAAAAATCGAAATATATCTAAATAGTCTAAATATCATGATAGTTATGATATACCATGTAGAGGATGCACATTTTGGATAAGAAGTGCCCTATGAAAAGGGGAATGGCGTAAATGGCGTCTTCTTCTTCTTCTTCTTCTTCTTCTTCTTCTTCTGCTCTTAAGTCTATGGCAGCAAATACAATCATTGGCAAGAAATAAATAAAATTTTGCACACAGACATACTGTCATACTGATCACCACCAGAGGGCACTCCCTGGACTATTGCCATAACATCCCAGTCTACATTTCCCATAATCCTTTGCCCAGCCTCACCAGCCATGATTGTTTTCAGCCCTATCTCATTAACCTCATTAGCCATCCTATATAAACCATGTTAACTCTGTCATTCACTGTGAAGTCTTGTTTAGTGTAACAACTGCAATTCTGAGCGTTCTCCCCGGTTTCTTGTCTGTCGGTTTTTGGATTACCTGCCTGTTCTTGGATTACGCTTTTACCGGTGTTCCCTACCTTGTTGTGTTTGTTTGTTTGGACTGCCTGCCTGTATTTTGACCTTGCCTGAACTCTTGACTACGATTGTGGATTACCCTTTCAATAAAGCTGCATTTGGATCCTCTACCTGTGTCTCTCGGAGCAGTACGTTACAGAAGACTTCGCCCATCATGGATCCAGAAATGAGAATTATTTGTCTCTGTCAAGGAGATCATTGCCTGGAGGACTATGTGACAGACTTTTGTGGAATTGGCTCATTTGCCAAAATGGAGGTGATCCCTCTCATGATTTTTTCCTGTTGAGGATTATCGGAACCGCTCCGTTCAATTATGCCACTTCACGACCCTAGTTGGACATTAGAATTTTATATCAACATAGCATTATTGCTGAGCAGTTCTGCCTTTATGGTTGGTGTCGCAGAGGAGGAATGCAGCACTCCGTCTGCCAAAATGGCCGCCGCCACACCAGAGCCCTCTGTCAAGATGGCCGCTTCCATACCAGAACCCTCTGTCAAGATGGCTTCAAGAGTCCGTCTCCTATCCCGAGTCCAGAGAGGAGTCCGTCTCCTGTCCCGAGTCCAGAGTCCAGAGAGAAGTCCGTCTCCTTTCCCGAGTCCAGAGAGGAGTCCGTCTCCTGTCCCGAGTCCAGAGAGGAGTCCGTCTCCTGTCCCGAGTCCAGAGAGGAGTCCGTCTCCTGTCCCGAGTCCAGAGAGGAGTCCGTCTCCTGTCCCGAGTCCAGAGAGGAGTCCGACTCCTGTCCCGAGTCCAGAGAGGAGTCCGACTCCTGTCCCGAGTCCAGAGAGGAGTCCGACTCCTGTCCCGAGTCCAGAGAGGAGTCCGACTCCTGTCCCGAGTCCAGAGAGGAGTCCGACTCCTGTCCCGAGTCCAGAGAGGAGTCCGACTCCTGTCCCGAGTCCAGAGAGGAGTCCGACTCCTGTCCCGAGTCCAGAGAGGAGTCCGACTCCTTCTACAGAGAAAATTCCGACCAAGTCACCTGAACTACCTGCACTGTCCTGGTGGTCGTCTGCTCTGCTGTGGGTGCCTGCAAGCTCATCACCACTGCTGTGGTGGTCGTCTGCCCTGCCGTGGGTTCCTGCGAGCTTGTCAGCACTACTGTGGTGGTTGTCTGCTCCACAGTGGGTGTCTTCAAGCCCGTCTGCGCTGCTGTGGTGGTCGTCTGCTCCACCATGGGCTTCAAGACCGTCTGCACTACTGTTGTGATTGTCTGCTCCACCGTAAGGGTCTTCAGATCCATCTGCACTGCTGTGGTGGTCGTCTGCTTTGCTGTGGGTGTCTGCAACCTCATCTGGGCCGTCTGTACCACCCTTGTCACCTGCCCAGCCTGCTCCTTCCTGGCCTTCTGCTCTGCCTCAGTCTCCAGGCCCTCTTCTGCTCCACGGGCCTGGCCCTCCATTCCACCCTCCGGTCTGCCTCTGCTCCACCTCACTCCGGGATAATTATAGGAGTGTCTGGAAGCCACTCCTTAGGAGGAGGGCTATGTTACTATCACCAGTGAGAGTGCCCATGATCACCACCAGAGGGCACTCCACCCTGGACTATTGCCATAACATCTCAGACTACGTTTCCCATACTCCTTTGCCCGGACTCATCAGCCATGATTGTTTTCAGCCGTGTCTCATTAACCTCATTAGCCATCCTATATAAACCGTGTTGGCGCTGTCATTCACTGCAAAGTCTTGTTTAGTGTAACAACTGCAATTCTGAGCGTTCTCCCTGGTTTCTTGTTTGTCGGTTTTTGGATTACCTGCCTGTTCTTGGATTACTCTTTTGCCCGTGTTCCCTGCCTTGTTGTGTTTGCTTGTTTGGACTGCCTGCCTGTGTTTTGACCTTGCATGAACTCTTGACTACGATTGTGGATTACCCTTTTAATAAAGCTGCATTTGGATCCTCTACCTGTGTCTCTCGGAGTAGTACGTTACACATTCGTAGTTTGATCATTAACCACAGCAAATTTCGAGCCAGGATCCAAGTATTGGAAACTGCACCGTATGCTTTTATCATACAAATTTTTAAATAAAAGATGAAAATAAAATTCACAATCATCTTCAGACAATGAATAAAAATAAAAAAAAACACCCTCTGACACAATACCCAATTTCCTCTTTATCTATAACTGTGCCTTTTATGCGAATGGACCCAATAGCAATATTCAGTTTAAACTTTTAACAATGCTATAACTTCAGTAAAAATAATAATAACTGACTGAGATCACTTCAAATAAACAATTACAGTATTTAATAAAGCTAATTTGAAGTTAGATGGGGAAAAAAATAACTAGAAAGACGGTAAATAAACTATAAAATACAATTAACTGTGTCTGCTTTAAAATGAGATTATAAAAGGACAGGTAAGATATTTTAATGATGCACACTCTCTGAGGTTATTGCACTTGACAAATGGTTTGATAACCCACAGATGAATATGAATACAACAGTTGAGTATACCTTTTTCAGACAAGTATAGATCAAATATCCCTAAATAGGGTCTGTTTTAAACACCCAATGATATCAATTTAAATGTATATTAGATACCCTTTTCAGGAAAAATCCCAATTAACTGAACTTTCATACAAAAAAACTATAGCAATAATGAAGTGAAATATAAACACATTAACTCACGTGGGTCCACTCACACACACAATCATGCTCACCCCTCGTTGCAGGCCTGTACCGTAGCTTGCGTGCATTGTGGCCACAAAAATAAAAATAGAATTGGACGCTTCACTCTGAAGAGCCAAATAAACTTCAAATGTACCTTAGCGATGCATCCTCCCGCGTTGGGAAACACTAAACACAGTTTGTCACGGATGGTGCGTCCGTGCCTACTCACCAATCCCTCGTTGCCAGGGGAACCCTGAACCCCTCGGCGATTCAGGGCGCTATAAAATAAATCAATCCTGGTCTGATTAATCGTGAGTTTTCTGACACATACAGCGGTGTACTTCAACACTCACACCTTTCCCACATTCGCTCTCCCCTCTCTCCTCTTCGCTGTCCCAAACTCACAAGAACCAATCACACATCACCTCTACCTACATATCAGGCGGGCTTATGAAATTATGCACCATTGAATAAAACGCAGCCTCAGCCACGTCTGTACCATAGCATCCAACGGCATACATTTGTGCTGTCTTTAAGAGTCTGAAATAGATGTTGCTCAATCAGGAAATAAAATACACACATCATAACTTATTCAGACTGATAACGGCTGTATGTCAATGATGCCCTCTGTCGGTAGGGAATAGTAAGATGGCCGCTCGAACACTTCCGGTGGCTTCACTGCCTGATGGCAGTTTAGAACGCAATGAGCAATCCAGTCATTTATATAGATCAGTGACTCCTGCATTAATTAAATAGGGTAAACTTCGATTCCATGGTGAATTGATGCTTACCCTAAAGATCTTTGAAATGTCTCAATGCTGTTCTAAATGCATTGATGTATATTTTGTGTTTGGTGTTAATGAAAGTCAAGTTCCTTAGGCCTCCAGTGCACTCATTTGTCTTACCCTGTTGTGCATGCATGTGAAAGAGACACTGAGTAATAAACACTAGACAGATGGGAGGAACTATCAGGACAAATTGTACAGATTCCCATTGAAAGCCTAGAGTTATGCAGTTGCATTTCCCCCCTAATTGATTAGCGACAAGTGATGGCTTGGACTTCACATGGGCAAGCCAATGCTGTCCAAAAAGAAAATCTTAATCATGTTTTGGTCTTGTTTACAGTTAACATATCTAAAACTCCTTAGATTTACTTGAGGAGCAAAATTGTGTTGATATTAAGACCCTTTCTGAGAATATATATTGTATTAAGCTCCTTTTCCCACTGACAAAATGTTTTATGAGGGTCAGATGTATTAAATGCATTCATGTATGTCATTGAATGAATAACTAATAAAATATTTCCTGAGAGAAAACCTGTTTATACTTTAAAAATAGCACTACTGCAGTCATCATTTTCAAGTGCCCTGCAAAAAATTTGACTTATGCAGCAATCATTTAAATGAAATCATCTGATACAATCTAATATCAGAAGCTACAATATTAATAATTAGTAATTTTTATCATATGCTATTCAATTTGCTTTTAACTACAGTATATCCGTTAAATCCTCTGCTCTTCTACTTTGATGAATAACTACTGCCATGATCAAGAGAAAATGCAAACAAGAATCTATTTTAAATGACAGTATAAATGAGGCATGTTTGCACTGAAAGGAATGACTGTAAAGGTGTGATCACATTAGTGACATTTTAGCAAAATGAAACAATTTTAGAAAAAATTACAAAGGTTCATTGTCAGTAGCAATGCAATACTAATTGTTCACTTTCAAATTCACTTTTAAACCAAGCAGTTTTCTGTTGGTCAATTCTGCAAATTCACTGGACCAACTTAAACAGAGAAATCTGTGTGGGGAACTTTTTCTAGCCTCACACAAATCTCCTGATGGCATGGTTTCCTATTGAAAGGGCTTTCTTAACAAAAATCTTAACAAAATTGTGTCTTCCTCTACTTGTGTTTTTGGCCAGAATTATGGAGTCAATATTTGGCTGGATAGGATGGACAGTCAGTCCCTGCTGGTAATTACTCCAGAGTAATTAGTCACGTGGCATTTATGACTCAAGTAATTTGGTCAAAATCTTTCTGGCCAGAAAAAGAACCCAAAGACGGTGGCATGCAGGTTGCCTTTTGAATAAATAGGAATGCTAACGGACAGCTTTCTTCAGGGACTGTGGACCTAGAATATGGTGCAATGTGATCCAGACTTTATGCCACAAGACTGGTCGTCTGATATCAGAAATATTTCAAGTTGCTCTAAAAAAAAAAACTACATTACTTGAGACGATGCCATGTCCATAATTTTACCTGTGAGAAGCTTTGCCCTCTTTTTTTGTTAACGCCAGGTCCAATGCTATCCAATAGTATTTGGCTATGGCTCTAATTGGCAAATTCCAGGAGGGAGATATGGGCAGTTGGTGTGAGATTGACCTGGACATGAGAGGGGGGTTGGAAGTAAAGTCATTATCTCAGCCACCCGTCCAGGTCTCACTGATGATTTGCAGCAACTGGGAACGATAGAAGCACAATAACAGCATCCAGCAGGTATTATCTGAACCGGTGGGTGAGAGATCCTTCCTCTTTCACAACGTATGTCAGCCATATATTCTGACAGGCTAATCTCAGTAGATGGGGAAGGCTGCTTTCAAAGGCAGATGGGAATCTTGGCTAGTGGCCAGGAATATTCTTTCTATTTTTATACAAATGTCCATGTATAGTGATGAGGCACGCTACCTGATGGTAGAGAATTCCCTTTTGGAATTGGATGGAATAGCTTATCTGATTGAATATTCATACACATGTCATCCATTACATTAAATAGACAACCCAATTGGGTTTTAGAAAACAATTTGGGCAACATTAATATATTAGTATTTGATGCATGCCGCTTTTATTGAGATGAGATTCACACATGCATTTTAGGGGACTACAAGGACAATTCTAACATTGTTTTTTTTTCAGTCATAGCTCAAAGACAAAACATTTATAAGCCATAATTTGATGCAAGAAACATTTGTGTCAACAATACAATTTTTATCGTAAAATATTTCATTCAATCATAATTTTTAACTAATATAAGGACAGTGATCAGAGAGAAATGTTGACCCAGGAAAAGGTATAGTCAAGAAAATAGTCAAGTTACCTTTATTTATATAGCTCTTTTTACAATGCAGATTGTTTCAAAGCAGCTTCACAGTGTTAAACAGGAAAATAATGCAACAGAATTTGATTTGGCTGTACAGCCGCTCTGGAGAAAACAGTGATGTCATCCAGCTCAGTTCAATTATCATATAGTGTCAATGTGGGCAGATTAGTAATATAGTTGAATATTTAGTGTCCCCAACTAAACAGGCTAAAAGCCAAAGGCGACAGTGGCATGGAACCAAAACTCCATCAGTTGACAGAATGGAAAAAAAACCCTTGGGAGAAACCAGGATCAGTCGGAGTGCCCGTTCTCCTCTGGCCAACAAACAAACAGTGTATGATTATGATTCTGGCAACATTACAGGTCAGAAGTCATATTAGATCGGAATATTCCGAATATTTGTCCAGTTCCATCTGATTGAAGATCGGAGTCATCACGGCGGAGACGGGTTGAGGATGTAGTGCCGATGAGTCCTTCACAGGGGAGATTCTAGTTGACACGATCTCTGCTGACACTTCAGGGATGTGTTGGTCATGTCTGGGCGCAGGTCCACCATCTGATCTGGATACGGCCCGGATCCGGCTGACTGCTGTAAACCTCAGGATAAACAGAGAGACTAATATTAGCGTAGATGCCATTCGTCTTATGATATAACGAGTACATCAGGTGTTATGGAAAGTGTTCCCGGTTCTGGGAGACCTAATTTAATGCAGCCTAAAACAATCATTTAACTGATTTGAATAATATAAATTGATAATGTTATATGTGTATGCCATACACATAGATGTGTTTTTAGTCCAGATTTAAACTGACAGAGTGTGTCTGCTTCCCGAACAATGCTAGGAAGACTTTAGGTGCTAAATAGGAAAAGGATCGACTGCCTGCAGTTGATTTTTGATAATATTTAGATTTTTTGAGACTGCAATAGACGTGATGTAGTATAATGTGTTAAGAGCTCGTTCAGGTACTGGGGAGCTAAGCCATTTGGAGCTTTGTAAGTATCAAGCAAGATTAAAAAATGTATACAATGTTTAACAGGGAGCCAGTGCAGTGTTGACAGAACCGGGCTAATATGGTCATACTTCCTGGTTCTAGTAAGAACTTGAGCTGATGCGTATTGGACCAGCTGGTTTATTTATTAAGCGAGCAGGGCAACCATCTAGTAGAGCATTACAATAATCTAGCCTTGAGGTCATGAACGCATGAACTAACTGTTCAGCATTTTGCATTGAAAGATGGTAGAATGCAGTTTTACAGAAGCTAGAAACATGGCTTTCAAATGAAAAGCACACCCAGGTTCCTAAATGACGACGAGGACTTGACAGAGCAGCCATCAAGTGTTAGACAGTATTCTAGGTTACTACTTGTGGAGGTTTTTTTGTCCAATAATTAAAAATTCTGTGAAGACTGTGAAGCTTTGGGGGTGTTGATGGACCGTTCTGAATCCGATCCGGAAAAAGTATTTGATAAAACTCTATTTTTCAGTTTTATGAATGAAGCTTAAATATACAGGACCCTATTTTAACGATTTAAGAGCATGGTCTAAAGTGCACGGCGCAAGTGCACGTAGGGCGAATTTGTACGTGGAAAATTGAATGATTGATTCTCTAGCGGGGAAACGGATTTGCACTTCCAATGACGTCTGCTTGCTCGTAATTACTGCAAATAGGAAAGGCTAATTCTGAGACATGCAATGACTATCCATTATGACATATAGAAATTTTTATGTACACAATAATAGTCTTTTACATTTTAATCCTTTAATTTTTCCTATTTAAAAATGTTTGTGTGCTGCTGCACGTCCCTGTGTGTGTAATAAGCAGAGTGTACGCACGTTGTGCTGGTCTAAAGATTGGCGAAACGATGGGTGTTAGTGCATTTGCTATTTACACAACGTGGCACTGGACGTGAAGATGATAACTCTGTCGGGCTGAAAAGTAGAAAAAAAAACACTTGCGTCGCGCCTGGCGCCACATTACGCCGGGTGTATGATGGGGCCCTTTTTGTTGGTTCCTATTTAAAAATGTTTGTGTGCTGCTGCATGTCCCTGTGTGTGTAATAAGCAGAGTGTACGCACGTTTTGCTGGTCTAAAGATGGGGGAAATGATGGGCGTGAGTGCATTTGCTATTTACACAACGTGGCGCTGGACGTGATAATGATAACTGAGTCGGGCTGAAACTAGCAAAAAAAAACACTTGCGTCGCGCCAGGCGCCACATTACGTCGGGTGTATGATACGTCGGGTGTATGACTTTTTATTGGTTGGTTGTTTTTTGGATTTTTTTGTTGTTGTTGTTTAACAGCAGAGGCTCTGTTCCTTCTTTTGATATATTGACATTTTGGTGAAAATTATCAAAAATGCTGCCTGGCAACTTTTTTAGAAAACGCTGACGGGGAAATAGTTTATATCGCCACAGAAGAGTGATGCAAAAATAAATTCACTAACCACAATGCAGTGCATGCTGGGAGCTTGCAAATCAAGCATTGCGTCAGTTCAGGCAGGCCACGTCAGTCAAGCTCGCATCAGCTGATAGTCAGCTGTTCCTGACGTGTACAAATCCAGTTTCGACACCCATCACGGTGGCCATTTTGCTGATCGCAAATCAAATTCATTGCTGAATTATATATGGATACAAGCAAAATTTTACATTTGCTATGAAGAAATTGCTTTTCTTAGTTAAAGTCATTATTATATTCAGGACAGGTTCAGCTTCTTCTAGAAAACACCTGCGGAAATGTTGATCCCGACAATGTTCCAAGTGTGCGCAGAAGTTTGCGTCTGGCCAACAAAACAACTCCTCCACTTATAGCAGACTGGCCTGCTAAGAAAATTCTTGCAACATCCAGGCTCCCCTAGGAATAAATCATGAAGAACTATTTCAATTCTTCATGGAAAACCTCTCATAAACACCTGCGACTCCATCGACTTCAACACTATCCGGCTCCAGGAAGGCTTCTGCCAAACGAAAGAACTGCTCCCATTCCACCAACCCTCCGACTCCGAAGAAAAGAACAGAGAGATCCGGCAACATCGCACCACTCAAGTCTACAGAGGATCCTGTGCTGTCAGCCCTTCAGAGCATTCAATTCTCTATAACCAGTTTAGACGCCAGGATCCAAGTATTGGAAAATTAGCCGCTGCCTTCTTCCCACACAACATGGCTGCATGGACAGGCGTGGGGAGTTTTTTGCCCAGAACAGAACCATACCGCCAACACTAACTGTATGCTATTATTGTAATAAACAATATACACTGTAAAAAATGTTATGTGCTATTTGCTTAAATAAATAATGGTAACAATATTACACATAATATTTTTGAGAAGTTTTGGCTTGGTTTCTTTAATTGAATCTACCTGAATAAATCATGTAAAATTTCCTAAATTATTTATTCTACGAAACAATAAATTAAATATTTTTAGTGACATGTGCTTATTAATTTTAAGTTGACTTTAAAAAAAAGAGTATAAATTAGAGGGAATGGAAATGACCTGTTTCTATTTGACTTACGTTATACAATTAATGGACTGTATGCTGCTAGCACAGCACAAGCAGAAACAAACTTGTTACTGCACTGGCATTAGCAAAGTTATTGCTCATTGACCAAAGCAACATGCTTTATAATATTGGTATACATGCAGTTATCCACAACCTAACCATAAGATCTACTCTTCTGCACAATGGTAACGGTCAAAACTTCAACAGAAAGAAAATCTTTCAAATGTCAAACATAACAGAACATTAAACGTTAACAGATGTTTCCAGTCACTCAAAAACACATAAAATAACACTTAATTTCAATATTAACTCTCCCTTTCCAGCCATATGCAAAGTATGCTGGGAACTAACAATGGTGTCTCTAAATAAAACTGCATAATTGAGTTAATTCTCTTAAAATAAATAGGTAACCTTATTTTCCTTCATTTTATCAGTTTATTTGGTTCTTCGATTGAAGGCTCAAGATTGCTTACATTTCCTTAAAAAAAATCAGGAAAATGTATCTCTTGGTTTTATTAGTGAAATGTTCTCAATATTTTCTATAAAACACTGAACCACAATTTTCTTAAGAAAATATACACACTATTTTTAATTATTACCTCAATTTTTTTTGTGAAAATTACAAGACCCATGATTCATTTTTTACAGTGTACTTGACGAAGTGGTCCTGACTGAAATATTTTAAAAATCAAAACCATTGCTCAATATGAAACTCTTTGTTCAGACAGCGTTGTCAGGCTAGTTTGGACAACATTTTGGTGAATACTGCTTGTCTAAGGCTTTTTTACCTTTTACTTTTATAGATTCAAAGTAATTCAAAATGCCCTGTAGCCCTGTATCCTTGATCAAATAAGCTGGTAACACTTTAGTATGGAGAACACATATTCACTATTAACTATGACTTTTTCCAAAAATAAACACTTAATTTAATGCTTATTAATAGGTAATAAGGTAGTTTTTGTAGCATCTAAGTTTAGGTATTGGATAGGATAAAGGGATGTAGAATAAGGCCATACAGAATAAGGCATTCATGTGCTTTATAAGTACTAATAAAAAGCCAAAATCCTAGTAATATACATTGTAATAAGCAACTAGTGAGAATTTAAGCCTATAATAAAGTGTATGTCTAATTTGTTAGTCCACCACTGTGATCCAACTGTCCCTATTTTTCTGAAAAGGTAAGCACAAAACACTGAATTGGTTTAAAATACGGGGGAAAAGAACCACCAAGCCCTTAAGATTGGACCTGTACACAAGCCAGTATAATTGATTAGGTAGAGGAGCTACCCCAGACTTGCAAATTCTGCTGTCCTGCCACAATCTCCACTTGGCTTACTTGTATAACACATTTGCTCTGTTTGTTTACAATGCAAAAACACTTGGCTGTCAGGTGCCTACAGAAAACTATCCATCAAAGGTTTCTGGCGGTCGGACTCTTGTAATGAGTTGTCTTCCTAAACAGCAGTAGTTCAGGACAGATCATTTACAGCAGAGCACACCTCTGTCTCCACAGTATAAGGGCAGACATTCTGTTGGCACAAATGGACACAGAGGTTGGCTGCTTGGAGTTGCAGTTTTAGAAAATATAAATTTACATTTTATTTATTTATTTATTACATTATCTCATTCATATGTGTAAGTGGAGTATAGTTACTGCACATATGTTTTTATGTACAATAGCCATCAATTTATGGATAATCCCTTTTACTTAATCCCTATACAACTCGTAGAGATGATTCATAAAATAGGCCTTTTATATTTTAGTATGTACACTCACCTAAAGGATTATTAGGAACACCATACTAATACTGTGTTTGACCCCCTTCCGCCTTCAGAACTGCCTTAATTCTACGTGGCATTGATTCGACAAGGTGCTGAAAGCATTCTTTTGAAATGTTGGCCCATATTGATAGGATAGCATCTTGCAGTTGATGGAGATTTGTGGGATGCACATCCGGGGCACGAAGCTCCCGTTCCACCACATCCCAAAAATGCTCTATTGGGTTGAGATCTGGGGACTGTGGGGGCCATTTTAGTACAGTGAACACATTGTCATGTTCAAGAAACCAATTTGAAATGATTCGAGCTTTGTGACATGGTGCATTATCCTGCTGGAAGTAGACATCAGAGGATGGGCACATGGTGGTCATAAAGGGATGGACATGGTCAGAAACAATGCTCAGGTAGGCCGTGGCATTTAAACGATGCCCAATTGGCACTAAGGGGCCTAAAGTGTGCCAAGAAAACATCCCCCACACCATTACACCACCACCAGCAGCCTGCACAGTGGTAACAAGGCATGATGGATCCATGTTCTCATTCTGTTTACGCCAAATTCTGACTCTACCATCTGAATGTCTCAACAGAAATCGAGACTCATCAGACCATGCAACATTTTTCCAGTCTTCAACTGTCCAATTTTGGTGAGCTTGTGCAAATTGTAGCATCTTTTTCCTATTTGTAGTGGAGATGAGTGGTACCCGGTGGGGTCTTCTGCTGTTGTAGCCCATCCGCCTCAAGGTTGTGCGTGTTGTGGCTTCACAAATGCTTTGCTGCATACCTCGGTTGTAACGAGTGGTTATTTCAGTCAAAGTTGCTCTTCTATCAGCTTGAATCAGTCGGCCCATTCTCCTCTGGCCTCTAGCATCAACAAGCCATTTTTGCCCACAGGACTGCCGCATACTGGATGTTTTTCCCTTTTCACACCATTCTTTGTAAACCCTAGAAATGGTTGTACGTGAAAATCCCAGTAACTGAGCAGATTGTGAAATACTCAGACTGGCCCGTCTGGCACTAACAACCATGCCACGCTCAAAATTGCTTAAATTACTTTTCTTTCCCATTCTGACATTCAGTTTGGAGTTCAGGAGATTGTCTTGACCAGGACCACACCCCTAAATGCATTGAAGCAACTGCCATGTGATTGGTTCATTAGATAATTGCATTAATGAGAAATTGAACAGGTGTTCCTAATAATCATTTAGGTGAGTGTATATCATATATCATAATACATAAATATTAACCCTCTACTGCATAGCGTTGCTCTCAGGCAACGGAAAGTGTTTTTAAGTTTAATTTCCAGTACATGTTTCTTTAAATAATTGCAACCAATCAAAATGGTCAAATGATTGCTATAGAATGGTCCAATAAGGTGTGGGAGTCACTATCAAGCATCATTTGAAGGCGGGGCTTCCTTTTCTGACATGTGGTCACATGAGCACATGGTGTGAGAAGAAGGTAAGATTATTTGCTTCAGTAATCTTATTTACAATGACATGAACTGTAAATAAAAAATATATGTATGTGCATGAAGGTGTAGAGAAGTTGTTTGTCTAGTTTTATTAACTTTTTTTTAATTGAGCATGTTTAGAAATTCAGTTTTTCTTCTTGTTGCCTCAGGGCAACGTTATGCGATAAGGGGTACTTTTTATGGAGGTCTTTGCTGACAATGTGTTTGGATGTTATCACACATCATTACATGTTATTTGTGCACAATATGGTAAAATAATAATAATAACTTCATAGCCACGCCCTAGCAACCAGTTACAGCACCCTAGCAACCATATATCAACATTAACGAGCCATATCTCAGTACCAAAGCATTGTAGAAATACAGAGTTGGGCTCTTTTGACTCAGACTGGCCAATAGTCTTTCAATATCACCCCATTAACTGTATAGCCACATCCTAGCAACCATTTAGAGCACCCTAGCAACCGTATTGCAACATAAAGAAGCCATATCTCAGCCCCAGAACATCGTACAGTCATGAGGGTGGGCTCTTTTGACTCAGACTGGCCAATAGTCTTTAAATATCACCCCAAGAACTGTATAGACACATCGTAGCAACCATGTACAGTACCCTAGCAACAGTACAAACACATTAATAAGCCATATCTCAGCCCCAGAACATCCTACAGACATGTTGCTTGGCTTTTTTGCATCCCAGTAGCATCCGAGAGGATTTTTTTTTTGCCACGGCAAGCACCACTCACATTTTCTTCAGGAAATGTACATTCTAGAGTGAGAAAGTGAACTGTTCAAACAGGTTCTACAGTGTTTGAAAAAAGAAAACTACCTCTGTTTGATGGATTGACAAATACGTTTTAGTCAGATTAAATACTTTTTACTTGCTAAGACATATTTGAAGTGTTTTTAAAAGGAAAATTACCATTTTTTGATGTGTGTAAATGGACCAAATGCTACAATTAAATATTTGAAACCCATTATTAATTGAAAAGAGTGCCAGTTCCCTCTTGATTTTCCTAATAAACATTGAGACAATATTACATTTTTCTCTGTGATTTACTACCTATACTGCATAGCGTTGCCCTGAGGCAACAAAATAAAATCTGCTAAAGGGGTGGGTTTTTAAAAAAAAAATTTTTTGTTTGTTAATCTGTTATCTTAAATCTTCAAGAAAATAAGATAAAAAAAATTTTTTTAATGCAAAAACATAATTCATGCATTAGAGGGTTAAATTATTATTACTACTATATAAAATATTATCAACTGAATTCATAAATTTTGTTTATTGCATTATTAATGTTTGTCACGGTTTGTTTAGGGTTTTGTTTCACATTCTTATTTTGTTATGTTCAATGTCATAGTTCCTGGTTTGTCATGTGATTCCATTGTGCCCTCATGTGATCATGTCATGCTCCTCCCTAGTCTCTAGTGTCATGTTGTCATTGGTTTATTTAATCATGTGAGTTCTGTCATTGGTTCATTGTCTTGATTATTCACAGGTGTGTCTTGTTTAGTCATTAGTCCTTGTTTATTTAAAGGTCCCATGGCATGAAATTATCATTTTATGAGGTTTTTTAACATTAATATGAGTTCCCCTAGCCTGTATATGAAGAGTTTGGTTGCAAAACGCGATAAACGCCATTTTTTGACATTTGGATTTTATTATTGGAAATCACTGTTTAGATGTACCTTAATCTATGTGTGAATTGCTGCCATTAATAAGATTTGAAAATGTACATTTTAAGCCAACTACAAAATGTATTTTTTCACAAAACGCGATATCCGCCAGCCCAGTTTCTTTACAAAGTGCGATATAGAACGTTCAGGATGCCGCGCAAGCTCAGGATGTCACGCGAGGAGAGAGTCACCGCCGGTGAAGTGCTCCGAGTTTGCTCAGTGATTTAACGATAATATCAAAACAAAAAACATATTTTTAAAAAGAGGATTCAATAGGCTAACTAAAAAACGTTTACCAGTTTATACTGTAGGCGAGCTGTCAGTCACGTAGGCTACGTCACTGATCAACAGCTGTCTGTCAGTCAGAGAATCAAAGCTTCAGAGTCAAGCTAACGTTATGGATTACGGATTGGAGCCGGTCATTCCAGCTGCTGTTGGGAGAAAGAGGAAGGCGTCTAAAGAAAATCATCAAAGGGAGAAGACAAACGGTTAAGGCATTCAGGGGAGGGAAAACATCCAAAGATTAATTGTTGTCATCGTGCGACTGCGAGTAATGTTGGTCTGTCATGCCGACACACACACACACACACACACACACACACACACACACACACACACACACACACACACACACACACACACACACACACACACACACACACACACACACACACACACACACACACACACACACACACACACACACACACACACACATACTTGTTTTTGTGGTATAGAAGGACTTTGATGGCCAAACCAGTATGGTGGTGGTATAAAGGGACACCCCTTTCCCAATGCCCTACAGTGATGATAAAACTATCAAAAATTTTGTTTTAATCTGCAGATCACAAATCTGACTTCAAATATTCTATACACACAACAGAACAGAAAATATGACAATATGATATTTTGGTGGTACACAAGGACATTCCCGCCCATCCTGAAATGTTCCCGCCTATGACATAATTGTGATTTTTGGGGCCCGACCGTATTATGAGGACACTCGTTTTACAATACACAAAATATGTCATTTCAGTGGATTACAGGGACCAGTGTGGTTTACAGGCACATGACCACACACACACACAAATGTGACAACACAGTGTATTACCAAGACTAAGGTGATTTAAGAGGACTGGATCTTAAACACAATACACAACTGCACAATCCAACATTACGGGGGCCAGTGTGTTTTACTGTTACATGACCACACACACACTAACCTGAAAACACTGCGTATTACCAAGACTAAGGTGATTTAAGAGGAATGATCTTTAAACACAATACACAACTGCACAATCCAACATTATAAGGACGTGTGTGTTTAATGGTTCATGCCCACAACACACACACACACCTGAAGATATGGTGCATTACCAAGACTAAGGTGATTTAAGAGGACCGGATCTCCAATACATTACACAAAAAAACTTACAACATTACAGGGACCAAAGTGTTTTAGAAGTACTTTAATTATGACTTAAAATATTAACATAAACATTGAGTTTTTCCAGTTTTACCATGTGATACCATCATGTCATGCCATTTTAAGAGGAAAGTGACACCCTCAAACATAAAAACATGTTTCAGAAAGCATACAGCATCATTACAAAGCTTCGGAAAGATAGACAAAACAGCCCATTTGGAAACAGGCACATCTGAAATCAGTCATTAAACAGCTTTGATATATATTAAATTAACCCACTCGACATGCAATAAATGCTGCAGCATATAGAGAAACGACTTATAAGAGACGCTTTACCCAAAAAGACAATTCTTCACAATTGTCGAGTCAGAGTTTCAAAGCAGCTTAGAGGAAAACAGTGATAACAGGAAAATGATGTATTATTATTACATTTATTAAAATGATATTTGATTATGAAGTTAGTTTGGGCTGTAGAGCAGCTCTAGAAGAGTATAGTGTCATCGTTCAGTGTTGATTGAGTTATGTTGTAGAAATCATCAGTTATTCCTTTAGTTAATATCATCTATAGCATGGGCGCCGGAAGCAAAAAAAAAAGTGGGTGGGTCCTCTCAGAATATTTTTACTGGAGTAGACGGCATTTACTTTAAGTAGAAATATACCGCCTTGTTTGCTAAACGTCTGGTTGGGCCAGACAAAAAAACGGAAATCACCGTATCAGTGAGAGCAGCAATAGTGCTGGGTGAGACGCATGGCATCAAGCTGACGCAAATCGACCCGCGGTTCGAATCCACCTTTCGCCGAACTCACTCTACTCCCTTTTTCCATCACATATCAGATCGGAAAGGCATTTATTTCCAATAGAAATGAAGAAAATATTAGAAAAGTTGAAATTAATCATCTAACGTGTTTAATAATGGTTAAGGGTTTGTGCACAGACATGTGCTGAATTACAGACGGTAAAAGTGAGTGGGTCCAATATCATTGATCGTAAAAAGTGGGTGGGTCTTGTCCCGCACACATACAATGGTTCCGACGGCCATGATCTATAGCAGCTCTGGAGAAAACACTCATGTCATCGTCCAGCTCACTTCAGTTCTCATATAGTGCCAATGCAGTCAGATCAATAATAGTTTTGAAACGTATAATAATACTATTTCTTTCAAGAACAGTTCAACTTCTAGATGTATAGAGTGAGCTCTTAGTATGTTCTGCTGCTCTACAGAAGTTTAGCTATAGAATGAAACTAACAAAACCAACAACCAAAATAATAATCCAGCATCAAATGAGACACATGATGTAACATCACTTATTTTAGGCTTTGCTTTTCAAGGTAATTCCTCGATTTCTTATAAAATATCTTTTGTCCTCTGTGCTTTCCCAAAACATAATCCTCAGCGGTCTTACACTGCGGTCTTTCAGTCAGTGTGGCCAGTTCTCCTTTGGCTATATGAGCCTTAAAATGTTCAATTACAGCTGTAACTTCAGCATTTGACCAGCACACGTTTTGTCCTTTCAATTTCTGCCTCACTGTCATTGTCTGTACAGAAGAACACATGCTTTAGTAAGCTCTGACTATATGAGAGCTCCTGTACTTACACTGATGGAGGTATTCTGATTTAAACCTCAGGTACCTTGAGAAACTTCAGTGGTTTTCTCAATGGGCATCTTCTGAACACCTGGAAGAAATCAGTTATACACTGATCAGAAACTCAGATATAACGCAAACCTGTATCTAGATCTTAAAACTGAATATACACCTGATATCTAAAAAAAATCACATTTCAAATGACATTCAAAATATTATTCTGGAGAAGAAATGTTATATTAAACACCTCCTTTTTAAGTTTTTGACCAACATGAACATGATCAACTTATTGGTATAGGCCAGAATTACAATGTTGGTCCAACACTGATTCCATTAATGTTCTTCTAGAAAAGTTTCACTATATAAAAGTGCAAAAATCTGATTATTGATAACTGATTATTACAATTAATGGCAAAAGGAATGTTTAGAAATGTAAACTGATATTACCTACTGACACACTGCAGCATTATATATTATAGATCTATATATATATATACACACACACACACCGTATATAACTGTCTTAAAACCACTGGCTTAAAATGAACATTTCTAACGCATCATCTTACTCTAAAGGTACAAATTCTGTTGTGTACCTTATCAACATTATTTAATATTAAGCCATTGATTTTGGGCTGTTGGCAAACATAATTCTAAAGTGGAAACCATCTAAACATCAACAGACAGGTTGTTCATGTTTATACACACTTTGTTATCATTACTAACATTCAACAAAGCATGTATTGATGAATTTTGTTACCCTTGTTGTAAAGTGTACACTATTTCAACATTACCTGATGTGTTATTAACATTTGTAGACTCTTTATCAACATGACTTGTCATTAACAAAGCATTTATTATATTTAATGAACCTACAAATGTTAACACATCAGTTAATGTTGAAATAGGGTACACGTGATAATAAGGTTCTCAAAATCCAATAATATACATGCTTTGTTTAAAGGTCCCGTTTTTCGTGTTTTTTTGAAGCTTTGATTGTGTTTACAGTGTGCAATATAACGTGTTCATGTTTCGCGTGTAAAAAAACACAGTATTTTTCACACAATTTACTGATCTGTATACTGCTGTTTTCACTGTCCTCAAAACGGCTTGAAAGATTTCCCTGTTCTGTGAAGTCCCTCCTTCAGAAACACGTAACGAGTTCTGATTGTGCCAGCGGTTCCCGTGTTGTGATTGGACAGCAGCTCACGCAGAGCGCACGTTACCGGAAAGGTCGCGCCTCTCACCATAACGGGGAAGCATGCGCTCAATGATCTCTAAGTACAGCGTCCCTGGGAAAGCCAAACAAAGGTGACTTGACTCCGGGATGAAAATAACAGCGTCTCCACGACATGGCGACAAACAAACTATACGAACGCAACTGAACGCAACACTTCCTCTTATCATTAAAGCAGGAAGTACCAGGATGTAGTCCAAACCGGCCGTTCGCTGTAGGCTTTGAAAGGGAACTTCTGTTAAATAAAATATCTCGCTTGGCATTGAACTTTGAGCTTTATAATTTTACAGGTATTATATATGCTCTAACAGCAACATTACACACTAACTAAAGTTTGAAAAATGGGATCACGAAGAACAGGACCTTTAATAATGTTGATAAGGAATACAACAGCATTTTTACCTTTAGAGTAACATGGTGAGTTAGAAATATTCATCCGTAGTGTGTGTGAACTGCTGTGTAAACTAATGTAAATATGTACAGTAAGATAACCTTACAAAAACAGTAAAGCTACAGGTATTGTTCATGATTAGTTCATGTTAACTAATGCATTAACTAATGTTAACTAATACAACCTTATTGTAAAGTGTTACCATAATAACTATAATACTTTTAGATCACTATTATTAGAATTGTTGCTAAGATACTAATATACTACTACTGTCAATGAAAAATTTATATTTTATAATGATTATTTTATTTTACAATACTTCTTTCTTAATTTCTTCGCTTAAGCTGTTATACTGGCAGAAGCCTGCAGTTTCAGTGAAAACAGGTTTATAAACGCATCTTATTACAAATGGGGTGAAATACTGTAAATCAACTGTTTAACATTTATTGGCTGTGAAACGAGGCGTGGACAATGCCAGATCATGAGCTGATCGAGTGAGGAAAGTGTGCGGTTCAGTTTGAAACACGCAGCACAACAAACTGTAGACTTACTTCATTCTCGTCTTTTGTGATTTGATAAGGGCACGAAGCTATATCGTGCTTTTGATTTTAATTTCATTTTAGAGACGCTTTACCAAAGTGCATGCCGCAAGATACAAAGACAATTTATGTTATTACACAAACACATTTGGAGACAGAATTAAATCCGGTGACTCAAAGCACTTCAGGAGGTGGTCTGAGACGCATTCCAGATGAAACTGGACAAGTGTAAATGCAGATGGTTGTTGAAACCGCATATGGTTTACCACAACTTTACTCCTCACAAAACTGCCAAATTATAAACAAGTGAGAGCGTGTTTTAGGCTATCTGACATGTTCTAGTCAGATATGACAGCGCTCATCTTCATTAAAAGTAGTGAGAATAAATTATTTAACCAGTGCTGATGCTACTCTCTCTCCTATTGATCTTGAAATTAGCTGATGATAAATAACATGCTTCTCATAGCGGTAGTTTTACGATGACGTGAACACCGTTAAACCAGCGTATAGCATGGAAATAAAATATTGGATATATATCCGTTTTGCAAAGGCCCATTTATGTGGCCAAGTGTAAATGGAATTGTTTTGACAAATCATATCAGTAAAAACACATGAAAAGGTTCTTACTAGACTAGCATTTTCTAAAATGATGCAAAGTTCTTTTTATTACCATCTCAGCACAGCCTTGATCATCCAATGAGAACTGGTCCTTCTCAGGGCTCACCTGAAAGCAAGGTAAAGAAAGAAGAGATAAACATTCAACTACAGACAAAGATTCAGAGATGATCCAAATGAAGCAGCACAGACACTGGACTCCATCTGATAATAACAATGAGGCCGATATATTAAGACTAATAAATAATGGATTATTTCCTGCAGCTTCAGATGTGTACTGTTCACCATGATGGTTGTGAAATGTTTGAATCACTTTGAAAAGGAAGACACATTCAAGGTGCATCACAATCAGCGCGGTGTTACAGGGAGAGTTTGTTTGTGCATTCGCAGCATTTTGTGGAATTGTAAGCTGTAATATATTTAAAATGTTGTGTATATCTGATTTATCTCAGATAGGATGAGTTACTGAACGCTGCAGTAAAGTGCTTCACTGTAGGCCAACCGGTGATCATCTCTTCCACACGCGAGCTCAAACAGCAATGCAGGACAATAATAACTGACTGTCATATATACATAACATTATAATGAGAAGACTATTGCAATAAGACGCTGTGAATTCTTTGGGTCTAGCTGCCGTGCTTCAGCGCTGTTGTGGGAAGAACGCGCTGAACAACAGGAGTTCCACATTTTGACAAACACAGTCAAGTTCACTTGTGCATTTGCATCAATGTGCAGATATAAGTCGTGATAGTAAAGTTATGTAGTATAAACCTTTGATTTCTCTCATATAGGATGGATTAGGATCAGTTAAATAACTCAAGCAAAGCTCTTCATTGTACCGCTGATGATCATTGGCTTCAACGCAGAACATTAATAACAATAATTGGGACTGTCATATATAAATTACATTATAATGAGAAAACTATCTGAATAAAACGCTGTGAATTCTTTGGGTTTAGTTGCCGTGCGTCCACAACAGGAGTTTCAATACGTAACTTAGTTCAAGTTCATCTATGCATGATTTTGTGCAAGTATGAGTTGTAATATTGTGTTTATTTTGTATAAATATCTAATTGATCATATATAGGTTGTGTTCCATTGAGCTAAACAAAAGCGCTTGGGTTTATGGGTGTTCATTCAGCTCTTCAGCTTTAGAGCGCGCACCTCAAACACACGTTATTTGAAACCATCCAATTAAACACGCATAATATTACTGTCATTTTAAAAATGTTCATATGTTTTCAAAAGTATTGATGCATTATTTATCAGAACTAGTACTTTTATTGTTCTTGTATCATTTTCATCAACAATATGAGTAAAATAATTCCCTTATTGTCCATTTGATTTGATTTATCCATGGCACAGGCATTTGATTCTTTATGTAGACTAAGTAATGTTGCCCATGACTTGTTTGCATTTTAATTTAATTTTATTTATTATTATTTGTAAGGCAATAGATGTTTTGGGTAAAACTTTACAATACATTTGTTATTGCATTAACTAACATGAACTAACAGAGCAAAACTTTTGTTAATGTGAGTTGATGTTAGTTCACAGTGTGCACTAAATGAACAGATACAACACTGGATCCTAGACATGTTGAGATTAACGTTAACTAAGATTAATAATCCTGTAGAAGTGTTGTTCATTCATTGTTAGTTCATGTTAGCTAACACTAACAACATGAAAACTTATTGTAAAGTGTTGTCATTTTTTTTTTTTTATAAAGAAAGTTAATTAATTTAATTTTTACAATCATATGATAGCCAATAGAATGAATGGCTACTGTACTGTATAGGTTTGATTTATGTTGAAGTGTTTGAGTCATGGCTTTTAATGATGAGCCTTTTGTTTTTGTAATCAGGCTCTCAGAGTATATAAAATTTGGATTTAGATTAATCGGCCAATATATCAGTTATCGGCTTTCAAATATAAAGAACGATCAGTTATCGAACTCTGCCCAAATGTTTATATTGGTGCACCCCTAATTTTAATTTCCAAAAAAAAAAAAAAAAAAAACAATACCTTCTGTACTCTCTGTATCTCTGACTTCTGACTGGGACAGAGTGCGGAGGGATCAACCTCACAGAGAGTCTACAAAACATCAAATTAGACATGAAACACTGATGTAAATATGTGAACAGCCTAGATCTCACACGTGTGTGTGCTTGGTTTGCTCATTCTCTTACAGCACAACTCTCACTTACCTCATGTAGACCCACAGTAAGAGCAGCACAATCACCACTGCCTGATGACAGCTGGGTCTGACGGCTTATCTGAACATATGAAATAAAGCATTACATACAGAAACACTTCACCTAAAAACATAATATATGGAATATAGCAAAGGGATAATGTACAGTCAGCCAGTAATTAATACAAAATAAACATGGACAGGATAATCAGATAATCATACATGACTACCCATCAATAAATATTTGCACATGAAATATTGATTTGAGATAATATACAAGATTACAAAATAGTTCAATTTCAAATCAACATTTCAAGGTAATGTTAATGTCTTTTATGCATCACATTAGATGCGTGTTCATTATAGTATGTCATGTTGTGTGTGTGTGTGTGTGTGTCTTACAACAGTTTTATGAGGACACGTTTTATGAGGACATCATAAGAACATGTTCTTGATGTTTGACTTTGACTCAGTGTGTTGTGTTAGTTTGACAGAAGTCTGGTCTATGAGTACACTAGTTTTACCGGGACACTGGTCACTAGACACATTTGGACGGCACCTGAGCTCCAATATTTGTGTGTATGAGAGAGTGATACGAGTGATCCTGACTCACTTTTTACACACAATCATAATTCAGTGACTGATAACTCTGGCAAACGATCTGTTTCTGAGCTGAAATCTGTTCTATTCTTTAAGGAATAACTCAATTATTACATTACCTTCTTGGATACCTTTAGAGTTGCTGTATCTTGTTTGGTTTAATCTGATTCTTCTCAGTTATCATCTGGAAAAAAAAGAAGAGCAAATAAAAATCAAAACAAAATAAAGACAAATAAATACTCATTTTAGTATTACATATTGAAAGCCAATTTCAACCGAGGGTCCTATTTTTTTCTTCTTCAATTATTATATATATTATAATATTTATAATAAATATTTTTCGATATTGGTATTAGCCGAAATGAGCTGTGAATTATGGGTTATCAGTATCGATCCTAGTATTCTATATGTGCACCACAGTGTCCCAGTAAAACTAGTGTCCTCATAGACCATGATTCTCAAACTAACACAACACACTGAGATCTTTCAGTCAAGACAAACATCAAGAACATGTTCTTATGATGTCCTCATAAAACGGTGTCCTCATAAAACTGGTGTAAAGCTACACACAACCTGACATACTGTAATGAACACACATGTAATGGGATGCATTAAAGCCATGAACATTAACTTGTAGGGCTGCACAATACATTGCTTTATCATTCATACCTATTCATGGTGGTGACATTGGAGTATAGCCCTATGTGAAGTCAAGTAGGCTATATGGATCATAGTTGATCTCTTATAGTGAAAACAGCCTAATAAACTGCTGCGGACTGTCATTAATTGCAATAAAACATCCAAATACAAAGAAAAAAATCTGTTTTGTAGCTTTAACCAGGAATAATTATATCTGATGTATACAGTAAAGACTATGCAGTGTTATTTTACAGTTGATTACTCTATATACCCTTATTACTGTTCCTAAATGCTATTAGACTTACCTGGAAAACATGAGGCACTGTTTATTTCATATTTTTGTTCCTTTTTTGTATCTATGCTTGCAGTTTATTATTTTCTATGCAGACGCACACCCCTACAAAATCACACCAATCATTCTAGAATGATTAGTTATTTCCAAATAAAGCTATTTAAGTCATCTGGTGAAATTGTTTTTCATATTGCATTATATATTGCAGGGGAAAAAAACAATATTGCCATATCAGTTTTTTTAAATATTGTGCATCTCTATTAACCTGGGTAACATTTAAGCTTTAATATTACATTTAACAATACTCTGTAAATAAAATATAATGTACTAGCTTTATTAAACAAGTTTTAAATGACGAGCATCGCTGATTCTCTGTAAATAGAATCACTATAAGTGCGCTAGCACCGTTAGCATCAAGCGCTAGCTGCTTTCTAAGTGTAAAACGAGCTGGGAAGAGCTAACAGGACATGCACAAATAAGCCAAACGGACCCACAGGCTATTAGAGAAGCATTATAACATTATTAAACAGTGTTATAACTTACCTTTAAATAACAGTTGCCTTCATCAGGTCCGCAGTCCTCTCATGTCCGGTCCAAACAGGAATTAACTTGCCCCATACACCTCTGACTACACCACACTTATCATAATATAAACGGGATTTTATCATATAATTAATATATTACTTGCAAAAATACTTAAATAATTAGTATTTTGCATTATGTTGCTTATTATACAGACTTATGCTGAAGCTGAATGAAGCTCCGCCCACCGGCACCATCTTGTTTTCACGATTTCCCGCCTACCGGAACCGATCTGTCCAATCAGAGGCCTCAAAACTTACACTTGTGTGTATTATGCAAATTTTTGATGACGCAGGTGTTATACCGGGACCTGGCTCCAGGGGCGCACTCCCGAAATCAGGGATACACTGTGTATAGTAAAATTTCTGGGTTTTGTGGTATGTAAGGACATCGCTCCAAAATTGGAGAGGGTGCTTCTGGGACATAGTAAATGACATCCACACTGCCGGAATTATGAGGACATGGCCCCTGTCCTCATAAACCCAAATGTCCCCGTAATGCTGGTGCGTATTCAGGTCAAAAGTCCTCGTAAACCACAAAAACAAACACACACACACACACACACACACACACACACAAAACATTGATTCACTAGCTTTTCTTGATGGTATTACAGTAGTAGAATATAGCCTAAGGTGGATATATAGCGTTTTGCAAAAAAAAAAAAAAAAAAACGTTATGTTGTGTATGTTCTGACCAAAACTAACTCGGAATCTTATTATTATTAATCAATCTTTGTATATACTATTCCATATATTTATGATGTATTGTTTTTTTAACCAATTTAAGATGTTTGACAATGTTAAGATAAATATGTTGCATTTTGGCATGGTTTTTGACTTATTTATGGACATAAAATTAAATAAAAAATATCCTGGATTTGAAGAATATTGTGTCCCGGCCTTCACTGAGCTCAAGTAATAGTTTAATGTACAAAAAATGGTGAATGAACTTGACTGTTGATGTCTTAAATAATAATGTCAAATAACCAACATTTCTCAAAATGGATATATCTCGTTTTGCAACGAAACTCTTCATATGGTCCCCGAGTGGCTAGAAATTTTGATAGGTGTAAACTGAGTTCTGGGTGTCCTGCTCTGCCTTTGAGAAAATGAGAGCTCAGACGAGCTGATCTGGAATCTTCCCTGTACGTTGTCATACGGGGAACGGTTATCTCCCCTTTCGCTGTCGCATTGTCAGCACAGGCTTTACAAACAGACTTTTACCATTTGGATTCGACAGCACCGCCACAAACAGTGAGTAATAGTGTTCATTAATGCCTGATCTGTGATCAGTGATTTCTGATGTGTAGTTGATCATTCAAGTTCACACAGACTTTCTTTCTAAATCGTTTAATACTGTCAGTCCCGCCGCTGGCTGTCTTGATGCCCTAAGCGTAATGCATCAGTGAATCAAGCCAGTGACTAAAACGATCAATTTTGATTAGACACTAGATTAGCGATCAAAGAACACTCTTTATAATGTTCGGATCTGTCAATCATACGTCGCGAGTGTATCTGCACACTTGCCCAAACTGCCGTTATAATGAATGACGCTGTTATGCTGCACAAAGCTCTTACTGTATTCATATCGATGTTGTGTTTGCTGTTAGTTGTGGCGAAAGCATTTTGTGAGAGAGAACGCGCTGCAATGACAAGATCACTGCATTCATGCGATCAACAGACTGCCTGTGTACTCAATGCTCTCATCACTGCAGCTTTTCATGTGATGGGAAAAGATCTAAAAATAATGCTATAATCAACACTTTGACGATTCGTTCATCTTGACGGCTGTGATGGTAAAAAAACGTAGTAAAAGTATTCGAAAGGGGTTCCACATGTTACAAAGTTCATAGAATAAGGAGGAAGAAGACAGGGTCGGCATGGCTGGGACTCGTGTTTATTCAGAACTCTCAGATACAAACAAAATAAACTCACACTCACAGCGCTCTCAACAACTCGGTACAATAAAACTTTCTCAGCTATTTTCCTCCAGCTCTCGTCTTT
Organism: Gobio gobio; assembly: GCF_949357685.1. NCBI lineage: Eukaryota > Metazoa > Chordata > Actinopteri > Cypriniformes > Gobionidae > Gobio > Gobio gobio. Next base: position 22,952,467 of record NC_137118.1, on the reverse strand, counting down.
CTGGTCTACAAGTGCCCAAGTCTGTCTCTCTCTCTCTCTGGCAGCGCTTGCAGACCTCGCTAAACCACGCCCCCTCCGCCACATAATCTAATACTCATTTCAAATGCAAAGATGTCAGCCAATCACAATAGTGGGCGTTTTTCACTGAAGTCTCACAGGGGGGAGTGTATATGTACATTTTAGGGTTTGTGATGTCACCAACCCGGGAAGAAGCTTTTTGTAGTTCTTATCAGCCATTTGCTGTAGTCCTCAAAAAGCAGTTCTGTAAAAGAAAATGTCTCCCTTTGCATTGAACTTTGAGCGTTGTGACTTTGCAGATGTTGTTTATGCTCAAACAGCAACATTAGACACTAACTAAAGTTAAAAAAGTGAAATCATAATCAAGGACCCCTACAATATTTCTTGTTATAAGTTGTTCTATAAAAATGCTTTAGTTTTTAGCTGCTGTCCAAGCTCATTCTGATTCTGGAAGCTCCTGTCACCAAGACAAATTCCTTGTGTTTGTAAACATTCTTGCCAATAAAGCTCATTCTGATTCTAATTCAATTGTCATGCTTGGTTGTAAAGAGCACACGTCGAAAGGAGTAGATAACAAAAACGTTTTATTAAATCCACATGGAATACTCGGGAGACGCAGGCAAAAAAACAAACACAAATCATGTTAACATTGACGATACCAGACAATTGAACTGAGGAAACTCAGGGCTTAAATACAGTACATGGGGAGAGTAATCAAGATGAAACAGAACAGGGGCCTGATGTATAAACGTTGCGTATCTGTTTTAAATCTTATATACACATTTTAGATTAAACATGCCACTCTCATTAATGGACTTAAGCACTGAAAATTATTATCCAGAAGTTAATTTTTTTTTTATATTAATTTAAAAATAAATTTTTGTAGTAGATGCGCTGCTTTTGAACACTTTTCCTGTGGCATGCTGCTTTAATGTTTTAACCAGTGAGGATTGCTTGGTGCATGATAATTCTGCTTTAAATTGTGTTCTAAATAGCATAACTTGGAGAAAGTGCTTGGAGAAATTTTTTGCATGAATAATGCACTTGACTCCGTCTAAATAGATGGCATAAAGGTATAATGACAGTCACCGAAGGACTCGCTCGGTGATCGAACATTGGCCCGGTTTGAATAAGTCCAATGAGACTGTTTAAACGCTGTAGCAGGTGTGCTTTTGGTGTTTGTGCACAGACACAGAGTGTAGCCTAATGACAATCATTTCCGTGGTCTTCCCAATATTGTAAAAAATACCATTGTATTGGAAGGATATTTGAAGGAAACGGTAAGATATGCATGTGGAAAGATTGAGCAACTATTCTCTGAAAACTAAACTTAACACAAGACATTCTCAACAGAGTAATGAATCGATGATTCACCATGGAAATAGACTTCTACTTCATTACTTCATTCTTCTTTTGTTTAATGGTGATTTACATTAATGCACATCGCCACCTATTTGAGTTGAATTAACAATTAAACATTACCTTGTTATAATAGTGCTTTAGAATTAATATATAATATTGTATATTATAATATTATTAATATAACTATATTAATTAAATAACACACATCTGAATACCTCTTAAGCAAACCCTGGATCATGAGCATCTCCGGAGCAGGTTATGTTCAGAGATTGAGTTGCTATGGCTACTTACATACCCTGAATGTTACCTCCGTTTTTGGAACCGAAAGTTGACGTTATCCGCTTACTTACTCTTAAACATACCGGGGTATGTCACATAACCTGCTTTCTGGAATACCCCCCAGTAGTGCTTCTTGAGAATAAACAGAGGTTTAGATTTTTATGTTTTATGGAATGTTTCGTCACCATTTGTGACATGGTGCATTATCCTGCTGGAAGTAGACATCAGAGGATGGGCACATGGTGGTCATAAAGGGATGGACATGGTCAGAAACAATGCTCAGGTAGGCCGTGGCATTTAAACGATGCCCAATTGGCACTAAGGGGCCTAAAGTGTGCCAAGAAAACATCCCCCACACCATTACACCACCACCAGCAGCCTGCACAGTGGTAACAAGGCATGATGGATCCATGTTCTCATTCTGTTTACGCCAAATTCTGACTCTACCATCTGAATGTCTCAACAGAAATCGAGACTCATCAGACCAGGCAACATTTTTCTAGTCTTCAACTGTCCAATTTTGGTGAGCTTGTGCAAATTGTAGCATCTTTTTCCTATTTGTAGTGGAGATGAGTCACCAAGTCACCATTATGGTGATTAGTGTTTACTTTAGTTGGGCTCTTGACCCCTCTTTTTTATGATGATAATGATGCTGTCATCAAGTAATGTCCTTGGGGGTATTTCAGAAAGCAGGGTTAACTTATCGTCACATATACCTTGAGCTCATGGTTGATTAGCAAACTAACCCTGGATCATGAGCTGATTATTTCTGAGAGTACTTATTAAAGATTATTTGAGCTTCCACATTTGAGCTTCCACAAGAACCAACACAAGGTTCATTCTCGTATTACATTTATGCATTTGGCAGACGCTTTTATCCAAAGCGACTTACAGTGAACTTATTACAGGGACAATCCCCCTGGAGCAACGTGGAGTAAAGTGCCTTGCTCAAGGACACACTGTTGGTGACCGCTGGGATAGAACCAGCAACCTTCTGCGTATCAGTTCAGTGGTTTAACCCACTGGACCACCATCTCCATTTATGTGTTTTCTCTGTGCCAGATTATGTGTATTCTCTGTGCCACCACACATCTCTTCCTTTTGGATTATTGGATTATTTGGATTATTATCAAACGCTACCATGACAACATACAAATACCTATCAATTCAAATAATATCACAAATAACATTTCACATTTATTAGCTGTTGAAATAGTGACACAGTAATAAAGTAACAAACAAAGCACTGTACCAGCTACTGAAACCACATCATGAAAAGGCTGAAGGAGTTTCTTACCATATGTGCCTGCTACTTTTTCACTTTCTATCTTTTTAAAGATGCTTTGTGTTATCGGTTATTTTCAAAGGAGCTCTGACTGCCAGTGGTTTACAGTTATTAAAAAAAAAGCATTGAATCCTCACTAAAAAGAGCCATGCTGGCCTAGATTCAGACACTTAAATAGTTCATAGATGAAGTGTCTCAGAACATTCAAAGACTCTATGTGTAAGTGCAATTTTGCTATTAGTTTTTGCAAGCTTGCTTATAGAACATTGTTTCTTTTTATTTAAACCTGATCATACATGGCCCTAAAAAGAATGTGCACATTTGAACCACTAATAAAATGATTTGAATGTCATTGTATTAGACATTCTTTAACGACATTGTTACAATAGTTCTTCAACATTTTTTATACAAGCAGTGATTTACATTCATACACTCACAATCATACACTCAAAACGTTTTATCCTCTGTAGAATGCTTGTGACAAACACTTAAAAGCACTGATAGCATATTTAACACGAGTGAGGGCTTTGCTCAAAAGGGAATCAGCTGGTGGTTTCATTATTATCCCACCCGCAGTCACGGCACAAAGAGGGAATATCCCCAGAATTAATGTGATGTTTACATTATAAAAACACAAAAACGTGTGAATTCAGTGGCTCTTTCATAAACCCAAACCAAAACATTATTCACAATGTAGCAATCATGAATATTGTCAAAACAAGAAGGTGGAAAAACATCTAAATTTGCATGTAAAAAGATGGTGTGGCTCATTCTGTGCTGCATTTTTTCATAAGACATTTCATTGGAACATCTGCCAGGTTTCTTTACATGTGGAGTGATAAGGAATCTGTCATAACAATATTTGCATGTTTTTTGACATTGCTTTTGATTTCGAAGAAATGTCCATGTGACATGTTACTGTGATTTATTCATGTCTAGTGTCATGTCTACTTTTTTTTTGAGTTGTTGTTGCCACCTGTGCAATAAGTCCATTTGTGAAATTTCCTCACTACTAAATATTTTACGGTCAACTGTTAGCGGTATTATAACAAAGTGGAAGCAATTGGGAACAACAGCAACACAGCAATGAAGTGGTAAAATCACAGGGCGGGGTCAACATGCTGACAACAGTCGCCAACTTTCTGCAGAGTCAATAGCTACAGACTGCCAAACTTTGTGTGGCCTTCAGATTAGCTCAAGAACAGTGCATAGAGAGCTTCATGGAATGAGTTTCCATGGCCGAGCAGCTGCATCCAAGCCTTACATCACCAAGTGCAATGCAAAGCGTCGGATGCAGTGGTGTAAAGCACGCCGCCACTGGACTCTAGAGCAGTGGAGACGTGTTCTCTAGAGTGACAAATCACACTTCTCTGTCTGGCAATTCGATGGATGAGTCTGGGTTTGGCAGTTGCCAGGAGAACGGCACTTACCTGACTGCATTGTGCCAAGTGTACATTTTGGAGGAGGGGGGATTATGGTGTGGGGTTGTTTTTCAGGGGTTGGGCTTTGCCTCTTAGTTCCAGTGAAATTAACTTTTAATGCAGAATACCAAGACATTTTGGACAATTTCATGCTCCCAACTTTGTGTGAACAGTTTAGGGATGGCCCCTTCCTTTTCCAACATGACTGGGCATCAGTGCACAAAGCAAGGTCCATAAAGACATGGATGAGCGAGTTTGGTGTGGAGGAACTTAACTGGCCTACACAGTCCTGACCTCAACCCGTTAGAACACCTTTGGGATGAATTAGAGCGGAGACTGCGAGCCAACATCAGTGCCTGACCTCACAAATGCGCTTCTAGAAGAATGGTCAACAATTCCCATAAACACACTCCTAAACATTGTTGAAAGCCTTCCAAGAAGAGTTGATATGTTACAACTCCATATTAAACCCTACAGATTAAGAATGGGATGTCATTAAAGTTCATGTGCATGTAAAGGCAGGCATCCCAAAACTTTTGGCAATATAGTGTGTATATACAATATGTTGTCAACATTTGTTGAGAAAATTCACCATATCAAGCTGATTCCAACACATCACATTGCTGTGGCAGACGATTGAAGGGTTGAATAAATATTATAAAAAGTTGATATATTTTTTATTTCCATATCATTACTATGAATACAAGTCTGTAATTGGCAAGTCTGTAATATGCATTTGAGTTTGTCAATCTGTCAGAGGTTCACAGGATGCATTCTTGTATTCTATCTGTTCCATTTTGTTAATTGCTGATCTCTTTTTTTTTTTCTTTTGTCTTTGGCCGTTCAAACTTTACAACTCCACTGACATTATATTTAATTTCTTCATTCTTCATTCCCACAAAAAGTGCTAAAATTAGCAGATGGGTGACTTACCATGTGTTTATGGTAAATTAACTTGTTTTTTTTTGTTTTTTTGTCCAGCTGCCAGACAATTGCAGAATGATTAATATGATGCAACAGCAATAATGCCATCTTATGAGAATATCTTTTTTAGCAGCCCATCTGCATAACCTGACCACAATATCAGCACGACCACAATCTTGCACAACAGAATAAATCACCATAATAAACACTATAATAAATAGAATCATATATTCTTGTCCATTAAATTACAGTTCATATTGATAATGTCTATTAATCTCAGAGCACAAAACACCATTTGAAAAATCATAAAAATGTTTCCAAAATAAATGTGCTTTTATTTTAGATATATTCCTTTAAGCAAGAAAATAAAAAAATATATATCAAAAATGTCTCTTAACGAAGTCCAACATTCACCTTTGACTTTGATATGTCTTAGATTGCACATCATTAGGCTGTATTTTAATGACTGTCTTTACTAAAAAGGATCTTGAGGAACAAAATGTTCAAACCATTCAAAGACCCACAAACGTTTTTCATGCCAGGTTCCTTATGTTGGCCTTTATTACCCACATCTCATTTATTGAGAGGAATTTCTGGACTTTTTAAACATTCATTTTCAAATAAGGACTTGAATAAACAGTCTGCATACTGAATCTGCTTTAATGAGGTGATTTAAGAACCGCAAGACCCTTTAGACTTTTTTTTTTTTTTTTTAGATTGCAGCTTAACACACAAAGAGAATCCCATTATTTGAAAATATATCATTTCTAGGGAAAAATTCTGCATTTTGATTTGATTACATGCCATTGTTCAGGAGCCTATACTATGAACCCGGTTTAGGTGGCTAGACAGGTGTTTCAGCTTAGTTTGTGCAAATCCACCATGTAAGTGGTTTGGCTTTTAACAGTGTTCATTGCCATAGTAAATTATGCTCCACAGCTAACTTGCTCCGGGGGAAACTTATTTTCTGGGTAAGAGATCTCAAACCGAAATTAGACCAATCCTCTGTGAGCAAAGTAACACATATCTGATGCAAAAAAAGAGTCACTGGCCTGGTTTCAAAGACATGGTTTAGATTAAGCCAGGGTTAGGCCTTAGTTCAATTATAACATTTAAGTAGCTTTTTTTAACATGCCTAGGAAAAAAATATTACTGGTGTGCATCTTGAGACAAAATGATGGCACTGACATATTTTAAGATTTGTCAGTGCAAGTTGCTTTCAGTTAAAACAGCTCACACATGCATTTTAGTCTGGGACTGGCTTAAGCCTTGTCTGTAAAATCGGGGGACTGTTTCCAGTCCAAATTAAAGGTAACTACATAGTAAAATAAATTGGTAACACTTTACAATAATGTGTTTGTTAACATTAGTTAACTACATAAGTTAACTTAAACTAGCAATGAACAATACTTATACAACATTTATTAATCTTAGTTAACTCATGACAACTCTAGGAATAGTTTGAACACAATATTTTATTAATAAGAAATATATATGTAATTATAAATAGGTTAGGTTTTGGCAGACTAGATCTGCAATTCTGCTTCTACTGCTGTGGCTGCAGGCAAGAACACAGACTTTTGTTCTGCTAGACCACAAAAAAGCAGAAAGAACACTGCTGCTGCTACAGAGAAGTACGAAGACCTGCTCCATAAAACACAAGTGACATTAAAGTGCTCAGTGCAAAGCGGGTAGGCTTTTAAACCATCCCCAGCAGATCTGCCACCAAAACTTTTTTTTTTTTGTCCCCCACTCCGAAGAGCCATGACACCTGAGTGTATACCATCTATGTGTGCCTGGGCTACCTTGCCAAATAGATTAACTCTAGTGGCCTCTAAGACTATGTGTGCCTGGGCTACCTTGCTGAATGGCTTAACTCTAGTGGCCTGAATATGTGTGCCTGGGCTACCTTGCCGACTGGCTTAGCTCTAGTGACCCCTAAGGGTGTACTCACACTAGGCGATCTGAACCGTGCCCAGGGTGTTTGACCCCCAAAGTCTGGTTTGGTTGATTAGTGTGACTGCTCCGTACCGTGCCCGTGCGCAGGGCATGGTACAAGGCAATGGTGCCTAGTGTGAGTACACTCTAAGACTGCGAGTGCCTGGGCTACTATGCTGACTGGCTTAGTTCTAGTGACCTCTAAGACTATGTGTGTCTGGGCTACCTTGCCGAATGGCTTATTCTAAAGTGCAGATGCAATGTGCAAAATTTTTTAAATGGATACACGGAATTAAGCTGAAAATGGTGATGTTTATTATAATGCCACTAGATGTCGGTAAAACCCCTATATAGCTTCTAGGGACTATCCCTCCTCCACCAGAACAGCAACACATGCACATAATAGTAATACATTCATAGACTCATTCATTTTTGTGCATCTACAATGTCTTTAGCATTGGTTCTAATATAGCGTTTGTAGTCTGCTGAAGACCATCACTCCATTTCTTTTGACAGCACTTTGAAATTGGTCCGTTTTAGAATGCTTAAGATTTAAAGTTAAATGATGGTTATAATTATGTCAGATACAGTGAGATCGTTAGCAGGATTAAAAGAGTGAGATTTACATGTAAATCCCCCCATCTCAGAAAAGCATAGAAAGCCGTGAGAAAAGCATTTTCTAATAATAAATCTGTGTAAGAGCCGAAAACTCAGAAAGTATACTTCGGGGCACTACTACAACTGAAAGTATAGTTAGTTTTTTCACGGCAACACGAGCGCATGCGCACAGTTGAATGCACAGCCTTGCAAAGTATACTTCTTTTGACTCATATGCGCACACAGGCATTCAACGCATGCGCAGTTTTGAGCAATCTCTCACCACAAGGGTACAACTCCTATAAATATGGGTTAAAAGACTGAGTGTATGTAGGTCCCTACAGCGGAGGTGAAACTGAATACCTGCTAGTGAAGCTTTGATGTAATGAGGATAAAGCTTACAAGATTCAAAGCAGTAGACTATAAGTGCACATATAATGTCTTATTTTATTGGAAAAGGCGAAAAGAAAAGGGTGAAGTATGATCAGGCTGAATCATTGGCTTTTAAGGTAGATTTGGCCATTCCCAACCTCATGTAATAAACAGCAAAATCCATATAGGAGGAGCGCTTTTTTAAAGAAGGTAAGGAAGGCAGACCAGACTGGATGGATGCGCAACGGGGCAAAGCCAGTTGAATTCCTGGAATTTAAAACGGGAAAGAGCGTCAGCTTTGTCATTATTGAGACCAGGTATATAAGCAATTCATGACACTACACCAGGTAATATGCCTAATAAATCTGTTTATAAATGGTACGTCTGAACGGCCTTTATTAATAATATTAACAGAGGCTTAATTATTGCAAAGAATGGTAATTTTGTTCCTCTACCATTGTTCCCCCCAAAGCCAACAGGCTAAGACAATAGGATAGATTGCGAGTAAGGCAGTTGATTTTAGAGAATTAGACGTTTCAAAAGAATAGTTATAGAAAAAAGAGATACCGTTCCAATCTTGTAAAAGAATAAGCCAGAAATGTAAATCAGAGAGACAGCCTTGATCTAACGAAATAATGTCTTGGAGATTATGAAAGGTTTTTGACAGGTCTAGGAGTCTAGAAATGAAAGCACAACCCTGGGGAATGATGCACATAGTGAAATTGAGGTGTCCTAAGAGAGTCAACAGGTCTCGTTTAGAGATAGAAGTAGATTGAAATAAAGACATAATTAGCCTTGTGCGATTCAGATTTTCAAATAAGAGAGACGCTTGCATAGTTTTGCTATCTAAAATTATGCCTAGGAATTCAAGAGTGGTGGAAATGCCGAAGAGGTGCCATTGGGAAGGATGCAGAGGCATAATTTTGAAAGCCTCTGTGATGTCTGCTTTAGCGAGCCAAGCGTCTCTACCTGCAAATTGAATCAATTGAATGGCGTTGTCTACGGAAGCGTAGGATAAGGAAAATATATCTTCAGGAATGAGACTGTTACTGGGAATAGAACTATTGTGCAGAGATGAAAGGTCGATAATTAATCTTTTCTTACCCGAGTACTTTCGAGTAGCGATGTCTATTGGGTTTAGGAGAGTGACAAAAAGGTCCAATGATATAATCTTTGTCTAATTTTTTTTAATCAAGGGGTCTACAGTTTCAGGTTCTTTGAGAACTGACATTAGATTTTTGCAAATGAAAGTGGAGGAGGGAATAGCTGTCCTGCCAGAAAGCCTTGAATAAGACCTGTAATAAGAAAATTTACGAAACAATGAATATGATGATTAGATAGGTTCTCGGACAAAACTGAAACATTGACTGGATTTGATGGATGTCTTTTGGCAGGATTTGTAGGATGAGTTTGAACGTGTGGAGACAAACAGCTCTAGGATGACTGACACCACAAACAGCACAACAATGTAAAAAAATACAATTAGTGTATGGATATTCAGATTCATTGAAATTAATACATGTATATGATGGGGTGTTGTTTTGATGTTTCACCTGGCTAGGTCGACGAGCAGAAAAATCTAGACCCAGAAGCAGGTTTTTTATACTGATTTGGAGACCCCAGGGATGCTTGGAAAACTGTCCGAGGGCAGAGATTGGCAGAGTGAGAAAAGGATCTGCAGACAGAGCAAGTATTTGCTCGAGATACGTTACAAACCAGTCCAGTTTAAGTTTAAAATGCTGGATGTATAAAGCTGCCTTGGCCGAAAAGGACATATGGTATTTGTAAAAGAGAGAGCCACCGTAAATGAGCTTCAGGTTAGATATAATCGCTAGATAGTTCAATCCTCCTCTCTGCAAAAAAACTTGCATAGAGTGTCTCTGAACACTCCAAAAGCCATATTGAATTCCGCTAAAGACAAGCTTTTAGAAAGTATTAAGTAATATTTTTACTAAATTGATAAATTGACTAAATTCATTGTTACCAGCGATTATTTGATTTCTCAAGCTTAGAGGAATAGCTGCTCTGGGCAGAATGAAGGGATCTCCCAAAGATGGTGCAGGTACAGCTGAGGAAAAGGTGTAACATGGCAGTAAGTCCTGGGAGGGACCTGCAAAGGTATCTTGAAGAAGAAGTGTGATCGAAGCTGGGATATTGGAGCTTGGTTTCTCTACCACTGAAACACAATTATTTAGTTTGTTGATCAACTCTTTGATACCGCTGAGAGCAGAGAGCATAAGCATGTTGTTTGTGAAAAGCAGAATCCATGGAACTGGCCATTCTCTAATGTTGAATTGACGCTGAGCCTACTACTCTGCCGGGCTGGGATAGATGCTCTTGGATAATCCGCATTGTTGGGATTGCCAGGAGCTTCTATATCAGAAGATGGATCATTACCGGGTTTGTCAAGAGACAAAATCTAATGAAGAGACAAGGGACACCTGTGAGCACTGATTAACCAATGACATGACACAACACATGAGGGCATGGGAATCACATTACAAGACCAAGAAGTGCATGGCAGTGAACAAAGCAAACTAAGAAACAAGACAGTAAACATGGCAACTTAAGAACATGACAGTGAACAGGGTAACCTAAAAACATGAAACAAGAACATGAACCAAGGATTGCGGACCATGGAGCATGGGCGGACCTGGACCTTGGAGCATGGGCAGACATGGACCATGGAGCTTGGGAGGACCTGGGCCATGGAGCGTGGGCGGACCTGGACCATACGGCGTGGGCAGACCTAGATCATGGAGCATAGGCAGACCTGGGCCATGGAGTGTCTCAGGGAGCCATGGCAGCTTGGGAAGTTCGTGGGACCATGGCGGCTCGGGCAGTTCATGGGGCCCCAGAGGCGCAGCCTTCATGGCCTCATCAAAGTATCCTCTGCCCCCCCCCCTAAACATTTTTTTGGATGGGACTATGGGGTCATGGCCTGGAGCCCTCTCTGGACACTGGTCTGGGGCTGGAGCCTAGCACTAGTACGTTATTTAACTCAAGAAAAGCATCCAATATGAGATAATCAGATATATACAAAATTAACATAATATTACAAATTATATCTTCACAAAATCACGCAAATGCATGAGTGAATTTGAACTAAGTAACTTCCTATTCAGAGTGTGTGTTTTTCATTCTTGTTGTGGACGCGCTCTTCCTGGAGCATATTTGCTGCATGTTTCGCCATTGAACAGCACGCATGCGCATGATCTTGCTTAACCGATGATCGATAAGTTTTAAATGTATTATCAACAGAGGTGTCAAGTAAAAAAGTACAAATACCTTGTTACCTTACTTAAGTAGAAATTTGGGGTCTCTATACTTTACTGGAGTAATTATTTTTCAGCCGACTTTTTACTTCTACTCAATTATCTGTACTTTCTACTCCTTAAATTTAAAAAATAGCCTTGTTACACCTATTTCATTTCAGCTTGTCATCAGAGAGAGTGAATTTGATTGTGGTTGGATGAGAAGTATAAACATATACCATTCCGACACCCTATTGGTTTGTACGTGACCCATAACACCTGCACATGACACAAATCACATAATGCTCAGTAGTACACATATGGGTCTTTAATGTATTTGCATTGTACTAAAATGGGTTCATTTTCAATGGGCATATATATATGGTTGAAACAGGTAGCCTAATGCATCCCAAATCTTTCAACATTAACATTTTAATATAACATTATAGTCATTATGGCTGTAACGTTTAAGCTAACTGGAGGCAGGTTGCAGATCCCAAGTGCAGTTTTTATTTCCAAATTCCAAACAGAAAACAAGGACGTGGCTTGGCAAAACAAACAAAAGACTTGACTTGACTTGACTTGACTTGACTTGACCTTGACTTGACCTTGCACATATGGGTCTTTAATGTATTTGCATTGTACTAAAATGGGTTCATTTTCAATGGGCATATATATATGGTTGAAACAGGTAGCCTAATGCATCCCAAATCTTTCAACATTAACATTTTAATATAACATTATAGTCATTATGGCTGTAACGTTTAAGCTAACTGGAGGCAAGTTGCAGATCCCAAGTGCAGTTTTTATTTCCAAATTCCAAACAGAAAACAAGGACGTGGCTTGGCAAAACAAACAAAAGACTTGACTTGACTTGACTTGACTTGACTTGACTTGACTTGACCTTGACTTGACCTTGACTTGACCTTGACTTGACCTTGACTTGACCTTGACTTGACCTTGACCATGACTTGACCTTGACTTGGACTTTGACTATAACTTAAACTTACCAACAGCAGGTTACAACATCAATACTAGACAAAGTCCATGACAAACATGAGGGCTTAAGTACACTGAGACTAATGACAAGACAAGGGACACCTGTGAACACTGATGAACCTGTGAACCAATAAACCAATGACATGACACAACACATGAGGGCATGGGAATCACATGACAAGACCAGGAAGGGCATGGCAGGGAACATGGCAACCTAAGAACATGTCAGTGAACATGAACCAACACCAAAACACCCTGTGGCAATGGCAATCGGGAGCACCGTTGGCATGGCAACTGATTTGGCCCGCTGCCCTCCTCCTCCTCCTTCTTCTTTTTTTTAATTTTTACATTTTTTAAATAAATTATTTTAATGATATATTATTGCCTTTTTAATTGCATATAATTGCCCCAATGCACTAAAGTGATCTCCGAATTCGGCATTCGACAATAAATCGATAATAAATCATAAAACGGGTAGTCTTGACTGGCAACGCTACGATTCAGCTCGTGTGAGCTCCGTGCATCCGCCAAACCATTTCGAGTTATAATCAGTGTGACAGACGACGCGAGGAAGCGGCCAGCTCTCAAAGAAGAAGGAGGGAAATAAAGCTAAATTACAGACCTCTTCAGGGCTTCAAATGCAAGTCGGTTTCACCTGTAAAAGGCTACTGTGGTTTTGTCTTCTTTAACGTAGCTAAGTATTAAACTGCTAGCAAATGTTAGCAGTAGCACTCCATTACTATCATCTTTCAAAAAAACAGTATGCTAAATGACATCATTATTATCTATTGTAAAGTTACAGTAGTAATTTAGCAGACAGATATTCACATCGATTTATACGTTTGGAGGGAGCTAGGGCAGACAACACAAAAAAAATATTAGTAATAAGGCAATAACATGTTCAGTATTATGATTTTTAAAGATATTGTCTTGATGTTTTAATATTTATTATTGTTCTAATTTTGACGTTTAAGCAATTTCGAATTTTTTTTTATGTATTTGCATGAATTGGATATAAGACATTTTAAGATACAACAACAACACATTGTCCTAATGTGATACTTTGAATTTACCTAATATAAATTTAGATTCTGTGCCAACCAATTGCAACCAATACAACCAAATTTTTTTTTTGCAACAATGTTGAGAGTTCTATTCCAGTAGACCTGCTGAAGAAGTGACGGGTACAAGAAGAGTAGCAAAAAAAGCAAACACACACAAGGGAGAGAGTCGATACAGAAGAAAATGAAAATGAAAAGGGAAGTGAAGGAGCAATTAAATAGAGAACCATTATGGTTTTTAGAAAAATGTTTTTTTGAGGAGGTGGGGAAGTGCACTATAGCCTGTGGCGCGGCCTAAGCTTTAGGCCTTAATGACATTTTTTTCCTTACATTACTTTTATACTTTAAGTAGTTTTAAAACCAGTACTTTTACACTTTTACTTGAGTAAAAAGCTTGAGTTGATACTTCAACTTCTACAGAAGTCTTTTTAAACCCTAGTATCTGTACTTCTACCTGAGTCATGAATGTGAATACTTTTGACACCTCTGACTATCAACAATTAATAGATTGCAGATTTATCGTTAACATCCCTAATATTACATTATATAAACACTTCAAACATGAGTTCAGATATGTACAAAAAGGTGTTTTTGTGTAATCACTGTAACTGTTCAACGTTAAGTCAAAGTATGATTTTTTTCTTAAACATAATTTAGATGAAACCTCTGTGGAACTTATTTGAACTTTCAACTTGGAATGGTTTTGTGCCTCCTGATGCTAATCAAATCAAAACACTACAGAATCTGGAAATTCTGTTAAAGTTTATTGAAGATTGTTTTTTCAATAATAAAGTCAATAATTCCATTAGGGAAAGAGTGGCTTTAAAGATTGAGAATTCAAATTGTAAAGAAAAATCAATGTGACCATGAACTTTACAGGAACTGTAAAAATTGTTTGACAGATGCTAAGCAAACCACTTGTGTAAACCAACACTAGTTAATCAAACATAAAAAATAAAATACAAAATATGCAGCATTGAAGACTTTATCGTATGTGTGTCTATGTCTGTGTTAAAAAAAAATGTCAGCAATGTAAGAAAGGTAAGAGAAAATCAATTTGAAGAGAATTTCAGGAAAAAAAGAGAGATGTTGAGGATAGAATGGTTTCCTGTTTCACTGATTTGGAGAAGGGGTTGGAAAAAAGGCTCCAGATGAGTTTCTCTAAGCTGAAATAGATTTACAACACCAAATGTTTGATCTCCAGAGACATTTTTCTCTCTCTGAGGGCATTACTATTTTGATCTGGAGGCGACTATATTGAACAAAAGTGTCATTTGTCACAAATAATTTAGCTTTTGGAAAATTACATGGTATGTTTTTAGGAGTCTGTTTATGGAATGATAGTGCCACACTATTAGAGATTTGTTATCTCTAAATTGCTTGCAAATTAATTGGGGCATATGTGGCCATACTTTTTTTGCTATTAAGATTGCTACTTTTGCTAGCAATTTCACATTGGTTGTTATTGTAACAATTAGGGGTGCACCGAAATTTCGGCCGCCGAAAAATGTTCGGCCGAAAATGGCACTATCGGTCAAAACTGTTAAAAACTATTTTATTTCATGGACCATAAAACTTGAAGAATAATATTAGGCCTATTTGGTATTATTATTTATATTTATTGTTAAAAATATTTTAGGTTTTGTTATGTAACTTAATAAAAGTTTGATTATTCTATTGGTTCCTGATTTTTTCATTTCAGATCCATTAAATTCAAGCAATTTATATATATATATATATATATATATATATATATATATATATATATATATATATATATATATATATATATATATATATATATATATATATATATATATATATATAAATAAATTGCTTGAATTTAATGATTTAAAAAATTTAATGAATTTTATATATATATATATATATATATATATATATATATGTGTTAGTATACGTTTAAAAAAAAGCCATTTTCGGCTTCAGTTTCAGTTTTCGGCCAAGTGCATCCTAAATTTTCGGTTTCGGTCCAGAATTTTCATTTCGGTGCATCACTTGTAACAATGCAAACTTGCATAGATTTATCATGCAATTCACATTAGCATGTTTAGCTATTGGTTAGGATTTTCACAAGGATAATATCCCAATACCAAAGACTTTACATTTGACTCTAGAGGTACAAGTAAGCCTATCCTTCACTGTACACGTAAACGAGGGTCAGCATACAGTGTGCGTGACGCAATTTTCATCATCAGAAGAGTACGTGTGTACTGAACACGCAGCCCGGTTTCTTTGTAGTATTTTTTTTTTGCAGTATATACATGGGCTGTTACTCGTGGCAAGAGATTGCTCAAAACTGTGCATGCGTCGAACGTCTGTGTACACGCACGAGTCAAAAGAAGTATACTTTGCAAGGCTGTGTGTTCGACTGTGCACATACACTCGCATACACGTAAAAAAAACGAAAGTATACATTTCGGCTTAAGAGATTTAGAAGGCTGAAAGGTGTAGGACTGTAAGATAAGAAGTGAAGTCTGAATGACTGGGAAGTTAATTCTGTTTGAAACAATCCTGCAGCCTGTTTATCATTATTGTGTTTCCTTACTTCTGTGAAAGCAACGTCTGTGCAGTATGTCTTTTTGATGCAACCCCTTATGTAATAACCAATCATGCACAACAAAAGACGGAAAAAAAACCCACATGAAATCTAACCTGACCATTCAGACTGAGCTTCAATAACAAAAGTACATTCATCAAAACTATTTTTTTTAGATTTTTTTAGATTTTTTTTTCTGAATTTCCGAACAAGACCTACAATACCAGGAAAGAGCTATTCATTCAGATTCCCATTTCTCGACTGGCACTTTCAGTCCTAAAAGTACCTGAATTGAATGCTCGACTAAATTACATCCTGATGCACCCGAAAAGGCACACAGTACCAAGCCACTAGCAGCTATACCACATCTACTATTTTTATAATGAAATTAATGGTTTATATGTTGCCCAGAGAAATGTTATTTTCATTAGAACATGTGCCCTCTTTTTAGTGGTCATCAGAGGGAAATATATTCTCTTAATGTTGTTGTAGCATCGAGGTAGTGGAGTGGAACAAACAAAAAATAAATAAGTACAGTAAAATAAATGTAATGCAGATTGTTAATGTTAGTTTAGTTATGCATTAACTAACACTGACTAATAGGGCCTTATTGTAATGTGTTACCATACAAATATAACTAATGCAGAATATAGAATAAAAAAAACCTGAATTGTCATATGATGCTTGCGCATAATATCCCTATGAAAGTGCAGCGATGAAACTTGTTGACTTATTTTGGCTAGCTCCGAGATAATAAATGTCTCACAAAAGCTGTGCAAATACTAATAAAAACAGCTTTGGGCTTCTTTCAAACTTTAAAAACTCATTCTATTCCATTAGCAAATTATTGATGTGACAACATAACATACTTTGCTACACAAACTAAATAAAGCAAACAAGATAGATGGGGCATAGTTTACAAACTGTTCCATTAAGATATAATCACACCATAATTATTTGTATACAGGTCCAGAGTGCATATGATGAGGAATCAGTCTGCCAGACTGAACTTCTTGAGGTTGCTTAATATCAATAAATCGGCCCTGGAGAAGGAGATTGTTCCTGTTGACTGTATATCTCCCCTGATCTGCGAGTCAGCCCACCCAGCCATGTGGCACAGATGCAACATTAATTATCATAAAACCGCTGGCCACGTCCAGGGACTTCAAAGTGCCCAAACGTCAGTCTGAGCGACTGCAGAGCCTCAGTGTGACTAATGAGCTTGCCGAGGAGAAACAACAGCAAGAGGACAAGTGTTGGAAAACCTTCCCTAGTGACACAGAATCAATAAAGCAAACTGTTGTCAGTGTGGGAGGAACATTTTCTTTTTTTCTTGAAATAATGATAGTCATGTCTCCCCAGCAGTGGTGCTGAGTTAGTCAATATAAAACACATTCAAATCACCATTCTTTATTTTTATTTTTTTAATTAATAGATTTTGTAAAATATTCATAATTGAATTATTTTAAGGAAGTTGATTTTTGATAGGTACAGGGATAGGGACAGTATTGCATTTTTGCAGTATTGGTTTATCGTTTACGCCGCAGAGTGGTTTGCATGCCTCTTTTCTAATGTGTCTTTAAAATTCTTTAATCCACATCATAAATCACATTAAAGTCCATAATTGGTTGAAGCACATGAAAGATGCCCTGCGTCTTAGATGGCCACATCTTCAGGTTTTATCAGGCATTTCTGCTAATGAGATCACTCTCATGAGAGACCTTTCGTAATTACAATTATCTCAGGAATTTAAAGCTTATAAACCTTAACTTGACCCATGATTTCGACTTGATTTAAATATATCAGCAGAGTGGATTAGACACATAGCATTTGAATATATTAAATTGAATTTGAACATTTAGTCTAACCAGTCTAGTTGTACAGTTATTGTTTAGTGAGCAAGGGAACCAAATCCGGCCAAAATGACATACCTTTCATTCAGTGAACGAAATAACAGTGTTTAGGATAAAGGGCCACCAAAAAAGAGGGAATATAGGGGGTGCACTGTATGGACTGTAATAAATATTTTTTTCCATGGGTATTAATATACTAACGTTGTAAACGTGTTGACAGTTATTTAAAAAAAAAGAATTAAAAAATAAATAAATAAATAATAATATATTCGCCGTCACCTTTGGCATCATACACAGACGCATTGGGCATGGGAATGTTATCGTCATGATGAAATTATATATTGGGTGACAAAGCAAAAACATTTTCATTTTTAGTACAATGTTGTTGTGTAAACATACCCTTAGAAAAACCTGCACAAATCACATTTTTTTCTGCATTAAAACATCCACATGGCTCAAACATATGAGTGGGCACATGCAATTTAAAATGGCTTGATTGTCTCTTGGGAGTATTTATTCTCTTTAAAAAGACTTGAGTTTAGTGAAAAAAATTTGCATCTCAAATATTTTGTCTCCAGTCCCCTCGTTTATTTGCTATAGTCATTGAACCCATTGCAAATTATTTCTGTATTGGTCATAGGGTAACAGGTATTATTAGAACAGGAAAAGAATAATTAGGATTTGGTTACAGCATTTGGAGTTATGAAGACATATTTTTTTTTGTTATTCAGAAATAACAAATGTCTTAGCTCTATTAAGTATTCTTGATTATATTTTATTGTAAATGTTGTTATGTCAAGTCACCATTAGAATGATTAGTGTTCTCTTCTGTGAGATTTCTTCCATTCCAGCTCATACACAGCTTGTTTTAGTGTATAGAATCAATTATATGAATGTTTTCAGTTTGTTAAACCAACTGATACAGAAATGAGATAAACTTGTGAAAGTTCCACATCACTTTTATGTAATATCTATGTTCATATTAACATAAAATGCAAGCTTTTTGAACGTGGAATGAGGAATGAGAGGATCTTCCAAAACAAAAAAAACCCAAAAAAACTAACGTCTCAAAAGCAAATATAAGCAATATACTTACATAAAGAATTACTTTATCATTAAGGAAGCCTGCAAGTGCAGCCACTATTATGATTTCTTCCAGGGTGCCTTTAACTTCTCCCAAGTTGGTTTGACCTACAGACACTCAGCAGTGGTAGCATTTTGTTAATTCTGTCATGATAACTCTCTGGAGATTGGTATAGTAAAAGAGATTGTATGGTAATGGATATGGCAATGTTAATGTATTTGGTCTTGGCGGAATAGATCTGCTACGCTGCTGCTGCTGCTGTAGAGCAAGTACCGAGACTTGCTACTGCCAATACATTCACAGACATTGCTGTGAGCATGTATGAAATGCTGCTGAATGAACCCCCATAGCAGATCTATACAGGTGGAGCTGGGGAAAGTGGAGGGTTTCTGAAAGCGCGCTGCAGTGCAGACTGCTACAGAAACACTACCGGTATTTGTTTGAATGTTGAGCCGCAGCTCATTGACTGCTGATGCATGCTATGTAGATAATGATGTGATTGCTACCAATGAGTTAAAGACCTATCAGTCTGCGCCATCTAGAGTTTCATGACAGAACTGCGTAATTCATGCAAAAATAATGTTAATATCTAGTTTCTATATTTCTTGTTTGTAACATTTTATTATGTATTCAATTCAAGATATGTTGATTGGTTTTATATTGTGTGCATTATCTTATTTCAAGGTGTATTTCATTTCATATTTCATGAGGTTTTTCATTTTAAGGTTTAATTTCAAGTGGTATTTCACATCTTTGTTCATGTTATATTTACATTTACATTTATGCGTTTTGGCAGACGCTTTTATCCAAAGCGACTTACATTGCATTCAAGGTACACATTTTACATTTTATCCGTTCTTATATAAAAAAGAGATACATGTATTTCATGTCTTATTTAGTTTGTGCTTTCATTTCATTGTATGTTTATTCACTGCAACATTCCATGACGTATTTTAATGTTTAATTAATTAATTCTGTTAAATGACTCTGTATGTTTGTTGTCAACAGGCTTTCAATATACAGAACCATGTGTAAATATTTCTTCCATAAAAGTCAGGTGGTGCAAGAGGATTAATTATTGATTTTCACTGAATTTCAAGGACTCTTGCAGCATCTTCTGTTATGCTGTCAAATGTCTCCCAGTCTGTTCCTGCATGAACTTTTCTCTGTAAAGTCAGAACGGTCTCCAACATCTCATTTGGCACCTCAAAAATAGTGGAGGAAGATGTCAAAATAAAAGTGCCAT
The DNA here is from genome assembly GCF_949357685.1 of Gobio gobio. NCBI lineage: Eukaryota > Metazoa > Chordata > Actinopteri > Cypriniformes > Gobionidae > Gobio > Gobio gobio. The sequence goes on along the minus strand of NC_137118.1, from coordinate 22,932,217 downwards.
GGTTAAAATGTACTGGAAATAATCCTGGTTCAGCTGATGCCCATAAACTCCATTTATTGTTAACCTGATGTGCTCTAAGTGTGTGTCAGTGTGACCCCTGTAAGAGACAGATAAGAATTCAATATGCTAATTCAGACTGTTTAAATTCTCATGATACACAATATACAATTAAGCCATAAACGACAAGTCCTGGTTAAAGGTTATCAGTAGGCATGACACATGGTGAAGTTTCCTATATTCACAATGCAGCATGATGTCAATGTCCTTATTGCTTATATATGTTTGCATTAGAACATTATTTGGTAACACTTTAGAATACTCTTCCATCATTAATTAATAAATAACTAACTACGCAGGAACAAATAAGTAATGCATTATTAACACTCCAGTAACAACTATTTACTATCAAGAAAATCTAATTAACAAATTAGTAAGTAATAGCACTCAGTCGAATGAGGTAGCTCATTATTAGTTAATATTATTAGTTATTAAAAAATAGTAGTTATTGATTAACAATGAACTACATTATTAGTTAATCAATAACTACTATATCTTAAATCCCAGAGGACTACTAAGAACTACTATATACAGATTCATAACTAACATAAATAATGCATAATATATAATTCATTCTAAAATGAAGGTCATAGTAACCCACTATTAATGACTTGAATGTTACCAAATCCTTCAGAAGTAATTACTTATTATTTGGATCAGTATTCTAAAGTGAAAAACATGCTAACTCTCTAGTAATTACTGAAGTCTTTTAGTAAGTTTTTGGATAGTAATGGCTTAGCTGATTCTGGTACCTGATTTGGTAACACTTGAGTAATTACTAGTGGATTAACATGATCTTCACTTTAGAATACTGAACCAACTAATTATTAATTCCTTCCTGAAGTAACACTTCAGTCATTACTATCAAAAACTTTACATAAACCTTAAAGGCTTACAATGACTTCAGTCATTGCTAGAGGTTTATCATGCTGTTCACTTTAGAACACTGATCCAAATAATTAGTAGGCTAATTCAATCTGAAGGATTTGGTAATACTTGATTCATTACTAATGAGTTACTATGACCTTTATTTAGAATTTATTATACATTATGATTATTATACATTATAAAAAATAGTAGTTAACTACCTTATTCGACTAAGCACTATTACTTACTAATTCATTAATCAGAGTTTCTTGTTAGTTAATAGTAGTTACTAGAGTGTTCCCTATCAGTCAGTCACTACGACGTACGTCGGTAATTACCGACGAATTGGGATCACTTCAGAGAGCCCCTATCAGCTTCGAGAACTTAAGAACAGGCCAATGAACAATTGGCGTGCGAGATTTGCATCTCGCGCTCCGCCCCTCGCCGCGGGTATAAACAGGAAGCGAGAGCAACGCACTGACGTCATTCACTTCGGAGCCGAACGGCGTTTGAAGTAGCAGACTGCTTCCTGATTCATTCAGCGATTCGAGTCGAGAGAATTCTAAGGAAAGAAGAGGAACGTTGTGCTGGTGTGACGGCATTCTCCAGCGGGACCGCAAACTCAAGCTGCAAAGTGAAACAACTGCTGTTATCACAGCAAACCTGTTGGTTTCGGTGGGCGTTTCCCGAATTGAGTGCAAACACAGGCTGCACTATCCCCTGTGTGTTGCCGCGGTTTCCCTGGGTGCTTCAGCACTCTCTTAAAAGAGCGTTTCCTCACAAAAAGAGCAACACGGGTGTGACACTGCGTCTTTTTCAAGATGTCATTCCACCCGTGCGTTTCTGGATGCGGTCGTTCCCTCTCGCCCGCTGACGGCCACACTCACTGCATCACGTGCCTGGGCTTACAGCACGCTGAGGCAGCGTTTGTGAATAGCTCATGTTCTCACTGCGGGAACATGACTATTGTGGTGCTTAGGTCGAGACTCACCTACCTCCGGGAAGGCGGAGTCCCCCTCCCCATACCTCGATCTAGAGCTATCCCTAACCAGGATAGACCTACTTCGACGGATGGCCGGGGTGACCTGAGGATTACGTTCAGGACAAACCCGCCTAGTGTCCCTACGCAGGTCCCTGAACCCTCGCAAGCACCGCTGCCGGTGGCGCCACCGGAAGAGATCGCTGGTCCCGCCCACGGGCGCCCAGTCATCTCTTTCGGAGCGCCCGCGGACGAGCAGATGTCTATCGCAGCATCGGAGGGGGAGTTCCAGTCCTCGGAGGATGAGGATTCAGCTGTACTGCCTCCCTCAGGGAGAGTGGCAACGGCTGAGTCGGACCCTGAGTTGACGGCTATGCTTTCCCGGGCCGCCGAAAAGGTCGGGCTTGTGTGGAACCCTCCACCACGTCCCGAACCTTCTAGGTTGGATGATTGGTTTCTGGGGGGGGGTCGCGCTGGTTCTCAGCGTCCCGCCTCAGTGCCATTCTTCCCGGAGGTGCATGAGGAGCTTTCCAGGTCGTGGACGACACCCTTCAGTGCCAGAAACAGACCTGGAGGCTCCTCCCTCCTCACTACCCTTGACGGTGGACAGGCCAAGGGTTACGAGAGGATCCCGCCAGTCGAACGCGCCGTCGCGATGCAGCTGCGTCCGGCGACCGCCTCCGAGTGGCGTGGTGATCCTCGTCTCCCGTCCAAAGCCTGTAGGTTTTCGTCCAGTCTTACTGCGAAGGCCTACAGGTCCTGCGGACAGGCCGCGTCTGCCTTGCATGCCATGGCGTTGCTCCAGGTGCACCAGGCCCAGGCACTTATGGACATGCACGAGGGTAGGTCTGACCCAGAGCTCCTCCGGGAGCTCCGGGCGGCGACGGACCTCGCCCTCCTGGCGACGAAAGTTACCGACCGTTCCGTGGGTCAGGCGATGTCCACCTTAGTGGTCCAGGAACGGCATCTCTGGCTCAACCTGGCCGACATGAGGGAGACTGACAAGAACCGGTTCCTGGACTCCCCCATATCGTCGGCCGGGTTGTTCGGCGACGCGGTCGAGAATTTCGCCCAGCAATTCTCGGCCGCCCAGAAGCAGACGGAGGCCATCAAACATATCCTGCACCGGCGGCCCGCTGCTGCCTCCACCCAGCCGCCGGCTGCAGCACCTCCGCCTGCCCGTCGCCGAGGACGTCCTCCTGCGGCCGCCCCCGCTCCCGCCCCAGCCCAGCAGCAGCCTTCCACCGGTCGTGGGCGTGGAGCCGGTCGCGGGAAGAACGTCCAGCCCGCTCAGGCCGCTGCCAAGCCAGGTGGCAAGCGCCGTCGGAAGAGACCCTGAGACGGGCCGCCCAGAGATGGAGGAAACTGCTCTTCGGGAGATGGCTGCAGCACCACTCCTTCCCCCGGTGGAGGGCCGGGGGAACCCCATTTATTTTTCTGTTACGCCACTGGCCCCAGTGCAAATTTTCAATAAAAGAGCAGTTTCTAACATCTCTGGGTGCCAAGAGAGCGCGTCTGGCGGTATGCGACGCTACCATGCCTCGTACCCCTCAGACACCTCTCTCCTCGCCAACAGGGGGCGTCGGTTGTGCGGACGCACACAAAGTGCCTCCCCACGCTCGCCCGTCCCCTCAGCGGATGCAGGTCGTGTGTCAGACCCAGACCCCTGCACGGACCACTCCCATGTCGTCCTGGGGCCCCTGCGTTCCGCTGCGCTGCCCCGCTCCGGGTACGTCCGTGGTGCCGATGATCCCACTTGCTCGGTCTCTGGGGGCCTGGCTAGCGCTCCCCAGCCCGTCTCGTTGGATCATCCGCACCATCAGACTCGGCTATGCGATTCAGTTCGCCCGGCGTCCCCCGAAGTTCAGGGGTGTCCACTTCACTTCTATACCGAAGGAGGGCGCCCCCGTGCTTCAGGCGGAGATCGCTGTCCTATTGGCGAAGGACGCGATAGAGCCGGTCCCTCCAGCCGATATGAAGTCCGGGTTTTACAGCCCGTACTTCATTGTACCCAAGAAAGGTGGCGGGTTACGACCGATCCTGGACCTGCGTTACCTGAACCGCTCCCTCCACAGGATGCCGTTCCGAATATTATCCCAGAAACGCATCTTCAGATGCATCCGTCCCCAGGATTGGTTTGCAGCGATCGACCTGAAGGACGCGTACTTTCATGTCTCGATTCTCCCTCGTCACAGACCGTTTCTACGCTTTGCTTTCGACGGACGGGCATACCAGTACAAAGTCCTGCCCTTCGGGCTGTCCCTGTCGCCCCGTGTCTTCACGAAAGTCGCGGAGGCGGCCATTGCTCCCATGAGAGAGCGTGGTGTTCGCATCCTCAACTATCTCGACGACTGGCTGATTCTTGCCCAGTCGCGGGAGCAGTTGTGCGAACACAGGGACATGGTGCTCCGGCACCTCAGCCAGTTGGATCTTCGGGTCAACTGGGAGAAGAGCAAACTCTGTCCCGTACAGAGGATCTCTTTTCTCGGGATGGAGATCGACTCGGTCGCCATGACTGCGCGCCTCACAGAGGAGCGCGTCCAGTCGGTGCTGAGCTGCTTGAGTACGCTCAAACGCAGTACAGCGGTTCCACTGAAACATTTTCAGAGGCTCCTGGGGCATATGGCAGCAGCAGCCGCAGTAACGCCGCTAGGGCTGCTCCATATGAGACCGCTTCAGCACTGGCTACACAACCGAGTCCCGAGATGGGCGTGGCACAGCGGGTCCCTCCGTGTCCAAGTGACGCCGAGATGCCGCCAAACCCTCAACCCGTGGTCGGACCCTTCATTTCTACGGGCAGGAGTGCCTCTAGAACAAGTGTCCAGGCATCATGTTGTCTCCACGGATGCCTCACCCACGGGTTGGGGTGCAACGTACAACGGGCTTGCAGTATCGGGTCTGTGGACGGGGCCCCAACTGCAATGGCATATCAATTGCCTAGAGTTGCTGGCAGTTCGTCTTGCTCTCAGCCGCCTCAAAGGGTCGCTCAAAGACAAGCACGTTCTGGTCCGGACGGACAGCACGACGGCTGTTGCGTACATCAACAAACAAGGTGGTCTACGCTCCCGCCGTTTGTCCCAACTCGCCCGCCATCTCCTCCTGTGGAGTCAGAAGCATCTGAGGTCCCTTCGTGCTATTCACATTCCGGGCCTGCTCAACCGTGCGGCCGACGAGCTGTCGCGGTTGCCAGTGCTTCCCGGAGAGTGGCGACTCCACCCCCAGGTGGTCCAGCTGATTTGGAGTCGCTTTGGGGCCGCACAGATCGATCTGTTTGCTGCCCACGACACGACCCACTGCCAGTTGTTCTATTCCCTGTCCGAGGGGACCCTCGGCACGGATGCACTGGCACACAGCTGGCCCCGGGCTCTGCGCAAATATGCGTTTCCCCCAGTGAGCCTTCTTGCACAGACTCTGTGCAAGGTCAGGGAGGACGAGGAGCATCTCCTCTTGGTAGCTCCGTACTGGCCCAACAGGACGTGGTTCCCGGAACTAGTGCTCCTCGCGACAGCACCTCCTTGGCCCATTCCTCTGAGGCAGGACCTTCTGTCTCAGAGACGGGGCACCCTATGGCACCCGCGTCCAGACCTCTGGAAACTCCATGTCTGGTCCCTGTCGGGACGCGGAGGTTCTAGGTGACCTACCGCAAGCGGTAGTCGACACCATCGCTTCCGCCAGAGCCCCCTCTACGAGACGGCTATATGCGTTGAAGTGGAACCTGTTCGTTGACTGGTGCTCTTCTCGCCGAGAAAACCCCCGGAAATGTTCGATCGGATCTGTGCTATCTTTTCTTCAAGACGGGTTGGAGAGAAGGCTGTCTCCCTCCACCCTAAAGGTATATGTTGCCGCTATCGCCGCAAGCCATGACCTCGTTAATGGTGAGTCCTTAGGCAAGCATGATCTGATCGTCAGGTTCCTGAGGGGAGCGAGGAGACTAAAATCCTCCTCGCCCTTCCTCTATACCCTCTTGGGACTTGACTCTGGTGCTGACCGCACTGCAGAGGGCGCCCTTCGAGCCTTTACAGTCAGTAGAGCTTAAGATCTTGTCTCTAAAGACAATACTCCTGATTGCATTGGCCTCAGTTAAGAGGGTAGGGGACCTGCAGGCATTTTCGGTCGACGAATCGTGCCTGGAATTCGGGCCGGGTGATTCTCAGGTGACCCTGAGACCCCGGCCTGGATATGTGCCCAAGGTTCCCACTACTCCCTTCCGGGACCAAGTGGTGAGCCTGCAAGCGCTGCCTTCGGAGGAGGCAGACCCAGCCCTAGCTTTGCTCTGTCCCGTCCGTGCTCTCCGGACTTACGTGGACAGAACGCAAAGCTTCAGGACCTCAGAGCAGCTCTTCGTCTGTTACGGAGGACAGCAGAAGGGAAAGGCTGTCTCCAAGCAGAGGATGGCCCACTGGATAGTGGATGCCATCGTCTTGGCGTATGAATCCCAAGACGTGCCCCGCCCGCTCGGGGTTAGAGCTCACTTCACCAGGGATGTAGCTTCTTCCTGGGCGCTGGCTCGTGGCGCCTCGCTGACAGACATTTGTAGAGCTGCGGGCTGGGCGACACCCAACACGTTCGCTAGGTTTTATAGCCTGCGTGTAGAGCCGGTGGCTTCTCGTGTGCTCGCTTCCCATAGTCAGCTTCACTGAAGTGCCCGTTCTAGTGTCGGCTTGCTGCGCCATTCCCTTCCCCTGGAACGGATACGTGCGCTTATTTTCTCCAGTCGAGTTCCCCAGGATTGGCGAACCCTGTTGAGTCCTCCGCACCCCTCGGCAGTCGGATGTTGCGGAGCGTCCGACGCCAGGTCTGGCACTCGTATGCATTGGTGGAACTTGTGTCAGGCTGGGTTCCGTATGTCGTGACCCCTACGGCGGTCCCATACGTGTATTCTCCACGGTACAGCTCCCTACGGCGAGCTCGTGTCTTTCCCTTGGCAGAATTCCTCTGCCGTCTCAGTACGGTGTCGTCCCCCGTCTGCATTAGGCCGGGGCCTCCCCTGGGACTTCGTATGTCGAGCTGCCCACGGCCAGCCCATACGTATTCTTCCACATGGTAACTCCCTCTGGGCATGATGTGGCTTCCGCAGCGTCCTTCGGGCACGCTTTCGCAGCGTTATCCAATCAAGTCTGCTGAATGGGTCTTGCGGAACAGCAGTATGACTCTCCTGGCGTGAATCTCCCCGCCCGCTTCAGAACGGGGTCTGAGGGGCTCTCGCTGGGCGCTGGTAGTGGTAGTAACTGTGGCGCTTTCCATAGGGATCCCAATTCGTCGGTAATTACCGACGTACGTCGTAGTGACCGACTGATAGGGAACGTCTCAGTTACGTATGGTAACCCTCGTTCCCTGAAGGAGGGAACGGAGACGTACGTCCCGTCGCCACAGTTCCTTCCATCACTGCAGACCGAGTCCCTGGTTCGGCTCCTCAGTGAAAAACGTCAGTGCGTTGCTCTCGCTTCCTGTTTATACCCGCGGCGCGGGGCGGAGCGCGAGATGCAAATCTTGCACGCCAATTGTTCATTGGCCTGTTCTTAAGTTCTCGACGCTGATAGGGGCTCTCTGAAGTGATCCCAATTCGTCGGTAATTGCCGACGTACGTCTCCGTTCCCTCCTTCAGGGAACGAGGGTTACCATACGTAACCGAGACGTTAATAGTGCATTACTCATGTATTCCTGTTATTCATTAATGACGGAACAGTATTCTAAAGTGTTACCTATTATTTTACTAAGCAAACTTACCATGAAATTAAAATTGTTTGATGGAATATTGCAGTATTTTCATCACATCAATATATATATATATATATATATATATATATATATATATATATATATATATATATATATATATATATATATATATATATATATATATATATATATGCACTCACCTAAAGGATTATTAGGAACACCATACAAATACTGTGTTTGACCCCCTTTCGCCTTCAGAATTGCCTTAATTCTACGTGGCATTGATTCAACAAGGTGCTGAAAGCATTCTTTAGAAATGTTGGCCCATATTGATTGGATAGCATCTTGCAGTTGATGGAGATTTGTGGTATGCACATCCAGGGCACGAAGGTCCCGTTCCACCACATGCTCTATTGGGTTGAGATCTGGTGACTGTGGGGGGCATTTTAGTACAGTGAACTCATAGTCATGTTCAAGAAACGTATTTGAAATGATTCGAGCTTTGTGACATGGTGCATTATCCTGCTGGAAGTAGCCATCAGAGGATGGGTATATGGTGGTCATAAAGGGATGGACATGGTCAGAAACAATGCTCAGGTAGGCCGTGGAATTTAAACAATGCCCAATTGGCACTAAGGGGCCTAAAGTGTGCCAAGAAAACATCCCCCACACCATTACACCATCACCACCAGCCTGCACAGTGGTAACAAGGCATGATGGATCCATGTTTTTTTTTTTTTCCTCTGCTGATGCAGCGTGACGTGTAAATATCCATCAGGGAGGGGAGAGGGCAACCAATGATCTTCTGTGCTGCTCTTATTACTCTCTGAAGCCTCTCCCTGTCTGCCACGGTGCATCTGCCGTACCATACTGTGATACAATATGTCAACAGGCTCTCAACGGACGAGCGATAGAAGGTCAGCAACAGATTGGAATCCAGGTTATACTTCCTAAGAACCCTCAGGAAGTGTAGCCGATGTTGAGCTTTCTTAATGATCGCTGTGATGTTATCTGTCCAGGAGATGTCAGCGGAGATAAGGACGCCAAGAAACCGAAAGGTGTGGACCCTCTCCACACACTCACCATTGAGGAAAAGGGGAGCCAGATCAATGTTATGCTTCCTGAAGTCTACAATGATCTCCTTGGTTTTCTTAGTGTGGACCACTGTGGTGTCATCAGCAAACTTGACAATGAGGTTGGCCCACAATAACAACCTCATTGTCAAGTTTGCTGATGACACCACAGTGGTCGGACTCATCTCAAAGGGAGATGAAGTAGCCTATAGAGAGGAGGTCCTGAAGCTGGCAGCCTGGTGTTCAGAGAACAACTTGGCTCTAAACACTCAACTCAAATTCACCATCCTTAAATCCAAATCCAAAATGCAGTTTTGCATCCCTCGATTAAAATTCTGTTATAAAATTGGTTAGAATGGAAAAGGCATTCTCATTTAACTTCTAATTAACTTAAAACTCATGAGGTTCTATTCTAATTCATATGTTGTCGTAGAAGGCAGCAGCTGACAGCAGGGCTGCTTACTAAGGTTTTGGAACAGAGCCCTTGTGTGAGAGCCGTGTGTGTTGAGGTACTTGTAAGCAACTCTGATTAAAGAGACATTGGATGTCATTCTACTAGGCAGACCTATGCGACAGCTGCCAATGAAAGCGTGTCCCAAGGGGTATTGAAACAGAGATAGCAGTCGGTAACTGACACGAAGTGCATGGCAGCAGAGGGCTTCTCTGAAGGACAGAGGTCGGAGTTGTGATAAACATCCTGGCAGTCACAGTGTGAGATGTGAATTGTTCCTGACTGAGAGAGATCGACTGCAATGTTACAGCACTATACTTTTCTTTTTCTCATTTATATCTGGTGTTTGGACACATTTAAGCTGATTTTCTGATATCAGTGGTATAGATTGTTTTTCTTTTTTTGCTGCACATCAGAACTATATTCTTTGGTTATACCCATTGTGGTGGGCATACATAATATGCCTTTAAATGACAGATGTGATACCATGCTCTGCTATTTAATGAACTTAATTTTTTGGTAGTTAGGTAATCAACTCTTAAATGCATGAATGTTTTGCCATTCATATATATTTTGATCTTAGGGACCCAGATCTATACGTTTAGCAGATGCTTTTATTCAAAGTGACTTACAAATGAGGAGAACAATAAAGAAATCCAATCAACAATATGGCAAAACAATTCTATTATTAAATATTATTATATAATATTTCTAACACGGATGGATCACTAACTGCTGCAATAGTATAAAACTCTCCTTATATTCTAATAACAATTACAAAAGAATAAAATAAAGCATATTTGGCCCCCTTTTGGACTTTGGAAGGGTTACATTTGGGCAGATACTTTGCATCACCACGGTCATCATCAAACTAATTTCCCCAGTATATTCAGCATTTGGCTTACATTCACGATCGTTTTCAACTGACAGCTTCTTCACCAGATCCACCATAAAGTGACAGTGACACCAATATTTGATTGCATACAGTACTAGCTCTGCAGTAAATCACTGAGCAGGTTTTCCTGATGACACTTGTGTACCTTGAGGAATAAAGGTGAACTGAACTTGAGTCGTCAGAGATCCAATTATTGTTGTGCAGAAAAAAATATATACTTACACTATTACATACCATACTTTACAAAAAATAGTAAACAGACATAATTTTATAAGTCTATTTTTTCTTCTTTTATTGTTTATAATTAATAGATTGACTTACTTTAAACAATGATTGAGGAGGAGGGTAATAAATGACTTCTCAGGTCGATAAAGACCAGAGGTATGCATTTAAGGGTGAAGTTTGAAATGTTCAGTCACTTTTTTTTGCAGCCAGGTCTTTAAGGTAAAAAAATAAACCGGCCCTGAGAAATATTGACTGCAGTAACTGTGACAACAAAGCCCTTAAATGAAAGCTTTCAAATGCAGCACTTAGTACAAACAGAATTAGCTGATATATTACGGCATAAAGTGCCCTGCTCTCACATAAACAAATGCATATGATTTATTTTGACTGACTCCATCAAAGTGAAAATAAGGTCCTTGAATCTTTGAAACTGCAGCGCAAAAGAGCTCAGAGGCAGGTATGCAGCTTTCCATAAAAAATAAGACACAGCCTTATCAGGTTTGGAACAGCCTAGACATTTTTATCTTTAAGCTTGTGACAGATAGATACCCTGTATCAAATGTCTGTGGACTTTTTTTTTTACCAGCTTGAGGATCAAGCTTAATAATGTTCTGTATTAGGCATTAGCATTGATAGGACTGAGGGAGCTCTCTTCACACTGCTTTATACAATTTAATCTTTGAGTTAGAATCCATTTAAGGTGTTTGTTGTCACATCTGTCAAATAGAATCTTGTTAAAGCGAGCGATCAGCCTTGCACATATTTGACCCTGACAGAAAATGGAGTGTGGGTCATATCCTTAGCTAGAGTGTTTCTCTGTACAATTAAATGTCAGAGAATTCATAGCATATTCTTACTTGATGTATTCTCAAAGAGCCAAACAAGTTCAATTTTTTCTATTAAACCTTGTATTTACATGCATCTCAAATGCATCTTATGATCACCTCTGGAGATGAATTCTGTTGTTAAACATTAGAGCATGGCACTAGCAACGCCAAGGTCATGGGTTCAATTCCCAGGGAATACAAATTATTAAATGTAGTATCTTGAATGCAATGTCATTCTGCCAAAGCCAGAAATGTGAATACACCAGGACTACTACCTCTCATGAAGATTGAGTGATTGGATCAGAAAATGTTCCAGACATATATAATGTATTTAGCACTGTCCACTTGTCCAAAATGTGTATGTTATGGCAAAGATATTGAAGATTTATTGTATGTTTTCACACCAATCTTTTGTTTTGTTTTTTCACACAGGGGCATTTTTCCCTTTGACTTACATTTAAACAGGTCTCTTTGTTGACTATTGCAGGGTAGCAGCACTGTTGACGTATACACAGACCAGCTGAATGTGGCGTGTGTTTTATGGTGTGTGAACACTTGGCAGATTTGAACAAACAAAAAAACAAAATCTGATGCGATTGTTCTGTTAGTGAACGCTGCCATCCGAACTAGTGATCGACCCATATTGATTTTTTACAACCGATATCGATTATTTGCATGTTTATGTGCCGATAACCGATATATAGAACCAATATTTATTTATTGTGTTATTTCTGTTTTTTACAATTATAGCAGCAGCACTGAACTGAGCAACTGAACTGCACTTTTTAAACACTGTCATTTTTGCAATTTCACTCCCTTACATACAGAACAAAAGACACTTCTACATCAATAAATAGTCTGAAAGACTGTTTTGTAAAAAAAATACAGTGCAAAGTATGTTTAACATTAATGCTGTTGCATCGTTTTATTTATAACTACAGCATATTAACAACAGGCTAAATACATTTACAAAGTCTAATGTTTTCAAATGGAGAACATAAATGAGAGGTGAGTCTATCAACTCCCCATAAATATAAGCTTAAATATAAACATTTGTTTTAAACTACAGTTTTAAAAGGTTTATGTGTTTAATAGACCAAAGAGTGAATATTCTCTGGAATATGCAAACATTGTCCAAAAAAAAAAAAAAACATGAATACATCATAGTTATTACAGAGTCCATCTCATCTGGCATGTTATCAGAATTATTAATAATGTTTGTGTCATTCTAGATTATAAAATACCTGACAGAGCGCTGTTTTCATCTGTGCGTTTACACAGAACATCTAGATAGGCCTAATAATTCATTTCCACAGAGCTATAATTATTACGATGTTTATTATATAAATGTTATAAAGCAGACGTTAATATAATTTAAGGTGTTTTAAACGAGTGGGTCTTGTTTAAAGTTACAAACGTTGACCAGCCTATATGGAAGGATATCGCGGACAATTTTCAAAAGGAATTGCAAATGGTATTTGCAATTGCGTTTTCAATTTGTGGACGCATAATATGTGACACAATCCAAACGCAATTGCAAATCGCGCATTACCATTTGCATTTTCGTTTAGGCAAACGCACAATGACTGCCAAATTTCAAATGGAAAAGCAAAGTCTGTTTGCAATTGCATTTCCAATGTCTTGCAAGTTATGACCCTGCCATTTTGGAATAGCAATAGAAAATCACCTATTTGCTCTTTCATTTCCTTCGTGTCCTGCCACAACCTGCACAAAATTCAAATGGAATCGCAATCCCCTTTGCGTTTGCATTTCCGATGCCTAACACAGTCAACTGTCAATCAGGCTTGAGGGCGGGGTTTATTGATGTAGTCGGAAAGTAGGCCACGCCCTCAAGTGGTAGAAAACCAAGGACTTTTTCATCATTATTCATTCCTAAGAACATGGGGAGAAATATCCAATGTGTCTATTTAGCAAAAACAACAAAAAAGTCATAAAACTACTGTGTAGTTTTTTGCACTTCAAACAAAGCCAAATACCTGGAAATAGACTATTTATCACCTGCCAACCAAACAAAAAGAAACCAAAAGAAGACTGCTCTGGTTGCAAGCAAATTGTCAAGAAGCAATTAAGATAGGGATGCTTTAACCGTTGACCAAAAGTAAGAATTTTGACAGATTAATATACAGTTAAACGGTTTAAAATGTGTATATATATTTATTTATTTATTTTTTTAAGGTTTTTATTTTTATTTAATTTTTTTGCTGCATGGTTAAAGCAAAATATGCAAAATTCGGTTTAAAAATCAGTTCAATATATAATATAGGCCTATAATCTTTTAAAATAGGCCTATCCTTTTATTGAACCTGGGGCAAAAAGACATTTTGAAAGATTTCACCAGCTGGTACTTTCGGTTTTGCCGCGGAGATCCTTGTGATAAATAAATGTGTTGTATTTATGATAATCCGTGTAGATTTCAGTTGACGAAAATAAATAATAAAAGCGTGATAAGTCACGAAAGACAACTGAATTACTGACAGGATGCTGTGCGCGTGTTCCGAGCGCAACACGGACAAGCGTGCCCAAACGGCCAAATAAACACAGAAATAGGCTATATCAAAATGCCAAGTCGAGTATTCACATAAATACAGTAGATGTAAGCACTGTGTGCGTGCACTGCACACACACAAATTTATAACCGGACCTCAAAGTGAAAAATTTTAAATTAATCTGATGAGAAAAAAATGCCGGTTCTTTATAAGATTCAATCTGATTTAGTAGTTTTTCGTTTTGTCATCTTAATGTATTAATTATTTAGAATAAGTGAGAAATAGGCTATTTAGTATTTATTTATTTTATGCTTTTTATTTATATTACTTTATTAGGCCTATATATTATTTCAGTTTTTCTCTGTTGTCAGAAACGCTGCAGGTGCGTGAAAATTTGTGTGAATCCAGGTTCTGTTGTTGAGCTGTTCTGTCAAATCTGTTAAATGTCAAAATAAAGATACAAATATAGTTCAATGAATAGGAATAGGCTACATATGATGAAAATAATAATGTTGAATAAAATGAAATGAAGAAGAAAATCAGATCATCAGAGGAGGTAGGCTACGAAACGAACATGAACTGCGATTGAATGTCACTAATGTAGTTTTCTTTTCTTTTTTGATCGCTTGGCTCTTGAGCACAGAATCGTATGGACAACACACAACTCACATCATGTCAAGTTTCTATAGATTTTCTGATTTTAACTCATCATGATAATTTACTGTGTCGGGTGCAATATGATGATATTCGTCTGATATAGGCTATAGCCTACCGAATGCAGTCATGTCACTTTTCTTATTTGCTGTTTTTTTTTCTGGTTGCAGGTGAACATACAATCAGTTCTGCATTTTGACTTTGTTTGAACTAAAGAGTTTAAACTTGTTTTTTATTACAAAAATAGCCAAATCCCCCGTTTTCCACCACTTGAGGGCGTGGCCTACTTTCCGACTACATCAATAAACCCCACCCTCAAGCCTGATTGACAGTTGACTGTGTTAGGCATCGGAAATGCAAACGCAAAGAGGATTGCGATTCCATTTGAATTTTGTGCAGGTTGTGGCAGGACACGAAGGAAATGAAAGAGCAAATAGGTGATTTTCTATTGCTATTCCAAAATGGCAGGGTCATAACTTGCAAGACATTGGAAATGCAATTGCAAACAGACTTTGCTTTTCCATTTGAAATTTGGCAGTCATTGTGCGTTTGCGTAAACGAAAATGCAAATGGTAATGCGCGATTTGCAATTGCGTTTGGATTGTGTCACATATTATGCGTCCGCAAATTGAAAACGCAATTGCAAATACCATTTGCAATTCCTTTTGAAAATTGTCCGCGATATCCTTCCATAAGCCTATATGCTAGAGCATCAATCTGGTGAGTTGAATGACTGAACGCGACTTCACGAGATGAGCATAAACAGAGAGAGAGAAATAAATTTGCTGCTTTTATTTCCAACAAGCTCTTATTCATGGCTGTTTTATTTAATTCATGTAAAGTTACGTCTTTATTATGACATGACAGATTACCTGACTCTGTGAGTTCGTCTCTATTTTAAGCGAGTTTAAATTACATAACTAGTAGCATCTCATAACATCTTTGTGCATATCTCATTTGTGCAGTACTGGCTGTTATGTTAAATATAGTTTATTCATTAATGGAGGTCAGTTCTCCAACGCAATTCTCAAAACGTACTTTATCGGTGAATCCGACATTACAATACCGATACCCGATTATGGGAAAATGCTTAAATATTGGAAAAAATCCGAACCCTGGCGCGCACCTGTTACAGGTCTGCAAAGAAACAGGCGTCTTTCCAGTGCAACACATTTAATAGAAGAATGTTTCTTTTCTGAAAAGAAGAATGAAAGATACAGTGTCAATTATAAATGGAGCGTCTCAGTTTTCGTATTTCTCTAGTCATTTCTGCACAAACTCTCATTTCTTTAAACATGTCTTATACTCAGTGTCACAATAAACATTCACTTGCTCAATAAACACAAAAGTAACTAAATGTAACTTAGTTTGTACTCTTTAACAATTATTTTGCCTATTAAACTCTCAGTTAAAGCATAAATTACATTCTTTGAATCAGTTCTGATAATTATCATGTTCTCACATGACGCATTTGTCACTCTTATTGTCCGATACACATGAATAGTAACTCATTTTCGCTTCCGTTTACTCCATTACGGTCTTCTGATGCAATTCACACAAAATGGCGGACAATAGTGAACTCCATGTGCTTCACTTAACTCACATTACTCGTCACTGATTTGTGTAACCATTATACAGGCAACAAATTAACTCTCTTTCCAACATATTCTCCTTTCAAACAGTATAAACAGTACACAGTATAGCGATCTCCATTCTCTATGTGAACTATCTATAAATGCTGACAGCGGCTGACTCTCCTCATCCGGGAAGCCCTGATGGTAGGCCTTCCCGTGGTCCAAAACTGAAAACCAAGTGCTTCCACTCAATGCATCCAGCATGTCTTGTATCCTAGGGATCGGGTGGCAGTCCGGCACTGACTTCTGATTTAACTCCCGGTAGTCACAGCATAATCGAAGACTTGGCCCTGATACTGAGACCCAACGTGAGCAAAGACCATGACGGTGGTAACCTGATTTGCAGGCAAGTACACACACTTTCTCCCGATTTTCACCACCCCCACAGTTACCTCTTGCTCCTTACTCCGGATCAGTTTCATCAGTGTGTGTGCCTCGCTGTGGGTGATTGAGAATGCAGAACTCATAGTATGTAGCATTTTTTTTTCTCTATGCCCAGGCGTGCCCTCCATCCTTTTCACTATCTCTTCGATGACATTGTACCCTACAACCCCACATCAGAAAAAGTTGGGACAGTATGGAAAACGCAAAAAAAAAAAAAAAAGAAGTGATTTCTAAATTTACTTTGACTTGTATTTCATTGCAGACAATATGAACACAAAATATTTCATGTTTTGTCTGGTCAACTTCATGTCATTTGTAAATATGCATCCTTTCCTGTCATTCAGACCTGCAACACATTTCAAAAAAAGTTGGGACAGGAGCAATTTAGGGCTAGTAATGAGGTAAAATGGTTAAATAATGATGTGATTTGAAACAGGTGATGTCGACAGGTGATTGTAATTATGATTTGGTACAAAAGCAGCATCCAAGAAAGGTCTAATCCTTTAGGAGCAAAGATGGGCCGAGGATCGCCAGTTTGCCAACAAATACGTGAGAAAATTATTGAAATGTTTAAAAACAATGTTCCTCAAAGAAAGATAGGAAGAGATTTGGATATTTCACATTCAACAGTGCATAACATAATTAAAAGATTCAAGGAATCTGGAGGAATTTCAGTGCGTAAAGGACAAGGGCACAAGCCTAAGCTGAACAACCGTGATCTCCGATCCCTCAGGCGGCACTGCATCAAGAATCGCCATTCATCTATAAGCGATATCCCCACATGGGCTCAGGACTACTTTGGCAAACCTTTGTCAAGTACCACAATACGTAGTTACATCCACAAATGCCAGTTAAAACTGTACTGTGCCAAAAGGAAGCCCTTTGTTAACAGTGTCCAGAAGCGCCGTCGACTTCTCTGGGCTCGGAGGCATCTGGGATGGACCATCACACAGTGGAAACGTGTACTGTGGTCAGATGAATCAGTATTTGAGGTATTTTTTGGGAGGAAAGGACACCGTGTGCTCCGGACCAAAGAAGAAAAGGATCATCCAGACTGTTACCAGCAACAAGTCCAAAAGCCAGGGTCTATCATGGTATGGGGTTGTGTCAGTGCCATTGGCAAAGGTAACTTGCACTTCTGTGAAGGCACCATTAATGCTGAAAAGTACATAGAGATTTTGGAGCATAATATGCTGCCTTCAAGAAGACATCTTTTCCAGGGACGTCCATGCATTTTTCAACAAGACAATGCAAAACCACATTCTGCACACATTACAAAGTCCTGGCTGCGGAGGAAGAGGGTACGGGTACTTGACTGGGCTGCCTGCAGTCCCGACCTGTCTCCAATAGAGAATGTGTGGCACATTTTGAAGCGCAAAATGCGACAACGAAGACCCGTACTGTTGCCCACCTTAAGACTTGTTTGCAGGAAGAATGGGACAAAATTACACCTGAAACACTTCATCACTTGGTGTCTTCAGTCCCTAAACGTCTTTTAAGTGTTGTGAAAAGGAATGGCAACATTACAAAGTGGTAAATGCTTTACTGTCCCAACTTTTTTTGAAATGTGTTGCAGGTCTGAATGACAGGAAAGGATGCATATTTACAAATGACATGAAGTTGACCAGACAAAACATGAAATATTTTTTGTTCATATTGTCTGCAATTAAATACATGTCAAAGTAAAATTAGAAATCACTTCTTTTTTTTTTTTTTTTGCGTTTTCCATACTGTCCCAACTTTTTCTGATGTGGGGTTGTATAATTGGGTCCTCAGCTACTGTAGGATCACTGGACACTAGCATGGGTACCTTTAACAATGGTGCAGGTAAGGGTCCTCCATCCAGCTGGAAATTTATCTCCACCCATCCAATGAATGGGACTTCTGTGTTGTTCGCCGCCAGACCAGTCAGGGTTGCCTCTCCTAACAGCTCTTCCAAGGGGTGGATGATGGTATCTGGGAGGTGCTGTCGTCGCCAAGCATCATTCACAATGCTAGCTTGCGCCCCTGTGTCCCACAGCGCCTCCATCGGCTGACCATTCAAGCAGTAGTTGACCAAGCAACGCTTCCCGTTCAGTTTAATGAGCTGTGATTCATGATGAGGTGGGAGATACTTCACAGTACAAAGGTTGGTAGAGGCTTTTACTGAAGTTGAATTAAATGTGCAGGTATTTGACATGGCTATCTGAGATGGTTGATTATTTTTTAGGCAGCCCCCAGCAAGTATAGGTGATGAGGATTGGGACACTTCAGGAAGGACTACTGATGGCCCCGTCTCAGGAGTCCATGGTCGTTTCCCGACTGTGAGCTCTGTCCTCTGCATCCACGTGAGAAATGGCCTGTTTGTCCACATTTGTAGCAGTGTTGACAGTTTTCACCTACTTGCTCTTCCCTACATTTCTTACAGCCTCGCCGTCGTTCTTCTTTGTACCGGGGTTGGAACATCTTACTTGCTTCCATTGCCGCTGTCATCATCTGTCTCATTTCAGCTCTCAGCTCCTCAATGAGCTTCTGAGTGTCTGGAGCCTCATTACTGAACTTATGGCATTCTTTAAATTCCTTTCCTTTTACAGTTTTGACAGCCATTGCAATACCAGGCTCTTTCCCCAGCTGCACACCCAGGGCAGGTGAGTTCTCGGATCGGGGTTCGGTATGGAACTCGTGTATGCGGGGAGTTTTAGCTGAATGGAGCCTTTTGAGTTTCTCCTGCCGCTCACCATCCAGCTTAGCAGCCTCATTCACCACCTCAATAAGCTCTTCATCCGTTGTCCTGATGTTGTTGAGATAGGGCTGTATCTGGAACTTCAGAGAGTCACTTATTAGTCCAGTTTCAATTGAGCACAGAAATTTAAGCTGGATGGTATCTCTACTATAGCGGTCATCATCGCCATCCTCAGCTTTCCATAGTAATTTCTCTTTCAATTAAATTGCTCTGAAGATAAAATTCTGAACTGACTCTCTGGGTTCTTGGGATATGTTTATGAGCTGGTGGTACAGAGCAGTGGTGCTGTCAACTTTATAGTGGCCCTTTAAGATGATGGATAGTGACTGGAGTGTCAGCCCACGCTTAATCTCCAACATATCTCTCAGAGGTAACCCTGGAGTGACTGCCCTGACCACAGCCTCTACTATTTCAGTCTCAGAGTGGCCCTTTTCAAATCCCACTTCCATCTGGCGAATTAGACTAGGGTAGGACAGTTTTTCTTTTTGTCCACTTTCTCCTATCTGTCCCCAGATCTTGAATTCTTCAGTCAAATTCTGAGACTGTTCAATCCTCTTATCATGCCTTGTGTTACTTTTAAAAGGCTTGTGACTGTCTATTATATTTTCAGCCTTACAGTAACTTTCCTCCTCTTTTTGTGAGTGGCTAAGATACCTTTCTTCCAGCCCTCTTACTTGAGTTGGTTTCTCTACCATCACTTCCACATCAGTGGTTCCTTGTTTTACCTCATTAATGAATGACAGTAGATCTTTTAAGCGCTGAATGACCTCACTTTCCCCCTCGTTCTCCTGCATTTCGTCCAACATGCTTTCAATTGTCTTGATGAGCCACCATCTGGGTTTACCTGAGGACACATCACATTTCAAGTATCGACAAACCTCTTGCAGATTGCCCTCATCTAACTGCCAGAGTTCGGCGCTCACACAGTCATACAGGTGCTGGCTGTTCTCCATCACTAAGCTCGTCTCTGTATGAAGAGGTTCTGCGTGAACTCTCACGACAGTCATTCTCCATGACACTTGCGTTACATTCACGGGTAGTCAAAACACTCTTTTAATACTCAATAACTACTCAAAACATCAAAACGTCACTGACAAGTGTTCATGAACCCTTTAACTTGTAATATAGGAGGATTTATCTTACTTGAAAAGAAGAATGAAAGATACAGTGTCAATTATAAATGGAGCGTCTCAGTTTTCGTATTTCTCTAGTCATTTCTGCACGAACTCTAACGTTACACACGTTCGAGTAGATCTTGGCGAGAGCTCCCCCTAGCGGTCTGGCTCTATTATGACGCTGTATAGACACAAAAATGAATGCATTATTACTGCTCACTCACAAATCATAAACAAGAGTCCATGAAACACAAACACTCTGGATAGATTACTAAATGTATCACTTTTAGAACGTTTACATGGGGGTCTGCTGTTTTCATGTCTAATTTTACATGTTTAATTTTACATAGTGCCACACACCAAACAAGCGGACTGAGACCGCTGCAAAGATCAGGGGCCTCATTTATAAACGTTGCGTACGCACAAAAGAAGCCGTACGCCGCTCTCTACGCAATAATTGGTATTTATAAAAAGCAAACTTGACGGGAAAATGTGCGGTCCTTCACGCAAGCTCTGACCTAGGCATACGCACAAAAACGGGTGAAATGAGAAATGGCGACACCGTCGGCAGATGGAAGAATCACGTGAAAGTGTGTGAAACTGTAGACCGTTGTGTAAAAGAAATGGCAATACTGCCTCTCATAAATAACATGAAGACTTCACAAAGCAAGTCTTACAATTAACAGCGTACACGAACACCCGTTTGATCAATCTGCAGTGTAAAACAAACAAAATCAAACGAAAATTACAACAGAAATGCAAATTAACACATATTTGCAAAAATAAAAGTTAAATAATTTCTGCAATAATATTGGCATGTTATGCAATTCATCCTCATAAATAATATGGTTAACAGAACAAAATAATGTACAAAACTGATATTCTCGTCAATGTCCGTCTGGCGGAGCAGATATAGATGCAATTAGATAGACAGATAGATAATTAGGCAGATAGATAGATAGATAGATAGATAGATAGATAGATAGATAGATAGATAGATAGATAGATAGATAGATAGATAGATAGATAGATAGATAGATAGATAGATAGATAGATAGATAGATAGATAGATAGATAGATAGACATCCTATGTTTCATCCGTACGCCACTTCTGACGCAAATCCTACGCAAAGTTTTATAAATGAGGCCCCAGGTCTCGGCCCGCTACCAAACGAACTCTGCTGCAGTTCGACTGAAATATGAATGCAACACAGACCAAAGACATGTAAACAAACCAAAAACAGGACATGATGTCACACGATGCAAACCTAAAAAGGACAGAATGCTCAAAAATACCTTTTTTTTTTTTTTTTTGTCATAGTCTTGATATTGCCCATCACATTTTGGTACAGGCATCAGAACCACGTCTCCTCACAGCAGATCTTTGTTTGTGTGTGTGACAGAGGGATTCCTGCTGCTGCTTTGACTCCTTTACACATTTAAGCTCTTCACAAGTTCTCAGCTGGTCAAAATACCATATGGTCAAAATCATATATACATCATATGGGCATGTACAGTGCGTTTTTAGTAGGCCATGTCATGCACAAAACGCTGCAAAAGACATGAGCGCATTGGTTAAAGAAGCGCATTTACATTGAAAAACAATGAAGTGGAATGGACAAGCACATTCTGTGAACGGCCCTATGTTTTTGTAAACCTAGAGGAAACAGTAACAGTTCTTCAAACTCTTTTTTGACAGGCAGTATTTGCATTTGAATTGTGTTTTGATGACAGACTGACTTCATCATATCGACCTTCTTTGACTGTGGTCTTTATGACAATCCCCCACAGCCCATTAATTTCACCCCCTCTGTTTCTAAGGTTATTTCCCCAAAGAATTAAATTACCTTAAATTGTATTTGCCTGCTTGCATTGCATGCTGGGAATCCTCACAGATTGTTGTGTGATATCTTGTGAGTGATGAAATCAGATAGATTGAGGGTGAGTCACTCACTCGCTCGGGTCGCCATAAAATTAATGAACTACGTCTGAATAACGATCCTGTCTTCTTCAGAGTCCCACCTCTTATAATTGACATCTAAACTGCTGCCACATCGGTGCAATACCTCAGCAGCATTTGGTGTTGAATTATTATGTTTTTAGCAATATGTACATACTAACATAATAGATGTTGATTCTCTCATCACAGGATAACTCTACTGTAACTGTTCTCATCATCAAATAAATTAGACTGATCTTCTTTTTTTTCTTTTTTATTTATGTTTTGTTGCATCTTACAACTTTTTTATGTTTATTCCTTACCTATCAATCAGTTTCGGTGGCCACCTTCAGATACAAAAATTCATAGCAGGTGAAATATGAAAATGGACTTTCAGGATGAAGGCTGACATACTTCAATATTTGAAACAATATGATATGATAATACTGTATTTGAAATGTTCTTTTTTTTTTAAAATGTTCAGCTACATTCACAGTGGCTATCTTCACAATTATTCAACAAACAATAAACAGATTGTTAAACAAAATAACTCAATCCTCACCTTATACCTTACAATCACGTAATCTGAATATCCCACATTAAATATTACTCACACACTTGAAAAGTCACAAATAATAGGTATGAATGGGTTTTTTCACCACATAGGAGTGAATGTAGTTTACGTAATTTTTCATAATTTGTTTTACATACATTTAACATACACACATTAATTTAACATAACACATTTTTATTTTACCATTCCAGTGATCATGAATTTGAACGTGTAAATGTGCCTAACTGTGGCTTGTAAAATTCTGAGAAATGTTCACAAATGAAAATATTTAAAATGTTGGATTTAAATTCCTAAAAATGGTTGCATAACTTGGTAATGGACTGGCATCCATTCAGGGTTTTACATAAGACAAGAGGTTTGGAAAATGGATATATATATTTTTTTTATGGTTTGTTGGTTGTGAAACTAAATGAAATTACAAGGCACATGACAAAACATGTGGTTTCTAGGACATATCAGTTAAACTATCAGTATTCCACACATTATCCGTGTTTCATTTTTTGTTATATTGGCAGATAAATTATTTAAGAATGAGCCCTTTAAGTCACCTTATAATATCACGAGACCAAGCCCAGAAGAAGAGAAATATTAGAAAGAAATTGTGTTCAATTTTTAATGGAAGAGTTTCTTAATATACAATTGTCTGACTCAACATTTTGCCCACCCTTGTCTAAAGAGGACCATATAAATCAATAACTATGGCATCCTTCATCTCTCCAAGTCAATTTTGAAGTCACCCTCTGTTAATACAGCAT
Source organism: Gobio gobio (assembly GCF_949357685.1). Classification (NCBI taxonomy): domain Eukaryota; kingdom Metazoa; phylum Chordata; class Actinopteri; order Cypriniformes; family Gobionidae; genus Gobio; species Gobio gobio. The sequence goes on along the minus strand of NC_137118.1, from coordinate 22,908,880 downwards.
TCTTTTTATTTAGAACACATACCGGCCCATTTAGGCATTCAATTAAATCAAACTGAATTTGCAAAACTATGCATGCAAACAGACAGGTGCCTTCATAGTCAAGTCACCTTTTTTTATATAGCGCTTTTTACAACACAGATTGTTTCAAAGCAGCTTTACAGTGACAACAGGAAAATAATGCAACAAAGTTCACATGAGTGTTTAGGGACAGGTCCACCATCTGATCTGGATCCGGCTCGGATCCGGCTGACTGCAGTAAACCTCGGGATAAACAGAAAGACTAATATAAGCGTAGATGCCATTCTTCTTGTAACGAGTACATCGGATGTTATAGGAAGTGTTCCTGGTTCCGGCTGACCTATAGTTAATGCAGCCTAACAATCATTTAACTGATTTGAATAATATAAATTGTTAATGTTATGTGTATGCCATAGTAAAGAAATTAGTTTTTAGTCTCGATTTAAACTGACCGAGTGTGTCTGCTTCCTGAACAGTGCTAGGAAGACTGTTCCAAAGTTTAGGTGCTAAATAGGAAATGGATCCGCCGGCAGTTGATTTTGATATTCTAGGTATTATCAACTGGCCAGAATTTTGAGACCACAATAGACATGAACGAGTATAATGCATTAAGAGCTTGCTCAAGTATTGAGGAGCTAAACCATGTAGTGCTTTGTAAGTAATTAGCAAGATTTAAAATGTATACAATGTTTAATAGGGAGCCAATGCAGTGTTGATAGAACTGGGCTAATATGGTCATACTTCCTGGTTCTAGTAAGAACTCAAGCTGCTGCATTTTGGACCAGCTGGAGTTTGTTTATTAAGTGTGCAGGGCAACCACCCAGAAGATCATCACAATAATTTAGCCTTGAGATAATGAACGCATGAACTAACTGTTCAGCATTTGTCATTGAGAGCATTTGTCATAATTTAGATATATTTTTAAGATGGAAGAATGTGGTTTTACAGATGCTAGAAACGTGGCTTTCAAATGAAAGATTGGTATCAAAGAGCACACCCAGGTTCCTAACTGACAACGAAGACTTGACAGAACATCCATCAAGTGTTAGACAGTATTACTAAGTGCATAGGTTTTTGTCCAATAATTAGAAACTTTTTTTTTTTTTTACATCAGCTATGCATTCTGTTAATCTTGTGAATTGGTAAGTTTTGTCAGGGCACATATGCATCTGCTTACATATGCTATCGCTGGTATCTGCTTCTTCTCCTGTGTTTTGACCAGGAGATTCAGTACGCTTTCAGAAGATGCGTAATAGCGCCCCCTACCATATAACAGTGAAAACATGGATAACCGGAAAATTCAGTCAATGGAGGGGAAAGAGTAAAGTAGATTTGAATGGCGGGGAAAGAGTACAGCAGATTTGAAGAAAATTCCTATGTACAACACAAAAATTCCATATGCCAACACAAAAATTCAGATACTAAGAATCGGGAACATCTGTTTTCTTTATAAGTCAATATTTTCAAACAATGTAAGTTTATAAGACAGTATGTAAAACTTTGTGGGAAAAAAATATAGATTTTTTTTGACTACTGAATCAAAAGATTAAATACAACCAAAAGCCAAGTATACTTAGAATACTTAAAATATATTTGTGACCCTGGATCACAAACGAGTCATAAGTCGCACAGGTATATTTGTGGCAATAGCCAACCATACATTGCATTAGAGATGCGCGGATGGGCTATTATTTCATCCGCAACCGCATCACAAAACTCATCATCCGTCCGCCATCCATCCGCACCAATGTTTTTGACCAATTTTCAAAACCGCACCCGCCCGCCATCCGCTGATTGGGCGATGCAAGGCGCTGCTGATGACAGCCGTGAGACTAGAAAGCTTTCAGAATATCAGCAGTGAACTCCGTCTCCAATCGACGCACAGGGACAAAAATAAATAAATAGCCTAAATTAAACGCACTGTACTGTACAATATTTTCATTGTAGCCTAATAGAAAACGCATTTTGGCACATCATTTCAACATGCTGCTATTTAGCCTACTACTAAATGTCCATTTTACTTTCTTATTTTTTTGTTTAAAAGAAGTATACATATAGCACACTTTAATAAACTTATTTTTCGTCAGGAGAAACATTCTGGAAAGTGGGCCTTTAGGCTGCCCTGCAGTGGAACCACATTGGATTGGGGTTGATAAATGAGCCGTGGAGAATAGTGGTTCTAAGGAAGTGCACGAGCAATCAGCAAAGTAGCAGAATAAAGAGATTAGCCTGTGGCACATATCAGCCGCTACTAGAGGAAGAGTGCATACATGCACAAGGCAGCAAGCTGAAAAGATTTATTCAATGTTTTTGCTCTAACAGTACTCATCTAGCCCAACAGCAGCTGATCCATTTGCACTGAAGTGACTTTTTTTCTGCTAAAAAGGAAAATGTTTGTTTATGAGAAAATTGAGTTATTTTAGCACACAGCCTCTAGGTGTAACTGGAAGCTGTTAGAATGTGCACTTCAAAAGCTGTGTCAGATTACATTTTGAAATGTCAAACAAAATGTCTTGTCATAAGCTAATTGGGTCTTTTTGTAAAGGATATCACTTTGGAGTTTCACACATTTAGACTTTAAAAGTAGACAAGGAGTTATGCTTACTACCATGCATTCAAATGCCATCGTAAATCTTTGATATATCTCTGCTGACACATCACAACTATTGCAAATATCGGTGATTACTTGGAGGTCACGACAATGAGCTATTCCAAATCCAAGGGAACATTCTGAGCCCAAAAGGCTTTTAAGTTAATTGCTTTTACTCTCTTCCATCCAATTTTCACACAATTAATGACAGTGCCGTATGACAGTTCTCGATACAAAACATGCTTATAAAGCTAATTAGATATTATGTTTTCAAGTTAAGCATATAAGGGGAAATGCCTTTTCTCACAAAAAAGATTGAGTGGCAAAAATTGTGGCACTTTGATGTACAGCTTCTTAGTCTTTAAAAATGTTTGTTCTGCAGGTGGTGATTAATTAAAAATAATACGCAGATATCATACCACACAGTTAAAAAGAATATAAACTCAATGCCAACTTAGTGGGAGGTATAAGAAGAAAGCAAAATGGTGGATAACCAGAGTGATATTTTTTTTTGTATTCAATGTCATGACCAGCCTATTAATATACTTTAAGTAGCCTTGAATGATACACTGGAAAGTTCTGCATATGCTCTAATTGACGACGGCAAAATGAAAGAACATCGACGTAGCTGGAAAATTTCCATAATGACCAATGCAATCTACCAAGAGCAGCGTGTTAAATTGGGCGGTAAATAATACCAGAAAATTTACTAGTGCAAACCTTAGTAAATCACCTTGCATGATTCATTAAAAAAACTCTCCTCCCATAAATTCCTATGCAATAAGCAAAAATAACACTGTCCACGACTTTTCAGTGCTATATTTTCACAATCCTGACAGTAGATTTTTAACAGTAGGTTTGCGCTAGCGCAAGCTGTTAGTAAATCTGACCCTAAAACTATCCACCTTTTTCCTAATTCCTAATCAAATGATTACAAATCATAAGGTTGTACTACAAATAATCCTTATCCGTCAGTTTGACTTAATGAGCTGTAAAATGTCCTTCGTGTTCTCATGTTCAGACTTCAAGAGAATAACATATTGCTTGGTATTTTAATGTGACGTGCTACGAGAAGAATATCAATGGCAAGAGCTATTTTCAGTCGCTGCGTCCTTTTCCTCCTGATTAAACAGTATGAAAAAGAACAACATATACGGCGCATTTGTGGTCTGCTCACCCGAATTAATTGACAGTATGTAACAAGTAGATCCACTGGAGGCAAGTGTTTTGAACCCATGTGCAGCATTAACAATAAACAAAACTTAAAACAAAGACTTGGCTTAACTTGGTCAAAACATAAAACACAGTCATGGCATGGCTAAACAAAACTCACCACCAGCAGGTTACAACGTTAATAACAGACAAAGACCCATGGCAAACATGAGGGCTTAAATACACACACAGACTAATGACAAGACAAGTGACACCTGTGAACAGTGATTAAACAATGAACCAATGACAGGACAAGACACAAGATCACATGAGGGCATGGGAGTCACATGACAAGACCAGGAAGTGCATGACAAGACTGTGAACATGACACTAAAACAAAGCAAGAACATGATAAACTAAAACATGAACAAGGAACAATGAACATGAACCAACACCAAAACACCATGTGACAGATCCCCCCCTCTATGGGCGGCCCCTGACGCCCAAACAAAACCAACACTTCAATGGCCTAATAAAGAGTCCAAACCAAAAAAAAAGTCTTGGGGGGCGGTCTTGGGGGAGGGATGGTGGGCCAGGCCCGTGCAGGGGCACCGGACCCAGACATGACATGGCCGGGCCTGGGAGCGTGGGCGGACCAGGACCCTGTGGCGTGGGCGGACCTGGACCCTGTGGCGTGGGCGGACCTGGACCCTCAGGCGTGGGCGGACCTGGACCCTCAGGCGTGGGCGGACCTGGACCCTCAGGCGTGGGCGGACCTGGACCCTCAGGCGTGGGCGGACCTGGACCCTCAGGCGTGGGCGGACCTGGACCCTCAGGCGTGGGCGGACCTGGACCCTCAGGCGTGGGCGGACCTGGACCCTCAGGCGTGGGCGGACCTGGACCCTCAGGCGTGGGCGGACCTGGACCCTCAGGCGTGGGAGGACCTGGACCCTCAGGCGTGGGAGGACCTGGACCCTCAGGCGTGGGAGGACCTGGACCCTCAGGCGTGGGAGGACCTGGACCCTCAGGCGTGGATGGCCATGGCGGCAACGGCAGTTCACCGGGCCATGGCGGCAACGGCAGTTCATCGGGCCATGGCGGCAACGGCAGTTCATCGGGCCATGGCGGTAATGGCGGTTCAGGGGGCCACAGAGGCGTGGCCTTCATGGCCTCCATGCACCCCTTGCCCCCCCCCAAAATTTTCTTGGGCGGGACAGCGGGCCGTGGGCTGGAGCCTGGACGGGGCCGTGGGCTGGAGCCTGGACGGGGCCGTGGGCTGGAGCCTGGACGGGGCCGTGGGCTGGAGCCTGGACGGGGCCGTGGGCTGGAGCATGGACGTGGGCTGGAGCATGGACGTGGGCTGGAGCATGGACGTGGGCTGGAGCATGGACGTGGGCTGGAGCATATGACTCTGGCTGGGTTGTGGTGAGTACTGTGGGACAGTGGAGCTCCTCTTCTGCAAAACCCACAGTGAACGAGGAATCACTCAGCAGAAGTGCAAAGTCAATATACTGGGCCAGAGTCCCCGGGGAGTTGCTTTCGGGCATCAAATAGCTTACAACCTCACTAAGTCCATTAAGAAAAATCCCCTTGAGGGCAACATCATTAAATTCCACCTGGCTGGAGAGTCCACAAAACTCCTCAACATAGTCCTCAATGGATCGATGGCCTTGGCGTAGGTGAAGGATGGCAACTGCTGGGTTCATAATGTTGGTCTGTTATTCTGTAACAAGTAGATCCACTGGAGGCAAGTGTTTTGAACCCATGTGCAGCATTTATTAACAATAAACAAAACTTAAAACAAAGACTTGGCTTAACTTGGTCAAAACATAAAACAAAGTCATGGCATGGCTAAACAAAACTCACCACCAGCAGGTTACAACGTTAATAACAGACAAAGACCCATGGCAAACATGAGGGCTTAAATACACACACAGACTAATGACAAGACAAGTGACACCTGTGAACAGTGATTAAACAATGAACCAATGACAGGACAAGACACAAGATCACATGAGGGCATGGGAGTCACATGACAAGACCAGGAAGTGCATGACAAGACTGTGAACATGACACTAAAACAAAGCAAGAACATGATAAACTAAAACATGAACAAGGAACAATGAACATGAACCAACACCAAAACACCATGTGACACAGTATATCCCATGAAAAATTAACTGGAATGCACTAAGAATCTCTCCTTTTTCTCCCTAAATCCTCACATCTCTTTCCAAGTTTGTTTTCACACGCATGCTTTAAAATGTCATTTTCTCCCTTTTTCACTTCTTAGCTCTATTAGTTTACTGGAATGTTTCTAAAGCAAGTAAATAACAGAAATCACTTTGAATTGTTATCACTCAATGTTCCGGTTGATTAACATTTTTGATCGAAGCAACGTGTTACATAAGACAGACATACATTACTACAGTGATATTGGTGTATTGTCTGTTGCAGTAATTTGTTGGATGGTTGAGGGTTGGCGAGTAGAATAATGTAATCTCATTGTACCCAGTCTTTGAAAATGCTTATTGAGAGCGAATCTTTCACTGATTGTTTAGTTTAACGGAAGTTACTCCCATAATTCATGCAGAGCATTATAGAGTTATGATAGTTTATTTGCAGGTTACATTATACTCGCGCTATTGCTAGCTCACAGTTACCTCCAAAATATATTCCTATATAGTTTCCTCAAATTATTTCAGTTAGATTACTCATTGGGTTTTAGTAGAAGTGTAAAGATTTTCACCCAAAATTTAATTTGAAGTATTTTAGACATCTTCTGCTTTTAACACATCATTTCATATAAAATTAGATTAATAATAATGGCAATGACGCACATAACGTAGCTCATAAAATAGTGTCAAAAGCTGTATCCGTTTCCAGATTTTGGTCCAAAATAAGCCTCTATTTTCTTTCTTACACTTACAGAAAGTATCTAATGTTAGTTCCTGTATAATTAATCTTTCAACATTGATCACTTCCAAGATGACTCGATTAATGTAATGGATGACATTGTAAAAAACATATAACCAATAGACATATAAACAGTAAAGATCGCATTGAATATGTACGTATACTTAAATATTTCTTTCATTAGCATAGTTTGTCTCCATTCTCTTGAAAAAAAAAAAACCCTGCAAAGACGTAAAAGATGTATTTGCACTTGCCCAAATCATACATTTTACAACTGCCATCCAATGGCCATGACTGTGAATACTTCATCTGGAAATTGTGCTTTTCTGCCTTGCCTCTGACAGGTACTGTACCTTCCTTTTTTGTGTGTCTGGATATTGTTCAACATTTCATGCCAAGACACATAATTCCCATTGCTTGTACATGTTGTTCAGCTGTTCCCTGAAGAACCAGCCCCAGTAGAATTGGCAAGGAGGGTTTTATTAGACTGCAGTCAACTTAGAGTATATCCAGTACCCTAGAGCATCAGTGGAGGATGTAGTATTTTCTGAGGTTACTCATACAATTGGTCAACATCAGGGCCGGTTCATGGTCCTTGGCCCTAGGGGCTCTTGATGGTTCAAGGTTCCTTTGGAAATCTCAGGCAGCAAAGCTTTGGAGGGGCTTGGATAATAATCCAGCCTTGGTCAATATTATTTTATAAATAAACCTCTATTTATGTCCTCCCAATGTATGTCCCAAACCTAGGACAGTGAAGGGAAAGACACAAATAACAGAATGCAGAACGGATTTTATCAGTTCAATCACCCCAGCATTAACCCAGCCTCACCTGCTCTTGGCACCCTGTGTACACCGTGTGGCCGGCCAGTTTTCTACAGTCTCATTGAACATCTGCCATCCAGAGAATGGCAAGTAAACATTGGGGTTATTTGACTGCTCCTGCTGCTATTTCTGCTGGGTGGGACTGGCCTGGTTCCAAGAGATATGCAAATCATGACTGCAGCAGAAACAACAATGAAGTGGCTTCCCAAGATTAAGAAAAATACCCAACTTCATCTGGTACTCCTCTGTGCAGAGATTGATTGAGAGGATGAGAATCATTTTCATAATATTGATGTAGGATGTGATCTGTTGATGCAGGTGATGGATGGAGGATGTTTGGAATGAGAACAGCATGAGGGTGAATGGTTAAAGTACAAAACTTCTCATGTCAAGTTTTCAAGAGGCATATCACTCAAAATTATCGATTTGTTTTTATGCCAAAAATCATTAGGATATTAAGTAAAGATCATGTTCCATGAAGATATTTTGTAAATTTCCAACCGTAAAAAAAAGAATTATTAGTAGTAATATGCATAGCTTCATTTTTGCACCCTCAGATCCAGATATTCAAATAGTTGTGTATCGGCCAAATAATGTCTTATCCTAACAAACCAAACATCAATGGAAAGCTTATCTATTAAGCTTTCAGATGATATATATATATATATATATATATATATATATATATATATATATATATATATATATATATATATATATATATATATATATATATATATATATATATATATAAATTGACTTATGATGGTTTTGTGGTCCAAGGTCACATATTATGTGTCTTTAACTAAATATAAACCTGCATCTAATTACATCTACCATGTAATTTTTAATATAGGTATGTGGTAAAGCCATGTAATGTAAAACGGGATTAGGCCATCCTTTAATGTAATTATATTAAATGACCAAATGATGCCAAAAAAAAAGGATACAAGGACTGGCTGAGCTTTAGTAGAGAAGAAAGTGTTGTCGCTATGTCTCTCCGTTACTAAAAATTCATTTGTTTGACCTTCCTAAGGCTGAAAAACTTAGTGGTTAAAATTGATTTTAAACACTGTTCATGAACATTAAACCCTAATCTTTTATCTGTGTGGTGCACATTTTATGGAGAACAGCTTGTTTTCTGTAAGACGGTTCACCGCTCCTTAGGAAAATTAACCATGTTTTTGTGATCAATTACTGTTTATATTACCTTAATTTTTTTTTACAAAAAACATACTACTCTAACATCCACAATTACAAAAAACATACAACTCTAACATCCTGTGAAATCTGTGCTTGCAAAGTCTGTGCATGAAATCCGTTCTGCATGATCTTCTTGTTTGTTAACATTGTCAGGGTCTGAATCAGGCTCGAATTGGTATGAAAATTGACAGCACCATTAATATTTACACTAGAGAAGAACTCACAGTTTTTGAACAATAAAGCATGAAAACATAGTCTAGTACAAAACAAAATCAAGACTTTGTAAAAGACCATAACAGGACCCCTTTAAAGGGACTTACCTGCCAATGAAGTGTTTTTTTTTTTTTTAATCCACAATCTTTACCTGCTAAAAGCACATTTTCAGACAACCATAGACAGAGCTCCAAAGTATCCCTTGAGACTTTCTGGGTAGTTTCTGATAGTTCCTCTGTCTAAACCAATTGGGCTGCAGGTGAATGTCTTTTACACTGACAGCAGGTTTTCCTGGCAAAGCAGGAAGCAACTTTGTCAATCACTATACTTGGATGCTGGTAGGCTGCCTAGGGAGGAGCCATTATTGCACAATCCATGCCAACTGTAGAACTTGGACCCACAAGGGTATCTATTTCTGAACATTCTAGGCTGCACATGCCTGGGAAAGGCCCAATTGGGCCAACATCTCTGATTTAAAGGTAGGAAGGAGGACACAAAGAGTAACAGGCTTGCCCTAACTTTACAGTCATGATCAGTATGTTTTTAAGTGACTTGCTTGCTAATGCAGACTGCAGTTTGTTTGCTACATTTGATGATTATTAGAGGGTGGCTTGGATGATCTTTTACATTAGTTCAGGGGTGTCCAAACTCTGTCCTGGAGGGGCACTGTCCTGCAGAGTGTAGCGCCGACTTGCCTCAACACACCTGTCTGGAAGTTTCTAGTATGCCTAGTAAGACCTTGATTAGCTGTTTGTGTTTAATTGGGGTTGGAGCTAAATTGTGCAGGACAGTGGCCCTCCAGGAGCAGGATTGGATACCCCTGAATTAGTTCCTTGATTTAGGCACATTGAGTTGTTATGGCACAACAGGGGGCGCTGTTTTTATGCCAGCATTCGACACACTATTTATCACCCCAAGGGGGATCTAGTTTTAAAAAGGTGAAGAGGAAGGTCTTAGCAGCTGTTGTGTGTATGGAAATATCATCGATCAAGTTGTTATTCTCTGAAAAATACAACCAAGATGGCATTTCTATGCACAGGGGTTGGTGACCTTTTTCATGGTTGCAAAAGAGTTAATTTAAAAAAGAAACAGGCATTTACATTAGATTTTTTTCTTGTTCATTAATCTCTCAAATAGGATGTCAGTGCTCCTTTTGTGCCCACCACTAATGGGTGTTCAATGACTCCTTGAGACTGTCATGCTGCTGTCCATGGTGCTGCAGCATAATTGTCAAGGGACCCAAAATAATGCTGACATACACACAGAGGGCTCATTTTCAAGGTCTCAAGTGTCAGCAGCCTGCCTACGCCTCATCCTATTCATGCTGTCCAGGGCATAAAGGGTGGTTCAAGCTGTTTTCTAATCCAGTCTGGCAAAGAGACAGCTTAGGTTTTCATTTAACAGGATGTGATTGCTTAGAGGATATTTAATGAACATATCCATGCATACTTTATATTGCTTTAACAAGGAAGTTAAATAAAAAATAAAATGAAATAAAATAAAATGTTTAATAATGTCTATAGACAATCCATTTGTGGTTCTGAAGAAAACGTTATATTCTGGGAGAGGAGAGGAGAGGTGGTGGTCCAGTGGGTTAAACCACTTAACTGATATGCAGAAGGTTGCTGGTTCTATCCCAGCGGTCACCACCAGTGTGTCTTTGAGTAAGGCACTTTACTCCACGTTGCTCCAGGGGGATTGTCCCTGTAATAAGTGCACTGTAAGTCGCTTTGGATAAAAGCGTCTGCCAAATGCATAAATGTAAAATGTAAATGTTCTGCTGAGTAATAAAATATTACAGTTTTGCTGCTCCTTGATTCTGCATTGTACATGTCAAAATATCAAACAAAGTCCCCTGTAAAGCTAGACCTCAGAACTACCTAAATCAGGGATGGGCAAACTCGGTCCTGGAGGACCACTGAGTTTAGCTCCAACCCTGATAAAACTCACCTGCCTGTACCTTTCTAGTAATCCTAAAGGCATTGATTAGTTGGTTCGGGTGTGTTTGATTAAGGTTGGAACTAAACTTTGCAAGGCAGTGGCCCCCCAGGACCAAGTTTGCCCATCCCTGACCTAATGCATTTTTTTTTTGTAACTGGTATCAATTAGATTTTTAGTGGAGGCATGTTATCAGTTCCCCTTTTATCAAACACATCTGAATCCAATCATTAGCTCATCAGTGTTGACTCCGACACCTGAAATGGAAGGGTCAAAATATGTACCAACATCCTGTTGGTGTGCCTCCAGGAACAGGGTTGGGAAACACAGGTCTATTGTCAGTTGTGTAATGACATAAAAAGCAGAGCTCACAAAGAAGTCAATTCATTTTTAAAACCAAACAGCTTTCTGTTGGTCAACAAGGCAAATTTGCATAACCAACTTGAACATTGCAAAATCTGCCTGGGGCAAATTTTCGCCCTCATGCAAAATTGCTAAACATATTGATTTCTATTGAAATCCTTTGCCAAACAAAGTTAAATATGTTTGTGCCTTAAGTCCCAACATTACTCTAAATATCAGTAAAGTAAATTTCCAGTAAAACTGAGTTTTGTTCTTGTGTGTCACGTCCATGACTTACCAATGAGGTATGATGTTATTGATGTCACAAGATTTGATTTGGGCATGATGTGATCAATGTTTTGATTTGATTAAACCACAATTTTTGTATGGATTACCTTTAAGTTACTTTTATATCCGTTTTTGAGCTTGAAACTTTTTGACCCCATTGACAGCTTTTGTGTTCCACAAAATAAAGATCTTGCAAATTAACAACAAGAGGGGGTGAGTATATTATATATAGGGGGTGACAATTTTCTGTTTTGCATGAACTATACCTACAAAACAAAGTATTTAATGTAACATTAAAACATTTCTTGATCCCAAGCTACACTATATTGGCAAAAGTTTTGGTACGCCTACCTTTACATGCACATGAACTTTAATGACATCCCATTCTTCATCTGTAGGGTTTAGTGTAGAGTTGGCACACCCTTTGCAGCTATAACAGCTTTAACTTTTGTCATGTCTTTATGGACCTTGCTTCGTGCACTGGTACGCAGTCATGTTGGAACAGGAAGGCGCCATCTCCTTCCCACAAATTTGGGAGCATGACATTGTCCAAAATGGCTTGGTATCCTGAAGCATTAAGAGTTCCTTCCACTGGAAGTAAGGGGCCAAGCCCAACCCCTGAAAAAACACACCATAATCCCCCCTCCACCAAGCTTTACACTTGGCACAATGCAGTCAGGCAAGTACTGTTCTACTGGAAACCGCCATGCCCAGACTCGTCCATCAGACTGTCAGACAGAGAAGTGTGATTGGTCACTCCAGAGAAAACGTCTCCACTGCTCTAGAGTCCAGTGGCGGCGTGCTTTAGACCACTGCATCCAATACTTTGCATTGCACTTGATGATGTAAGGCTTGGATGCAGCTGCTCGGCCATGGAAACCCATTCCACGAAGCTCTCTACATACTTTTCTTGAGCTAATCTGAAGGCCACACAAGTTTGGCGGTCTGTAGCAATTGACTCTGCAGAAAATTGGCGACTTCTGTGCACTGTTCACCTCAGCATGTGCTGACCCCGCTCTATGATTTTACATGGCCTACTACTTTGTGGCTGAGTTGCTGTTGTTCCCAATTGCTTCCACTTTGATATAATATCACTAACAGTTGACCGTGGAATATTTAGTAGTGAAGAAATTTCACAAATGGACTTATTGCACAGGTGGCAACCTATTACGGTACCACTCTTGAATTCACTGAGCTCCACTGAGACCCATTCTTTCACAAATGTTTGTAGAAGCAGTCTGCATAGGTGATTTATTTTATACACCTGTGGCCATAGAAGTGATTGGAACACCTGAATTCAATGATATGGAGGGGTGTCCCAATACTTTTGGCAATATAGTGTATAAGGCATCAGGATCTTGATAAAACACTTTTAAAATAGTCTATTTAAAATCCTGCATTACCTTTAAGGATAGCAGTCAGTCGTCAGCTGTCAGCCGCATGTGACAACAATCTAATGACAGCAGACTGTGAGTTATGCCTCTGGGATCTTATTGCGTTTTTGCCAAGAAATTAGTCTATAAGAAAACTTGATTTGCTTGATTCATTTCAGAATGATGAAACGCCTTGTCAGAGTCCACTCTAAAACATTGTCTGGCACAGTTTGACGTCAAATATCATACAAATTACCCAGATCCTGACTGACACAGTGTTCCTTTGTTCATGTATGCATTAATTTGCTCTTTGGCTGCAGCATCTCTTTAACCTTAAACATGTTTTCTTTTGCTTCCTAACAATGGCATACATTACCATATCCTGATGTAGGTCACTGTCACATCTCAAGTACAAGATTTTATACACTGCACAACTAGATATTTATAGCACAAGTACAACAGTGCATGGACAGATGTCAAACTGTGTATTGCCCATAATTCTGACACCTGTTCGTATGATTTGTGTAAAAAAAACAACAAAAAAAACACCTGCACTCTACTGTCACACACAGTTGCTATTCTCTCATGTCAGATGTGGCGATGGCAGATTTGTGAAGAAATTGCTCCTTTGAGTCAGATCTATTCAGTGAGTTGGTTCATCCAGTTCACCTGTCTAAATGATTCATTCATGAATCAGAACTCCCTGACTCTAAGGGCCAGATTTACTTTACTAAAGCGTGAGAGCGCAATTCCAAAAAGATCGCAGATGCAGCCAGATCATATCCATAATGACCAATGAAATCTACCAAGAGCAGCGTAAATTAGCGTCTGGTTTAAGACATGCTTTTTTGGTCTGTAAATAATAGCACAAATACCAGTAAATTAATGAATGCAAACCTTAGTAAATCACCTTGCATGATTAATTTAAATACTCACCTCCCGTGAATTTTGCATCGGAAATGGACACTCCTACAAATGCATATGATATAAGGTCATCTGCAAAGATAACCCCGTCCAGCGCTAATTTTTCACTGTGCGTCTTTAGTAAATCATCATAGTAGTTTTTTAACACAAAAAGAGGTTCCCTTTCGAAAGGGAACTCGCGCTGCGTCAGCTTGACGCTACGGGGAACGCCTCCAGCGTGACTGGTGCCTGAAATCACAATGAAAAAACTTCAATCCTATTGACCGGCGACAGCCTATGATGTCATCAAGGTGCGACCAGGAAGTATATAAGGGCGCCTTGCCAGCATGACAGTATCTCTTCGTCTTCAGGGACTGTTTTGCCTGTCTTCACGTGAAACGTCTACAAGAAGGATAACAATGAAGTGTGCTGAGAACGCCACTTCTGCAGGTGTGTTTTTGAATGTGTATCTTGCGCTTTGGATACACACACACTTTGCGTTTACTGTCTGGGAGAAGAGCATGCATGAGAGGTTTGCGAACCTCTTGTGAAAGTACTTGTGAAAGTATTTGTGAGCGTTGTCCTCTGGAAACGCTCCGCTCTCGGTGGGACCTCTTCTCGAGGGGAGAGGTTTCAGCATCTGGGAACGGCCACGCTCGAGCTGAGGCTGAGCGGCGTCTAAATACCAAAAGCGCTTCCCAGATGGATCGGGCTCATCGCTTGGAGACAGTTATGGTTCTTGAGGACGATCCAGATCGCGAGAGGCGGACCTCGGAGGAAGGAGCTGGATGTATGTTCCTCCTCCTCGTCTGCTGCTCTTCCACTCGAGCAGAGGATGGGTGAGTCAGTTAAAAATGCTGAAGCTTTTCTTACTATCCTGTCCCATGTACGGGAGTTGCTGGAAGTCATGGAACGCGCTGCGGGTAGACTGCAGCTGCCTTTGCGGCGCGTGAAGAGAAAGGCTGAGCGTCCAAACAGTTCGGACGATCGGTTTCTCTCCGCCCATGACCTCCCAACTCCTGGGAGTCTTCCATTCCTTCCAGATCTCCATCAGCAGATCTCGAGGGAATGGAAGAAACCATACTCAGCCCCGCATCTGTCGACATCGGCGAGCTAGATGTCGCTGATGTCGAGGGACTGCCTGGCTGGGTATGTGTCGATGCCGCCCGTGGAAGAGATGTTATGTTTATCTCGCCTCTGGGCGGCCGGCGACACTGTGGTTCCCACCCTGCCGGTCTAAACGCCTGAATGGCAGGGCGTACATGTCAGTGGGTCGCGCTGCAGCGGCTTTGCACACCACAGCTGTGTTGCAGGCTGTGTTGCAGGCGGACCTGCTGAGGGACCTCGATCAGGGGGGAGGGACCCCCTGAGGCGGTAGTCGAGTCGCGCCGGACCGCGGTTTTCGCTCTCCGGGCCACCGTACAAATAGCGCCGATGCGGCGAGGGTGGCCACGGAGAGACATCTGTGGTTAAACCGTTTGGACATCAGGGAGAAGGAAAAAATCCTTTCTCCCTGATGCCCCGGTTTCGCCATCTGAACTTTTCGGCACCTCCGTAGAGGCGGTGGTGGGAAAGTTCGGAGAGGCGAAGGCGCGCTCGGCGGCATTCAGGACATGCATTCCGCTGAGGTCCGGGACCGCGCCCAGGCAGTCGGGTGTCCCCGGCCCGTCCCAGTCTGAGGGCTGGAGACGGGAATAGCGAGCCAGCGTCGCCTCTCGTGCGCCCCGCCGCGGAGGACTGGGGGAAAGCTCATAATAAAATTAATAGGCCTACACTAAATATTTTTCACTTAAATAATTACCAAATTAAGATGACAAAACGAAAATACACTGAATCCGTTTGAAGCTTTGAAGAACCGGAATCTATTTTTTTTTTTTGTCAAATCCACCAGTCAGGAGCTTGTACTACTGCTGTATTTTTCTGTCGAAATGGTCCCACACAGTAAGCTTTTCCATTGCTTCATTTTGCAAGATATATCTGGTTTGTGGTTGCACATGTCGACGCGCTCCGTGAGTGAACAAATAACGCTATAAAGCATATTTCTTAACCATGAATAAAAAAATAAAATAAAAAAAACCTTAACATTTATACCGTTTAACTGATAGTATTAATCGGTCAAAGTTCTTACTTTTGATTAATGGTTAAATGGTCAATAGCATCCCTACACTGCTGTGGACGTTGTTTACTTCATTAATGTGTTTCCTGTGATAATGGACTGAGGATGGCAGTAGTTTAACCACTGGCTTAACCAGTGGATTCGGTATTCGGCCGAACCCCAAAAATCTGGATTCGGTGCATCCCTACTTAATATAAATTAATGTTAAAACAATAAATTTTAATTTAATCTTTATTTGAATAAAGTTTTTTTTTACATTTAAGTACTGTACAGTTTTAATTTAACTTTTGGGTACAACACATTTATTTACCTATATGTAAGCACAGTGCAGTGTTAATGTGCAATCTGTGTATTTACAAAGTTAAATTGGCTGACAACAATAAATATTCCTATTAGGAATAAACTGCCTTGTTTTTGAACTGTGCAGAGCTGTAGCTGAATAGTTAGGCCTACTACGCTAATGTATTTTAATGTTGGTCATTATGGTGGTACTTGGACAGCCAAATATTTTCTGAGGTGGTACTTGGTATAAAACGTTTGAGAACCACTGGGTTACAATATGCATCACACGAAGGCCGAAACTTAAGAGAAAAAGATGCATTTTCCAAAAATATCTGGATTAATTTAGATGAAGCCTCATAGATATTAAATCCATTCCAACTTATTATTTAAAGGTGCAGTGTGTCATTTGTGCAGCACTAGCATCACAAAATGAAAAATAATGTTTCAGGTTTCCTGAACTATTTCTCCAATCCGCCAATGTTTGGACAAACTCACACCCTTGGTCGAGCCTCCTATATTAGGATTGTCGGGACACCCAAACAAACAAATGTTTTGCACAAAGAGCCACATCATTTTCACTACTCTGGCAACTGAAACCTTAACATAAAATATTGCAAACATCACCTTTAACTTCTTTAACATACATGTGATCTAGTCTAATATATGCAATCCAGTGCCTCTTAATGGGTAACTATTGCAGGAATACCAAATATATTATTATAGAAATAACTATCAAGCCTCAGAGATGCTCACGAGCCAGTCATGCTGACACACAGTTGTTGAATTCACCTGTACACGTGCCACTTGACTGATTTTGACATTTAACTCATAACCCATGGACAGATATCTCGGGAGTATTCTTGGACATGAATCTCTCATAACAAGGTAGCCAATACACATTCAGTCTCCCTGCATACAATGGTTGAGAATCTGAGCCCAGAATCATAACGACCCTGAGCAAAGTTTAAAATCCCATTACAATTCAGCAACGTTTCAGTGGCTCTTATTAGAATTGTGATGACCTTGGGTGTCTCTGGAGAAATACAAGGGCAGACAGAAGCTCACTATGAACTTTCAAAAAATTCTTTGCTTTTGAATAATTCAGGGGTCAAACAAATTTATGAAGCAGAACAGTGGGATAAAGACAATTCAACAAGTTTATATTTAATATTTATTCATGGTATTGCAAAGGTGTAGCATGATATTTTTTTTATTCATACAATGTCTTGAATCAGTATAAAGCAGGAAAAATGGACAAGGGCCAAATTGTGGTGCTAGACAACTGGGTCAGAGCATCTCCAAAACTGCAGCTCTTGTGGGGTGTTTCTAGATTTCAGTAGTCAGTCTCTATCAAAAGTGGTCCAAGGAAGGAACAGTGCTAAACCGGCGACAGGGTCATGGCTCAATGATGCACATGGGGAGCGAAGACTGGCCCGTGAGGTCCGATCAAACAGACAAGCCACTGTAGCTCAAATTGCTCAATAAGTTAATGCTGGTTCTGATAGAAAGGTGTCCGAATACACAATGCATCATAGTTTGTTGCGTATAGGGGCTATCAAGCGTATAGGGCTACTAAGCATTGTTGCAGACCATGTACACCCTTTTATGGAAACGGTATTCCCTGGTGGCTGTGGCCTCTTTCAGATAATACACCCTGCCACAAAGCAAAAATGGTTCAGGAATGGTTTGAGGAGCACAACCCATTTATATATATATATATATATATATATATATATATATATATATATATATATATATATATATATATATATATATATATATATATATATATATATATATATATATATATATATATATATAACCCCAAATCAGAAAAAGTTGGGAGAGTATGGAAAACGAAAAAAAAAAAAAAAGAAGTGATTTCTAAATTTACTTTGACTTGTATTTCATTGGAGACAATATGAACAAAAAATATTTCATGTTTTGTCTGGTCAACTTCATGTCATTTGTAAATATGCATCCTTTCCTGTCATTCAGACCGGCAACACATTTAAAAAAAAGTTGGGACAGTAAAGCATTTACCACTTTGTAATGTTGCCATTCCTTTTCACAACACTTAAAAGACGTTTAGGGACTGAAGACACCAAGTGATGAAGTGTTTCAGGTGTAATTTTGTCCCATTCTTCCTGCAAACAAGTCTTAAGGTGGGCAACAGTACGGGGTCTTCGTTGTTGCATTTTGCGCTTCAAAATGCGCCACACATTCTCTATTGGAGACAGGTCGGGACTGCAGGCAGGCCAGTCAAGTACCCGTACCCTCTTCCTCCGCAGCCAGGATTTTGTAATGTGTGCAGGATGTGGTTTTGCATTGTCTTGTTGAAATATGCATGGACGTCCCTGGAAAAGATGTCTTCTTGAAGGCAGCATATTATGCTCCAAAATCTCTATGTACTTTACAGCATTAATGGTGCCTTCACAGAAGTGCAAGTTACCTTTGCCAAGGGCACTGACACAACCCCATACCATGACAGACCCTGGCTTTTGGACTTGTTGCTGGTAACAGTCTGGATGATCCTTTTCTTCTTTGGTCCGGAGCACACGGCGTCCATTCCCCCCCAAAAAATACCTCAAATACTGATTCATCTGACCACAGTACACGTTTCCACTGTGTGATGGTCCATCCCAGATGCCTCCGAGCCCAGAGAAGTCGACGGCGCTTCGGAACACTGTTAACATAGGGCTTCCTTTTGGCACAGTACAGTTTTAACTGGCATTTGTGGATGTAACTACGTATTGTGGTACTTGACAAAGGTTTGCCAAAGTAGTCCTGAGCCCATGTGGTGATATCGCTTATAGATGAATGACGATTCTTGATGCAGTGCCGCCTGAGGGATCGGAGATCACGGTTGTTCAGCTTAGGCTTGCGCCCTTGTCCTTTACGCACTGAAATTCCTCCAGATTCCTTGAATCTTTTAATTATGTTATGCACTGTTGAATGTGAAATATCCAAATCTCTTCCTATCTTTCTTTGAGGAACATTGTTTTTAAACATTTCAATATATATATATATATAAAAAATTTTTCTAATTCATTATATTTTACATCGTATTTTCCCCTGTGATGGCAATTACTCAATTGCTCAATTTGAGTCCCAGAAGTTAACATGCAGGTTTCTTTTTTCTCAGGCTTGATTACATACAAGAAGAAAAGTTACATGCATCCCTTAAATATCCAAGGGGTAATTTACATTCGAAATCAATAGACAGTGCTGAAGGCACTTCCTGCTGAAAGCATTTAGATTCAGATGCCAATAAATGGCAGTAAAATGATCATCACACAGATTTTTGCCTGTCTCTTAGAAAAATAACTGGCAAGGAGTTTTCATCACAATCCAGCAGACATTTCGTTTGATATTAATCTTGTTTCGAGGGATCAATATGCTCTAAAAGCAAATTGGCCTGTGCCTTTAATCACCCTGAATGCTGCAAGTTGCTTAAAGCCCAATTATGCTGGTGATGCATGTTTGTATAAAAGCTTCCAGATTTAAAGGCCAGTTTTCAACAGCTGTGTTGTGTTCATACAAAGATGTTTTTTTTCCTGTTTGCAATGTTCTAAATGCAAAGTAGTTATTTTAATTAAACATACAGAATGTCATAGTCTATTTGTGTAAGGCTGTTCACACTGCAAATAACTGGAATCCAACATTGAATCTCAGAAAAAAATTTGATGTCTGATGTGTTCTTGCTTCTGCGTTTGATGTTTCTTGTTTGATGTTTCTTGCTTCTGTACATTGACAAACTTCAAACTTCATTTTTTTCTCCTCTGCTTTAAAAAAATACTTTCAGAAACTATTGCAACAGATTTTTATTTTTTATTTTCCCTCCTTCAAATGAATTGCATTTGTTGAAAAGAAGTTGCATGTAAAGCACGTGTGAAATCTGTCCAATAGTGTGATGAGATGTCAGAGGTGGGTGACGTCACGAACCAGGAAACTATAAAGCCTGTCCAAACAGTGCAACGCTAGCTTCTAAAGTGGATGAAGCAAGTCACTGACCGGTACGCAGGAGGTATGGCAATGCGACACAGCTCTCGTTCCCTCTTCAGGGAACCAAGGTTACAGTTTTAACCGAGCTTTCCCTTTCAAGGGAACTCCCGCTGCGTCATTGACACTTTGGGAACGTCTATACCCATGTCGCCATATTGACCAGTGCCTGTCCAGTGAATATGTCAACTAAGATGAAAGCACCCGGGCCCTCAGTGTAGAGCTCAGGTCAATGTCATAAAACCTCACAAATGTGTGTGGCAAAGACCAGCCTGCCACATCACATACATCCTGAAGTGACTCTCCTGATACTAAGTCTTTAGAGGCAGCCATACTCCTAGTAGAATGGGCCCAGATTGCTAACGGAGTAGGTAATCTGTCCAACTCATAAGCAAGAGAGATTCAACTTTCCTTTTGCTCATTCTTTGCTTAGATGCTGATGACCCCTTGACACCATATCTAAAGACCTAACTGGGCAAAGCAGATAATTTCTTTCCTGGTCCTAGTTTACAAATGGAGGAGGACAGAAAGCCTGCAGCACAATAGACCTGGCCACATTAGTGGGGAGTTTAGGAACATGCCCCGGTCTACGGTGAAGGAACGCCTTAACCATACCCTGTGCAAATTCTAAGCAAGATGGGGCAACCTACAGAGCTTGTAAATCTTCTATCCTTTTAAGAGAAGATATAGAACGAGGAGGAATGAGAGGAATGTCTTAAGAGTCAAAAACTTGACTAGAAACTCTTTAATAGGCTCAAAGGGAGCCAGGGATGACGTACCACGCAAAAGAATATGGTAAGCAGCTATGGCAGCCACATAAACCTTCAAAGTGGACGGCGATAACCCTGCAGTAAATTGCTCTTCCAGGAACTCCAGTACTGTACCAACCAGGCAGATAGCTGGGTCCAACTGATGACAACTGCACCAAGAAGTGAAAACTCTCCATTTCAGGGCATACAATTTCCTCGTGGAGGGAGCTCTGGGTTGAAGAATGGTCTTCACAACCTCAGTTGAGAGACCTGATTCTCCTCAAGGGCCAAGTCCACAGCTTTCATAGTTCTAGATGTAAAATATTAAGCCCCCTGTTTGAGACAGAAGGTCCCTCCTGTTCGGAATCTCCCACAGAGAGCTATCGAGGAGAGACACAAGATCCAAGAACCATACTCTGCCCAGCCACCACAGGGCTATCAAGATGAGCTGGGCCATGTCTCTGTGAACTCTCTCCAGAACTCCCGGAGAGCAGAGCAATCGGGGGAAATGCATACAGATATAGCCTTGGCCCCGTCTGTACCATAGCATCCAGTATGAGAGGAGCTGGAATGCGTGAGGGAGAACTAAAGTGGAAAAAGAGACAGTCTCTCAAGACGCAAACAGATCTACTTGAGCTTGGCAGAATCTTTCCCACCCCAAGATGGTGGAGCCTCCATTCCCCGGGCTCAGCCCCTGCCTCGACAGGATGTGTGCTCCCACTTTTTGAAATCCAGGGATATAAGCTGCCATGAGAGACATTAACTTCCCCTGGGACCACAGGAGGATTTGGTGTATTAGTTTGCATAGTGGACGCGAGCGCAACCCCCCCCCCCCGATTTATGTAGGCAACCACCGATTTGTTGTGAGCAGACCCACACATGATGGCCCCTGAGGTCTGGGAGGAAACTCTTGAGAGCAAGAAAAACAGCCATCATCTCCAGACAGTTGATGTGCCAGGACAGATGGTGCCCCTTACACAGACCTTGAGTCCAGAGACAGACAAGCTTTAATAGTATTCAAATCCCATACCACGCCCAGGAATTTAGTTCTCTGTGATGGATTCTTCACACTCTTTTTGGCATTCAGTCTCAACCCCAACCTTTTCATATGCGTGCCAATCGTCGATGTAGTTCAGAACGCGAATGCCCTGCAGACGTATGGAAGAACCCGATATTGGTAAACTTCGCCCCTGAAAGCAAACCTCAAGAACTTCCTGTGTTGTGGAAGGATGGATATATGGAAATAAGTGTCCTTGAGATCTATTGTGACGAACCAATCCTCAGATCTGATTTGTGGCACAATCTGTCTTAAGGTTGACATTTTGAATTTTAACTGCATAACGGACTGATTTAGAACCCGCAGATCCGAAATGGGATGCATTCCCCAACCCTTCTTTGGAACAATAAAATACCGGCTGTAGAAACCGGTTTATCTGTCGAGGCAGTACATGTTATATGGCTCCCTTCCCCAACAGAGCTTCTACCTCCTGTTCCATGACCAGAGCCTGTTCGGGTACACCACTGTGGGTAGTACCAACATAAAGTTCCTAATATGCTGAAGACTGAGATGACGAGTACTCAGATTCTCCAACCACGATACTTTCCATATCCAACTCCTCAGAGCTGGATATGTGAAGCACCGGTGCCTCTCCCGATGTGGAAAGAATCGCAGCACGTTCTAATGACCACAGAGAAAAGGCACTCGATCTGTCAGGTGAAGGATGAGATCGAGTAGGGACCATCTCAATCCCCTCTGACAAATCCATTTGTGATCCCCATGATCTAGATCGCCGCTGTGCCTCGGCAGCGTGACCCGAACCACGAGGAACGGTGGCCTGAGTGCCCTTCTCGAAGAGCACCAGGCGAGAGCAAAGCATTGCTAACTGGTAACACAATGCTTTGACAGCATTAGCATAGCACTTGCTGAATGAGTAGAGCAATATAAAACATGTAACATATATCCGTTCTCAAACTAATCTCATGGTCCTCTAACCTAATTTTGTAACTTATTCAGTTGCAACATTTTGCTCTTATTTTTGTTGTCTGCAAGTCATTTGTGGTAAGTGTCTTAGATCAGCAACATCTGGGAATTCTGTTATTATTATTTGTTTATAGTTTGTATTTTTGTATTCATTGCATTTGTATTCTTTGGTTAATTGTCTTTTTTGGGTTGCCTGGGTTGGGAGGCTAGCTTTTCTTGCCTTCTGGTGGTGGTATTTTGTGCTGTGTGGTTTGCCACTTATAACCGCTTACACCTCACTAGGAGTGTGTGTGTGTGTATGTGTGTGGATAAATCACCTTCCAGCTAGCGTACCCCGCTACGGGTAAGCCTCAGCCATCTTAAGTTAATTTTCATGTGTGTTGACATACTGCACTGTATTGTAGCTAGATTTGAGTTCAGCATTCCAGCAGTACCTGAAAGTTTTATCTATTTATGTGAATTTAATAAACAAATTTTTGTACTGATATCCACGTGTCTTTGCCCTCCATGGTAACGAACCTGTGTGCTCTATTTCCATTGGGTAGTTAGTTCCCCTTTTTCTGAAAAGGGGTGGCGTAGTCAGCTTGTTATATTGTGTTACCATTAAGGAGTTGGTATTTGTCAAATATTCACCCTCGCCACACTATCAAAGCATTGTATAACCAATTAGCAAGTTAGCATTTATTGAATTAGCTAGTTAAAGGTCCCATGGCATGGATTTTTTATTTTATTTTATTTTATAATGTATTCTGAGGTGTACTTATATTGTTAGTATGATTTTTACATCATAAAATGTCATAATTTAGAAATAAAAGGCATTTTTTCTATACTGATGTTTGCCCTCTGGCTGAATGCCCAAGGGCTGTTGTGAGACTTCAGTAAAAACGCCCACTGTTGTGATTGGCTGACATCTTTGCATTTGAAATGAGCGGAGGGGGCATGGTTTAACGAGGTCTACGAGGCACAAGGTTGCCAGAGAGAAGGATGTTACTTCTCATCAGTTCTCTCAGCACGTCTCAGTTCAGTGAACTGTTGTAGTTACTAGAAAATACTTCAGGTTGTTAGTTTATTTCTTAGTATTTAGTTTATAGTCGGAGGGACTGTCACTCATGTCAGAAAGTTAGTAACTTTAGTAAATGATGGATCAGCGCTGACTCGAGACACGAACCGTTTAGAACGATTCAGTCTGATTTGGTGAACTGGTTCGACGGGTTCACTAAAAAGAACCGGTTCAAAAGAACGATTTGTTCACGAACCGGACATCAAAGGACCAGAGACGGAGAGATTGCTAACAAAGAGATATTGTACTGAGTTGTGAGAGCGCTGTCAGTGCGAGTTTATTTTGTTTGTATCTGAGAGTTCTGAATAAACACGAGTCCCAGTCACGCCGAGCCCGTCTTCCTCCTTATTCTACCAACTTTGTAACACATGTAGTGTACCATTACAGCTGTTGAGATGAACGAGTTACGAGTAAGTGTTGATTATAGCATTATTTTTTAGATATTTTCCTATCATATGAAAAGCGTCAGTGACGCGCATTGAGTACACAGCGCAAACAAAGACACAACAGGGCAGTAATCAAATGTAATCCAGTTTATTGTGGGGATAGCTGGCTAGCCTAGCCCAGATACGCTCATGCTTACCCCCCTTCTGCTTAATCTCGCGCCGCGTTTGGTGCCTCCGCTGTGGGCGAGATGCAGTACTGGGGGTCGTGATGTTGAAGGCCAACCGGCCAGTGCAGCCTGAGCCTCGGCGTGCGTGAGGTTTATCTCTAAAGATGTGGCTCTGCCGATGTAGAGCAGAAACTCGCGACTGTATACACATTTTAGAACAGATAGACACGACGAGGACATACAAAAACACTGACTCACAAGATAGAAAACACTGTTCTGTCGGAGAGAGAGAGAAGCTGCAGCACGAATAATAAAGTTCTGTGTGAACTTGAATAATTAGCTACACATCAGAAATCACTGATCACAGATCAGAAGGAACTGAAAAAAAAGACTTCTGTTTTAATTTGTACATCCAAACACTGAGAAACTGCCAGCATTCACTCGTTCACAAGCCAAGATCAAATATGGCGCTCGCATGGGCGTGCCAAATTCTCTGGTCGGAGGAAAGGGAGGTAACCGTTCCTGTTATGACGTCATTCATATTTTCTCATTTTCTCATTTTCTCAAAGGCAGAGAAAGACAGCCAGAACTCGGTTTACACCGATCAAAATTTCTAGCCACTTGGGGACAATATTCAGGCTAGGGGAATTCATATTAATGTTGAAAAACTTCATAAAATGAAAATTTCATGCCTTGGGACCTTCAAAGCTAGCCAAGTTTCCAAGTTGAGAAACGTATGAATTAGCTTACTCAAATATTTAAAGGAAAGATTCATTAAAGAGTACAAAATAAAAGTCTGACAATTCTTTTTAATACTATTTAACCATTGAAATAATTATTTTTTTGATATACTTAAAAGCAAAGTAGAGATATTAGTCAACTTTATATACACTACCGATCAAAAGTTTGGAATATGTTTTTTTTTTACTGTTGTTGAAAGGTCTCTTCTCTGAGTTCATTTGAGTACGAGAACTGCATTTGATAAAATAGAGCTTTGCTGCTCAGATAACAAAAAATTAGACTTTCCTTTGACTAGTCTGAAGCTGAATAGGAAACAATACAATAAAAACTGCTCTTAGGGTGATCAGCTCAGTCACACTCTCAAAGTCAGCACTTTTTTATGGGATTTTGTGGCCAGTCAAAAGACGGGGATTGCCTGTGCCTATTGAGTATTCTTAAACCCCAGTGTTGATCTTGGTGAATCATTCTTGCCATAGGGGAAGATTGTGACTGGCACTGCAGATATACAGACTCTTTCTGCAGGCAACAGCAGGTTTTTACATAGGTTGTAAACTGCAGAATTCATCACTCTATGAAGCAGTATGATAAAAATGGTGTGACAAGATCGCTTTCTATCTTTCAAAGACACTCTAAACATATCAACCTCATCATAACTCTGAGATTAGGCAATTGAAATCAATGTGAAATTATGACACTCTTTAAAAAAGCAAAAGCTAGCAAAAAATAAATAAATCACTGAATAAATAAATACATTAATTACAAGGATGACAAATGCACTTTTGATTAAACCTTACAAAAAACATATTACCTCCATACAGTCCATTGTCTATCTCCGTATTCATTAGCTTTATTCAAATTAAGTGCCTATGTTGGCTAATTTCAGATTTTGTTTTATTTATTTATTTTTCTCTCGGCTGACAGGTATCTTTTCAAATTCTACATACATTTGGAGACCTGAAACTGGCCTTAAATATTTATGTGTACCAAAAACAATTGTAGGTCAAGATGAAATTTGTATTTCACCCTTGACTGTCCCTGCTTCATTGGCTGGATAATGAAATTGAAACAAACCTTCTATAATTACTTTATTTATTTTTGCTGACTGCTCACTTTCGGATATGCTACATGCTTTTTGATGAAAATGAGTCTTGATTTAGAACTACAGGGGAAGAAATTAGACCTGAAGGAAATCAGACCAGGAAAGCACAAGAAAATCTGGTTCATGGGTTTAAAATAAATTTGAGCCATACATTTAATAGAGCCACATTTCAACATTTCATACTTTTTAGAGCTTTCTAAATAAATAAATGATTACACTTTACAATAAGGTGTCATTTGTTAGAAGTGCAGTGTGTAGTATTTATGAGGATCTATTGACAGAAATGCAATATGATATATATAATAACTAAGTTTTCAGTGGTGTATATATAGAGCTTACATAATGAACCGTTATGTTTTTATTACCTTAGAATGGGCCATTTCCATCTACATACACCCTGGGCCCCCTTACAGTGAAGTCGGCATTTTGCGCCACAATGTTTCTACAGTAGCCCTAAACGGACAAACAGCTCTACAGAGTTCTAACTACTCTCTGCTGTCTCAGCCGACGACATCTTTGTCCTGTGTCGGCTACCGTAGCTTTTTTATGTGCTTCGAAAGGGAGGGGTGAACGGTGGATGGGGCCGCTAAATTTTACACACTAAATGAAACAATCTTAAAGAACGTCCCATCCCATTGGAATGAGCTGTGAACAGCATCATTTTCAGTAAAATATGCCCAAGAAGAACAAATTGTTAGAATAAAATTATAATTATTTTTAATATAATTATTTTTAGAACCTAGGGAGAAAATCTTCATTTGAAAGTGATTTAAACTGACAAGTTTAGCGTAAGTGAACAGAACTGTTCATAACTCTTTAGTTAATATCAACACCATAAGGGCCTGAAATAAAACATAAATGAAATGACATTAAGCAACAGTATTAAAGGTGTCCTGAGCCCCATTTCCACCGAAATTACCTTGAACAATTTGTACCATAAACCCCCAGACCTGCTACTGTCTGCGTTTCCACCGCGGTCTAAAGTACCGTGAAGATTAGGCAAATTAGTCCAGAGACGTGGGACTGCGCGTTCCTCCCAGTCAGCGACGGACAGTGATCATCTTTGTGCGATACTGTCTGCAACAATAACAAGTATGGAGGAGATGCAGCGCTGCTTTTGCTAGTTATGTATGGTTTACTAGAGGTAATTAACAAAACGGCGGAAAAGAGACGAGCACTGATACTAAAGCGTATTCTGAAAGCTCATAAATCTAGATTTAAAATAAGACAACGTATGTTATTATCAGCTATCACGGACATTGAACGTGCGATTGCTGAGACGAACGCGCGCCATCAGACAGAAAGAGCAAGACTGATATTTACTGAACGGATCTCGCAAAAGACTTTTAAAAATGCCAGTTGAAATAAAATGCTGCAACCAATCAGCATGTTCAGCACCCAAATCCCACCCCCGAAAGTTCCTGAACTTTGAAAAAGTACTACCTCGGGAGCAGGGCTTTTCGGAGGGGGAAATATTTACCCAGAACTTCATTTAGACCCTGGTTCCTGCGATCGAAAAACACAGAGTACTACCCCAAAGTTCCTAGTTCCTGGGGAAAGTTCCTGTGGTGGGAACTGGCTTTTTTATTTTTGTTATACTGTTGTCTGAGGTCAACTTATGACGCTTGCATGGTTTTTACATTCAAAAACATCATAATGAATAAGTGCAAAGCTATTTCCTGCCTTGGATTTGAGGCTCTCTGAAAAATGGTCGGTTTTGATGGGGTGTGCCGCACTGAAGACTTGGAAGTAAACTAGCGTCCACTAGGGACAGCTCTGGGAACGCCTACAGCGTGATAGCGTCTGATGTACGTATGTCAACTCAGCCCATGGCGAGAGTGAGCGTCACGGGTGGTTGACGTCACGTCCAGGAAAGGATAAATACACATCCATTCCGATCGCACTTCAGCTAAACTGCCGAAGCAAGGGATCACAGGGATGCAGGGAGTATGGCAAAGGGACGCAGTGTTTCGTTCCCTTCTCAGGGAACTATGGTTATAGTCATAACCTGAGACGTTCCCTTTCGAGGGAACTTCACACTGCGTCCACTAGGGACAGCTCTGGGAACGAAATACCAAAACGGCATAATACCAAATGCCTGTCTTGTGAAACTGTGGCACATTCAAGACAGGAGCACTGAAGAACCTGGAGCACATTCCAGGTCAAGATCATAGTATCTCACAAACGTAAGAGGCGAGGACCAACCGGCAGACTTCTTTGAGGGAAACCCCCGATACCAAGGCCTTAGAGGCCGCCATACTCCTAGTAGAGTGGGCTCTGACAGCTAAGGGACACTGCTGACCAGAAGACCCTTAAGCCAGTGAGATAGCCTCGACTATCCACTTTCTCATTGTATGTTTGGACGCAGGGAGACCCCTGTTCTGAGGTCCAAAACAAACAAACAATTGATCCGCTTTCCTCCACAGGGCAGCTCTGTGGACATAAGCATCCAGTGCTCGCACTGGACATACAAGGTTCAATCTTTCATGGTCTGGATTAACAAATGGAGGAGGACAGAGAGCTTGCAGCACTATAGGCCGTGGAACATTGGTTAACACCTTCGGAACATACCCTAATCTAGGGTAAAGGAAAGCTTTAACCATCCCTGGTGCAAACTCCAAGCACGAAGGGGATATTGATAAGGCCTGAAGGTCTCCTACTCTCTTAATAGAACAGATGGCAAGAAGAAATATGGTTTTCAGAGTCAGAAACTTTTCTGAGATGATATCAAGTGGCTCGAACAGAGCCGCAGATAAACCCTCCAACACTATAGCCAAATCCCAAGTAGGAACTCTAGTGCGCACCGCAGGCCTCAGCCTCCTAGTGCCACGAAGGAAACGAGTTACCAACGGGTTCCTCCCCACAGTAATACCATCCACATGGGCATGGTAAGCAGAAATAGATGAAACATACACCTTTAGTGTAGCAGGGGACAACCCAGAAGAGAAACGCTCTTGTTCCACCTCGACTTCAGGGCATATAGTCTCCTCGTGGACGAAGCTCTGGAGCTGAGAATGGTCTCCACTACCTCGGTAGAGAGACCAGACTCTATGAGCTCGGCCCCCTCAACGGCCAAATCCACAGGTTCCACATTTCTGGGCGGGGGTGAAATATTGAGCCCTCCCCCTGAGATAGAAGATCCCTCCTGATCGGAATCTTCCAGGGTGAGCCATCGAGCAGTGCTACGAGGTTCGAGAACCAAATCCAGCTCGGCCAGTAAGGAGCTACAAGCAGTAGACTTATCCCCTCCCGGCGAACTTTCTCCAGAACTCCCTGGAGCAGAACAACTGGGGGAAATGCCGCCTCGGCCACGTCTGTACCATGGCATCCCGTCCCAGAGGAGCTGGATATGTCAACGAGAACCAGAGTGGACAGTGCGTCGTATTCTGAGACGCAAACAGATCCACTTCCCCCTGGCCGTAAAATTCTACCAAATGAGCTTCACCACCTCGGGGTGAAGTCTCCATTCCCCTGGCCTCAGCCCCTGTCTTGACAGGAGGTCCGCTTCTATATTCTGGGCCCCCGGAATAAAGATTGCTCTCAAGGAGAGTAACTTCCCCAGAGACCACAGGAGGATCTGGTGCGCTAGCTTGCACGATTTACATAGGAGACCACCGATGTGTTGTCCGTACGGACCAACATATGATGGCCCCTCAGGTCCGGGAGGAAAAATTTAAATGCTTTGAAAACTGCCATCATCTCCAGACAGTTGATGTGCCACGAAAGATGATGGTCCCCCACAGACCCTGAGCTGAGCGGCCTTCCATTACCGCTCCCCAGCCTGTGAGAGAGGCATTTGTCTTCAGGGTGACTCAACGACATTGTGCCCCCACACAGGACCCTGGGACAGGAATCAGGCTTTCTTCCATATGACCAAGGCACGGAGACACAGCAGCGTGATCTTGATCATTCAAAAAGGGTTCCCCCTCGGGGAAAACCCTCTGGTCCTAAGCCACCACTGTAAGGGTCTCATGTACAGCAGGCCAAAAGGAATCACGTTGGACGTTGCTGCCATTAACCCCAGTAACTTTTGAAACTGCTTTACAGTGAATGACTGGCCTAGTTTTACTCTCTTTACAGCTGACAGAACCGCAGCAATGCGCATGGGTGAAAGCACTGCCCACATTGCTACGGAATCCCAAACTACGCCTAGAAAAGTGGTCCTCTGTACTGGAGAAAGCACACTCTTCTTCGCATTCAGCCTCAACCCCAACTTTTGAGTATGAGCGAGGACGACATCTCGAATCCGAACCGCCATCTCCTGCGACTGTGCCAGGATCAGCCAGTCGTCTATATAGTTCAGAATGCGTATGCCCTGCAGCCTGAGCGGGGCCAGAGCTGCATCTACGCATTTCGTGAACGTGCGGGGTGAAAGAGCTAGACCAAATAGATGAACCCGATACTGGTAAAGCGAACCTCAGGAACTTCCTGTGTTGTGGAAGGATGGAGACATGGAAGTATGCGTCCTTCAGATCTATTGTGACAAACCAATCCTCGGATCTGATTTGGGTCACAATCTGACTTAGCGTCAACATCTTGAATTTTAGTTTTCTGACTGTACAATTGTGGAGGATGGAGACATGGAAGTATGCGTCCTTCAGATCTATTGTGACAAACCAATCCTCGGATCTGATTAGGGTCACAATCTGACTTAGTGTCAACATCTTGAATTTTAGTTTTCTGACTGTACAATTCAGACAATGAAGATCTAATATGGGGCGCAACCCTCCATCCTTTTTTGGAACTAAGAAGTACCGGCTGTAAAAACCTGATTCTCTGTTCTGTACAGGGACCTGTTCTATAGCCTCCTTTCTTAACAAGGTTTCTACTTCCTGTTCCATTATCAGAGCCTGCTCGGGACGTACTAATGTTACAAGCACTCCGTTGAATCGAGGTGGGTGGAACCCAAACTGAATTCTTTACCCCTTCTCTATCGTCTGCAGGACCCATAGCGATATATTTGGTAGAAGTTTCGATTCTGCCAGAAAATCTACAAAGGGAACCAGCCCCTCTCGGTCTCTGATATTTCCACTGCAACCATCTCGGTGGCCTGAAGTATACTGGCAGCACCTAACCGATCTGGCTGCATTTCTAACCTCCTTGGAGGCTGCGAGTGTGACACCTTGTCCTGTGGATGCCGAGTCACGAGCTCGCTGGAAACCGCTGCGCCCCGAAGCACCAAGGTTGGCGGGTTCCACCCCGCGGGGGGGTGCCCTCGGAGACCTGACGCTGCTGGCGTCAGGAGCTCTTTTGGCCTGAAGCCTTCTTCGCCTGAAGCACGACCCCCAGCCCTGATGTTGTTTTTAATGGTTTAGTGGGGAGCGTGGGGGCCTTCAGGGACGATGCCGAAGCAGGGGACAGATTCCCCCAATCCGACGCTCAATACATCCACCTCCTCAGAACTGGAGTGTTGAAGCGACGGGCTCTCACTCCGGGTGGAAGAAGCCGCAGCGCGGGCTTCCGACACCAGAGATTGAGCGACAGATCTCTCGGGTGAAGGCAGAGAAAGGGCGTTTGCACCCGTCACAAACCCCGCCGAGAGATCCATCTGCGATCCCCAAGATGTCCTTCTCCGCTGTGCCTCGGCAGCAGCGGGTCCAGAACCAGAGGGAACGCGATCCTGATCACCCTTCTTGAAGACTGACAGGCGGGAGCGGAGAATGCGAAGCAGCAGCTTCTCACAATGCTCACACTCAGCCCCCTCGAAGGCTGATAGAGCATGCTCCACTCCCAAACACATCACACACAAATCATGTGTATCTCCACCCGTAAGGAAACGGGGACACGGAGGAGTACACTGTTTGAATACTGATGTGTTCGCCATTTTTAAACTGAGACTTATTGTGCTTTTGATGGACAACAATAAATAGACAGAGACAGTTTTCACACAGATCGCTTAGCTGAGGCAGAAAAGCTGAAGTGCGATCGGAACGGATGTGTATTTATCCTTTCCTGGACGTGATGTCACCCGCCCGTGACGCTCACTCTCGCCATTGGCTGAGTTGATATATGTGCATCAGACGATATCACGCTGTGGGCGTTCCAAGAGCTGTCCCTAGTGGACGCAGTGTGAAGTTCACTCGAAAGGGAACTTTTACCAAAGGCTCAAAGGAAAGCTGATTTCTCAATTCATCACCCCTTTAACACTAATTAATCTTGAAGCAAATGTACATGTTCTTATTGATGTCACGTTTATTCGGAAAGGCGGGCTAAAACATAGGTTAGTTTATTCTGAAGAATGACGTTCTTAAAATGTATTTAAGATTTGGAAAAACAAATAACACTTGAATCTTTCGTTTCAACGTGACAAAGTGACAATGTTTTACCCTGTTTTTGAACTATTTGAGCATTTTACACACACACACACATTCTCCATAGACTTATATTAGAAAAGAGAAGCATAGGACACAAGAGTTATATAAAAACAACAATCACTTTATATACATTTATTGGAATTTCAACTATATTAATTCACTTTGATATCTAAATTCAAATTCAGCATTTGGATTGGCATTTAAAGACGTTTTCAACTTCAACTATCAAACAAACTCAGGGTTTTTCCTGGTCAAAAATAGTCTTCGGTGGTAGCTGACAGACATGGTCATCCACACACACACGCACAGTAAAAAGTACCCTACCCATGTGATCTGTAAGCGCAATACTGACAATAAATTTAAAATAAATTCAAAGAAACGGTTTGTAATTTTTGCTTAGCTTATTTTGATACCTTGATGTTTGTTTCTTTTGTTCCTCATTTTTACACTATTTACAGATAATTGTTTTGGTAAATAATCATATCAATATTAAAAAGTAGAATAACTTAAAAAGTATTATACTACGGGGCCGTTGAATGCTTGAATCTGATTGGTTGATGAACGTTCTGAGGTGTGCAATTATTTTCTGGGAGACGCACAGCGAACGTAGTTCCAGGTAGCTCTTGACCGCATTACAGTTCCATATCACTTCGCATAGTTAACTGTAATAACGGAAATTACAGGACTAAAAAAAACACCATGACAGACGATTTTCCTAAAGTTAATTTTAATATTTACGGGAACTATAAAACGTTCAACAAATGGGCGTTAGGAGTATTAGACGGTCCAGATGAAGAACAACATAAACGGAAGCGGACATCAAAGACAGCCGGCAACAACAAAAGACATAAAATGATTAGCGAAGAACAGCTAGACATACTCGAGGGAGAAAAACACGAAGAAAACACCAAAAAAACAACAGCTTGGGCAGTTAATGTGTTTAACGATTGGCTTAAAGCCAAAAATACGTCTCTGGATGAGGTAGAGAGAGAGGGGGCATCCACTTTAAATACCCTGCTGCGAGCTTTCTATGCCACTGTCCGAAACGCATCCGGCGCAGAGTATTCAGTGTCAAGTTTTATTTCCCTTAGAGCTGGACTGAACCGCTATATATCCAAATACAACATCATTGGTCAATCGGAATTTAAGTCATCCAACGACGTATTCAGGGCCGTCCTCAAAAAGTTTAGAAAGGCTGGGAAAGACGTCAGTACTCATCATCCTCCCATCTCCACTGCTGAAATACAGCGCATTCGTCACTCTCCGTATCTGTCACCAGACACAGCAGCCGGACTGGTTCGCAAGGTCTGGTTTGACATTCAGCTGAACCTGGCGAGGAGGGGGCGTGAGGGAAATCGAGAGTTAAGACAGCATTCATTCGTTATTAAAAAAGATGAAAATGGAGGTGAATTTGTTTGCTTGTCTTATAATGCAGAAACAAAAAACCACAAAAAGCCCAACGATCCCAAAAAAGACTGTTACCGAGGATTCATGTCTGCCAACACAAGTGACCCCCTTTGCCCAGTTAAAAGCTTCAAAAAGTACCTCACTAAATGCCCACCTGATGCCACATCCTTCTATCTTCATCCTCTGAAAGCGACACAGGAGGAGCTTGACAGGCGAGAGTTCTGGTATTCTCACGAACCCATGGGTGTGAACTACCTCGGAAATATGCTTCCTTGCATCTGCGAGGCAGTGGGGTTATCCAAAAGATACACCAACCATTCATTAAGAAGCACAGCAGTTCAAATACTGTCTGAAGCAGGGCTGGAGAGCAGGCAAATCATGTCTGTCACAGGGCACAAGTGTGAAACAAGCCTGAGAAGCTACTGGGCACCTTCAGCAGAAGAAAGAAAACAATGGAGCCTGATCCTCTCAGGAAACAAAAATTCAAACGCCACAGAAAATCAAGGCCGGGACCAACAGGAAAAGACAATCTCCACTACACAGCTCCCTGCGCTTGATCTGCCATTTTCAATGTCTAATTTTACAATTAACAGAAGCGTGCAGTTTAATTTCAATAAATAAAACATGTAGGTCTAGATAAATAAAGTTGTAGCATGAATCAAAAAGTAAATATAATACAGCTGGTAGGCCTGCTGCATGATTTTTTTCCCCGTTATTATTGCAGGTACAACAAATAATATAGATATGCCTTAGGCCTTTTGTGTTTCATTCATTTTTGCAAAAAAAAAACCAAGCAAAAAAACAGAAAATGCAACGATTTAATAATAATTAAATGAATATATATACATTCACAAGCTTTTCTGTCTCATTACTGCAATCACATGTGCTCGCACACATACACTACAGTTTGCACAAAAAGGTGTTTTCAGCGCTGACCTGACGATTTGATCAGTTAGCCTATAGGCCTATATAGTGTAGCAACTTAATGTCTACATTGTCTACACATGACATTTTTCCACTATAGCGAGGTAATAACAGCGCTGTTTAGAGACGCACAGAGAGGTAGCCTCTCTCTCTCTCTCTCTCTCTCTCTCTCTCTCTCTCTCTCGCTCTCTTTCGGAACTAGCAAAAGAGCCGTTGGATGAGACGCGGAAGAAATAGTCCTACTCACAATAGCGATTTAAGTACAAAAACCGGACGAATCCCTTTAAATATATAATCGGATCGATGTCTTGAGGTGTGGTAACCGTAGCATAAGCGGAATAATTGACTCCGGGCCGTTCAATTATTAGAATGATAATGCACACCCGAGGTGTAACAGCCACTCCGCTTCGCGTCGTCTCGGGTGTGCATTATCATTCTAATAATTGAACGGCCCGTCGTCAATTATTCCTTACGTATTAAAGTAATTAACCAATAGCCACATTTTCTGCCATATACAATTTCATAAAATTATCAGCTAGCCTCACTCCAGTCTAAACTAAATGATTTTAGGCTATTTATTTTACTACACATTGTCAACATAAATAAGCTCAAAGACTATGGATAATTAAAACTAATTCTTACTATCCACTCTTGCTAAAATGTGTAAGCACACTTGTGTTCTTATTTCAGATGTGTTCTGAGTAAATGAATAAACTGATCCGCGAGTTCAGTGTTGGACAGATCCGTTGTTCTAACCAGTCATTAAAATGATTCGGTTCAAAGGAGTCAGTAGGTTGCAAATCGGACATTAGCAGACGCGTTGTGTGCGAATCCCGTCTGTTAGAACATTGCGAAAGATTTGTCAACACACAGAAAACACCTCAACTGGATAGGATTTGTTTCCCGTTTATTGAAAGTATGGTTTATGTCAGCTGGTCAGAGAAGAGTCAACATTTTTTGAGCGCAATTCACACCCAGCGGTAATTCAAGGAAAAAAATGTCCTAATGCACCACGTGCAACATGGATTCGGTCTTCTGACCTTTTGATTTTGATTAGCGTAATATGTGAAATATTAGAAAGCTAAGACGGTGCTTATTTTGAAGACAGAGAGTGTGCGTGCGGTCAAGGGCTCTCTGATCATTCTCTCTGTCATCAGTTAACAGTCATCTACATCAATCATAAATCGCAATAACTGATCAAATAAGGTTTTGGCGCAACAAAAATTTGTTTTGGCAGCCGCCAACATTTTTTCAATGTAGGAAAATCCCTGAACCCTGGCATGAACTAATCTGATCATTTATTAGGATTGCTTTGTACTGTGGAGGTCATTAAGGTTAGATGTTGGTGTTGGTCTGAATAAAAATATAAGTATCAAAGGAAAACTTCAATTACTTTTCCTATGAATTTGCAATTTCATTTAGCCTTGCATGATTGATTATAAGAGCAAGATTAAAACTTGATCTTGAAACCGTCTCATCACTTTAAGAAGGAATAATAGTTTTACACCACCGTTTCACTGCTGAGATTAAAGTCTCTATGTGAATATCAGTTTCATCTCCTCTACAACAATATACTAAGAACTTATGGGTGATGTTTGATGGGGGAAAGGTGGGACTGATTCTCGGCATGG
This sequence comes from Gobio gobio, assembly GCF_949357685.1. Taxonomy (NCBI): domain Eukaryota; kingdom Metazoa; phylum Chordata; class Actinopteri; order Cypriniformes; family Gobionidae; genus Gobio; species Gobio gobio. Next base: position 22,872,263 of record NC_137118.1, on the reverse strand, counting down.
GCCCAGAACCAAATCCCCAAGCAGAGAAAGCAATTGCAGCCCAGTTGCGCGAAGCAATGAACAGTACAAGCAGCCTACAAGAGACCGGGGGCAGTTGTCACATTTTAAACTCCAGTAAATATTTCTCAGGGATATGTTTATTTTTGAAGTGTCTGTATAGAGACAAACATGAAAGTCTTGGCTAGAAAAAAAAAAATCTATTGATTATTTCCTCCATTATTGTGTGGAACATAACACTATGGCCTGGTTTCACAGACATGGCTTAGATTAAACCAGGAGTAGGTCTTAGTTAAACTACCACATTTAAGTTGCTTTTATAAACATGCCTTAGAAAAAAGAAAAAAGAAATAAAATAAAAAACAGCACTGATGTTTATCTTCAACAATGGCACTGACATATTTTAAGATACAGTGCCCTCCACTAATATTGGCACCCTAGATAAATATGAGCGGTAAATAAATCTGCATTGTTTATCCTTTTCCTCTTTCATTCAAAAATGCACAAAGATTCCAGACAGATTCGTAACATCTTTAGTTGATTGTTACTCGTAAATTATTGCCCTGATGGTGGAAATGGGGATTTTCAATGCTTTAGATATTTCCTTACAGCCAATTTCTATTTTGTGAAGCTCAACAATCTTTTGCTTCACATCAGAACTATATTATGTGGTTTTACTGATGAATGATTGATGAATGATTAAAGGAATTTGACCTTTGTGTTTCCTCATATTTATATTCCTGTGAAACAGGAAGTCATGGCGGGACAATTTCATGCTCCCATACCCCTTTTCCACCAAGGCAGTGCTGGTGCTAGTTCGGAGCCAGAGCCTAGTTTCAAATCGGTTCTTTGTGTTTCCACACCCAAAGCACCAGCTCCGAGCCAGGAAAAGTGGTTCTTAAGTAGCACCAAAACATTGCTGGGCTATTAGTAAAAACCGATTACGTCAGGTGCTGGGGGCGGGGTCAACAAGACGAACACAAAGTTGAGATCCGCCATTTTTGAAATAGCAGCTAACAGATGCTCGTTTGTAATCTTCGTCTATACAAATTACAGCAAACTGCATGAATGCATTGGATTCGCTGTGTTTTCGTTGTGTTTTGATGCCGATGTAGGATCGTAAAGCCATGTGAAGCAATAGTAACGCAACGTTTGCATTTTTGATGGAAGGTTTGTTCGCAGAGGTGCTGTGCAGACCGATCTCCGTATGACAACGAGTCCAGCGAGAGCATACGACTCCTTATGCTTTTGATTCACTCATGCTTTTTTTTTAATATCATACGTGGATTGGTCTGCACAGCGCCGATGCATCTCGAACAAGCTTGGTGTGTTTGTGTTTCCCACTGCCTCGCTAGCGTGGCTGAGAAAGATGAGACTCTCTGTGGCTCTCAGCATGTGGAAAAGCAAATGGTTCTTAGAAGGCTCCTCAGTCGAACCAACTATGAACTGGGACTAGCACCCGGTTCATTCTGGAGAAAAAGGGGTACCAGTCACCCTGTTGTGCTAAAAAAATTTAAAAAATTAAAAACTTAAATATGATTCAGAGATATTTTACTCATAAGATTTTCAAGGGGTGCCAATAATTGGCCAACATGCATTGGAGAAAAACATTTATTTCATAATCTGAGTTCCCCCCACTTTCAATTGTTTTACTTCAATGAAAGGTTAGGATTCAAATGAGAAATGAGAGATCAAAATGATTAACAATGCAGATTTATTTTCAGAGCCGCCACAACACAACGTTGTCTGGGCAGTCCCGCCGCTGGCCGTTTTGATGCCCTAAGCGCGATCACTTTAAGATGCCCGCTGTGGTGGCATTCGCACATTTTGTAGAGTTGAGCGGGGGGGGGGTTGGGTGTTTGGCATTTTCTTGTGGTGCCCCCCTGAGCACTTGGTGCCCGCGCAGCGCGTGATGCGCGTGGTGGGAGCGGTGGCACTGTGTCTGTGTTACTATGTTCGATGTCTCCTGTACCCTGCTCCTCGTCCTTGTTCCTGGTTTGTGTCTGTATTATGTTTGATTTCCCCTCGTGGGTTTTGTTTTGCGTTGTATTATTATTAAGTTAAATAAACATTTATATCTTCTGCAATTGAGTCACTCCTTTTATTTTGTACCCGTACGTGACATAACATACCAGTCAAAGAGGACTCAGCAGAAGATAAAGACCTTCCTTTTCCCATCTTCCTGCCCTTCCGCTGCACAGATGGCTGTACGGCGGAGCAAGCTCCTTTCCCTTCGGCAGGAGGGAGCCAGCATGAGGGAGTTTGCTTACCGGTTCTTCATCGCAGCGGAGGGGCTCAACATCAGTGAGGCAGAGCGTTAGGACATTTTCAAAAACTGCCTGAATGAGCCTGTCAGCCCCTGGGAATGCTGGGGATATTATTCTGAATCCGGTGGTCCCGAGTCCGGTGGTCCTAAGTCCGGTGGTCCCAAGTCTGGTGCTCCTGAGTCCGGTGCTCCCGAGTCCGGTGCAAGCTCCATCCCGTGCACCGAGTCTTGAGAGGGTTCTGCTGCCCGTGTCGAGTCCAGAGAGGGCCCCGGTTCTTGTGTCGAGTCCAGAGAGGACCTTGCTCCCTGAACTTTGTGGGCCACCCTGGCCTCCTGAACTTTGTGGGCCACCCTGGCCTCCTGAACTTTGTGGGCCGCCCTGGCTTCCTGAACTTTGTGGGCTGCCCTGGCCTCCTGAACTTTGTGGGTCGTTATGGCCTCCTGAATGGGGTGGTTCGGCCAGGTCTGCCCCTCCCGTCCCGCCCCGCCCTGGTCTGTTCCTTCCACCCCTCCCTGGTCTGTTCCCTCCTGTTCCGCCCCTATAGCTAAAACATAGGTTAGTTTATTCTGTAGATTGAAGTTCTTAAAATGTATTTAAGATTTGAAAAAAAAAAAAAAAATACCACTTGAATCTTTTCTGGGTTTGCTGAATGACAATGTTTTACCCTATTTTTGAACAATTTACATAAAACCTGTATTTTACACACACACATTCTCCATAGACTTACATTAGAAAAGAGAAGTACAGGACACAGAGAGAAAATGGCACATGACAACAGTATAAAAACAACAATCACTTTATATAAATTCATTTGAATTTCCCCTATATTAATTCACTTTGATATCTAAATTCAAATTCAGCAGTTGGATTGGCATTTAAAGACGTTTTCAACTTCAACTATCAAACAACCCTGGCATGTACTAATCTGATCATTTATTAGGATTGCTTTGTACTGTGGAGGTCATTAAGGTTAGAAGTTGGTGTTGGTCCGAATAAAACGATAAGTATCAAAGGAAAACTTCAATTACTTTTCCTATGAATTTGCAATTTCATTTAGCCACACATGATTGATTATAAGAGCAAACTTAAAACTTGATCTTGAAACCGTCTCATCACTTTAAGATAGAATAATAGTTTTACATCATCATTTCACTGCTGAGATTAAAGTCTCTATGTGAATATCAGTTTCATCTCCTCTACAACAATATACTAAGAAATCGTGAGTGATGTTTGATGGGGGAAAGGTGGGACTGATTCTCGGCAGGGGCCCAGAACCAAATCCCCAAGCAGAGAAAGCAATTGCAGCCCAGTTGCACGAAGCAATGAACAGTACAAGCAGCCTACAAGAGACCGAGGGCAGTTGTCACACTTTTAACTCCAGTAAATATTTCTCAGGGATATGTTTATTTTTGAAGTGTCTGTATAGAGACAAACATGAAAGTCTTGGCTAGAAAAAATATCTATTGAGTATTTCCTCCATTATTGCATGGAGCATATTATAACACTATGGCCTGGTTTCACAGACATTGCTTAGATTAAACCAGGAATAGGTCTTAGTTAAACTACAACATTTAAGTAGCTTTTATAAACATGCCTTAGAGAAAATTAAAAAATAAAAATAAAAATAAAAACCAGCACTGATGTTTATCTTGAACAATGGCAATGACATATTTTAAGATACAGTGCCCTCGACTAATATTGGCACCCTTGATAAATATGAGTAAAGAAGGCTGTGAAAATAAATCTGCATTGCTTTTCCTTTTGCTCTTTCATTAAAAAATTCACAAAGATTCCAGACAGATTCGTAACATATTTAGTTGATTGTTACTTCTTAACTATTGCCCTGATGGTGGGACTGGAGATTTCCAATGCTTTAGATTTTCTTACAGCCACTTTCGATTTTGTGAAGCTCAAAAATATTTTGCTGCACATCAGACCTATATTCTTTGGTTTTACTGATGAATGATTGATGAATGATTAAAGGAATTTGACCTTTGTGTTTCCTCATATTTATACTCCTGTTTTACTTATATTACTTATATTTATTTATTTATACGTATATTTATTTATAGCCATGGCTGGACAATTTCATGCTCCTAGTCACCCTGGTGTGATTTAAAAAAAAAAAAAAGAAATTGGAATGGGAGTATACTTCAGAGATATTTTACTTATAAGAATTTCTAGGGGTGCCAATAATTTAAATTGATTTGATTTTTTATTTGAAATTAGATTTTTTGAATGAGAGATCAAAATGATTAACAATGCAGATTTATTTTCACAGCCGCCTTTGCTCATATTTACCAATATTAGTGGAGGGCACTGTATGTCAGCGCACATAGCTTTTGGTTAAGACAGCTCAGACCTGATATTTAGTCTGGTACTAGGCTTAAGCCTTGCCTGTGAAACCAGTCATATATGGGGTAAGTTTTCACAATGGGAAACTGACATCAAACCATTGTTTTTTTTTTTTTTTTTTTTACAGAAATTGCCCTTCATTAATTGTATAACATTATAGGTTTTTTTGTGAGTAAAGCAAACATATCAAAAGTGTACTTCTCTTCCATATAATTCTTTTTATGATTATGATCATGAATATTATTATTATTATTATTATTATTATTATTATTATTATTATTATTATTATTATTATTATTATGGTTGTTGTTGTTGTTGTTGTATATGCAAGTTTACATGTGTTGACATTGGTAATGGTGCATACAATTTTGCACAGTTAACTTTTGTAATTTTTTATATATAATTGAATTATATGAACGATGTCAAGATGTAAATGAATTAATACATTTTAATTAAAAATAAAATACAATTTATATTTGAAAGAAAATTACCTGCATGGGAAAAGGAGAGAGAGACCATATTGCCATCTTGTGGTAAAAGCTTTTTTAACAATTTAGCAATTTAGGTATGTGCCTTTAATATACTTTGCTGTTGTCCACTGTTCACTGTTTTTCAAACCCAGTCCTGTGTACCTGACATTTCACATCAAATCCCAGAATAACCCAGACTAATCCCAGACTAATCACAGTGTTATTGTCACTCTTATTGAAATGAATCAGATGTGTAGTCAAAACATGCATCACTGTGAGACATTATTGAAGAAGCATATGCAAATCATTCTGTCTTGTTTTGGCTAATAGATGAGAAAAAGGTCATGGTCCAAACAGAAGCGCCACTGAGACTCATGTGGATTGACAGTCTTTGAATCCACATTAAAGCACAAGAAAGAAAGGAATTAAAACAGAATTTAGCCAAGCGTTAATTCATTAGCTGACTGATTATTCGTTATATTGAAGCTTTCAGAGAAATCTTAACTCTTTCAGTCAAGGTGCTGTACAGATGTATGAACTCAAAAGTCAAAGTTACACATTCCTAAACACTTTGTAGTTTTTAATTAAATGACCTTTTTTAGCATGATTCAACAATGAAAGTTCACAGTACCCAAGACATTTGTCCACAACTTTAGTCCCCTTCTGTTGGAAAACTAGCTTTAAGAATACAGTGCCCTGTTAAATTTTATACTGCATACAGTATGTGAATATACAAATATTCCAGACATTCCACTGCCTGCATACAAGATTAAAACAGCCTCTGGTGAATGCCAGATTAAAAACTCAAAAATATAAAGGAAAAACACAGGCAAAAAATATTTCTACAGAATTTCTAATATATATCTATTATACCACATGCAAGAGGAAACACTGACAGTCACCAAAATTAAACTCTGATGAATGTCAGATTAAAAAATAATAAAGCACAGGTGAGTAACATTTTAAAGCATCTCTGTTCAGTCAGTCACATTCAACATTATGGCAGAAAGACTGACGTTATGGGATCTCACTTAGGAGCCGAATCACCTTCAAGTGGTAAAACAAGTGATGTTTGCATGGCAAGCCACTTCCCGGACATATGGGTATGTCCAGAAAACGTCTCGGTTACGTATGGTAACCCTCGTTCCCTGAAGGAGGGAACGGAGACGTACGTCGGTAATACCGACGAATTGGGATCACTTCAGAGAGCCCCTATCAGCTTCGAGAACTTAAGAACTGGCCAATGAACAATTGGCGTGCGAGATTTGCATCTCGCGCCCCGCCCCGCGCCGCGGGTATAAACAGGAAGCGAGAGCACCGCACTGACGTTTTTCACTGAGGAGCCGAACCAGTGACTCGGCCATGCAGTGATGGAAGGAACTGTGGCGACGGGACGTACGTCTCCTTTCCCTCCTTCAGGGAACGAGGGTTACCATACATAACTGAGACGTTCCCTTTCAGTCGGTCACTACGACGTACGTCGGTAATACCGACGAATTGGGATCCCTATGGAAAGCGCCACAGTTACTACCACTACCAGCGCCCAGCGAGAGCCCCTCAGACCCCGTTCTGAAGCGGGCGGGGAGATTCACGCCAAAAGAGTCATACTGCTGTTCCGCAAGAACCATTCAGCAGACTGATTGGAAAACGCTGGGAAGCGTGCCCGAAGGACGCTGCGGGAGCCACATCATGCCCCAGAGGGAGTTACCATGTGGAAAGAACGTATGGGCTGGCCGTGGGCAGCTCAACATACGAAAGTCCCAGGGGTGGCCCCGGCCTAATGCAGGCGGGGGACGACACCGTACTGAGACGGCAGAGGAACTCTGCCAAGGGAAAAACACGAGCTCGCCGTAGGGAGCTGTACCGTGGAAAATACACGTATGGGACCGCCGTAGGGGTCATGACATACGGAACCCAGCCTGACACAAGTTCCACCAATGCATACGAGTGTCAGACCTGGCGTCGGACGCTCCGCAACATCCGACTGCCGAGGGGTACGGAGGACTCAACAGGGTTCGCCAAACCTGGGGAACTCGACTGGAGAAAATAAGCGCACGTATCCGTTCCAGGGGAAGGGAATGGCGCAGCAAGCCGACACTAGAACGGGTACTTCAGTGAAGCTGACTATGGGAAGCGAGCACACGAGAAGCCACCGGCTCTACACGCAGGCTATAAAACCTAGCGAACGTGTTAGGTGTCGCCCAGCCCGCAGCTCTACAAATGTCTGTCAGCGAGGCGCCACGAGCCAGCGCCCAGGAAGAAGCTAAACCCCTGGTGGAGTGAGCTCTAACCCCGAGCGGGCAGGGCATGTCTTGGGATTCATACGCCAAGACGATGGCATCCACTATCCAGTGGGCCATCCTCTGCTTGGAGACAGCCTTTCCCTTCTGCTGTCCTCCGTAACAGACGAAGAGCTGCTCTGAGGTCCTAAAGCTTTGCGTTCTGTCAACATAGACGCGCAGAGCGCGAACTGGACAGAGAAAAGCCAGGGCTGGGTCTGGCTCCTCCGAAGGCAGCGCTTGCAGGCTCACCACTTGGTCCCGGAAGGGAGTAGTGGGAACCTTGGGCACGTATCCAGGCCGGGGTCTCAGGGTCACCTGAGAATCACCCGGCCCGAATTCCAGGCATGATTCGTCGACCGAAAATGCCTGCAGGTCCCCTACCCTCTTAACTGAGGCCAATGCAATCAGGAGGATTGTCTTTAGAGACAAGATCTTAAGCTCTACTGACTGTAAAGGCTCGAAGGGCGCCCTCTGCAGTGCGGTCAGCACCAGAGTCAAGTCCCAAGAGGGTATAGAGGAGGGGCGAGGAGGATTTAATCTCCTCGCTCCCCTCAGGAACCTGACGATCAGATCATGCTTGCCTAAGGACTCACCATTAACGAGGTCATGGCTTGCGGCGATAGCGGCAACATATACCTTGAGGGTGGAGGGAGACAGCCTTCGCTCCAACCCGTCTTGAAGGAAAGATAGCACAGATCCGATCGAACACTTCCGGGGTTCTTCTCGGCGAGAAGAGCACCAGTCGACGAACAGGTTCCACTTCAACGCATATAGCCGTCTCTTGGAGGGGGCTCTGGCGGAAGCGATGGTGTCGACTGCCGCTTGCGGTAGGTCACCTAGAACCTCCGCGTCCCGTCCAGGGACCAGACATGGAGTTTCCAGAGGTCTGGACGCGGGTGCCATAGGGTGCCCCGTCTCTGAGACAGGAGGTACTGCCTCAGAGGAATGGGCCAAGGAGGTGCTGTCGCGAGGAGCACTAGTTCCGGGAACCACGTCCTGTTGGGCCAGTACGGAGCTACCAAGAGGAGATGCTCCTCGTCCTCCCTGACCTTGCACAGTGTCTGTGCAAGAAGGCTCACTGGGGGAAACGCATATTTGCGCAGAGCCCGGGGCCAGCTGTGTGCCAGTGCATCCGTGCCGAGGGTCCCCTCGGACAGGGAATAAAACAACTGGCAGTGGGTCGTGTCGTGGGAGGCAAACAGATCGATCTGTGCGGCCCCAAAGTGACTCCAAATCAGCTGGACCACCTGGGGGTGGAGTCGCTACTCTCCGGGGAGCACTGGCAACCGTGATAGCTCATCGGCCGCACGATTGAGCAGGCCCGGAATGTGAATAGCACGAAGGGACCTCAGATGCTTCTGACTCCACAGGAGGAGATGGCGGGCGAGTTGGGACAAACGGCGGGAGCGTAGACCACCTTGTTTGTTGATGTACGCAACGGCCGTCGTGCTGTCCGTCCGGACCAGAACATGCTTGTCTTTGAGCGACCCTTTGAGGCGGCTGAGAGCAAGATGAACTGCCAGCAACTCTAGGCAATTGATATGCCATTGCAGTTGGGGCCCCGTCCACAGACCCGAAACTGCAAGCCCGTTGTACGTGGCACCCCAACCCGTGGGTGAGGCATCCGTGGAGACAACATGATGCCTGGACACTTGTTCTAGAGGCACTCCTGCCCGTAGAAATGAAGGGTCCGACCACGGAGTGAGGGTTTGGCGGCATCTCGGCGTCACTTGGACACGGAGGGACCCGCTGTGCCACGCCCATCTCGGGACTCGGTCGTGTAGCCAGTGCTGAAGCGGTCTCATATGGAGCAGCCCTAGCGGCGTTACTGCGGCTGCTGCTGCCATATGCCCCAGGAGCCTCTGAAAATGTTTCAGTGGAACCGCTGTACTGCGTTTGAGCGTACTCAAGCAGCTCAGCACCGACTGGACGCGCTCCTCTGTGAGGCGCGCAGTCATGGCGACAGAGTCGATCTCCATCCCGAGAAAAGAGATCCTCTGTACGGGACAGAGTTTGCTCTTCTCCCAGTTGACCCGAAGACCCAACTGGCTGAGGTGCCGGAGCACCATGTCCCTGTGTTCGCACAACTGCTCCCGCGACTGGGCAAGAATCAGCCAGTCGTCGAGATAGTTGAGGATGCAAACACCACGCTCTCTCATGGGAGCAATGGCCGCCTCCGCGACTTTCGTGAAGACACGGGGCGACAGGGACAGCCCGAAGGGCAGGACTTTGTAGTGGTATGCCCGTCCGTCGAAAGCAAAGCGTAGAAACGGTCTGTTTCGAGGGAGAATCGAGATATGAAAGTATGCGTCCTTCAGGTCGATCGCTGCAAACCAATCCTGGGGACGGATGCACCTGAAGATGTGTTTCTGCGTTAGCATTCGGAACGGCATCCTGTGGAGGGAGCGGTTCAGGTAACGCAGGCCCAGGATCGGTCGTAACCCGCCACCTTTCTTGGGTACAATGAAGTACGGGCTGTAGAACCCGGACTTCATATCGGCTGGAGGGACCGGCTCTATCGCGTCCTTCGCCAATAGGACAGCGATCTCCGCCTGAAGCACCGGGGCGCCCTCCTTCGGTATAGATGTGAAGTGGACACCCCTGAACTTCGGGGGACGCCGGGCTAACTGAATCGCATAGCCGAGTCTGATGGTGCGGATGATCCAGCGAGACGGGCTGGGGAGCGCTAGCCAGGCCCCCAGAGGCCGAGCAAGTGGGATCATCGGCACCACGGACGTACCCGGAGCGGGGCAGCGCAGCGGAACGCAGGGGCCCCAGGACGACATGGGAGTGGTCCGTGCAGGGGTCTGGGTCTGACACACGACCTGCATCCGCTGAGGGGACGGGCGAGCGTGGGGAGGCACATTGTGTGCGTCCGCACAACCGACGCCCCCTGTTGGCGAGGAGAGAGGTATCTGAGGGGTACGAGGCACGGTAGTGTCGCATACCGCCAGACGCGCTCTCTTGGCACCCAGAGATGTTGGAAACTGCTCTTTTATTGAAAATTTGGGTGTCACTGACACTGAGGCCAGTGGCGGAACAGAAAAACAAATGGTGTTCCCCCGGCCCTCCACCGGGGGAAGGAGTGGTGCTGCAGCCATCTCCTGAAGAGCAGTCTCCTCCATCTCTGGGCGGCCCGTCTCAGGGTCTCTTCCGACGACGCTTGCCACCTGGCTTGGCAGCGGCCTGAGCGGGCTGGACGTTCTTCCCGCGACCGGCTCCACGCCCATGGCCGGTGGAAGGCTGCTGCTGGGCTGGGGCGGGAGTGGGGGCGGCCGCAGGAGGATGTCCTCGGCGACGGGCAGGCGGAGGTGCTGCAGCCGGCGGCTGGGTGGAGGCAGCAGCGGGCCGCCGGTGCAGGATGTGTTTTATGGCCTCCGTCTGCTTCTGGGCGGCCGAGAATTGCTGGGCGAAATTCTCGACCGCGTCGCCGAACAACCCGGCCGACGATATGGGAGAGTCCAGGAACCGGTTCTTGTCAGTCTCCCTCATGTCGGCCAGGTTGAGCCAGAGATGCCGTTCCTGGACCACTAAGGTGGACATCGCCTGACCCACAGAACGGGCGGTAACTTTCGTCGCCCGGAGGGCGAGGTCCGTCACTGCCCGGAGCTCCCGGAGGAGCTCTGGGTCAGACCTACCCTGGAGCAACGCCATGGCATGCAAGGCAGACGCGGCCTGTCCGCAGGACCTGTAGGCCTTCGCAGTCAGACTGGACGAAAGTCTACAGGCTTTGGACGGGAGACGAGGATCACCACGCCACTCGGAGGCGGTCGCCGGACGCAGCTACATCGCGACGGTGCGTTTGACTGGCGGGATCCCCCCGTAACCCTTGGCCTGTCCACCGTCAAGGGTGGTGAGGAGGGAGGAGCCTCCAGGTCTGTTTCTGGCACTGAAGGGTGTCGTCCACGACCTGGAAAGCTCCTCATGCACCTCCGGGAAGAATGGCACTGGGGCGGGACGCTGAGAACCAGCGCGACCCCCCCCAGGAACCAATCATCCAAACTAGAAGGTTCGGGACGTGGTGGAGGGTTCCACACAAGCCCGACCTTTTCGGCGGCCCGGGAAAGCATAGCCGTCAACTCGGGGTCCGACTCAACCGTTGCCACTCTCCCAGAGGGAGGCAGTACAGCTGAGTCCTCATCCTCCGAGGACTGGAACTCCCCCTCCGATGCTGCGATCGACATCTGCTCGTCCGCGGGCGCTCCGAAAGAGATGACTGGGCGCCCGTGGGCGGGACCAGCGATCTCTTCCGGTGGCGCCACCGGCAGCGGTGCTTGTGAGGGTTCAGGGACCTGCGTAGGGACACTAGGCGGGTTTGTCCTGAACGTTATCCTCAGATCACCCCGGTCATCCGGGGTGGTTAGGGATAGCTCTAGATCGAGGTATGGGGAGGGGGACTCCGCCTTCCCGGAGGTAGGTGAGTCTAGATCTAAGCACCGCAATAGTCATGTTCCCGCAGTGAGAACACGAACTATTCACAAACGCTGCCTCAGCGTGCTGTAAGCCCAGGCACGTGATGCAGTGAGTGTGGCCGTCAGCGGGCGAGAGGGAACGACCGCATCCAGAAATGCACGGGTGGAATGACATCTTGAAAAAGACGCAGTCACACCCGTGTTGCTCTTTTTGTGAAGAAACGCTCTTTTAGAGAGTGCTTAAGCACCCAGGGAAACCGCGGCAACACAAAGGGGATAGTGCAGCCTGTGTTTGCTCTCAATGGAACGCCCACCGATACCAACAGGTGCTGTGATAACAGCAGTTGTTCCTTGCAGCTTGAGTTCGCGGTCCCGCTGGAAAGTGGCGTCACACCAACACACGATCCTCTTCTCTGTTCTCTGTCTCTTCGCTGAGTTAATCAGGAAAGCAGTCCGTACTTCAAAACGCCGGTTCGGCTCCGAAGTGAATGACGTCAGTGCGGTGCTCTCGCTTCCTGTTTATACCCGCGGCGCGGGGCGGGGCGCGAGATGCAAATAGGGGCTGATAGGGGCTCTCTGAAGTGATCCCAATTCGTCGGTATTACCGACGTACGTCGTAGTGACCGACTGAAAGGGAACTCACTCATTCAGATTTTTGCTTTGGAGCTGAGCAGTTGTTTGTCAGTACTTTGCCAATCTGGTTTCATTCACTAGAGGAGACATTCTGTTTTGGAGAGACGGTGCAATTCGCCATATGCACATGCACAATTAAGTTTAGTGTCTACACCCCTGGTCGATTCAACATTTAAAAGAGCAGTTTCCCTAAAAAAGCAAGCACGGGTGACGTTGCGTCTTTTTTAAAATGTCATTCCACCCCAGTAGTTCTGGCTGCGGTCATTTTCTGGCCTCGTCTGACAGCCACGAACACTGCCTCACTTGTCTGCAACGTAAGGATGCTTAGGCAGCGTTTGTTTATGTTCTCACTGCGGGAACATGACCATTGTTATGTTAAGAACGAGACTCCAATACCTTGAAAAAGGAGGAGTTCCACTTCGATTAATGCACAGGGTGATTTGAAGATTATAGTGGGAGGTGCCAGTCCACATGGGCCTCTCACTCCTCACAGACATCGCAGGCTGTGGAGTTTCTTGATGAGGCTGCAGGTCCTTCTCAGGGGGGACAGAGCATCTAATTTGGAGACTCCACAGAGGACCGAATGTCGAAAGCTGCATCGAAGGGCGGGCTTGTGTCCTCTGCCCTTATGAAAATGAACTATGGTTTTTCTACAAATAAAAAAAAAAAAAAAACACGGTTATTAACACCAGTTTATCATGGTGACCACAAGTTAACCATGACTTTTCTACTCTAACCATAGTTTAACCATGGTATTTGTGGTAAAGCTGTGGTTATATATAAATGGTAATCAATTATCCAACAAAAAAAACATGGTTACTACACTTTTACTATAGTAAAACCATGGTTAATTTTCATAAGGGTGGGGATGAAGACTCAGTAGTGCTGCCCCCTTTTGGGAAAGTGGTGCAGGTTGAGTCGGATCTAGAGTTGATGGCCATGCTTTCCTAGGCCGCCAGCGGGATGCGGCTGCCACCAGACCCCCAGCGGCTTCTACATCCTCTGGTGCTGTCTGAGGAGCTGCCAGCATTCAGGCCATAACATCAAGCTACAGACAGAAAGGCAACAGCCCATCTCAGCCACCGCTAAACCTTCTAAGCAGTTGGCGAAACAACATTCCTGAGACTAGTGACCCGGAGATGGAGGGAGTTGGTCTTGTCCAGGAGACGGTGCACCTTCTTCCGGAGGAGGGCTGAGTGGAAAATCTTTTGTTCCTCAAAAAATTGCTTATTTCTGTTCAGCGGTGTACACACCTTTTTTTTTTTTTTAAAAAGAGTGATTTCCTGAATCTCTGGGTCACATAAGGTGTGATTTAACAGTGAGCGACGTTATGCATCCTCACTCTCATCCCCTTCTTCTCTCGCCACAGCACAGGAGTTTGCGGATCGAGGACACAATACCTCCTCAGGTGGAGCCAGGTAAGGTCACATCACACTCATTGCCTCTACTTTGGGACGTACGCCTCCTGGGTTGAGCCCCAGCGCTCCACCACTGGCCTTGCGTTGGTGCCACTTGCACGGTGTCTGGGGGCCTGGCTAATTAATAATAATTTTACTGGCTCATTCAGACAATCAGATTCGGCAATGCAATTCAGTTCGCCCGGCGTCCCCCCAGGTTCACCTGCATCCTGTTTACCTCAGTGGCAGACAAGGATGCCCCTGTCCTACGTGTGGAGATTGCGTGTGGAGATCACAATACAGTCGGTCCTTCCAGACTAAATGAAGTCTGGGTTTTACAACCCATACTTCATCGTACCCAAGAAAGCCAGTGGGTTATGTCCAATCTTGGATCTTCGTGTCTTGAATCGGGTCCTTCACAAGCTTCCGTTCAGGATGTTGACGCAGAAACGCATCCTCACGTGCAGTGGCCCCAAAGATTTTTTGCATTCATCGACCTGAATGACACATAATTCCATGTCTTGATTTTGCCTTGACACAGACCATTCCTTCAGTTTGCTATTGAGGGTTGGGCATACCAATACAAGGTCCTCCCATTTGGGCTGTCCCTGTCCATGAAGAATGCAGAGGCATCCCCCTACACCACTAAGGGAAGTGGGCATTCGCATTCTCAACTCTCAACAACTAGCTCATTCAAGCTTACTCTCGAGATTTGTTGTGCGAACACAGGGACCTGGTGCTCAGGAACCTAAGCCATCTGGGGATTCGGGTCAACTGGGAAACCGGAGTTAACTGCGGCTCAGGTCACTCAGGTTACATTCCGGGCAAATGTTTTCACGACAGCTCACACACCCAGGAGAATGGAGACTCTACACCCAGGTGGTCCAGCTGATATGGAGTCGATTCGGAGATGCACAGGTAGACCTGTTTTCCTCTCCAGAGTCCTCCCATTGCCATTTTTTTCTATTCCCTGACCAAGGGGACTCTTGGAACAGATGCACTGGTGCACAGCTGGCCCCGGGGGCCTACGTATGCATTTCCCCCAGTGAGTCTGCTTGTCTGTCCTTGATGGACTGAACAGAAAGAAATGCAATGGAGAAGAGTTGTTTTTTTTTATTTTTACAATTTGTACCTGCAGGTTGTACTTGTTTCCACTGATGAGATTGTAATATGCTACACATTTCTAAATCCATAAAATATTAAATCAAGTCTTCATGAACCCCTGCCTCTATCTGCATTGCAAAAATAATTTGCAATCCATAATGAAACCTCAGACAAGACCACAGTATTTTTTGATGAATTTCTCATTTCTCTTTTGAGTGCCATGCTCCACCAACAGACCTACTGTTTACCTATAGGGGGCATGATGACAAATGCATTGTGGCATGACATTCGTCAGTTTTATGATGAAATGGTTCAACAGGTTCTCCAAAGATATTAACACTACAGGATGCTGTACAATACCAATACTGAATGCTATATTAGAATGCTATACACCCATTTGGGTGTTTGCAAACAGCGATGATGTGTTTTGTGGGCGGAGTTTACCTGTTGGAATAAAATTACAGTTCTGCAGTAGTCAATGGAAATCATAGAATACAATAATAAAAAAGGTCATTTTGTGACATATTGTTCATAATTTCATGTGACATAGTTCACAAGCTGTTTTATGAAAAAAGTGAAAGTGATGTGTAGCCAATGGTGACCCATACTCCAGAATTTGTGTTCTGCATTTCACCCAGTTGCAGATTTTACATTAAGTGACATGTCACTTAATGAAAATAGCACCTCTCCATCCAAATGCACACACACACACACACATAGTGTAGTGGCCAGCCATATTTGCTGCATAATCCGGGGACATTCATGATTGAAAGACTCATTGAACAATTACATGAGACATGATGCATTTCAGTAAGCTGTACTGTATCTTTCAACATACCTTCTAATGTTCATTCAAGTTTATTTGGTGGTATAGCTAATAAGTGGAAGACAGATTGGTTCACGTGCCACTTGAACTGCTACCGTGATCTTTCACACTATTAAAGAGCGGCAAAATTGTATTGTTATTTAGTGTTTGAATTTTGTAATTCAAAGTCTGAGACTTTGTTTCAAAAATAATCTGCTCGGTCTTGTCTGTTGGTGCTTTGTCAGTGCCCTCTTTGATCCGCAATGTTTTTTTCAGAAATTTTACAACACATCTACACACATATTATTTTAAATAATTTATTTTTATTCTATATATTTTGGGTGATTCTATTAATATAGTTGTATATACACCGATCAGGCATAACATTATGACAGGTACACTGAATAACACTGATTATCTCTTCATCATGGCACCTGTTAGTGGGTGGGATATATTAGGCAGAAAGTGAATATTTTGTCCTTAAAGTTGATGTGTTAGAAGCAGGAAAAATGGGCAAGTGTAAGGATTGGAGCGAGTTTGACGAGGGCCAAATTCTGATGGCTAAATGACTGGGTTAGAGCATCTCCAAAACTGTAGCTCTTGTGGGGTATGCCCATGCAGTCTGTAGTGGTCTAAATCTACAAAACGTGGTCCAAGGAAGGAACAGTGGTGAACCGGCGACAGGGTCATGGCCGGCCAAGGCCCATTGATACACATGGGGAGTGAAGGCTGGCCTGTGTAGTCCAATCAGGACGCGCTACTGTAGCTCAAATTCCTTCGGATGAGATGTTAAACCGAGGAACTGACTCTCTGTGGTCATAAAAAATCCCAGGATGTCCTTTGATAAAGAGTAGGGGTGTAACCCCGGAATCCTGGCCAAATTTGCCCATTGGCCTCTGTCCATCATGGCCTCCTAAGAATCCCCATATACCGATATACTGATTGGCTTCATCACTCGGTCTCCTCGCCACCAATCAGCTGGTGTGTGGTGGGCGTTCTGGTGCAATATGGCTGCCGTCCCATTGGTGGATGCTGCACATTGGTGGTGGTTGAAGAGATTCCCTCCTTCCATGTAAAGCACTTTGAGTACACAGAAAAGTGCTATATACATGTAACAAATTATTATTATTATTAGAATTAAATTGCTCAAGAAGTTAGTGCTGGTTCTGATAGAAAGGTGTCAGAATGTGGATGTTACTTTGACACATACCACCTACCTAAACATTGTTGCAGACCATGTACACCCTTTCATGGAAACAGTATAACCTGGTGGCTGTGCCTCTTTCAGCAGGATAATGTGCCCTGCCACAAAGCAAAAATGGTTCAGGAAAGGTTTGAGGAGCACAACAACGAGTTGGAGGTGTTGACTTGGCCTCCAAATTCCCCAGATCTCAATCCAATCGAGCATCTGTGGGATGTGCTGAAAAATTAAGTCCGATCCATGGATGACCCACCTCGCAACTTATAGGACTTAAAGGATCTAAGTGGAGTGCATGCCTTGACGTCTGATCAGTGTATATATATATATATATATATATATATATATATATATATATATATATATATATATATATATATGTATATATATATATATGTATATGTATATATATATATATGTATATATATATATATATATATATATATATATGTATATATATATATATATATATATATATATATATATATATATATATATATATATATATATATATATATATATATATGTATATATATATATATATATATATATATATATATATATATATATATATATATATATGTATATATATATATATATATATATATATATATATATATATATATATATACACTCACCTAAAGGATTATTAGGAACACCTGTTCAATTTCTCATTAATGCAATTATCGAATCAACCAATCACATGGCAGTTGCTTCAATGCATTTAGGGGTGTGGTCCTGGTCAAGACAATCTCCTGAACTCCAAACTGAATGTCAGAATGGGAAAGAAAGGTGATTTAAGCAATTTTGAGCGTGGCATGGTTGTTGGTGCCAGACGGGCCGGTCTGAGTATTTCACAATCTGCTCAGTTACTGGGATTTTCACGCACAACCATTTCAAGGGTTTACAAAGAATGGTGTGAAAAGGGAAAAACATCTAGTATGCGGCAGTCCTATGGGTGAAAATGCCTTGTTGATGCTAGAGGTCAGAGGAGAATGGGCCGACTGATTCAAGCTGATAGAAGAGCAACTTTGACTGAAATAACCACTCGTTACAACCGAGGTATGCAGCAAAGCATTTGTGAAGCCACAACACGCACAACCTTGAGGCAGATGGGCTACAACAGCAGAAGACCCCACCGGGTACCACTCATCTCCACTACAAATAGGAAAAAGAGGCTACAATTTGCACGAGCTCTACAAAATTGGACAGTTGAAGACTGGAAAAATGTTGCCTGGTCTGATGAGTCTCGATTTCTGTTGAGACATTCAGATGGTAGAGTCAGAATTTGGCGTAAACAGAATGAGAACATGGATCCATCATGCCTTGTTACCCCTGTGCAGGCTGCTGGTGGTGATGGTGTAATGGTGTGGGGGATGTTTTCTTGGCACACTTTAGGCCCCTTAGTGCCAATTGGGAATCATTTAAATGCCACGGCCTACCTGAGCATTGTTTCTGACCATGTCCATCCCTTTAAGACCACCATGTACCCATCCTCTGATGGCTACTTCCAGCAGGATAATGCACCATGTCACAAAGCTCGAATCATTTCAAATTGGTTTCTTGAACATGACAATGAGTTCACTGTACTAAAATGGCCCCCGCAGTCACCAGATCTCAACCCAATAGAGCATCTTTGGGATGTGGTGGAACGGGAGCTTCGTGCCCTGGATGTGCATCCCACAAATCTCCATCAACTGCAAGATGCTATCCTATCAATATGGGCCAATATTTCTAAAGAATGCTTTCAGCACCTTGTTGAATCAATGTCACATAGAATTAAGGCAGTTCTGAAGGCGAAAGGGGGTCAAACACAGTATTAGTATGGTGTTCCTAATAATCCTTTAGGTGAGTGTATATATATATATATATATTTTTTTTTTTTTTTTTTTCATTAATATTTTCACATTTAAAAGGATAGTTCAACCAAAAAATTTAATTGTCATCAGTTATTCACCCTCAAGTTGTTCCAAACCTGTATGAATTTCTTTCTTCGGCTAAGAAAGACATTTTGAAGAATGTCAGTAACCAAACAGTCGATTTTCATATTTTCCTGCTTGGTTACCCATACTCTTCAAAATATATACTTTTGTGTTCAGCAGAAGAAATACATTCTTACTGAGGGTGAGTAAATAAAATGAGTAAATTTTCACTGTTATAAGTTTAAAACTATTTAAAACTTTTTGCCAGGTTATAAGCCAACATCAAAGTTTGTTATTTATATATTTATGTATTACTTAAAGTAAGATATATATTATACTGGGGGTATTTTGAGGTCATTTGGACAGTTGTCACATCATAACCACAAGGGGGAGACTAAGCCACATAAATGCAAAATTCCCCCCTTGACATAGACAAATGAATTGCTGTGTATGTCCAAACATTTTTTTGACGTTTTAATTACAGTGCAAATGAATATACTTTATAGCATAATGTGAGATCTTTTTGACAATTTTAAGTAAATTTTAAAATGTTATTTATTTTATTCAAAAAATATATGTAAAAGACATATTTAAGTAAAAGTGTTAAATTTTTATGGAGTCACATAGCCTGAAATTGTTGTCCTGAGTCGGTACAATGTGTACAGTTTTTGGGGTGGATGGGGGGTCGACTGTAGATCACTCTCCACCTGTGGCGACAGCTGGATGAGGAAGGGCTAAATTTAGCCAGATCTGTAGCTTGGGGTCTGGAACTCCTGCAGTTTCCCTCGTCCGTCAAACTGTCTCTCTTTATTAGACAGAAGGAAGCTCGGGGACCATGGGAAAGTCAAATAATCATTTAAACGAGAACATGGCTCTGTTTCAGCGCACCCTCACATTTTTTGCCTCTGAAGGGATCTTGTTCACAATGCCAGAACCCCGTCCCCATTCACAGCCTGACAACCCCTGATTTGTGTATTCTTTTCATGTCACTCAGCCAATAATGTCACAAATTCACTCTTTTCAGGGGACAAGATGGATCCCCCTCTGCGACATATTCTGGATGCGCTGACAACATTGACACGTTTTCTCTAGCCTCAAATATTTGGAGTTTTAAATTCATTGTTCCTTTTTTGGTAAACTTGAAAAGGTTTGTTTTGCATATTTGCACAGCTTTGGGTGCAAAGCGCAATATGCATCAATGCATAAGCATCTCATTTGCATAAAATATCTGACTAAGTGAAGGAATGGGCCACATAAACTTCTTTGGGCGACAGTCTGACAGAAGTGTTTAGCTCAGCAGGCTTTATACAGACGTCTGCTGAAAAAAAACGTCTAGTGACAGGGTTCTTGAGGGGACACTGGTGGAAAATGGCAAAATCAGACCGTTTGTTCTGGAGGGTTTGCAGAAGTTGCGATGTGAAAAAAGCTCATTATTATTGAGAAGTTTGGACTGTCATGATCTACATCAATCAAGGTCTTAATCCACCATAAAATAAAATGCATACTATATAATTTTTTGAAATATTATTAAGCTGTAGATTAGTAAACTTGTGTTACTTATTTGAAAAAGTAACTCATATATTTTGTTTTACATTTAAAGACAATGCGTTACTTGAAAAAGTAATCTGATAACATTCCTTGTAATGCTTTACCCCCAACACTGAACACAGGGCAGTTCAAATTTGAATACAATTATAATACTTTACATGTGCTTTCGAAATAAGTGTACTTCTTTAAGCACAACATAAGATTATTAAAGCATGCATCTAAAATCTACTTTCAACAGATGGCAGAAATTTGGCCCAAATACATTATAAATTATCATATTATAAACTCTCATATTTTTATGTTTCAGAGTGTACATTTTTACTGTAGTGATGCTCCAAAAGTTTGAGTATTTTACTAAACAAATGATGGTAAAATAGAGAAATGTACACACAAATAAAATCAAAAAAATATCTAAATTGCCTAGAAAAAAAAAACGAAAAAAACAAGTGAAGAATTTTATTGTTACTGTAGTGTTATCATTTCTTAAAAACAACACAAAAGTGACAAAAAAGACAGTGACAATGTGTGTTTAGAATAGTCACAACAAGAAATTCACATTCATGAAAGTACACTGAAGTATTTCTCCTCCATTGACGGACATTTCCAGCATTCCTTGTTTTCACTTTTATACAGTAGGGGACACTATTACCCATCTTCAGTGGTGTAAAGTAACAAATTACAAATACTCTTGTTACTGTAATTGAGTAGGTTTTCTCAGGAATTGTACTTTATTAAGTAGTTTAAAAACAATGTATACTTTTACTTTTACTTGAGTACATTTTAAGTGCTGTATCGGTACTTTTACTGCGCTATTTTCCCTAAACCTGCCGTCACTACATTATGTTTATTTTTTCCTGTCAACGTGATTGGCTAAGACGAATAATCAGTCCTGTGACTCCATGCGTAAAGCGTGTGACTCCCATCAAATCAACCATGATAGTGACCAGCCTAGAGTGAGGGGCACGCGCGCTTTATGAAAGGGGGTTGTTGCTGGTTACTATATGATGACTTGAATCGTGAAATTGCCTTAAACAATTACTAAAAATTGACTGCAGAATATAACATTTTCTAATACACGCACAAATGGTACGTATTCTGTTAGCGTTGCGTGAGCTCATGGTGTCATTTGCTGGAAACACTTAATTTAGCTTGATTGTTTGCCAGGCTTCAAAGAACATTAGGTTGTCATAAATGTTACCAGATTATTGGTTGCCTTCTCAAATATTACATGGCTGTATTTTTAGTGCTAGCAGTCAAAAATAAAACTTGGAGAAATATTGAAATACTGAAATACTGTTGGTGATCTCATGTTTTGTTTTTGTTTTTTTCTTACTGAGAATCATCCATAAGAGAGTAAGCTACATTTTTAATTTGCAGGGTATAAGGTGGAATTGCATTAATATCATAATACTCACTACTCTTGAGTACTTTTAAAAGGGCTACTTTTTACTCTTACTTTGAGTAGTATTTAGGACAGGTACTTTTACTCTATTAGCACTACATTTTTTGACAAGTAACAATACTTTTACTTGAGTTTGCCTTTTCAGTATACTCTTTCCACCACTGCCCATCTTCTGAAAGAGTACAGAATTTCCGGATCAAAATACATGCAAAGAAGAAGCAGAAACATGCAATAGCATGTGTAAGCAGATGCATATGTAAAATAACGCGATCATCAACAGCATATAAATCAAAACCGCTTAATGTTACTGCATGAAATGTCGACCCAGGACGAGGTACAGGACTGTGAGGTTTTTGTGGGTCTTGATGGACTCGATCTACTCCATCTATGTTTTGATCATATTTCTGAATCAGATCTGGAAATAGTCTTTGACAAAAATACAATTTTATCAGCTTTTTGCTTTTTTTTTATTTTTATGAAACTCACCCACATTCAATTGTTGACAAACAATTTTATTTATTTTTTCCAAAAATGGTTTCTGTCATTTTATGTAGTTTTTATCATGCTGATTTTTCTTCAAGTGTTCCTTTCTTTAAGTAAGTTTGGTTTTAGTTAGTTATTTGATGATATATAAACGGGAGTGTGACGTTATGATTGACAGCTGAGATTGACAGCTTCCCTGAGTGAGTAGTCACCGAGGCATCAACAGACTTTTTTTCTGTTTCTTTGTTTAATTTCTTCGACATAAATGAGCTGTTCTGCAGTAAACTGTGCTAACCGATTCTGTGGGAGTGTGGGCGGGGCCTTGATACAGCGACTCCACTTCATGCTTACTACTGCCCAGACTCGGGTCCCGAGTTCACTACTCCGCAGACTCAAGACTCTAGATCTCAGCGCCATATTGGGACTCTGGTGGCTTTTCTACAATGGAAGAGGGTGACGTGTGTCGTCCATCTTTTTTTACAGTCTATGGTTCAGATATTCATACACTTAAAATTTTGATGATCAAAACTGCTGGCGGTGGCTGGCAACTTTTTAAAAAACTTAATTTGCCTTTGTCAAAAATATTTGCTATATTATCTGCAAGTACAGTTTTTTAAATATTATTTTAAGATTTGTACAAGTGCACACTCTATACAATGCAGCGCACTTCTTTTTCACAAGGATAGTCACAGAAATTTCTTCAGTAATGCAATTTCAGCCACCTTAAAAAGTAGTCCTATCTCAAATAGGATGCTGTAGACAACTTTGTACTGAATAATTCACAATCATTTGTTTTTACTGAATAATTCATGTATTAAGTACTTAATTTAAAAGAATTATGAGCTTCACATTTCTGCTTTTAAACCCTCTGGAATTCTGTCTATTGTTAGAATGTTACTGAAACAGACATCTTTAATTTTTATTTTTATTTTTTAATGGTGGTAATTGAACATTATGCAACATTATTTTAAAAAGAAAATTAGTCTGTTGTTATATAATTACAGTGCCGTCTAGCATTTCGTCAGCTGATGGTCATATATCAGAAAAGTGGCAGAATTGCCACTTAAACTTTAATAAGTGAAGAATATTCCACCAGACATTCACAATTGAGTGAGTGAAAATCCTCAAGGACGAACTTAATTAATGGAAGTAATTAAGTGCCTTTTATCTTGAAGAAGAACAAAGAATGTTTCCTCAGCCGACACCCAAAATGGTCCACTCAAATAATGGAGGGAGGTCTTTGGGGGAATTTAAAATGACAATATATCATAATTTGGCAAACAAGTCAGTGGCACTGGATGACTTTATTGCCAATCGCAGTATGCCCTGCTCTTCATGCAAGCCCAGTTCTGCAGCCCACTGCACAACCTTTCTATTGCCTAAGGCATGCCAAACCGTGCCGTTTAAATGACTTGTCAAAGTCATTGTTCAGTGTCAGATTCTTTTGTTCACACAGTCACAAAAATCACAGACTTTACGCACTGGTTTATGAAGTCATGGTAAACAGAATTTATATGTTTTCTTTTAAATTATTTGAATGTTTCAGCCATTCAGCAGAGAGTACATAAACAACTGAAATACATGGCTTATCTGCTTGTTTGCATTGAAATGATCATGAAACAGCTTGAAACAAGATAATGCAAATATATCTAGTATGATAAGCACGAAGTTGCAACCGCACTTCCTATTATTGGGTGCTTGAATGCTGTTCAGCAGGCTGCTTTATTACCATATGACAGAATGAACGTATGGTTATAGCATTGTAAAGATGATAGATACAGAAGTATCGCTCCATGCGCCATGCAGAGCAATCAACCATGTGGGAAATCGAGCTAGAGCTTGTGTTTATTGGCATATAGATTAAGGCGGATGTGTCAGGAAATGTGATACTTTCTCACTACATTTCGTCAATTAATTAAGGCCTGATTTAGAGTCAGTATGTAGAAATGGCAAAGGAAACTTGGCACGGTCTCACGATCAGTAGGAGGATTTGAAAAGAGATCATTTTGAAAGCATTTTACTTGTGCAGCCATTAACAATATGAACACTGGCACTGAGTATTTGACACATGCCAGAATGAAAGCTGGTGAGCTCAATGAAGGCCATTGAACTTGAAATCTCTCTGCCTTGTTAGGGTGGCATTTTATTTAATTAAACAAAGCTTTGCATTTCAATATAGAACAGTGGGAAGCAATGTGCATGTAAATGCTTCTTAAATGAATCGCTCACAAATGAAAATGAACTGTTTCATATTGTCATATTTACTCGTCTTCATGTCATTCAAAGCCCATATAGTGTTGTGTTTTGATAGAACATAAAAAGAGAGGTTTTTTCTCTATAATGTCAGTTTACAGTGGCTTCATGTGTCAAACTACAAAATAATGCATTAAATGTGTTACAATATGTAAAATGTTTGGATTAAAATATCCAAAAAACACCAGAACTATGTTAGATATTTTGTTAACTTGTGTACTAACATTATCCCAAATGTTTCCAGAAATGAAATTGCCTATTTTGTAGAAACCATGGAAGCGTCAAAGCCGCTTTAATACATTAATACATTTATTAGACAGGTGAGTAACTTTTTAGATACATTCATCAATAGAAAACTTATCATTGTTATATGGCTTAACACAGTTAGTCTTATTGTTTAAATCTCGTTTTCTTGATTTACCGCGAGTACCATGTTTTACCATGCCTAATATCGATCTAGCTTACTGCAGTTTGCAACAAGTAGTAGCCATCGAGCGAACGCACAGAGTAGCATTATAACATAACTTTAAACAGCACTGCGTTACCCCACATACATATGACCGGATAACACATTCTCACTCCCAACTCATCACATATTGATGCTAGGTCCACTGGGCATCCATTTTTAACGCACAGGGTACCCTTTTAGATACATATTTTGACGCGCAGGGTGCTCCATTGATTTCAGTTGTTTTCCCAATGCGTCAGATCAAGACACATTTAATTCTTTGCATTTGTAAAAGTAGACATGATTTTTTGAATATTTGTAGGCTACTTTGATTTTTTTGATAACTAACCCACTCCTACCGTAAACCTACCCACTTCTAAACAAAATAAAACACATAACAGGCAAATAAAAGTAGAGTCACAGGTATTTATTGCAAAAACTGACCAAAAACAGTATAAAAGTATTAACTCATGTCGCATTCCAAGTCTTCTGATGTCATACGATATCTTCATGTAAAGAACAGAGTTGATCTTAATGTTTTAATCGCTGAAATTATGATCCCGCTGCTCTGTGAACGCACGCACTTAGTCAGTCATATCTCATTCAAATGGTACACCCGACTCTTGAGCATGACGCGATCGGTCACGAGACACAAAAGAGGGGATTTTCTTCACACAAATCAATCGTTTGGCTTCGGAACACTTGGAATATTTGTACTTTTTGAATAAATTGTGCCTAGTTTAACGAAAAATGGTCAGCGTGCCCGGCACATGGTCTAAAAGGGTTGTCCCTATTCTCTTAATGAGTAATGGGTGTGTTTTGGGTGTAATAAACCAATCAGAGTCTCATCTCCCATTCCCTTTGAAAGCCAGTTGTGCCATGGCGGTTTTGCTATTTACATGGCGGAATTTGCGAGCAGAGAGACTGAAAGCTTCTCCAGAGATGAATCCTTTAATTTTTCATATTCAAAAAAAATTTTGGGTGCTGCTGCACATCCCTGTGTGTGTAACAAGCAAAGTGTAGTGTTGTGGTCCTGCCTATAGAAGCATATTACTAACGCGCTCTTTAAATAACAAAAAATATTGGCGCGGTCGTTTTCAGTTGCCTCAAAATAGCATCGTGCCAGCAATGCACCTGAACATACCTCGGTTCAGGTGTGTTTATTTGAGGTTGGAGCTAAACTCTTCAGTACAGTGGCCCTCCAGGACTGAGTTTGGAGACCCCTATTTTAAAGGCACAATATATAGATAACTGAATCAGTGAACTGGATCTTTTCAGCTGGTTATTTTGATTTAACCAGATAATCAAGTTCACAAATCAGACTGAATGACTTGTTCACGGTTATAGGAACTAGCCAACAGGTAGATCCCCCGAGAATGTCTAGGGTTATGACTGTAACCCTTGTTCCCTGAGAAAGGGAAAGAGCACTGCGTCGGAACGTCAAATTTGGGGATGATCCCTTAGCAACAGCATGTCTGAAGTATGAATGAAACTATTCCAATCCTGATTGGTGTTGCATCATGATGTAGTATGAAACGGCGCATAGTAATGTCAGTTATCGCCGGGCGTCGCGGGGAGGTGCAAGCTGTAAAATGTAATGAAAGTGTGCGGGGTGCCCCACCCAGCCGCCTCGCAGATCTCATGAAGCAGGACTCCAGAAAGGATGGCCACCGAGGAGGCCATGCCCCTGGTGGAATGAGCCCTCACGGCCATCGGTGAAGGCAAACTGCTGCACACGTGATAAGCCGTGGCTATTGCCTGGACAATCCAGTTGCTGATTGTCTGAGTACCAGGCAGCCCTTTCTTGGATGAACCAAAGCACACTAACAGCTGTTCTGATTTTCTCCACTGCGCAGACTTCTCCAAATATATTTTAAGAGCTCTGACCGGGCAGAGCAGGTGAAGTCTCCCTTCTTCCGCCGTCACGTGAGGTGGAGGATGGAATGCCTGAAGAACCAATGACCTGGCCACACTAGATGGCACTTTGGGCACATAGCCCGGCTTAGGATGTAAGATGGCCTTAACTCCGCCAGGGGCAAACTCCAGGCAAGTTGGCATCACCACCAAGGCCTGGAGGTCCCCTACTCTCCTCAGAGAAGTGATAGCAAGGAGAAAGGCCACCTTAAGGGACAAGTTCTTTGCCTCAGCCGACTCCAGTGGCTCAAAGGGGGCCTCAGCCAGCCCTTCAAGTACCACCGCCAGATCCCAGGTTGGAACTCTGGAGCGAGTTGTTGGCCTCATCCTCCGAGGCCCACGGAGGAACCGTACAACCAAATGGAGCCTACCCAGAGGCCCATCACTCACAGGAGTGTGGAAAGCCCCAATGGCAGCCAAGAGCACCTTGAGTGTGGATGGGGTAAGACCAGCAACGATCTTGGAGGAACACTGAAAGCCACTGGACATTTAACTGGGTCCACCTCACTCTCTCTACACCAAGTGGAAAACACGTTCTACTTCAGGCTGTACAACCTCCTGGTGGAAAGAGCCCTGGAGCTGAGCAAGGTCTCGACAACATCTGCTGACAGTCCAGCCTCTAGGTACCGGGCCCCCTCAGGGGTCAGACCCAGAGGTCCCAAAACTCTGGCCGGGGGTTAAATATTGTGCCCCCTGCCTCAGACAGCAGATCCCTCCTCAGAGGGACCTGCCACGGGAGACCGTCTAGCAGTGCTACAATGTCTGAGAACCATACCCGGGTCTTCCAGCAGGGTATTACTAAGAGTAGGCTGATCCCTTCTCGGTTGACCCGCTCCAAGACTCCCAGGAGCAGAGTGATCGGGGGATATGCATACAGACGCAGCCTCGGCCACGTCTGCATCGTGGCATCCAACCCCAGCGGGATTGGATGCCTGAGAGAAAACCACAGTGGACAGTGGGATGTCTCTCGAGACGCGAACAGATCCACTTCCACTGGGCCGAATCTCTTGCACATGGCCTCCACCACCTCTGGGTGGAGTTGCCGCTCGCTGGGCCTCAGCCCCTGTCTCAATAGGACTGCTCCCTGGTTTTGATCCCTGGGGACATACATCGCTCTGAGAGACGACAGTTTCCCCTTGGACCACGGGAGGGTCTGGTGAGCCAATCTGCATAGAGGGCGCAACCTCAGACCCCCCTGATGATTCAGATACGAAACTACAGACGTATTGTCTGTTCGTATCAGGACATGGCGGCCGTGGAGGTCCGGGAAAAAGCTCCTCAGAGCTCTGTAGACTGCAAGCATTTCCAGGCAATTTACATGCCAGGAGGAATGCGGGTCTCCCACAGACCTCTCTCGCAAAGCAGCCGTCCATTACCACGTCCCAACCAGTGAGGGAGGCATCAGTTTAAATGGCTTTCCTGGCAACGTGATGCTCCCAGCACTGGCCCCCGGGACAGGAACCACGGTCTCTTCCATATGACAAGGGAACGAAGGCATCTGTGCATTACCCTGATCATACAGAATGGTTTTCCCCTCGAGGAAAACCCCCTGATTCCCAGCCACCACTGTAGGGGTCTCGTGCAGCAGGCCAAGAGATATTCTGTTGGACGCAGCCGCAATGAGCCCCAGCATTCCTTAAAACTGCTTCATAGTGATGCTGTGGCCAAGCTTCATTTTAGAGACCACCACCCGTATGGACTCGATACGTGCTGGAGACAATTGTGCCCACAACGTAGAGAATCCCATACGACTCCCAGGAACGCGGTTCTCTGAGAAGGCGTCAACACATTACTGCGTGGAGAGTCTCAACCCCAAGCACTGAGAGCAGCCAAGGAAGACACCTCAATGCCGAACTGCTGCTACTCGCGACTGGGCCAATATGAGCCCAGTCAATGTAGTTCAGCACACGGATACACCAGAGACTCAGTTGGAGCCAGAGCTGCATCCATGCACCAGAGAACGTGCGAGGGGAAAGAGCCAGGCCATATGGAAGAACCCGATATTGGTACGCTTCGCCCCCGAAAGCGAACCTCAGGAACTTCCTGTGACACAGAAGGATGGATACAAGGAAGAATGCGTCCTCTTTAGATCCATCGTGACAGACCAGTCCTCAGACTGAATCTGAATCACGACGGAAGAATGAATCTGAATCTACTCAGAGAACGATCCAAGTACCTTAGATCTAAAGTTGGACACAACTCGCCATCCTTCTTGTGAACTATGAAGTACCGGCTGTAGAACCTGGACTCCCTGTCTGGCGGAGGAGCACATTCTGTGGCCTCCTTGCCAAAAGGGAGTGAACTTCCTGGTCCATTACCCGAACCTGCCCAGGGTCCACTGCCATCCAGACCACCCCATTGAACCTCGGGGGAAGGTAACTGAACTGCAGTCTGTATCCCCTTTTCTACAGTCGCAGGCCCATGCAGATATATTCGGAGGCATAACCATGCGCCGAGATAATATGCTAAGAACACGAACGTCAAACATGGCCAGCCGCAAGCGAAGCACCCTGAGCGGCAGCTTATCACAATTGCCGCAGGCGGCTCCCTGGAAAACCGCCCTAGCGTGCTGTATGCCAAAGCACTGTACACAAAGCATATGTGTGTCCGTGCCCGACATATAACGGAGACACGGGGGCACACAATGCTTGAATTGCTCGCCCTGAGTCGCCATACTTTTCACTTATATTTTTTTTGACAAACAACATCAAATAGACAGACAGTTTGCATGCACAAAGCGCTTATGCTGAAGAGCGAAAGCTGTCATTACTATGTGCCGGCCCCCCTTATGCGTCATGACAAAACACCAATCAGGATTGGAATAGTTTAATTCATACTTCAGACACGCTGTTGCTAAGGGATCATCCCCAAATTCGTCGTTCCGACGCAGTGCGAGCTCCCTCGAAAGGGAACTACATTTTCCTCTGTCATTTTCATGGTTGCATTCGCACCGCCAATAGGAACTCTGAAGTGACATAAGCTGGCTGGCCGACAGCGTCATCATTTAAGCAACAACGTCAACAACATCAACAATTGGAGAATTCATGATGCCATGATCAGTTGAGAAGTGCCCGGACATCGGCATATGTCCATTTATCGCTGTTTTCCATGTTCGTGGAGTAATTATATAAACTATGTGATTACACAGCTTTTTATAAATGGGGGGTGCTGGTGGCATGCATTCAGCCAATCAATGTACACATGCTTCACAGGTAGTTCCTGTTAGACCCTACTCTGAAATAGGAGCTAATTTAGTCCCACCAAAAGGTGTTGTTATAACTGAAATCCTTCCAAGTTCCTGAGGGCCAACGCACCAAAAGGTGGTCACTTCCGCCATCAGTTAATACACTGAACAAAATTATAAACGCAACACTTTTGTTTTTGCCCCCATTTTTCATGAGCTGGTCACAAAGATCTAAGACTTTTTATACGTATACAAAATGCCTATTTCTCTCAAATATTGTTCACAAATCGGTCTAAATCTCTGTTAATGAGCACTTCTCCTTTGCCAAGATAATTCATCCACCTCGCAGGTGTGGCAGGTGGGCCTCACGCAGTGCAACACATCTCCTTTGCATAGACTTGATCAGGTTGTTGATTGTCTGTTGGCCTGTGGAATGTTGGTCCTCTCCTCTTCAATGGCTGTGCGAAGTTGCTGGATATTAGCAGGAACTGGAACACGCTGTCATATACGCAGATCCAGAACATCCCAAACATGCTCAGTGGGTGACATGTCTGGTGAGTATGTCGGCCATGCGAGAATTGGGATGTTTTCAGCTTCCAGGAATTGTGTACAGACCCTTGCAACATGGGGCCATGCATTATCATGCTGCAACATGAGGTGATGGTCGTGGATGAATGGCACAACAATGGGCCTCAGGATCTCGTCACGGTATGTCTGTGCATTCAAAATGCCATCAATAAAATGCACCTGTGTTCGTTGTCCATAACATACTCCTGCCCATACCATAACCCCACCACCACCATGGGCCACTCAATCCACAACATTGACATCAGCAAACCGCTCACCCACACAACGCCATACACGCTGTCTGCCATCTGCCCTGCACAGTGAAAACCGGGATTTATCCGTGAAGAGAACACCTCTCCAAAGTGCCAGACGGCATCAAATGTGAGCATTTGCCCACTCAAGTCAGTTACGACGGCGAACTGCAGTCAGGTCGAGACCCCGATGAGGACGACGAGCATGCAGATGAGCTTTCCTGAGACACTTCTGACAGTTTGTGCAGAAATTCTTTGGTTATGCAAACCGATTGTTGCAGCAGCTGTCCGGGTGGCTGGTCTCAGATGATCTCGGAGGTGAAGATGTTGGATGTGGGCTGATGTGGTTAAACATGGTCTGCGGTTGTGAGGCCGGTTGGATGTAATGCGAAATTCTCTGAAACTCCTTTGGAGACAGCTTATGGTAGAGAGATAAACATTCAATTCACGGGCAACAGCTCTGGTGGACTTTCCTGCAGTCAGCATGCCAATTGCACGCTCCCTCAAAACTTGCGAATCTGTGGCATTTTGCTGTGTGATAAAACTGTACATTTTAGAGTGGCCTTTTACTGTGACCAGCCTAAGGCACACCTGTGCAGTAATCATGCAGTCTAATAAGCATCTTGATATGTCACACCTGCAAGGTGGATGAATTATCTCGGCAAAGAAGAAGTGCTCACTTACACAGATTTAGACAGATTTGTGAACAATATTTGAGAGAAATAGGCCTTTTGTGTACATAGAAAAAGACTTAGATCTTTGAATTCAGCTCATGAAAAACGGGGACAAAAACAAAAGTGTTGCGTTTATAATTTTGTTCAGTGTACTTCAGTGCAAAAGCCAGTTTGAGAGAGAGAAAAAAAAGTTTACTAGAGGACAAGATTTTCAGTGAGAAATTATGCATTAAATTGATCAAACGTGACAGTAGAGACATTTATAATGTTACAAAAACATGTTATTTAAAAAATAAATTCTGTTCTGTCTTTTCATCAAAGAATCTTTAAAAATGTAGTGAAAGTTGTTTCTACAAGTGTATTCAGTGTATTCCTAATGCATTAAAATACATTTGTATTAAATATATTGTCGCTGTCCTCAATTCTGATACATGATACATGATACAACCCTAACCCTAACTATCAGCAGTTCACATGTCTCCTAACAGTTTAAACAAAACTCTGTAAATTTAAAATTGGTGCATTATGTCATTGCATTGTGTACTTCAGCAGTCTTAACCACTATACAGTAGTTTAAAAGCAAAGCAAAGCCTATGATGGTGGAAGCAATGGTTTCAGGTGACGCTTAAAAGGGAAAGCCATCTGCAGGAAAAGATATATGACCCAGTGGCTAAGTAATGGACTTCTGTGTGAACAGTCCCTACAGACCCCCTAATGCCTTGTTAAGAATCTGTTGAGCCTATTTCGTCTCACTTTATTGCTACTAACATAGAGATATTGTATTACTGACAGGAACAAATAAGCACATGGCGACATAATAATATGGCCTCAAATGTTAGAAAGAGGTTTGCGTTTCTATCAGAAGGGAGCTTTTCTGTCCATGTGTGATGTTTGCGGCTCCTGAGACAGAAAATGGGCGGCGTGGGGGTATGGGAATATGATTTTAAATAATTGGAAAAACTCTATGCGTTAAATAGTTTTACAGTATCTATTTTCGGCATGCTTGCTGCAGTTTTGTGTTTGAGGGAACGATTGCAATTGTGTGTGAAATTGAATTGCTGAAATGAGAGACCTCTAAAGACCATGAATCAGGACTATTATTTGCTGTTTAGAGTAGGATGCATGCTTGTTATGCTGTAATATTTAAAAAATCATTATGTTTATTTCCCCTAACTTTACATTTAAACCATGAGAGATAATGTGTGCACCTTATTAATTATGTGGCTGGATAAATGGCATCACAATGGAGGTTATTTTGTCTTCATTTTTTTAAAGGATTTTCTAAACTGTTTTCACATCAAACACATGATACACATATGGAAACACAATATACAGTAAGTCTAATTTGAAAGTCACAAAGTATGAAGTATTGTCAACAGATTCGCTATTTTGAAACAGGTATTTAATTTTTTTTTTAATAAGGTGATAGTCATAGGAATTCTTGTAATACTGTAGCAATCACATTTCGAGGAAAAAAAATTGAAATCTAACACCAGCTGAATAGTTTATGTATAAGGACATCTGAACAGGAAAGAGGTAAAATCTGGTGAAATTAAGTTTTTATGATCGTAAAATACATAGATATGGATCAAGTGGATTAATCCAAGTCTTTTGAAGAGACACAATCGCTTTATAGCAGATATAGGGTCAGATTTGCCAAACAGGGCAAATTAGCGTGATAGCGCAGACCCATAAAAGTGTAGCCTGGTCCTGCCAGACTCTTGTACATTTCAGTTGTACAGAGAGTCTGGCAACTCTCCATTGACAAGCGTTAACTTCCTTGAAGGTGGGTACTCTGTTGAAGTTTAAAACTATTGGATCTGCCCATGAGCCACTCTGGATCTGCCATAACCAATCGCTAACGTTTGGTCGTGATGTATGTCATCTCAAACCATAGAATGTAAAAAAAATATGGACGTAGTGTCCGTGACGTCACCCATAGGATTCTGAAGAGCAGTTTTGAAGCATAAAGTAGGGTCGAGCTGGTGGTTGCCATCTTGGCAGCACTTCATCGTGCGTCGCTCCCGGATAACAGTTTTGCACAAATAGGCAAAAAGCATTTGTATATAGTGTAGCCAATGATAATAATCTTTCTCCGGGGCGTTCCCTATTTTACGTGGCCTATAAAGATAGCTTCAGGTGTGGTAGGAAGGTGCGTCTCATAGTCACGGGTGACGTCATCCATTTCCGGTGTGTTGCGGGAGTGTCAGTTTGTGTGGACTGAGGAAGCCTGCGGTACAACGTATGTGGTACCCGATTGATTTTACGTCCTGGAGTTTAAATGCCCTGTGCATCGCAAGCAGTTTAAACCATCTACAGAGCATGGCGGCAATGTGAAAGTAAGAGGACGTAGTGCATGTTGTGTTTCAGCTGGCACTATTAAATTTAAAGCAGCTACGTGTTCTACCCAGTATATGAGCAGTACAGTGCTTTTTGAGCCTCCAGAGACAGGGTTACCCGGGAGTTTATTAGCTTCTCCTTCGTTGGTGCGAGTAGCTGGGGGAACCGTTTATGTACCGGTAGTGAATGTTGGGACCATCGATGTAGTGCTTTACCCCACTACTGTAATAGGTACATTGCGGGAGGTGTATCTGGTGGACCTTCCTGACGGGTTGACCGAGGTTCCTACCATGAGCATTCAGGCAGCATTGTGTAGTGTTTCCGCCACAGCAATACCAGAACAGATTGAGTCAGTTGAGTTGGGGGCATTAACCATAGAGGAACGGGAGCAGGTTAGAGCCCTACTCTGGGAGTTTCAAGGCGTATTTTCTACTCACGAAGGAGATGTAGGCCACACTAATCTCTTGTCGCATGAGATCCCCCTTAGCGATAACAATCTGGTCCGACAGCGGTACAGGCGCATTCCACCATCAGAATATGAGCTGGTAAAGACTCATATCAGTCAGTTGCTCGATGCACAGATTATTCGAGAGAGTTGCAGCCCTTACGCCTCCCCGATAGTATTAGTTAAGAAAAAGGACGGTAGCCTCCGTATGTGCGTTGACTACCGCCAACTTAACTCTAAGACCTGCAAAGATGCGTTTCCACTGCCTCGAATTGAGGAAACGTTGGACTCTTTAGCAGGTGCCCGCTGGTTTTCTACGTTAGATCTGACCAGCGGGTACAACCAAGTTCCAGTTTCCGAGCTTGATCGTCCCAAGACCGCCTTTTGTACTCCATTTGGGCTCTTTGAATGGAATCGTATGCCGTTTGGCCTGTGCAGTGCGCCCAGTACGTTCCAACGTTTGATGGAACGACTCTTTGGCGACCAACGGCACCAGTCTGTCTTGTTATACCTTGACAACATTATTGTATTCTCATCGTCCGTGCAGCAACATCTGCAGCGACTTAGGGTAGTGTTGGGCCATTTGAAAACGGAGGGACTTAAAGTAAAACTGGAGAAATGCGCATTCTTTCTAGAGGAGGTGAGTTATTTAGGGCATGTTATTTCCTCTCGTGGGGTGACGACAGACCCAAAGAAGATCGAGGCCGTAGCACAGTGGCCTCATCCTACGACCGTGTCGGAGCTGCGAACCTTTTTGGGTTTTGATAGCTATTATAGACGCTTCGTTGAAGGGTTTGCCAAGTTGGCAGCCCCATTACATAGGGTAGTGGCCTTGTTAACGGGTGGTAAGTCTAGCAAGCGGGGTCAGGAAATTACTATGGTGTGGTCAGAGCAGTGTGAGGAAGCGTTTCAAGTTTTGAAGCGCGTTCTCACTACAGCGCCAGTGTTGGCTTATGCAGATTTTACCCGCCCCTTTATCTTAGAGGTCGATGCCAGTCATGGTGGACTGGGAGCGGTACTCTCACAGGAATTTGACGGGAAGATTAGGCCTGTTGCTTATGCAAGTAGAAGCCTCAGGCCGTCCGAGCGTAATACCGCTACCTATAGTTCTATGCGGCTTGAGTTTTTGGCTCTTAAGTGGGCCATGGGTGAAAAATTCAGAGAGTACTTGCTTGGCCACAAGTGCCTGGTACGTACTGATAACAACCCGCTCAGTCACCTGGCTACAGCTAAGCTCGGGGCTATCGAGCAACGGTGGGCTGCCGAGTTAGCAGCATTCGATTTTGAGAATCAGTATAGGGCAGGTAAGAACAATCAGAATGCCGACGCACTCTCCCGGCTGCATGCGGTAAGGTTTGAGGGAGAGGGTATCTATTCTTTGGGATCAGTAGTGCCAGAGTTGTTAAGACGAGTTTCAGTCTTGGACTCGGGGGTAGTTACAACACAGAGTGCTATACAGGCGTGGCCTAGTCGTTCCATATCAGATCTTATTGCTTTGCTGGTGGCAGACCCAGTGGTAGGGGAAGTGAGGAAGTTCTGGCAGCAAGGGCAATGTCCAGAGCCCAGAGAGTGGCGTCAGTTGCCTAAACCGGTTATGATGCTGCTTCGTCAATGGGAACGATTGATTGAGAAGGAGGGCCTACAGCATCGTAAGGTCTTCCGTCCTGATGGAGGAGAGGCAATGTTCCAGCTGTTGTTGCCAGTGTCGTTGCAATTGGAAGTGCTGGCTCAGTTGCACCAGCACCATGGTCATCAAGGGGCAGAGCGCACCCTCGAGCTGGTGTGACAGCGGTGCTATTGGCCCGTTATGTCGGCCGATGTAGCTCGTTGGGTGCGAGAGTGAGCGGTGCCAACTGGCCAAGGATGCAGCACCGATTGCACAAAGTTACATGGGACACCTGCTGGCTTCTCGGCCGAACGAGATCGTGCCTATCGATTTTACCCTCTTAGAGCCATCGTTCGGGACAAGAGAATGTAATGGTGATGACTGAGGTGTTCAGTAAATTCACTGTGACTGTGCCCACTAAGGACCAGCAGGCTGAGACTGTTGCCCGGGTTCTAGTGAATGAGTGGTTTTTCAGGTTTGGGGTCCCCGGCCGGATTCATTCCGACCAGGGCCGCAACTTTGAATCTCAGTTAATACAGCAGTTGTGTAGCCTCTATCAGGTGAGTAAGTCTCGAGAGAGGTTCAATTGAACCTTACACAACTTGCTGCGAACTTTGTCCCCTGATAGAAAGAGAGATTGGGCATCCTGTTTATTGCAAGTTTTGTTTTGTTATAATACTACTCCACATCAGGCCACGGGAGAGTCCCCATACTTTCTCATGTTTGACCAGGAGCCCAGGTTGCCCATTGACTTTCTGCTCGGTAGAGTACAAGAGCCAGTCGCAGGTAGAGTGCATCAGTGGATTGAGGGTTTAAGGGTTGCCTTTGAGGGTGCACGAGATAAGCTGCAGGTTGCTGCTAAAATTACGCAAGGTCAAACATGATCAACGGGTCAAGGAACTGCCGTAGAGGGAGGGTCAGTTGGTTTACCTGCGTGATCACGGTGTCCGGGGTCGTCACAAGCTACAGGACCTGTGGAGTTCAACTGTATACCAGGTTGTTAGGGCCCCACCAGTGGGTGGATCGGTGTATACAATTGCTCCAGAGTATGATCGGGAGAAGGTACGTCACGTCCATCGTCGTCTTTGAAACCCAGAGCTCAGGTAGAGTTGGCACTCAGGCTTCCCGAGGTTCAGGTTGAATCGCCAGTGGGGGTGACAATTGAGGAGGAGCCAATAGAAGGAGACTTGGTGTATGTGGTATCAGACATTCCAACCGTAGCCCGGGGGGATGGTTTGGGTGCGTCTCTTCCAGGGCCATTAGATGTTTCTGTTTCTAGCGTGGTGGACTCAGCGGAGATCGAAGCAGGTGGTGGTACAGGTTCTTCGCCGGTACCGGGACCTACTGTACGAGGTCCGCCTAGTCAGCCTGAGGTAACTCTGCGTAGAACCTGACGAGCCGGGGCCGGATTAAATTCTTCTGTGCATCGTTTGCCGCGAGCAGCAGGAAGGGAGGTGGGACCTAGTAGTCCTCTTGCGTCAGCATCCAACTCCATTAGTGCCTTATTTAGGCCTTGGTGTTAGATGTTCATTAGATGGTAACCTTAGAAGCTTGGATTCTTGTCGGGACGACGATGACAAAAGGGGGGGTAGATTGAAGCCAATGATAATAATCTTTCTCTGCAAGCAGTTTAAACCGTCTACAGACTGAGGGAGAAACATTGCAGTGGGTTTCTCGTCGGGACTTTTGTGGCTGTCTTCGTATACGTTGACTGCTATACCACTGATTATCGTTCAGTATTGTGCTGCATATGGTCACATTACAGATTGTCGTCGCGGGGTGCTGCGCCGGCTCGACTGCAGGAATGGATGTGTAATCTACCGCAACCTGCATTCACGTGCTGCTGTGGTAAACGTGTGTTTATTTCTGGTTAAAGCTGGACACTTGCAACATCAGCTGTCTGGTGGCCTGGCGTGCCGCCAATTTGATACGGTGGCCTAACGTTACTCTCGCTTTGAGGCATCAAGTGGTTTAACCATCCAACAGCCATTATTTTGATCTGGTTTCTTTTGGAGTGGCGTAATGATATATAATTTGGATTATCTTCTTGTTTATTCTGTTTGCTTTCTTTCTTGGTTTATGTGAACCCATTGCTTTAAACATTTAGTATTATTTTGTTGTGTTTCTGTTTTCTTTCTTGGTTAATGTGAACCTATTGCTTTAAATATTTAGTATTCTTTTGTTGTAAATTTGTTTTGTTTGTTCTGAATTTATTATTTTGTCGTGTCAACCAAGTTTCTGTGAACTGGTTGTTAACCGAATATTCTCTTTTTTTTTTTAATTCGATTTGTGAATTGTTTTTTTTTTGCCATCCACCGTTTCAATTAACTGGTCTATTAGTGGAGGGCAACCAGAAGTGTGTAATTGCTCTTAAATTCATTAATACTAGTTTTATAATAATGTATGTGAGTATGTATATTTGATTGTACTGTATGTTTAACGTGTAATTCTGCTTCTCCCTCCAGTTGTTGGGGTAATTAGTATTCGTGTTTGTGTGGACGAGTCTCTCGCTCTGCTGGGTGGTGGTCTCTTCCGATTGCAGTGTTCCACATTTGTGGTCTGAAGTGTGAGTGCACGAGTGTTTGCTGTGCTATTTTCAAGAGAAGGAGTGAGTAGTCCCCAGCTCTGGAGAGGAGGCCGAATTGTGTTTTTTTTTATTTTCATATTTATATATGTACTAATGATGTCCGAATAAAAACTGTAATTTTGTATTTCCACCTCTGACTCGGGTCTTATCTCAGCCGCAACCGAACCTGTGTGCTTTAAGTTAACCTTACCAGGTGATTTTTCCCCGGTAAATTGCCTCCCGGGTTGGCGTAGTCGGGTATCTTAGAGGGGTAGAGTTTAAGGTTGCCTTCTGGGGGTGGAGCAACTCTCCCTGGTGTACATTTTCTAGTTTATGCCCATTCAAAACCGCTGCTACAATAGCATTTGAGGTTTTGTTATATCGACATATATAATAAAAATGCTACGCATATTTTATTTTACATATTTTCAATGCTTTATTTATGTAGTACTTTGTTCGTCGGTTTGGAGTGCACACTTACTGGCTTGCATTGTGCTATTTCTGTTTTCTGATCCTTGTTTCTGTTGAGTTTAAGTTACCGTGAGGTGGGTTGGAGCTGAGAGTAATGACGCTGTTTACGGTGTGTGCGTCCATACATCGCCGCGGTCTCGACTGGCAAAAGGCTGGCGCTCATGCAGCGGTAGAGATTTATGGCCGGAGAGTTCCGCTCGTCGATACCAACTAGAAGTGACGTTAAGGTGAAGGAAATGGAATTTGATTTGTTGAGTTTTTACGTGTTTCTATTGTTAACATTTGTTGGTTTGCATTATTATTATTATTATTATTATTATTATTATTATTTTGTTTTGTTTGTTTTATTTATTTGGGTTTAGTTAGATAAATATTTTGTTGCTTTATATAATGTTGATTGTATGTTTCCCCTTGTCTTGTTTAAGTGAGCTCACCGTTTGTCTTAAATACCTGTCTGTTGTCTCAGTTAGCAGGTCAGTTTGTTCGGTTCAGGTTCCTTTTCGAGGGAACTCGAACTGCGTCCAAGACACTTTGGGATACGCCCTCTAGCGTACACTGCATGAAAAGTGGGATTTTCGTCAGTATGTGGCACTGTAGATTGCCGTGGAACTTCAGGTTTACGACGAAAACTGCCGTAAATTGTCGTAAATTGACGTGGGCCTTGCTTTGCAGTTGTCCCCCCATGACCCCCCCTCCCCTTAATTCGAGGGGAGGCTTTAACATGTAAATGAACATGCTGTGAGCTACACAAATGCAAATCAGAGTAGCAGCAGTGGGAGTTTTATCTAGGTTCTGAATTTTTTAAACTAAAACATTTTAAGTTAAATGTACTCGTTTTAGTTCACATTACTAAATTTTTAGGGCAACCAGTTTGCTCCAATTTTTTTTAAGTAGATTCAACTTGTCCGGGCTAACAGAGTAGATTAATTACTCCGTATGTCATTAGCAATAACCAATGTTATGTAAAAA
Organism: Gobio gobio; assembly: GCF_949357685.1. Lineage (NCBI taxonomy): Eukaryota > Metazoa > Chordata > Actinopteri > Cypriniformes > Gobionidae > Gobio > Gobio gobio. Next base: position 22,832,300 of record NC_137118.1, on the reverse strand, counting down.
AAAATAAAAAGTTACGGGGTTATGCCTATATGTAATTGAAGCACTTTTGCCACACCCATTAACTTAAATAAAGTGAAAATAAATATAATAGTTTTTTCTGAAGCTCCTTGGTGGTCAGAAACCTCAATGAGGTTGAAGAATATAGGGATAAATTAAGCCCCTCTGTGGACTGATTTCCGGACTCTTGTGATTCTCTATCTCTCTCACACACACACACACACACACACACACACACACACACACACACACACACACACACACACACACACACACACAATCACACGCACACACACAATCACAAGCACACACACACACACACACACACACACACACACACACACACACACACACACACATCTGTGCAGGCATAAACACACACACACACGCACACAGCCAAAATACATCAACATTTTTTTATTTTATTCACCTCTTAACATTCTTTTGTTTCATTTTCTTGTTAATTTAATACATTTCTTAAAATCAGTTTGTTGTTAGACTCCCTTCTTTGTAAACTGTCATAAACTGACTATATCAAGACAATCAATCCTAATCCCATCAAATTTGTGAGCGAGAACTGTAGTCTGTACATGCATGTGGTACTAAATACATTTTCCATTCTGTCCAGGAAAATGTATTAATACAGAGTTTTTTCATTAATTCTGGAAAACATCCTTATAACAATGACCTCGCATGTGATTGGAGGAGCCCGACGAGCTTCTCGCCCTCGTCCAATCACGTGCGAGGTCATGGCCATGACGCGTACAAAACGTGAAGACGAGCTTTAAACAGACGTGTTTTGGACTTTTTTTTTTTATACATTTCCTGTGTTTTTGCTGCTTTGCTTTTTCGTGATCAACAATGACAGGACGCCGTCTCGCCTTCAGCTCCCCTTCAACTCCTCTGCATGGATGCGACCAACTTTTTCGACTAATTTTCAGCTGTCTGGCGTCTTCACAACTCTGAGGCAAACTGCAGGCGCTATGAACCAGAGCATGGGTAATGTAACGTTACGATTTAAAGAATATGCTTTTATTCAGCTGTATAAGGACATGGATGCGTTAATAGATCCGAGCTTAAAACTGCACATTTCGTTTACACAGACTATCCTCGCCTCATAACGAAGCCGTGACCTCTTATCTGCTTGGAGCGATTTCCGCGAGTCCAGATTTAACCGCTGATCACGACGACATTGTGTGTAAGTATAACTTCTAATGTTTTTCTCATTCCTTGTTTAATTTTACCGTGACTGTTTTTATTAATACCAGTCTCATGTAATTGTTTTCCAGCTGCCTGTAAAACGTATTATGAATCGACACGCCGGAGCTTCAGATACAAACAACCTGAACTTACATTGCAGGCGGAAACTGCGAAGTTTAGCTCGGAGTCGATCAAGAAGAAAAAGGGTAAGATTTATTATATTAGATCCGTTTCTTGTCAATGTGAGTATTTTTCAGGTTGCTTATTGTCTTTATGGATTGTATTACAGTTGCTGGAAGCGAGACGAAGTGTGCTGGCTGAGGATGAGGTGGACATTTGGAAGTCCGCGACCATTGAACTCATATCTGATGAGGAAGACGGCATTGTTGACGGGGTGTCTGGATGGATTGTGCGGCCACCGCCCTCTCGCAGCCTGGAGCTCTCCGAACTCTGTGCCACTTTGCAATCCAGATTAGAGGCGATACCGAAATACAGGGCAACTCACCATATACGGCTGTGTTTCCCGAATGTGTTGGGCGCTTCTTTTTGACGTTTTTGGAGGACAACATAAGAGACATTACTGCTGCACTGTACATAGTTGTGTGTTTAACAATAAAGCTCTTTCTTTGAATAAACAGCTGTGTGTTTATAAATGAAGCTCTTTCTTTGAATAAACGGCACGGTCCGGGCAAATTTTCCCATATATTCCTTGATGGTATGAATAGTGTAGTTCATAGCACAATAACATTAATATAAAACTTATATTATAAAAAAAATTATTACAACATAAATTATATATTTATTATTATTATTATTATTATTGGGGTTTACATTTATAATGAGCCAGGGTGACCAATAATGATTGGTTTGCAGTGATCTGCCAACCAATCACGAGGGATTTTTCTTGTTTAAAAGTAGTGGCTTCAGCCAATACTGAGTGAGCAAATTCAAGTCAGGCCATTGACTCTCTGGTTTCGCTGCTATTCATATGCTAATTAGAGGCGTTGCACCTCCGCGGTCTCTCCGCGGGGAGCTCTCCACCTACGTCATGGTTCGTTTACGACAATTTGTGGCACAGACGAACGCAACGTTTGCTGCCTCTAAATTGTCGAAAACAGCAGACAAATAGCTATCCACCTTTCATTCAGAGTGGCCATGCCCTTAATTATGCAGAACTTTAAGGCTTTATATAATGTAAACGAATGAGTTATAACAAAATTCACCCCCCTCACAGTTGTCATGAAGGGCAAAATTAGATATATAGACCAAAACCACAATTTGTACCAGGCTGTAAACATGTTGTTTTCTGCTGTAAAGTTGGGCATTTTAACATGGGGCTCAATGAGATTCTGCTCCCTTTTGGAGCCTGTCCCTAGCGGCCAGTCGATGAATTGCAGTTTAAGTCCGGTTTTGGCTTCATGAGAAACTGGGGGAGGTTGCCGCTTGTCTCAAACTAGCCCACAGCATCAACCTCATCGTTCTCAGCCATTCCCTCTGTTCACTGATTGAACCGGTTAAAATTTGACCGGAGAAAATCAGAGCATATACCGCAATCACAGACGGAGTACTGAAGGAAAATGAAAATTGAACAGAAGTACGTAGGAGGGCAGAGCCAGGCTTATAAAAGTGGAGATGGGACTGGAAAGTTCCGCACAGGAATTACTGATGACAAGCAAATTAAAGAACACAGACACAGCCAGATCGTTTCCAGAATGACCATCGCAATCTACAAAGAGCAGCGCAAATTAGTGTCTGGTTTAAGAAATTGTTGGGGCATTAAGTAATGGTGCAAATACCAGTAAATACTAAAGGGAAACTCCTACAAATGCATATGCAATAAGGTCAGCCACAAAAATAATCCTGTCTACGCCTTTTCGGCGTTAATTTTTCACTGCATGTATTTAGTAAATCCTGACAGTAGTTTTTTTTATGCCAAAAGAGGCTTTGCGCTGGCGCAAGCTCTTAGTAAATCTGGCCCTTCGGCTTTTATTCACATATAGGGCCCTATTTTAACGATCTGAGTGCTTGGTGAAGCATATGGCGCAGGTGTACTTAGGGTCAGAATCCACTTTTGCTAGTTTAACAATGGAAAAAACGGTCGGCGCACCAGGCACATGGTCAAAAAGGGTTATACCTAGTCTCTTAAGGCGAGACACAGCAGGTAAAACAGTTTTTTCGTGCAGTGGTCAATTTTGAGATTTTGGGCCAGTTTGCTCCCTCAAAATAAAAAAAAAATATATATATCAATGTTACACATTAAGGTGGTTATTTCATTATATTTTGTCAAACCGGAAATCACCAAAAGTTAGGATTCTAATTTCTAACGCGAGTCTGTGCCGTCTCCATTCACAGAAACATATCATGCCTGGTATCATTGTAAAGCTCTCATGGCTCGTTCACAGTGCTGTCTAATCCAAATATGGGCATTTCATTTGTATAAATAACCAACTGCGAAACTTTGCCGGGGAATCTACAGCCGAAAACCACATCTGGTTGGTCAATGTGAATTTCCAACTACGTGATTGGTTCTCACGTTGCCTTGTTAATTCTCCACCTGAGAGAAAATACAATGCTAAAATCAGCTCATAAACGTTCACAGAAAAGATGACAACAGCTGTAACTTGCAAAAAGAATGTAAACAACAACAGATTACACAATGAAACCCTGTCAGCGAATAGATGGACATACAACAAACAGGGACAGTTTGTTTGCAGTTTTTGTGACTGTTGGTTTGTGTGTTTGTTAAGGTAGCTGTTACTGACAGACTGAGAAGAGAGGTGCTGCAATTATGTAGAATATGTGGAAAATAATATGGTTTTTGAACATTCAATCATGAAAACCTATACAAAATCAAGACTGAAAAAGGTCTTCTTTAAATATCAAGAATATGACCAAACTATGTCACAAGTTGACACCATCAATCTACAGTATTCAATTCTCAATCACAAAGTAACACTTTCAAAAACGCAGTGCATTAAGAGATCACAGTGTGTTAGGCTCGGACTCAAAATATCAGGCGTTAAGTGCTCTAATTGCCCACAGACAGGCTGGCACAGCAGTGAGGCGAGGCAAATCTGTGTTAATGATGTGTGGGGCTGCTAGATATCCCCTCATTTACACATTCAGCCAGGAATCACTGAGCTGAAATATTAGTGGATCTTGGCCATCCTTCTTTACAGACCACCAGAAGCTGAAATTATGGGCTTCCCAATTTCAAATGATCTTCTCTATTAGCGAGACGTACGTAATTGTGTGTGAGGACTCCGCAGCGATACGACGAGGCAAATCTTGCCTTAAGCTTTCTGACACCAGTCATCATTAACCCCACTGGTCGTCTCACAAGGCCACCGCTGACCTCATCACATCTGGCTGTCGGTGAGAAATGGGTGTTGTGAGTGTCGCCCGTGTGCTCGTCTGCCTCTCAGAAGTTCAAGATGAATTGGCCCATCCATTCAGACGGCTGGACAGCAGGACAATCTGTCAACAGCCTCATACATACTCCAGTGCAGCCAATTAAAAATCACACTTCAGACACACATGCTTTTGATTGAATTGGCACTGAAAAATGAATTTTGTCTCATTACGTTCTGTGCATTAAAAACTGAGATAACACTGCTCCGTTATTAATGAATAACTACACAGGAACAAATGAGCAACGCACTATTAACATTCTAGTAACTACTATTAACTAACAAGAAACTCTGATTAATGAATTAGTAAGTAGTAGCGCTCAGTTGAATGAGGAAGGTCACCAGCTAACCAGTAACTACTATTTTTTTTTCTCCCAGAGGACTACTAAGAACTACTATATAGAGGTTAATAATTAATGTGAATAATGCATAATGTATAGTTCATTCTAAAGTGAATATCATGGTAGCCCACTAGTAATGACTCAAGTTTTGGATGGAATTGCTAGCTATTTGGATCAGTATTCTTAAATGAAAAGCATGATAACTCGTAATGACTGAAATCAGTTTTGTATAGAAATGACTCAAGTGTTACTACTTCTTTCTAAAGGAATTAATAATTATTTTGAACAGTATTATAGAGTGAAGATCATGGTAACCCACTAGTAATGACTCAAGTGGTACCAAATCCATCAGAAGGAATTACTATCCAAAACCTTACAAAAACCTCAAACGCTTAATGACTTCAGTCATTACTAGGGAGATGCTGTTCACTTTAGAACACTGAAATCAGTATTAATTCCTTCTGAATGATTCATTCATTCATTAGTGTTTTAGTGAAGTCATTAGAGTTTTACCATGATCTTTACTTTAGAATTAATGATACATTATTCATTATTCAAATGAATTATGAACCTGTATATAGTAGTTCTTAGTGAACTACCACATTCAACTGAGCACTGTTACTGAACAATTAGTTAATCAGAGTTTCTTGTTATAGTTAATAGCATTTACGAGTGGAACATGTATGTAATGTTGAAGTTTTCACTCTGTTTGCTCTCTTCCTGTTCCCCTCTTCTTGGTGGTTAATTAGTTCTATCACACCTGTTCTGTTTCACGATAATTACTCCCTGTGTATTAATGCTGCCTTCACATGCTATCAGAATTATCGTAAATACGAGTTTCCTAGGTAAAAATAGCACATGAACGCCCTTTGATGTCGATCATTTTTATACCCAGATGGGGTATAATATTCCCAAGATACCTAATTCCCAAGATGGGTGTGCCATAAACTTTAAAAATGATGGCGTGGAGAACTTCTGCTGTGACAGGTATGATGTATCAGTTTTTCCCGAAACCAGCTAGATCGTCTTGTCTTGTCATTAATGTAGTGCATATTTACAAATACAAGTACTAATTTGAAGCTTATTGTATACACAGCGGAAATTTGCCTGCATTTAAATTATAGAATTGGCAGAAGCGGACTATCTGGCATCGTAAATGTTTGTCAGTGCATAATACACTGCATATACTTTTGGTTTTAATAAGATTTTCCCAATTAATACTCAAGAATAAACATGATTCCTCCATGATTCCTGTTCATTCCGATTTCAAAAGCACTTGAATGCAACAAGCTCGTAATCATGACTTCAGTGGGACAAAGTGGGAATTATTTTTTTTTCAATAGCACGTAACGGCAGCATTAATCCCTGACTTTTCCTTAATTCTTTGTCCATTATCATTTGTGTTGGAAGAAGGTGTGTTTGATTTCTCCTATAATCTCCTGAGTTTTTATTTTGGATTTATTAAAGATTGTGTTTTGTTCCTTATCCTGTGTCGCGAGCTTAATACAGCCACTGCACTGTGACTATTAGAATGTTAATAATGCCTTACTCGTTTGTGTAGTTATTCATTAATGACGGAACAGTGTTCTAAAATGTGACCAAAACAGCTCCTGGCCATACTGCCCTAAAAAGGCAAAAGACCTTAACTCACCAGAGTGTGAAACTGAGAAAAATGACTTTAAAGTTTTTTTTTGTTGTCCAGCCAATTGTATGACAGGTAGGACACTGAAAATTGTAAAAAAGTAGTTGTCATACTTAATATATTTATCTACATAAAAAAAAATGGAGCTCAAACTTGACCTTTGACCCTTATTCGGAAGTTACTGTATTCTGCCTTTGCATTATCTGCAAAACAATAATAGTTGTGCGTGCGTGCGAGAGATAAGTCCACAGAGGGGCTTAATTTATCCCTATTCTTCAACCTCATTGAGGTTTCTGACCACCAAGGAGCTCCAGAAAAACCTATTATATTTATTTTTACTTTATTTAAGTTAATGGGTGTGGCAAAAGTGCTTCAATTACATATAGGCATAACACCATAATTTCAGCGCGACAAAAATGTTAACATTAGTAAAACAAAGGCAGAGTGCCTTAACTCAAGCGTAACCGAATTCCAGCGTTCTAGAGTGCAGCGGAACAAAGTTAAAAGACCGTAACTGATGTTAAGGGTTTCTGCCTTTGCTTTCCCTCTGCTTTTGGAAGTTATGGCAAAAACAACATCCTATTTTTAGCAGAAAAGAACAAAATTGACTCAAGATATTTTTCCACATGTTAAAACTGATTGTTCCAAAAATGGCAAGAACTAATTTTTGACCAAAATTGACGTTAAGGTCTTTTGCCTTTGCTCGGCAGTATAGCTTGTGATATGATATTTTAGCAATCAATAGGACACAACATCTTACAAATTATATATGTGAATGAGGTTTTTGTAATTTGAAATAGTTTCAGTAAATGTATTATGATTAAGATCCCCGTCCTTCGGATGAGACGTTAAACCGAGGTCCTGACTCTCTGTGGTCATTAAAAATCCCAGGATGTCCTTCGATAAAGAGTAGGGGTGTAACCCCGGCATCCTGGCCAAATTTGCCCTTTGGCCCCTCTCCATCATGGCCTCCTAATCATCCCCATATACAGATTGGCTTCATCACTCTGTCTCCTCTCCACCAATCAGCTGGTGTGTGGTGGGCGTTCTGGCGCAATATGGCTGCCGTCGCATCATCCAGGTGGATGCTGCACATTGGTGGTGGTTGAGGAGATTCCCCCTTCTATATGTAAAGCGCTTTGAGTGCCTAGAAAAGCGCTATATAAATGTAACAAATTAGATTAGATTAGATTAGATTCAACTTTATTGTCATTACACAAGTACAAGTACAAGGCAACGAAATGCAGTTTAGGTCTAACCAGAAGTGCAATAGCAGCAAGTGCAGGATATACAATGGATGCGTAAGTGCAGGACATGGATATGTACTGAATATGTATAAATATGTATAAATAGAGAGACGTTATTACTATAAACAGAACTGAATTTACAGGTGAATATGTACAGTGAATAAATATACAGATGGCTATTACTATAAACAGAATTTACAGGTGAATATGTACTATGAATACAATATACAGATGGCTATTACTATAAACAGAATTTTACAGATAGAGGTATACAATAATATGCTAGGCTAATATGAGGAATAGCAGTGGATTAGGGTAGTGCAATAAATTATGGACAGAGCTATCCGGAAAAAAAAAAGTGTAAAGTGCAGTGGAAAGTGGTTGCATATTACAGTTAGAAGTACAGTGCAAAATGCAAATGTAAACATTGGTACTATAGATACAGTCGGCAGTGCAAATGAGCATAATCCAGTTAAGATATGGCAGTGTAAGATGCATATGTAAACAGTTGTTACTGTGATAAACAGTCGGTAGTGCAAATAACAAAGTGAAGGAAGATGTGAGGTAGGAGAGTTATCAGTTTATGAGGGAAGTGGATCAACGGGGGTTTGAGTTCAGTAAAGAGACAGCTCTGGGGAAAAAACTGTTCTTTAGTCTGCTGGTCCTGGTCCGGTGGATCCTGAAACGCCTGCCGGAGGGCAGGAGAGAAAACAGTCTGTGGGCTGGGTGAGAGGAGTCCTTGAGGATGCTGCGAGCTCGATGCAGACAGCGTTTCCTCTGGATGTGTTCGATGGCAGGCAGTGGAGTCCCTGTGATGCGCTGGGCAGTTTTCACCACCCGCTGCAGTGCCTTGCGCTCCGCAACAGAGCAGCTCCCATACCACACTGCCACACAGTTGGTCAGGATGCTTTCTATTGCGCAGCGATAGAAGTTCACCAGGATAGCCGAGGAGAGCTGATTCTTCCTCAGTGTCCTCAGGAAGAAGAGGCGCTGGTGAGCCTTCTTGACCAGGCTGGAGGTGTTGGTCGTCCACGACATGTCCGCCGAGATGTGGATCCCCAGGAACTTGAAACTGGAGACACGTTCAACAGCCATTCCATTGATGTGGATGGTGTCGTGTGTGCCTCTTGACTCCTTCCTGAAGTCCACGATGAGCTCCTTCGTTTTGGTGGTGTTGAGGAGCAGGTTATTATCAGCGCACCATGTGGCCAGGTGCTGGATCTCCTCCCTATAGGCAGTCTCATAGTTGTTGCTGATGAGACCAATCACCGTAGTGTCGTCCGCAAACTTGACGATGGAATTAGATCCATACACAGGCTTGCAGTCGGCGGTGAAGAGGGAGTAGAGAAACGGACTTAGCACACAGCCCTGTGGTACACCAGTGTTGAGTGTGATGGATGTGGAGCAGGTGAATCCTGAACGAACATTCTGGGGTCTGTCAGTTAGGAAGTCCAAAATCCAGTTACACATTGAAGTGTTGATGCCCAGGTCTCCAAGTTTGGCTATTAACTTGGATGGGATGACAGTGTTGAATGCTGAGCTGAAGTCAACAAACAGCATGCGTGCATACGTGTTCTTATGGTCCAGATGGGTGAGCACAGAGTGCAGTGCCATGGAAACCGCATCCTCTGTGCTCCTATTGCTGTGGTAGGCAAACTGGTGTGAGTCCAATGTGGATGGTATAGAGTCTTTTAGGTTATTAATATTATGGGCCCTATTTTAACGATCTGAAACGCAAGTGTCAAAGCGTGAAGCGCAAGTAACTTTGTGGGCGGGTCTCGGCGCTGTTGCTATTTTCCCGGCGGGATAAATGGCTCTTGCGCCCGGCGCAAATCTAAAATGGGTTGGTCTGAAGTAGCTTCATTATTCATAGGTGTGGTTTGGGCGTAACGTGAATAAACCAATCCGAGCGTCATCCAACATTCCCTTTAAAAGCAGGTGCGCAAGTTCCATTATGGATTACTATTATTATGGCGTATTTACCAGGCGCACGCCAGGAGCGGTTCACAGCCGAGGAGACTGATGTTCTTGTAAGAGCAGTGAAAGACAGAGAAGTGAAGTTGTAATGTTGTACATTATGGTAAAGGTGATTTCACAGTCTTTTTTTTTCAGTCTTTCAGTTTTTTCAGTTTTTCAGTCGATTTTTTTTCCTGGTTCTTGACGGACAAACCAATTTGTCAGATGTCCTTATATACATATATGTCTTGCCACTATTGGGCAAACAGGTCTTATCCTTAATTATTACAATTAGCCTGAATCATTTGTAAGCTAGATTTATGCCTATTTTTTTCACATCTTCGTGGCACACCACAATGATTTCCGTCATCTCATGTGTTAATATTTTTTTAGTGTAACAATTTATGATTTGCAAAAATAACTGTTGCATCTGTGTAGATTACATGAGCAAAGTGTATGCGCGTTGTGCACGCTATACATTATGGTCAAGCATGCGCCCTTAAAATAGCATAATGAACAACGCGCAACGCGCCACTGACTTTAGACTAGGTTTTTTCTGGTCAGTGGCGCAATTGTTTAATGGAACAGCAAAATAGCACCAGGGATTGTTTGCGCCGGAACACGCCTCCTTTTTTGCACTGAAACGCCCAGGTAGCGCAAGTTCATTCACTAGTTTAGCGACGTGCTTCTGTGGAGGGAAAAGCGCGCTTTGCGCGGGTGCAAAATAGGAATGACACATGCGTCGGTGTACAAAGTCAATTGCGCTGGGTGCAAGATAGGGCCCTATATATTAATATTAATATTTTATATTAATATTAATATAAAATATTAATATTTTATTATTAATATTAAGAAAGATATTGACTTTTCATTTGTTATAGCATGCATGTTTATGTTTATTATATAAAATATCAGAAATTAATTTGTTTCTATTATAGTTGGAAAAATTGCTATCTCATTTAAAATGCATTTGAAGTGAGACTCTTATTCTCACCAAGGCTGCATTTATTTGATATACTGTTTTCTATTGTAATATTTAAAAAAAAATTTATGTATTCCTGTGATGAATTTTGAATATTAAGGAATTACATTTTCAGCATCACTACTCCAGTCTTCAGTGTCACGATCCTTCAGACATCATTCTAATATGCTGATCTGATGCTCAAGAAACATTTTTTTATTATTATCAATGTTGAACTATAGCTGAAACCGTCAAACCATATTTGATGCCAATAATGATAATATGAGATGGAATGTGATTTCATAATACCTAATTGATTGTGATTTTTGCCAAGCAGAGCATGTTCCGGGATCAACATCCTTGTTCTTTCTATATTGTTTCCCACAGCCAATCAGATTTCAGAGTTAAGATTTGGATTGGGGCTTTTACAGCATTCCTATCAACAATCATTTACATCTGTTTTTTAGGGTTAATTTATGTTGAGTTTTAGTGGTTGAGGTTAGGACTGTGTTGCTCTTCAACCAACAAAAGATGTTTATCAAGAAGCAAGTTTAGTTTGGATTTATGCATATCTCAGAAAAAAAGCATTGAAAGCACTCATCTAAATCCTTAAAAAGAACTGAGAATTGGATGCAGCCCACATAGACAGATTGATCAGCTAGAATGTGTATATCTGTAAAGATCTGACCTCTGAGGTCATCTCTTCATCTGCACTGAGTTTCATTAGCATAGCTGATCAGTCCCACTCCAACAGCCTGGACGCTTTTTTCCCCCTTTTCTCTTGTTCCAAAGTCATGGATCAAAGTTACTTGGCTGGTAGTCAGTATATGCTTGGAATACCAATCATTACTAGCATTGCCTCTGTGTTCTTTTTTTTTGCTTACTACTGCAAGGTTGAAGGAGGATTCACAGTGGTTCAATGAAATGCACAAGAGGAGGGGAGAGCAAGAGAAAAGGGGGGAAGAAAAAAAGGACTATCCCAGATGGCAGAACAGACGGTTTTGTGTGTTTCAGACAAAAACAAGAGCACTGATGTGTCTTGGAAAAATATGAATTGAAATCCGCAGTCGTGCCAGCTCAAAAGGAGAAAGAGGGGCGAAACAAAAACAGAAAACGATAAATGCACCTCATGGGATTATAGGATTGAAAATATACAAACAGAGTGAACTCTAGAATATTTGGTGTCCTTCATTAAAAATGAGATAGAGTTGCAATGCAGACAGAAGAAAGTGTTGAGTTGTGCTCAAAAACAGAGAAAGTCATATGCTTACACATACTCAGAAAATACAAAACAGTACATTAATAAATAAATACTGAACATATCAAGATCTTTGTATGAATACTTCTTGTATTCAATTTACAAAGTAAGTTCAACGCCTCTCGCAGTTCAAACGTCATTGTTGTGCCAGTTACTGTACACTTTTTTCATAAGTTGAATATGGAAGGCAGTCTGGCTAAAGCTAGTTATTTTACTTTATAACATGTTAAAAATTGAAATTTTAGTCACAAAAACCCATCGATTGGCTTCAGAAAGCCTTCATTAACCCCCCGGAGCCGTGTGGATTTTTATAATGGATGGATGCACTTTTTTGGGCTGCCATTCACTGCCCTTATAAAGCTTAGATTAGCCAGGAAATATTTTAATATAACTCAGATTGTATTCGTCTGAAAGAAGAATGTCATATACACCAAGGATGGCTAAATCATGGGGTAATTTTAATTTTTGGGTGAACTATCCCTTAAATAGCCCTTCCCAAACATTGATTTTTGTGTTGCATTCCTGCATTAATGAGGCATGTGTGGGGTCAGAGCCCAGTTGAAAGGTCCATCCAGGGGCATCTCAAGCTCTTGGCAGAGGCAAGTAGGTTTTAGATAAAAATATCCTGGTGCTTATTGGAATTCATTATGCAATCGATCTTGCCAGGAGCCCCTGGACCACGAGCAGCCAAACAGCCCCAAAGCATCGAGTGCCTTGATTCACCCATAGTAATGGATGACAGATGGAATTTTAGATGCATTCAAACTCATTTTTACATATAAACCAGCCAAACAAAAACTTTTGAAAGGTGAAATAAGGTGGGAAAAAAAAAAAAAAAAAAACAGCATAGATATTTAGAACAGATGCCACTTTGTTTGGTTATATTTTTACTTTCTTTTATACTTTAGGAGTAATAATGTGGTTATGCAAAAACAAAAAGTGTTTGGGTTAAACTGTAAAGGGATAGTTCAAACACAAATGAAAACTACCCCATGATTTACTCACCCTCAAGCCATCCTAGGTGTATATGACATTCTTCTTTCAGACGAATACAATCAGAGTTTAAAAAAACGCATTGCTTGGCTTCAGAAGGCCTTTATTAACCACCCGGAGCCGTGTGGATTATAATGGATTTTATAATGGATGGATGCACTTTTTTGGGCTTCAAATTTTGGGCTGCCAATCTGCCATTATAATGCTCGGATTACCCAGGACATTTTTTGATATAACTCCGATTGTATTTGTCTGAAAGTAGAATGTCATATGCACCTAGGATGGCTTGAGGGTGAGAAAATAATGGCGTAATTCTCATTTTTGTGTAAACAGTCCCTTTAACTTAAAGTGATGTTATTACACTGTAATTACTCAAATAAGTACTGAGAAATATTAATTAATTATGAATTATTAATATTAATAAAACAACATGATTTCTTTTGAATAAAAAAAATGCTACTATTTTATATGAAAAAAAATATAATTGTGTTATATTGACAAAATGTTTTAGTTAGTCTTAGATAATTTTTTGATTAGATCAGATGACATTTTAAGCTATCATATGGTCATGTTAAAACGTGCCCCTCCCATGTTACAAATGTAACATGCGTGTAAATAATGAAATAAGTATACACTGTATTAATGAAACAACAAACCATATTTTTTACCAGATGTGAAATTAATTAATTAATCAATGAATTAATACTCTGAACCCTAAGTAGATTTACACAAAGTGAGAAAGTCAAAAAGAGTTAGGTTGTGCCCCACTCTCCCCTATGACAATGATCACACTACAAAACACAGCTATACAGCATAGGTCCAAACAATGCAGGCAAATAGATGAAGAAACACATTTAGACATTCAGAAAAACACAGAGTTGAACACAACACTCCCCTCTCTCCAAACCCAGCATCCCAGAACAGAAGACAAATAGACAAGCCGGTATGAATGCTGTAAATTCATTGAAATAATAATGTCTGAATATTCAGATTCTTTCTCTAAGTCTTTATTCACCTGTTTCTCATGGTTTCTCAATAGAAATTACTAAAAGTGAATTATTCCAATTGCATCTGTATCTGTATGGAATAGTGCAGTTCTAATAGCAGGGCACGTTTTAACAAAGTATTAGAACGTTCCCCATCTGTACAACTGGGATTTAAACCTGGTTAGTGTCTTTTGCTAGTTAGCGAAGCATTAAAGTTAAGATATAAGATTCAAATATAAGATTCAAATAATATCATAATTTTATCATTTTAAATAAACACAAAAATACAGAGATGAAAAATTATGGTTACGCTTTACAATAACGTTTAATTAGTTAACATTAGTTAATGTATTAACTAACACGAACTAACCATGAGCATTACGTTTGTTACTGTATTTGTTAATCTTTGTTAACGTTATAAATACAGCTGTTCATGGTTTGTTCATGTTAGTTCACAGTGCATTAATTAACCTTATTGTAAAGTGTTACCAAAATGATTATAAATAAGTATATGGTTAAATAAATGTTCAGTGGTATATTCAAAGATTTCTGAATTTTGGCAAAAAAAATTCTCTATATGTGACCCGTGTTGACAAAATGAGTTGGAATACACACGAGATAATTTTGAGCTACAGGCAAAACAAGGGGGACAATTTTGATTTTGTGGTTTTCACAAAATTGAGTTCATTAAGCCATTGTCTAGCGATGCCAATGCTCCAAATAACCATTAAATATCTAACAGTATCTTTATTTTTATGTTTTCTGAGAGGAGTACCTTTCCTTTGTCCATGAAAAACGATCTTACTCGTGCTAACTGACAGACCCGAAGCACGCGCAACAAAGACGCCTCAGATAGCTATGTAGATAGATAGCTCAGATATGTATATATATATACAGGGAGTGCAGAATTATTAGGCACGTTGATTTTCTGATCATATTTTTTTTCCAGGCACATTTGACCAATTCCAAACCACAGTAATCCTAATAACTACTATTGATTTAGTATTTAATAATGTATAAGTGATATATAATTGTTCATGAAGGCTGGAAATGAAAAACACCTTATATTCAGGTGTGCAGAATTATTAGCATTATTAAATACTAAATCAATAGTAGTTATTAGGATTACTGTGGTTTGGAATTGGTCAAATGTGCCTGGAAAAAAAATATGATCAGAAAATCAACGTGCCTAATAATTCTGCACTCCCTGTATATATATATATATATATATATATATATATATATATATATATATATATATATATATATATATATATATATATATATATATATATATATATATATATATATATATATATTCCTATAGATATGGGTTTTGACTTGATGTGTGCCAAATTTGGTGCTATAACCAGTGATTTTAGATTTGTTTGTAAGGTGATTTTGTTTTGGAACCCTCAGAAAACTAGATTTTTCTTAAAACTGACTTTGCTGACTATATCGACTTCAAGCATGTGTAGTTCAGTCATTTTTTGTGTGATTCAAACAAATCATATGTAATTTTGAAAATAACAATAACTTACTTTTTTAAAATTTGCTCATTGCGACTCGCCAGCATAGGTCACATATAGTGGTGACATGGCAACTAGTGAAAACACTAAGTTTCATCATGCAAACGTGTGGAAGTATTTAAACAAGTGTATTACAAATAACCCTGTGTTAGGTTGAGCCCTGCTCACCCCTACTTTCTATAGGGTTAGGGTTTGGTTTAGGGTTAGTTGCAAACTGTATGCATCATTTACTGTTTTTCTATAGTAAGTACATAAAGGGCCCTGTTTTAACAATCTAAGCGCATGGTCTGAAGCGTGTGGTGCAGGTTCACTTAGGGCGTGTCCGAATCCACTATTTGCTATTTTAACGACGAAAAACACGATTGGTGCGCCAGGCGCATGTTCCAAAAGGGTTGTACCTATTCTCTTAATGAGTCATGGGTGTGTTTTGGGCGTAACGTGTAATAAACCAATCAGAGTCTCTTCTCCCATTCCCTTTAAAAGCCAGTTGCGCTTGCACCATGGCGGATTCGCTATTTACATGGAGGAATTTGTGAGTGGAAAGACTGAACGCTTCTCCAGAGCGGAATCCTTTTATTTTTAATATTTAAAAAGTAAATATTAAACACCTTACAGTGTTACTAATGCTTTTGTTTGAAAAAAAAAAAATGGTTGTAATAGCTAATGAAAAGTAGTTTAGAATATCTTAGACCAGGGATTCCCAAAGTGTGGTACACGCACCACCAGGAAAAAAAGAAGGAAATATGATGACGATTATCTGGGTCTGGGCTTCACTTGGATCGGTGATACAGATTGCCCAAAGCCTCAGTGCATGTTGGGCAGTGAAGTTCTAGCAAACGGCTGTCTACTTTATAAGGCTATGTTGTGGATCGTGTGTAGGCTAATTTTATTGTCGCACTTGAAAAGTTTCAGATTGATCCTCGTTTTTATTTATTTTATCTATTTCGGAGCTTGTTCTCTTTAATGTTGTGGATCGTTTGTAACTTCATTGCAATTTAATTCAATGTATGGTCATTCTAATTTCCATAACCATTGTGTTATGATGATGATGATGCTAGCTCCACGGTCATTTATTGCTGCAATGTTTCTTTTACACGGCTGAAAATAACCGTGCTTTCTATTACTGAGCCTGTGTCTGTCACTGGTCCTGTTAAAATTGGAAGCTTGTGCGTAGCTTTGTTGCATTATTTTGAAAGTTTGTTGATGTTGTTATTGTCATGCGTGTTCTGGTTATTTGCGCAGGATTAAACATGAGTCTTTATATGGCGATAAAACAAAGCTTTGTTGCGTTTTTTTTTTTTGAAGTGAGGATTGGTGGTGCGCCAACCCGGTTGGGACATAGAAGGGGGTGCGCAGGAAAATAAGTTTGGGAACCGCTGTCTTAGACTATATCAAGAGACATATCAAGAGAGTTCGGATCTTTCCCCTTGGGAACGAGTAAGCAACTGTATATCAACACCATATGTACTAACCAGAACACTTGCACACTTTTCTTAAAGGGGTCATAGAATGGTACATGCACTTTTACAAGTTGATCATACGGAAATGTGTGTTGGCAGTGCCTGTACACAACCATCCTATATTGATAAAAATACATCCAGTGTTTTTTTTTAATATCCTTATATATTTTCCCCTGTCTCAAATCGAGCCGTCCGACCGTGTGACGTTACACGGTGTACGCCCCTCCTAAGATTGTTGATTGACAGCAGCGTTTCAACACAGACCCGCCCTGAGCGAGCTGTCATCAGTCCGCCATTGTTGATACTCTGGAGCAGAATGGCGTCTAAGCGATTGTGGTGTTGTGTTGTTGGGTGTAATAACGAACACAGCAGTCATTTTGATGTTCCTAAATCCGAACTGCTGAAGACCCAGTGGCTGCAGTGCTGAGTTTTGTTTTAGAAGGGAATATTCCCCCCGATCAACGTCAATGTTTGCGCAATCATTTCTCAGCAGACTGCTTTATAAACGAGCGTCAGTATAAAGCAGGTTTTGCTAATAAGCTGCTCTTGAAAAAAGGATCGTGTTCCTGCTGCACCTCAGGAAGATCGAAGATGTGAGTGTAACGTTTTATTAACCTTTATATTAATCTTTGCAAATCGCTTGCACACTTCACGATGAATGAGGCTAAAGTTTACAGGGTAAGTTACATTACGGCATGCTTTCTGTTTATGACGTTCTCAATATAATTCATAATCCCACGTTTATAATGAACAACGCGTTATGTTTGTTATTACAAACTGTGTACTCGGGTGATAAAGTTAACGTGGTAACACTACACTAAGCTTACTTTTGTACATGGTTTATAACAGTGTCTGTTACTGATTAAGAAGTAATGTAAAAAAAAAAAAAATCTTATAACATAACATCAATCTGTCAATGAACTAACACATCAGTAAACACATAGCAACTACGCTACTCTGCCAGTACAAAGATAGATCAAAGTGACATGACGTTAACCAACCATTCAGAAATGTCCTGTTCGAACTTCGATGGGTTCGTCATCTGTTCCTGGTCCGACTCCGGTTCAAAATGATAAGGTTGCTTAGATGTGTCTTCAGAGACTCCCGTTGCCATTATTTCTCGAAAATATACCCTCAAATGTTGTCAAGGCAACACCACGTGTGTTGTGGTGTTGTGTCGGGTCGAACCAAACGCCCCACAGAGCAGAGGGGGCGGGGTGAGCAAAGCTCATTATCATTTAAAGTCACATACACTGAAATGACTTGCTGAAAACTGAGCTGGTTTTGACCAGGTAAATTGAGTGTTTTCTTACAATACTAATGAGAATTTTTAATTAAAGTATATTACAAACTTTTCATTTAGACACTAAAGAATCATATTAACTTGCACAAAAATGTCATTCTATGACCCCTTTAAACAAGCATATATACATTCTAACTAATTCTTATTAAGTTTTTTAGTTTTTTTGTTTTTTTAGCATATTTGAATATTGTATTGTTGTACATCGCTTTACTAAGAAGGTGCATGCCTTGAATACAAATTTAAACTGTAAATTTGCTCAAAAGCTCTCTGGGGAACATTCAATACGGTCACTTCAACAGCTGGGTTGACATTCAGAGAATGGTCTCACCATTTTGGTTAACACAATGCTAGATTGATTACACACTAATTGAACAAAGCAGAATTAAAAATGTATTAGACAGCTTTCAAAGTGTGCACTTAAAGCTTGAGAAACGGATCTCTGCTTGACCTAACATTTGAGCTGCCTTTGAGCATGTGTGAAAGGTCATCTAACGCCGCTGAATTGGCCAGCGATTCGCCGTCCAAGCTATGCTCAATAATTGATGTAAATAGAGCAGCGGGGCTTGCAATGGTTTTCACTGTGAAGGGGCGTAAAATGAGTTTGGAATATTCTACATAAGATAATTTATGATTGACGTATACCATATATGTGAATGTAAAACTCCTTTAATCCAATGAGTTTTGAGAATACATCACACTGGATGAAGAGAATCTCACCTTCAAAGTACGAATACAACCCAAGAAACGCTGAAAAATATAAATATGCTATAAATCTTTTGAGAGCAAAACATTTCACATTCTGATAAAATATTAACAGCATAACTCATTTGTTATATCTCCACCATGCTTACTCTAAGGTACTTAGTTGAACCATGAACTTCTGTGAATGTGTAAAGATAAAAATGCATGTGCTTTATGGTGTGTGTCCCATGTCTGGCCACAGTTATAGATGGATGAGCTTTTGTTTCAGGTGCTGTACTCACGGTCCATTTCTCTCTCACGCACCATTGGCAAGCAATGTATTAGCTTGTCTCCTTATATCTAGAGTACAAATATGAATTTATGCTTACCATAATCACTTTTTCAAATTTACAAAAACATTTTTATGTGTGATAAATCAGTGTCATTTATTTATCCGGCAGCTTGCTGGAAATTAATTTACTAAAGTGGTTATTTGTGTACACGTATTCTCAGTTTAATGTCTGTGGTCAGAAAATGGCCTTGACTTGACGGTCCTCTGGTTTAAAGCCTTGATAGCCTGTTTCTCCCTGACGGATCGCTTTGACATTGACCTTCAACTCCTGTTAGTGGTGAAGCTCAGGAAAGTGTGCCAATTGCATCTGTCAAGCCCAAGTGAAATGTGATATACAATGAAAACACCCTATACTGTTAAACGGCACTTTAGAGTCTTGTCAAAAACAAAGTGCTGCCAAACATATACTGGTGCAGGTTCTTTCTTTCTTAATAACAACTTATGTATGATTTTCCGCCTTCGTTATATGGGTCAAAAATAATACATTAGTTGCATATTTTAAAATATTTTGTATATTTTTGGCTACTTTGTGTAAAAATGTCTAGTTGTTATAATACTTAGTAATAAACTTGCCTTGCCTTGCCTAGTAAAAACTTGGGTAACACGTTCTATGAAGCCCATGCTTATAATGAGTTATACCCCAATGTATACTTATTTATAAGTATTACTGTTCTATAAATACACCAATCAGTCATAACATTATGACCACTGACAGGTGAAGTGAATAACACTGATTATCTCTTCATCACGGCACCTGTTAGTGGGTGGGATATATTTGGCAGCAAGTGAACATTTTACCCTCAAAGTTGATGTGTTAGAAGCAGGAACAATGGGCAAGTGAGTTTGACAAGGGCCAAATTGTGATGGCTAGAAGACTTGGTCTGCGCATCTCCAAAACTGCAGCTCTTGTTCCTGGTCTGCAGCGGTCAGTATCTATCAAAAGTGATCCAAGGAAGGAACAGTGGTGAACCGGCGACAGGGTCATGGGCGGCTAAGGCTCATTAATGCATGTGGGGAGCGAGGGCTGGCCTGTGTGGTCTGATCAAACAGGCGATCTACTGTAGCTCAAATTGCTCAAGAAGTTAATGATGGTTCTGATAGAAAGGTGTCAGAATACACAGTGCATTGCGTATGGGGCTGCATAGCCGCAGACTAGTCATGCTGAGCCCTGTCCAACAGTGGGCATGTGATCAGAACTGGATTATAAGAACCGCTATAGTTACATTTATATTATTTTTTTTATAATTACTTATAAATCATGCATTTGCTTTTTCAATATGCATGCTTATAATCCATTATAGTCTGTGAATGTATTTATAAAGATGCTGCCTGCATTGCTATAATGTTGTTATATTATAGTTACAATGACTTTTTACTAATTCATTGAATTAATATATTGTTATTAATTGGCATGTTGTGTTGTGTTCTCATAAATACTTATTGTGAGTAATAATACAGTTACTAACCTCTTTAAATGGTTCATTGATGGCTTTAAGTAAAGTGAAAAGTGTAATTTTCCTAAAGCAAATGTTAAGATATCATAAAGATGTGCTCATTATACATTTTCAGGTGTTTATTTGTAAGTATAACTAATGAACAATAATTCCTGTAATAAAATAAAAAAACATATATTTTTTTTAATGTAATATACTGGCAAAACTTTTTTAAAGTAAAATTTAAACTGCTATAAGCAATACCATGCATATGGCTGAGGAGATATAGATTTTAACAAATCAAAATTACCTTAGAGCCATACGACCTTGTGAGCATGTGTGTGGTGGTCGTGGCCAAGAACAGGCAGGACAGGTAGTGAAAACAAAAACAGAAGTTTATTTCTTCCAACAAAATGAAGGGAAAAATTATATTCAGGGGCAGATTTCAAACAACAAAACAAAACTTGAGGTATATTAACTGAAATAAACAAAAATGAAATAAGCTTAAAAATAAACCTCCCCTGTAAACAAAGTAACAAACTCAAACCACTAAGGTCAGCAGGTCATGATGGTAATGTGGCTGTGCAAGACTGACTAACTCAGGCTCTTACCCACAAGGCTATAAATACCCATTTAGCCTCTACCAAACAAAAATAAAGGTAAATATCAAAATACCTTTACTAAATAAACTCAAACAAAATAACATTTACAACCCAATATCCAGTATCATGCCTAACATAATAGAATCATATAACCAAACATATGAAAAGGAAAATACTCAATCAAACAAAGGAATAATTGAACAAAATAAATCTAAAGATCCCTCCTAAAACAACACATGATGGTACAGTCCAACTTCCTCTGGAACAGCATAAGTTTGGAGGCTGAAGCCCCGCCTCTTCCTTTGTCTGCTGCCACATGGAATGCGGCCGTCACTCCATGGACCTCAAGTAATCTAGGACTCAGGTAAAATTAAACAGCAAAGAGAAATATAAGAAGTGTGCACCCTTCTGTATATTCAAGATCTTAATAAACTTTAACTCATTTTCTTGTCCGGTGTTGTTATTATGATACAGGGATTTAAATAAAGTAACAAACATTAAATTAAACTTCAAAACTAACTAAAGGTAAAGGTCAAAATGTGAGGTGAGCTACGCACCCGCCACACTCTCCCCCACCTCTGGTTCCTCGCTCACATGACGGGAGAGGAAATCAGCTGCAAGGTTCTCTTTTCCTGGTCGATGGAGAACCGTAAACTTGTAGGGTTGCAGCGACAAGTACCAGCGAGTTATCCTGGCATTAGAGTCCTTCATTTTATTTATCCACAGGAGCGCTCTATGGTCGGTCTCCAAAGTGAAATGCCTGCCCAAAAGATAGTACTTAAAAGAGTCCAAGGCCCACTTCACCGCCAGGCATTCCTTCTCAATAGTGGAATAGCGCACTTCCCTAGGAAACAATTTACGACTAATGTAAGCCACAGGGTGATAGTTTCCCACTTCTCCCTGGAGTAACACTGCTCCTAGTCCAACTCCTGAGGCATCAGTCTGTAACACAAATGGGTGATCAAATCTGGGACTGTACAATACTGGGCCTTCCTGTAGAGCTCCTTGAATATCCTGGAATGCTCTCTGGGCCTGCTCAGTCCACTGAATCTGGTTTGGAGAACTCTTTTTAATCAGATCTGTTAGGGCAGCAGCTCTGGAAGAAAAATTGGGCACAAATCGACGATACCATCCGACCAATCCAAGGAAAGACCTCACCTGTTTCTTGGTCTTTGGTAGGAGACAGGACTTGATAGCTTGCACCTTCCCCACTTGGGGCCGAATGACTCCATTTCCCAGGACATAGCCCAGGTACTCAGTCTCTGTCTTCGCTAAGGCACATTTACCAGGATTAATGGTCAATCCTGCTTCTTGGATGCGTCTTAACACCGCCTGCAAATGCTTCAAATGCTCTTCCCAGGTTTCACTGAAAATCACAATGTCATCAAGATATGCAGAAGTAAAGTCAGACAAGCCATGCAATACCTGATCCATGAGTCTTTGGAAAGTGGGCGGAGCCCCATGCAGGCCAAAAGGCATGGTCTTAAAATGATGTAGCCCCCAAGGGGTCCGGAAAGCAGTCAGCTCTTTAGATCTGGTACTCAAAGGCACTTGCCAGTATCCTTTGCAGAGATCAACAGTGCTAAGATATTTTGCATTACCCAGGCGTTCAATCAACTCCTCAATACGAGGCATTGGGTAGGAGTCAAATTTTGAAACAGAATTCAAATATCGGAAGTCAATGCAAAACCTTGTAGTTCCGTCTTTTTTTGGTACTAAGACCACCGGACTGCACCATTCACTTTTAGAAGGTTCAATCACCCCCAAAGAAGTCATCAGGTCTAGCTCCTTCTTAAGAGCGGGAAGTAGCCTTTCAGGAATACGATAACTCAGTCTTTTTGGAACTGCATCCTCTTTCAAGATGATGTCATGCTCCACCAGCTCTGTTAGACCAGGCCTTTCTTGGAACAATTCAGGATGACACAGAGACTGAAGTTGTTGTTGCTGGAACACAGAGAGATGATCTAATTTAAGCACTGCTGAATTCTGAACAGGAAAATACTGCTCTTCCACCTCTTCCTCGTCCTTCACAGACCGAATCAGCATACAGTCCTTTCGAGGGGACCATTCCTTCAACAGATTGACATGCAAAACTCTACTTGACCGGGCTTGTCCTGGGGTTGAAACCTCATAGGTTGTAGGTCCCATCTTCTTGAGTATTTTAAAGGGCCCTTGCCATTTGGCTAAAAGCTTACTGGACACTGTAGGCAACATTACAAGCACTTGCTGATCTGGTACAAATGAACGGGTTCTTGCAGACTTATCATACCAGGATTTTTGTTTCTGCTGTGCCTCTGCCATATGCTCTTGGGCTAGAGTTGTCATTTTCCGCAACTTCTCATGCATTGCCACTACGAAGGACGCAACATCCATTCCTTCCCCCTTTCCCTTCTGACTGGCCCATGTTTCTTTCAGCAGTGACAATGGTCCTCTTACTTCATGGCCATATAACAAATCAAAAGGGGAAAACCCTGTAGAGGCCTGGGGTACTTCACGGTATGCAAATAGCAAGTAGGGCAGCCATTGATTCCAGTCTGAACCAGTCTCATTTATAAATTTCCTGAGCATATTTTTAAGGGTTTGGTTAAACCTCTCTACTAATCCATCCGTTTGAGGATGAAACGGCGTAGACTTTAAGCCCTTAATGCTCAACAACTGATAGACTTGCTTCAAGAGCTTTGAGGTAAAATTGGTCCCACAATCTGTAAGAATCTCCCTAGGAAATCCTACCCTAGAAAACAGCTGAATCAAACAGGATGCCACTTGCTTGGCTCCAATCGTCCTCAAAGGAAACACTTCTGGGTATTTAGTAGCATAGTCACTCACAACTAACATAAACCTGTGGCCTGACCTACTTTTCTCAACTGGACCAACAATGTCCATAGCAAGTCGTTCAAATGGAACTGCAATAACTGGAAGAGGTTGAAGGGGAGCTTTAGAGGGGAATCTATTGGAGGTAATCTGGCACTCTGGACAAGTTTTGCAGAATTCCACCACATCTCTTCTGAGACCAGGCCAATAAAAATGTCTCCTAATACGGGCCAATGATTTCTGCCTCCCCAGGTGGCCTGCCCAGGGAATGGAATGACCCAAAGATAGGACTACATTCTGAACTGCCTTAGGTACCACCATCTGCAAACGATCTCCCTGTTGCCGATACAACACCTCCTCCTGAAGGATAAACCTCTCTACTACTCTGTCTCTTAGGTACCCCTCATCTTCTCCCTGGCTCGTCAACCTAGCTTGTTGATACAGCAAAGACACAACAGGATCTTCTTTTTGCATTTCAGCCATATTACTAGGAATCTCAAACCCAGTCATTTCATCCAGCTTACCATCCTCTCCCTGACCAGCTTGCAGGTATCTGTACTTCTCTTGCCTCCTCTGTCTTCTAGATTTCCTCACCTTAACCGGTCCAACCACCAGCTCAGAATCAAAGAATGGAAGACTTTAAAGAGTTTCCGATTCCTCCACAGACTGCTTAACCTGCGCCCGGGTCATCACCATACTAGAAACAGAGTTAGGAAGCAACAAATTCAACAGAGCAGGAAAATCTTGACCTAAAATCACAGGATACGGTAATTTTTCTACTACTCCTACTCTCAAGAAATAGAGTAGCTCATGTACCACTACCTGCACTCCGACTATAGGGTAAGTCTGCTCCTCACCATGAATGCATTTCAGGACCACCTTACCTTCACTTGCTTCTGGAGGTGTTGGGACCAAATTACTTTCCACTAGCGTCTGCATACTACCAGTGTCTATCAATGCGGTCACGGTTTCCCCATTCACTTCTACAGGAATGGTCAAGCTTTGAGATGGAGTCAATCTCTCTACCTCTGATCTAGGTACCGAACATATGTGGGAAGTCTTAGCCAAAAGCTTAGGACACATTGGCTTTTTATGCCCTTCCTGTCCACAATAATAACAAATGGGCACCTGGCTAGACTGATGGGAAGGCCTAGGGAACTGATTTTCTCTTTTAGTCTTCTTAGGAGAATTGAATTTTAAGTCACCTCGACTAAATGTTGATAAACGCCTATCTTCACTTCCCTTATGGGCTGCACCCCAGGCTTGTGATTGAGACCGAGCAGCTACAAACATGTCAGCCAGGGTAGCCACCTGACAGGCTGTACTAGGGTTATGTTCTCTTACCCATACCTGCAATTCTGGTGAAAGCATTCTCAAATACTGCTCTAAGATAATCACTTCCCCCACAGCCTCTACAGTCTTCCCCTTGGGTTGCACCCACTTTTCATAAAGTTCTCGAAGTCGTACATAGAGTTCTTTTGGAGTCTCATCATGCTCAATCTCTAATGAGCGGAATCTTTGACGGTAAGTTTCAGGATTAATGGCGTACTTGCTTAAAACGGCAGATTTCACTTTTTCATATTCTAATGACTCATCAACGTCCATGTGCACAAAGGCACTCCTAGCCTTACCAGACAATAAGGGAACTAACCTAAGGGCCCAATCAGTTTTTGCCCACTTACAGGCCAGAGCAATTCTTTCAAAAGTGGTGAGAAAATGTTCGATGTCATCTGAATCTTGCAACTTCTGTAACTTAGGTTCAATCATACCTCGGGCAGGATCTGAAGCAAGAGGCACAGAGGCATTGGACACATTATCAGGCATTTCAGACTGTTGATCAGGACCTGATGACCCCCCAGGATCAGGGGTGGTACGAACATCCACTTCCTCCCTAAGAAGGTTGAATTGATGCTGCATTGTTTTCCAGCGTTGCTCCTGCCGAACTGCCTCCCGCTGCATTTGGGCCTCTTGTCGTTGCTGAAGCTCCATATTTTTCCGAAACATATCGGCCAGGTCCTGCAGAGTCAGCTGTCCTGGATCGTCAGCCACTTGAGGAACTCCTCCCACTGCCGCAGGCTCGTCCTCCAACACCTCCACCGACACTGCTTCATCTCGTTGCTTGAACTGTGTCAATTTCTTTGGAGCCATCTTGTTACTACTCAACACTGTCCTCTACTGGCCAATCCCACCGCTGCCACCATTTGTGGTGGTCGTGGCCAAGAACAGGCAGGACAGGTAGTGAAAACAAAAACAGAAGTTTATTTCTTCCAACAAAATGAAGGGAAAAATTATATTCAGGGGCAGATTTCAAACAACAAAACAAAACTTGAGGTATATTAACTGAAATAAACAAAAATGAAATAAGCTTAAAAATAAACCTCCCCTGTAAACAAAGTAACAAACTCAAACCACTAAGGTCAGCAGGTCATGATGGTAATGTGGCTGTGCAAGACTGACTAACTCAGGCTCTTACCCACAAGGCTATAAATACCCATTTAGCCTCTACCAAACAAAAATAAAGGTAAATATCAAAATACCTTTACTAAATAAACTCAAACAAAATAACATTTACAACCCAATATCCAGTATCATGCCTAACATAATAGAATCATATAACCAAACATATGAAAAGGAAAATACTCAATCAAACAAAGGAATAACTGAACAAAATAAATCTAAAGATCCCTCCTAAAACAACACATGATGGTACAGTCCAACTTCCTCTGGAACAGCATAAGTTTGGAGGCTGAAGCCCCGCCTCTTCCTTTGTCTGCTGCCACATGGAATGCGGCCGTCACTCCATGGACCTCAAGTAATCTAGGACTCAGGTAAAATTAAACAGCAAAGAGAAATATAAGAAGTGTGCACCCTTCTGTATATTCAAGATCTTAATAAACTTTAACTCATTTTCTTGTCCGGTGTTGTTATTATGATACAGGGATTTAAATAAAGTAACAAACATTAAATTAAACTTCAAAACTAACTAAAGGTAAAGGTCAAAATGTGAGGTGAGCTACGCACCCGCCACAATGTGCATTGAAAAACAAAACAAATGTATGACACAAGTAATTATAAAAAATAATATAACTGTTCTTATAATTCAGTGTAGGTCTTACAAATATTTATAGAATAGTAGTACTTACTTGTAAATAATTATACATGGGGCTATAATTCATTATAAGCATGGGCTTCAAGTGTCACCAAAACTTGAATAGTGAAGCCAATTTGTTTCAAAATAAAAATAATATTTGAAAGCTATTATTTAATAATGTATTAGGTTTACTTATTTACTAAATAAAAGTCAGTATGAACAAAGTAAGTATGACCAGCATGTTATACCACTGTTATACCATTGTTACAACCATGTTATACAAATGCAGGTGAATTATGTTTTCATGTGAATTGAAAAATAATGAAATTAAATCACAGAGAGGATCCCTGTACACCCTCATGACTGTGTGAAATGTCATATAGCTTTGATTGTAAAATGCCATTGGCTCTCGTGTGTCTCGTGACCGATCGCGTCATGCTAAAGAGTCGGGTGTATCATTTGAATGAAATATGACTGAGTGGAGTGTGTGTGTTCACGGAGCGGCGGGTTGGATCATCATTTCAGCGATTAAAACAATAAGATCAACTCTGTTCTTTACATTAAGATATCGTATGACTTCAAAAGACTTGGAATGCAACATGAGTTAATACTTTTATACTGTTTTTGGTCAGTTTTTGCAATAATTACCTGTGACTGTACTTTTAGATGCCTGTTAAGTGTTTTATATTATTTAGAAGTGGGTAGGTTTAGGGTAGGAGTGTGTTAGTTGCTCCAAAATATAAAGGTAGTCTACAAATATTCATAAAATCACGTCTACGTTTACAAATGCAAAGAATTAAATGTGTCTGACGCATTGGAAAAACAACTGAAATAAAGCGTCAACATGTAACGAATGGGAGTGAGACCGTGTTGAAGAAAACATTGCTTTAGCAATTGAATACATTTTTGAAAGTGACAAAATGTTAACTAACATGCAAATGGATTTTCCAAAATATGGTCATTATAAACCTATTGCTTATTTTTTTTTTATTGAAAAGCATTTTGCCTTTTTAACAAAAGAAGGTATTTGGAAACTTTAGGCGAAGACTACACACCTCCACAATTTGCTCTTTTTAGCACATTTATACACAGAGACAGAGTGTGATAGAGTGCTTTTTTCTCACAAAAGCATGAAAATTTGCTGAACAGCTAGTGCATTTTGCTCTAATTTGTGAAGTATCCACAGCAACAACAACAATGTGGACGTGCTGCTGGGATGCAGAACAGCCGGATGGTATGCCTGTCCCTCATCTCTGAATAACGAGGTGTCAGGACTTTACTTTAGCACGGCTCTCCGCTTCACGCCTCATTCATTCGTGTCCCAGCGGCAGGCCGTCAGAGGGGAGCAGCGGGCACACAAAGCCAGACCCTCATTGATTAATGGCCACCGAGATGTCTGATCAAGAGTGGGGTCACAACGGTTCCTCTGTGCGTCTGGATGAATATACAGCTGAGAATAATAACCACACTGCCATTTGAGGGAATATCATAGCCTGTGTTTTGCGACAAAGGATGGTGTGCCATTTTATAGCACCTCCCCCCATCGAATTCGACCGATGCATCCTCAAATCTTTCCCCAGATGTCCCATTATGCCATCTGCCATCAGTTTTTGGTTGGAATCACCAGCAGGAATACATTCGACAAGATTTATGACAAGACAGATACACAAGGAAGTGCTTACGCCGATAAAGAATGTGATTGGCTAATCTCACTCTTGGATTGTCAGGATGGAGGTTACACAGAGAGCAATGATCCATAAAAATTTCAATGAAACAGCTCTCTAGACAGTTCAAAGAGCCGCAATAAATTGTTATAGTGAAAACTGCGTGCATATTCTTATAGGCTGAGCCTCAGTGACTGTCGAGTCTTAGGAATTATAATTTTTCAATATCATTTTTCATTGACTGTTTAAAATTTTGGGTTCCAAAAAATATTAAGCAGCACAGTATCAAATCAGCATATTAGAGTGATTTCTAAAGTATCATGTGACAGCGAAATCACAGTAATAAATTACATTTAAAAATATATTTAAATAGAAAAAAAAGAGATTTCTTCATTTGTTGGTATGTTTGGGCACATAGGTAAAATTGGATCTCTGGTTTGAGTCGTGACTGACCCAAGCCTTTCTGAGCAGAGTTTGATTTCCGCCCCACTTGACGTGGGTGTCCTCTACGGTTTGCCCCACAGTCTCAAGACTTTTTGCCAGGAGGTTTAAGTGTGATTGTTTGTCTGTCTCGACCTTCCAGACTGTTTACCTGCCTTAGGCTTAGATATTCAGTAGTCCCCTGTTACTACATAGGACGGACCCATCCATCCATCCGATCCATCCATGCAGCCATCCATACATGCACCTACCCATCCATTCATCCGTCCGTCTGTCTGTCTGTCTGTCTGTCTGTCTGTCTGTCTGTCTGTCTGTCTGTTTGTCTGTCTGTCTGTCTGTCTGTCTGTCCGTCTGTCCCTCCGTCTGTCCGTCCGTCCGTCTGTCTGTCCGTCCGTCCATCAAATTATCCCTCTATCAATCCATCTATCCATGCATCAATTTATATATAAAATAATTTTAGGATTTATTATTATTATAGGATTTATCATCCATCCATCCGTCTGTCTGTCAGTCCGTCCGCCCGCCAATTTCTCCATTCATCCATCCATACATCCATCCATCCATCTATCCATGCATCAATTTCTCCACCCATCCATCCATCCATCCATCCGTCCATCCATCCATCCATCCATCCATCCATCCATCCATCCATCCATCCATCCATTCACCTGTCTGTCTGTCTGTGCGTCCATCCATCCATTCATCCATCCATCCATCCGTCTGTCCGTCCATTCATCCGTCCGTCTGTCCGTTCATCAAATTATCCCTCCATCCTTCCATCCATCCATACATCTATGGATCTATCCATGTATCAATGTATCCATCCATCCGTCTGTCTGTCAGTCCATCCGTCCGTTTGTCAATTTCTCCATCCATCTGTCCATCCATCTTTCCATGCATCAATTTCTCTACCCATCCATCCATCCATCCATACATCCATGCATTTCTGTCCGTGCATCCATCCATCCATCCATCCATCCACTTCTCCATCTATTCGTCAATCAGTTCATCAATTGATTAATCCATCCGTCCGTCCGTCCATCCATCAATCCATCCATCCATCCATGTCTGTCTGTCTGCCTGCCATCTGTCCATCCATCCATTCATCTGTCTCTCCATCCGTCGGCTCGTCCATCCATCCATCCATCCATCCATCATCCTTCGATTTATTTATGCATCTAGCCATCTGTCCGCATCCATTCATCCATTCATCCATCCCTCCATCCTTTTGTCTGTCCGCGCATCAATTCATCAATCCATCCATCCATCCATCCATTTACCAATGTCTGTCTGTCCACCCATCCACCTCTCCATCCATCGGTCCATCAGTTCATCCATCCATCCATCCATCCATCCATATCTCAATCCATCCATCCATCCATCCATCCATCCGTGTCTGTCTGTCTGCCATCTGTCCATCCATCCATTCGTCCATCCATCCATCATCCTTCCATTTATTTATGCATCCATCCATCCATCTGTTTGTCCATTGGCCCATCCATCTGTCCGCATCCATTCAGCCATTCATCCATGCAACCATCCATCCATTCATTCTTTCATAGGTTCATTCATTCATTCGTTAACAGAATTGGGATAATTGTATTGATAAAAATATTGCTTAATGGTTCCCTTTTTTATATTTTAGGGTGAAATTTGATTCATGTTTTCGCATGATTCACCCTGATTTATTTTCTTTCTCAAGCTTAACTCTGAACACATTGTAAACTGTCAACAGCTGTATTTTAATTCAATATGTTGTGTGTGCATAATTATAGAGGAGTATTGATGAATTTCACCTGTACAGGAAGTATTTTCAGCTGACAGCAGCTCTTCAGCACTGCCGAGGGAAGCAGATCACCTTGTTTTCACCAGATGGAATTGTTATAATGGTAGATGTACATGTGGTTGTTTCTGAACTGATCATATTAATTTGAGTCACATTTAATTTTGTCCGCTTCATGTCTTCATTATGAACTCCATACATCAGGTGAACAAACAATATCATTATGCAGGTCAAATAGCTGAGCTATTGTATTATGCAAATGATTGTGGTTCAGAAATATTCTTTGCCTACACAGAAATTGTTATAAAGTCAAATTGATTCACATTTCAAGTATCCAGTGTTTTTTTTTCTTGATGATAATTTTGTACAATGATTATATTTTGAACACTCACAGGACTTTTTTTCATTGGTAAACATTAATAAGCACATTATCTTATCTTTCTAGCTATGTGAATATATATATATGTACTAATGATCTGTTCAGCATTATGTAATTAATGAAAGTTATTATTGAGTGTCACGTATTTGACATAATGGATCTAGATGATCTAATGTCAAGAATGAGGCAGTGACTATATCACACTATATTTTATCTTACACACTTTTACAGAGAAGCTAAACCATTATTTTTTTTAGTATTATTCTAAGCAGTAAAACAGGCAGTAAGCAGTTGATTGTTTTTATTCAGGCCTATAGTGGCACTCTGCCTCGGTTATACACCCGCCCTGGCCTGTGTGTGCGTGTCGGGATGGACCGCCACGTCCTCCACACTCACAGTCCCTGCATCCTCAGGGGCAGAAGACTTCAAGCCCTATCTCGATTAGCTTATTTTGATGTTTTTATCCTTCCGTGATTGGGAGCCATTCTCGACAGCCAAAACAGACAGGTTTGCGAAGGCGTCGAGTGCATTTTTAGCCCCTCTCAAAGGATTCCGCTTCAATAAAACATCACCCCACCGCCTCCTTTGACTGGCCGGAAAGCTGCGTGCCTCTCCAGCGAGCCCTGCCTCTCCCTGTAACATTACGCTCATGTGAACGACTCTGCCGTTCAGTCGAGCTCTAAGTGAAGGTTTGCACGCAAACATGGCTCCTGCTGAAGTTACCTCAGGCGAAAGTGCCTCCATCATCGACAAAATTAAACATTACGCCATGTCTCTGGCGATTAACGCCGAATCTGATTCGACTGTGCTGCATGTTTTTTTAATGAGGTGCGATCGTCCTTTTATACCCCGGCTCCCAGAGCAAGGCGAGCCTGTCATTCTTGCTGAAGGGGGAATGGGCAGGAGATGTGAATGGAAATGATTGTTGGTACAGCGCTAGATTTCTGTTGGTGAAGCAAAGCAATGAAAACAGACTTTGCTGGTAGACACGACATGCGCACTGAGACTCCCTCCAGTGACTGGATATCTTTTATTAACCAAGGCTGCAAATAGAAGATGGATTGCTCAAACTAACTAAAAACCCTCTGCATTTTGAATATATCTCTATAAACGCTGAGTAATAGTAATACACTAATTTCTGTATACTGTGCCACCCTGATAATAATATGCTATTCTTTACAAGTAAATTGAATTATTAATGCAAGACACAACAGCTAAAAACATTGTTTTTTCATGCCCTGGTCAGTTTTGAGATTTTAGGCTAATTGTGACCCTGGACCACACAACCAGTCATAAGTGAAATCTGAGATATATAGATCGTCTGAAAGCTGAACAATAATCTTTCCATTGATGTATGGTTTGTTAGGATAGGACAATTATTATTTGGCTGATATACAACTATTTGAAAATCTGGAATCTGAGGGTGCAAAAAAATCTAAATACTGAGAAAATCGCCTTTGAAGTTGTCCAAATGAAGTCCTTAGCCATGCATATTACTATTAATAATACTTTTTTATATATATTTACGGTAGGAAATTTACAAAATATCTTCGATATTTCGATAAAAATCGATAATTGATACCCTTGCGACATGACTGGTTTTGTGGTCCAGGGTCACATTTGTCTTCATGGTGTGTCAGGCTAATGGAAAGAAAACATCAACATACACTTTTAAGTATTTATGTTATTGCACTTTATCTATTTGCATCTGTAGATTTACCTTACAATACATATATTTAAAGTAATGTAGTGTGCAATATTGATGTTTGCGAATGTAAAAGTTCTGCAAAGTTGTAAAGTTGAAAGTCCACAATAAATACAATTATTGTCTCCCAAAAAAAAGAATAGACTCTGAACCGCCAATACGAGTCATTTTTGTTTAGAATCTTACTAGAAACGACATTCGCATAATACCTACCTGTGTTGTACGTTGTCCGGCGGCAAAAATTATGTCATTTTACTGACAACTGCTTCTCAAATCTCTGAGTTCAACACAGGATTCGCAAAATGCTTGCTCTTGAAAGATGGGTTAATCATTGAGCACTGTGGTGATGTGCAGTGAATTTTATGAAAGTGTTTTTTGACCTTTGATGCATGTAAACTTGTTGTTGGAGACCTCCAAAAAAAAATTTGGAAACTTTAAAATAGCATAATAGGGGCACTTAAGTCACAATTCCCCCCCAATAATTAGAAATGGCCAAATTGTACCCCCCAATATTTGAATTCTTGCACTGCTCTGCTGCATTTCATTATGCAGCGCTCTGTATGTTAGGATGACAAAAAAATTTTAAATGTACATTTTTAGTCTGGTCTGTCTAAGGTCTAACGGCTCTCGTCAATGTCAAAATGATTGAGATGGCCAATCAAATCAAAGTAGGTGGGGTTTACGTTCTCTTTTGACTCGTTCACAGTCTTCACACAGACAAACGCGTCAATCTATTGCCTAATGCTGTTGTGGAGATTATATTCTTTGCTGTGAAATCACAGAAACAAAATGCACACAAACATGTCCCAGCTCTTAATATACAATTACTGATGAACATATTTGATTACAATGAAAAAAAATAAAAAATAAATATGAGGCGGATTAGAACCTGTAACCTTCGACACGGTTTACAAAATTCTACCACCAGACCATTAAGGGGATAGTTCATCCAAAAACGATAATTTGATGTTTTTCTGCTTACCCCTAAGGCATCCAAGATGTAGGTGTCTTCGTTTCTTCAGTAGAACACAAATGAAGATTTTTAACTCCAACCATTGCTGTGTGTCACTCATATAATGCTTGTCAATGGGGTCTAATTCTATTAGAGTAAAAAAAACATGGACAGACAACTTCAAATTAAACCCCGCGGCTCGTGACGACACATTGATGTCTTAAGACACGAAATGATCGGTTTCTGAGAGAAACTGAGCGGTATTTATGCAAATATATCACCTCATATCAGACGAACGCTTCAGCTCTGCAGACTGCCATCACTTCCCGTGTGTGAGGTCAAAATTCTGGCCGGGTCATAGATATATACATAGATACCTCATTCGAGCGATCCACGCCATGATCCACGCAGGCACTAATGAGGTATCCATGTATATATCTATGACCCGGCCAGAATTTTGACCTCACCTACGGGAAGTGATGGCAGTCTGCAGAGCTGAAGCGTTCGTCTGATATGAGGTGATATATTTGCATAAATACCGCTCGGTTTCTCTCAGAAACCGATCGTTTCGTGTCTTAAGACATCAATGTGTCGTCACGAGCCGCAGGGTTTAATTTGAAGTTGTCTGTCCATGTTTTTTTTACTCTAATGGAATTAGACCCCATTGACAAGCATTATATGAGTGACACACAGCAACGGTTGGAGTTAAAAATCTTCATTTGTGTTCTACTGAAGAAACAAAGACACCTACATCTTGGATGCCTTAGGGGTAAGCAGAAAAACATCAAATTTTCGTTTTTGGGTGAACTATCCCTTTAAGGAATTCAAATGTGACCTGCGGATTTATGTATTTATTCACTAACTGGAAGAATCTCGAGATTATCAATATATTTGACGCAAATGAATGCAAATATTATTTGTAAATAGTCCCAAAATTATTATTTCCCAACTAGAATTAGACCTAGAATTTTGTTCACTGTTCTGTTTCTTTATGCTTTATAAAATAAAATAAAATAAAAATTGGTCCTCCCCAATGTTCAAGACATAGTTACGGCCTTGGAATAGAGGGCAGGGTTTTACTTCAGCGCTCCTCCTCTCCATCTCTTGCTCATAGCAGACTAACGGTTGGAGGGAGTGGTTAAGGATATTTAAACCCAAGCCGTCAAACTGACGTCATCGGAAAAGGAAAGGATTTTTTTTTGTCTTTTAATTAATTGTTCACCTGTTCACCAATACCTGTAATGTGTGCTTACAAAGTAAATAGGGCCAATTTTGATTTCATGAGGACTTTAAAGGCCGTTTTCTCAAGCTTTTTTCCCCCTCCACCTGCACTGAACCAGAAATCTCCACTTCAGCAGCTCTTACATACACCAACATTGTACAGTTTTTCTCCTATATGTATATTCTGAATTTTTTTACTTAGGGGTTCGATCGTATATCATTTTCCTGATTTTATACCGTCTCTAATTCCTAAAAAACATTGTGAAAGTGTATTTGTTGACAGTATTTTCTGTGATTAAAAGAGACATCCAAAATCCCTCTAATATGTCAAAAAAATTAAGCTAAAATTTTGAACCTGACTTTATCCAATGTTCCGATTTCTGGAAATGTATGCAGATGCATATTTAATTATCTTACATAATACATAATTTGCTATTAAAACATTTCAGAAAACTTGTAATGCAAAAAAATATTTGCAATTCTTAATGTAATCAATCAACTGGGTAAATAGAGATATTTATTATAATATAATATATTATATTCTACCCTTTTCACCTGTGGTATCTTGCCTTATATCAGATTCAATTAACAATTTTTTTTTTCATACAAATAAAAAACCTTACCTTACTGCGACAGTTTCCTCACTTGAGAAAGATCTCTACATAATTTCAATACAGCCAAACTCATAACAGAGTTTGACATCTAATTAGATGCAGACTGAGAAAAAAAAAATCAATAATGAGAAAACAGTTGGACTCCCTTTATATGAAATGAGCTGCCTTCAAACCTGATAAAGATTATTTAAGAGAAGAGAAATGCTGATTGTGCTAGTTTGCCGTCTGATTTGAATTTGCAGGCTTTGTATGATCTATATCAGCAGTTATGGCTAACCTTGACGCCTCTTATTCACCAAAGACAAATATCTATTGATTTAATACTTCCTACTGCAGTCAAATACAGTTGTTCTGATAACATCAGCTGTGTAGTTATATAATAGGCTTTTTTTTTTTTTTTACCATTGTGCTGCCTTTGCAAAAAGGATATGTGGTAACCATCACGTACTACTGGGGATATGCAGTCTGGAAATTATGAAAGGACTCACTGAACTTTTAGTTCTGAATAATCTCATTAGTTTGTAATACATATGTATTTGTTATATTTATTCGAAATTTGAATTTGAAGTTTTAAGACGAAATACAATCATTGCATTACCAAATCTTCATCTATTATTAATGTGATTAATTTCTGTTCTAAATATTAAGTACTGTTAAATGTTGTGTTATTGTATACTTGGTAACATTTTCTTGTTATGCATGTTTCATGTACTTATTATAGTAATAACAGTATGTATAATTACATGTAACTAACTCTAAAACAAACCCTAATCCTAACCCCAATGTAAATACATGTAGTTAACTAATATTACTCAGTATGTTACTGTATAATTACACTGTAAAGAGGACACCTTCAGATAAGGTGTAACCTAATTTTTTTTAGTAGCACTAATAAAAACCTGTTCCAAGTAATTATGGTATCTCTTAATACATAACTAATGTGTAATTACATTGTATCAGTGATTTGTACAAGATGGTTGGATTTGAGGTCACATGTTTTAACTAAACTTTAAATCACTTAGTAGTTATGTAACTATATTGTCATAATAGTTTTTTTGTGAGTGCAACCTTCCCCTTCCATTCATTTTGAAAACAAAAAAATTGTTTGGTTAATATACTTCCATTTAAGTGACTAGCAATGCAGTTGTTCACATAGATGCTCCTCAAAAAAACTAAGTAGAAATAAATTAATATGATTTTAATACTTCCTGACAGTATGATTCTGTGTATAAATCGACCCTTTTAGCTCTGTTTATTGTTTCCGATTTGCACTCACAGTAAATTTTCTGTACAGCACTATGAAATATTCACACTGAGGTTATCGCTGCAGCGGTTATGAAATTTTAAAGACTGTTATCTGTTGAAGCTATACTGTAAAAGCCCAGGCGAAGAGGTCCATGTTTATGGAGCACTTCTTCAAAGACATCAAACGAATGATTGTGATCTTAAAATAATAATCCATTTCTCCACCAGGATATACAGCAATCTATTGTAAAACGAAATCATTTCACCAGAGGAACAGCGTATGTCATTTATCAAAAGAAAACAAACCATGGTGACACTTTATTTTACAGGGTCCTTGTTACACATTTTACATGTAATTACTGTAGTAATAACTAATTATGCATAGTTTTATGCAACTAACCCTAAACCAGACCCTATTCCTAACCCAATATTAAGTACATGTAATTCATTGTTATTACTCAGTATTAAATGTATAATTACACTGTAACAAGAAAACCTTAAAATAAAGGGTTAGGTGTCTTTGTTACTCTGTAATTATACATTTAAGTACTAAGTAATATTAAGAAACTACATGTACTTACAATAGGTTTATGGTTAGAATGAGGGTTTGGTTTCGGGTTAGTTGCATGTAATTATGCATAATTTACAGTTATTACAATATAAACTACATTTGATGAACAGTATGTAACAATAACACTGTAAAATAAAGTGTTACCAAACCATTCGTCTTAAATCACGTCCCCGGCATTCACTGAGATAATGGTCACAAAATGTATAAAATATTTATTTATTTAATTGAATAACACAATTTGTCTGGAAAAAATATGCTAAAAAGATTTGTTTCAATTAAAAAAATAAAAAGTCGTGTTAATCTAAAGTCAGTGAAATGGAAATAAAAGACATCAAATAAAATACTTTGGATCTTTATGTGTAGCATTTACATTTTTAGTAAATAAATTATGTATATACTGGAGAAGATGTCTCAATTTTGCACATCCTTTGTACAAATCCATTCAACAACACTAATTTCTGAACCAAAAATGTCCAAAACTCACAAACATCTTCAGTATATTCAAATACCTCTACACGTATATATTAAAGACAAGATGATACATCTTTATTTTGTTATGACATCCCATTCTTTCCCTAAATATTCACCGTTTTGGAACGGTTGTGTCATTGTGGTTCTTGCCCCCATCCCCAAGTCCCGAGTAAAACATGGCAGTTACGAGCAGCAGGCTGTTTTCTCGATGGTCACGTCTGTCTCGCCTCTCGGTTAGTGTCCTCTGCCCTCAGCCACTGGCACGACTGCGTCTCCCTGGCTAGCCCTGTCAATCAACAGCCAGAGGCAGATGGTCCTTCCTGTAGATTGGGGCGACCAGCGGCCTGTGAGCGGCCCCACAGCTATCCCCACCCTAATGGAAAGCAGAGGAGGATGGAGACATACAATGCTGATGATGCCATGATCTCAACAGTCTGCAAACATTCCCACATCTGATATGCTCTGAAAGAGCCTGAAGCCTTTCATTGACACTGTGGCATAATGGAGCCGTGCCAAGCCAGCATGTAGCGATGCCGGGATGTGTGATGGGAACTATGGCACCCTACACAACATCATTTGTCCATTTGGTTAACACTCTGTTATCCAGCCTACCAAATCATTCTGATTAGATTCTGGGCATCAAAATCTACAACACGAAACGTACCTGTGTCAACATTTTTGCAGATGCATAATAGGTACTAATGCAGTTTCCAACAGAAATGAACACTAGAGGCAGTAAAACAGCAAGCACTTTTAATCATTTTCATACACAATTATGGATTAATTACTTGTTTTCACACTCCACCTTGCACAATATTTTGTTATGACCTCCAAACACTTTTTACCATAGTGCATGAATTCATAATTCATTCAATTCATAGTTCAGCCTTTCTAACATACCAGGCTTGTTTGGATGCTCAGCTGATACAGAATTATACTTACAATGCTGAGAGCTTGGGTTCAAATTCTGTGAAAGATGAGTTGGATAAAAGAGTTCAAAGACAAGAGTTCAAAACATAAGCTAAAATGGCATGGTAACGATTGTGTTTTTGTCACATTTGCTTTTGTTAACACTGTCGGGTAGGTTTAGGTTTTAGTGCAGGTGTTATGGGTGTCAGTACACAAAACTGACTGACGTACCTCGGTTTTGAACTCACCGTTCGGTATGGGTTCGGAACAGCAGTTATAAAAAAAATATTTTTATTTATTTTTATTAAACAGTGGTTTACTGAAAAAAATGTGTCTGTCCTCAAATTAATTAAATTATAACTAAAAGTTTCTTAAAGATACTGCTGTATACTAGGGAGCAAAAGAAGATATAGATATAGATATTTAGAAGAAAGTTTGTAAAAAAGCAGATAGAGCAACCATTAACTACCATAGTATTTTTTCCCCTACTATGGTAGTAAATGGTTGCTCTATCTGCTTGGTTACAAACATTCTTCTAAATATCTTCTTTTGTGTTCAGCAGAACAAAGAAACTCATACAGGTTTGGAACAACTTGAGGGTGAGTAAATGATGACAGAATTTTATTTTTTGCGTGAACTATCCCTTTAAATAAGACATCACTAACAGGTTAAGTAGAATTTATTTAATATATAGGATAATATAGTGCAATTATTTAGACTTCATCTATCGAGTGAACTAACCAGCTGTGGACACTGAATGACTGATGGTATATGTAATGCTGCGTTACTGTTTTATTAACGTCTTTCTGCGGTTGAAACACTGATTGAAACACGCGATTACACAACATATGATACGTTTCAGTAAGTTGTAATGTATCCTCAATATACCTTAAGATATTAATTCATGTTTATTCTTTAGGAAGAGATGATTGCTTGAACTGACGCGCCTATACTGTGATCAGTCACAATAATAATAATAATAATTAATTACATTTATATAGCGCTTTTCTAGGCACTCACTCAAAGCGCTTTTACATAGAAGGGGGGAATCTCCTCAACCACCACCAATGTGCAGCATCCACCTGGATGATGCGACGGCAGCCATATTGCGCCAGTACGCCCACCACACACCAGCTGATTGGTGGAGAGGAGACTGAGGGATGATACGAATCGTATATATATATATATATATGGGGATGATTAGGAGGCCATGATGGACAGGGGCCAATGGGCACTTTTTTTTTTTTTTTTTTTCACAACACATTAAAGAGTGTCAAAACGGCATTTATCTTTTGAATTTTGTGATAAAATGGACTGAATACTTAATATGTTCATGTGGGATCTCGGATTGAAATATGTTCCGCGCTTAAAACAAGCCAACTGTTAACTGTTAAAGATATAATTTGGAACAGTATGGTACACGTGCACCATACCGAAAGCCCTGTACCGAAACGGTTTGGTAAGAATACGTGTACTGTTACACCCCTTGTAGGTGTACATTATTTTAAAACGTAATGAAGCATTAAGCTTTTCAGCGCCACTCAAATTTCAAATCAG
Organism: Gobio gobio; assembly: GCF_949357685.1. Lineage (NCBI taxonomy): Eukaryota > Metazoa > Chordata > Actinopteri > Cypriniformes > Gobionidae > Gobio > Gobio gobio. The sequence goes on along the minus strand of NC_137118.1, from coordinate 22,791,535 downwards.
AATTGCGGTGATACGTACAAACACCAACGGAATAAAACGTTGCCATATTCACATTCATCTGTTCTGGAAAAAACTAAAGACACTTCACTGGACATTTCACTTTGAAACTGTCGCGAAACATGCATGATGCAACGTATTTTGCGCTTAGGCTACGTTCACATTGCTAACCTTAGTATTCACTTCTGATTTATTGCTCAGATCAGATTTCAGTGGGAACAGATCATGGTCCTTAACTGACCTGCATGTGCAAAAGAACGATAAAAAGAAGTCAAGCAGCACGCTGTCATACGGATGTAAACACGGAGGACATTAAAGTAAGAAATTACGCGTCTATTTATTGTGTGATCGCCAAAGCCAGCAAATTTAAAGGGGTGGTAAACCACGATTTCACTATTCTAACTTTAGCTAACGTGTAATGTTGCTGCTTGAGCATAAACAACATCTGCAAAGTTACAACGTTCAAAGTTTAAAGCAAAGGGAGATATTTGCTTTTAAAGAAATCAGTTTCTAAGAACTACAGCAAACGGCCAGTAGGTGACTACAGACATTCCTCCAGGGTTGGTGACATCAACAGGCTCAATATTTACATAAACCCCTCCTCCGAGAATATTAAATAAGGGGGGGTGAGGCCATTTTGTATCGCGGCGCTGTTGTGGTATAGTCAGGCTGGAGTGTTGTTGCCGCGATGCCGAGGAAACGCTGTTATTTTCATCCGGATTGCAGGTCTGGGGTACTTGCTCTGTTCAGCCTTCCTTGGGACGGGGGTGCGTTGCAGAGCGTTTAACATACAGCATGTTATATGCACGTGTGTTTGAGTCAGCGGGGAATCAGGCGCGCGCAGGGCTCCCTGCAGCACATCTAACAGAGGTGCAACACATCTAAAACATCCACCGTCTTCGCGATTTCAATGCCAGATTTGCACAACGTCAGCTGCGTGAAAAAAACACTGCCGGTGCGTGGATGCACGACACGCACGCGCACATTTCACGGAGGACAACACAAACTTCCACAAACTTCGCGAGTTCAATACAGGATTTGCACCTCGGCTTGTCCTGAAAGCTGGATTTACAAACAGAAGCTGTTTACTGGCCACAACCTCTAAGTCTGATTTATTTTTCATCGATGTGTTTTCCTGTAATAGGTTGTAGCAAGGAAGTAAACAGATGACAACGCTGTTCTGCAAACCAGTCTGTTAAATGCTTATTCATACTTAACGTTATCCGACGAACACCTAACGTTACAAACACTAACGTTAAAATCTCAACAGCGAACCTGGCATTAGTGTAAATGATTCTTTGATTAGAGCTTTTATGTATTGTTTATCTACAGGCATGCTAAACATGGTTCTGTGTGTGATTTGGCTAACTTACTAGTTAAAGCCAGTGCTTAGTGTTCATTTTGGGTTAGTTCTTGTGACAGATATTTGGCTATAATCGTTCTAAAAATACAAAAGTTAAAGTGCCATTCAGTAGCGATCATTATAGATCCGCAGTCTTTACTCTTGAGGACTGAACAGGTTCTGCTCGATCATCTTCCCTCAAATGTTCTGGGTCTGATTCGGGCTCATATGGTTTTATTTACGCCGTTGTTTCTAATTCTGACCAAAGCACAGCCTCCGGTAAGGGGCGTGACGTTTCCGAAGTGCACTAGGCGGTTAGCGAATCAGAACACACTGGGCCAGCTAACCAATCTGAGCCCACTGCGTATTTTTGAGGGACTGGCTTCATACAACCCGGAAAGCATCAGACCGTTTTACAAGGAGGGACAGAGCAGTGTAGAATAAAGGTCAAATATATGAAAAATAAGGCAATTTTTTTTTAAACGAAGCATGAACACATGTTACAGTGCACCCCACAAACACAGTCAAGCCTTCAAAAGAATGTGTTTTACCACCCCTTTAAGCACAGGCAATTTAAAAAACAAAGATGAAGATGCAAAAAAAGAGAGCACAGTTTTTTAACATTTATGATACAAGTCCTCATGTTTTACTTGTATATAGAGCTGTCACTGTAATACTTATGAGTTCTGACACATCACTGTCCTTCAACTGACTACCTTTCGCAACTCCTGATAACATTGGGTGTGTAAAATCTTTGAAGTGACTCCCATGAGCGCAGAATTGTGACGAATATTGCTCAAGAGTGACGTAAAAGTTGAATGCCGATATGACTGTTCAGACTGAGGTTGCATTGAAAAACATACGACCTGTATCGGACTTGGGACCACATATGGATTTGGCCTAGATCAGATTGCATGCGGTTTGTGCTGTTATGAGAAAAAAAGATCTGAGTCACATGTGAGCAAAACAATCAGATTTTGGCCACATTTACATACAGTCTGAATAGCCTTAGACTATTTGTATAACACAATTGAATTATAATCAGAACAAGTGAGACAAATGCAGTAAATACATACTGCTGAAACATTTTGCTGGTGTTTGGCTGGTGTGGTAAACTAGAACAGGGAACAGAATGAAAACCAAACCAAAACAGATCTAAAACGTAACAATTTCTGTTTTATGGATATATAAAATGTTTTATTGATAAGTTTATTAGAAATGTTTATTAAAAATCATGGCTGTACTAATATATTGCACACTAATTATGAATAATTAGAAAAAACCAATGTATAACATAAAAAGTGTGATATTTTTTACGTATTATGTAATACTGTAGTCATAAACATTGCTCTTGTCCAGTATTTTGATTATCGACGTTCATTGAAAATACTGCACAATGGATACACTCATTTTCTAATTAGTCAGGGTCTCTGAATTATCATGTATGATGTTCATCAACTGGAAAGGGACATTTAAGTCTTTAAAAAGTAAATTCTTGAGAAGGGACGTTAAAGTATTTAAAAATAAATTCTTTATCATTTAATGAAGTTGGATTACATTAATTTTGACAGGTAGCGCGGCAGCTTCTCTCAGTGGACACTGTCTGAAAACTCGCTTGCACTGAGGTTTGTGAAGAAAAAAAACATAATTTAAAGTCTTTAAAAAAATAATTGTTATGTAAATGTTGTGAAATACTGCTGGAAAATGTTTTATTATTATTTATTTTTTTTATTTTTTTTTTTTTTAAACAATCAAATGTACCACATATGTATACAAAACAAACTGCATGTCTAACCATCAATAAATACAGACATCACTTGGTAAAGAGGTACTATGTTTTACGAGGTCTGCATTATGATACTTTGAGGAACAGAATAATATTTTTTACCTGAAGCAAATAGAAAAATATATCAGCAATACAATTTAGGGAGATTTATAAATGACATTTTTCTTTTTTTTACATACTCAGAATGAATTCCACTGTCCTTTTAGATGTTTTTTTTCCCTCTACTTAAACCAATATAAAAAACTGATATCTGTGGAAATTTTTGTAAGACTTTTGAGAATTTACATTACATGCATGCCAGTGCAGTTAATGGAATTAAGGTGTTTCTCTAGATGAACTCAGCACTTATGTTCCTCTTCATTATCTCTGAAGATCCTGTAGATTTCCATTCTTTAGATCTATAATTATCTTCCAACTGGAAAACCAGAGAATAGATTGCGCTCACAAGCAGAATGCATTGTTTAAAACTAATAATATCATCACTACAGATCTCTATATATGCTTTGTGGCCTAATGAATATTCTGCAGATAAGGAAGCTCAATGGAATGCTTGAACAATACATAAAGCAGTGGTTTAAAGCAACTGGTATGCTTCAGTCACTTTTCATCAAAAATGGTGCAGCTACATCCGATGACAACGACCCGATTTGAAACACTTTACTATTTATAATCTCATTCCGTACCCCAGTGAGATTTCTCTTGAAATATTGGTAAGATCAGTTGGTGGCACTAGATGGTTATATCTCCCAGTGTAGCCACTGTATAAATTTCAAATTCATCTTCATTTGGCTCATACGGACCACCCATGAACGTGAGATGAATATTGCACACAAAATTGACAAGAGCTGGCAATTCCAATATGATTCGGTGGCTTTACGCAGCCTCCAGGAGTTAGGATGCAAAACGAAACGAAACCATTTGTTGGTACCGTTTTGATACAATAAACACTTGTAAACACTGCACAAGAAATTTCCAGGTTAAAGGCATCAGATCTTTCAAAGATACTCGGAGTTGGGTCTTTTCGTGTGTGTGGGTGATTTTTTTTGTTTGTTTTTGGCAAGAATATACTATAATGTGGGCCAGACTTTAAACCCACAGTCAAAAGTTTGGCTACGCAAGACTCTGGCTTCCAAAATTTGAAAATCTCTCATGCAAGGGTGTTCAGTCTTTCTCTTGGAGAGCTTCTGTCCCGCAGAGTTTAGCTCCAACCCCAATTAAACACACTTGAAACAGCTAATCAAGGTATTCAGGGTTACTTGAAAATTACAGGCAGGTGTGTTGAAGCAGGGTTGGAACTGAGGAACAGAAATGTACTGTAGCCCTCTAGAAGCATGGTTGGAGACTCCAGGGGAAAGGGTAAAAATAGTCACACGATTTTGACAGAGACAATCAAATCTTTAAAAAGATGCACTCATTAAAAGTAAACTAGATGTCCTTGAGCAGAAACACATGTTCATGTAATTTTGCGAGATTTCCCATGGTCACAGACGGGACTCCTGGTTGTTTGTGAATGGAATCCGTTAGCGTGTGGTGTGCTTTTCCTGGTCACATCGCGGCAGTCCACACACTAGAGGAACAGAACGTTTAAATCTATAGTTTATTATCGTCATGTTTGTGGTCTCTCACATTTTGAAAATCTTATTAGATTTTAAATATATTTTTGTGTGGCCCAACCTTGACCTGTATGTCTTTGGATTGTGGGGGGAAACCAAGGCACCTGGTCAACGCCAACACATGCAAACTCCACACAGAAAGACCTCATGGATCAGACGGGACTCAAACCTCATTCCTTATCAGAATTCAATGGTGCTGGGTGTCATTCAAGCCCTGAGATGGACTGGCAATACATCCAAGGTTTTTCCCTGCCTACTGCCCCAAGAACTTGGGAAAGGCTCCAGTATTCTGTGACCCTACATGGGACAAGTGTTTCAGAAAATGGATGGATAGATGAAAGTTTCTCATTCACATTCCTGGACTACCTCAGATATGTACATATTGGATATTTCCCTAACCTGACATACATTTTGCTGCTTGAGTGGTTTGAACCTCATATGGCTTTATTACAACAGATTTCTCCAATAAATTGGGGTTAGAGATACAAGACGTAGAATCCCTTGATTTCTGCTTTCAATATGTCTAATCGACTTCACTGCCCTCTTTATACAATCATCATAAAAGCTGTTATATTGCTCTCAAGGGAATTTCACAAAAGTCTCTTTACTCCTTCTGTGCCATTTATCCATTTGAAACCATTAATATAGTGCCGTGAATTTTATTTTGCCATTCTGGCTGAACTAAGCGATAATAGATCAGAGTCTTGCTCAGATTCAGATAGCGTTGATTAATAAAGCAGAGCGCTTAACTTTGTGTGGGTAAACACACTTTGTAACCTACACTTACATTTCTCTGTTGGATCAATAATTCATCGCCGGCGATGATTCTTTCATGAGACTTGCTGCACATTATTCATGCTGGGCTGCAGAAAGTAGGACACATATAGAGCGAGTGAGCTAGTGCTGCTAGCATAAGGATGAGAGTATCGCTGGAAACTCACAGGCTTCAATCGAGGGGGGAGGGGAATGCTCAAAGACGTCTAAATTAGAGAGTTAGCAGGTTTGTGGCTGACACAAAGATGGAGCGGGGTAGTTGGAGAACCTTGGTGGCCTACATTTGCGGTACAGCCTGTGCCAGGAAGAGGAATCTTCTGTGTGGGATGAAGACATCTCAGGTGTTGAATAAATGTTCAGGCAGCAGTTTTCTTTGCTGTCGTTAGCTCAAGGGCAGTGTGTGTTCAGGAAGGTAACGGCACACACAGTGTGCTCTCCGGGGGGTGGGTGATGGAGGGAGAGAGAGTGATAGGATGTGATGTTTTCAGGCTGTAACAAGTGTCAGAAACCATCTGGTTTTATAGTTTGTGGAACAAGATGCTGGTGTGGCGAGAAATTATATATATATTACAACCACGACAGGGGCAAACATTTCAGCACCCTTTTGGTTCCCTTGACATAAAACAGATGACAGGGGAAGACAAGTCTAACAGAATGCATTGACATTCCAAAGGCATTTTTAGTTGTGGCCTCACAGCGACCATGTAATTGTTGCTGTACAGTACGTAGCCTGAATTACAATCACCATGTGCTTATTGTTATGAATTTACTTTGTGTTCCTCTAGACAGACAGCATGCCCACAGTCTGTTCACTGCCGCCTGGTGCATATTGCTAAAAAACTGGCAAGACATTGCGGATATTCACAAGCTTCAATCAGACTACCCGACTCTCTCTTAAAAATAAAGGTTCTTTATTGGAAACTATGGCCGCTTTTCAACTTTCCAAACCATTCTCATTGTTTAACTCTTTCATTCCATGCCGATCTGGCCCAGTTGGTACAGATATGTTTTTTTTTTTTTGCTCTTTGGAATGTAATAGAAATGTGTCAGTCACATCAGTCAAGAGTGTAACGACGGTATTAGCTATCGAGTTAAAGAGGATGATCAGATATTTCTTAAAATTGTATTATTAACTTGTGTTTACTTCACTCAAGTAGCACACTTGGCCAGCTACAAAGCCAGGCAACAAACAAGTGACCAATCCAGAGTGGCGAGAATTCTGGACCGAGAACCCAAGAGAACTTTTACACATATACACATATACACAGTATAAATATTTATGAAATCATTTCTACTTTCACAAATGCAAAGATACCCTGCACATCGTAAAATTTCTATAAAGGGGTACCCTGTTCGACCAAGAGTTAAAATGAGATAAGTTGGTAGTGAGAACGTGTTGACAAAAAAAAAAAAAAATACTAGAAAAAAATCCTTAGCGATAGAATATGATAGGGCATGAATGAATAGTGAAAGTAACAGAAGCTCCTGCAGTACATTTTAATAGGCATAATTAAGGTGTGAAATAACTGAAGGAAATATCTATTTGCTAAACGCTATTTTAGCAATGTATTACATCTATTAAGCTAACTAATTTGATTCATATTCTTTTGGTTTCTCTATCAAATATATATATTTTTTAAATTAGAAATGGAATTAATATACAGGTATCGGTACTTGGTATCGGCAAGTACCAAAAATGTATGCATCGTTTCGGCTCATTCTGCAAAAGTGGTATTGTGCATCCAACGCCAGTTCGTACGTATTTATATGTGGTGCCTAATTCGTACGACCTCACACAATTTATCTAAACCGCAGTGACGGGTTTAGGTTTAGGGGCGGGGTTTGAGGTTAGGTAATTTGTACAAAATCATACGAATTGGACAACTCGTCAAATACGTACAAATTGCCATGAGATCGGGTTTCATGGTGTTAATATGCCAGACAAACCCAACCCCATAAATGGCAAGTAAAAACAATCCAAACTCTAGATGGTTGATTGTCAGTCATGTCAGCTGATGAGTAATACATTTAAAAGCATTACATATTATACAAAATATGAGTAACTGTATTCTGTTACAAATTAAATTTAATCAGAGTCATCCTGTCTAAATGGGTGGTTTATGTCCAGAATAAATGAAAAAAAAACTCCTGAAGATTCAAGATTCTCAAGAATTTGAGAATCTCTAAGGGGGAAAAAAGCATAGAAATAGTCAAAGCATGATTTTGACAGAGATGTAACCCTTGATAATGTTATGTATGAATTCAGATAACATGTAGTTTGCTTAAGAATCACAGTTTATTCACCCATTTAGGATGTCTATGTTTCAGATGTAATAACGGATGGTAATATTCTAGTAGTCCATTAAGAGCTAAAAGGTCAGAAGGATATACTGACCTTTCTTACACTAATGGTGATTTTTTTCTCTCTCTCTCTTTTTCTCTCTGTGTGTCTGACAAACCCTCTCTGCAGTGCAACCGTTCCCAGGGGCTCAGAGTCCACAGGAACTGCCCTTAGAAACAAGCTCTCCACCAATGGAAGTGAAGAAATGTGTTTCACAGGTGAAAAACACAAGAGGTTAGTCTGCTTGATTGCTGGGAATAAACACAATTGTTTACATTTTCTTTCTTATGCATTGTATAGTGTGGTCTATTGTTAGCACACCTGGACTTTGTTGTCAAGGGCTCTTGGTTTGTTCTTTCCTTCACTTCATATATGGCGAGGACATGTTTTCATTCTTATCTTTATTGCATGTGCCCTCATTATGTTTCAGACATAGTCCAACATTTGCACAGGACAACATGGCATTGATATCGCATGTGTTCTGTGATAAAGCAACCCATTTCTGGTTTATGTTTACTATGACAATTGAACATGTCATGTTACTTATAAAACAGCCAATTATGAAGAGTTGTTTCAGTGTGATAGTATATGTATATTTTTCAGTGTTGATAATAATCAGAAATCAAAGCAAATCAGAATGTTATAATGATTTCTGAAGGATCATGTGACAATGAAGACTGGAGTAATTCGCCTGAAACTAAATTACATTTTGAAACATACTTAAATGTGACCCTGGACCACAAAACCAGTCATAAGTCGGTATATTTGTGGCAATAGCCAACAATATATTTTATGGGTCAAAATTATCAATTTTTCTTTTATGCCAAAAATCATTAGGATATTAAGTAAAGATCATGTTCCATGAAGATATTTTGTAAATGTCCTACCGTAAATATATTAGTAGTAATATGCATTGCTAAGGACTTCATTTGGACAACTTTAAAGGCGATTTTCTCAATATTTCGATTTTTTTGCACCCTTAGATTCCAGATTTTTTAAATAGTTGTATCTCGGCCAAATATTGACCATACATCAAAAAGCTTATTTATTCAGCTTTCAGATGATAAAAAATCCCTTATGGTTTTGTGGTCCAGGGTCACAAATAGAAAACATTTTAAATTGTAATAATATTTCGTAAGGACTGATTTCCTGTATTTTTCATTAAACAAATGCAGCTTTGGTGAGTGTACAATACTTAAAATAAAAAATGTAAATCTTACCAACCCCAGATGTTTGAACAGTGGTGTTTATCTTTACAGTCACTGTTCATATACAGTAAAGTTCTGATGACCACAGCTATATTCTTACAACATTTTACAGTCAAATTATCTTTGTCGTCTTACCAAACATGGTGCAATATCTTAATAGTACATCCTTGTTTGTATGGTAGGCTACATCGTGTTTGCAGTGCGTCCCAGAAAATCAAGCCATAAAAACAGAGGAAGTATCAGTTTATCATGATTAGATTACTCTTATAGCGTTTACAAGATGATAACAATCGTCTCCATATTGACATGCACTCAGACAGTCCGATGACTGGGAGTTTATTATATGATGAAATAATTGTTTTCAAAAACAAATTAGTCCCTTGAAATCAATACGGTCACATAGAAAAGCGGAGAGTGCGCTTTTAGTGTAACTGGCTGCCTTCCTCGATACAAAATTATATATTTATATTTCATAAATAAGCTAAAAGAGTCTTTATCCAATATGATAAGCCTATAAAGCAGAATTTATGGCTTACCGGCGTTTTTGTCTGTGGCACACCAAAGCGATATTTGCTCTTTGTAATCTTTTTTTTTTTTTTCGCCTGAGGACAAGTTCAAAGTTTCCTCCTAAAGCTCCATTTATCACTATGTCTGCTTTAGAGGTCAGAGAGCCCTTCAGAAAGAAAACACCCCCCTCCCCATTGATACGCTATGAGGTAATGGATGATTTGAGCTTGCTATCAGCGTTTTCGTGAGGTATTTGACAGATAAGAAGTCTGTAGTGGTCATTAGCGCATGAAGAAAAGGACATGCAGAGCATGATGCACTCACACACCTGTGATGATAGACAGATGCAAATAGCCATAACCGACCTTGCAGACGAGCTCTTTCAGGATCACTTGTATTTTTTCAGCTAATAGCATCTGTAATATGTATGAATGTCTAATCATAAATCAGCTGTCCTATTTTAAGATGCTTTGAATGCAGATACTGACCTTTTTCATATGTGACTGTAGGAGTCGTTTGCACGCCTCATTGGACTTCAAGGGGGAATTTCACCCAATTTCCATTCATTACAGAACAAGCGAAGCATTTTATCCGGTCTGTGCAAATTATGTTGTGAAAAAAAAAAAATCCGTTAGCATTAGATAAAATATCAAACCATTAATTTTAAGGAAAGAATTTGCAATATATGCATATATTTTAAGCACACGCAAAAAAGAAAAATTAAATATATAAGTAAATTTAGAATTTATTTAGAAAATGAAGTTTATGATTTTGTTACCTATTAAAAACAAAAAAGACATTTATAAGTATGCTACAATGTAATGAAATGAAAACATGTACTGTTTCTTCCAGCCTGACATATGATATTGTCGTCAGAAAAATATTCAATAATATTCTTTTTTTAAAATAATAATACAAAATCTAAAAAAGAAGTCTGTATATGTGTTTTTGTTGAATAACATATTTGATACATCAGGGTTTTATGACTCTTATAGTATGATATATGAGAATATGGAGCTCATACTTGAAGAGTACTTTTTTTTTTCTTGCAATTTGGTGCAGTTGCTCATATTTAGCTATATGGCCAAAAGGTAAAATGATATTCTGACAGCTTGCAATGTAAATCAATGAGATCTTTATAACAGTATAACAGATTACATAAATGCATATGATTATCAATGTCACTCTACTTCTCCCAATAGTATGTCTCAATAACATAATGCTTAGATTTATGATCAAACTATTTTAAACTACTTCATTATTATTATTATTATTATTATTATTATTATTATTATTATTATTATATTTTTTATTGGGGGTGGGGGGTTTGCAGTGCAATACAACGATGATTGAGAGATGAACAAATACTGTAAATGATCCTCAAAAGCCTGATGGATCATATTTGATACTTATTTTTGAAAATGATTTGTTCTATAAAAAAATGTTGTATGGATAATGGAAAGTGAAGTAAACATAAGTTGCTTCAGTCCAGTAAGTGTACAACTGGAAATATTACTACAATATAAAAGTTATTCTAATGTTTACTTTATAAAAAAAAAAACTATAAATATTTCACAGTACAAAGACACCAACCACAACCTACATTTCTACAATTATACTAAAAGGCCTTTTTTTTGTGCAAAGTTTTATTTAGAAGTTCTTCTTATTTAGAGACCTTAGAAATTTGCATATATATATATAATAGGGTTCTTTATAACTCAAGTATAACTATATAAGTACTGTATGTTTCACATTATTATTCTGTTTGTTGGCCACGATATGTGTTCGACAATGCTCAAAAACAATTGAATAAAATAAAATAAAATACGATTTTAATTCGGCACATTAATATTGTTTAATTTCCTGCACCAAATATCTCATTCCACGGACAATAAAGTCTATCTAAGTTTTGTATGGAGCCCTGCAGCTGAACTTTAGATCTGTGTAACAGGATTGTGGCCGTATGCGCTGGGCTAATCACTTCACTGTGAAACCCAGCAGCCGCATGGGAGGGAAAACCGCCTTTGATGTCCTGTGTGTGCATTGGGGTCAATTGACATCACACTCCCACAATTCTGTGCTAGTCCAAATGGCAAAGCTGGTGAACACACAGCAATTCAGCCCTTCGCTTTTAATAAAGCTGTCAGAGATGACACAGCCAGGGTCTGTGTGCGTGCCGTAACTTCTCTCTCTCTCTCTCTCTCTCTCTCTCTCTCTCTCTCTCTCTTTCTCTCTCCCTGCGATCAGGACGAGGGGGATTATGGAGATGAGGCTGTGCATTGTTATAGACTGGGGAGCATTGTCTTTTTTTCACACAGAGCAGTCTGCAGTTTTCCTCCGGTTTCATAAATGCCTGCACTGATGAGCTGTCTCTTTTGGGTAAAAAACACCTAACAAAGCTATTTAGCTCAGCTGTTAACTAGATGTGGCAGGCTTTGGCAGGAGGAAACCATGGCATTTTTTTCCAGCTCCCTTTCTTTCTGCCCTTTCAAGTTTTAATTGCCCTTGGCCTGCCAAGTGCAGCCAGATCCTTTGCCAGTGTCACAAACATAGCAATTACGCAGCATGAACACAGCATTTCGCATATCAATTGAAATAATCTCTGAGTTAGCTTTTTTTTTTTTGAAGGGGTAACACATTAAAAAAAAGTATGTTTACAAAAATTATGCAATACAAACATTACATAATCACATACAATGATCAAACAAATCATGACTTAGAACTGGGTACTGTAAGAGATTATGATAATATGTATTATTTCATTTCTGACAGAGGTCACAGAAAGGAAATGAGGTAACACTTTATTTTACAGTGTCCTTGTTACACGTTGCACTATGGTAATAACAGTTACACTTTATTTGGTGACACTTTATTTTACATTGTCACTGTTGCATGTGTTACATGTTACTGTAGTAATAACTAAAATTTTGCATAATTACATGCAACTAACCCTAAACCAAACCCTAATCCTATCCCTATAGTAAGTACATATACTTACTTAATATTACTCAGTACTTATATGTATAATTACAGTGTAACAAATGCCTTGTTACAATGTAATTATACATTTAAGTATCAAGTTATATTCATTAACTACATATACTTACTTTAGGGTTTGGTTTAGGGTTAGTTGCATGTAATTATGCATAATTTATATATTTATTTTGGGAACTTCATTTTACAGTGTGCTTGATACTCATTTTACAAGGTAATAGTAAATTATTCACAAATTCATAAATTTGGTAACACTTTATTTTACAGTGTCCCTGTTAGACATTTGTGCATGTACTTACTATAGTAACAACAGTATGTTATGCATAATTTTAAGTGACTAACCCTAATGATATAGTAAGTACATGTAGTTAATTAATATCACTCATTACACTGTCACAATGACACATTAAAGTAAAGTATATCCCCTTTTAGTAACACTTTATTTTGATGGTCAACTTTATAAATTTTACTAACTATAAATAACTTTGCAACTACACGTCAACTAGCTGTCATTAAACATCTATCAGTCATTAGAGTATTAATTAGACTGTCTGTTTAATATCTGCTAAGACTTTATTTTGATGCTCCCCAACAGACATTATGCTGACTATAAGTAACTTAAGTTGACAACTACATGTAAACTTACTCTACTAACCCAAACCTAACAGTCTACTAGAGTCTACTAATACTCTGAGAGTTACTTGACATGTATTTGCAAAGTATTCTTAATCTCATTCTTCATGAAATATGCTTTTTGTATTATTGTATTCTTGAAGCAATATAACAATTATTAAAACATGACATTTGTGTATTGTTTTTAACTCTTTCCCCGCCAGCATTTAAAAAAAAAAAGTTGCCAGCCACCACCAGTGTTTTTGATCATTTTCACAAAAATGTTATGGCCCATAGAATATTTTGTTGTATGGATATCTGAGCATGCAATATATCAAAATAACTCTTTCTTTTGATATATTGCATGCTCAGATATCCATTTTTAAGCAGAGGGTGATGGACCCTCTGCTTAAAAAACAAAAACATGAAAAAAACATTTTATTCAAGCTTCATGCATTACTTTTTTTATCAACACTTTAATATGGGTAAGTTTCATAAATTTTTTGATTGATATAATGTTTAATGTTGATGATCACGTTATTTTACATATGCAAATGATTACATACGAACGCTTGTTTTTTTGTGTCTTCTTCGCTAGTGTTTTGATCAGGAGATTCTGTACTCATTCAGAAGATGCGTAATAGTGCCCCCTAGCGTATAACAGTGAAATCGCGGAAACACGGAAAATACCGTGTTTGGCAGGGAAGCGTCTTCTGCAACAAGGTCTCATTGGCAAAACGTACCAGTGCCAACGCTTTTGCAAACCCCAAAATACGTACCAATACATACATATCACTGCAGTTTCCAACATAAATGAACACTTGAGGCAGTAAAACAGCAAGCACGTTTTTATTATCATAGTCCATGATTTGTAAACATACATTTTGGACACACAGTTATAGTACATACAGTTTGCATCAATTAACCAGCTCCATATGTTCGACTTTTCTGATATACCAAGCTTGCTCAGTAGCTCAGCTGGTACAGATTTGTACTTGCAATGCCAAATCTCGTGAAAGACGAGTCATGATAAAAGAGCTCAAAAACGAGTTCAAAACACAAGCTAAATGACATGGTTACAAATGTATTTTTGTCACATTTGTTTTTGTTAACACTATCGGGTAGGTTTAGGGTGTACATTAAAAAAAAAAACTTAAACAAACGTTGCCAGATTCACGCTCATCTGTTCTGGAAAAAAACTAAGCTTTTAGCGCCACCCAGTGGACATTTCACTTTGAAACTGTCGCGATATGCACGTATTGGTTCGTATTTTGGGGTTTGCAAAACCGTTGCCACAGTACGTTTTTCCAATGAGACCAGGCTGGTTTTCTCACAAATAACAGAAAATTCTGAGTTCGGCGGGCAAAGAGTTAATAGGATCTTAATAGAAATGCAATGTAATTGTTGTACAATATTACGGTTTTGTAACAATTGGCTCTATAGGTTAAATCACACAATGAAGGAGAAACATGACCACACAAATGTAAACAAGAACGGACAAGGGACATAACAGGGAGTATAAATTGAAGGTGAACATAATGACAGACAGATGCAGATAAGTACAGGAACAAATGAGGAAATAATCAGAAAATAAGGAAACCAAAACTAAACAGAGCAGGAATATCAAAACAGAATATCAAAATAAGAGTCCATAATCGTGACAGTAGTCCCCCCTCCCGGAAGGCGCAGCTTTGCACCATAACTGCTAATCCAACTGTAGTGGGAGGGAGGGGGATCGCTAAGCTGGTGATGGACAGGGACCAGTATGAGCCAGTAGAGGGAAACACTATGGCGGCGATGACGGCAGGAGGAGCCAGGGTGGAGTTTTCAAAGGTCTGGGTTGAACCTGTCCACAAGAACAAAAGTACAGAAAACAATTTAAAAAAAGAGCAGGGAAACAGAAACTAAAGGACACGGAACAGAATATCAAAATTTCCATAAAATATCTAAATGTCCATAATATCCAGTCCATAATCTGTGACTATGACAGTTTTTTTTTTTTTTTTTTTAACTAATTGAAACTAAACTAAAATTGGATTTGAAACCCTGACTCTCATACAAGAAGTGAATCAAGCTGATGTTCTCCATGTTTTGTGGCTTTTCACTACAGATGTCGGATGTCTGCTGAGTTGACATGAATGTTTATGCAAGCATTGTGAACCTGTTGAATGTTCAATTAGATTTGGTTAACACTTTATTTCAATGGTCCATTTTAGACATTCTACAACTATAAGTAACTTTGCAACTGCATGTCAACTATAGCCATGTTTCCACCGCAGGAACTTTGGGGTGGTACTTGGTGTGTTTCGACCACAGGAACCAGGGTCTAAATGAAGTTCCGGGTAAACATTTCCCTTCCGAAAGTCCCTGCTCGTGAGGTAGTCCTTTTTCAAAGTTCAGGAACTTTCGGGGGTTGGACTTGGGTACTGAATATGTTGATTGGTTGAGCTCACGCAGCATTTTATTTCAACCGCCATAAGTCTTTTGCGAGGTTCACGTTCGCTCTGCGTTCAGTAAAAATCAGTCTTGCTCTTTCTGTTCGATGGTGCGCGTTCGTTTCAGCAATCTCACGGTCAATATAATGTCCGTAAAAGCTGATAACATATGTTGTCTTATTTTAAATCTAGCTTTACAAGCTTTCAGAATACGCTTTAGTATCCGGGCTCGTCTCTTTTCCGCCATTTTGTTAATTACCTCTTTTGTAAACCAAAATATAATCAACAAAAGCAGCACAGCTTGAATCTCCTCCATACTTGTTATTTTTGCAGACATTATCGCACAAAAATGATTACTGTCTGTCGTGACTGGGAGGAGCAATCGCGCATTAGTCTCTGGACTAATCTTCAAGGTACTTTAGACCGCAGTGGAAACGCAGACAGTAGCAGGTCTGGGGGAAAAAAGTTGTTCCTGGTACAAATTGTTCCGGGTAGTTTCGGTGGAAACGGGGCTGAACTCTCATTAGAGTATTGGTAGTAGACTGTTAGGTTAGGGTTAGTAGAATAAGTTGGCACGTAGCCTACTTGCAAAGTTACTTATAGTCAGTAGAATGTCAGTTGGGGAGCATCAGTAAGTGTTAGCAGATATTAAGCAAACAGTCTCTACTGAGAGTTAGCTAACATATAGTTGCAAAGTTGCTTAAAGTTAGTAGAATGTCTAAAGTGGACCATTTAAATAAAGTGCTACCTAGTTTTGTGTAACAAACCATGGATGCTTACAGCAATATTAATGTGTGAGTCACTGGTCACTGGCCACTGCCAGAATGTTTTCTCCCTTCTTTCAAAGAGCTTGACAGTGTGACAGTGACGAATAGCAGTGATTGATCACCTCATTGTTACACATGATTTCATTAACAATGAAAACAAAAGCACTTTGGAAGCTTTCACATCCTTCCATTTACAAAGGTGATTTGGTCTTTCAAAGAAAGTGAGAGGATTTCTTAATGAAATTAATTTGAAACAAGATTTTAGGATTTTTTTAAAGACATTGCGGATAATGTTTGTTAGGGATGCACCGACACCGATACCAGTACTCGGGTGTTGGACCGATACTGTTGTGAAGTACTCGTACTCGTAAAACTACGCCGATACAACCGCACCCGATACCACTTTATGGCAATGCATCTTTGGATGTGGAGCCGCGCGGAAAGTTACATATTTCGCCGCGCACACCGCGCTGCCAAGTGCAAAGGGGTCTCGCGCTCTCAAAGCGCACGACTGCCATAATATGGCTTCATTTTTGCGCGCGCACCTGAGCGCTAGTGCGGACGCGACAAGTATAAACCAAGCTTAACCGCTCGTGAGGCAGATACCTCTCGGTAGTGAGTGCTGAAAGTGAAGGGCTGTTTAGTAGGGATGTGCGCAATGACTAGCCTAACCCTGGTAGTATAACAAGCCTAAGCAAGCTTATTGTTAGTTTGACATGACATGGAAGAAAATGGAAAAGTTTTGTGTAACCTTTCAAAATCCCTCCTTCACCCGAGTGGAGATTTATCTGAAGCCTCCGCGAGCGCCAAAGAAAACCAACGCATGCAAAACCTGAAGTAAAATTTAATTATTTTGTTTTGCTGCAGATATACACTTTTCAAAATAATATATTAATTTCAAGATATAACATTAACACGACAGTAATTTAAACAATTAAAAAATATATATTTAAAGCAAAACCTTAAATGTGCCAAAAAAATGTAAACACCTAGTATTTTCCAAGTGGTCTAGCAGCAGCACTAACGTTTAATCGACTAGTCTCGCACATCCCTAAGTTAGCTCAGTGGTCACACATTGTAGATGAAAACAGAAACAGGCTCATAGCTGATAATGCAAAGAAGCTTCTTTTCATCAAAAAGAACCTGCCTCTCACTTTTCCGAAAAGGGCTGTATGGCTATGATAACATATAATAATTTAATTCAGTGGTTCTGCTACTAAGTTGTGTGGTACTGGAATCCACTGAATGTTACAGGTTACATTTATGTGAAATGGGCAGCAGTGCCATGTTTGTTTAGGAAAGCACCAAGTTGAATGATAAAATGTCAGCAACAGCATCAATTTGTGTATTTACTTTGTTACAGTCAGAAAGTGAAAAACATCTGATGAAAATAAAATATTGTTAGAAGAACTGTATTGGTATTATTAAGTACTCATATCAGTACTCGGTATCGGCAAGTACCCAAATGTAAGTACTTGTACTTGTACTTGTACTTGGTCTGAAAAAAAGTGGTATCGGTGCATCCCTAATGCTTGTCCATTCTTACCAAGAATGATAATGTATCTATAACAATGATAACTATATCAGTGCCCAGACTAATGGTCTGACAGATCTGCCAGGCTCTCTCACCAGTCAATCACAGCAGACCCAGTCACCAGAGTACTTATCACAGTCAGTTGTCCGTTCTCGTTCATACACGGACTACTTACCTGTTCCTCCAGCGATTTCTCCTTTGTGCTGTTCTCCAGCGTCTATCTCCAAGCCTTACCTTCATGTTCCATGTTCATCCATCACAGGTCGAGGTCCATCCAACCTGGTTTCATCTGCAACGAATCCCCATGAGTCCCTGCACCTATAAGGAAAAGACATTCCATCATTATCACATCCAAAGAACAAGAAGTTTCTACTGTGTGTCTACTCACCTATTGATACTGCCTCTTGCTTCATGCTGTCTTGAATAAACTTGAATAAACTTGTTTAATATACATTTCGTTACAAATGGACAATAACTTTCTGTTTATTGTAAGCGTGCAGTAGTTTTGTCATCTGCCACTATAAATGCTTGAGCGCTTTAAAGTCTGGGGAATTCTGATTGTCTGTCAATGTTTTAATCTTTTTTTTCTTAAAAAAATATTATATGTCAATATTCCACCCTCAAGTCTTTATTATATTTATTGGTTCAGATAATCAATTTATAGAACATTTTTCAACAAGAAAGCTTACACCGTCTTGTAAAACAGCTGCAGAAAGAACTAGACTGGGTGCCAAAGAAGGTTAACCAGAGGTGTAAAGTATTTGAGTAAATGTAGTTACTAAGTATCTTTTTGGCTACTTTACTTATATTTGCTTGAAATGTTATGAACAGCAACTACACTAATTATTTTCCATTTGCTTCTCTGTTTGGTCGGCCTAACTACCGAGTTCGCAAGCACCAGTTTGGATCCATCCTCTTAAAAAGATTTCAGATGACTTAACACCTGTGAAGAGATGATGCCGACCCCTGCAAGGACTTCAGATGACAATTCTGAATCAGCATGCACCACTGCCAAATTGTCTATATATTGTAATCATTATGATCACAACTTGTAATGATAATTGCTTTATTGAGCTCATTGTTTCTGTCTAAATTAATACATGTTAGATAACTGCATGATTTGTATTATCTTAGAACTGTATATTTCTGACATATGGACATTATTTTGACACAGTCACCTCTGATAACAGATCACTCTAAATTGTAATGTAGAAACATGCATGTAAAGCTGCTCTGAAATTATGTGTATTGTGAAAAGCACTGTACAGATACATGTGAATTTAATTTAATTAATCAAATCAGGAACAAAATTACTGCTAACTGATGGTGATTGATTATAATTATTACACAGTTTGAAAAAGACAGATCCAAACAAACGTCACCAATGACATTTTTAAGGACATTTTTAAGGTATGTAAGCTTATTGCAAAACACGTGTCAGATATACACAATTTTTATCAGCTTGAGAGAGTAGCTAGAATCTATGCAATCTGGAATTTCGTGTGAGGGTGAAAGATTTCTCCACAGAGATTTCACGATGGTTAATGTTGGTCATGTGGATTTGTCACAATGACCAACATAAACCTTCTTGGTTGATTTCATCTATTGCTACACTATTGACAATAGACAATGGCCTGTGAACTCCTGCTGAAAAGTTGAAAGATATAAAGACATATCTTGACCTGAATAGAGCACACATATAATAGCACAAATAACCAAAGAGTCTGAAGTCATGTGGTTTGACAAGTTTGTTAGCATCAGTGCTATATAATGTCATAGGAACATGTTAGCCGAATCTCACCATGGGGGGTTAAGCCTTTCACCCACAATCCAGACAGCAAGTGGGATTTTGCAAATTATATCTGATAACCAGAGCCTCTGATAGTTGACTTGTAACAAAGAATCAAATGATGCAATCAAATAATAAAAAGTATGCATTCAGCACAATGTCGTTCGATGTGAATGAATTGCAGCTGGCAATGGTGTCATAAAGAGACGCAGTGTAGCAGACGTCTGGCCTGCTCGTATGCAGCTCACACACTCACCATATGCTTGAGTTTCACAGAGTTACCTCAGGAGCCTCCAACATGCTCAAGGACCGGCTTAAAAACATGCTGCGATGGATTGCTCTTAATATCACTTTCAGTTTATTTTGAGATGTATGTGAAGACTCTGTCATTGACTGTACAGTGAGCTCAGCTTGAAGCACAAAACATATATATATATATATTTAAAGGTAGATTTTGATTGTAATTGTTTTTAGTGGTGAGGCAAGCGGCTCTATTACTCACATGAAATCACAAAACTGAACACCTCAAAATTGCAATAAACCAAGGTCGAAACAACAGCCTCTTAAACACACAAGTCTAAGTTAAGCTCAAGTGCTCAAAAAGGCCACTAGTAAATAAATATCCTTCAAAAAGGTCTCTTCAATATAATGGATCAATAGAATAATGTTAAGTAAAATTAAATAGTCAACTTGCATTGGACGTACTGGTTTCAGCTGCAGTCACTTCCTCGTCTCATAAATTAACAACTGCAATTCACAACTACCTGCTAATGCATTCATGTAAAGTAATCTTGTTTGGGTGATATAATACACTGTAAACCTGAGTAAGTTGGCAAAACTCAAAATAATTGAGGTAATCAGTTACATAATTTTTTTAAGTTAAGAAATGTAAAGTTTAAGTAAGCAGAACTTGCAGATTTTTATTTTGCATAAATTTTCATTGCTAATTAGTAAGCTAATTCATAACTTAAATTATAATTTTTAGTAGCTAATTCAATACATGCTACCTTGCTAAATGGTGACACAATACTTTGATAGCATTATAGCATATCAATTGCTGAATGAATACCGCAATATAAAACATTGAACACATCTGTTCTCAAATTATGCTCATGCTCCAATCGTCACCATGATGGTAACCCTACAAAAAACAATGTAAGTGAAACTTTTCCAAATTAGCATAACAAAACATTAACCACTACTAAATATCCCACTTATTATTAATCTTTAATAATAATGATACATTTAAGTTTGTCTAAATTAAAAGAAACAAGTTCATAAAGCTCAAAACAATTAAACAATTCAAATTACTTCAAATGTGTCAGTTTTGTGAACTCAATTTTGTTTAATTTGAGTTGGCTCTACTCAAACCAATTACTTATTATGAGTGTTAGGGTTTACAGTGCATTTGATCTGATATAACTGGAGTGCAAGGTTATGAAATGTGAATACTTGGCTAAAGAGATGTGTATGTGTAATCTAGATTTTAAATGATTTGCAATTATTTAAAATTATAACGTTATTTGCCTTGCTTAATGGGATGTTAAATTGGTAAGTATGTAAAGTGCAAAGTTTTATATCTGTCTTTAGCGCATGACTTGAGGTAGGGGAGTGTGGGGGTAAGATGAGCAAGTGGGTAAGTTGACCCACCCCCTTCATCTTGGCAACCGCAGACTTTTATTGTCATGTGACCATATATTTTGGAACAACCCATCATTTCTGCCAGACTGTGAAAAGGAGAACCACATGGGAGGAGTGGAAGGCACCCATTTACTTTAAAGAGTCAAATATTTAAAGTGTCAAAGTAAAATGTTAGATGTAACAGATGTAATGGCTGTTACATCAAAGCAAAGTCCAGGTCTAAAAATATGTATCATAAAAATATGATTTAGCAATGTATAAAACCATGCTAATCATTTAGCAAAATATTAGCCTGAATTGCTAGTTTTGTCCAAAATGGTGGAAAAGTGAGCCAAATGCTGTGGGGTAAATTGAGGCAGCATTTTACAGTAACCTATCCCATCATAAGACACTATAGTTAAGTTAAATCTCTGAAGTACATTTTCAATATTACACAACATGGTTTAGTTTTTCTATTTATTTATTTAAGTTTATTTGAAAGTAACAATGCACAAGTACACTAAATCCTGTTCTGGTAAGACCCAGAAGATGCTTAATCATATATATCTTACACCTGTAGTTCCTAATGGCCTAACATGTTCAACATTGCAGAAAAAACAACCATGCCAAAAACCTTGTTTTTGGGAAGGTTACAACTTTGCTGTTCAACGTTTTGTTTCAGAAATGCAAACAATTAAAGATATTGAAATGTTAGCTTAATTTGGTTGGTTTATGTTGTTTAAGTTAGCTTTAAGAAAATAAATATGTCTAAAAGGAAATATTACCTAGATACCTAGAAAAAATAACCCAAGGTTTTTTAGAGTGTGGGGCATCCCATGAGCCATCCTCAACTGGGCTGGGGGATTCCCTGACTCCTCCTCTGGCCGCTGTCCCCACCACTCCACCTCAGCCCATCACCCTAACTCCTCTGCCTCCACTCCTCCCTCCCTCCCCCACTGATGACCATCGGCCATGCAACATTACCGGGCTCCCTCGACCTGCCAGCTGCACCTGGGTTGGACATCACCGGCTTTTGACCATGGACCATTTCACCATTTCACCAGCTCCCCACCCCTGCAGCTTAGCTCTGCCCTCCCTCAGGCTCAGTGACAGTCTGAGTCCGCCGCAACCCTCCGCAGACCTAATATAAAATGTGACCAGCTAATTTTTCCAATTGTAGTGTGACTGAATGTGTCACACTGGAAAATCTTTACTACTGTATAAGTATTGTGGCCTGCAACTTGACAAGTCTCTAATACTGACAGACAGACATTTAACATCAGGGTCATTTAGAGCTTCATTATTCCAAAACAATGTCAGAAAGAAGTTCTGTCTCTAATTAAAACCATCATAACATGTGTAGGATGGAAATGAATAATAGATCTTGACGGCACTCAGTATGTTATCTTTGGACTAGTGGCTGGGGATAATGCATATTTGTGTCATTTATGATTTTGTCGCAAAGACATGGTGAAATTCTCTATGCAGTGTGCAGCAATTATTGCATCATTATACATATTATTGCATTACGATTTTCAAAATGCAGCTATAAAGTTCATTCATCATGGATGTGAGCAGATATTTGCATATTATCCCAATCTATCAACTGATAATTACTCAGAAACGCGTCTGGGGTTGGTGTTAAATACTGAGGAGGGTTGGTTTGGGCCATGAACTGCCAGGCCCAGCTGTCTGAACCACAAATCTTCTTAGTCCAAAGGGAGGGGGGAGAAGAAGAGTGGGTTGTTAAAATGGCAAGCCCGTCTGTTACCGTGCATGTGCGAATATCTCACATAGAAACTCTCCATAGTACATGGAAAACCTTCTCTGGTAATACTCTGATTTATACTCTAATCCTCAGACAAACTGACAGTGAATGTAGTTTGGGGCTGCAAAGAGAAACCACCAACATTTTGATCCTGGTTACAGTGGTCGGTCTATGTTTTCCTGCTAGATAACCTGAGGTTACAACCATGTGTGGCTGTTGAGGTTGCACATGCATATGACACTTCTAATCACACAACCCACAACACTGATTGGACCTCAGGGATTTGGGAGAGTAACATGAGGAGACTTAGCTGATGAGGGTATTCATCACTTGCTTTGCATAGCGGTTCATCCTGTCAAAATACTTACAATGTCATTAGTGCTGTGTGGCGAACTTCTGAAATGAGGAGGTAACGTCCCCCCACTTGGGATTTTTTTTAGTCTAATGTAAATAACGGTTCAGTTCCTTCTGATGTTTGCACATTTTCTAGATCAAAGGCATTTGGAACACCATTGTTTTTGGGTTGATGATATAGTTTTAGTTGATGATATAATAATGTATAACTATAATAACTGTCTTATTAAACTATTTTATTTCAGCTAGGTGCCAAGGCAACATTAATCATGTTTTAATGTAGTAAAATAGAGTTTAACCCTTGTGTGGTGTTCATATTTTTGTTATCCAGCCAGTGTTCGTGGGTCTGGTAGACCCGCTGCATTTTTGGGTTTTTAATTCAACACAATCAAAAATGTTACGTTAAAATACTCAACAGATATTTACTGCATCCCAATTACAAGCAATATAAACAGCATATATGGTTAATATTTTCTCTTTACCTTTGTTAGATCACATTTAAGAATTGCAACCTCGTGTGGGAACGGCAGGGGTAGAAACAAAACTCACTCTTGCACTCTCTCACACTTACACACAATCTCTCTCTCTCACACGCACGCACACACACACGCACACACACACACACACACACACACACAAACACACACACACACACACACACACACACACACGCGCACACACACACACACACGTTGGGTTTTCATGTTTTATGGGGACTTTCCATAGGCGTAATGGTTTTTATACCGTACATACCGTATATTCTATCCCCCTACACTGCCCCTGCCCCTAAACCTACCCATCACAGGAGACATTCTGCATTTTTACATTTTCAAAAAACATCACTTAGTCTGATTTATAAGATGTTTTCCTCATGGGGACCAAAAAATGTCCCCACAAGGACGGATTTCGGACATTGCCATCTTTGTGGGGACATTTTGTCCCCATAACGTAGGGATTACCAGTCCCCACACACACACACACACACACACACACACACACACACACACACACACACACACACACACACACACACACACACACACACACACACACACACACACACACACACACACACACACACACACACACACACACACACACACACACACACTCACTCACTCACTTGGATATGTGGTATATGGTTACTCTCCATAGGCATAATGTTTTTCCTAATGTAAAAACTGTATAATCTATCCCCCTACACTAACCCTACCCCTAAACCTACCGATCACAGAAAACTTTTGGAATTTTTTGAATTTCAAAAAACACCATTTAGTATGTTTTAGTATGAGGACACAGATGTCGTCATAAACCATGTTTATGTTATAATACCCTTGTCATTATACACATTTGTGTCCTCATAAACCATATACATGAAAATACACACACTAACAGCAGGCCCTGACAGGTGGAGGACAGAGTAAAGGTACACAGGACCTACAATTTCCACACTTTTATTAGCCCCGGGTCCAGTGGACCCGAACATCCTGTGTGTAATATAAATGTGTAGGGGGGGTATACAGTGTGTGGTCATTGAAAATGTGTTCTGATATATATTCCTCACAGAAAATGAGCCAAGGCCAATGAGTCTCAGTTTGAAAAAATAATTCATCGTCTCATTTTTCTTTTGATAAAAAATGAAAACGGGTCCAACAGACCCGAACACCATACTAGGGTTAACATGACGTACTGAAATAACAAAAACTAAAATTTATAAAAAATGTAAACACTGCCCTTCAAAAGTTTTTGATCGGTAAGATTGCTAATGTTTTTAGAAGAAGTCTCTTATGCTCACCAAGGCTGCTTTTATGTTTATTAAAAATACAACAGTAATACAGTGAAATATAATTAAAATGTAAAATATACTATATATAATATTTGATATATATATATTACTATATATAAGATATAATATTTGAATATACTTTAAAATGTATTTTATTTCTGTGATGCAAATCTGAATTTTCAGCATCACTACACCAGTCTTCAGTGTCACGTGATCCTTCAGAAATTATGATGATTTGCTGCTCAAGAAACATTTATGATTATTATAAATGTTGAAAACAGTTTTTAGGATACTTTGATGAATAGAAAGTTCAAAAGAACAGTTTTTATCTGAAATAGAAAACTTTTGCAACATTGTACTAACATTCAAAAGTGTTGGGTCAGTAAGAATTTTTTATGAATATTTTGGGGGAAAGAACTTAAATAAATGAATACGTTTATTCAGCAAGGATGCGTTAAATTGATCAAAAGTGACAGTAAAGACATTTATAATGTTACAAAAGATTATATTTAAAACAAATGCTGTTCTTTTGAACTTTCTATTCATCAAAGAATCCTGAAAAAAATGTTTTACACAACTGTTTTCAACATTGATAATAATCATAAATGTTCCTTGAGCATCAAATCGAATGATTTCTGAAGGACCATGTGACACTGAAGACTGGAATAATGATGCTGAAAATTCAGATTTGCATAACAGAAATAAAAGACATTTTAAAATATAGTCAAATAGAAAATAGTCATGAGGAGATTGACCAATCAGAATCACATATTTCAGACAGCCATAATATAACCTAAGTTTATCCTCACATAATGTTTTTTAGTGTGTGGTTATGTGAAGTGCCCTCTTATGTCTAACCATATTATAGTTTGTATTTTATCAGTCATGACTACCCACTGGCTTCTGAGTCACCCTCTACATCCCACAATGCACAAGTGTGTTGCTCTGAGATTGTGTGTGCTGACTCTCAGATTGTTCCTCTTCCTTTACTTTTATCCAAGTCCTCTCTCTCTTTAATGCCAGGACATGATTATCAGTAGTGACAGCTCAGCTGTGCCTGCCTAAACCAAGCCTCCGCTCTGAGTGTGGTGGCAAAGACCCTGCTGATTTAAGGTTGGTCTTTGCTGAAGTCTATGACAAATCCAGTTCACTCTTTAATTTAGAAGCTGCAGCCTTTTAAAAAGAGCTGGGGTTAGGGTTAGGACACAGATGCTCTCAGGTGGACTTGTACTCGAAATTGACATTTTTTAATTTTTCAGAGGACGGTCAAATGCACATATAAGAAGAAAACAACAACAACATAAATTAAGATAAGATATTAAAAAACTCTCCCACTCAAACAAATTTGGTTAAAAGGGGTATAACTGTAACGGACTGCTCCAAGGCTTGAATGGTTGAGGATCCAAAGGCAGCTTTATTGAAGGGTAATCCACAATCGTAGTCAAAAACAAGCAAAAGGTCATACACAGACAAGCAGTCCAAACAAGGCAGGAGAGACAGGCAAAAGCGTAATCCAAGACCAAGAAACCAGGGAGAATGCTCAGAAAGGCAGTATTACACTTAACAAGATTTCACAGTGAATGACAAGGTGAACATGGTTTATATAGGCAGAGGAAATTAGGTAAATGAGACACAGGTGTAAACAATGAGCGATGATGAGTCCGTGCAAAGGATTATGGGTATGTAGTCCTTGATGGAGTGACAGTCCAGGGTGGAGTGCCCTCTGGTGGTAATCAGGGGCACTCTCACTGATGAATCGTGACAATAACACGCACGGTTTCTGCCAATCTCATGTTAATCTTGAGTTCCTATAGACAACCCGTTCTCACTCCCAAGGCGTCAAAGTCCGAAGCATGGTCAAGTGCTTTCCGCATCACAATAAAGACGCTAAAGGTACCCCTAGGCATCACTATATCGACTCGCTGAGTGCTCCATTCATTTCAATGTGAAAACTTTGGTTTTGATTGGTTTATGATTTTGCCATTATGACATGTTGGACTGTGATTCCCAATTTAATCAGCCAGCAAAATTTTATTTACGCTATCTAGACACGTTTTAACATGTAACCCAACCCCATCCCATCCCTAAACCTACCCATTTGTGTGGTATATAAAACACAGATATAACAGGCAGATACGACTGCATGCACAATTTATTCAAAAAGTACAAATATTCCAAGTCTTCCGAGGCCAAGCGATTGATTTGTGTGAAGGAAATCCCCAAAAGCGATCAGCGTCTCCATCCGCTGAAGATCATGAACACATGAAATTTCAAATATTGCCGCCCGTTACGTCAGTTTTCAAAGTGAAATTGCATTGGCTCTCGTATGTCTTGTGACCAATTGCGTCATTACGTCAGCTTTGATAGTAAAATGTAATATACTCTCATTAGTCTTGTGACTGAATGCGTCATGCTAAAGAGTCGTGTGTATTATTTGAATGAGATATGAATGCGTGCGTTCACGCTGCGGCGGGATCGTCATCTCAGCGATTAAAACATTAAGATCAACTCTGTTCTTTACGTAAAGACATTGTGTGACTTCAGAAGACTTGAAATGCAACATCAGTTAATACTTTTATACTGTTTTTGGTCAGTTTTTGCAATAAATACCTGTGACTGTATTTGTATTTGCCTGTTACGGGTTTTATATTGTTTAGGAGTGGGTAGGTTTAGGATAGGAGTTGGGTTAGCTGCTCCAAAATATAAAAGTAACCTTTAAATATTAATAAAATATGAATAAAATCATGTCTGCTTTTACACATGAAAAGAATAAAATCCATCCTGATCTGACGCATTGGGTAAACAACTGAAATGAATGGAGCACCCAGCGCGTCGATATAGTGACGCCTAGGGGTGCCTTTAGCGTCTTCGTTGTGACGCGGAAGGCACTTGACAATGCTTCGGATTTTGACGCCTTGGGAGTAAGAATGGGTTGCTATAGAGTACTATTGCATCCTTCATATGTCCGAAGAGTCTTTAGTTTTATCATATTTATAAAAGACAGATATGCTGTACCGATTCTTTCTGAAAACAGGCGAGCTTGAGCTGGCGTGCAGTGGGCAGAGCTAAATAATCTCCAGCACACACACACTCCCTAGATAACTTTCGATTCACTATATGTTCGTGTTTGTTCACATCATATGCTCTAAAACTAAATGACACTGCTCCAGACGACTTCCGTAACCCAAACAAAGCTCGTTGTTGACACTCTTGCTCTAGTTCTGGTTGATGTGCGCATATGTACAACAAATTTTTTAAAATTTTGGCCATGTTTATAGCATGAGAAAAAAAGTGTAAAGTCAATAGCATTAGAGCCTTCACCTTTAAGAACTTGGACTTAAGAAGGTGGACTCGGACCCAGCTATTGTTCATTTTTAATGCTGTACTTTGCTGGGGGGGCTACATATCTGTTGAGGACAAAAATAGGATAAGTAAGCTGATCAAGAGAGCTGGTTCGGTTATTGGTCTTACACCAGACTTACTTGAGGTTACTGTGGAGAAGAGGATAAGGTCGAAACAAATTTTTTTTTTGCTTTTTGAAGGCCATCTACACAATCTTTTTAAAGGACTCAGAAGCTCTTTCAGTGAGCGATTGCTGTGGTGCTCCAGTGAGCGAATGAGAAGGTCTTTTGTCCCTGCAGCGGTCAGATATTTCAACAAACAATGTTAAACTATATATATATATATATATATATATATATATATATATATATATATATATATATATATATATATATATATATATATATGTTTTTGCATTCTGTACTTTTGAATTGTGAAACAGTATCAGTATGTCATAACAGTATGTATACATAACAGTATGTCTCACTGGTTCTTAATCAGGTTGTAATAGTCTTTTAATGCAGAATTATGTATTTATCTGTCTGTTAGTTGTGTATTGAGTTTGTTGGCTGTATATGGTCTAAGTTGGTGGCAAACCAGTTTCCCTATTGGGATTAATAAAGTTTTTCAATCAATCAACAGTATTGGAACATGTAAGATGCATTTTGACAACAACTGGACTTGTCATACTCAATACTCATTGCCCTAAAGATTCACTTCTTAGTAAGTAAGATGTTTTTTAAAGAAGTTTCTTATGCTCAATGCTGCATTTATTTAATCAAAAATACAGTAAAAACAATAATATTGTGAAATATTATTACAATTTAAAATAACATTTTTGTATTTAAACATGTAATTTACTTTTGTGATCAAATCTGAATTTTCAGCACCATTACTCCAGTCTTCAGTGTCCCATAATCCTTCAGAAATCATTCTAATGTGCTGATTTGATGCTCAAGAAACATTTCTGATTTTTATCAATGTTGAAAACAGTTGTGCTGCTTTATATTTTTGTGGAAACCATGATAACATTTTTCAGGATTAATTGAATAAATAGAAAGTTAAAACTGCAGTCCTTTTATTGGTTAAAAATGATCCAAAATAAATTTTTGAGCAAGTACATATAACTAGTCAATGTTCAAAACTATATCCTTACCCTAGCCCGATTCACAGCGGTAAGCTTGTAATAATGTGTTATAATTTGAGTGGTACTGGTAGATTTCCACAGGAAATTTGAGCATGGCGCCGTTCGTCTTTGCGTCATTACGCCACGTCTGTATACATAAAGAAGGAATCACATGTAGTATCGTATGTCAGGATGCTGCAGGTGGCAGATCATTTATAGCCTTTTCTCACAGCAGCTGGAATAATTAAACATATAATTTTGATGGCCGATTGTAATCCTGAAAGGTCCAAAGTCATCAGTGACAACTGGAGATTCACCCGTAGTCAGATTAAACTGTACAGAAATTGAAATCTACAGGTAACGCTAATACACACTAAAATCACACAATGATCTAATGTTAATGTTGTTAACATTAACAATTTGAGAACAAAGTATAACAATAATAATAATTTGCAATCGTTAGATTCAATAGAATCTCCTCCTTGAACTGCCACCTTAACGTGGTGGAGGGGTTTGAGTACCCGAATGAACCTAGGAGCTATGTTGTCCGGGGCTATATGCCTCTGGTAGGGTCTCCCAAGGCAAACAGGTCCTAGGGGACGGGTCAGACTAAGAGCAGTTAAAAAAACCCTTATGATGACCAAAAAAAGGAGGACCGTGACGTCGCCCGGTACGGCGCAGCCGGGGCCCCACCCTGGAGCCAGGCCTGGGGTTGGGGCTCGTATGCGAGCGCCTGGTGGCCGGGCCTTCCCCCACGGGGTCCGGCCGGGCTCAGCCCAAAGGAGCGACGTAGGGACACCTTCCCGTGGGCCCACCACTCACAGGAGGGACCGTAAGGGGCCGGTGCAGAGAAGATCGGGCAGCAGTCGAAGGCAGGAGCCTAGACAACCCGATCCCTGGACACGGAAACTGGCTCTTGGGACATGGAATGTCACCTCACTGGTGGGGAAGGAGCCTGAGATTGTGCGTGAGGTTGAGAGGTTCCGACTAGAGATAGTCGGAATTACCTCTACGCACGGCTTGGGCTCTGGAACCACACTCCTCGAGAGAGGATGGACTCTTCACCGCTCCGGAGTTGCCCATGGTGAGAGGCGGCGGGCTGGTGTGGGTTTGCTTATAGCCCCCCAGCTCTGCCGCCATGTGTTGGAGTTTACCCCGGTGAACGAAAGGGTCGTTTCCCTGCGGCTTCGGCTCAGGGATAGGTCTCTCACTGTTGTTTGTGCCTACGGGCCGAATGGCAGTGCAGAGTACCCGGCCTTCTTGGGGTCTCTGGGAGGGGTGCTGGAAAGTGCTCCGACTGGGGACTCCGTCGTTCTACTGGGGGACTTCAACGCCCACGTGGGCAATGACAGTGACACCTGGAGGGGCGTGATTGGGAGGAACGGCCCCCCTGATCTGGACCCGAGTGGTGTTCAGTTATTGGACTTCTGTGCTAGTTACGGTTTGTCCATAACGAACACCATGTTCAGGCATAAGAGTGTCCATCAATGCACATGGCACCAGGACACTCTAGGTCGTAGGTCAATGATCGACTTTGTGGTCGTTTCATCTGACCTGGGGCCGTATGTCTTGGACTATCGGGTGAAGAGAGGGGCGGAGCTGTCAACTGATCACCACCTGGTGGTGAGTTGGATCCGATGGCGGGGGAGGAAGCTGGACAGACCCGGCAGACCCAAACGTACTGTAAGGGTCTGCTGGGAATGTTTGGCCAAGCCCCCTGTCAGAGAGATCTTCAACTCCCACCTCCGGCAGAACTTCGACCGGATCCCGAGGGAGGCTGGAGATTTTGAGTCCGAATGGACCATGTTCTCCACCTCCATTGTCAAAGCGGCCGCTCGGAGCTGTGGCCGGTAAGGTCTCCGGTGCATGTCGAGGCGGCAATCCCCGAACCCGGTGGTGGACACCGGAAGTAAGGGATGCCGTCAAGCTGAAGAAGGAGTCCTATCGGGCCTGGTTGGCTTGAGGGACTCCTGAGGCAGCTGACATGTACCGGCAGGCTAAGCGGACTGCAGCCCGGGTGGTTGTGGAGGCAAAAACTCGGGCCTGGGAGGAGTTCGGTGAGGCCATGGAAAAGACTATCGGCTGGCCTCGAAGAGATTCTGGCAAACCATCCGGCGCCCCAGGAGGGGGAAGCAGTGCCCTACCAACGCTGTTTACAGTGGCGATGGGCGGCTGTTGACCTCAACTGGGGATGTCGTCGGACAGTGGAAGGAATACTTCGAGGATCTCCTCAATCCCGCCATCACGCCTTCCATTGAGGAAGCAGAGGCTGGGGGCTCAGAGGAGGACTCGTCCATCACCCAAGCTGAAGTCACCGAGGTGGTCAAGAAACTCCTCAGTGGCAAGGCACCGGGGGTGGATGAGATCCGCCCTGAGTGCCTCAAGTCTCTGGATGTTGTGGGGCTGTCTTGGCTGACACGCCTCTGCAGCATCGCGTGACGGTCGGGGACAGTGCCTCTGGGATGGCAGACCGGGGTGGTGGTCCCTCTTTTTAAGAAGGGGGACCGGAGGGTGTGTTCCAACTACAGGGGGATAACACTTCTCAGCCTCCCCGGGAAAGTCTATGCCAGGGTACTGGAGAGGAGAATACGGCCGATAGTAGAACCTCGGATTCAGGAGGAACAGTCTGGTTTTCGTCCGGGCCGTGGTACACTGGACCAGCTCTATACCCTCTACAGGGTGCTGGAGGGTTCATGGGAGTTTGCCCAACCAGTCCACATGTGTTTTGTGGATTTGGAGAAGGCATTCGACTGTGTCCCTCGCGGCATCCTGTGGAGGGTGCTCAGGGAGTATGGGGTCCGGGGTCCTTTGCTAAGGGCTGTCCGGTCCCTGTACGACCAAAGCAGGAGTTTGGTCCGCATTGCTGGCAGTAAGTCAGACTTGTTCCCGGTGCATGTTGGACTCCGGCAGGGCTGCCCTTTGTCGCCGGTTCTGTTCATAATTTTTATGAACAGAATTTCTAGGCGCAGCCAGGGGCCGGAGGGTGTCAGGTTTGGGGACCACGCGGTTTCATCTCTGCTCTTTGCGGTTGACGTTGTCGTGTTGGCCCCTTCTAACCAGACCTTCAGCATGCACTGGGACGGTTTGCAGCCGAGTGTGAAGCGGCTGGGATGAGGATCAGCACCTCCAAATCCGAGGCCATGGTCCTCAGTCGGAAAAGGGTGGTTTGCCCACTTCAGGTTGGTGGAGAGTTCCTGCCTCAAGTGGAGGAGTTCAAGTATCTAAGGGTCTTGTTCACGAGTGAGGGGAGGATGGAACGGGAGATTGACAGACGGATCGGTGCAGCTTCTGCAGTAATGCGGTCGATGTATCGGTCTGTTGTGGTGAAGAAAGAGCTAAGCCATAATGCGAAGCTCTCGATTTACCGGTCAATCTACGTTCCTACTCTCACCTATGGTCATGAGCTTTGGGTCATGACCGAAAGGACAAGATCCCAGATACAGGCAGCCGAAATGAGCTTTCTCCGCAGGGTGGCTGGGCGCTCCCTTAGGGATAGGGTGAGAAGCTCAGTCACTCGGGAGGAACTCGGAGTAGAGCCGCTGCTCCTCCACATCGAGAGGGGTCAGCTGAGGTAGCTCGGGCATCTGTTCCGGATGCCTCCTGAACGCCTTCCCGGGAAGGTGTTTCGGGCATGTCCAACCGGGAGGAGGCCCCGGGGAAGACCAAGGACACGCTGGAGGGACTATGTCTTCCGGCTGGCCTGGGAACGCCTCGGTGTCCCCCCGGAAGAGCTAGAGGAAGTGTCTAGGGAGAGGGAAGTCTGGGCATCTCTGCTTAGACTGCTGCCCCCGCGACCCGGCCCTGGATAAAGCGGAAGAAGATGGAGATTCAATAGAACAATTTATTTTAATGTTTTTTTTTTTCCTCAGTTGGTCAAGACAAAAGTGGCAGACATGTTACTTACTAGTTCAGATGACATTTTCTTATGAAAATTCTTATTTTGTTCATAATTTACAAGACGTAGAATATGTGATATATTCCGATGTACAGGATCCACACCGGTGTGGTGAATGAATGACAGCCACAGAAACTCCCCAAAACATTTGATTTATCCGTATATATATATATTGATTTATATATATATATTGTTTGTTTTTTTTGCACATGTTGGTTGCATTAGCTAAACCTAATTTCACAAACACTTGTTTTTTTCCTCTATGTCATTGTATTAAATGTGTATTCATCGTTCTTCTGCATCTAGCCAGCATGTGACAGTTACATATGGTTCCACAAGGAATAAAAAATTTGCCACCTGCATTTCCCAACCCATATTTAACAGCCTGGCTTAATGTCACAGCCGTAAAAACCCACCAACTACGTAGTACAAAACTGATTTCACAACCAACTTTACAGCAGGTGAATATTATGAAATATATATATATATATATATATATATATATATATATATATATATATATATATATATATATATATATATATATATATATATATATATATATATATATATTATATCAATACCATTACATCAATCCCTTATTTTAAAGACCATTAGATAGCTTGGTAGCTTTTCAAATTCATGTCTTGATGGAACCATTCGAACGCCATAATAGTTGCTCTTAAACATACATTGAAGACTTTGAGGTGACTTGTGGAAGCAATTTTATCAATGACTCAGTGATGCATATCATAACATCTTAGATTAGAGGGATGTGTCATATTTAAACAGATTTAAATACTTTTGTAGGTGTTTAAGCCTTCTTTATCTAGAGGATAATCATTAGGACCTGACCATGATTGTGTGGTGTCACATGCAACTGAAACAATGATGCTGTAATGGATACGTTTGTATAACCCAACTCTTTCCTTCTCTGTTTTTGTTGACATCTGAAGACAAAGCCATCGTTGTTGTTCTTTAGTTTGTCATTTTGAACTCAGGATCTGAGTCTGATTTTGGTTGCTGAATTTCTCTGTGAGTGTCTGGTGAATGAGGACGTTGAGGAGCGTGGGATGTGTCAGGAGGGCACGGCACGGGAATATGTATAATCATGCAGATGAAAGAGATTGAGCTGCAGTCATTGAGCCACATTTATCTTGTGGGTGGAAGTGCCGCTTCGGCTTAAAGTTGGATTTTAAGAATGCAGTGAAAAATAGAGCTGCAGATAAAAAGGCCATGTGAGCTTAAATCACATTTGTTCTGTGAATACAGACTTGCTCTTGTAAATCTTTACATTTTAATGTTGCAAAAGCTTATTGCTTTGAGGAAAATGTATAGTTAAATGTAGTTCGCATAGTGCAAATTACTATGCCATATTATTAGTGTTTTACTTTACATGTTTTCCTTACAAAACTATAAGTGCATATATTACATAAACACTAAAGCCCGGTTTACACCTGGTATAAATATGTGTTTTGGTCGATCGGATCACAAGTAGACGAGGGAGATTCATTCTCGTTTACATCTGGTGTTGTAATCTCTTTTGTCCACTTTCAACCACTTCTGTCCTGATTTCTTCTTCGGGGTGGATCCATGGCAGGTAAATGTATGTTTTTTTCCCCAGATCTTTCAATCTAATGGACGAACAGCCGAACTTAGCCCCGTCCACAACATTTAAGGTCGGGAAGTTCGGTCTGGACTTGATCCGTTGTGGAGCAACTATGCCCGAACCAGAGCTGTTTGGACCAATCAAATTGTCCCTTCATGTCACCAAAGAGCGCTTGGGTTGAATTCGTTCTAATCCTAAATGGAGAACTTGTTCATATATGCATTCACCTTTACTATTTCTCTCAAAAATGATTATCGTGTTGGTAAATACTCCGATATATCCTTAAATTATTTTTACAACTCCGGCAAAGATCGTTTACACTCATCTTCTTCTTCTATTTCTTCCAGTGTGCGTGCAGTTGAGTTCTGTGGACAACTATGCGTCGCTCCGTTGCTATGATTGGTTGTAGACCTATCCAATCGAGTGCAGATGCATTTTCTTTCCTGGTTCGGCTGAAACACGCCTCATAATCACAGCCCAATGGATCAGTATCAGACTCATATTCTGACTAGATTCTGAGTATGACGACTTCAGGCAACGGAAATGGACGAAAGCATCAGCTTTCGTTTTTGCTCTGACAGCCTCAAGACCACACCGAACGCTGTGAGTGTGTGTTAGAAATCAAAAATGGTGAGAGAACATTGTGCTTGGTACGTTTTTCATCTTCAAACCAAACTGGGACTCCAGCCAAAGTTTAAATCCCGTCTGGTTAGCGCGCTTCCCATAATGTTCATGCATTAGGTGAGTAGGTGTTCTTTTGTGGCTGTTCGAATGCATTTAACCACATGAGCATTTACACTACGAGAGCAATTCGGTCATGCATTTTTGACTATCTCTGGAAGTAGTGGAAAGTGAATCAGCTCAAACCGTTTTAGACAGCCTGGACTAAATATAAAAACATACCTGTGGCAAAAAAAAAAAATTCAAAATACATTGCGTCAAAGTTTCAAAGTGAAATGTCCAGTGAGTGGTGCTAAAAGCATGTTTAGTTTTTTTCCGGAACAGATGAACGTGAATATGGCAACATTTTATTAAGTTGGTGTTTGTACATATTTCCGCAATTGTGATTTAAAATGTCAGAGTGAGTGGCACTAAAAGCTTAATGCTTCAACACGTTTTAAAATAATGTACACCTACACTAAAACCTAAACCTACCCGATAGTGTTAACAAAAGCAAATGTGACAAAAACACAGTTGTTACCATGCCATTTTAGCTTGTGTTTTGAACTCTTGTCTTTGAACTCTTTTGTCGTGACTCGTCTTTCACGAGATTCGTACCCAATCTCTCAGCATTGTAAGTACAAATCCGTACCAGCTGAGCTACCAAACATGCTTGGCATGTCAGAAAAGCTGAACGTGGAGCTGGTTAAGTGATGCAAACTCCTAAATATATTCGTTATGAATTCATGCACTATGGTACAAAAGTGTTTTGAGGTCATAACGCAATATTGTGCAAGGTGCCGCGTGAAAAGTCATTAATCCATAATCTGCCCCTGTAATCATAATTGTGTATGAAAATGTTTAAAAGTACTTGCTGTTTTACTGCCCATAGTGTTAATTTCTGTTGGAAACTGCAGTAATGTGTATGTATTAGTATGTATTTTG
This sequence comes from Gobio gobio, assembly GCF_949357685.1. Taxonomy (NCBI): domain Eukaryota; kingdom Metazoa; phylum Chordata; class Actinopteri; order Cypriniformes; family Gobionidae; genus Gobio; species Gobio gobio. The sequence continues at coordinate 22,754,731 of NC_137118.1, read as the reverse complement.
CGTTTTGCAAACATGTTGCCACAGGTACGTTTTTTCCAATGAGCATGTGTTGGTTTTAGATCCCATTTACAACTGTATTTATCATCGTCCACTTGTGATCCGATGAACCAAAAGACATCTCACACAGTTTCTCAGATCAGAATTGAAATTCTCAAAACACATCGTAACACTTGTGCACATCGAAAAAGCAGTTTCTTTGAACAAGTTGCAAATGCTTTGGTACATCCATGCAAATGATTATGTACAATTCTCTGCTGTTTCCTACATTATCAGTTGCTTATGCCATGTTGATCAAAATGTTTTATAATGGGTCTCTGTTGAATAGTCTCACCCCCCACAACATTTAGGAATTATCTCATAGCATAAGTCTTTACATGCATAATGGTTGAACAAGTTGTCATAATATGTCAAGCATATTTTACATTTCCATTCTAATTTTTTTCTAAAGATATTCGTTGTGATGTGGATGAGAATTTGTGGCCTAACAGCCAGGAACGTCAGGAGGTGTAGGAAGACTAAGCACTAAGTAATTCCTACAGCACTGCATGTAGTTTTCCCTAAGGAGACTGTCCTATGTTCACATTTCTACTTTTGTTTTTTGTTTTTTTCTTCTTTGTGCTATGCAGTGCAGTCTTTTCCTTTCTGTATCGCAATGACATGGTCTGTCAACAAATTACAGTACAAACAGTAAAAGTGTAAATGTGAATCTTCCAGTCTCTTGCAATCAAACTCCCACATACACTAAGGCGTAACCTACAATTGACAATAATTGTCATCAAAACTTTAGCCATAGTTTACATCAGAACATCCCTCCAGAGTACACTGTTATATTGACAACATGACTTATCCATACACAAGGACTTGTCATTCTGATGGCACTGACCTGTTCATTGACACAGATATTTACTTTTGAGAGATAAACAAAGGATTTTGATTAAAAGACTGGCTTTTGCAGGTAGCCTAATCCATGGCGTTTTGCTATTTGTACAAATTGTTTTGAGAAATGCACTTACTGTTTTGCAAATGTCGAGGATGATTCGAGAAATGTACCAAAGCGACTGAGAAAAACTGTAATACAAAGATGTACTACTATTGCATTATCATTGCCACTGACATTTTAACCTATTATTCCAACTGTCCCTATTTGATGTAGCCTATTGATTGTATGTCCTCATTATACTTAACCACTATAGAAATGTTTTCTAAATAACCATTAAACAGTTGTGTAGAACTTAAAAAGTTGGCATTAAACTGCCAAACCCATAGATAGATAGATATATAGATAGATAGACAGACAGACAGACAGACAGACAGACAGATAGACAGATAGACAGATAGATAGATAGATAGATAGATAGATAGATAGATAGATAGATAGATAGATAGATAGATAGATAGATAGATAGATAGATAGATAGATAGATAGATAGATAGATAGATAGATAGATAGATAGATAGAGTTATTTGGGCTTTTAATAGTCTCCATCAGGATTTTCTTAGCTAATAGCTACAATACTTTATGGATTAAAATATATATAAAGTGCAAATCTATCATCGTTACATTTGTAATGCATGCATCTTCATCAAAAGTGTTCCTTTATTAAGCTCATTAGGGAAATTGCCGTGTCCTATTATAAGTCAAACACGATCAATATAGGATTGACACAATGTGCACAAAGATGTCTTTGTTTTTTTTTGTTTTTTTTACCATTATTCGTCTGACTTACACCTTCATTAGTCTAGATGAGTCTCATGTCTTGAGCAGTCACTGATGTCTATTGGAGAGCTGTAATCGTTTACTCCTCCTCCTCATGCTGTCGGCTGTGTGGGTGTCTGACAGCTTCGCCAGTCTCAAACGGGAGCGCTTCAACACTCACCGCAACGTGCGCGCCGCTTCTCTCCGCTCAAATGTGTTTTTATTCCTGCGTGTCTACGGTCAGCGGTCCTCATGTCCTCCGTAACTCTCTCAGGATCGCTTCAGCGCTGATGTGATTTCAGTACATTCATTCATTTGACACATTTCTTCAGTCGATGAGTATGCGTTCACGGTGGAGTTACATCGCCTGGATTTGCGTCTTCAGTCTCGGCGCGTTCAGGACTTTCAGCATTCCTAGCAATGAAGGTAAGACATGGGCTTTGGGAAAGGTGGTATTTGCAGGGATATGATGGTTGACACTGGAGTCCGCAAAGAGAACATGCGGTTCTGGAAGTAAAGGTTCTTCAATGGTTTAGCAAAGAACGCTTTTCTTATTCAGAGCCATTTTTGGATCCATTGGTTTCTTGGGTTGCTATGGTTGTTTGGAGAATAATACAAAAGTTCGTGATGTTTCATTAAATGTTTCTCAGATAACGAGTTTTCTACATTACAGGTATACAATAGGCTACTTTATACATGACCAGAAAAATAAAATTTAAAAGTTGTTTGTAGAACTTAAAAAAGGTCTCCATTGATATCAGATTGCCAAACACCTTTGGTCTTAAATAGAACCATTATTATGTTGTTGTTGATGTTGTTGTTTTAAGATGCTTAAGATGCATTGCCACTAACGTTTTTAACTATTATTCCAACTGTCCCTATTTGATGTAGCCTATTAATTGTATGTCCTAGATTCATAACCACTAGCTATACAAAGGTCTTCTAAATAGCCATAAAACACAGTTGTGTAGAACTTAAAAAGTTGGCATTAAACTGTCAAACCCTTTTGGTTATAGATAGATAGATAGATAGATAGATAGATAGATAGATAGATAGATAGATAGATAGATAGATAGATAGATAGATAGATAGATAGATAGATAGATAGATAGACAGACATATTTAGATGATGACACTGTACAGCACAGAACATACCACAGATATTACAATAAATACAGGACATTATAAACAGGGTCCACAATATACACATGAAGAAGTATAAATTCATCAAACACCAATCAGATCTTCTCTAGAACATTTTATGGGTATTTCTCTGTATTTTATGGTATACACGGTTACATGTGGCTCTACACAGGTTGAAATGTTATGTCGTTTGTGAAGCATTATGTAATATATAGTCCATAAAGCCAGCAATAATTTCAAACCAGACCGTTTAATGGAGCAGAAGTTCCTGAACATCAGTGAATACAGTTCACCAAACTCCCAGCCTGGTGTTATTTAAACATCACTATGCCACACTGAAAACGTGGATATATAAGTCATAAAGTGTATTGTGAATTGCTTCATTTCCTTTGAACATGTTCAATGGAGCCCTTTAAAGATTTTGTGAATTGTGTTGTTCAATAAGAACATCCATTCAAAGATGAGCAGAATGAAAGCACTATTCAGTGATGCTTTACAAGTTATTAAAGTAGATTCAATAGTCTATTTTAAGACCTGTTGTAGCATATTCTTTAGGACATAGATATTAAATGCTATATTATTGCAGGATGAAAAGGAATGCCTATACAATATGATTTCTACAGTGCACGGAGACAAAGATGAGGCACTTTATGAAGGTTTTAAATATATCAGAGGTTAAACATGTAATAGAAAGGATCAGACAGCTCTAAAAACATGTTGCATTGGACCACAATGGCACTTTTGGTAAAAAAAAAAAAAAAAAATTTGTGATAGCTGTACACGTGGGATGGTGAATTTGCATTAGAGGCGTAGAGACAAAGGAAACATAGACACGGCGTGCATCAAAGTTCCCTAAATTTGCTTTGTAGTGGTCAGAGAACATCAGGCACAGTTCCATATTTTACAGCTTTATTTCTCAGGATAGAACAGCATATTTGCATGAAACCCTTTCAAGCTTTTGGACATTTTAACTAGCAAACATAAACATTTTTTTCCCGCTGTCACCATGGGAAATGTCAGCAAATTATCTGCAACTAAAATGAATGTGTTCCAATTTATCACTCGGGCTGAAGTGCTCGGACTATAGAATATGTAAATATTCTAATGAGCAGAAGTCAGCATATGGATAGTGCAATGACAAGTGTGGGGATGAGTTGATTGATTGTACGCTGATGATGGCACAATAAAAATGAGAGCAGGATGGGGGGAGGGCGCTTGGGTGCCTACACAGACTGGCACAATGGCCCGGCAGACGCGGAAGGACAACGGCCACTTGAAAATCACAATAGCTGCAAGTATGGGCGAAATTCGAACGAACCTGTCGATTCTGAGAGCTGCTTGCCTGTGGTGAACTGTAATCTGTAGGGCAATGTGCTTTTAAAACACTTTAAATGAACATGAACAATTTTAGCCGTTGCATTTGTACTGTTTAACCTTCAGTACTCCAAAGGAGAAAGGCAATAAATCTGAATATTTGCCAGCTAGAAAATATCCCGAAGTAGTCAGTGTTTCTCGAGAATCTTTCTTTCACGGCTTGCTTTTTTGTGCTGTGTTTAAATATGTTTTCTTCCCCTCTCAGAGTTAGATTTCCATATATTGCACCTCTTAAACACTTGTATTTGCCTAAGGATGGACATAACCTCTCTTTTATCTAGTTCAGAACTGTACTTCTTCATGCTAATTAGATTTATGTGATTCTCCCCAGGATATTTTTCAGTTTAAGTAGGACAATGCACATCAATGTCTGTCATTCAAACGAAAGACATTTAGACCTCATTTTAAATGGGCCACACAGGCTATTTCATTGGGTGTTAAAAGCAGATGAAATGTAATTTAGTGTTTTTCCCCTTCTAATGTGTATGAGTCTCAAATTTGGGGTTACACATAAGATCAATAATCTCTCACTTGCATCCAATTTATTGATTAGGGCGTGAAGAAAAATGTAGGGCCGTAACCACCATAGACATTTAGTGGGACAAGTTCCCCGAATAATTAAAAATGGCCAAATTGCCCCCCCAATATTTGATATTATTGATATATTTGATATACTCGGCTGCACTCCATTACGCACAGCTCTGTTTATTGTTATGATGACAGTTTTAAAAGTTACATTTTTAGGCTGGTCTGCCTCAGCAGTCTAACAGCACTTGACCATGTCGAAATGATAGCCAATCAGATCAAAGAAGGTGGGTCTTACTGCTCACCGAAAACGAGTGTGAATTCCAAAGCGATGCTTTAGGTTTTAAAGTGTAAGAATGCATAGTAAGATATACGTAGCTAAACATTTAATATTCGACAACTATTGTACAATATATATATATGTTTAACAACCCTCGGTAAAATACAGTGATGCTAACCTGTTTTTTATGGAATTTCGACATTTTGAATTGAAAATATTCTATCATTTACATGATCTATGTCATTCATAATGTGACGAGACAAACATTGTGCGTTTTTGACAAATTGGACATTCAAATAAGAGCAATTGTGTGTATATTTTTAAATAAAATATTATTTGCAAGTAGTTTAAATGGATTATTTAACAACTAGGCGACAATTAGACTCAATTTATTTTCTTTATTCCATTAAATCCATTTTAATCCTTTAATTATTACATTTATTTATATAAAAAGACCAACACCCAAAACAAACTTTTGATCCCCCCAATGTTCAAGGCATGGCCTTGCTTTTACGTTCTTTTTTTTAGCACCATTGTGACATTTGTGTTGGTTAAGTCATTATCTTGTTGTTTTGGAGCCAAAAATTATATTGCTATTGTGAGTCATCTCACACATGCTAAATAGTCTCGCCACACAACCTTTGATCAACACAAGGTCAAATTAAAATTCAGCCCATATCGGGCTGTGAATGTAAAGGTCATCTAATTAGCTGTGGCGGTACTCATTCGTAAAAGGTTCCAGCAGATAAAAAAAGGACCTGTGACCTACTCTGCGTATCAAATACTGGCACAATAATCTAAAAAAGACAGGATTGTTTTATAGAAATCTCACAAAGAATATGCACTCAATTTAACCAAGGGCAAAGATTAGGCAAGAAATATTTTTCCTTGTTCTATTATTTTCCTATAGGGCATTTTTTCAATGATTGTTCTCAGTGTTCAGACAGATTTTGATCAATATTGTAACAAGCCAATGTGATTTTGTTGGTGTTCAGATGCAGAAGTGTCTGGATACATGATATTTTCCATCTGGGATTGATTTTACCTTTATGAGGGTTTCCCCCCCTCAAACCATATGAGACACACTGTGTTCAAATCTTCATTTTAGATTTTCCATTACAATACACTCCCATCTAAATATTTAAAATATGAAATATAATATTATATTATTTCAATTTCAATAAATTTTTTTGATATTTGTGGTTGCAATTTTGACCCAAGTCCTCGTTCATTTTTGATGATATTACAATATCAACATACTGACAACATCTAAAATACATTTACATATGTGCAACTTTTATTGATTATTGCATTAATTGGAATCAGTGATTTTATTGTATGAGATTAATTAAATGTTTAATGGCATAACACGTAAAATCTATTTTATACACACATTTTCATGTGTATTCTTTCTTTACTCATGATGAATGCCTATGAAAACAAATTGACTCAAAGGCTATGTTCACACTGCAGGCAAATTAGATTTTTTTTTTTCTCTCAGACTCTCAGATTAATTGCATGTGATCAAATAAGAGTTGTGTGTCCAGCGACATAACCAACCTATCTGCATCGGTTGCTTTGGTAATGACGTAGGCATGCTCACGTAAACAAGGCTTTTTTAAAACCGACTCACTCGAAAAATCTCACTCTCCAAATAAGCAGTGCAGAACTCCTCCGTCGCACAGGAAAATCCCACAATGCCACAAATTACATACCATTTGAACACTGTATGAATACTTCCATCACCAGTTTTGAGGTTATCATTGTGTCGCATTAATAGTGACACAAAATACATTTTTAAATCAGATTTGAGCAGCCAGATCATCCAGACTGAGACGCACCTGTAAAAAATAGGATAGGAATCGCATTTCAAGCCACCTCCATATTTGTCTGGCTAGTTATCACCAGACCAAGCTCAATCTTTTAAAGGTGTCATGGCATGGATTTTTTATTTTATTTTATATTGTATTCTGAGGTGTACTTATATTGTTAGTATGATTTTTACATCATAAATGTAAAAATCTTCCCCAGAGCTGTCTCCTTACTGAACTCAAACCCCCGTTGATCCAGTCCCCTCATATACTGATAACTCTCCTACCTCACATCCACCTTCACTTTGTTATTTGCACTACCGACTGTTTATTACAGTAACAACTGTTTACTTATGCATTTTGCACTACCATACCGGATACCATACTGGATTATGCTCATTTGCACTGCCGACTGTTTTTACAGTACCAACTGTTTACATTTGTATTTTGCACCGTACTTCTAACTGTAATATGCAATCACTTCCACTGCACTTTTACACTTTTTTTTTCGGATAGCTTCTGTCCATAATTTATTGCACTACCTTAATCCACTGCCATATTCCTCATTTTAGCCTAACATATCATTGTATACCTCTATCTGTAAAATTCTGTTTATAGTAATAGCCATCTGTATATTATATTATATTCATAGTACATATCCACCTGTAAATTCTGTTTATAGTAAAAGCCATCTGTATATTATATTCATAGTACATATCCACCTGTAAATTCTGTTTATAGTAATAACCATCTGTATATTATTCACTGTACATATTCACCTGTAAATTCTGTTTATAGTAATAACCATCTCTCTATTTATAGATATATTTACATATACTCAGTACATATCCATGTCCTGCACTTATGCAAACGTTGTATATCCTGCACTTGCTGCTATTGCACTTCTGGTTAGACCTAAACTGCATTTCGTTGCCTTGTACTTGTACTTGTGTAATGACAATAAAGTTGAATCTAATCTAATCTAATCTAATCTAAAATGTCATAATTTAGAAATAAAAGGCATTTTTTCTATACTGATGTTTGCCCTCTGGCTGAATGCAATGTTTCAAGGGGCGTGTCTGCTGTGAGACTTCAGTAAAAACTGTTGTAGTTACTAGCATATACTTCAGGTTATTAGTTTATTTCTAGTCGGAGGGACTGTCACTCATGTCAGAAAGTTAGTAACTTTAGTAAATTATGGATCAGCGCTGACTCGAGACCCGAACCGTTTAGAACGATTCAGTCTGATTTGGTGAACTGGTTCGAGCGGTTCACTAAAAAGAACCGGTTCAAAAGAACGATTCGTTCGCGAACCGGTCATCACTAGTGGACCAGAGAAGGAACGATTGCCAACAAATTTATATTGTAACTACTGAGTTGTGAGAGTGCTGTCAGCGCAAGTTTATTTTGTTTGTATCTGAGAGTTCTGAATAAACACAAGTCCCTGTCACGCCGAGCCCGTCTTCCTCCTTATTCTACCAACTTTGTAACACGTGTAATGTACCATTACAGCTGTCGAGATGAACGAGCTACGAGTAAGTGTTGATTATAGCATTATTTTTTAGATATTTTCCTATCATATGAACTATCATATCAGTGACGCACATTGAGTACAGAGCGCAAACAAAGACACAACAGGGCAGTAATCGAATGTAATCCAGTTTATTGTGGGGATAGCTGTCTAGCCTAGCCCGGATACCTCGCGCTTACCCCCCTTCTGCTTAATCTCGCGCCGCGTATGGCGCCTCCGCTGTGGGCGAGATGCAGTAGTGGGGGTCGGTGATGTTGAAGGCTGACCGGTCAGTGCAGCCCGAGCCTCGGAGTGCGTGAGGTTTATCTCTAAAGATGAGGCTCTGCCGATGTTGAGCAGAAACTCACGACTTTATGCACATTTGAGAACAGATAGACGCGACGAGGACATACAAAAACACTGACTCAAAAGATAGAAAACACGAAAACACCGTTCTGTCGGGAGAAAGAGAAGCCGCAGTGTGTGCACGAATAATAAAGTTCTGTGTGAACTTGAATAATTAGCTACACATCAGAAATCACTGATCACTGATCACAGATCAGAAGGAACTGAAAAAACACTTCTGTTTTCATTTGTACATCCAAACACGGAGAAACTGCCTGCATTCACTTGTTCACAAGCCATGATCTCTCGAGGACAAAGAAATATGGTTATGACATCATAACAGGAAAATTCAAGATTAGCTCATCTGAGCTGTCATTTTCTCCAAGGCAGAGAAAGACAGCCAAAACTCGGTTTACACCGATAAAAAATTCTAGCCCCTTGGGGGACAATATTAAGGCTAGGGGAACTCATATTAATGTTGAAAAACCTCATAAAATGAAAATTTCTTGCCATGGGACCTTTAAGATTGAACATTAGTCTGGGGAGTCTGCTCTGTATTTTCTACTGCACAAGAGGCGTGATCAACGGGCATAGTTCAAATGACTCTGTACGCAATCGGATAGTCCTTCAACCAATCCGACCAACTATCCATCGTTTTTTAATCCGTCATCGCGTTAAACCCGCCAATAGCGTGCCAGGTATATAAGCCAGTTTGTGATTGTCCCCGCAAATTTGTAATGGAAGCAGGATAGGAAAATGTACAGGTTTCCAGCCTGAGCTGCAGGGTGAAATCAAATAGCTGGCAGATCGGGCTGGGTTTACCCAGTCTACCTCCATATGTGATTTGAAATAAAAAACAAACAAACAAAAAAAAAATTAGATTCCATGTTTTTTTTTGTTCTGTCCAGACCCATCTGGATGCAAACAAAAAAAATCTACTTTTTGCTGGTATTCTGAACATGGCCAAAATAAACTAGATGAAATTCTTCTGATTGGTATATGCAGATATCAACAACATGACAAAGGTGATACAATATCAACAAATGTGATACAATCCCTTTCAGTTCTTTAGATTTGACAACCTGTCAAATCTAATTAGATCACCCTGAATTAGATGATATTGTGAAAAAATTAATGTGAAGTACAATTAATGCGATAATAATTATAATTAAAATACATTTATTTAAAAAAATGTTGGATAATCTACAGTATAGTACAAAAACGAATGAAGATGATATTGTGATAAAGGACAAATACAAAGTTCTGTCATGAAACTCTAGATGGTGCTGGCTGACAGGTCCTTAATTCAATCTGCTTGCAATCACATCATTCTCTATAGGGCACAGCTGATTGGTTCCTTCTGTATCAGTAGCCAATGAGATCACTGCTAGACTTTCAAAAACTTGGTCAGCATTTGCTATAGCAGTGCAGCGCAGTTTCAGAAACCCTCCCTCTTCCCCAGCTCCACCTGTGTAGATCTGCTATACAGGTAATTAATGTATGCTATTTTGTACAGCAGCAGCATGTCTTACTTGCTCACAGCAGCGTGGTGTGTATGTATAAATATTGTCCAAGCATTTAAATATTGTCATATCCACTACCATGCCAAACACTCCAAGAGTTGTCATGACAGAACTAATGTGATCTGTGAAGTTAAGCAATCTGCATATAAATGTTATTTTTACATTACTTTCTCCAGATCATTGACTTGTTACTGTTTCTTGTTCTCCTGCAGTGAACTTGCTGGACTCTCGCTCTGTAATTGGTGACCTGGGGTGGGTCGCCTACCCGAAGAATGGGGTGAGTTCCACACATCTTCCTGTCTCTCTGCACTTTGAGTTAAAAGCTGGCTTAGGAGAACATCTCAAGGTCCCCAATTCCCTTGATGGCAGAAAAGACAGTTTCAAAGTGAAAAATAATAGAACGTGGCGAGCGCAGCACAGAGAGTGAGGGAGTACGAGAGGTCAGCAACAAACAGAGACGAAGGGAAGCCCTTTTTGTTCTAAAAGAGGCACAAAGACACACTAAACCTGCTGTTCTAATTTCTTTGTGACACTCAGAATGTAATTTATTTCTGTTGAGGCAGCCGATTGGTAAACCCTGCGAACAATGTGTTGAATTTTAATGACAAATGGCCAACTTTGTCTTTTTTTTTTTTATTTCCTTCTGTTGTTTGACATAATACATTGAGAATACCAAAGTGAAGAAAGCTGAAGCTAGATGAAATGGTTTGTCAGCAGAAAAGGAACATAGGTGTTGAGTATCTTGGTGGTTTTTGACAGGCTGTCGAATGAATAAGCAGTTACAAACTTGAACAGAACGGGAAAATAAATATACCAGTATTCTTTTAGGTCTGTCAGTATTGTGCTGTTTTTAACCCCCACCCCGAAAAAAAAAGACATCACCCAGTTCAAGTTTGCTGATACGAGAATAGTTCAGCAATCCAGTGTTCACTTCTAGTTTTTGCACCCCTGCTAAGCTATCACTTGATTTTCAAGATTTGGTAACACTTTATTTTGATGGTCCCTTTTGAACATTCTGTTGGCTATTGTAACATTGCACTTAAAGGGATAGTTCACCCATGATTTACTCACCCTCAAGCCATCCTTGGTTTATGTGACGTTCTTCTTTCAGACGAATACAATCAGAGTAATTATTATTTTTTTAAATGTCCTGGCTTTTCCAAGCTTTATAATGGCCCAAAATTTGAAGACCAAAAAAGTGCATCCATCCATTACAAAAGTAATCCACAAAAATATTTAACATGTCCATATTTAACATGTTATAAAGTAAAATATCTAGCTTCCAGCGGACCGCCTTCCGTATTCAACTTACAAAGAAAGTGTAACGCCTCTCGCCCGAGGTCATCGTTATGCTTTTTCTGTAAGTTGAATACAGAAGGTGGTTCGCGGAAGCTAGATATTTTACTTTATAACGTATTAAATATGGATATTGTTCTTAGAAATAACCATCGATTCTCTTCAGAAGGCCTTTATTAACTCTCCGGAGCCGTGTGGATTACTTTTATAATGGATGGATGCACTTTTTTGGGCTTCAATTCACTACCATTATAATGCTTGAAAGAGCAAGGACATATTTTAATATAACTGCTAACTCTTTTGTTGTAATGGTCCACCAACAGACATTCTACTGGCTATAAGTAACTTTGCAAGTACAACTTATTCTTAACCTAACCCTACCAGTCTACTAATACTCTATTAATACTCTAATGGGTGTTACATGTAGGCGCAGTGTTACTTATAGTCAACAGAATGTGTTAAAGGGACCATCAAAATAAAGTGAAACCCAAGATTTTGTTTAGAAAAGTGTATTTATGTTACGACTGTGCAAACACTGTGATTTCTCCTTTCTCGATATCAGCTTGCTCGTCCCAGCTGCTGTTTAGAGGCCTTTATTGTTATAGCGTGGCCTGCATTCAGTGTTGACAGTGTTCTGTTATAGCTTAATTCAGTTTCCTGTTGTGATGGTAAAAAAGAGCGCTTGCATTGTGCTTACCTGCACCTGCCCTCCAATGCAACAATGCAGGCCAAACAATAGATCCTAAAGTCTCCAGGCACGCTGCATAACACCTGTTATGGGAGACGATTATTCCTCCTTTGAGATGGAAATGCAAACATCCTTGCGTGATATCCTGAATATGACGCGAAATCTGGGGAGCGATAAATCAGTGTCAGATATATCAGAGGGCTATTCAGATTCTTCTCAATGGTTATTGAGATTAAATGATTTTTGCTCTATTATTAGATGTTCAAATTACTCAAGGGTGACACTTGCAGTTGAAGATTATGTCAGCAAGCCCGGGATGCTAACTAGTCTGGCTATTATGCAAGACGTATTGAGTTTAGATCGAACAGTTGATTCAATATGCTGACTGATTTGTTTTGCTACATTGATTTTTCAATCTTAAGTCAGATTTTTAAGTGTTTTGTGACACTATTCATAAAGATATTCCATTATGTTACTAGTGCATTAAGTTAATCTTTTTCAACACCATTTCAATGGAAATGAAGGTATAAAAGGGCTTTAATGAATTAGGAAATTGTTAAGCCTCCCAGACTAGGTAACTATTCAAATATGATACTAATTTTTAAATCTATTAATTTATTCAAAACACATTAAAAATGTAGTTATCGTTGATAAGCATTTTTTTCTGAACTAAAATTAATTTATTTCAGTAACACTATTGCAATGGTCCACCTCAGACATAAGTAACTTTGCAACTAATCCAAGCCTAATAGTCTACTAGGTTTTGGCTAGTTGACATGTAGTTGTAAAGTTACTTATAGTTAGTAGAATGTCTGAAATGTACCATCATCTGTTATTGTAACCGTTATATTTTGGAGGGCATAAGGTAAAAAAAATGGATGATACATAATGTCTTGATATCATAATGAAGAAAAAAAGTCTCATTGAAAGAATTAATTTTTCAAAGAAATCCTTAGAAGTGATCTTCTATTATTATTTCAAAAAGTTGAATAAATAAAAAGACAAAAAAATAATATAATTGTCCATCAAATCAAAGTTGTGTGGTTGGGATCGATATTCATAAACCTGCAGAAAAAATTTAACCAAAAAAATACAAAGGAAAAAATAAAAACATAAATAAATTACATCATAAATAGGGCCCCAGTGAATATGTCTTCAAAAATCTCAGATAATTTAACATTTATTAAATGGTTGTACAATATTATATGGTGCGAATGCCCATAAACCTAATTATATTTTCGTTATGTTTATGTTAAATTGTTCAGCTGTTTGTACGTCTATATTGTTTTTCAACATTGACAAAAATTACTGTAGCAGGACGATATTACAGTGACAATATTAGATGGTAATACATTGATATGCACCATTATACTGAATCATTGTACCATATACCATGGTACAAATAAAAAAAACATGTTGGTGATTTGTCCCAAAAAAAAAAAAAGGTGCATGTGCACAGAGAGTGATTCTGGGAAGTGAGTGATGTGACATGTAGCCAAGTATGGTGTCCTATTAGTGCTCTGAATTTCACCCATCCAAGTGTACACACAGCAGTGAGTATTGAACACACCCAGAACAGTGGGCAGCCTTTTTTCTTTTTCCTTTTTTTGCTGCGGCGCCCAGGGAGCGATTGGGGGTTAGGTGCCTTGCTCAAGTGCACCTTAGTTGTGGGTAATGAGAGAGCACTGTTCATTCACTCCCCCCACCTACACTTTCGTGCCGTTACCGAGACTCGAACCCACGACCTTCAGGGTATGAGTCCAACTCTCTAACCATTAGGCAACAACTGCCTAATGTGTAGATCACCATTGCAAAAGGGGGTGTACATACAAATTGCAGTTAGAGAGAGAGTTCCCATTTGAAATGAAACACAGTTATATAATTCAATAGTTCAGTGTTTTTTTTGTTGTTGTTTTTTTACCAAAGGTAGTGAGGTTGGTGGTAAAGGTTGGAAAATTCCCAGGTGATTTGGGATTGATTATGTTAGTTAGGGAGGATACGCTGGTTTCCGGGAGGCTTGGGATGTTTGTTATGCTGTTAGCGTTGACTACACTCACAATCATATTAATTCAACAGAGCATGTGGCATGTGAGATGGATTTAGCAACAGCTCAGCAGTTTCAAGAGACTCAGTAAAGCCTGTCACTAATGAGAAAAATGGCACATGAACCCTCTTAATTTATCTAGGTATTGGTTAACATTTAATTGAGGTTTTAACATTGAGAAACCTAAATCACACAAGGATTAGCATAATTCTTACATAAAACCTATGGTCAGACATTTGCTATCTCCATCTTTGCGATCTATCTTAGAGTCTCCATATAGTCTAAGACAGCATCCTGATTGAAACTCAAAAAAGTTACTTATTTTGAATTCTCTTCATTGGTAGAAACTCCTCACAGAAGGCCCTCCTTATATTGAAGAGCACATGAGACTCACAATTGATGCCCAGACGTTAGCATGTTGCTAAGCTAACTGCATCACACTCTAACATTGTGTTCACAAGACCTGACATGATAATCAAAGGTATCTCTTCTGTGTTAAGCTGTGTTTTTGCCTTAACCAGCTATGACCACAGCAAACAACACACCATTTTGTCGGTTGTTGGTTTCTGTTTATGCAATGTTGCTCCAGGTAGCCCTGAACACACTGAAATAGCGCTTGTTATGTATATTAAACGTCAGTTAGAACGAGAGAAAACACAAAGAAAAAAACATGCCATTACTGCTTAACTTAATAGCTTTCTAAAAATATACACAAGCTTATGTTTGGAATGTTTTCAAACATCATGATAGAAATATTAATGTGTTTAAAGCTTAATTTTTCATCAGGCACTAATTTGCAGACTCATTAAGCTACACAGTTGCTTCACATTTTTAAGCTGCAATGTAGGCAAAACAGATCTGAGAGAAGTTTGAAAAGGAGAATTTAAAACAAAAAAGGAAGGTAAAAAAAAATGTACCGTGTGGGAGCGTTTTACTGAAATAGTTGGACAAATCAGGTGATGGGTATGTGATATGTAACGGCTGTGAAGCTCTGTATATGACAATTAACAAACAACGCCTATATCCAGACTTTGCTTGAGATGAACGTATTTAATTCCGGGAAGTTGCAGTGACGGAAAAAGAGACAATTTATGTTCGAAGGGAGTAAAGCCTGTGTTTTGGCTATTAAGGAAATTCAATTTGGCCAGAGAAGAACATTTACTTTAGCTAAATGTTTATTTAAAAGCAGCCTGCTTCAGTGTTGCCATATCATCAGGCTTAACACTGAAAATTAGAATAGTTGTAATGTGATGATTGGGTGCATTTGGTTGACGTCCACACATCTCCAATTGACAGCTGCTTCTGTTGCCAGTCATGACTCACTTGATCCACCTACTGGTGCATGTGCAGTCATTCTCCTAAATATTGCTTTTAACTTGACTTTATTTACATACTGTCACGGTTGGTGGCTGTACTAAAGCACACAATGAGGAAGTAAACAAAATAGTCTTTTAATTATAGCTCTAAACAAGGAAAACACGCAGGCGATGACTTGAAGACACAGAATTGAACAACCACTCAACATAAACAACAAACAATACAGGACAAGAAACTGACAGAAACTGAGGGCTTGTACATGGGAAAATAAAGATAATTAACAAGGCACATGTGAATGGGATGAATCAATGACACACATGGGAAAACAGTAACTGAACACACATGAAAACTAAGAGTCTGTACACACGGAGACGCGTTTAGTTGTATATGTAAAATATGTGTATTGTGTCTGCATTTCGTCCAGACGGATCCGGCATTTTGCGAGCCTGAAACCGCTATTTTTTTCAACTGGGTCCCAGAGTGGATAAATCTGAAAAAGAAACACCTTGCACTTTCGTGTGTGCCAATCCATATATTTTGTGAAACGATAACGTCATCACCCCATGTCTCGACCATAGACTGTAAAAAAAAAAAATGGACGTAGTGTCCGTGATGTCACCCACTGGATTCTGAAGAGCAGTTTTGAAGCGTAAAGTAGGGACGAGCTGGCCGTTGCCATCTTGGCAGCGTGCCATCGCGCTAATAGAAAATGGGCAAAGAGGCAGGACGTGGGTGGAGCTGAGGTGACGCGATGACTTACAGACAGCAGATAAATGGCAATCCACCTGTCACTCAAAATGGCCACGCCGTTAATTATGCAGAACTTTAAGGCTTTATATAATGTATAAAGTTATGAAAAAAATCACCCCCCTCACAGTTGTCATGAAGGGCAAAATTAGCCGTATAGACCAAAACCACAATTTGTACCAGGCTTTTAACATGTTTTTTTTCTGTTGTAAAGTTGGGCATTTTAACATGGGGCTCAATGAGATGAATTGCAGTTTAAGTCACTTCCGTATTGGCTTCAAGAGAAACTGAGGGAGGTTGCCACTTGGTCTCTTAGGGTGCATTCCATTCGACAGGGTCCCTACGCACTGTTCACTGCTCCCTACTCCCTGAGCACGGTATATCAGTTGAAGTGGACTTCGCTGACAATAATCACTCATTTGGAACGCCCTGCAACGTCATCAAAGAAAGGCAACGACGGGTGCAGATTATTATATAGCCTAACATAAATTAATATTGTAATTTACTTTACTTTCAAATTGAAAACCATATAATAAGCATACACGTTTACAAAACACACAGTATAGGCTATCTAAAACATATAATCAAAACATTGTCCATTAGTTGTATTAGTTTAATTATAACCTGTATTGACTATGAACAAATTTGAAGCTGCACCTGTCATTCAATATGAAAATACTTTGATTTGGTTAACTATGTATGTAGGCTATTCTTAATGGTCTTTGTAGCGGTCTCATCTCGTGCGCTTTCTTTCCCAAGTGCAGCTGCAAAGTAAACATTCCTGAGGTAAATAAAGTAAAATATAAAACATGACAGCCCTCAGGTGCTTCTCAACACTTTTAATTTGTTTACATATTCATAAAATATAATATACAAATGTAACAGTTATTGCCATAACATTCATAAATTCTCTAGTTTGTATAATAACTATGATTATTCAAATGCATATGTAAACTCCTTAATCGCAGAGCTGTTTAAAAACTCTCCCAACCAACGGCTCTGCACCATCATTAGTTCAGACAGGTGATGCATGCGACGCGCAAAGACATTTGGGTGATTTTCACTCTCTACTTCCTGTGAAGTGATGTATCGATGTTCCCTTCTTCCCTGCGCCGTTCGCAGTACCCTTCGGACTGAACTTGTTCGCTTCCTTTGGATTGGAATCTCACTTAAGATGACGGAATACCCTCTGAAGTCCACTTCGCAGTCCACTTACGGTCGAATGGAACGCACCCTTAGTCTCGTCTTGGTCGTATGCCCCAAGTCTTCTTCTCCATTTTTAGTGTATCTCTGTGGCTGAATTACAGTGCCACATACTGGTCTGGCATGTATACTACATCGTTTTGAGTCAGTTTCAGTGGTTTTGTGTGTACGCAGATATTTCTTGAGACGACGTCGTGTTTACGGAATTGAAAAAAAAAAGATCAGATAGGGAAAGCCCTGGCTTCGAGTGGATGTGGCCTAATACAAAACAAAACATAACCCTGACGCATACAGTAGGTGACCTTGAATGAATCCAAAAGTAATCAGATTACATTACTTTCATATTGTGGTGCTTGGATTATATTGCTGTATTTTCTTACGAAGGAATTTGTAACTGTAACACAATACATTTTAAAGTAATCCTCCCTCGCAACTGATTATAGATGAGGAGATACTTTTTAAGATAAGAATCAGATATATCAAAAATCCTGTTTATGGGGGTGGGGGGTGGGGGGGGACTGTCTGTAACCAAACAGTTGATGGACCCCATTGACTTCCATTGTATTTTTTGGTCAATGAGGTTTGGTTACCCATGTTCTTCAAAATATCTTCTTTTGTGTTCACCAGAAGAAAGAAATTCATACAGGTTTGGAACAACTTGAGGGTGAGTAAATTATGACAGAATTTAAATTTTTGGGTGAACTATCCCTTTACGTTGTTGAAGTGCATTCTGGGATCCTCCGCTGGCAGAGTTTGGTCAACGAGGCATAGAAGATAGCATAATGTTGCTGTTTAAAATGCTGTCTAGGTAGGCAGCTGACTAGATTTCGGAACAGAACTATTAAATAGTAATCGTTTGAATTCTTTTTTGCATGGTTCACATAGGGAACGCAATTGGGTTAGATGCTCGTTTTTGAAGACTCAAAGGCTTTTGGGGCTTTTGGATCTACAATCAGCAATCTGTACTGGCAGGTACATCACAAAATACCAGCGATTATCTTTCCTCCCCGGTTTGTTTGTTTTCAACCATGGCTTCATGCTGCTTTAACCGCTGTCAGAACAGGCGAGATTTGCCAAGTCAACGAAGCGGTTTACAGGAGCTCAGCTAAATCCGGGCTTTGTGCAGGCCTAGGGCACCTCTGGCTCACACTGCTGTCCTTTTTTTCCTGTCTCTTACCAAAGGGTAAAAACTCATTGACGTGATGCTCAACAGAGGAAGCGCTTCACCCACCCTGAAAAGTCACATTCACATGTCCCACCACACTCTCACGCAAAGAGCCAAAATCATAGCAGGGAGTTGTTTTCAACCATTGCTTGTCAGTCATGTTCGGCTCCGCCCCCTGTGGACCCTGGGCGGCAATGAGAGGGATGGCTGGGCGATGGTGATTGGTGGGTAATGAAGGGTTATTGTTTGAAAGTCAGTGGGTCGTACTTGCTCGTTCTCTGTGGTGTAGCATCAGTAAACAGCTGATGAGGAAGTGCTCTGGGAGTTGGGGTTTATGGGTAAATGCATGCCTATAGCACATGCTAACTCACACTGGGAGAATTGAGGGTTTTAGGGGCAGAAAACATTGGTAAATAAGTGTGTCGGGATAGCAGAGGGAAGGATTTAAATGGAGAGAGAGAGAAAATGGACATGGACTCAGTAGGGGATGGTAGAAAAGAGAGTTTGGGTGATTTATAGCATAGAAATTTATATGCTGAAAGGCCTGACAAGTGAACTAGCCACAGAGGTACCGAAAAAAAAAAAAAATTATATGTTTTTTCATATGGTCTGTTAGACACATAATAGCATAGATGTCCAGGCTCCACTTAAAGAGTTCAAGAGTTAGTTCACCCCAAAATGAACATTACTAGCCCTCATGTTGTTGAAGACCCATTAGACTTTTGTTCATCTTTGAAATACATGTGATAGATACTATTTACCACAAGTGAAAAGTGAAGTGACAGTGTTTATTTAGCTGCTGTTTATACTTAGTTGCAAATAGTGGCAGATACTATTTGCACCTTAGTGTATTGCATTTTATAAAACTATGCAATAATATCATATTTAGTGTATATGATTATATTTATTAAAATCATAAATGGACGCTGCCTTATTGGGACATTACTTGATTGGTCTACTCTGCTCGGATTGGTCAGTTGACCCAGGCCGTTGTAAAAGGTCTACTCTGCTCTGATTGGTCAGATGACCCAGTCTGTTGTGATTGGTCTTTTCTACTCTGATTGGTCTGGTCCAGTCTGTTGTGATTGGTCTACTCTGTTCTGATTGGTCAGATGGTCCAGTCTGTTGTGATTGGTCTTTTCTACTCTGATTGGTCAGATGGTCCAGTCTGTTGTGATTGGTCTACTCTTGCTTTCCTTGCTTTCCTACTATTGCTTTCCTGTAGCTCAAACAGTAGAGCATGGCGCTAGCAACGCCAAGGTCATGGGTTCAATTCCCAGGGAAAGCAAGAACTGACAAAATGTAAAAATGTGTACCTTGAATGCAATGTAAGTCGCTTTGGATAAAAGCGTCTGCCAAATGCGTAAATGTAAATGTAAATGTCTACTCTATTCTGATTGGTCAGATGGCCCAGTCTGTTGTGATTGGTCTATTCTACTCTGATTGGTCAGATGACCCAGTCTGTTGTGAATGGTTTACCACTTACAGCGCAAAGTAGACATTCACGTTCACGCCAATGAAGACCATAGGCTGACATATGCAAATGTGTTTACTAACCTAAATAGGTTCAAGCAGGAAGTAAGACTGGAATTACTGATGGCTTGTTTCAGGCAGTTCAGAATCGGGTTATTTTCTTTTAGGAGATGATAACTCTCAGATTTCATTAAAAAAATTGCGATTTGTGTTTATTTGTGAATATGATCAAAATTCTTATGGGTTTAGATTGACATGAGGGTTAGTAAATGACAAAAGAATTTTCATTTTTGAGTGAAGAAACCCTTTGAAGTTCATGCAAAAATGAAAAGTCTGTCATTCTCGCTCTGGTGTCATTCCAGACTTTCTTCCACAAAACACAAGGGTTGTTTAGTAGACTGTTCATGATACTCTTTTCCATTCAATGGAAGCATACCAGAGAACATTGAAACAAAGGATTAACATTCAGGATAAATGATTCAAGTAGTTTCCTTTTTTTTTTTCTTTTCACTAAATGCACCATCTGGTTTTAAGCTTAATCTTAAAGTCAAACCCAGTCTGTTAACCTCCCCTTGACTCATCGGCACTAATTGGATTTATTCCCTCACCCCAGACCTGGGCCAATGTCAGACCCAGGACTAAACTTCTAATACAGTTACAGGTACTCTGTTTTTTTTTTCTTTTTTTTTTTCATTTAACATAAGCAGCATTACAGTGGAACTCCAACAAAAATAAGTTAATTTTCCTATGAACATCTCTTTAAACATCGAAACATGTTGAGCAAATATTCAAAAGCTTGAAGTTTTGAGGATATCTATATACCCTGAGGGGACGTTCAGATGAGGGAAAGAAGAGGCAAATGCATTGTATGATTACAAATATTGAAAACTATTTATCCACTTTTTAAACCTAATAGCGTCTGCTGCCGTTTTTTTTTTTACTTAAATGTGAGGCTTCCAGATATTTTAGCTGTACAGTTAGCTATGCTACTTGATATTGCAAACTGGTATTTGTTATAATATTTTCATTTATTATCCTAATAAAATAAAAAATAAAATAAAAACTACTGCACTGCACTGTTATTTTTTTTAATAGGAAGTCACGCACATGCACAGAAAATAGCTTACTTTCACATACAAATATAAGGTGGACAGGTGAAGGATGTAAAATTTGTAACATTCATCAAATTGTTTAATAAACAAAATAACAAAATATAATAAACGTCCTAAACTCACACTATTGGATGAGCCATTGTTGCTCCAGGAATGTTCAAATTAACAGAACAATGATTTTATAGCACTACAGAGACACAGTTTTCACTCAAAAATAAATACTGCCTTCTATGATACCCTGGGCCAGATTTACTAACAGCTTAACCCTCTTTTGGTGTTAAGAAATTTACTAAAGACATGGAGTGGAAAATTAGAGATAAAAAAGTCGTTTTTTTTCTTACACATTGTATACACATTTGTATGAGTTTCACTTTCAGACAATCTACTGGTATCCGCGCTATTATCCAATGCCCACCGCTCCAACATAAAAAAATAAAATAAAAAAAAAACCTTGCACTTTACTATAGTTGCTGCTACTGCAGGAGGACCGCAGAGAACAGAGAGAACGTGTGCTAGAAGAGAGAGAATTTTCTCCACATTCATTTATTTGAAATGCAGAGGAAGACGTTAAACCAACATATCGATTACCAAACCATGTTATTTTTAATTTTCTGTGACCCTACGCTAATTTGCACTGCTCTTGGTTTTATCACATTGGTCATTATGGAAATAAGCTGCATCTGTGTCTGTGTCAATAAATAAATCACCCACAGATCGTTTCACTTCCACTGGTGCTTTTATAGGATTGTAGACTCTCACTAATATGCCCTGTTTAGTAAATCTGGCCCCTTGTTTTATTTTTTTAACCACATTTTAAAATTGCATTGTATGTACATCCATTATAGAGAAGGCGCTCCCGTAACAGTAAAACCAAGAGTGAAGCCAGAGCAATGTTGTTTATAAACAAACTTGGGTAACACTTTAGAATAATGGTCATTAGTTAACATTAGTTAATGTATTAACTAACATGAACTAACCATGAGAAGTACATTTGTTACTGTATTTGTTCATCTTTGTTAACGTTAGTTAATATAAATCAGCTGTTCATGGTTTGATCATGTTAGTTCACAGTGCATTAACTAATGTTAACAAGATTTGAATAATGTATTAGTAAATGTTGAAATTAACATTAACAAAGATAAATAAATGCTTTATAAGTGCAGTTCATTACTAGTTCATGTTAACTAATGTAGTTAACTAATGTTAACTAATGACCATTATTCTAAAGTGTTACCCAAACTTGTATTTCATTCAGTACTGAACAGGATTGATACAAATAGATCAGTGTAGTTACAAATGTATTATGTTTCTTAATATTTGTGTGAGCACAAATGCTGAGTGTTACAGTGTTAGCGTAGCAACATGCTAACCCAAATTCTGTTGTAATTAATTAATAAATGTTGTAATTAGAGTTGAGTCCTCATGGTTTGTACTATTTGTATATTCCAAATCAGTCACTTAAGAGGTTTCATTTCAAATTGGATGTTGTCTTAATTAGGTTTTTTTCCCATAAATTACTCACCCTCAAGCCATCCTAGGTGTATATGACTTTCTTCTTTCAGCCAAATACAATCTGAGTTATATTAAAAATATCCTGGCTCCTCCAAGCTTTATAATAGAAGTGAATAGTAAGTAGCATCCATCCATCACAAAAGTAATCCATACGGCTCTAGGGGGTTAATAAAGGCCTTCTGAAGTGAACGCAAAGCGTTTTTGTTGGAAAAAATATAAATTTTTATAACTTTATGAACTATAATCACTGGCTTTTGGTAACGGTCGTATACGCAAGTCGAGTTCCGGCGGAAGAGTGACCCCTGACCCAACACATGATGCATCACGAACGAGCAAAACAAAACACCGGTCATGAACTAGAACTCTAAAACGAGAAGTTTTAAAGAGAAAAGTTGAAGTAGCTTGAGTTTGTTGCCCAGCCCTATTTGTTTGAACCTCGAAAGGCGTTTATTCTCACCTAGGGCTTACGGCCGTTATCGGAAGCCAGTGATTATAGTTTATGAAGTTAAATATTTGATATTTTTCTTACAAAAACACATCGCTTCACCTTGGAAGGCTGTATGTATCACTTTTATGATTGATGGATGCTCTTTTTTGGGCTTCAAAATCTAAGATACCATTCACTCCCATTATAAATCTTGGAAGAGCCAGGATATTTTTTAATATAACTCTTATTGTCTTTGTCTGAAAGAAGAAGGTCATATACACCTAGGATGGCTTAAGGGTGAGAATTTTTTTTTCCTTTTTGGGCAAACTAATCCCTTAAAAGGCAGCAGGGCATCTCTAGGATTTGGCAACATTGTGTTAAAAGTACGAAGACTCTAAGTACATTTTATTTTATTTTATTTTGATTCAAACATTTAAATCATATTAAGGAATTGATTTTCAGATTTATACTGCATTTAACAAATAAAGGGTTTAGGGATTGTCAGATGGAAACAGGCACTACTAGGGCCACCAAATATGACAGGCCAGGTGTGCCATTTCAATCTTTGGCTTGGTATGATTCATGTTATCACTACACAGCTGTGACACGTGCAATCTCCTTTTTCGATGTGTTTTTGTAATGAAGGTCTTTTGGAATTGTCTATTCATCTTCATGCATGTGTCAAAAATGGTGTCGTCCCGGGGTGCCTGGTAGCTATTAGTAATGCATTTTCATATGAGAGCTTGAAACGAATATCCAAACGCCCTTGGTTGTCTGCGTGATCCAAATTCACACAGGCCCATTTTCATTTCAAATGGTGGCTTTCCCTAAATTGCAGCTTTGCCAATGTAATTTACCAGATCATGGCCACAGTGACTCATATTGGAGAAATCTGTAACACACACTTTTCTGTAGCATTGTGGTTCTGATGCATCACCGAAGGCTCTATAGCTGAATATGATCACCTCTGCTCGAGTAATATTCAGATGGTAATATGTGCGTTTGGCTGACTGGAATGAAATTAAAATGTTCCATTAGTTGAGTATTACAGTGTTAGCTTAGCAACATGCTAACCCAAATTCTGTTGGAATTAAGAGTCTCCATGGTAGTTGTGCTATTTTTTATATTCCAAATCAGTCACTTAAGAGGTTTCATTTCAGTTAGGATGTTGGCAGATTATCAAAAGCAAGAGAGAGAAAAAGGAAGAGTAGTAATGGCACTGTGAAACTGTGATTTATTTTCCAGCTTGTGCTTAGACTTTGAAATTGGATACAGCTCGTGTCAGAATTTTATGTTGGATACAAAACAGTGTATATAAATGATTTCATGACAATATTCTGTTAGTGGGACACATTGAATGAAAGAAGTGATGCATATCTTTCTTAGCTGCAGAATTGGTGAGTATGTGCCTTGAATAAATATTCATTGAATGGTTCGTAATACCAATGAATTATTGAATGTGCTTTGCCATAGTACAGATACTGATTTCCTAGCTAAAACCTTGTTAACATTTATCTATAACTGAAGAATATTCTGTGCAGCATGTTCTGTAATACTGGATATTTTGACAAACAGAGTCTACCTCATTCCTCCGTGAAGCTTCACTCTAAGGGCCCTATTTTAACGATCTGAAACGCAAGTGTCAAAGCGCGAAGCGCAAGTAACTTTGTGGGCGGGTCTCGGCGCTGTTGCTATTTTCCCGGCGGGATAAATGGCTCTTGCGCCCGGCGCAAATCTAAAATGGGTTGGTCTGAAGTAGCTTCATTATTCATAGGTGTGGTTTGGGCGTAACGTGAATAAACCAATCCGAGCGTCATCCAACATTCCCTGTAAAAGCAGGTGCGCAAGTTCCATTATGGATTGCTATTATTATGGCGTATTTACCAGGCGCACCCCAGGAGCGGTTCACAGCCGAGGAGACTGATGTTCTTGTAAGAGCAGTGAAAGACAGAGAAGTGAAGTTGTAATGTTGTACATTATGGTAAAGGTGATTTCACAGTCTTTTTTTTTTTCAGTCTTTCAGTTTTTTCAGTTTTTCAGTCGATTTTTTTTCCTGGTTCTTGACGGACAAAGATGTCCTTATATACATATATGTCTTGCCACTATTGGGCAAACAGGTCTTATCCTTAATTATTACAATTAGCCTGAATCATTTGTAAGCTAGATTTATGCCTATTTTTTCACATCTTCGTGGCACATTTCCGTCATCTAATGTGTTAATATTTTTTTAGTGTAACAATTTATGATTTGCAAAAATAACTGTTGCATCTGTGTAGATTACATGAGCAAAGTGTTTGCGCGTTGTGCACGCTATACATTATGGTCAAGCATGCGCCCTTAAAATAGCATAATGAACAACGCGCAACGCGCCACTGACTTTAGACTAGGTTTTTTCTGGTCAGTGGCGCAATTGTTTAATGGAACAGCAAAATAGCACCAGGGATTGTTTGCGCCGGAACACGCCTCCTTTTTTGCGCTGAACCGCCCAGGGAGCGCAAGTTCATTCACTAGTTTAGCGCCGTGCTTCTGTGGAGGGAAAAGCGCGCTTTGCGCGGGTGCAAAATAGGAATGACACATGCGTCGGTGTACAAAGTCAATTGCGCTGGGTGCAAGATAGGGCCCAAAATGCGTGTGCAAAAAGTGTGCTTGATTGAAATTAGTGTGCACTTGTAGTGTACTTCAAATCTAAAAAGTCGTTTTTTTTTATTGTTCATGCAGATAATATAATATTAATGTATTAAAAGTAGGGTTGGGTACCGAAACCCGGTGCCAATATGGCACTGGTACTTATATAAACGGTATGTACCGGACCGAATCAGAACGCAAATTTCGGTTCCTAATTTCGGTGCCAAAATTCAAACGACAGATCCGATTCTGAGGCGCAAACTAACATGGCGCCGCCCATTGCGCTTTATAGATCAACTAACACCCATTCACTCACACATTTGAACATCAGATAGTTTGACACAGTTAAGAAGTTTGTGAATATTTTGAATAAAAAGAAAAAACTAAATAAACCCGATACAGCTGAGCTGTCAGCGCTATTGCGGCTGCTGTGTTTCATGTGAGCAACATAACGCGTCGCCATGGAAACATTAAGGCGATGCGTTCTAAAATATTTAGCCAGAGAATATGATCATATTTCAAAATAAAGCTGAAGCTTGAAGCTGGTTTGTAGCATACCAAGAATACAGACTACTGCTGTTATTACTGTAACTGTTATTTAGAGTTAAATTAGGCCTATTGTAGTTGGGTTAGGTGGCTTAGGTTTTACTGTTAATTTGTAAATAAGTCAATAATAATTAGTTAATAAGTAAATTGTGTTTTGTATTTATTTATGTTCATACATTTAAGTATACATTAAACTTTTAATAAATGGTTCAATTTAAATAAAAAATAAATAAATAAAAAGCCATTTAATGTCATCCACCTCGTTTTTTGGCCTTTTTTTTTTAAAAGTATCGGTTCAGGCACAGTTTAGGCACCGGTACCGTTTTAAAAGTATCGGTTTGGCACTGGAATCGAAAAAAACCCAAACGATACTCAACCCTAATTAAAAGCCACTTAAGTGTGCTTAAAGAGTGTACACTTTGCTGACTGAGTACTGAGTAAAAATAATTAACAACTTGTACTTACTTTTGGATTAGGGTTTGGCATAGGGTTAGTATTTATGTAATTATATAGTTATTACTACAGTAACTACATGGAACATATGTCAATGACACTAAAATAGAGCATTACCCTTTTTCTTAATTCAATTAACTTTTTCCCTGCCATTGACGGAAATATTAAGTGAAACACAAGCGAAAAAGAAGCAGGAACAAACAATATCATATGTAAACAGAAATAACCCGATCATCAACATTAATAAAAAGCATATGAATCAAAACTGCCTAATGTTACTGAATGAAATGTCGACCCAGGACAAGCTATAGGACTGTGGGTGTTTTAGGGGTGTTGATGGACTTGATCTGCTCCATTTGTGTTTTGATCATCATTCTGAATCCCATCTGGATGTAGTCTTTGATTTTCTCAGCTTTTTATTCAAAATGTTGCTTTTTTATGAAACTTACCCATATTCAAGTGTTGATAAAAAATGAATGCACGAAGCTAGAATAAAACTTTTTATTTTTTACAAACAGGTGCTCTGTTCCTTATGTTGATATGTTCAGATATACATACAACAAAAAAACTCTGGGAGCCATGAATGGCTTGTTCAAAAATGCTGGCAGTGAAAAATACTTTTTTCTTTTTTAAAGAGTTTTAAAAAGTGCTCTGTCATGAAGAGGCAAAAAATCAGCATAAGCTAGAATAGAGGATTTTTTTTTTTTTTTTTTAAAGATGAGGTTAAGTGCTCACGGAAGAGATGTGTTTTCAGATGTCTTTTGAATGTTGTCAGATTCTGCATTCCGGATGGAGGTGGGAAGATCGTTCCACCAGCAAAGAACAGTGAATGAAAATGTTCTAGAAAGGGATTCCATGCCTCTCTGTAGTGGTACCATTTTTAATGTGTTGATTAACATAAAGCACATGTAAAGCAATTGATTCTAATTTTATCTGTAGTGTTATTAGATATTACATTAAAGTTAATAGATTTTAAATGTACTAAATTACAAATGTGTAATTATTTAATGTATTTAAATTCATTACATACATGTTTCAATAATAATGACATTAAATGTTTTAGTTTACCATAAATGCTTGTCAGTACGTACAGCAGCACACTACACACTATAATCGTAATTCAAAGACAATATATCAGTAATTATGAAATATACTGTATATAAAGATGTACCACTTAAGTGGGTCAAAAAGCCCTCTAAAGTTCTGCTAATTGAATATTTTAACTATACTTCATACTGTATACTAAATGTCCAAAAACATTACATTCAGTTTACACTTATGTATATATTTTTATATTATTTCCATAATAAGTACTCTTTCTAAAAGTATGCTGGAATTTACTTCTTTTTCCACAAGGGCATACTGCCAAAAGTATAGTTTTTCAATAGGATAATATTTCAAACTCAGTCTATAACTAGAATGAGATAAAGGCCCTATGCATCATGTATTTAATAGATTTTGAAGCAGTTATGTCTTTGAAATTAATAACAAATTACTGCCAACACAGAACTTCATAATTTGTGCTCCTTCTAACAGTAAGTCCTACTAAAAGAGCTGGTGTCTGAACTGCGAGACTCAACTATTAGCACACGCTGTATGACTCCCAGTGGTCCAGACTTCAGTTCTTCTACAGTCCACACAACTCACAATCGCTCACATTCAGAGAGTGTCAGGCAGAGGTAATATGAGGCCTCGGGAGGGTCTCTCTGGTCATTGACTGCGCTTTTGAAGAGCGCTGAAGGGCCGCTCGGGCCCTCAGGGTGCATTTCGAGGTCTTGCTTTGTTAACTGCCATGTTACAAGCCTCCTGACTGCGTAGATTATAGCTGGCAGATTGTTTTTCCAATCTCTCTGCCACCTGATGTATTGTTATTGAGCATCTCTATGGACAGCAAAACATACAGACGTATATTTTGTTAGATGTGGCGGTTGTGTTGTGTGAATGGATGCCACAATGTTCTTCAGAGGTTCTCGTACAGTATTGTGTTACATTCCCTAATGTACTCTTAAATATAAGTCCTCAGTACAGTGTTTAATAAAATTGATTAACTTCACTGGCAGAATGTAAATTGTTGTTTTTCTTACTCTACTATGCCTGGCTAATTTAGAAATGTCTTTTATAGATTTTATTGTTTTACCCTTGTCCAGAGCCAGACATTTGCTGAAAATCCATTATAGAAATATGAATCATTACATATAAAGTCAACAAATAATAATAAATAGCAATAAAGATTTGATAATGTTTTGATAGTTTCTTATGATCAGCCAGGCTGCAGTAATTTGACCAAGAATTGTCTAATTTTCTACTTTAATGTTTTAAAATAATTCAAGAGTTTATTTATATTTTTTAAAGCAATTTATTCCTTAAGCTGAATTATCAGCATCAATACTCCAGTCTTCAGTGTCACATGATCCTCCAGAAATCATTCTAATATGATGATTTGGTGCTCAAGAAACTTTTCTGATTATTATTATCAATGTTGAAAATCAACCGTTTTCTTTAAGGATTCTTTGATGAATTTATATGAAATAGAAATAAAGGTAATGTAGTGTACAGTAATATTTATTTTTGAGGAAATATTTATATACATTTGTACTTCATTTTTGTCTTGTTCATTTTGTCATGTTGCCACTATAATAAACTTCAAAAGTTAGTCTATATAATTTCATACGTGTGTGAAGCGATGTGTAAAGAAAAGGGAAAGATCATGTGATATGTGAAGTAAACAAAGAAAAATCAACATGTGAACAGACTATTTGATTTTGTCAAATTATGAGGAAGGTTTTGTGTATTTATGATACATAAAATGCTAGCTATCAGACATTATCTTAAACACAAACGTCATTTCCATCACAGAATCACAGGACACAAGGTACACAATTTGTGATAGAAATGATAATGGTTCATGACAGTTCGCAAAAAAGATGAGAAAAATTCCCTGTGAACCACCAGATAAATTAAATAAACAAGTGAGGGTGTAAAAGTGAATGTTAAGGATTAGTTTACTTGAAGAAACACCCTTAAAATCCAGTTAAACTTTTATTGCATCAGCCACTGCATATTTTTAATATAATTCCCAGACTGCACTTGACCCAAATGTCCATGAAGTCCACTAGAGCGCAGGGTGTACAATTTGTCCTTTCATGATTCAGAGGAGGCGAGCGCACCCTTTCCGGGCATAATTCACCCTCAGTGCACCCTTCTGCCAAACACGAACATTATGTCACCCAAATGTAGACCTGCATTTGGGATGAGGCCACTCCGAATCCACACTTTTGTGATGTAATGCGCTTTTACTGTCATGTAGAAGTCTGTTCCAGAATTCACCTCAGTGCCGGAAAGTGACCTTTTTACTGTCAGCAGGACACTCAGCACACTTTTTATTACCTTTTGTTCCTATCACATATTTTAGTGATCATAATAAATTAGGTCGAAAGCTTAAATATTTAAAAAAACATTTTGAATTCGGACATTGCATTACCATGGAAAACCCTTTTAGTGGGCTCCTCCCCCTAGTAGGAGGTCTCATGTTTCAAATTTGACAGAATTTACTACAGTATTTTATATATATATTTTTCTAATCTTGACAAAACACATCGTTGGAATGGTCTGAGACTCAGGGTTCCATAATTTCCATTAATTATTCCATATTTTTTGTGATAAAAGTGATATTGCTAAAGAAATGTATTCATTTGTGAGAATGCAATTTGTTGCATGTTCTTTTGAATGTGGATTTCACACAGTGGCTATTTTTGGTATAATGCCTAAACAATATAAACATTTTTTTGTGATATCAACTTCAAATTTGGAACACAACTTGGTTAGACATGTGGCTTTGATTTTATAACAATTTAGAGTATAAACTTTGGGTTTTGGATTTTACGTTGCCCTTAAAACAACTCAATTATACATTTAAGTACTGAGTAATATTAATTAACCACATTTATTTAATATCGAGTTGGTTCAGGGTTAGTTGCATGTAATTATTATTAATTTACTGTTATTACTAGAGTAAGTTCATGGGTAACACTTTATTTTGATAGTCCCTTTTGAATATTCTTTTGACTATAAGTAACTTTGCAACTACATGTCAACTAACTCTCATTAGAAATTATTAGTGGTGCTCCTCAACAGACATTCTGCTGACTATAAGTAACTTTGCAACTACATGTCAACTTATTCTAACCCTAACCCTACCAGTATACTAATACTCTACTAACACTCTAACAAGAGTTAATAGACATGTAGGTGCAACAGTATACTTAAGGCTTTACAGTAAACTTAAACTTCTGTAACTTTTTTACACTGTTTCAAAGCCTTCACGAAATACAACCACTTAAGTTTGAATAGTCTATGCTCAAAAAGTGGAGTGACAGTTAACAGGTTATTCTGCTTTTTCTCTCCTTGTGTTTTAGTGGGAAGAAATCGGAGAGGTGGACGAGAACTATGCACCCATCCACACATACCAGGTGTGTAAGGTGATGGAGCACAACCAGAACAACTGGTTGCAGACAAACTGGATAATAAACCAAGGTGCTCAGCGAGTGTTCCTGGAGCTCAAGTTCACTCTACGGGACTGCAACAGTCTCCCTGGAGGACTGGGCACATGCAAGGAGACTTTCAATGTCTACTATTATGAAACCAACGACGAGGAGAGAAGGAATATTCGGGAAAGCCAATATACGAAGATCGACACTATCGCGGCTGACGAGAGCTTCACAGAGCTTGATCTCGGAGACAGGGTCATGAAGCTAAACACGGAAGTTAGGGATGTGGGACCGCTGACCAAGAAAGGCTTCTACCTGGCTTTCCAAGACCTGGGCGCGTGTATCGCGCTCGTGTCCGTCCGTGTCTTCTACAAAAAGTGTCCTTTTGTTGTCAAGAATTTGGCCCTCTTCCCGGACACTATAACCGGGGCAGATTCCTCGCAGCTTCTTGAGGTGTCAGGGACCTGCGTCAACAATTCGGTGGCTGATGAACTTCCCAGAATGCATTGCAGTGCGGAGGGGGAGTGGCTGGTGCCCATTGGGAGGTGCATGTGCCAGGCGGGCCATGAGGAAGTTAATGGCTCCTGTCAAGGTTGGTGAACATCTTCATTATTATGCAAATGCGAGTGCTGCCGATGCCACACATGTGTGACATATTCCCCTTGAACTGCATCTCTGAATGTCACAGGCGCTGATGAGAACCTGACCTCTTTGTATTGCGTGGGTAGACTGTGACATTCATTTCACAATCTAGTGATTTTACGGTTTTAATTTCACATGTATTATGCCAGCCGGAGTTTATATTTAAGATGTTCATAATGGTGGCGTGTATATTTAAGATACTACAGGTATTTAAGATACTTTCTCAGAATAGTTAGAAGGATTTACGTGACTCAGTGGTGAGAGGCGTTGTTAATCATGCAAGTAATGGTAGAAGTGGGTTGGTGGAGAAACAGCTGTCAGAAGGTATATGAATGACAGACAAATGATTCATTGATATGAACAAGAAAATGAATGTAACTTGATAGCAGCCCACTTCATGCCGGATACTGTTGTCTCTATGTATATACTGTATATATATATATAAATATATATATATATATATATATATATATATATATATATATATATATATATATATATATATATATATATATATATATATATATATATATATATATATATATATATATATATATATATATATATACATATATATAAATTTTTTTTTTTAATACACCATTTACTTACAGTGCCCTCCACTAATATTGGCACCCTTAGTAAGTAGGAGCAAAGAGGGCTGCAAAAATAAATGACGTTTCATTAACAAAGTTTGGGAGGAGCACGTTCAAATGATCTATCCAATCATTATGTCATTCCAACAAGCTGTCAGCAATCAGTAATCAACATGTCTACCCAATCAGCACAAGTGGAAGACTATATAAAACCCAGTCAACTCACCAATGTTCCTTGACAGGTTTTCAGCATCCCTCCACCACCCCGTCTTCCTCACACTCACCTGATTACTTTCTTAACCAGAGATACGGGGGAAGTCTCCTCTTCTCGGACAGCACGCCAAATACGCATACCCTTTATTCTATCTGACTTATTTGTAAGTGTGAACTCGTGAAATCTGCATTGTTTATCCTTTTGATCGTTCTTTTTTTTTTAAATCACAAAATTCGAACCTTTCATTGAAGTAAAACAATTGAAAGTGGGGGAAACTCACATTATGAAATAAATGTTTTTCTCAAGTTCACGTTGGCCACCATTATTGGCACCCAAATTCCAATTTCCACAGAGCTCTGTGTTTTCTTCCATAATGCCTGATGATTTTGGAGAACGCCTGACAAGAGATTAGAGACCATTCCTCCATATAGAATCTCTCTAGATCCTTCAGATTCCCAGCTCCATGTTGGTGCTACAGTTCACCCCACTTATTTTCTATAGGGTTTAGGTCAGGAATTGGAATGGCCATGGCAGAAGCTTCATTTTGTGCTCATTGAAACTATTTTGTGTTGTGCGTTTGTTTTGGATCATTGTCCTGGTGGAAGATCTAATCATAGACCATTATAAGATTTCTAGCTGAGGCCATCAAATTTAGATTTTTTTTAATCTGTTGGTATTTGCTATAATCCATGATACCATGTATCTGAAAAAGATGTCCAGGACCTCCAGCTAACAAAAAAAAAAAAGGCCCACAACATTCAGCAGTATTTTTAACCATTGGAATGAGGTACTTTTTATCCCTGTTTGCACCAAACCCATCTGGTGGTTTGCTGCCAAAAAGCTTTTTGTTTTTAGTTTCATCTGACCATAGAACCAGGTCCCTTTTGAAGCTCCAGCCGTGTCAGACAACTAAAAATGTTGGAGTTTGTTTTTGGATGAGTGAGGAAGGATGGTTTTTCTTGAAACCCTCCCAAACAAATGAATGAATAAGGGAATTTGGTCTTTGTGTTTCCTCATATTTATACTCCTGTGAAACAGGAAGTCATGGCTGGACAATTTCATGCTCCTAGTCACCCTAGGAAGTAAATATGACTGGGAATATACTTCAGAGATATTATACTCATAACAATTTCCAGGGGTGCCAATAATTGTGGCCAACATGCATTGGAGGAAAACATGTATTTTATAATGTGCGTTTCCCCCCCACTTTAAATTGTTTACTTCAATATAAAAGGTTAGAACTTTTGAAAGATAAAAAGGATAAACAATGCAGATTTATTTTCACAGCGTTCTTTTCTCATATTTACAAAGGGAGCCAATATTAGTGGAGAGCACTCTATACTGCAACAAACAACTGCAACTTGAGACAATTTGAAACTTATGTGAAGTTTGAGCACAATGTTTGTGCCTCTCAAATATCAACTTTTCAAAGGAAATGTCTTCAAATTTGACAGGAAAGTTTTCTCTCAGTTGTAGGTGGGCTCACTGTGTTCCAGGAAACAGCGTAATCAACTCATAATGGATCAGTCTGTATCAGTGTCTTAGAAAACATTTCCTCTCTTTAACTATATAAATAATTGCCATTGTTTGAGTAAAAGTGAAATCGTCACCATGCTGAAATGGCAAGGAAACTCAAATTTGGAAGGTCATGTACTGTACAGTGCTTCATTTGGAAAGCTTTGTGCTCTAATTTAGGCATAATTCCTGTATATAAACAGCTAATCCACAAAAAAATTATAAATTCAAAAAGTTACATTTGGGGAAAAACTTTTTAAAAATAATAAACTCAACTAAAGGAATAGTTCACCAAATATTTTTAAATTTTCCCATAATTTGCTCACCTTTAGGCCATCCTAAGAACATGACTTTCTTCTTTCAGCCGAACACAATCAGAGTTATATTAAATGTCATCCTGGCTCTTCCCAGCTCATACATTGGGTCTGAGGTCACCCTTCCGCTGGAACTTGACTCTATCGTGATTGCATGTGCGAGTTTTGGTGGAAGCCAGTGATCATAGTTAATAAAGTTTTAAAAATTGATATTTTTCTTACAAAAACCCATCGCTTCGCTTCAGAAGGCATTTTTTAACCCACTGGAGCCGTATGGATTATTTTAATGATGGATGGATGCGCTTTTTGGAGCTTCAAAAACTTCAATTCAATTGAAAAGCTGGGAAGAGCCTGGATATTATTTATTATAACTCTGATTGTGTATCTTTCTAATGATATCTCCAGTGTCTTTACAAAAGAGTGGCCAGTGAATTATATAATGCCAGTAAGACTTCATAAATATAATAATAACAAGTGAAATGTACATACACTTTCTGCATTTACAAAAAACAAAAAAACAAAAAAAACAAAAAAAAAACAGCCAATTGATTTAACAGTCTATCACTTGTAGCCAGTAATTTTTCTCTCTCTTTAGTAGCAGTTGTCCTAAATTGATTAGATGCTGTGCAAAAAAGACTGTGTTTTTCTAAATACCTTAACCTTTCTTTTGGCAAGTAAATATATGCAGCATTCTGACTTTGGTTTCTGTAGCAACCACAGTCAGTCTTTGATCGTCAACAGTATTAAAATTTAAATTGATTCATCTGTTTGCAAGTTAAGTTGCAGGGTGATGAAAGTACTGTCGATTCCCTGTGAACCATGCTCTTGCTTTCTTTAACATCCTTCTTGAGATGCAAACACAGGGGGTAGCAGATCTTTGCGGTGTCTTGTTTCATATTAGAAACTGAAAGTCTTGTTTCACAGATCATGTCGTCCATCTATATTTGTTCTAGTCTTCAGTTAGCTTATGGCTCGGTTAGATCTTTATTAGTAAATAATCACATTAAACAGTTTTTCAGACAAACCTATTACTTTAGAAGACTTGCAATGTGATGCATTACACTCAAATTGTATGGTCTTTGATACTTTGATATGTTTTTTGGAACTTGAAAGACATGCTCACTATGAACTGCTGTTGTATGTGTTACCAGTCCTACTCGATCTGCTCTGTGTGGGATGTGCTCTAGGCATAATTATTGTATATAAACAGCTATAAATACCACAAAAAGTTAAATGTTTGTGCCTCACAAATATCAACTTTTCAATGGAAATGTCTTCAAATTTGACAGGAAGTTTTTCTCTCAGTTTTAGGTGGGCTCACTGTGTTCCAGGAAACAGCATAATCAACTCATAATGGATCAGTCTGTATCAGTGTCTTAGAAAACATTTCCTCTCTTTAACTATAGAAATAATTGCTATTCTTTGAGAAAAAAAGTGAAATTGTCGCTATTCTGAAATGGCAAGAAAACTCAAATTCGGAAGCTTGTGTACTGTACAGTGCTAAAATGTAAATTAAAAAGTGCATCGTTTGGAAAGCTTTGTGCTCTAGGCATAATTATTGTATATAAACAGCTAATAAATACCACACAAATTAATGAATAAAAAGGTTAAATTTGGGGGAAAAAGTTACTTTTAAACCAATATTTAAAATCTCATTAAAGGAATAGATCACCCCAAAATGAAAATTATCCTATAATTTACGCACCTTCAAGCCATCCTAAGAACATGACTGTCTTCTTTCAGCCAAACACAATCAGAGTTGTATAAAATAATATGTCATACATTGGGTCAGAGGTCATCCTTTCACCGTTTCTCAGACAACCCTATCATATTACTTTAGTAGACTTGCAATGGAATGCACTACGCACAAATTGTGTGGACTTTGATAGTTTAATGATGTTTTTTGCAGCTTGAAAGACATGATCACTATGAACTGTTGTTGTATGTGTAACCGGTCCTACTCTATCTAGATCTACTCGATCTACGCAGGATTCAAACCGGGGTCTCCGGTGTGGAAGGCGGGCGCGTTAACAACAACGCTAAACATTGCAGCCTTTAGCATCAGTCGCTAGAGCGCAGGGGAGTGAGGTTTACACACACAGCTCTTACTGGCTACTTGGCATATGGAAAAGAGCGATGTAAAGATTATTGTTCTTTTCCATTTTTTAAGTCCTACTGAGTTAGTTTTCCATTTAATCATTACTCTTCCAGTTAAACATGAGGTGCTGTTTTCTCTGTCGTTTAAGTCTTAGTTATGATGGCTTTACCCAACCCCCATCCACACCACTGGAGCTCAGAGGATATAATGATGGCTTGGATGGAAAAGACAGGAAGTGATAGAGGGGTCCACGCTCCAGTGCTGGAGGAGGGCAGTGTGTCCTGTGAATGAAACAGTGCCTTCATCCTCTTCCTCCTCCTCTGCTCAGATTGCTTCCTTTGTCTGCTGCCAGAGTTGGAGCTTTGCGATAAGGATTCTTTTTTGAGCGCAGTGTGTTATTTCTGTGCGAATTAATTTCCATTGAGCTGTCCCGAGGGAATGTCCGGTGCTTCTGCAGTGTAAGCTTTAGAGGGAGTTGGTTTGTGCAGTTGGCCAGGTTACCAAGCAGACCAGGCGACAACGTGTCGGAAACGCTTTCGGTGCTTTTGTCTGGAGGACGGGCTACAATTCAGTAGGAAAAATGGTACAATGGGTATTCTGAGATGTGGGTGTGGGTGTGCAATGCTGTTCCTATTCAGATGTTTTGTGCAAGCAATTACAAAATTAATGTAAACATGACAGGCACCTGAGATAAAGAGGAAAGGGGTTGTCTGGCTCTTTAGGGAGACACACTGAATACATTCAGTTTGTCAAATAAGCAAGGACATTTTATCAGAGCAGAAGAAATAATGCAGAGGTTAATGGCTTAGAGGACAATTTGTTCCTCTTGCAATAGAACAGAACAGAACAGAACAGAACAGAACAGAACAGAACAGAACAGAACAGAATAGAATAGAATAGAATAGAATAGAATAGAATAGAATAGAATAGAATAGAATAGAATAGAATAGAATAGAATAGAATGGAATAGATCAACTGAGCTGAACTATGACAGATTGTAGTAGGCCTATTAAATTGTGTGCAATTACCCAGCAGGAAAGGCCTTAAAGTCAGCATGAAATGGAAGTTGCACTAGTCTTTTTTCCCCCTATTGTCATGTATATCTGAGTGAAATGGCTTCTGGAACAAGAACAAATTTTGTCTATGGGGAATTGACTCGATTTGCTATTGGTGGATCTCATGTGAGTGACAGGAAGTCCCGCCCTCGTGCCAGTGAACACATCATCAGAGAAGGGAAGAGATGCTGCAAGAGCACATCATTAAACAAATATTAATCAATATTTAATACCATACAAAAACAAGACATTTTGATTAAACCTTTAGATTTTGTGGTGACTTTAAGGCCATTTCTTAGAACGATAACGCTTCCTGTAATTGTAACCACACCATCGGACGATAACATTATGTTTATTAGAAGATGTGTTCTGTGAACATAATTGCAGGTTTAAATGTTTGCAGGATTGTGGTTGTCAATCACGGTTCATTAGCTGAACAAATATGCTCTGAAAGTGATTCTAATTATACCTTTCCTCTGTGCAGTTTCACATTTGACTGATGTGTCTATATCACCATTTTCTGATTAATGTAAACATTTGACTGATGTAGAATTGTATAACATAAAACACGTAGGCGACTATTACATAAAGTAATTTGGAGACAAATCCATGCCACATATCTTTGCAAATCATTAAAGTATTGCAAAAGAAAAATAAAGTATATTAAGCACATTTTATTTTTATTTTTTATATGTATGCAATGTAAAACACTATATCACAAGCTTACACGTGACTGAAATGCAGATTAAAAGGGGCATTGCAAATTAATTAGTATGTATCACCACTGATATGTGTTGCAAAAACCATTGATGCTACGAGATAAATTAAAAAAAAAATCAAAGTTTTTAAGCTTCTTTTATAGCAGTCATTATTTTTTTCAATCAATTTTTGCTTATTATTTATATATTGTGATTCTTTGTTTTTTCTTTTTTCTTAATACTTTCTTTTTCTTTTGTGATTCTTCATTTTTGTTTGCTTTTACATATGGCTGACTCAATCAAAGTACCATTGTGTTAAATCCAGATTTTATTACAGTACTTTCTGATTAATATACTGTATTTATATACCAAGATGACCAAAGTATTTAGCCTAAATCCAGAGTCTTGAACACCGAGAAAAAGGGTGTCAAAATTGTACCTTTAGGGGTACAGCAGCTTGTCGCTGGGGCAGTACCCTTAAAAGGACATTTTTGTACATGTTTTACTCCTAAAAGGTGCATATTAGTACCTTAGAGTACACACACATACCTTTAGGTACTACTATGTACCTTTTTGTGGTAAAAAAAAAGGTACAAATATGGTAATTTTGACACCCTTTTTCTCTGTGTCCTTTTAAAATCCTTAATTGATGTCTGACAAAATTAACAGGAGACAGAGCAGAAGTGA
This sequence comes from Gobio gobio, assembly GCF_949357685.1. NCBI lineage: Eukaryota > Metazoa > Chordata > Actinopteri > Cypriniformes > Gobionidae > Gobio > Gobio gobio. Next base: position 22,715,613 of record NC_137118.1, on the reverse strand, counting down.
ATCAGCTTTTTCAATGTACCCATATCATACATGGTTGAATTGAGAATTAATGTCATTTGCACCAAAATGTAATGCCAGTCCACGTCTTATATAAATGAACAGTGGTGGACATAGCAAACTAATTGGCAAAGACTGTCCTGTTGGCCTGTGGAGGTGTGAGTGAGGGAGAAAAACACAGAGAAAGATGGACTGAAATACAGAAGGGGGGGTGGATGGAATGGCGTTCGGCCCTCTGTGGAATTCAGTCAGGCTCTCCGGGGCGGAAGCTTTCAGAAAGAGCTGGATCTCCAATGATCTCCCTGTATTTTCAATCCTGTCAGCCGTTACTGCTGCAAATGTCAAACTCGATCCGGTCACTCGCTGCATACCAAGGGATTGAGCTACTGTGGAAATGTACCAAAGACAAAGATATTTTGGAGGGAACATCATGCTAACAGCATCGGGAGACAAGTACTGGCTGGGTTTTAGTGAAATGTGGAGGATGGTATTTCCACAGTGTTGTCTATTTTTAAAGGAAAAGCTCAACCAAAAATCTGTCAATATTCATTCATCATCATACCATTCCAAATCCACATTACTTTATTTTTGTGACACAGTATAATGAATTTGGAAGTATATTCATGCTGTTATTTTATTTAAGTTGCAACTTAGGGCTGCACATTATTGGAAAAAAATTGCGGAATTTAAACTAGACTGGAAATAGTTAATCAGTCTAAAATATGTGGTGTTCTTTTATTAAATATTATATAATATAATATATTTTATTAAATATTTTTTATATATGAACATAGGGAAATGTACACAATTGGGTATACTCTTTACAAGAACAAAATAAAAATGAGTTTATTATTAAAATATGGAAAAAACTAAAATAATGAATATAAAAAAATATATATTGTAATAATTCTACTCGAATACAATTAATAATAATAATTTTATAGATTTAACTGTATCAAATATATATACATTTTCGATATTTCGATATATCATGGTTTTGAATACTTTAGCTTAGAAGCCACAGTCATAAACTGTCCTTGTATGAAATGTGAATGTTTTGCAGTGTAAACATCCTTCAAAATGTATTCTAAAGAAAACCAGAGATTATATTGTTGCATAGTAGTGTCACAGCTTTGACGAAAATAAAGGCTGGATCTAGTCGCAACAGTTGATTTGAACGAAAACAAACAAAAAAAATACTCCCAATTTCAAAATACAAAAAAATCTCCAAAAAGGACAACCGCTTAACTTAGACGAGATTAGACAATGAAAACTACAAACACAGGGCTATATACAAACGTAGACCAGTGAAAGGAAATGAGAAACAGGTGCAGTGCATTAATCAAACAATAATTAACCATAGTAACAAATACTAACACAGGAAACAGAACAGGAAACGGTGCCAAACCAACCAAGAATACAACTCAAACTCAGACTCAACGTGAGTTCATAGTACTCACCGTAGTAGACAAAGGTTTTGGCCACTATACGTATAGACCTTATCCGCCAGAAAAACAAGCGCAAAGCCATCTTTAGAATTTTGTGTTTGAACTTTGTGTTTGGGCTTTGTATATTTCTATTTCATCAGTGATGAAGAGTAATTAGCTGGTCAAGTGGATTTACTCATTGTAGAGTTAAAGACACAATATGTAATTTTTCAGCGCTAGAGGTCGTTTATTCAAAACAATGGTGTAATTTGATGGCGCCTTGACTTCGCAGAGCTTTTATTATGCCGCAGATGACTTCCGCTTTTTTCCGGTCATGCGTTTGAATGCAGCATTCACCCCTTTGGATTTTTAGATTTTATATTTTTTAACTCTTGTAGGACTTGTTCAGTTACAAGAAACATATAAAGTCATGTGGGGTAACACAGTGCTGTTTTATCATATTAGATACATTTGTGTGTTGAAAGTAATGTTATAATGCTACTCTGTGCGCTCGCTCGGCGGTTACTATGAGACACTTTTTGCACACTGCATTAAGCTACATCGATATTAGGCATGGTAAAACATGGTACTCGCTGTAAACTAAAGGACAACTCCGGTGAAAAATTAACATAGGGGTAATTAACACATGGTTACTGAGTAGATCGTTCTCTGGGATGCGTTTTCATGAAAATCAAATCGTCCCCTTGGAATTATAAGGTTCTATCTGCGTTCTGAGCAGTTTTGAGATATTGAGCTTCAAAGTTTTTGCATTACATATAGGAAAATGTATATGGGGAACAAGTTTCTTTCAAACATGAAAATAACAGGGACCCTAAATGTATTCTAAATATACAATATCAAAATCCTCTCAAAATTGTAAATGGGGATTTTTGGAATGGGTCAAATGCAGATAGAACCTTCTAATTCTAAAAAAACACTTTTTGCTTAGAATTATAAGGTTCTATCTGCCAAACCATTATTTGAACATTAAATATAAAAAATAATGTTGTAACAATGTCTCAACATGTGTTGGAATGTAAAATTGTATCCTTTCTTATGACATTTATTTCATATTTTTAGCACTTCCATGTATTTAGGACATTTCAAATTAAGCTAGGCAGGTCTAAATATTTTGTCCAGTGCAGATGTAAATTTTTGGTACCAATTTGGTGGGTAATTAAACACATTATTGCAGAAATTGTTCATCTTTCTTTTGTTTAGACAGAAAGCAGCTACTGTAATACATCTGAGCAGGATTTTATTCCACCTAAAGTGGGCCAGGTAAAATGTCTTTCTCTCTAGACATCAGTATGGCTGAAAGAACATGCTAACGTTTATTGTTGTAATTAAGACCTCATCAATTAAACTTTTTACTATTTGACCTTTAAGGCTTAATATTGTAAAAATTAAGACATTTTAAGACTTTAAAAACTGCAAGAAAACAGACATGCTTCAGCAAATTAATTCATAAAGTTTAATAATCATTGAAAAATGATTCACTGACTATATGTGATGCCTGGAATTCGGGCTGCTGTCCTTGACAAGATCGTCAATAAAATTGTCGATCTTGAGGTTTCTTAAAAACTTTGCATTGTGTGCCATAATCCTCACAGATATTGTGTGTCTGTGATCTTTCCTGTCAAGGAAAAAGCCGGCGACACAACCTATAAAGTTGATCCTGATTGGTCCTCTTCTGTGCATTCGAAGTGCTGATTGGCTCACGCAGATAGAACCTTATAGAGCCAAGTCAGAGTTCGACTTTGTAGATAGAACCTTTTTGTTTTTCAATAAAAAGTCCCAAAATGTACACAACTTTAAAAAAAACATCACATAATGTAAATAAGTTGTCACAGAATAAGAATATGTGAATAACTCAATTTTGACAAAAACGTCAGATAGAACCTTATAATTCCAAGGGGACGAAATGTAAAGAGTTTTATCTCTAAAAACAGATAAGCTTATAACGCTAGTATATGGGGCATAGAATAAGTAAAATTAAATCGCTAGTTAATACCACTAACAAGGCTCAAAATAGCCTCACACTAACACGGTAGCATAATGAGGGTCCCTACATGCAAACCGAAGCATTGAGAACATTGTAAGTGGTACAAACAGTTTAATAAGAAGATACTTTATAAAGACAATACATTACGCGTATACAGACAGGAGCTATCTTGGAAAACCGCGTCGATAAGTCGAGCCACGGTTGAATAATCCGTCATCTCTTTAGTGTGTATCCTTTGGAAGCACTAGTCATTTTTCACCGGAGTTGTCCTTTAAGAAAATGAGATTTAAACAATAAGACTTTTCTGTTGATGAATGTATCCAAACAGTTGCTCACCTGTCTAATAAAACACAATATATTAAAACGTCTTTGGTGTTTCCATGGTTTCTACAAAATAAAACTGCGAAACGTGGGTAACATGGGTATGATATCATTGATAGGCGATGCATGGGCACGGTCCGTGTCCTGGTTAAAATTGCTTATTTATCTGGATTTAAACATTCTTCCAAACATTTGGAATAATGAAAGTACACAAGTCAGAAAAATATGTAACATTGTTGTAGTAGTTTTTGGATATTTTAATTGAAAACCCTTACATGTTGTGCCTTTAACGGAAATTGTAACGTTTGAAGCGAATGTCATAACAACCCTGTCTAATAAACCAGCATAGAGACAGAGCGTATTTAGGCCACGCCCACACCGGGGGGAAAACAATCCAACGCTCTCCATTGACTTTGCATTGCGGGAGGCTGCCTCATTGTCATTTCGGACTTATAACAAAAAACAGAACAATGTCTAAAAGCTGATATGTGACAAGGTGTACAGCAAACAAGCTAAAAAACACAGAAATAAGTTTTTATAAGCTGTCGACCCAAAAAAACGAGCGTTTAAGAAGATAAAAGTGGATACAGGCAATACGAAGTGAAGCTTCAGCAGGAAGAATGGGTACATTTTGGGATCCTGACACTCAGTATGCCTCAATATGTCTATGTGTGCAGTAAATATTTTGTCACTGTTAAGTCAAATATCCAAATGTCTGTTTTATATATTATATTTCCTGTCGCTGATTACGTTCCCCTCTATTCGCCATAGTTCTCAGTGTAATATGACCCGTCGCGCGCTGTCTCAATGGCCTGAATCCACTTTTTTGTCCTTAAACGCTCGTTTTTGGGTCAACATCTTATAAAAACGTCTGGGTTTTTGCTTCTGGGTTTTGTTTAGCTTGTTTGCAGTACATTTTGTCACATATCAGCTTTTATACATTTTTCAGTTTTTTGTTATAAGTCCGAAATGACAAGAAGGCAGCCTCACGCAATGCAAAGTCAATGGAGAGCGTTGGATTGTCCCCCCCCCCGGTGGGCGTGGCCTTCAGATTATGACGCGTGTCGCTCTGTCTCTATATGCTGGTTAGGTATGTTTTGAAGCATGACGGCTGGTTTGAGCTGGTTTGAATTGGTTTAAGCTGGCCATGAGCTGGTTTAAGCTGTCCTTAGCTGGTCATGAGCTGGTTTAAGCTGGTCAAGTGCTGGTCCTGAGAAACTAACTCCAGCTCAGGACAAGCTTAAACCAGCTCATGACCAACTAAGGACCAGCATAAACCAGTTCAAACCAGCTGCCAAAGCCTTCAAAACATACCTAACCAGCATATGCTGCTTTTTTAAACAGGGAAATGTCAGTAGAACGGGGAGATTTTCAAACGAGCGGTTCATTGATAAATCCGTAAGACCTTACCTTCATGCTGTGGAAATACAAACCGGAAGGCAGAACACAATGAGTGCAGCGCTGAAAAGGTGTGGGGCTACGCAAGATCTATATGTTTTTTGTTGAATGGAGAAGAACAGAATGAACATATTTTGTGTTCCATGGAAGAAAGAAAGTCATACGGGTTTATAATGACATCAGGGAGAGTAAATCATAACAGAATTTTCTATTTTGGCTGAATTATTCTTGATATTTGTCATATCAACTGACAATTTCACAATCTTTTGTGGCATGCAATATCATACAAGAAAAGAAACCAAATTAGTGATTGATTTATTTGAACGCACTGTTCATAAAAGGCTTGCTACTTTAGTAGGATGGTGATTTTATAGTGATTGACTACATTTTCCCGTGCCATCAGTATGAGGATTTAATAGGGTTTTTTATGGGCTCATTTGTAAGCCGTTATACCTGTGATTTCACCCACTGGTGAAGACTGCAGTGCAGAAATTGTTGCTCTGAAAGTGGTACGTCGGATTTTCTTGAGAGTCAGAAAATGACAGCTTTATCCAGAGAGTCTTCTTCTCATCCCGTCTGTGGGCCCTGCTGGCAAAAGAAGGCCAGCTTCACACACACGAGTGAAAAATGACACAGCTAGAGCCATCAACACTCGCTGCTGTGTGTGAAGCCGCACCAGGTTGTTTTTAATTCAGCATTTCCTCCTGCACACCATGTGAGGTTTATACCTTCCTAATCCTACAGTTACTTCACATTGTCAATGTGAGTCGACATCGAGTTTCACATAGAGCTTTATAGGTCAGACGTGTCTAAAATGCGCATGGCTTGATTTGTATTATTTGTGGATGGCAGTTATGTGTTGTTACTGATGTGATTATGTGTGGGTGAACACTGATCTGAGCACACTGAAGTGTTGTTTTTGAGCAAACTAGGTCTGCATTGACACTAAAGAAATGCAAGGTCTTTGGAGGTTATTTTGGAGGTGCAGTCAAATGCAAATCGAGCGGAGGTTTTGCCTTATTCAGACACACTAAGAAGCTTTTGCTGTTTTGCTGTTTACATAAATGTTTCAATGACTTTTGTTCATAATTTTTTTCAATAACATCATAATCTAGTTTTCTTTGGTTATTATTATTATATTCTGTTCATAGATGTATAGGTATTTTATTAACTTGTTTTGGGACTTACTTTTATAAGTGTCTTTAACTACTATGTACCTACATTTAAATGAATAAATTGATACAATGCATTTATTGTGTACATGCATGTTATTACATTGTACTTAATATTTAAACATTTGCAGGCATGTAATTACATCTGCATGACATCTATAATTAAACTGTTAAACCTAACCATACCACCAAAACTGTCCTAATCTTACCCATATACCACCTCAATAACAGAAAAAGTGTACAATATGAACACAATAAGTACATTGGAGCTAAAAAGTATTAGTATTATGTAAGTGCATAGTAGTTCAATACACCTTATATAAAGTGAGACCATATTTTACTTGAATAACACCGATTATCTCTTCATCACGCCACTGTTAGCGGGTGGGATATATTAGGCAGCAAGTGAACATTTTGTCCTCAAAGTTGATGTGTTAGAAGCAGGAAAAATGGGAAAGCGTAAGGATTTTGAGGAGTTTAGCAAGGGCCGAAAATGTTATGGCTAGACGACTGGGTCAGAGCATCTCCAAAACTGCAGCTCTTGTGGGGTGTTCCCGGTCTGCAGTGGACGGTATCTATCAAAAGTGGTCCAAGGAAGGAACAGTGGTGAATAACTGGTGGTCGTTGATGCACATTGGGAGCAAAGGCTGTCCCGTGTATTCCGATCAGACAGACAGCTACTGTTACTGTAGCTCTACTGTAACTGTACTGTAAGAGCTACTGTAGCTCAAATTGCTCAAGAAGTTAATGCTGGTTCTGATAGAAAGGTGTCAGAATACACAGTGCATCGCAGTTTGTTGCGTATCATGGGGATGCATAGCCGCAGACCAGCCAGGGTGCCCATGCTGGTCCACCCTGTCCACCTCCGAAAGCGCCAACAGTGGGCACATGAGCATCAGAACTGGACCACTGAGCAATGGGAGAAGGTGGCACACCCTCAGTGGTCTAGTGGAGTCCATGCCTCGATGGGTCAGGGCTGTTTTGGAAGCAAAAGGGGGACCAAGACAATGTTATGCCTGATCGATGTATATGCCCTATTTTCATGCAGTATGCCTAATTGTTAATATGACATGACATTTACAATTTTGCTAATGCTTAAACACCAGGCATATGATTTAGATTATGCATGGAATAAATACAGCACCAAAAACTGTAGTATAAGTGTTAGCTATAATACCACGTAACAAATGATGTTTGTCCCAATGCCAAAAAAGAACAAAGGAAAGCATTTTCTTTTCCCTTTTCAAAGTTGATAGGTCTAACAGTGCTTGATTATATTGTATAATTAGTTGCACTTTATTATGTATATTTAGCATTGCTTTTTCCTGCTGTCCTTCATCAGAATAGACCTGTGATCCATTATTTTGGGGTGGCAACCACCAATTGAGAATAAGTGAATTAGATAAAATTACATAAATGTTCCAATTATGTATAATTATGTTCAATTTGTGTACCTATTAAATTCCCTGTGAACACCTGCACACAATTCCTTCATTCCTTTTTACAAGCAGCACGTTACAGTTGGGAAATGCTAATCACTGCTTTTAAAAATGTTTTTTTGGGGGGTTTTATCAAAACAGAAAGATGAAAACCTAAATCGAAAGCCCACCAAATCAATCAAATGCTGGTAAAACATTGAAATTTTGGCTTTGACTGGATATTTCATGTTTTCATCTTTCTGTTTTGTTAAAATCCCCCAAAAAAACATTGTGTAAATTGATAATTAACTATGTCAATTTACATAATCTTATGCTGCATTTCATTTGACTCAGATTTGTAATATTCCTACTTATACCCACTTTCAGAAGACATTGGAACAAAAGCTAGCATTGCCATTTTGTTTATCAGGTATAAAATTAGCAAACAAGATAATTTACCTTGCAAATGTCTGCTGAGCCAAGTTATAATGTCATTTAAATGCAGTAACTTTGACTTCAATTAATGTGTGTTATTTGCTTAAACAGTTTATCATTAACTAAACCACAGTGTTGTGTGACTTCTAACACCCATTTCTCTGTGAAACCTGAGATTTCCACAGTTTCTAATTTGGAAGTCTAACATCAAGTGCTGTTTCTTTGTTGTCATTTTGTCAATATGAAGCTGTAAATTCTGGATGTCTGAGTTTAATATAATGCAGCATTAACCCTTTACAGTGTATAATTTTGCGTAGATAATGACAGGACTTGCACTTAAATTTGCACCGTTTCCACTTAGTTTACACCAAATATGAAGAAAATATAATTGATTATTCACAATGTCATTTTTTTTTGTGTGTGTGCTGTAAATAGTCTAGCATTACATCCCTTCTAAACGCTTTTCATGTTTCACAATGAATGACAAAACCCAACAATAACAATTTTGATGCGTTTTCAGGCCTGCCTATACCGGGCATCAGCTAGAGATGACATGCTGTGGGTATTAGCAGACGTCCAACTAGATGTCATTGACATAATGGAATTTAGATAGCGGATTTGCTATGCTATAAATCAACTTCAATCCGCCCCATATTCAAACAGAGCATTGAGGAAAAATACACAAGTTTGGCGTCAACAATAGCCGAGCACAAAGACCAACACTAGACGCTGCCAATCACATGTTTGCATATTGGCATTTGAATGTATTCGTTTAAAGTTGTGTTTATTCAAAGGACGTTAAACATAGGAAAAGGATGTTTATTGGTGAAAGTCAATAGCAATCTCAATAGCCATCTTTGCGGTCTGTTTCTGTTTTAAAATGCATTCTTGGAAAAGCAAGTTTATGTTTTCTCATTGGTTTTTTGTTTGATAGATTTTGTCCCCCGCCTGTTCTTAATAATATTTCACAGATTAAGGAATTTAGTGATTCTGGCTCACATTCCAACTTGTCAATAACTGTTCTGATCAATTTTGTGAGTGAGTTTTTAGATTGATTTAAACTGAGCTTTCCATTTCAAGTCTTTGATTCACCAAAAATAAAGAGATTTATAAGATTTATTCATTCATGTGTTAGTTTTTTTTATAATAACCTATGATAAATGTATTTATTATCTAATTCTGGGTTCAGATTACACAATTTTGACACAATCTGTTTGACGTGGGGATTCGTAAACGATAATTTGTCGGGACGCTCTCGTTTAATGTGTCATAGTGGACGACAACAGACTGTGACGCTTCACATCGTCCTGACAGAAAGACTAGCGTGCTTCATTTTTTTTGGTCCTCCATCAATAGGAGCACAGAAGCTCTTCCATACACAGCTTTCAAACATGACTAAACGAAAGAGAGACGATACTATTGGTGCTGCTAGGTGGAATTATGCAATGGAGAGAAGGTTTCTGAAGCTACAGTATAGCAATAATACTCCTGCCTTTATGATGTTTCCTCAAGTGACTACCATGACAGAGTGAAAAAAGATGGCGAACGATAGTGGAGGGGCATTAGAAACTCTGAGAGTACTGGAATTAGCATTAAGCTAACGCGCCGCTTCAGTAGCCAATATTTGTTTACACTCTTGTTTCCAAAAGTCAGTTGCTAGTTCTGCCTTCTTGATGACATCACGCATGTCGTTAAAGACGGCTAGTGATGATTGGTCAGGAAGCAATGTGTAGTCTGACATGTTTCTTTTCCACAACACAGCAATAAATTAGGAGTCAAAATCGCATAATTTGACACAGTGACATAACATAACAGAGACAAATATTGTGTAGTCTGAATCCGGCATATTTATTGTCTTATTATTGCCTAGTCTTTATCACACACATTTACATTGAATCAATTTTTAAGTTACACATCCACTATGTAATTTATCTTTGTGAAAAAGGGGTACTTGTAGTGTACCTCATCTTAAAAGCATTAAAAAAACTGTAATTTAACATTATTTGTACATTAATATTATACATGCAATTTATTATTAATGATGCAGGAAACTTAAGTATACTTAAAAGATAACACTTCTGTGACAATTCAGTGCAATTTTAAAAAGTGTCAAATTAAAAGTTTTACTTTAAAGTACACTTTTAAACATTGAGTTTAGTGCTTTACAGAAGTACACTTATTTTGATAACATTAGAAGTAATTATGAAATTACAAACCATATAAAGACATACTTAATACCCACATAAGTGTTCAAAATCATTCTAAAGTTCAGCTAATTGCACTTATATATTTAAACTATAGTATAATTAAGTTTCTGAATGCATTACATGTAGTTTGCACTTTGTACTGTAATAAGGCTCTTTTTAAAGTATGGGTTACACTTTAGTTTAAGGTGCCATTGTTACAGTGTCATTATATATTTAAGTACTGAGTAATATTAATTAACAACAACACTTACTATAAGGTTAGATTAGGGTTTGGTTGAGGGTTAGTTGCATGTAATTATGCGTTGTTTACTGTTATTATTATGTATTAAGTACATGTAACATATGTAACAAGGACACTGTAAAATAAAGTGTTACCATAAAGTGTTACCAAAGTATGCTAAAGTGTACTTCTTTTTCACAGGAGTAGTTTTGTTGTGTTATGAAAAGAATAATTGAGTGCATACAATTAAGCAACAGACAACATTTAGCTCAATTTGCCCTTATATGCATGTCAAACACTCAACTTCCTGTTCTAATTAGCATCAAATCTATTTGTCAGGGCATTTATCAAACGCTTTCATCGTAATCTTCTCCAACCAATTAGCTTTCGTTAACCTACTCTGCCTTGCATCTTATAGTGAGCATCATGGTTTCAATTATAGGACGTCTGCTATCAAAGAAAAAAAAATCCTCTGGTAAATATAAAGCCTTATCAACACTTCTTGTCTCAAAATGTCTATCTTTTAAAGGCACTCAAACGGAGATCCTTGCCGACTCGTTAATTGCCAGGCGCACCACTGTTTGCTGCATATTAATTACCCATTAGCCTTTTGCGCAAAGCATTTCGACTTTGGATAGACTCCCTGCCACTGTGAGCAGTGATCATCCCTGCATCATCAATGAGACGCTGCAGTCAAGCATGCTGAAATCAAATCGCATTTGAGACGCGGCAAGGCCAAAGTGCACTGGAGTGATTTAGAAATTTCATGGCCTCCGTTTTGCTTGGACGGGTTGTGAGATAATATTTAGCATCTGTCATTGTTTGGTGGGTGGTTGTTTGGGTTAGATGTGGTGCAATGTTGTAGAATTCTGGGTAATGTGAATGTTGTGAGGTGGTTAGCAGCTGTATAGGAATGATGTAATGAAGTGGATCTCAGTCAGCTTGATCTGGTATTTTTTTCTGTACACATTGAGGGTTATATATCAATTTTTTTTTAAAGTATGCACTGAGGAATAATGCTCAATAAGAGGAATGTGCATTACAAAAAGTGTAGCTCCACCAACAACAATCTCATTGGTTATAAATTCCACATAACTGTTTATTTAACATTAAATGTTATTATTCGCTGTGATTGTGTCATATTCCAGCCTAATCTCACAGGAAAATTTTACTGTTTTACAAGGTGAAGTTTTCATATGAATTTGTATGAAAATGTATGATTTTCAGAAAAAAAATGTAAGCTGGGCGTAAGCAGATTGTACAAAAAAAGGTGGAGTTTTCATATGAATTTGTATGAAAATGTATGATTGTCTGGGGAAAAAAAGTAAGCTGGGCATGAGACTTTGGGCCTTATCATACACCCGGCGCAATGCGACGCCAGGCACGACACAAGTGTTTTAGCTAGATCAGCCCGACGCAATTCTCATTTTCACGTCCTGGCTGCACCACGTTGTTTAATAGCAAATGCATTTGCACCCATTTGTGCGCTCATGTGCATGCTGGTCTGAAAACAAGATGTGTTCAGGAGCAGTGTTGGCACATTGCTATTTTGAGGCAACTGGAATAAACTGCGCCATTGACCAACTGAAACCACCTGGCCTAAAGTTTTTTGTGTTATTTAAAGAGTGTGTTAGTAATATGCACCTATAGGCGGGTGCACAACGCGCAGACACTTTGCTTTTTACACACACAGGGACACGCAGCATCACAAACATTTTTAAATATTAAAAATAAAAGGATTCCTCTCTGGAGAAGTGTTCAGCCTTTCCGCTCGCAAATTCGACCATGTAAATAGCATCCCGCCATGTCGCAAGCGCAACTGGCTTTTAAAGGGAATGGGAGATGAGACTCTGATTGGTTTATTGCACGTTACACCCAAAACACACCCTTTACTCATTAAAAGAATTGGGACAGCCCTTTTAGACTATGCGTCAACGCGACGACCATTTTTCCCATCGTTACACTAGCAAAAGTTGATTCGGACATGTACACCTGCGCCGTGTGCTTTAGATCAAGCGCGTTTAGATCATTAAAATAGGGCCCTTTGGGGCTTTTCACACTGCGCTTAACCCCGGGTTGTCGTCATTCTAAATACCGCTTTTAACAATGGGTAAAGGCATTTCACACTTGTAATTTAGATACAGGGTTAGCACCAACTTTTAACCCAGGGTTATGAACAGCTTTTGTACTGTTACCCCCACATTGCGGTACCAACTTTGTACAGTGTGAAATGGAGCTGTGTTAGAATGTTACATCTAGACGCTTAGCAAAAGAGAAACAATCACATACTCGTGTAAGTGTACTTTGGATATTCACGGAAACACTGCACATTGTATATAAACAGTAAATTCAGCATTTGAGAAGAACATTGTCAAATGCTGACTGAAAACGTGACAATTTGAATGAAGAAAATACTTCTTTCTTAACTTTATAGTTCAAAATGTCCATAAAGTTTAACCTCGATAGTACAGTCGGCAATACGAGGATGCACAATGCTAGAGCTTTTATGTAAACAGGTTGTGAGCTGCGTTTATCCAATCAATGACACTGGCACCGCAACTGTGCAAATAAGAACGTTAACCCAAGGTTTACGAATGTACAATGTGAAACGTCAGCTTATGAATACCCAGGATTAATTGTTAACCCCAGGTAAATTATGAGCAGTGTGAAACATGAAGCAAGATAACCCAGGATTCTGTTTACCTGGGGTTTAGAATGACCCAGGGTTAACTATTTCAAGTTTGAAAAGCCCTTTTATGAACTCATATGAAATATCCACCAATTCGTAAAACAGTTATGACTGCCATGAGAGTGAGTTGCATATTCTGTGTTCATGCAAATTACTTGGTTAAAACAGTCAGCCCAAGGTCAGCCCAGTGAAGGAATGACAACAATGAAGCCATTTTTCTAGTTTCAAAGGTAAAACACAGATTTGCTGTGACATCTTTCACTCTCTTGTGTTGGAGAGACACGGAGGTGATGATTGAGTTACCACCCAGCTGAAGAGCGATAAGAGCGTGTGTGTGTGTGCGTGTGTGTGTGTGTCAGAATTGAAAGAGCCTGGTGACAGTGATGAATCGAGCTTGTGAGCAGGTTTCACAAAAGACTGAGCCATTGAGAGGTGATAAACAGGGCGGCTGACTTTCAGAGGTGTGTGTGTGCGTGCGTGTGTGTGTGTGTGTGTGTGTGTGTGTGTAAGTGTGAGTGTGAGTGTATGTGTATATTATTTATGAGGGCATACATTTGCATAATGACATCATTATTACACTGGTATTACAATGTAATTGTGGTTTATGAGGACATTTCCTGAGTCATCGTAATTAAAATGGCTTAACAAACATACTAAACAATGTTTTATTAAAAATGTAAAAATACAGAAAGTTTTCTGTGATGGTAGGTTTAAGAGTTGGGTTAGTTTAGGGGAATATAATATACAGTTTGTAAAGTATATAAAATATTAAAGGGATAGTTCACCCAAAAATGAAAATTAGCCCATGATTTACTCTCCCTCAAGTCATCCGAGGTGTATATGACATTCTTCTTTCAGACGAATAAAATCTGAGTTATATTAAAAATGTTCTGGCTAATTCAAGCATTAATAATAGCAGTAATAGTTGCTCTGTTTTTGAAGTCCATAAAAACTGCATCTGGAGTTTTTCGATGCGAATCGATGCGTTTGTGTAAGAAAAATATCCATATTTATCCAATTTCCATATATCCATCAGCCGTCCCCGCACCATCACTTCCGGCGAATAAGGTCAAAATACATGCAAAATACCGGCGCGATCATAGATATATACATAGATTCCTCATTAGTGCCTGCATGGACCGGTCGAATGAGGCATCTACGTATATATATCTTTGATCGCGTTAGTATTTTGACCTTATTCGCCGGAAGTTATGGCGCTGGGAATACTAGATGACATTCGTCTGATAAGAGGTAAAAAAAGAACATAAATACTGTTCGGTTTCTCGCAGAAACCGATCGTTTCGTGTCTTAAGACATCAATGTGTTGCCACGAGCCGCATGGTTTAAAAAGGATTTGTATGTCTATGTGTTTTTACTCTCATTGCTCTCATACTCTAAAATATCCCCATTGACATGCATTATACGACTATCACGCTGCAACGGTTGGAGTTTAAAATCTTCATTTGTGTTCTACTGAAGAAACAAAGACACCTACATCTTGGATGCCCTGGGGGTAAGCAGATAAACATACACATTTTGTTTATGGGTGAACTATCCCATTAATACCATTATGGAGTGTCCTCAATATGATAGGTTCACCAACGTATGTGTTTTCACAGGTGCTTGTTGGCTAAAAATGTGTGCTAAGAATCAATTCTCAAAGATATTTGGGTCATATCAGAAGATCTCATCATTCATCAACATTAATAGTAAATTAAATTATTATTCTGCTTATCTTAATAGAAAACTGTGTGAAAACTGATGCCTAGTTATGACCCAGTTTCATTCTTTTAATTCTGATGTTAAATCATCAACCTTATAATCTTTCTATTATCCTGAGTAACGTCTAGGGATGTTTTCATTTCTGCTTTGTTATTCTTTCACTATTGTTAACAGGCTCATAAATGCTCAAAACAAATCAATAAAGTCATGGTGTGATAAAAATATGATTATATGTTCAGTTTACAAATCAATACAAAGACATCAAAATGCTTTTAGTGCTAGACGTCTATGCTAAATCAATAAGTAGAATGGAATCAGCAAAAAAAAAAAAAAGCCTGTGTGATGGAAGATTTTAATATTGTATTTCCTGGTCTAATGTTGCATGACAAGAGAACAAGATTCTGTCTAGGTAAATCAGTCAGTGACTGAAAAGCAAGGTTTGCAAAGGGAAAAAGGTCTTTGGGAAATAAATAAATACATAAAATAACACTACCAAATCCTTCCTTATGGTGCTGTTGGATTATTGCTTGAAGCACTTTTGTAAACAGAATACATTTTTTTTTCTAATCTTCAAGGAAGCATCTGCACGCCTCATGAAACAATTTCATGAAATATTTTTAAATATCAGTTCTGTGCTGGTTCGAGCCCAGCATGTCAGAACAGATATATTCTTGTCTTGTGACTTCATTATGTAGATAAACTGTTGAATAATCTTGTCGCCTAAGCTGTTCATTTAATAAAGACATGTGTGGCCGTTGGACGAGAGTGTAATGCAATCAAAGGTTCCTACAAGCTCCATTAGTGCAGCCCAGCACCAATCCTTTATTTAATCAAAGCTTGTTTCGTTTCCATTAACACAGGCTTTTATATCATAATGCTGCATGACATTTGTGGGGATTATGCAGCGTGGAGTTGAGTGAAGTGTGGAAAAATGCATTTTACCATGTTGTGATCTATATCTGTCAACTTGCCATCTCTTCTAAATGGATCACGGTCAGATGACGAAATGTTTAAATGAAGTAGCTGAATCGACAGGCTGAATGTAATTCCTTAGCATCAATACGCCAGTCTTCAGTGTCACATGATCCTTCAGAAATCATTCTAATATGCTGATTTGCTTACCTACCAAAGACTGCGGTCTTTAGCATCCTTGTTTGCGTGCCCACCGCCAACTCCAGAGATACCGGTTCGCATCCCACTTGGAGCAGATTGAGTAGGACCGGTTACACCAGCAGGATGCAAGTTAAAGGGATAGTTCACCCAAAAATGAAAACTAGCCCATTATTTACTCACCCTCAAGTCATCCTAGGTGTATATGACATTCTTCTTTCAGACAAATACAATCAGAGTAATATAAAAAATGTCCATGCTCTTCCAAGCTTTATAATGGCAGTGAATGGCTGTTTCTGTTTTGAAGTCCATACAAGTGCATCTATCCATCATAAAAGTGCTTGTAGGACGCAGGCGTAGTGTAGCGCAGAGGATAGAGCAAAACAAAACTTGGTTTCTTGCGAGAGCTAGCATATTCTCACCGGAGCGTCCTACGCTGGAACGCCAGTCTCTCGTGAACGCACATACGACTAGCCGAAGTGAGAGATTACAGTTTGTAAAGTTCTAAATATGGATATTTTTCTCACACAAATGCATCACTTCGCTTCAGAAGACCTTTATTGACCCCCGTGCAGTGTGGAGCACTTTTATGATGGATAGATGCAGCCAGGACATTTTTTCATATAACTGATTGTATTCATCTGAAAGAAGAATGTCATATACACTTAGGATGACTTGAGGGTGAGTAAATCATGGGCTAATTTTCATTTTTGGGTGAAGTATCCCTTTAACCCGTAAATGCAGGACTGTTTTGCCAAACATTCTTACATATTCAGGTCTTTAGCGACCCGGATCTATATCTAACATGGGTAGATCTATACCTGTCGCGATAATATATAAAACTCCCGATATTTGAGTAACAATTACAGAAGAATAAAATAAAACACATTTCGTTACCTTTTGGAGCTTGGAAGGGTTCAGTTTGAGCAGATGTTTTATACCATCATCACTGTCCTCGTCAGAGCTCATTTCCCAGTACATTCTGCATCTGGATCATATTCGCGATCTCACGCATATCCTCAAAACTCATTATATATATATATATATATATATATATATATATATATATATATATATATATATATATATATATATATATATATATATATATATATATATATATATATATATATATATATATATATATATATATATATATATATATATATATATATATATATATATATATATATATAGTTTCGTTTTCTGTCTGAGGTAAATATGAGTGAAACGTCACTTCATCATTGTGTATCAGACATTGGAAACAGGTGATTTGCACTAATTTCGTCATTATAGATTTATTTATTATTGTGCAGATAAAAAATGCGTACAATCTAACACGCCTCGGGTCGTTAGCGACCCCACACAATTTTGACAAAAAACTAGCGGAAAAACAGGCATTCAATTATAATTTTTTTGTTTTTTTTCTTGTTATATTGTTTAAAATGGATTGATTGAGGAATACTAAGAAGGTTGATGTCTAACTTTAAAAAATGAATGAGGAGGAGGGGAGTGAATGATGTCTCGGGTCGCTAAAGACCCGATTTATGCATCTAACGGTTAATAGTAATTGCAAAGTCACTAAGAACTGTTTGTAATTTAGGCCGTGTGTCCACCAAAGCGTTTTTTTTTCATGCGGCTGGCGTATTTTTCCAATTGTTTTCAATGGGAGTGCTTGTGTTTTTAAAATGGCATGAGCGTAGCAATGCACTTAGCATCTATTTCACACTCAAGCGCTGAGCGTTTGTCGTTTTTTACCGGTCACCCGAAGAAGGTTGAAGAACTCAACTCATCACTGTCATTTTTTTACCCAGCCGTTCAATCACAGTGGAGGAGGGGTGGGACAAATACAACACCGACCAACTGCCACATTCTGCTTGTACAACGTCAACAGATGACAACAACAAGCATAATAGCGTAACAAAATAATTTAAAACAAGAGCTAGAGCAAATACTTTACATTGTATCTGCATTTTTATATAGAAAACATACAGAAACCAACTATCTGTGAAATGAGACACTAGTAACACTTCCGCGGATAATCTGTATCATAGCAAGCGAAGTGTCCCAACTGAAAAAAAAAAGAAGAACGCTCTGCTGCCAAAATGCTCCCAAGCGCTCACAGCTAGGCGTTTTCAGCAGAGTGCCTAGCGTTTTCAGCTGGGCTTTGGTGGACACGTAGTCAGTTCTAGTTAGCACAGCTCTAAAAGAACTATAGGGAAATAAGATGTGATTTTAAAGAGATAGGTCTCCTAAAAATTAAAGTTTGCTCACTCATTTCATTCCAAACCTGTGTCATATTTTTTTTTCTCTGTGGAACACAATTTTTCACCATACTAACCTAAAACAAGTAATCCGTTTAGCTCATGCAAGGGTAGTCTCGTCTAAATGCTGTCAATGGGGCAAAGATGATCTATTTACGGCCTCAGACAGGCGGCTACAGTTGAGCAAATCTTGTCTGGAGGCCATTGAATTGGCACTAAAACGATGGATATGCAAGTCATCCAGAAGAAAAAAAGTGTTGAGACCATTTTACAGAGATCAGGTGATTTGGCAACAGATGAATCGGAATTGATCAATGATAAACAGGGACAATTTGGCTACAGAATATCATACCATCCCAAAATACAAATTACTTTATATCTTTTATATCTTTCCTTTTTGACAAGACATTGACTGTACCTGTATATTTTTAGTCATTTCAGCAAAAAATACTTGCACAGCAGTTACAGGTTATCAATATAAAGGGTCAATAAATATAAATGTGATTAACTGTGAACATTATAAAATATAAAAAAATTTATGTGTTTTTATTCGTGATTAATCACACAAAAAAAATTTTACATTTTTTTTTTATCGATTGACAGCACTAATTTGTCATTCTAGTGGCCTTAAATAGTGGTTGGCAGATTTTTATAGGACACATTTATTGAAAAACATTTTTATGATTTACTGTAGACTTACTTTGCCCATCTTGAATGACTCAAGTATTAATTTAGACAATCATAAAATAGCTTATTTAAATATAAGTTTTGGTTACAATTTAGTATGGGGAAAACATATTCACTATTAACTACGACGTTTGCCTCAGTAAGCTCCTAATTTACGGCTTATTAATAGTTAGTAAGGTAGTCTTTATATAATTTAAGTTTTGGTATTGGGTAGGATTTAGCGGTGTAGAATATGGTCATGCAGAATAAAGCATTAATATGTGCTTTATAAGTACTAATAAACAGACAATATGCAAGCTAATAAGCAACTAGTTAAAAGTGAGAATTGTTCCCCATACCGAAGTTTTAAAATAAATCTAATTTGCAACTTATTTACTTCAGTAATCTGTCACATTTTCAAAACAAAGAAGTCATGATTTTATACCTTCGAAGCGGATTGGCTTGTGATGGAATGCGTATTAAAAAAGAAAATTTTGGCTCCATTTTGATTTCATATTGAAATTTAAGAAAATCTCACAAACTGTTTTTGGTGCATATACGCCTTAAGTGGACTTCAGGGAAAAGCATAAAATACTATAGAAGTGTTGAAAATGGCCCATTAATAGTAGTTAAAAGCTGAAGGATATATATCATATTATTGTACATTAGCTTGTTCTCGCTGTGGCTTAGAGTTGGGTTGAATTCACAGCGCACCTCTGCTGTCTGCCTCTTAATGCACACCAGGGAGGCTTTAATTAATGTCTTTGTGTGCACTTTGGACTGCCGAGGCCATTGATAATCTATCTCTCTCTCTCCATGGCAATACATTATCTAAATGCATTTTGCGCTGACAGGGTGTCTGCTGTGCATAAGCACCTGTCCTGAATCGAGAAGCATTTAAGTAGTTGCAAAACCCAGGTATACTGATTCCATTTGTCCCACTTGTCGGTGTGATATTGTAAATTGTGGTTTAATGCTTTCTGAGCATGTTTCTGTGAAAAGTGTGGAGTTTCATAAGTGAATGTTTGAAGATTTATACTAGGGCTGTCAACGTTTCATTTGATTAATTCCAGATCCTTAACACGTTAAAATAATGTTATTAAGTGATCAAGTGATAACTTATTAAGTGTGTTCAAAGCATCAGCTCTCTATTGAAATAAGTACCTGCTCTTCTAATTGAAGTTGTTGAATGTTTGACTTTAATGACAAAATTTTCTCATCAGCCCTGAACAAGCTGTACAAAGGCGCTGATCGATCACATTAGTAATGTAATCACCTCTGTTTTGTGCTTGATATCTCTACAGTCTGTAAGCCGGGCTTTTACCGATCAGCTCTTCAGACCAAAAGCTGCAGTAAATGTCCTCCCAGAAGTTTCACCAAGGTGGAGGCTTCCACATCCTGTCAGTGTGAGCAGGGATACTACAGAACCGAATCGGACCCCACCAATATGGCCTGCACAAGTAAGTTCCACTTCCGTTATGTGTGCCTTTGTGCAATTTTTTGTGTTTGTAATTTAGTCATGACACTATATCATCTGGCAGAGCCCCCTTCCGCCCCACGAAACGCCATCTCCAACGTGAACGAGACCAGCGTCTTCTTGGAGTGGACCGCCCCAGAAGAGACAGGTGGCCGGAAAGATGTTAGATACAATATCCTGTGCAGTAAGATCAGCACAGATTCAGGCCACTACGAGCCGTGTGGAAGCCATGTGCGATACCTCCCCCAGCGGACGGGTCTGAGAAACACCTCTGTCATGGTTGTGGATCTCCTGGCTCACACCAACTACACCTTTGAGGTGGAGGCTGTGAATGGGGTGTCAGAACTAACTGCCCCTTTGCGCCAGTATGTCTCGCTCAATGTCACCACCAACCAAGCGGGTGAGTAGATTCGTCCCTCTGGAATTGTTCTCATTACATGTTAACATGACAATACTGTCTGCAAGAGCTTAAAACAGCATTTGCAATTCATTTAACTTGTGATATGTGACATATAAGAGTAAAACAAAATATTCAGCTGGAAACAGTGTAGAGAATGGATTTATTTGATCCTCAATCGCAAAACATCTAATGTTGGCAAAGTGGACAAAGGGCAACTGAGGGCTATATACACTGAGAAGTCAAGTCAAGTCACCTTTATTTATATAGCTTTTTTTACAATGCTGATTGTTTCAAAGCAGCTTCACAGTGTTAGACAGGAAAATAATGCAACAGAATTTGATTTGACTCTACAAACGTTCTGGAGAAAACGGTGATATTATCCAGCTCATTTCAATTATCATATAGTGACAATGCGGGCAGATCAGTAATTTAGTTGAACATTTATTTGAATATTTAGTTGAACATTTTGTGTCCCAAACTGAGCAAGCCAAGCCAAAGGCGACAGTGGCAAGGAACCAAAACTCCATCAGGTGGCATGAGAAAAATAAACCTTGGGAGAATCCAGGATCAGTCGGGGTGCCAGTTCTCCTCTGGCCATCATGCCATGACGGTGAGGCAATTATTAGATAGGGATATTCGAAAGATCGGAGTCATCATGCCGGAAACGGTTTATTGAGGATGGCGTGTTTATGAGGCAATTATTAGATAGGAATATTCGAAAGATCGGAGTTATCACGCCGGAGACGGTTTATCGAGGATGCCGTGTTGATGAGGAGATTATTAGATAGGAATATTCGAAAGATTGGAGTCATCACGCCGGAGATGGGTTTATTGAGGATGTCATGTCGATGAGGCAGTTATTAGATAGGAATATTCGAAAGATCGGTCATCACGCCGGAGGGGGTATATTGGGATGACATGTCGATAAGGCAATTATTAGATGGGAATATTCAAAAAGATCGGAGTAATCATGCAAGGGATGGGTTTATTGAGGATGCCTTTTCGATGAGGGAATTTCAGGTGGGAGTCTAATTGACACGGTCTCTGCTGACACTTCAGGGATGAGTTGGTCATGTCTGGGCGCAGGTCCACCATCTGATCTGGATACGGCCCGGATCCAGCTGACTGTAGTAAACCTCGGGATAAACAGAGAGACTAACATTAGAGTAGATGCCATTCTTTTTATGATGTAACGAGTACTTCAAGTGTTATGGGAAGTGTTCCTGGTTCCGGCTGACCTAGTTAATGCAGCCTAACAATCATTTAACTGATTTGAATGATAATGAATAATAGAGAAACACTGGGGCTGTGTTTGAAAATCGTCCCCTACCCACTATTCCCTACATTACTCCACTAATATAGTCCACTTGAAGGAGGGAATGAAAATGAGTCAGTGAATTCGGACACTGAGTGCGCAGCTTTTGTATAGTTTGTGCTTGCTGTTTAATAATCATTAAAAATATGGCAAACTGGCAGCTCCATTAGTAATGAAAATATTTATCTTAAACTCTGTCATGGAAACTAGCATTATAAACCTTAATAAACAATTTAATAATCAATCAAAAAGGAATTCATACCATTATGGTATTACGCTGTATCCACATTGGACAAGCGGTTTGGAAAATGGATGGATTGATGATTCAGTTGCGGGGCGGCATCTTCTGGTCAGATCACTTAATTCGGTATAAACCTCACAGTGTATTATGGGTATTCTATCTAGCTGTTGAGCGTATATCAGTTGTACACTCATTATTGCGGTTCATTATGGGATTGAATAAGTGCACTCGATAAAGTATGTTATGGTTTCGGTCACTGCCACATTTGTCTGTCCCCTCAAATGGCCGTATTTTAATGATCTTTTAATGGAAATATTTGGGTAACTTTTAAAAATCTTCATGGAACATGAATGTAGGGAAACAAACAGTTGAGATATTAAACAATATTAAAAATGATTTTTCTTTTCTACAGGGTGATATTATTGGTTAATCTCATTATCCCCACCCACATGACCTTGTTTATATTATTAGAAAAGGGAAATTATTTCAGAGATGGCGAACGTTATTACATTTTAAAGAAAGCAGATATTTTCATTTAGAATAATGTGAACAATAATACCATAATTAAATAGGGTAAATCCTTATAAAGGAAAATTGCATTACTTGTTGCCTTTAACGTGATAAAAAAAAACCCACCCAGAAATTATTTACTGTAAACAGCAGGTATTTTTTTATACTGTTTAACCAGTCAATTTACGGCATTTATATAATTTTCGAGGTTGCCATGTTACTTCTTATTCACATATATAAAAAGAGGGGTAACAAGGGTAGCTGGCACTAAAACCTTTTGAATACAGTGGCACCTCTTCTGACTGCCATTGACTTTTCATTAAGCTAATGATGACCCTAATGGACACTGAAGCCTAATCTGATTTATCTGTAAGCAGGTCTGTAATTGCAAGGGATTGCCCAGAGACAGCGGGGTGGGGACTCCTTTGTGCCCCTAATGAGTGTGTGTGTGTGTGTGTGTGTGTGTGTGTTGTGGAAGTGTTAGTGTTGATAAGGCACTTTTGAAATGAAGGATGTTGCGTGAGCAGAGTGGAGCTTGCAGTGGAATACTGAGCGCTTTGCCTCTGCAGTCTGGATAATCCGCTTGGTCGATGTGTCGAGTAGCGGTCATGTTTTATGTGAACTGGATGGCTGGAGGCTAAGCGAGAGGTTTGGCTGGAGTTCTGAGACCAGACGTGCTCACATAGGTGCTTGACTGTCTGAACGTGAATCACTATTGAACTATTGAAGGGGAATACAGGCTTTCACTGTGTCGACTGACTGAAAATCTTTTCTTTTCGTTTTCCATTATCTTGCTTTTGTCTTCCCTCGTTTGAAGCAGAACTCCATTTGAAGATTTTTTTGTAAGCCAGTATTCAAAGCAAACACATTCTGGGATATTCCTACAATCCAGTACATGTACTATGCCCCTATTACACTTTTCAGATACTACCTTTCATGCAATGTGTAATATAGCTGTTTGTGAATGTAAAAGGTCTGCATAGTTTCAAAGATAAATGTGCAGATATATGAGGGATGTTGCGTGAGCCGAGTGAAGCTTGCAGTGGAATACTCTTCTAAAAAGACATATGGTCTTCATGGCTGCCCGCAACCAAACATTGTAGTTGTAGCTAAGACTGAAAGAGTTTGGTTTGTGTTGTCAACATGTTGAGAAGATGCTGTTTTCTGTGCTGCGAATTTAAATCCATTTTGCTTCCAAAGAATGTGGACTCGCAATAGAATTGATAGAGTAAAAGTGATGCCAATCTTACTGTTAGTATCACTGTGTATCAAGTGATGAGGAAGATCCAGAACATAGATTCAGATATGGTAATAGGCATTTTGTTTCCAATATGCGCTGTGAGCAGAAGACCAATCAAAACAGACTGGGCCATGTGACCAATCAGAGCAGAGTAGACCAATCACAACAGCCTGGGCCATGTGACCAATCATTAGGGTTGGGTACCGAAACCTGGTGCCAATATGGCGCTTTGGCTGACGCCGAGCCAGAGACAGACACGCTCAGCGCTCGTCACATATCACAACTATTCAGTGTTTTCAACCACATCATGTTTATTTTAGGTTTCAGACATGTAAATGCTGGAAAAAGTACTAGCAAAAAATACACACTGATGTGTATGGAAGCGGCAAAAACAATCCTTTCAGACAGTTAAGATAACTTGACTACGTTTTTTATTCACATCAGATACACAGTATTTAGTGACTATGTAGTTTACTCTATTCTTCTCCCAGTTCAGCAGAGGTCACTTACTTTCATGTATTTCGTGAGAAGAAGATACATTTATGTTATGTAAATCCGACAGATCCGATTCTCTGAGGCGCAATTTAACGTGGCGCCGCCCATCATGCAGTATAGATCAATTAACACACATTTACTCACATATATTTGAAAATCTGAATATCAGATAGTTCATGACATAGTTAGCGAGTTTGTGAATATTTTGAATAAAAAAGAAAAAATGAAATAAACCCGATACAGCTGAGCTGTCATACAGCGCTATTGCGGCTGCTTTGTGTCATGTGAGAAGCATGACGCGTCTCCATGGTAACAATAAGGTGATGCGTTCTAAAATATTTAGCCAGAGAATATGGTCATATTTCTGCAAAATAAAGCTGAAGCTTGAAGCTGGTTTGTAGCATACCAAGAATACAGACTACTGCTGTTATTACTGTAACTGTTATTTAGAGTTAAATTAGGCCTATTGTAGTTGGATTAGGTGGCTTTAGTTTTAGTGTGAATTTGCTAAGTAAATTGTGTTTTGTATTTATTTATATTTATAAATTTAAGTATACTTTAGACTTTTAATAAATTGTTCAATTGAAATAATAAAAAAACATTAAATAAAAAGCCATTCTTTAATCTCATCCACCTCATTTTGTGGCTCTTTTTTTAGAAGTATCGCTTCAGGCACCGTTTAGGCACCAGTACCGTTTTAAAAGTATCGGTTTTGCACCGGTATCGAAAAAAAACAAAAACAATACCCAACTCTACCAATCATGCAAACTTAATAAAAAAATGTTATGGAAAAAATCTAAATAAAAATATTATAATTTATAATTATGCTTAATGGACATGAATTGGGGGATTTATTACATTTGATAAAACATTTTTATCAAAATATTTTAAGCAAACCAACTTAAGTCTTAGGAATTTTGTTTTAATTGTCAGTTTATAAGTATTCCCAAGTTTCAATATTACTGTATATACTATAATAATATAATAATAATGTCCTGAATCATTTGTACAAAAATCAATTTTATCCAGACAATTTTCTGGCTATTGAGTAAATAATCAAGTCTGCAACCTTTTTAAATAAATACCTTCTCAGATTACAGCACAACATTTTTTATTTTATCCTTTTTTAAATTTCAGAGACAACAAGGTTCTGGATAACAGGAATTACCCATATATCAAATGAAATGCTCTGCCTATGTAGCGTTGGCCAATCAAAATCGTATTTCCCCTTTTGAATGTTGTGCCAATGAAAGCAATGCTAAACCGTTAGTGACCTATAAATCAATATATGAATACGGCAGGGTACCTCAGGCTTACAGCACTGCAACACAATAACAGGCGCAGGTGTTGCAGGTGCTGTTAGGCATAAAACATTTATTTCCACTTTGCGTAATCCATTATCCTAAACTCTTAGGCCTTTTTTGCAACCTTTACGTACAAAAACTGCATTCTAAATTTGGGAGAAATATTTAACATAATATTTGTGCCTATTTCCGTGCCGATACATCTCTGTCACAAAAGCACAGCAGATGCGGTTACAAGGCGTACAGAAACAGTCTTAGGGTGCTAATTTATTTCACAAGGGCTGTGAGGGTACAGTATTTCCCCCTGAAGAGACGACTTCAACATCTGCTCAGCTCATTAAGTTACTCTCAAATCAACAGAGGAATTATGCTCTTTAAAACACTATTAATTATGACAAGCAAAATGATCATTTCTGCAGCACAGGGCGAGCTGTCATGCATAGTCAACAAGGCTTGTGTGCGGAACTTTAGCTCGCTAACGCGAATCTTTACAAAGCCGTAGATGATATAAATTCTGTTTTTACTTCTGAAGTGGGGAGATTTTTAGAACTGGAAGCAGATTGTACAGGTTGATCAAATGCTCGCTAATTTCCAGCGTTTTTGAACGAGCAGGATTTCAAAACAAACTGAATAGTTTGCAGGTGCAAGTGATTAGCGCGTAGCATTGGCGTGCCTCTCAAGTGCTTTCCCTGATAAATGTCGACAGACGCATGAGTGGAGGCATTTGTGGAGCTCTTTTTTGTTGCCGAATTATTTTGTAAGCTTTGACTATTTTCTCATTGACAGCTGAGTACATGACGTATCGTTCTGAAAAGAGTTGTGACACTAAGCGTTCTCAAAGCCTCTCAGCAAAGCTCTTCTGGCAAGCGGCTGTGAGCACTTGTGCTTCACTAAACTCAGCACATCCGTTTGAGTCTCTGCAGATGGTGACCCGATCGCCATGGTAGCAACGAACTAAAAGTAGCAACACAACTAACTTTTAATTTGTTTGATAGCTAAAATAGTGTAGCTTTCCATTAACATGTTCATTTCAACTAGTAGCGTCACAGTACATTGCGCATACAGGTTTACAGTAAAGCAAGCTAATAATTAGCATTTCATGTACAATATTAGAAATTCATGTTAATGCTCATGAATTGGTTTGTTTGGCCATACCATGTAAAGGCATTGATCAAAAAAAATATTAATCACTTCTGTATAGTTAGCAAGGTTTTGTTTTTAGCCTGTAGCTGCTAACTACGTTGCTTCACTAGCTACAAAGTATCTTCACCAGCTCTGAAGTCATTTTAAATCTACATGCATTAAAAAAAAAAAAATAATGTTATTAAAGAGAGAGTACAAATATATCTCATCCAAACCATGTATTTAACAAATACACTTTGAATAATGATTGTAGAGTTGTCGGGATGCATGCCAGGATGGATTTTGCTGCTAATTACATACACCATTCGCCCATATGTGTGTCATGTCATATCCATACCCAGAGTAAAGTATAGCTTGTCATAATGAACGAGAAAAAAACTGCAAAACTCTTGGAAAAATGGAAGCTTGTTTCCACCATGGACAACAGACAGAGGCAGAGGATGAAGTAAAGTTATAAATGTTTATTTAGACAGAGACACAAACACAGGTTGTGGGTATGGCAGGAAATGATGAGAACTAGCACTTCAGACAGTCACTTAGCTGAGTAAACAGAGTTTGTAGAATGCAGGGAATTGGAGAACACGAGGAACGAGAGACAAGGAAGACGATGAGTTGCAGGTAAGGAGTCCAGGTACATGTAACGAGACCCAGATGTGAAGGGAGTGAGTGTTCTTATAGTGTCCTTGATGATGATGTGGGTGATTAGTATTCGGGTGATTGTGAATGAGTGGGTGGAGCGTGGAGATCTGAGCTTGGCGAAACCTGGAAAATGCTGCCTTCGGAGGACACATTTCAAGGCAGGAAGGCACCAAGGCACGTCCGAATCTAATGTTAGCTTCTCCTGAGATACCTTCATCTGATCGATTTTTGAAGGTAGCATATTTGTATCCTTCGCTGCCTTTGATATCCCACAATCCTGTGTGTTCCATTCTGTGACAGTTGAGCTGGGAAAAAAGATGGCGTCCGAAAGTTGTGTTTGCTGGTCAGTTTGTGTGTAAATGTACGTTTTCTACTTCTTAAGTCATTTCTAGCAAGAAATTACTAATATAGTAATTAAATATTTATTTAGTTCTCCCCAAAGCTCTCTCTATTTTGCTGTAGATTATTAAACGGTTACACTGCCTAAGAAGTCTGTCCGAAATTAGTATCGTGAGGAGCCTTTATGCACAAACACTGCCTTACAAGCCATTGTCTGATAAGGCAGCGAGGCAACGAGTCATAGGTTTTCGGACGCAGCCCTGGTGACGATGCCTTGGTGTTGGTGGGTGTTGTCAATGTCAAAAGTAATTGGAACTTTTTTTACCTTTGAAATTCTAAGTTTAGATATAAACTCAAAACTGTGAGATATACACTTGGAATTGTGAAAAATAAAGTCAGAATTGTGAGATATAAACTTGCAATTGCAAGAAAAAAAAAAGTATTTTTTTTAAAATAAAAAAACGACCTTGTTATTTATGTATTATATTTATTTGTGTGTTTTTTTTATGGGTTTTTTATGTTTTTTTTTTCTGTCTCAGAGGTGCAAAGCCAAAACAATATTCGGTCCCACTTTAAATTAGGTGGCCTTAACTACTATGTACTTACATCCAAAAAATAAGGACAATGTACTTATTGTGTTCATATTGTGAACACAAAAAACACTGTATTGCTGATATTGTATTGCTGATATTGAGGTGGATACGGGTAAGGTTAGGCACAGGTGTGGTGGTATGGGTACGTTTATGGGTAGGGTTAGGTGTATGGGAAGTGTAAACAGTGTAATTATAAATGTAACTACAGAAATTAATTAAAGATGTAATTACATGCAGGTAATTTTTTAAATGCAAGGACAATGTAAAAACATGTATGTACAAAATAAGTGCAGTGTATCAAATTATTAATTTAAATGTAAGTACATAGTAGTTAAGGTCCCCTAAAATAAAGTGGGTCCCAATGTACTTCTGCAAGACGCATACAGTATCATTGTCACTTATTTACACTATATATATATATATATATATATATATATATATATATATATATATATATATATATATATATATATATATATATATATATATATATATATATATATATATATATATATATATATATATATATATATATATATATATATATATATATATATATATATATATATATATATATATATATATATATAATATTTTAAATATTTGATTTTGTTTCCACTAAAATATAAAGCAGCACAGACGCAGGTATTGCGATCAGTATAAGAATGATTTGTGACACTGTGAGTAATGATGCTGAAAATTCAGCTTTGATCACAGGAATAAATTACAATTTAACATATATTACAACAGAAAGAATAACATTACAGTTATTTTAAATTGTAAAAATATTTCACAATATCAGTTTTTTTTTCTTCTGTATCAAATACATACAGGATTTGGGAACATTTCATCACTATTATTTATTTATTTTTATTTTTTTATGTTACCAACCTCAAACTTCTGAACGTTAGTGCATAATAAAAATACATAAATAAATAAAAGTAAGATATAATTTAAGACATATTGGCCTGGTTTCACATACAGGGTTTAGATTAAGTCAGGATTAAACCTTAGTTCAATTAGGACATTTAAGTAGCTTTATAAACATGCCTTAGAAAAAAAAAGAAAAGAAAAAAACATTACTGTTGTACATCTTGAGACAAAACAATGGCACTGGCATATTTTTAGATATGTCAGTGCGAGTTGCATTCAGTTAGAACAGCTCAAACATGCATTTTAGTCTGGGACTAGATTAAGCCTTTATTTTTTTTAAATTTTAGATGGTTTTGTTTATCAAGCACATATACGTATCTATCTCATTAGTTTTTCAAGTTTATTTATTTATTTTTTTTAATTTATGATAATCGAGAGTACTGTTTTGCATTGTTCTAGAATCTGTGGGCTTATTTCTAGCCAGATGCTATAAATATATGGGCAGATATGTTTGGCAAATATAAGATTGTATTTCGTAGCTAATAGTTCTCAGGCCAGGCCTCTGGCTGCATGGCATTGAGTCTGTTGGCATGAGTTATATCTCAGGCCTAGATTTGGCCGATGGGCCGCTCGGCTCTGCCAGAGGTTTTTCATCTTGCTTCTCGGCAGGGCTCCCCAAACAACACTTGTTTACAAACACACGGCCTGTTGAGATCTTCGTGTTGGCAGTGATTCGGGGCCGGAGCAGAGGAGATGACCTTTCTTAGCCAGATGAAAAGTACAGCCCGGTATGCTAACTTCAGTTAAATTACATGCAAATATTTGCTTGGAAGATTCCACCCACACAAAAACCAATATTGCCTGGAGTCACTGTGGCACCGCCAGGAAGTGATTCTGCTCACACTAAGCTGGATTCTTGTTTGACAACTGCGATTAAGCTAAAGTGGCTCGCCTGTGTGAAATAAAAGACAAAAATAGTTTGCTACATGAGTTCGGTGTGGAAGTAGTGACATTTCTTGCTGTTTCGTGTTAGCGATTCCATGACTGGCACAGATATCGAGCGTTTCCGAGTTAGAAGATTGTCACACTAGATGAAGGCAACACTTCCCATTTGGAGGCATTAATCAGAGTGCTATCATCACACTTCCTCTGACACGTTTCCCGGAGAATGCTGGCGTTCCATCTGTTAATGAACTGAGAGGCGGCACTTTGGCAAGACCTTTGCACTGCGAGTTGTCATCGGTGACAAGACCGTTGAGGACTTTATTACCTTTGCATTTTAGAGCTAACAGTATTTTGCAACTCACTGTTTGGCAAGTGTTTTGAATCGTTGGCCTTTTGGAAATGGAAAAAGATCATTCCAAGCTGTGAAATTAACACTGGATTTATCACATTTATTAGATGGTCCACAATTCACTCAGCGAAGCGTGTTCGATGAAATCTCTCACTGAACTAAAAAGAGGACTGTGAAATTTCACACGGAGGAAAGCTTTATTGCTTTTGTGTTGCTGTCTTATAAAGTCTATGCCAAATATTCACATTTCTGGTTTGATTCTGGGAGAATATCTGTGGTATAAGATAAGATGGATTTTTATACTCATAGGTTAATGAAAGTAGGATCAAATTTGTCCAAAACGTCCAAATTTGTCCAAACCGATCAGGCATAACATTATGACAGGTGAAGTGAATAACACTGATTATCTCTTCATCACGGCACCTGTTAGTGGGTGGGATATATTAGGCAGCAAGTGAACATTTTGTCCTCAAAGTTGATGTGTAAGAAGCAGGAAAAATGGGCAAGCGTAAGGATTTGAGCAAGTTTGACAAGGACCAAACTGTGATAGCTAGATGACTGGGTCAGAGCATCTCCAAAACTGCAGCTCTTATGTGGTGTTCCCGGTCTGCAGTGGTCAGTCTCTATCAAATGTGGTCCAAGGAAGGAACAGTGGCAAACCGGCAACAGGATTGATGACATGGCAACAGGATGATAGCATGGGCGGCATTTACTCATTGATGCACATGGGGAACGAAGGCTGGCCTGTGTGGTACGTTCAAACAGTCAAGCTACTGTAGCTCAAATTGCTCAAGAAGTTAATGCTGGTTCTGATAGAAAGGTGTCAGAATACACAGTGCATCGCAGTTTGTTGCGTATTGGGCTGCATAGCCGCAGACCAGTCATGGTGCCCATGCTGACCCCTGCCGAAAAAAAAAAAAACAGTGGGAATGTGAGCATCAGAACTGGACCACGGAGCAAAACTGAATCACGTTTTCTTTTACCTCACATGGATGGCCTGGAGGTCTGCGTTGCTTACGTGGGTAACACATGGCACCAGGATGCACTATGGGAAGAAGGCAAGCCGGAATCTCAATCCAATTGAGCATCTGTGTGATGTGCTGAACAAACAAGTCTGATCCATGGAGGCCCCATCTCGCAACTTACAGGACTTAAAGGATCTGCTGCTAGCATCTTGGTGCCAGATACCATAGCACACCTTCAGGGGTCTATTGGAGTCCATGCCTCAAGGGGTCAGGGCTGTTTTGGCAGCCAAAGGGTGACCAACACAATATTAGGTCATAATGTTATGCCTGATTGGTGTACGTTAAAAAACTGGCATCGATTTTTACGGTAAAATACTGTTAAATGTAAAGTTTGTGGAAGTGAAAAATATCAAGTAATCTTATAAGTTATAGAGAAAAAACGTAACTTGACATTCCCAGAATTCCCTGATTGACACTTCACAGTTGATGTTTTTTCATTTAAATAACTGTTACTTCTTAGTTTATATCATTTTATATAAACTAAACTAACTATTAAATATATATATATATATATATATATATATATATATATATATATATATATATATATATATATATATATATATATATATATATATATATATATATATATATATATATATATATATATATATATATTAGTGCTGTCAAACGATTAAAATATTTAATCGCGATTAAGTTGTCATAGTTAACTCACAATTAATCGCACATTTTTATTTATTCTAAATGTCCCTTGATTTCTTTTTGTCCCATTATTTTTTCTTATTTTAATGCTGTTATCAACATAGAAAAGTGGATCGGCTTGCTTTGTTCAAATGTTTGTTTTATTGAAAACAACATTGGCATACTTTAGTGTTCGATTTCACACCAACATTCTCACTTGGAGCAAATAATCGCTCACACAATGTAACACTGCCCATCAATAAAAGGGTGAAACAAATACTTTGTTGCACAAACAGCCCCTTCAACAGCCCTTTCTAAGGGATCAAAACAGGGTGATACAAAATAAAATTACAAAGTGCACATGCAAGGTAAACTAGGACTCCGCCTATAGTGCAGTTAAACCAGGGGTCGCCAACTAGCGGACTCCGGTCCGAATCCGGACCGCGAAGCCTTTTGACGCAATGAAACAGTTAACATTGCAATGCTCAGTTACTACATTCAGACCCAGACGCGCGGTCAAGCATGCAGTGAAGAAGAGACTGATGGTGCGTTCACACCGGACGCGAATGACGCGACATGCACGCCGCTTAATCCGCGCCGCAGAATGTCTATTTGCGTCTTTGCATTGACTTAAATCACTCGCGCAAAACGCTTCATTCGCGTCTGGTGTCAGAGCAGAAAGCAGCGCTCAAGACAAGCACTTTTAGTTGAAGACCCCTGAGTTAAACCATGGCTTAATACGTTTCTCATTTCGGCGTCTCACGCTTGCCATCCACGTCTAATCTTTTAATGGCCCAAACGAGTGCGGGCAGCCGCAGCGTGCCTGATGTTTTGTTTCCGGTCTAGCTACATCCGGAGTGGTGTTGTAGTTTTTCTGACGTTACTAGTTGTTGCAACAGCATGTGAAAAAACTACAAAGTTTGTTAGACCAAAAAGAACGTTAATCTCGCGATAAAAAAATTGACGCCGTTAAAATAGGTTTGCGTTAACGTCGTTAATAACGCGTTTAACTGACAGCACTAATATATATATATATATATATATATATTTATATTTATATTTATTTATTTATTTATTTATTTATTTATTTATTTATTTATTTATTTCAGCTTGTGGAAAAGCTGATTCATCATGTGTATTTCTCTTTGCCATCTGCGTTTTTATGGTGGCTTTCAGTATTACAAAAGTATAAGAAACTATTTTAGTAATTTAGTAGTTTGGTATATTATTTCAGCTGATAAAATATTGACAGAATTGACAGAATACATGACAGAATTTTAATATTTTAGTATTATATACTATAATATAAATTGATTCATTCTATTTTAGCTGTTAAATATACAAGGCAACATTTTTTATGTTATATATCAACATGTTCTCATATAGTCAGGACCCCCCTCTGCATCACTTTTTAACACACAGAGTACCCCTTTAGCCTCATTTTCCGATGCGCAGTGTGCTCCATTGATTTAATTTGTTTGGCCAATGCTTCAGATCTATTATAGATACAGATCAGATTTATAGGCTACTTCTATATTTTGGAGCAACTAAAACCGCTCCTACCCTAAATCTACCCACTTCTAAACAATGTAAAACACTTAACAGGCAACTAAAAGTACAGCCACAGGTATTTATTGCAAAAACGGACCAAAAACAGTTTACATATTAAATAATGTTGCATTCCAAGTCTTCTGAAGTCATGCGATATCTTCATGTAAAGAACATAGTTAATGTTTTAATTGCTGAAATGATGATTCCGCCGCTCTTTGAACGCACGCATGCACTCAGTCAGTCATATCTCATTCAAAAGATACACCCGACTCTTTTGCATGACGCAATTGGTCACGAGACATACGAGAGCCAATGCAATCTCACTATCAAAGCTGTTGTAACGTTTCTTCAGGCAGCCATTTTTGAATGTGTGCATGATCGTCGGTGGATGGAGACGCTGATCGCTTTTGGGGATTTTCTTCACACAAATCAATCGTTTGGCCTCGGAACATTTGGAATATTTGTACTTTTTGAATAAAAATGTGCATGCAGTCGCATCTGCCTGTTATATGCGTTTTATATCATATAACACACAATTGGTTAGGGATGGGATTGGGATATATATTCAAACGTGTCTAAATAGCCTTAAAAAATAAATAAATAAAATCAATATAAAATTATGCTGGCTGGTTAAATTGAGAATCACACTCCATGTCATAATTTCTAAATCATAACCCAATATATGATTTCATCATGACGATAAAATTCCCATGCCCAACGTGTCTGTGTATGACGCCAAAGGTTTCTCATTGAAATCAATGGAGCACCTGCGTGTCGGTACATTACGCTAAAGGAGTGCCCTGTGCATTAAAAAGTGACGCAGAAGGGTCCTGACCAAGCGTCAATATGTGACGAGTTGGGAGTGAGAATGTGTTGTGTATATATACATGTAATCATGTGTTCTGATTCTGTGGAAATCTGCATCTTCAAATATTTGGATATTCTCACTCTGTCACATCACACTCCATGACTATTTTGTTTGATGGATCCCCTGCTTATGTTTTTGTTGCGTGTCATCACTAATATATATCCAAATTCCCTGTGCTGACCTTAAGGATTATTGAGAATCAATAACTCAAAGGGCCGCGTCTCCTGCTTGACTGAAAGTCAAACATTTAACAGGCTGCCAGAGCGTTTAAGTGGCCCATCTACCCTCCACAATACCTCTCTTTCCCTGCAGGCCTGCAGATCAGGTTGCCATAGTATACCGTTTCAGGCTTTTAAGATAGGAATGATTACAGTTTTGTCTGGGCAAAAAGGATACAGTTACTCTTTGTTAGGGAAAGAGAGGATGGGGAAAAACACTTTTCTTTGCTTTCTTATGGAGGGGTTCTATTGAGCTATTGGATCAGCGCTTGAAGGATCATCCTAAGAACTTAAACGCGTTTTATCTCTAGGACACAGTCCGACACTTCTGTTAAGGAATATAAAGCCGGGTTTGATTTCAGTGTTCCACAGACAGATAGGGGCTTTTTTCTCATATAAGTGACACCAAACACAGTAATATTGGAGATACGGTGAGGGAGAAAGTAGAGAGAGAATTTGTAAAATTAACAACTGAATTTAGTTTTAGTTTACAGTAAGTTTAATGTGTGTATTCTACACAGGATGTGGGTTTTACAGTTTTTCTTATAGATCTTACAGTGCAACGGCAGAGTAATGTACTAGTAACAGTCTCAAGTTTGTCTCAAAATTATATAATATGCAGTGGCACTAAATATGACACATACTTAGGACACTTTAGGCACCATACCATCATTTTTTCACCCTCATTTTGTTCATGTTGTTGGTGAATAAAGATATTTTTAATTTACATTTTTAATATAATATACATCCATCGAAAGTCCACAGAACCAACATTTCCAAGCTTCAAAAAGTACATAAAGACCTACATATACAAGCAATACATATTAAATAAGTGTTTAATCCAAATCGTCAGAAGAGAGTTAATTGATTGTATTGAAATGTATTGAATTAAATAATTATAATAATAATACAAATAAATACAACTCTAATGTACATAACTGATAAGAAAGAAAACTGAGAAGTAAAATCAACTGTGAAGTTTCACACTGAGAATTCTGGGAATGTAAATTATATATTTTAAAAAAGGGGAGGAGCTGATCGATATGTCCCACCCTATCTTCCTGTTTTTGGTGGAGATTACGTCAACACAATGAATAATGCTGTGCGTTTCAAGGCACTTCAGTGGGGCTTTGATGTTCTTTTCATTGTGTTGCTCCTGCGTTCAAAGTTCCTGTGTTTAGTTCCTGTTTCTTTAGTTCCCTAGGTTACTAAATAGTCCCTTGTTTGTTATATGGTTACTTATTTAGTCCACCTGTGTCTTGTTTAGTTCTAAGAAAAGGTTCAATATAGAACTTAAAGAGTTGTGTCAGGCATTTTCTATGTTATGTAGAAGTATTTTAACTGTTCCCATCATGAGATCATTTTATGGATTTAGTTTTAATTATTAAATTTTTTTATTAATTCATGAAAACAACATACTTTATCTCTAGAAAAAATTGAAATAACCTATTAACTCTTTCCCTGTCAGTGTTTTATTTTTTTATTTTTTAAGTTACCAGCCAGCACCAAAAGCTAAATTTTTAGCTAAAAGCTGAGAAAATCGTATTTTTGTTAAAGACTACATCCAGATCAGATTCAGAACAATGATCAAAACATTGACGCACCCAATACTTGCACAGTCCTATAGCTCGTCCTGGGTCGACATTTGTTTCAGTGACATTACGCAGTTTTGATTGATAAGCTGTTTAATGTTGATGATCATGTTATTTTACATATGCAAATGATTACATATGAGATTGCTTGTTTCTGCTTCTTTTTCGCCTGTGTTTTGATCAGGAGATTCAATAAACTTTCAGAAGAGTCATAGCACCCCCTAACCTATAACAGAGAAAACACGGAAACACAGAACATTCTGTGTTTGGTGGGGAAAGAGTTAAACATGAATGTATCATGCAATCATTTAAGACGTTTCTCTTTATATAGAACTTGTCTGGCATAAAGGGAGTCAAGAGTCAAGAACCTATAAACCCGCTGACCTTTTTTTCTAAGAGTGTATATATCTAGCCCCGTGGTTCTCTTTAGTTTGTCAGTTACTGGCAAGGCTCTAGCGGTGCTGGTCTCCTTATTAGTTGGTTATCTTCCTCTTCTAGGATTATCTTCTTGTTTTGTATAATAAAGTATTGCTGAACTTCCTTGACTCCACTCTTCCCCATACACTGTGACAAAATATAACCATGTTATGTCATGCATTATAGTGATTTTAAGATACAAAACAAAACAAAAAAATCTGTGAAATACTTAGTTTAGACATTTCGACCCAACATTTCAAAGCCACTCTTGCCACGTATTGTTTGAACTCCATTTGAATTGTAAAACTATAATATAATGCTGTGAATATTTAGAGTTGTTAAATAGTATCAGTCAAACTGTTTTATAGACAAATTATATAAACTACAAAACAGGTTAATTCCTGTTCAGAGTGTCTGGGACTTTATGGGAAGGAGGTAAACCAGTCTGGGACTTTATGGGAAGGAGGAAAACCAGGACAGATTTCCCAATGCAATAATTAAGTTAAATAAAACTTAAAGTACGTCATTGCTTGAATCCACTTTCAAAGTGATTTCTCAAAGCGATCAACTAGTTAACAAGAAAGTAATTTTCTCTGATAGTCTTTACCACTGAAGTTTGGAATATTTCACATTTCTGAATTGCTTTTTCTCTGAACAGTATGAAACACATTAAAGTAATTAGCACAATATGATATCTTCATTTAATTAGATTTGCTAAGGGGATGGACTTTTCAAAAATAACTCTCAAATATATAGACTTGGAAACTTTCAAATGACAATTACAGCACATTGCATCAGGACTTCACTGCATCATGCAAGAAAATACATTTTCTGCTTGATTTGATGTAAAAATAGTAAAGTGAGATGTAACTGCTTTGCTTTGCTCTTAGCTCCGTCTCCTATAACCGTGGTGAAGAAAGGAAAGACAGCGAAGAATAGCATCACAGTGTCCTGGCAAGAACCCGACCGACCCAACGGCATCATACTGGAGTACGAGATCAAGTATTTTGAGAAGGTAAATATTGCATCACATTTGCATATCACATTTTACCTCATATTATATAATATAAAAAAGTCATATATATTTCCTTAAACGTTTTTAACCATTTTTAGTTGCATACACTTTTGTCATAAAAAAAAGGATTTTCTGTATACATTCTATAATGTATATACTATAATATATACTATAATGTATATACTATATATATACTATAATGTTGAATTTATGTTTTTTTTCTCTTTAATGACAGAAGCACTCAATCTGACATAAAGAATGATCTGATGATCATGATTTAAAGCTTGATTTGAAAATGTTTTGAAGTACATCAATAGCCCAGAAATCTGAGTTAACATGGTCAAATAAAATAAATGTGCTTTGGTTTGATTATTGACCTAGAAAAAGTGTAGACTATTCCTTCTTCATTTCAACTAAGTTATTACATGATGTGCTGACTAATTAATCAAATTAATCGCACATCAATTTTGGCTGAAATTGCATTATTGTGTAAGATGAGAAAATGTTTGAATAGACAAAAAAAGTATTTTGATTCAACACAGAATTTATTACACATACACTTTAATTATTTATTTTCAGAAGCTGCATCTGAAGTGGCATTTAGGCATTTTTACACAGACTGTTTAATGCAGCTCAGAGGTGGCATGAATATGAATGAAAAATTAAATGATACTCTAAATATGAAACAGCTGGTGGTGGCAAGTGTCTTAATGAATGAGTCATTCAGTCATTCATTCAACCGATTCATTCAAACGGCTGATTCATTCAGTAAAGAAGCAAGTGAGCGTCTTTATGACTGGGTAACTAAATCAATGGCTCACTCAATACGATACAAACTTGAAAATTTTTATGAAATCATTATCACAGCAGATATTCAGGATATTTCTCGAGTGATATTCCTAAACTATATCATACGGATCAACGAAAAACAACTAAAAACGCTGTATTCTACATAAAGAAACACTACACGTCTACGCATTTGAATTTTTCTTATGCAATTTGGACTGTTTTGGTTTTTGATTAATTGAATCAGTTCCAAGATTAACTGCTCAATAGAGATCAGGATCAATGAATAACAACTTTTTAGTTGTGTTCCTCACACAAAGATATGTTTGGCATCAGATGAATTGATATATAGTGCACAAATCTTATGGACAACGTTTATGATATTGTTCTAGTGTTCATTTTGACAGCACATTTTGATTTAGATTTATTCATAATCTTTAGACTAAATTGCCATTTAGTTGTAGACATATTTTTGTCATCTGAATGGTTTTAGTATAGTTTAGTAAACTAAAATCTAATGGGCTTAGTTAAATTGTAATGCATCAATTAAGCATTTATCTAAAATCCTAACTCATATACTCATGGAGAAGCATTTATCTAAAATCCAAACTCATACTCCTGGGGAAAACATCTATTAATATGAATGATATTAAGATTTTAACATGCAATACAGACACAGATTAAACTGCTGTGACATAAAACATGTCTTTATTTATCTGAAAATTAAAAAGCCACTTCTCAAAAAGAAGAAAATTGTCTTCTTTTTAATTATTGATGTATGCATTCTTTACAAAAACTTGCATACGACTTTCAAGCTGACATATATTTTTTTTATAAATTAGCCAGTGTATAAATTTAATAGAATTTGTATAAATTAAATATAGATACATCCTTATTAAAGCTATTAAAGTTATTTAGTAAAGTGCAGTGAGTGATTTTCTTTTGTTTGATGAACTTTAATGAGGGACAGCAACAGGTTTATTAGGCTGTCACAGTAAATGCGCGGAACCAATAAACTGATACACATCAAATATTCTCCCAACTGTTCAGACATAACCAACTGTGTTTACATGAACACTCGCCAAAACTGACATTTTGATATAATTTTGTGTGTATTTGTCCGTTCAAGTATGAAAAGATGCGAAAGAGAGCTCAGTTCGGAACTTGTGCGCTGTCTGAATTTTTTCGGACTTCCTTTTCTCCCAGACGTTTACATTTTTGAGCGCTTTATGAGACATACAGCAAGTGTAAGTGTTACTGATGCCCCAACGGGTATATTAGTTACAATTCAAATGTTCGCATCATCTACCATGCAGGACCTCAGTTCTGACTGGATCTCTTCCCAAAATTGTCCCTCCCTAACATGTTCATTTAGTTTTTATTAGTTGACGAAAATGTCAATAGATTTCCATCATAGTTTTTGTCACTCATAACAGGTTTTTATTTAGTTATCGTATCGTTTTCATAGGTGAGAAAATGTAGTTGACGAAAATTATGGCGATTAAAACAGTAACTGTTCAAAGAAATAAACACTAAGCTGTGATTACATGGAAAAGAAGGACCAGTATATCAACCATAGGTCTGTACAACAACATGAGGTAGAGTAAACGATGACAGAAATATTTGTCTAATAAAGTGACGTTACAAGCAGCAGGGTTGCCGTCGCACATCTCACCAGACCTCCCCGCTGGCGACAACACTCACAAAGCCTGAAACTAAATCCCCTCTCCGATCGCCATCTCTGATTGCTCCTCACCTTGCAGCATTTTCCGGCTGCTTTGTTGAGCCATTTAAAGACAGAATACGGCTGAAAACGAGCCTTAGCTCTTCATGACCTCAGTGTTTTGGACCGTTCTGTGAAACACTGATACGATGCACTTAGAAAAAGAAAAAGCTATGACGCCCCACACCCGGTCATATGAAAGCTAATGGACGGAGCACTTAACACAGGGCTTTAAAACAAAACCAATGAAGACCATGAAAGCGATCCTCTCTACTGGCCCCAACACACACACTTTGCCATTCTCTCATGGGATGCAAGGCCTTTATCCCTCGTTCTTTCCCTCTTTGACCATTTTTGTCTTCTCTTTGCTTTTGGTGTCTCTATAGGATCAGGAAACAAGCTACACCATCATAAAGTCAAAGGAGACGGATGTTTTGGTGGACGGCCTTAAACCTTCCTCAGCATACATCTTTCAAATCAGAGCACGCACCTCTGCAGGATACGGAGGCTTTAGTCGCCGCTTTGAGTTTGAAACAAGCCCTTACTGTAAGTGAAACAGGATAAAATCAACTGATTAGCCACATTCAAAGTCATTGGAAAATAACAATGCATGCACTGTAAAAAAGGAATTGTTGAGAAAACTTAAGTTCAAGTTTATATGTTCAGATTTTTAGGTTCTCTCAACTATTGTCTTAAACATGGCCCTACGTATGTCAGTTTGAATTAGTTAATTCACTAAATGTAAAATGCATCGTTCAGTTGATTTGCAGTGGTAGAAAGTGTTGATTATTTTCCAGTTTACAGGACCTTTTGAGTCATACATGCTGAGAAATATTTAACAATAATCAATAGACATCACTTTTGGCCACCACCATATGATTATGTTACTAATTGAAATCTGTGGTTGCCGCAATGTACATACTTGCTCAAAAGTTTGCAGAATCTGTGAAAATGAGAATAATTTTAACAAAATAAGAGGAATCATATAAAATGCATGTTATTTGTTTTATTCAGTACTGTCTTGAATAAGATATGTTGCATAAAATATGTTTACATATAGTCCACAAGAAAAAAAAAAGCTGAATTTATAAAAATGACCCCATTCAAAAGTGTATGTACCCTTGATTCTTAATAATGTGTGTCGTTACCTGGATGATCCACAGCTGTTTTTTTGTTTTGTGATGGTTGTTCATGAGTCCCGTGTTTGTCATGAGCAGTTAAACTGGCCAACGTTCTTCAGAAAAATCCTCCAGGTCCTGAAAATTCTTCAGTTTTCCAGCATCTTTTGCATATTTGATCCCTTTCCAGCAGTGACTGTATAATTTTGAGATCCGTCTTTTCACACCGAGGACAATTGAGGGACCCAAACACAACTATTAAAAAGATTCAAACATTCACTGATTCGTCAGAAGGAAACACGATGCATTAATAGCTGGGGGGTGAAAACTTTTGCCCAACTTTCGAACCGGATGAAGATGCCCACATTTTTCTTATTTTGTTTAAATGTCTTTTTTTTCATTTAGTACTGCCCTTCGGAAGCAACAGAAGATACTTGCATGTTTCCCGGAAGACAAATTAACTACAATTTACCTGGATCTTCAAATTCAAGAAGTTTTCTCCCCAATTCTCATAATGCATCGTGTTTCCTTCTGGAGCAGCAGTGAATGTTTGAAACTTTTTTAATAGTTGTGTTTGAGTCCCTCAATTGTCCTCGGTGTAAAAAGATGGATGTCAATATATATATACTGAATATCTACACTTTTGCGTTTTCTCATAAAACCATTTGCGTTCCCCCAAGAAACTTTGCGTTCGCTCGCAAAGAACTCAAAATGTTAGCAAGCGAAAAGTACACAAAAATACGCAAAAATACATAAACAAAAGTTTTCCTCCTATCTCATATTTTATTCCCATTCACCATGTTCCTTAAGGGGCTCCGTATATACAGTATGCTATTAACGTCACTACACAACAAATAACTAAATTGACAAAATAAGTGAGCAAACAGTGAAACAATAACCTTATAACATTAACCACATACTTTATTAATGCGGCAGTGCATGCTGGGAACTCACAAACCCTGCACGTTTGAGCAGTATTGTTCAATTTGAAAATCTTTGTTCGACTCGTTGGGACAACATTTTGGAGGAATTCTGTCCAACATAGCTTCTAATGTAGTTTCAAGTAATTAATATTTCTTTGTATTTGTGACTCAAAAAATGTGCGACTCTTTTTTTTTTTCTTCTTTTTTTTTTAAAGTGTGCACATCTATGACACATAATCTTGGGGTGTTTGTAATTATTGATGTTACCATAATTACAGTTATTTTAGCTGAAAACAAGATGATCATCAAGATAGTGAGCATGATGGTTTCTGACGGTCTCTCGACCCTCCTCTTAGTTTCTCTTCTCTCTGCTCCAGCAGTAGCGGCCTCCAGTGAGCAGGGTCAGGTGCCCATCATCGCTGTAGCTGTTACTGTAGGCATCATCCTCATTGCATTGGTCACAGGTTTCCTGATGAGTGGCAGGTAAGAACCCACCATAACAAAACATCCAATAAAGTAGCATTTATTTGAAGGTGAGCGGGATTTCACCAAGTACAACATGTTCCCAGATCAACATCTTTGTTGATCCTGGAACAACATTCCAATCAACCAATCAGATTTGTGTGACAAGTTTGCAGTTTTTGTCAAGGGTAGGGATAGGGTTAAATTAAATTTTTGGACAGGAAAGTTGTTCCTGTCTGAAACAACATATCCGTCTTGGCAAGATCACAGTGACCTTTATTTGAAGGATAGCACAATCCAAAGCAAAACAATTCTCGATTTGTGTATGCTTTAATTTATGTGATATGGTTTGTTTTAAATGATAACAAGTA
This sequence comes from Gobio gobio, assembly GCF_949357685.1. NCBI lineage: Eukaryota > Metazoa > Chordata > Actinopteri > Cypriniformes > Gobionidae > Gobio > Gobio gobio. Next base: position 22,671,988 of record NC_137118.1, on the reverse strand, counting down.
GGCTTCAACAACTAATTGATAATGGAAATAATCGACAGCAAGTATAGATTAATCGCACCAATTTAACAATAATCCTGGGTATTCATAAACTGGCATTTCACACTGTACATTTCTAAACCCTTGGAAAATGAACTTATTTGCATATTAGCTGTGTCAGTGTCATTGATTAGAAGAATGCAGCATGTGACCTGCTTACATGAATGTTCTAGCATTAAACGTGCATTTTGTTGGACATTAAATGTATATTTAAAATGAGACGTATCACGCAAATAATTGCATTTTTATTTTTTGGGAGGAGAACATTGGGCAGGATGTAGCATTAAATACAGTAAAACACTATAAACAATAGGCCTAAAAAAAAAAAAAAAAAAGATTAATCGTATACAAAATCGACAGATTAACCGATTATCGATTATCTAATCACAAAGTTTTTTTCTTTTTAATTTTTTCAATTTTTTTGTTTAATGTTTCTGGCTGTCAAATATTAATAGTAAATGTCCATAGCTATTTGAGAAGCTAATGTCATTTGAATGAAAAATACTGTAAGATTCTGAAATTGTCTTACAATATTTGAAGGAGCCCTCATGGCTTATTATACACTAATAACTGTGGTATTTGTCTGAAACTAACCATCTAAAATGCAGAAATGAATCCTAAATTAGTCACACAAAAGCAAGTAACATGGGGATGACAATTTAATCATGTGTTAAAATGTACTATAATATATATATATATATATATATATATATATATATATATATATATATATATATATATATATATATATATATATATATATATATATATATATATATATATATATATATATATATATATATATATATATATAATGTATGTGTGTGTGTGTGTGTGTGTGTGTGTGTGTGTGTGTGTTTACAGTATTATCACATTATTTACAGACATGTCAATACATTGATTTATCTGTCAGTTTTAGTTGTCATGTATTAAGCTAGTCAAAGAGTTCACAGAGGCGATTATCTACATCTCTGATCTTTGGTGGAAGTTCTACAGTGGGAAAAATATTAATTATGTGCCTCCCATTTCTTAAAGTAAACAGCGGTGGGAGATTTGTTTTCATAAAACACAATGGCAGAGCAAAACGAGGAGCCAACAACAATATCCTGTTTCATACACAATGTCCTATTTTGCATTTCAGGCACAACATTTTAAAATGAGACCGTAATGCATGCTATTGTCCTCACTGGCTTAGAGGAAACAAACTGAGATGTGTTCTGTCTATCTATAATAATAAACAGCAGACAATTTACTGAAATTACACGGGAAGTGCACTAGGTGTAGAAATAAATGTGTGTTCATCTTTTGTCTGCTCTAATGAAATGTTATTTTTATTAAAAGAGATATTGGCAGAAAAAAAAATACTTCCTGCATCCAGGAAATATACGTGAACGTTTATGTCGTAAATGCTTGATATAATCTTTGAGGCCATTACAGCAAAACATTTCCATTCTGCCATTGAAGAATCTGTTCCGTTAGTATTAGCATTTCCATTTGATCTCATTGTGTGAATGTTGAATTGTGTGTTTTATTTCATTTGAATACACAGGCTGCTTCCCTTGTGAAAAATAATTTTAAAAATAGTACTTGTTATAGAAATAATATACTATAAAATATATTTTTTGGACAATTAAAATAAGTACATGTTGTTAATTATTATTGCAGAGTACATAAATGCATAAGTACACTGTAACACGGACACCTTAAAATAAAGTGTAACCAAATGCATTTTACTGAACTAATGTGCCTTTTGACCCACTTAAGTAGGATTTAATTACATATTTATCAAGCGGCAACCTCCCGCAGTTTCTCTTGAAGCCAATACGGAAGTGCCTCAAACTGCAATTCATCGACTGGCCGCTAGGGACAGGCTCCAGAAGGGAGCAGAATCTCATTGAGCCCCATGTTAAAATGGCCAACTTTAGAGCAGAATAAAACATGTTTACAGCCTGGTACAAATTGTGCTTTTGGTCTATACGGCTCATTTTGCCCTTCATGACAACTGTGAGGGAGGTGAATTTTTTTATAACTCATTCGTTTACATTATATAAAGCCTTAAAGTTCTGCATAATTAAGGCCGTGGCCACTTCGAGTGACAGGTGGATAGCCATTTATCTGCTGTCTGTTAGTCATCACGTCACTTAAGCTCCGCCCACGTCCCGCCTTTTTGCCCATTTTCTGTTTTCCGGGAGTGACGCGCGATCCGCGTCCATACTTTGCGCTTCAGTAATGATGAAGATGCAATTTAGTGCATTTAAAATATATTAAGGAATAATTAACTCCGGTCCGTTGAATTATTCGAAAATAATGCACACCCGAGGTGGTAATGCAGCCGCTACGCAAATCGGGTGTGCATTATTTTCTAATATTTCAATGGATTCAATGGAAAGTCAATTATTCCGCTCATACTAAGGTAACCACACATTAAAACGTTGTTAAGATGATGTATTTCAAGACATTTGTCAGGGTTTTGTCTTTAAAACGTTCTTGTGTGTAGGATTTATTTCTTACGCATCTCATCTCATCCCATGCCTTTGTCGCTAATTCCAAAAAGTAATTTTAGAGCTAGTAATGGAGGCTTGAGCCATTGTTAGCAGATTAATGCAGTTATAAATTAATTTATTAGAGAGAGAGAGAGAGAGAGAGAGAGAGAGAGAGAGAGAGAGAGAGAGAGAGAGAGAGAGAGAGAGAATTACCTGAATATGTGTTCGGCAGCAGCGGGACACTAATAGTGAAACTGTAAGTTGATCTGCTTCAAAAACAGTGGCGTTATTGCCTTGCTAGTGAGCAATGTCATGTAGCTTTTAACCCTCTGAACCCTGAGCTGTTTTCTGGGCCCTGGAGGTGTTTTGATATGCCCTAACATTTGTGTTTTTTTCAGTTGCCTTAAAACATATTAATAATGGCTAAAGTCTATTTACACTGTATTCATCACAAACAGGGCTACAGTAATATGTGAGCAACATGTACAAACAAATTTGTATTTAAAAAAAAGTAAAAAATAAAAAAATAAAATAAGGCCATAAATTGCTAAACTACTTTACTGATAAAATCATCAGAGCAGCGCTGACAACACGTTTCTATGCGAGTGTTTGTCCGTACATATTTGTCAATTTTATCCTATTGTTTACTATATTTATTTATTTGTTTGGTCAGTGTCGTTGTGGGTTTTGGCTGTTTTGCTGTTGTCGGCTGTAAGGACCTCTGAAATAATCATTTGGCGAAGTGATATGGAACCGTAATGCAGTCAAGACATGCCTTGAACTACTTTAGCCGTGCATTTCCCTGAAAACAATTGCACACCTTAGAAAATTCATCAACCAATCAGATTCAAGCATCCAACAGCCCCATAGTATATTGTCGGCTGTAAGGACCTCTGAAATAACTGAAATCTTTTGGCGAAGGGATATGGAACTGTAATGCTGTCAAGACCTGCCTGGAAATACTTTAGCCGTGCGTTTCCCTGAAAACAATTGCACACCTTAGAACAATCATCAACCAATCATATTCAAGCATAGTATAACTTTAAATTGAATATCAAATAACATACTATAGTTAAATTATAGCCAAGTACTTTGCATTTAGTATGTTATTTAGTGATTTAATAAGTGTACTTTCAAAATATTATTAACACATAAATATAAATGGACAGATAAATGGCCATTTATTTAATGAATATTATGTTATCTGCAAGTGGAGTTATTTACTGTATCTCCTAGCCAGGGCTATCTAGCCAATGCTAACCTCACACTGTGTACTCCACCATCTAGTGAATTAATTTTATAAGGTTATTTTGTCGTCCAGTATTGGAGTCTCACAGCCTCTTCCCCCTCAAGTAATTAAAGATGATTTATTAAATCCATTGAAGTGCACTTTTTCTTTTTGGAATTTTCACTACTCACTATTTATACTGCAAAATGGCATAGAAGTCTCTCCTCGCCCTTCACCCTTGACCCGAGCTGTAGCCTTTAATTCGATGCTGTCAAGACCTCACTGAGATTGACGGTTGCCACGAGAGGAAGACCTCAAAAAGACATCAGCGGGTGGAAATCCTTACAAGCCTCAAGATTGCCACTTGAAAGGAAGTTGGAATTGTTTAAGCAAGGGTTAGGATGTCCCTCAAGGGTGTGACGGTTTCAAGCAATTACTCTTAAAGAGTATATCAGTGTATCATGTGGGCCACAGCCTTGACACTTCCGTCACCTTTCATGTCACAGATCGTTTTGAAGCACGCTCTCCTGCAGGAAGCAATCAGGGTTGTTAATAGCCTTCTTGGCCTTACTAGGTCAAGACTTATTCATGAATGAGATACAAGGGCACCATCAGAAGGCTATTACAGCAAGCTGTCTGGAGAACAAGTGCTTACTGGACAGGGCTGTTAGTATAGCTGTCAGAGAACCGCAGTGATTTGAAGGTGATGGTGCAAAGATGTTGGGTTGAGTCGAGGACAGTTGAAAATGTACACTTGGCCTTGCATATTAAAATATCAGTTCATAATGTGATTTTGTTCACATACTGAAAGCTTGTACTATTCAGAAGAGCAGTCTTCCTTACAGTTAGGATTTTGGTTTTGTCAGTTATTGGGCCCTATCATACACCCAGCGCAAAGCGACGGCAGGCGTGACGCAAGTGTTTTTGTTGCTAGTTTCAGCCAGACGCAGTTATCATTTTCACGTTATTAAGAGACAATGTGCCTGATGCATCGGCCGTTTTTTTTTTCTTTTCGTCGTTAAACTAGCAAAAGTGGATTCGGACATGGTGCACTTATGCCAGGCGCTTCAGAACATGCGCTCAGATCGTTAAAATAGGGCCCATTATGTCAGGTTGAGTGATAGCACAGAGTTTCAATCAAATTCAGCAGAAGAAAGTAGAGCACAGGAAGAGGCGGGGCTTCAGGGTTGACATACTGGTCAGACTCAAACTCATAAGCTCTGCACTAGTGGTTTGAAGCATGTGTTCCTCCCCTGGGGCTGGAACCGTACAGCCACATCCCACAGGACTACACACACACACACAGGTTTCCATGGGGACTTCCCGTAGACATGATTTGTATACTGTACAAACTGTATATTCTATCCCCTAACCCTACTCATCAGAGAAAACTTTCTGAATTTTTACATTTTCAAAACACTTAATTTAGTATGTTTTCATCATGGGGACAAAAAATGCTCCCCACAAGGTCCAAATTTACTGGTATTATTATCCTCGTAGAGACATTTGGTCCCCATAGGGAATACCAGATACACACACACACACACAACATAAAATACACACATAAGAACAATTGGCTACAATATACCCCTAAACAAAACAGGGGTCGGCCTGAAAGGGAAATGGCTTGTTTAGCATTAAAAATAAAAAATAAAATAGGGCATAAACTGACATTCATACGCATCCTGTACATGGTAAAATGGTATTTTCTACGAATATGAATATGAAGACTATGCTTATAATGAAATACTAGTGTGCTGCAATATATATAGGCAGTCAATTAGTTTTGCCTTACTGTCTGTATCTCAGTTCTAAAGTGGATATTGCCTTGTTTATTCTAGTTCATTGTGGCTGGATGTTCACTTATTCCGTTCACACACACAAACACTGACTGCTGGCAGATAAAACAGTGATGCATTGAGTTCACTTAAGACTGCAGTCATATTGCATGCCTGTATATTTGGATAGTCCTCTCTAGAGTATTCTTGTGCTGAAAGCAGATAAAACCATTATCAGTCCCGTATCCACTCTATTTACTATACCCTCCTTTATTAGGCCGATTCAATTAGTAGCATTGCATCTGAAAATGAGGCAAAATGAGTGCAGGGGGCTGTTTTTTAGAGAAATGGCTTTAAAAAAAAGGAGATGTGTTGTATAAAGAATAACATAGGTCTTCTTTTTCACAGACGTTGTGGCTACAGCAAAGCCAAGCAGGATCCAGATGAGGAGAAGATGCACTTTCACAATGGTCACAGTAAGTCTAACAGAAAGGGACAGACAGACACATTGGGGTTCACCCAGAGTTCAGTGGGCTAGTCTCATCCTCTCATAAGCTCCAGTCATGAGGGCAATGGCGTCACGGCAGTTCGGGATTAATGAGTTTTGTTTTAACAGCACTTTTACAGTCATCAGGTTGTTTTTATCCCTGTTATATTATGTATTTATATTAAATCCAGGGATTTCCTCCCTTTTTTTTTTTTTTTGCACAAACCATCATCCTATGTGATTTATGGCACACACACATTGAGAAAAAAACATATAAATATTGCTATACATTTTTGTTGTTATTATATAAATATATATAATTTATTATCATTGTTATTATTATTATTAATTACAATGTTATTAACCACTACCAACACATTTGTTAATAATAATAGTTTTGTTAATACTAGATTATTGCTGTTAATATTAGTGATTAATTATTATTGTTAGTATTAGTATTATATCAAAATTACAACAACAAAATACAACAATAACAATAATATCAATAAAAATAATTAATTAAAATGAAAGAAATTGAATATTATTGTTTTTGTTGTTAATACATGTATTATTATTAATTACAAAATTAGTAACATCTACAACTTTTTTGTTATTAAGAATAATAGTTGTGTTATTAATAATACATTATTATCATTAATATTAATTATTATTGTTAATATTATTAGTATTATATCAACTTTTCAGCAACAAAATAAAAAAATCATTCACAACAATAATAATACTAACAATAATAACAATACAAATCACTCTTTAATAATAATTAATATTATTATTGTTTTGTTGTTAATAATGTATTATTATTAATTACAAAGTTATTAAAAACTACAACATCATTTTTGTTAATATTATTACTACTACTATTATGACTACTACTAATAATAATAATAGTTGGTAGTAGTATTCACTGGCAATAGAAGGATAATGAAAAAATGTTTTGTTTATTAACATTACAGTTACTTTGACACCCATCCGTAACCTGAAAACCTCATCGTCCCATTAGGCTACAACCACACTAACAACATACCCAATAATACAGTGGCACATTGAAGTGTGGCATATTTTGGCTTATTCCTATTATGTAGTCCTAGTGCAATCCATCAATATGTTGTGCTTGGCGCAGCAGGGAAGGGAACAAACGCGGTCTCTAGAGATGAAACCTCAAACAACATCTCCCCTCATTCCTGCATGCATCTTCTTATGTTACATCACATAACCCAACCCAAGAGCTGTGAAGAGCCCGGAATCAACATTTCATCCTCTTTTTTTTCTCTGTTTCTTGTCCTCTCTCTCTTCATCACAGTCAAATTCCCAGCGGTCCGCACATATATCGATCCCCACACCTACGAAGATCCCAACCAGGCTGTCCACGAGTTCGCCAAAGAGATTGATGTCTCCTGTATCACCATCGAGCGGGTTATTGGAGCTGGTGAGTGAGTTATGCACAAGTAAAACAAAACAGGCCTTAGGAACAGAATTCCAATTAGGTTACATGTGAAATACTCACCGCCTAAAAGAAAAATGTGAGATGGTTTGGAGTGCAAAATTCCAATTTGGTTTTCAAATATCATCTTTAGGACTGACTGTTCATAGCATTTGTGTGTGTGTGATGAAATCTGTTCAGATCTTTTCCCAGTAAAAACTAATCTAAACATCCTTAAAACAAGAGGCTTGGGCTAAACATTCAGTTTCAAATCTTGCTCTGGAAGTGTCACACTGACAGACTTTATTCATTCAGAACTTGAAGGAAGCAAATTCATACCTCAGTGGCTTTGCACTTTGTCGCTTCACAAGGGAAATCTGCCCGAGCACAATGAGGCGTTTCATTGTCTGGCTCTTTCCTGCTGCGGTTCATTGATGGCTCTTGCCTTCCGGTTGCAGGTGAGTTCGGTGAGGTGTGTAGTGGTTTGCTGCGGCTGCCAGGGAAGAGAGAAATCCCAGTGGCCATTAAAACTCTGAAAGCCGGTTACACAGAGAAGCAGAGGAGGGACTTCCTGGGCGAGGCCAGCATCATGGGCCAGTTTGAACATCCCAATATCATCCATCTGAAGGGGGTGGTCACCAAGAGTGAGTGCCAGTGTCTTTTATTACTGAAAATGACTGCATGATAACTTGGTTTCAGTATTATGATCAATTCAAAGTTAGTAACATTATTTTGCATATGATCAGCTCAGTACTTTCCCACTAAGAATAATAATTATTCATTACATGTAATGTTGCCAAAAGCAAATTATAGTGGTGAAGACCCCTCTTATAATCGTCAGTGTTCATATAATTTTTATTCCGCCATGGAAGTCTATGGCAGCCCATAGAACCGTATGGTAAAAAGGTGTGAAATTTGGCACGTAATTAGAGGATATTGGCTGAACACAAACCACAGCAAATTTGTATTCTCTATCACAAACTTTCTAGCAGCAAGAACAACTCAAAGTTGCACTGTTTATGCCAATACCATTAACATTAATAACAAGGGCTAGAAACTGCCATAGGCTGACCGTGTAACAAGTGCCAAAAATCTGGCTTTTTATTTATTTAGCTATAACGTAACACATAATAATAACATAACAATGCCCTGTAATGAGTGTGATTTCTTTCTTCAAGGTAAACCAGTGATGATAATAACAGAATATATGGAGAATGGATCCCTTGACACCTTTTTGAAGGTACATTTTCTGCTTTTTGGAAGTACTGTCAATAAAGTAATTCTATGAAATGTATGGAAATGTCATGAAAAACTAAGGTTTAACATGCAAGTGTTGTTACACAGATACTGTTGTTGGGGTAACAGCTTAGAACCCAGGACCAGTAGTGAAAAATGAAGACCAAGAGTCTGGAGTTAGATTAATTAAAGAAAAATTTACTGAAGAATAGTTTGCAGTTTCATCAGCAGAAGCCAGCTTCAAGTCTCACAAGGAGTTCGTAGGCCGCGATCCCTCTACCAGTCTCCCCGCATCCGCCTATCGTACATACAATTTCTCAACAGTTATACCGTTTTCTAGGTCTAACCTTGTCATTATTGCCATGTGGAATGATTCTGATTGGCTCAGAGAAAATGAACAGTCTTGGTCAATTTCCACACATTGTCAGTTAATCAGATTCACGAGTCCAGATTCTGGAGCAGGCGCCAGCTTGTCCAGAACAACAAGCCCCTCATCTTTTAGCATGCCCGCAATCCACCTCCAATACTGATCTGTAACACCGAATACTGCGCACATACACAGATACACAGTCTTTCCAAGGTTGGAGTTGGTGAGATCTGGTCCAAACCAGAGAAAGTTTTCCAAAACATATTGATAACATGTGCTTTTCTCTCAGTGAGAGATACAGACAATAGTACAGACCATATTCATCTTGATTCTTTAGGGTTTCAGTAAAAGGAAATATAAAATGAAATAAAATAAAGGAAGACAAATCCATATTTAATTTCTGGAAGCCGTCACCACTCAGAGACCAAATACAAGAGACCAAATACAAACTTTAGGAAATATAAAGGAAGAAACAATCATTGGTCCTCTTGATATAAGCAAAATCATAACTGGAAAGAATCATTAAAATCATAATAATTATAGAGGAGGATGAATATTGATTGATATATCTCCTAATATATATATATATATATATACACAACTATATTGAAGCGGTAGTGCATTTCAGAATCCACCTTTCACTGTATATTATTTTAGGTCACACATTATTTGAACATGTCCTTGTTACAATGTAACTACACAAATAGTTACTGAGTGGTAGCACTTTAATTTACAGTCCTGTTCTGCATGTACATTCTATGTACCTATTATAGTCATTACAATAACTGGGTAATTACTAGGTACTAACTCTGAATCTACCCTAACCTAAGTACACTGTAAATACACATAACTGCACATGAAAATAAAGTGCAACCTAATTAACTTTCTCATGTACTTACTATAGCGTTAGGGTTTGGTTTAGTATTAATTGCTTGTAATTATGCATAATTTACTGTTATTACTATAGTACAGTATGCACAGTTGTAAGCCTCTCTTAGTGCAATAATCCCACTGTTTAGTGCAATATATTGTTATTTCACTTTTATTTATTATCCATATTACTGTTAACTGTAAATGTGTTCATATCTGTAAATTTGGCTGTTCTGTCTTATAATTTTCATATTTTTTATTCTTGTTTGTATTATGTGTCTTGTTGTTGTATTTATATGTGTGCACTGGAAGGTTAATTTACCTTGAACATTTCCTTGTGTGTGCAAGCACACTTTGCAGTAAAGCTCTTTCTGATTCTGATTATCTTCCTGATTTAATTTCATATATTACACTCATATTCATACACATTATGTCTTTACTGCTTCAACAGAAGAACGACGGTCAGTTCACTGTCATCCAGTTGGTTGGCATGATGCGTGGCATTGCTTCAGGCATGCGCTACCTCTCTGAGATGGGCTATGTGCACCGTGACCTAGCAGCCCGCAACATCCTGGTCAACAGCAACCTGGTGTGTAAGGTGTCTGACTTCGGCTTGTCGAGAGTGCTGGAGGACGACCCAGAGGCGGCCTACACAACCCGTGTACGTGCTTCAGAGCATAAACGCTGACTAACCTACTACACCTTGCATCTATTAGCAACCTCCCGGCAGGCCTTTGTTTTAAACCCTATTCAAACCCAGTGCCAAAAGCATCCTACTTTTCCTGAACACCCTTCCTGCTCTCTGATAATGCAGTAAAGTATTAAGCTGGACTCTTCTTCCATCTAAGAATGCATTTTAGATGGTATGTGATAGCCTCCTTCACAACCCAGCACCCTGAACTAACCTGCAAAATCCTTGATTTTTCCATGATTTTTCACCATGCAAATTGCGTTTAGCAGCCCTTTTTGCAGTGAATTACATATTTATTTAAGGGTAGGGTGGTAAAGCAATCCAGGGGCCACATTCAGAAAAATCGTATTAAAGTTATGAAGAATGTGTAACTCTTGAAAAAATCTTAAAGTGCCTCTATTATGCTTTTTCGGATATTCAACTGCTTGAATCAAGTGCTGAGGAAGAGCTGAATTTCAGATATGGCAATGAGCGTTTAGAATCCGACTCGGAGTGGTGGACCAATCACAACAGACTGGGCCATCTGACCAATCAGAGCAGAGTAGACCAATCACAACAGACTGGGCTGTCTGACCAATCAGAGCAGAGTAGACCAATCACAACAAACTGGGCCATCTGACCAATTAAACAGAGTAGACCAATCACAACAGACTGGGCTGTCTGACCAATCAGAGCAGAGTAGACCAATCTCAACAGACTGGGCCATCTGACCAATCAGAGCAGAGAAGACCAATCACAACAGACTGGGCCATCTGACCAATTAAACAGAGTAGACCAATCACAACAGACTGGGCTGTCTGACCAATCAGAGCAGAGTAGACCAATCTCAACAGACTGGGCCATCTGACCAATCAGAGCAGAGTAGACCAATCACAACAGACTGGGTTTCTGACCAATCAGAGCAGAGTAGACCAATCATAACAGATTGGGGCCTGGCTATCTGACCAATCAGAGCAGAGTAGACCAATCACAACAGATTGGGGCCTGGCCATCAGACCAATCAAAGCAGAGTAGACTAATCACAACAGAGTGGGCCAGTGACCAATCAGAGCAGAGTAGACCCACCACAACGGACTGGACCCTTCTTATCAATCAGAGCAGAGTTGACCAATCACAACAGACTGGGCCATCTGACCAATTAAAGCAGAGTAGACCAATTACAACAGAATTTGCCTTCTGACCAATCAGAGCAGAGTAGACCAATCACAACAGAATGCGCTGTCTGACCAATCAGAGCAGAGTAGACCAATCACAACAGGCTGGGTCATCTGACAAATCAGAGCAGAGTAGACCAATCACCACAGACTGGGTCATCTGACAAATCAGAGCAGAGTAGACCAAATCACAACAGACTGGGTCATCTGACAAATCAGAGCAGAGTAGACCAATCACAACAGACCTCCAAAGCAAAATTAGGATAGTATAAAAGGGGCACTTTAATGAAAGATATGTTGCTAAAACACATCAAGAATTAAAAAAAAGATCAAAACCAGTTGAATTTTACCAAAAATATATTCTACAGTAGAAACAAATTATTGTTGAGCCCTGAAAATGGAGCTGCTTTATTCTGAAAGAAGATAATTAGAGTTTTTGGTGGTGGCTGTCATAACAGCTGTTTCTTGTTTTTGGTGTGTCAAAGTAACACTAAATAAAGCATTTTATGTGTGTGTGAATGTGTGTGAACTGTCGACAAAGTAAATTAAGACATGTCTCTCCTGTGCGCGAGTTGGCAACAGAAATTGAGAGCGCCAACACCAGGACAGTCAATTAGCGATCAGCATGCAACAGCCGTCCACAGACCTAATGCTTCCTGTCAATTTTCACAGCCTGACACCATTCTTTCCCAGTGATAATCATCCATTAAGATGCATCTCTGATCTGAGACATGGAATTCACTGTGCGTTTTTCTTGCAGGGAGGGAAGATTCCCATCAGGTGGACGGCTCCAGAGGCCATCGCCTACAGGAAATTCACCTCAGCCAGTGATGTGTGGAGCTACGGCATTGTTATGTGGGAAGTGATGTCATACGGCGAGAGACCATACTGGGAGATGAGCAATCAAGACGTAAGTCGAAATGAGACTATTCAATTCTATACAAATGTGGTCTTATTGGTGCATTCTAAGTCTTTGTAACCAAAAATTTTGAAAAAAAATGTAACCCGTCAGTCTCACTTTTTGAGCTAAGACCTGAAAATGACATTTCCAACTTAAAATTGTATAAATCTATAATACACATCAATACTGGAGCACAAACTTAGCCTAAAAAAAATTAGTTGTTGAATTTACTCAAAAAAGCAGGGTCAAGTGTTTCCACGCAACAATATTGAGTCATTTTTACAAATAACAATTTAGTTATATGAACAAAAGAAATTAAAGTAAAGCTGACAACATTTCTTTGAGTAAATACAAACCATTTGAATTTGTCACTGTTACATAATATTTATATGTGCAGTTTACTTAATAATGTCATGTTACATTTATAAAAGTTTATTATGTTAGGTTAACACATTAATCAATTTAATTTACCTTATTAAATTCGCTATTTTTTAAGTGTAAGTGGAAAACTATTAATTAACAAGCATACTGTTAGAAACAAAATGCAAAAATAACTCATTGGACAAACTTAATTGAATTGAGGGCAGGAATTCCATCCAATAAATGTGTGTATATGAGTGCCCACAGCTTCACTCTTCTGCATAATGGTAACCACAAAATTACAGAAACTCTAAATGTCCAACATAACTGAACATTAAACACTAACATAAATTAACAACATATTTCCCTTTACTGAAAAACACATACAATAACACTTCAATCCCTAAATGTACTCTCCTAATGCAGTCCCTTGCAAAGCATGCTGGGAACTACAGATCCACTGCCCAGTTTGTTTGTTTCACTCAGCAATGTTAAGTTGACCGAACAAACACTTACATGTAAGTAAAGCTTACAATACTCATTTTTAGTAGAAACAACTCAGTCAATTTAAGTTCATGTAGTTACATGAGTTTTTTAAGTAATGTGAACAAGGATGATTTGAGTGCAACTAACAACAGCAAAAGTTCATTTTTTTGAGTGTAGGTTTGGTCTTTTTAAAGGAAACACTTAGCAGATTATTTTAGAAGTGAAGAAAAAAAAAACTGTTTTAAAAGTCAAATTAAAAAAGCTATGAAAATGTATTATATTTTATATAAAATATATATTTTACTAAAAATGTTAGACTCTAAAGCTAGAAAATCAAGAAAATCCTGTGATGAGATTTCTCGTTGAGGTGAAAAGCTGTCTTGTGTCATATTGTCATGACCTGGTCTGACGGAGTGTGAGGGTGAAGTTAGGATAGAATATGCCAATGCTATGTGTACATTACGCCTCCACTCTAGTTTTGCTTTTTAGAAATAAAAACAATTTAATTCAGGTGGATAACAGTCGCTTCAATTACATCAGCTCATCCGACGATATAGTGCGCAGCACTGATCACGTAACTGAGCGTGTGTTACGAGTGTGTGTGTTAGTGGACTGGACAGTGGCGGAGGATTCGTTGCGCAGCAGAAGCGGCGCACGATCGCGAAATTGAAAGTGAAAGTGAAAGTGAAAATCAAAATAAACGGGAGCGCGCATTTAAGCGCTATTTCTATACGTTACCGCTGTTTGAAAGCGGCTCCCTGAGGCACGCGAATATCTCCCAATATAAAGCCTATCTCGTTGTAACCATCGCTTAGCTCTGTATAATACTTGGAGAAAAATCTGGTCTCTATTTGCACTTTGAATATTGAGTACTTTGATTGTGGTATTATGGTTATTGTTTGCACTTAATATCGATCAATTTGTGGGAAGGAGTTCAGTTTGGAGGTCAAAAGATGCTCATGTGCAGTTCGAAGGTCTGAAGAGACAATCATACAAGAAACCAGTCAGTTGAGTTTTTGGAAAAACCTTTACAGTGCTTGTTGTCTTTTACTGCATATGATAATTCAATACTCAGAAAGTTGAACTGAACTGAACTGAACTGAAATGGCATTCATTACAAGATGATGAGTTTAAACATTTCAAATGCACCTGCAAACAATTTGTCATGTATTTCATCATTGAGGATTTCTTAAAAATACTATGCAAAAATCTTGTCCCGTCTCGTTCTCGTGAACCCAATCTCGTGTGTCTCGTCACACCCCTAGTAATTACTGTAATTTCGAGATGACAACACGTGACATTCTATTCAGAGTTGTGTATGTCCTCGGACTGGGAATTATGCATTTCTACGTCAACACTATCAATGTCGAATTTATCTGCAGCAGTCAGGTGGTACAAGTAGGAGCTCTCCGAAAATCCCCAGCTTCTGACACTATCGTAAAATTATCACAGGCTATCTTTGGTCGCAAGACCGTGACAATGGCCATCTTTGAACCTCTCTCAGTGTACGACGTAGGACCACCGTTTAGGAGCCACGACCACAGAAATCACCACGATTGGTCATCTTTCTTCTGGGACAGCCCAAAATCATACAATGTGTACCGGGCATTAGGGGGGCTGAGACCCAGACAGACAACACCTAGTTTAGACTAAGACATTATTGTTATAAATATGTACTTGCAAACGTCCTATAGGTGGGATGGTGACAGGTTTTTTTTTAAGTAATACATAAAACAAACATAATTTTATAAGAAATACTTCTAAATTTAGCATTTAATTCAATGCGTCACTTGCTGTTTCTTTGTAATTGTTTGCGAAATTAATAGCAATTTCTGAGCGAAAACTGTTTCTCGACCAGTTCTTTTCAGTGTAACTGTTATTTATATACGTATAATCTTACCTCCAGAGATTATATAGTATATATTTATGAAAAGATTCTGTGTAGGGCAGTGTTACAGCCAAAGTGCAGTTTTACCCTGCAGTATTTTAACACTACACCACAATAATTGCTTCCCATGGCTGTTTTAAGCACTCATATGCTCTCTTGGATTTGCCTTAGGGAAAATGAGAGCGATAGAATGCTGATGTCTATAAATGGATCAGGAAGTGAGAGTAAACTCTGAGCTAAACTGACATATCGAACACCATCAGTGGGCAGAGATCCATGCAGATTTTGGGGTTGGGTTGGGGGTAGATCAACTCTTTCTCCCACTGCGGTACATCTGCCTGTGGTCGAGTTAAAGGTCACGTGCTTACGAACAGTAAAAAAGGAACACGCGGGATGTTGGGTACTGGGTATTTGGGTTGAAAACGGGAGTTTCAGATTGTGGGTACGGTGATTTTATTCTTGGCTTCTACATGGAAAGGGTATCAGATCTCTGCAGACAGAAATCTGCCGGGCGTAATGGAGTTTGGTGTTGGACATTATGTACAGCAGCTTTTACCAGACACTTACGTCGTCTATGGTTTCCCTGTCTTTGTCTGGATGCAAACATGATGTCACTGGCACACATCCCATATTTTTGTTTTTAATATTTGGATAGACACTGAAATATACAACATATGATAATGTATGGGCAGCTTATAAAGCATAGTGTAAGCAGTGTTTTTTAGTTAATTATTATTATATAGTATTATTCATATTTTGAAATTTATTTTTATATTTTTAGTTTTCATGTTAATTTCAATTAAATCTTTGGTATTTTTTTGTTATTTAGTAATTGCTTTAGTAATTGTCATTTTAATTAGTTATATATTTTTGGTAAATTTTGGTATTCTTTTGTAATTTAGTAATTGCTGTAGTATTTGTACATGTATTTTATTACATTTTATTAATATATATATATATATATATATATATATATATATATATATATATATATATATATATATATATATATATATATATATATATTTATTTATTTATTTATTTATTTATTCAGCTTTAGTTAGCTTTAGTGTTAATTTCCAGGTAATAATTTTAGTTTCAGTTTATTGCCAAGGAATCTTTTTCTGATTATTGTTTTTTCTTATATAATAAATTATTAATTAAATGGCATAAATACATAAGTAAAATCAATTTATCTAATTTTGACATTATTTTGTTTGGTCAGAATAATTGGAATACTTGATACTAGTACCACAGCAAAATGTAATGTACCATTTAACGCACTAATTCATTTAAAAAGAAAAATATTTATATAAATATTAACAAATTTAATTATCATAAATAATTAAATATAGTAAATATATTGTGTCTTTCATTCATTATTCAAGTAATATCAGTGAGGAAAAACAAAGAAATTAATTACATTATGCTTTATAATATTTTTTAAAATGCAATTTATTCCTGTGATCAAAGCTGAATTTGAATCTGAAGTTTTATGCTCAAGAAACATTTCTGATTATTATCAATGTTGAAAACAGTTGAGCTGCTTCATATTTTTATGGAAAATGTGAAAATCCTTTTTTCAGGATTCAATTAAGAAAAGAAAGAATAGCATTTATTTGAAGTGGAAATAAACACAAATGTCTACAAATAGTAAAAACAAGGACCATCTATTATAATTTTGTATATTTTTTTATTACTACAGGCTATCAGTTTACTTTGCATATATTAAGCCATTACAGCTTCAGATATTGAAAAACACATGCCGAGCAGCCGCCTCGCTGTCTTTTGTTATGTAGATCCGCATGTCATATGTCAGTGCATGAGATGACAAGTATATTTGCAGGCAGAGATGAAACACAAGGCGATGCTTAAGTTTTCCCAGCATATCCCAGAAGGAGGTGCACATAGCAGTCATGGTTTTATCAAGCACGACTGACCTTTTTTCCTCCTTTACAGTTGCCAGTGACGGCTTCATCTTTGCCTCACATCTCGTTCTGTGCTCCATCATTAATCTGTTTCACACACACTCGGGAAGGGAAAGTTATTTGATGTTTTATTTAACAGTTTCTTGAGGGTTCCCCTCAGATCTCGGCTTCCTCTGCTCAGCCAGACACTTGTGTGTTTCTCTCGCTCTGTCTGTCTGCGTGTCAGTCTGTCTCTGTTTTCTCTCTGAGTCTTTTCCGCGAGGGAGCTGCTGTTGATGCGGTGTTGCTCTTTGTGATGTGGGAGTGTGGGGGATTTTATTTTAGCTTGGAGGAGAGGAGAGATGCTCTTTGTTGATTCAGAGCTATGTTGGCAATATCACGAAAAGTTAAACTGATCTTATAGACACATCAAATTCACTCTGTAACACAACATGACTGTCTATTCATTTTCATTAATTATACAATATAGTATAATCTGTCAAATGAGGCACTACAAAAACACATGCTTAATCTCGTTGCATGTCAAACATAATTTCGAAGATTCTTCTGCTCACTAATGCTGCAATTATTTATATAAAAAAAACTGTAATATTGAAATATTATTACAATTTAAAATAACAGTTTTGTATTTTAATAAAACAATTTTAAACATTCTTCAGTCCCGTGATCCTTCAAAAATCATTTAATTTGCTAATTTACTGCTCAAGAAACATTTATTAATATTATCATTAAATGTGAAGATTTTTTAAAGATTCTTTGATTAATAAAGTTCAAAAGAACAACATATGTGACCTGTGCTGGCAAAATGAGTTGCAATGAGCACATTTTCAAAAATTAGTTATTGTTATTTTCACATTTTTCATAAAAAAGCCCCCTTCAAAATGATGTATGATTTGTTTGTAAAAATGACTGAGCTACATCTGTTTGAAGTCAGTAGAGTCAGCAAAGTTAACTTTGAGAAAAATCGAGTTCAAGTTTTCTGAAGGTTCCAAAACAAAACAACAAATATCACCTAGCAACCATACCATAAAATCCTTGGTAATAACACCAACTTTGACACACCAAGTCAACACCAAATATCTATAGAAAAAAAATATATATTCAACTTTTTGAATCAATTGTTTGATTGCACCAATATAAAATAGTGTTACACATCAGATGTTTTTCCATAACAGTTAACCAAACACAAATACAAATAAAGATACTTTGAGATGTTTAATTGCTATTTGGAGCATTGGGATCGTTAGATGAGAGCTTAATGAACTATTTTTTGTGAAAACCTCAAAATTGAGCAAAATCTAAATTTTTCACTTGTTTTGCCTGTAGCTCGAAATTATCCCGCGTGCATTCCGACTCCTTTTGCCAGCACGGGTCACTTTTATTCTAAATAGAATTTTTGTTTGTAACAACGTGAAAAGTATTTATGGTGACTTTTGTGTCCTTGCTGAATAAAATTATTAATCTCTTAAATTTATTCTGACCCCAAACTTATCATACAGCACAGAAACACAATAATAATAGTGATAATAATGCATATACTCTGCTTTTTCCGGTGAGCTTTTTGTTTTTCTGCTTATATTTTTGCATCGTAAAATAAAACCTATAGCTGTACCTCAAGCCACCCTAGGTGAATATTACTTTCTTCTTTCAGCCAAACACAATCAGAGTTATATTAAAAAATATCTTGGCTCTTTGAATTTTGAATCCCAAAAAAAGATCATCCATCCATCCATCCATCATAAAAGTATTCCATAAGGCTTCAGGGGGTTAATAAAGGCCTTCTGAAGTGAAGCGATGTGTTTTTGTAAGAAAAATATCCATATTTATAACTTTATAAACTATAATCACTGGCTTCCGGTAACGGCCATACACAAGTCTAGTTCTGGCGTAAGAGTGACCCCCTGGATTCATATAGATTACTTTTATGATGGATGGATGTGCTTTTTTGGGCTTTAAAACCTATGGTACCATTCACTCCCATTATAAAACAGGATTTTATATATATATATAGCTAACCCTTTAATTTCAGCTGGCTAGGAAGCCAGCTGCCTCTGTAAGCCATAGACGGCAAGGTCAAGTGTGATGACTTTACCACTTGGTACCCAGCAACAATTCATGAACCAGAACAATCAGTGTTTGGACACGTAGGCCACATCATATATTTATTATGGAACATGATGTAAAGTGGTTGCAATCTTTTCTGTTGTCTCAGGTGATAAAGGCAGTGGAGGAGAACTACAGACTCCCGGGTCCCATGGACTGCCCAACCGCACTCTATCATCTCATGATGGACTGCTGGCAGAAAGACAGGAACAGCCGGCCCAAATTCGAAGAGATTGTCAGCTTATTGGACAAACTCATCCGCAATCCCAGCAGCCTGAAGGGTCTCGTTAACCCCTCTAACAGGTAGAAGACCAGCCGTTATAGTTTACTTTGCTCATGATTCTCATTTGTGTAACTCTCTCCTTTCAATAATCTTTCGGTTCTCGTTCTTTATTGCTCCCATCAGACTATATGCTAATTATGTTGTTATTTACAGCATGTGATTGAGATCACAAATGATGTGACGTCTGTGAAAAATTGATAACCGAGGGTTAAGCACCGTGCTACACGCTTGTCACAGGAAATCAAGGTTTAATGACACTTGTGACAAATACGCACTCACATTTCATGATTTAATGTCGCGTTAAACAGAAGTGACAGTGTGCAAATGACTTCCAATTACGGTGATTATACGTATCGAATACATTTGCCTCACGTGACGTGTTCTGTATTCTTACATGTCGGAATCATCCATTATCTGTAATTGTGTTATGCAGTTATGTTCAGGTTTAATATGAAATTGATTTGGACTCTGGGAATGTTTCTGTAGCTGTTATTGCACCGTAATTTCCTTTATTTGCCTTGGATTATAATATTAGCAAGTGTGGCCAAGTGTGGCCACTGATTATATTAATATTTATAGTCATAATAAGGTTTAATTCAGCATGCATATGAAATCAGAATAATAAGCTTACTTTCATATAAATATTTGTTCTGAATTTTAAGGCAAGACATTACAGGCAAATGGTCAATGGGCACTGGTCAATTTTGAGATTTTGGGCTGTTTGGCTTTTGTTAACGTTTGGGGTTAAAAGAAAAAGCCCTTTTGCTGGGTGCCCCGGTGCAATTTTTCCCTCGCCAGGTCCAGCATTCTCCCATTCTCTCTCATTTTCCTGTCCTGCGCCTTGCTCCAGGAGGGAGGAGCAGAAGTCTAGTGTGGGCCCGGGCACCTCATCCAGTCCCAGCCTGCTGGGGGTTGACCAATTTCTTATCCAATTTAGTTATTTGGGTTTTTGCAAAATGTAGAGAAAGGTTACAGAATCCAGTTCAAGTCTCGTCCTCTGCGTTTCAATGGTGTGCTCTCCACTACAGTGAAGCCAGAGCAGATTCCCTTGCTTTCGCAGGAGTTGAAGTCTCTCCTGGACAAAAGGGCCATAGTGTTTGCCTCCAAATGAGACTCAGGTTTTTACAGCCGGTAATTTTTGGCACCCAAAAGATGGGTGGTTGTGTCCCATTTTCAATCTTTGTATTATGTATCGTACTCTGTGAACGTACAATTTCAAGATGTTGATGTTAAAACTTTACGAGGCCTATCATACACCCGGCGCAAGTGTTTTTCAGTCGGAACGCAGTTATCATTTTCACATCCAGTGCCACGTAGCAAATGCACTCGCTCCCATCTGGTCACCCATGGGCATGCTGGTTTGAAAACGAGTTTTGTTCAGGCGCATTGTTGGCGCATTGCTATTTTGAGGCAACTGAAAACAACTGTGCCATTGACCAACAAAAACCTGGTCTAAAGTCAATAGCGCAATATTTTTTTGTGTTATTTAAAGGAGGGTGTGTTAGTAATATACGCCTATAGGGCAGCAGCACACAAACATTTTTAAATATTTAAAATAAAAGTATTCCTTTCTGGAGAAGACTTCAGTCTATCTGCTTGCAAATTCCGCAATATAACTATAGCAAAACTGCATGGTGCAAGTGCAACTAGCTTTTAAAGGGAATGGGAGATGATACTCTGATTGGTTTATTGCATGTTATGCCCAAACCACACCCATTACTCATTAAGAGAATAGGTACAACCCTTTTGGACTATGCCGACCGTTTTTTACGTCGTTAAACTAGCAAAAGTGTATTCGGACACGCCCTAAGTGCACCTGCGTCATGCGCTTCAGACCATTCACTCAGATCGTTAAAATAGGGCCCATTGTGTCTTAAATCCAATTAGAGGTTTGGTTTGTTACGATAGACTTAAACAACACATATTTTAACATATAAATATTACCTATAAACATGAACTTCATGAGGTTCGTGGGGGTCACAGGGGGTGAGGTGGAAAGCTTACCAGCATAAGGTTCTTCCCTTCGGCATCTTCACCAAGTGCCACCTGTAGTACAGGCATCCTCTCAGTATGGCGGCAAGGGTATTATCGTTCCCATATCACCAATGCAGTGATGTGGCTTCGATGTTCCCTCGAAAGGGAACTGAACATTGGGTACTGATAATATGAACGAGACGCCATGTCGCATTGCCATACTTCAAGTTCGCCCGCACGGCTACTTCATAAAAGTTAATATGGTGACGCTCCAGCGCAGATGTTATTTATAGACTTAGTCATGCTCTACATAGTGTCACCTGACTTCGTCTGTGGCCAGTAGATTGGCGTGTGCACATTTGACTCATTTTGTGTATTAAAACAACATTTCAGAAAACTCAATTCTTGAATAATCAATCAACAAGTGGAAGTGTTTTTTCTAGTTTTTTTTTACCCTATTCACCTGGAGTGTTCTGCTATATAAAAAAAACATTTTGTATTTAAGGACTGTGTGAAGAAGAAAAAAAGGTGGTCTCAGTGTGGTCTCAGACTTTTGGACCTTATTGTGTATTATAACTCAGTTATTATAGTATTATAACGCATTTTGAAGGGGAAAAAACTTACAGTATAAATTTGCTATATATCTTTTTGTGTATTTTTAAAAGCCTATTAGATGATACGTTATTCTGCTTGAATCAGCCCAGATCTGTAAATGTTTTTAGTATCCGGCCTTCACCTAGAACTTTAATGTCAGGTTTATGCATCCATTTGTTCACTACTGTACCTGTCTCTCCCACAGAGTATCCAATTTATTAGTGGAGCACGGGAGCCCTGAGGGCTGTGTATTCAGATCGGTGGAAGAATGGTTAGAGGCCATAAAAATGGGTCGATACACCGAGCTTTTCATGGAAAGTGGATACACTTCTCTGGAAGTAGTCACTCAAATGACCTTGGAGTAAGTCATCTGTTGTGGAGGTCATTGAGCCTGTTTGCTGTTCATGTACTGGAAAAATGACTGTATTGGGAGTGTAACTTCCATTTCATGTTTTGATCCTGGGGGAATTTGATGCACTTTCTAATGGTTAATTGTTACAGCTTAGTTTACATGGGTCTAAAGAGGTGCAGAATAATGAATTGTAAATGTAAAATCATATTAGGTAGAGTACTCTTTCCCCACCAGCGTTTTTGAAAAAAAGTTGCTCATTTTTATAAAAGTTTCATGGCCCCCAGAATATTTTGTTGAATGAATATGCAATGGATCAAAAGAAAGAACAGACACTCGGTTTAAAAAAACAAAAAAACAACAAAACAATGCATTCTTTTCAGCTTCACAGTCCTATAGCCCATCCTGACTCAACATTTAATTCAGTAACATTAGGCAGTTTTGATTTATATGTTGTTTAATGTTGATTTTACATGCATATGTAATATATTTTTTGCATATGCTTACATATGATACCGCTTGTTTCTGCATCTTCTTCGCATGTGTTTTGATCAGGAGATTCTGTACTCTTTCAGAAGGTGTGTCATAGCGCCCTCTACTATATAACAGTGAAAACAGAGAAAGCAGGAAGTTTCTGTCAATGGCGGAGAAAGAGATTTAGTAGTAAGTTTAGTAGTAAAGTTTTTTATAGATAATATTTTTCCCTTACTACATACACTATTATTCAAAGGTTTGGGTTCAGTAAGATTTTTATAGATTATATGATTTTTAGAAATGTATTTTATTGAGCAAGTGTGCATTGAATCACATTGCATTGCATCACAATTTCCACAAAAAATATGAAGTAGCGCAACTGTTTTCAACATTTATAATAATAAGAAATGTTTCTTGAGCAAAACAATAACAGCATATTAGAATGATTTCTGATTATTGTTGAACCAGCAAACTTGTGGGGCTAACTTTTTAAGATCTTTTCTTCCATTTTGTGTAACAAGAAACAAATGTTGTGGCAAAAAAAAAAGAAAAAAAGATCTTACTGACAAAGACAGAATTTAAATGTTTGACCTTCATTATTAACTGCCAATGACGGAATTTTCCGGCTTTCCGTGTTTCACTGTTATTCAGTACGGGGTGCTATTACGCATCTTCTGAAAGAGTACATACTTTCCTGATCAAAACACAGGCGAAGAAGAAGCAAAAACAAGCAATGGCATATGTTAGCAGATGCAAATGTAAAATAATGCAATCATCTACAATAAACTGCATAGAAATAAAAACTGCCTAATGTTAATGAATGAAATGTCGACCCAGGACGAGCTATAGGACTGAAGCTTTGTGGGTGTTGATGGACTCGATCTACTATATCTGTGTTTTGATCATCGTTCTGAATCTAATCCAGACTTGGTCTTTGACAAAAAACGCATTTTTCTCAGCTTTTTGCTCAAAACGTTGCTTTTTTAAGAAAATTATCCACATTCAAGTGTTGATAAAAAAAGAAAATGCAATTTTTATTTTTTTTATAATTTTTTTTAAAGCAGAGGCTCTGTTCTCTTGTTTTATATATTGCATGTTCAGATATTCATGCAACAAAATATTCTGAGGGTCGTGACAATTTTGTGAAAATGGTCAAAAATGCTTGCAGTTGCTGGCAACTTAAAAAAAAAAAACGCTGGCAGGGAAAGTTAATGAATAAAAAAATTAGTTTACATTTTACAAATTACTAGATAAACCTTGATTGATTCCAGCTTGTTTAATCATTATCAGTGAACCCTGACAGAAATATATTTGATAGCTATATGTTGTTATTTTGCAGAGATCTTAGGAGGGTTGGAGTCTCTTTGGCCGGCCATCAGAAAAAGATTCTCAACAGCATTCAGGAGATGCGAGTCCAAATGATGAACGCTACTTTGCCCATCTGAGACCTGCTTCAGAGGAACTTCCAACAGTAGCCTAGCACTTTCTACGGACACTTATTTATTGAGCGGAACTATTTAACAATGAAATTTGACTCTAAAGAACAAAAAACGCTGGATAAATGGGCAAGCGGTTACCGTTTCGTTTGTGCAAAGCCTCTAAACTAAGAGTCACAGGAGGAACTTGACTGAAACATTGAGTCGTTGTTTGGAAAAGTGTGGCACATCTCCAGGTAGGACTACTGACTTGGGATCAGGTGTCTCTGGGCTGAATGTATAGCATTTTTCCATGACCTCATTCAACAATATTATTACCTCCGGAATTCCATGAAAGACTGCGGTCAGTTTCAGCTCGGATGTTTTTGTCACACCAAGTTCACCTGGGGCGAAGTTCAGACAGTGAGACTGAAGTCATATCATGGGCTGAGGGAACGAATGGCAGTGTTAAACAAAGCAATAGTAGATTTCGAGCTTGATGTTGATTTTACGTTGTTCTAAATGGTTTCTTCCTTGTTTTAATAAAAGGACAAAGCAATGGACAGGATCGTTTTCCTTTTGCACAATATATGTGTCATGAAGGGCAGAGGAAATCTATTTGTATTTGAAAATGTGACACGTTTCCAAACCACAAGTTTATTTTAGTTCCACTGATGTTTTGATGTTTTACGTGTAAATAGTGTACAGTTGCGTAGATAAAGTGGAGCTCAAATGCATCCATCCATGTTCATGTGGGGTTGATATACTGTTCTTTAGTGCGCGGGTGGGCTAACATACTATGTATATTCAGTCCAGTCAATAAATGTTTATATTGCCTCTCAGTGCTTCATTAGATAGAAAATGAAAAATTGTTTTACCATTGATGTATGAACTCTACTATATTTTGCTACCCATAATTTTGCCTTGCTCAGTTTTCACAGCATGGTGGATATTAAAGTCAACATGAACTCAAAACAGACCCTATTTACTTTCTTACTTCAGGTTTTTGGTTTTATTGAACACAATTCATTGTTTGCATGTCAAAATAACTTAGCAAATAATGATAGATTGGGATAAAATTAAGTACATCGCGTTAAGTAAAATGGGTTGCATGGGTTTCATGTTGACTTTAAGTTGGTTCAGTATGTCATACAGTAAATTACATAGTATACAGTTCTATGTGAGGCAGGGTGTCGGTTACTGTTGAATGTAATTTTGACCCTCAGTGTTCAAACAAGCAGTAAATTGTGTATATTTACTGTAAACATACTATGTTATCTCAAAAGTAGGCTAGAAAAATTTAAAGTTTCTATTATTGTAAATAACTTTTTTTAGTTAAATGTTAAGCTGTTGGGTACAATGCCTTTTTTTTAGTTGGGCAACTTTGTTGGCTATGAATCTTAAAGGGTTAGTTCAGCCAAAAATGAAAATTAGCCCATCAGTTACTCACCCTCAAGCCATCCTAGGTGTATATGACATTCTTCTTACAGGCAAATACAATCGGAGTTATATTAATAAATATCCTGGCTAAGCCAAGCATTATAATAGCAGTGAATGGATGCCCAAAATTTGAAGCCCAAAAAAGTGCATCCATCCATTACGAAAGTAATTCACACGGCTCCAGGGTGTTAATAAAGGTCTTCTGAAGCGAATAAATTTTTTATTTTGTGAGAAAAATATAAATTTTTAACAAGTTATGAATTCTAGCTTCCGGCGGACCACTTCCGTATTCCAAAAAAAGCGTAACTGGCGCGATAATGACGTGTTACACTTTCTTCGTAAGTTGAATATGGAAGATGGTCCGCCGGAAGCTAGATACTTTTATAATGGATGGATGCACTTTTTTGGGCTTCAAATTATGGGCATCCATTCACTGCCATTATAATGATTGGATTAGCCAGGATATTTATTAATACAGTATAGCTCCAATTATATTTGTCTAGGATGGCTTGAGGGTGAGTAAATTTTGCGGTGAACCATTTCTTTAAAGAGTTTTCTGAACTCGACATGAAGTAAGAGATGTCAATAATGTAGTTAGCCTAGCATGCTAATGTTATCAGTCGCCCATGTCCTTTTCTAATGCTGCCTTCACGTGCCATCAGAATTATAGTAAATACGAGTTTTCTAGTTGGAAACTGGACATGAACACCCTCTTAAGTTGCATTTACTACTGGTAAACTTGATACCTGAGTTTCCTAGTTGGGTGTGGCATAAACTTTAAACATGGCTGAGGGAAGACTGATTGCTGCTGTGACTTCTATCTTTATTAGTTTCGCCTTGCTTTGTCATTAAATTATTGAATATTTACATGTATCAATAGCCATATTAAGCATGTTTATACACAGCGAAAATAGCCTGCATTTGACAGAAATTCCATAATCGTCATCAAGCTGACCATCTGGATAGCGCAGTGAATGTTTATATGGATATCAACGACATACATTTTATTTTAAATTAAATATCTTTACATTTTGGCTTAAATAAGATTTCCCCAATTAATAGGAAAGAGTAAACATGTCCTCCATGATCTCTATTCTTTCCAACAACAAAGCACTTGAATGTGACAAGCTCATAATCACAAAGTGGGAAGTAGGACATTTCTGATAACACGTGAAGGCAACATAACTTCTCAAAAAGAGTAGTAGAAGGAGTTTTTATTACACTAAGGTCAAAATTATTGTCTGTGTTAATCGACAACATGCCACATATTATAGCATTATAGGTTTCATAATAAAAGGAAATGTTGAATGTTGGGACAGAAATTCCAGGCATTAGGTAATTTCTAACCATATTTTAGGTCCATAATTGTTTATTGCACCACATTATTTTCCTATTAACACTACTGAAAGGCCACAAGATTGTATTAATAAGTGCTCAAGTATGTCACATATTTCCTCAAAACCTTGCTTATAATTATGGTTAGTGTAAGTATTTCTATTAAGTCCACTCTGGTAGAGATATTTATTACTTTTAATTATTTCTTGAAGTTTGATCTTATCAAATAATTAGAAGCAAAATGCTCCTAAATTAGTCAAAGGAAAGTGCTCAGAGCTTCATTGATCAGAATTAATAATGGCCAAAAAACTTAATAACAAATGTAATGATACATTTTCAGTTAATTTGAATTTACATTGATTTGCACTTAAACATATGCTTTTTTTATAATGGGTGAAGATTATTTGACATGTATTGCAATGAATGTTACTATAATGTACTTGGGAATTGGTCTTTTATGCAATGCAGTTTCTCTTGCACTGAAATTCATTTGGTTTAGCTATGTATCATATTAAGTTAAATATAATTTTAGTTGGAATTTATACATGTGTTTTAACCCCATTGTATCTTCAAAATAATGGCTATTTAATGGATTTGAAAAAAATGTCATGACATTATACTGTAGATTGAAAAACATTTCAACCCGACCAACCACACGCCATGCTTTAATACTGCAAAATGCTTGAGTGTTTTCAGATTTGTAGCTGTTGTTTATTGTAGTGATATTTCTTCATAACCATTGATCATATCTGTCAGAATGAAAAGCCAGATTCATCATGTTTTACAAGCATGTTTTTTCCCTATTAGCAGGTTGTTTAAATGTAAATTTGGATAACTTTTAGTTGTAGCCATAAACATAGAACAGTTGCCTTTAGTTTGACATTTATGATTGTGGTTACGCAAAATACATCTAATTCACACATGGAAATGTCAAATGTAGCTGCAATTAAGAAGCTTTCTGGTTAGTGTTTCTGAATATCAAAATCGTTCTATAGCCCTGTGAACTTTGGGAGAGTTTAACGGCAAGCACAAGGTTACACAATTTACCCATACTGTATAACCTCACACTATTTGATCTTTGTTAAATGAACCCAGCACCCCCAAAAACACATCTAAAATCACTATACTGACTAAAATTATTTTATCATAAAGCACTGATGTTGAGTGCATCAAATAATTTCCAAACAGTTATTCTAATACAAAATGATATGCATTGTGTTGGTGGCTGCGTATTACAAATGCGTTTTATCAGCATAATGAATATATTGTTTAAATATTTCATCATAATTGGTCCAATAAAGAGGGGGGAAAAGAATGGAAAGCACAGAAAAAAGTGTAGTTTCTATGTGATAATTGTTTGTCTATTACCTTTTTTTGTGTGTTTTGTTGTGTAAATGTCTTTTGTAGTGTAATATATTAAATTTTATATTTTTTTGTAATAAACTGGTGAGAAACCCAATATTGCAGTGTTCTCTATGCAATGCAATATCCTAATACTAGCTGACATTCACCAACACCAGGCGATGAGGTTGTGATTTCCACAATTTGTGTTATAAGGTTGTTACTTTTACAAGAAGGCACTAAAAATTCACTTTCCAAATATATCCATAGGCTCAAAACATACAATGTATGCCTGTTTGAGACAAGGTTGGAAGTGGGAATATCCCAATTGAAATGTCACACTTCAGACCTCAGTGAGTTTCAGTCAATCAGACTTCACATGTTGAATCCAACTTCATCACTTCACATGTTGACCACATGATGTCGCCATGAAACAAAGAGAGCATTTCGTGTTTTGGTGTAAATATTGCAAAAACTGAATATAAATAGCATAACATGATGCCATTCACTTTGAAAACAGCTGACGAAAAGCAAAAATGAAGGTAAATCATTATTTAAACTTTATGTCTAATGTTAAAGTTTGAGCTTCCACAAGAACCAATGGGGTTCATCCTCATGTTACGCAGCACGTTTGAGCTTCCACAAGAACGAATGAGGTTAATGCTTGTGTGTTAAGCCGCACATTTGAGTTTCTGCAAGAACCAATGAGGTTTATTCTTGTGTGTTACGCAGCATGTTTGAGCTTCCACAAGAACCAGTGAGGTTAATTCTCATGTTACGCGGCACGTTTCAGCTTCCACAAGAACCAATGAGGTTCATTGTCATATTATGCAGCAAGTTTGAGCTTCCACAAGAACCAATGAGGTTCACTCTCATGTGTTACGCAGAACGTTTGAGCTTCCTCAGGAACCAATGAGGTTAATTCTCGTGTGTTACGCTGCATGTTTGAGCTTCCACAAGAACCAATGAGGTTATTTCTCGTGTGTTAAGCAGCAAGTATGAGCTTCTGCAAAAACCAATGAGGTTCATTCTAGTGTTACACAGCACGTTTGAGCTTCCACAAGAACCAATGAGGTTAATTCTCGTGTTATGCAGCAAGTTTGAGCTTCCACAAGAACCAGTGAGGTTAATTCTCATGTGTTATGCAGCAAGTTTTAGCTTCCGCGAGAACCAATGAGGTTCATTCTCGCTTTGTTACGCAGCACATTTGAGCTTCTGCAAGAACCATTGAGGTTCATTCTCATGTTACATGTGCTGTGTTTGAGCTTCCACAAGAAAAAAAAAAAAAGGTTTGTTCTCGTTCATCAAGCGATTGAGCATCTGTTTATGTTCACTGGTCAATGTTTATTTGTAAATAAAAGCCTAAATTCAATCTGTTCAACATATATAGCGATCATGTCCCTTCAGAAAATTTGCTCTATTTATATGGATTAGTTTTATGTTCTCTTTATGAACTTTTTGAAACGTCAAAGTAGTAGTTGCGTAGACTGTCAATGGAGGGACAGAAACCGCTCTGATTTTATTATAAAGAGCTTCATTTGTGTTCCGAAGACGAACAAAAGTCTTACGGATATGGAATCAAATCAGACACAGTTAATAGCAAATGATGACAGTATTTTCATTTTGGGGTGAACTAACTAGAACTAACCAATTATAAAACTGCTAAACCCATCTACCTTGTTACTTTTCAGAAGGCATAATTGTATCCCAAAACATGTAAACAAATATATAAATGCATATTAAAATATACATTAATTTATCTTATGATTTGACAGTCCATTTTATTAACACTTGAAGACATTCATTGTCCAATGTTTAACATCTTAAAAGTGGTTCCAAACACTGGCCCTAGAGTACCCCAGCACTACACATTTTAGGGTACGTTGAAAAAAAATTTCTGTAAAATTGTCAACGCTATTTGTATAATGCTGCCAGGCCAGTAGTTGGCGATGTGAGCACAAACGCATTCTTCATCTGAGCAATGAATGCAAACAATCAAGAGGGTAAAAACATCAAACAATTTTGTCTAGGTTGACAATGAGGTTGGTTTATTACTACAAGTGTCCCTGGACTAAAAAGTGGCAAAATGTCAGAAAAATGTGGACTGGGAGTCAAGTACTTGTGCATGCCTATTGACCAGGGTCTTTAACCCTGCTCCAGGAGAGCAACTGTCCAGTTCAGCTCCATCCCTAAGCAAACTGAAGCAGCTAATAAAGGTGTTCAGGGTCACTTGACAATTACAGGCAGGTGTATTGGAGCAGGGTTGGAACTGAGGTCTGCAGGAAGGTAGCCCTCCAGGAGCAGGGCTGGAGAAACCTGCTATAAGACTGAACACGTAATACACATGACGTCACCATTTTCACAGATTAGCGTTTACACAGAGATGATAATGGTATTTTTTTCAAAAGTTTGCATTCTCAGGCCCCCAAAACGGCAGCATAAAAAGTGTTGGGGGTACTCCAGGACAAGGGTTGGGAACCACCGTCTTAAGGGGATGCTTCCCCTCAATATGAAAAAATCTGTCATAATTTGTAAATCATTTAGTACCCCTCATGTCATTGCAAGGGGTACCTTGGGATTCCAAGGGGCACTTACTTTCATACAGGTATCAAAAGAAGATATTTTGAAGAAAGCTGGTAGAGGGCCAAATTATTTTGAAAGTAATAATTTTTGTTTTAAATGATGACAGAACTTTTATTTTATTTTATAAACTAACCCTCTATTGAACTTACCTTTTTAAAATAAGTTTAAAAAAAAAAATGAATGGAGTTATAGCTGTGAGTGTTTTCTAAAAAAATTTAAAATTAAATTCTAAGAAATGGAGCAGATACTACTGATCTTTGCCAGAATGAAGCTTTACAACAGCCCTCTGCAATTTATTCATAATGCACTGTTATGTAATTATACACACTCTGAGAATTTTAATTAAGTGATTCAGATGCATTTGCCGCAATGGGGTCAAGATAGTCTTGTTAATTTCAGTCATTCCTACATAGCTAAAAATAAAACACATTATTTTTCACATATTTGACATTGTTACAGCACCTCTCTTCCCAGTCTGTCAGTAATGGGGGCGTTTCCCATACACTGCATGACAAAGATAAAAATCTGGTAATATCTGACCACTTCAGGTTTGCTGGATGTATGCAGAAAATACCTGAGCTAAGTCACAAAGGACAGTAAATTTCCAGAAATACCCAGATACTTGGCGTACACGGACATATACAGGAATCCATGAAATTTCATGGACATACACAGCTGAAACACTGATGGCTGTCAGGTGTGAAGACCTTTTATATGTTAATGACCAGCAGTTAAGGTGCTCGCTTTGTTCGCAGATGGAGGGAGGGGGTGACCCAGAGAAGTTTCGCTAAAAAGTTTAAAAATAGTCTCAACACTTTTGAACTCTATTATACCTAGGTTTATCATTTTGACAGAGTCATTAGAGAACATATATATATATATATGTATATATATATATATATATATATATATATATATATATATATATATATACTGTATATGATTTATAATTTTGAAGGCATCCTTTCTCTCCATTCGTGGACTCACTAATTAACATGAACACTTATTATAATTTCCCTTGTTTGAGGTGTATTATAAAGCTTACATAATGCTTACAATGTTGGTATGTAACTCTCCTTCATTTATTTATTTACAAAACGGTGGTATGTTCTTCAAATCTGCCACTCATTGGCTATGTTTACATGCACAACTTTTGTTTAAATCGGACTGAATTCATTCGGAATAATGAATCTGAATGTAGTGTTTACATGAATGCTAAACAAGAATCCGAAAGAATCCGAAACAAGGACTAGTGGGACGTTGTCCTGCTCCACTTCACAGATGCTGAGTGAAGGGATCATTTTAGAATGACAGGACACTCATTTATATGACACTTTATTCAACAGGAAGAACAGCTCGTTCCACACGTACAGGTCTTTACACTATTTCTACGTCATTGCACATGCGCAGTCTAGTTTCGGTTTTCAATCCGATCAAGTGTTTACATGTCCTCTCGATCGGATTAGAAAAGGAATAAACCTTTTAGTTCTTGGGGTACCACCCTTGGGGTATCGCCCCTCCTTCCGAAAAGTGAAATGTGCTCTTATTGATCGGCTGGATCAGTGTGTTGTTATTGGTCAACAGCTTTGAGAGTGCTTGGGAAATGCTACGCTCCTTGTCATAACCGCGAGTTTCAACACAATACTAACTACTAATATCTCTGATCTTTGTTTTGCCTATATGCCTTGGGCAGGAATTATTTAAAACTCAAGACTACTTTTAAGAAATCCTCAATGATGAAATACATGACTAGGACAATAGTTTGCAGGTGATTAACTCATCATCTTGTAATGAATGTCATTTCAGTTGTTCAGTTCAGTTCTACTTTCGGAGTATGAATTATCATATGCAGTAAAAGACAACAATACTCAAGCACCGTAAAGGCTTTGCCAAAAACTCAACTGACTGGCTTCTTTCCTGTATGATTGTCTCTTCAGACCTTAGAACTGCACATGAGCTTCTTTTGATCTCCTAACTGAACTCCTTCCCACATATTGTTCATAGATATTAAGTGCAAACAATAGCCATAATCAAAATACTCAATATTCAAAGTGCAAATAGAGACCAAATTTTTCTTCAAGCATGATACGGCACTAAGAGATGTTTACAACTAGATAGCTTTCATATTGGGAGATATTCACATGCCTCAGGGAGCCGGTTTCAAACAGCGGTAACATACTGAAATCGCATTTGAATGCACGCTCCCGTTGACTTTCACTTTCAATTTCGGTGGTGCTGAACGGCCATTTTAAAATATAAGACAACTGTCTGATGCTTCAGTTGCGCAACGAATCCTCTGCCCAGTCAGTCTTCTCATCATGTGATCAGTGCTGCGCACTATGTACGACTCGAACAGCTTGTTTTGGATGAGCTGATGGAATTGAAGTGACTGTTATCAACCTGAATTACATTGTTTTTATTTCTATAAAAAGCAAAACTACAGTGGATGCGTAATGTAAATGTAGCGTTGGTATATTCTATCCTAACTTCACCTTCACACACTCCGTCATGACCAGGTCATGACAATATGATGCGAGAACCCCGTCACAGTTTCGTGAGTTTTCACCCTTAGTGCGCACCGATATGAAATTTAACTCCCTTTGGATTGACTTTGTGTTTTGTAACTTTGCAGACCCTTTTCAGGCTTAAACAGCAACATTAGACACTAAAGAAAGTTGAACATGTAAATAGCATAATAGTTCCTCTCTAAACTTGACATAAAGCCCCAAAAATGTGATGCTAAAAAAACAGCATGTGTTCATAACAACAACATTTGCTCTGTGAGCAGCTTCTGAATGTGCGGCCATACTTACCGCTGTTTGTTGAATTTACACAGATGAAATCCAGTCATTTCGAAAAGATCCCATTCAGTCTACACATTTAATGTGTAGAAATGTCTCTATTTATTGTTCAAGTCATGATTTTCACTTATGTTAATAGGGGACACATAAGACACAGATTTTGTAGAATGATCCAAGATACAGAAGTTACATTCCTCAAGTGCTTCACTAGTTCTCTTCAAGTTACCTTAAACTCCCAATACATGCACTATATATGTTAATATCACCTCTTATGTATTTCATACCAATCCAGTTGTTTGTTATAGTACAAAATCTCATCTAACCATTGCGCTCCTTTGGGAAATCACATTGCTAAACATCGCCTTGGGTGTTAATTATCAATCCATGTTTCTCAACCTCCAGGGCAGCGTCATATATCAGACATCGAAATGGCCAAAGATTCCATATCAGCAATACAAGAAACCCCTCTGTACCATTTATCTGCTAGTGCTGCCTTGCCTAACGTCATATTTGATTGTTCCTTTGATGGCTCATTGCTTGCGGCACTGGCTGTCTGTGCTAATGTTGGAGGTGTGAGTCCCTGGACAGTGTCTTTGGCTGGTAATGCAATTTTCATGTATAGAGGTGCCACTAGACCCCCAATCCCCTGGGTCATTTATGAATCATTTGGATTTTAATCATTATGAATGACCTTCATCAGAGTGTCTGCAGTCCCGCCAGTCTGGAGGTTTATATGACACGTTTTTTTTAACTAAAATTGTATTTTAACACTCTTTGTATCATCTCATCTGCCCTACAAAGCCCCAACAACTTACCTATACATACAATTCACTTCAGTTTCCAGTTGAAATGAACACTAGTGGCAGTAAAACACAACAAATTACAACAAATGAATCCTGTGAAACAAAAGTCACGTTCAAAGACTTATAGAAGCAAGCTAAAATTGCATGGTTTCTTCAGGAAGTGTGTTTCTATCTCACCTTTGCTTTTGTTAACACTATTGTTTTGTATGATACGTTGTTCACAAATACGATAGAGCATTTCAGAATATGTTCAAGCAATGTAATAAAAGGTAACACTTTAGTATGGGGAACAGATATTCAATAGGACTTTTGTCTCAATAAATTCCTAATTTACTGCTTATTAATAGTTAGTAAGGTAGTTTGTGTAGCGTTTAAGTTTAGGTTTTGGGTAGGCGTTTTGTTTTAGATATTGTAAATGGATGTAGAATATGGTCATGCAGAATAAGGCATTAGTATGTGCTTTAAGTACTAGTAAACAGCACTATCCTGGAAATACGCATGCTAATAAGCAATTAGTTAATAGCTAGAATTGAACCCTAATATAAAGTGTTACCTAATAAAATGTTTCCAAATTCACGTTCATCTGTTTCGAACTGAAAACTGAACTCGCTAGATTTCACTTTGAAAGTGTAAGGAAACATGCAAAAAGCAACATAAGGCATGTTTTTTTCCAATGAGCCTGGGTTAATTTTTTGTTGTATCATACAATATTTGTTTGCATAATTTATGTACATTGCAAGTTGCTGAATATTTAAAAACATTGCAAGTAGTTTAAACAATAGCTCACCCTAAAAATGTATTCCATCCACATGGTCAGACAAAAATCCACTTAGCCCTAATATTAGCTTAGTGCAAAGCTCTAAATGTAATCTTTTTTTACCCACAAAACTCATCCTAAATGTACCATTTATCCACAATTACAGCACCCAGCACCAATGACCTTTGTGATTAATCTTATCTTGCAACCAATTATTGAGTAACCTTTTTTGTCTACTGCATGCTAATCTGCCTGTGTGGCTAAACATCCCTCCTGCCATAAACAGCCAGTGCAATTACGTGCTCCTTTGCTCCAGGCTCCTACTATATTTCCCTCTTATTTGCCCACCTATCCCCTCATATTGATCTCGGCCGCGATGTGTGATCTTAATAATTCCGCCCTTTGTCACTAGCCTGCGCTTACTAGCCTCTGTGGTGTTCACGGGAGCCCTCAGGCACAGGCCCAGGAGAGCCCGAAAGGTGTGTGGCAATAGACCGCACAAGTGTGTGATGAGGGTCATTGTGTTTGTCACTTCAGCAGAACTCTCAAGGTCTCCCGTGTTTTAAAAGTGTGCTATCCCTGTAGTAAGTGTGGGCGTGCTAAATTGCCATTGTCAGCAGGGGAGCTGACAGCAGTATTAGGTATGTTTCGCTGGAGGTCGTCCAAGGTGAAATGAAATAGCAGTTAACCTGTGACATCCCTGAGCTAAGGCATATTAATAATGGCCAATGCATGTAAGGAGCACCATTATTTCTTTCTAATGAGCACTGTCATTGGTGTTCAGAGGGCACGGCGAGCGCTGCTATCTACTCCCTGAGCAGTTTTGTTTAGAATCACACACTGTTTCTATGCTTGTTTTCTGTTGATCAAAAAGGATTACTAATGTGTTGAAGCCATTATGTGTCACTACCTTCACTTAGAGGAATAGTTCAATCATTGAGAACTGAATTCTGTCTGCTAAAAATTATAAAACAGGACTTTAGGAGGAACATATATATATATATATATATATATAACATATATATATATATATATATATATATATATATATATATATATATATATATATATATATATATATATATATATATATATATATATATATATATATATATATTTTTTTTTTTTTTGTGCAGAAAAAAAAAAATTATTAATTTCTTTTAAAAAAAAGAACTTTGAATAGTAGAGCAGAGTACATATCGCACCACTTTAATTGTGCTTTTAGCCTTTTTTGGACATTGTCAACAAAAAAAATGGTATGGAACAGAGCCGTTCAGTGGGGAAAAAAGGGTTTGGATTCGCATGAGAGTGAGTAAATAATGAGAGTATTTTCATTCTTGAGTGAACTTGTTCTTTAATCTACAATAAAAACGGTCCCATAACCCAATGTTCTTGCTATTGAATCAAACTTCCCTCTAACACAGGCATATAAATGCTTATAAGGCTGGTTTTTGCTGAATGACACAGCACTTTGCCTGCGGTGAAGCAAATGTGATTGCAGCCTACTTATTCTGCCTCACTACCCAGAGACACTCAGGCCTGGTTGCGGTATGCAGACATATTCAAAGTAATGAGCTGTGTGGACGTTCTTGTAGCAGAAATCACTTGAGAGCTCCGGTGGCAGCCATAAGCCACAGCATGAGTTCACAAATGATCGTCCTCATTATACTGATGAGCGAGGGGAGTTTTCAGAGCCAGAGTGGTCCAAGACGCTCCATCATCTGTCAGCGAACTCCAGATGGGAGCACTTTCAAGAGCAATCAGGGACGCCATGTGATTCATCTGCATGGACTCACAGTTTTGCTTTAAAATGGCGTTAAAAAAAGAGTCATATTTCAGAGTAGCATAGGAGGATTATATTGTATCCTGGGAACATTGATTACTCAATATAGCGTGTTCTAGTTTCAATTTCCTGGAATTGGCAACAAGAATGCAAAGGTCTCACTCATCATTATAGTTCTATCATATCATCTATATATGAAGCATGTGCATTTTCAAAATCAGCTAGTGGGTTGCCTGGACATCTAGCTAGCTAATATTAATATGAAATAAAAAATATTATGGGTGTAATGGTACACAGAAGTCACGGTTCGGTGCATAACTTGGTGTTTTGGGGTATCCACCACTCACCCCCCCCCCCCCCCCCATACCCCCTAAAAAAAAAATTGTTAAAGCTACACTATGTATTTTTTTTACAATGCTAGGGGTCGCTAACCTCTGCAAAACAATAACAAAGGTGTAGATTGATGACGCAGTGAATGAACGGGGGATCATGGAACTTGTTGTCATACCGATGGATCTAATTATGTTTATGGGGAAATAATGTTTATGGATGAGTGAATGCATTCATGATGACTGAGGTATGAAGCGGGGCGCGATTACTAATAAGAGACCGATATCAATGCCACATGCGCGAGTCCCAGGGGATGTAAATAAATGAGGACATTTCATTCTACCGAACTACCAGCAAGTGCTGAATTACTACTCATTCAGGTCAGTTTATTCAAGGAAACGCAATGCTGTTTCACTTGGTCTACACTATCTAAACTGCTATATGAGACTAGCAGTAAGCTACATCAACATTAGAACATCACACTGATGATATTCTTAAATTTCATCGTGTTGAGCTACATAACATTGATTCATTTTATGTATATTTGCTCACCTGTCTATTAAAGCCAACCTGGTCTCATTGTGAAAATGTACCTCTGGCAACGTTTTTGCAAACCGCCAAAATACGTACCAATATGTACATATCTCTGCAGTTTCAAAGTGAAATGAACACTAGAGGCAGTAAAACAGCAAGCACTTTTTATCTTTTTTTTTTCCATGTAAATGAATAAATTTTGGAGTTTGCGTCACTTAATCTGCTCCATATGCTCGGCTTTTTTTATATAATAAGTTTGCTCAGTAGCTCAGCTGGTACAGATTTGTACTTGTAATAATGAAAGCTCAGGTACGAATCCCGTGAAAGACAAGTCATGATAATAGAGCTCAAAGATGAGTTCACAGAAGCTAACAAGACATGGTTACTATTGTATTTTTGTCACATTTGCTTTTGTTAACACTATCGGTTAGGTTTAGGGTTTAGTGTAGTTGTACGTTAAAAAAACAATGTCACAAAACGTCAGATTGATGCTCATCTGTTCCGGGAAAAAAACGAAGCTTTTGGCGGCACCCAGTGGACATATCACTTTGAAACTGCAGTGATATGTACATATTGGTACGTATTTTGGGGTTTGCAAAAACGTTGCCAGAGGTACATTTTCGCAATGAGACCAGGCTGATTAAAGCACATGCAAGAACGGCATCTCTGTCAAGTCGAAGTTTGTTTTGAAGCTCTCGCCATCTCGAAAACGCCACGTCGATACTGGTCCTCTTTTGAATTTCTCATTTTGTTCTAAAGTCTGCTTGCCGTTAATGTTTGAACGAAACTACAACAGCGTGCCGCTAGACGTTACGCAGTTGTCCACGTCTGTTTCCATGGTTTCTACAGCAGTAAAAGCGTAAACCGAGGGTAACACGGATATGACGCCATTGACAGGCGACTCCCTCACACGTCCTGGTTACTTGGTTACAATCGCAATTTTCTCATGATTTACAAATAGTTGGAAACATTTGGGATATTGTAAGTACTCAAGTAGTGTTGGTAACAAGCACTTGCGTGCTATCTGAACTCTTGTTTTGGGTCTTTCTTTGCTCTTTTTCCTGTTGTTAGCAAACAACTTTGCATTACCACGTGCGCCCCCTTCTGGATTGGAGTGTGGATCTGACTGTATGCACTGAACCGTGATGTCTGTACTGTGACGATTCGGGACAAATACATGTACCGTTATACCCCTTAAAACACAAAAAGCTAATACCCTAGTAAATAAACAAACAAAAATACAATATACTACCTTCCTAGCAAACCAAAAATAGGATGCTGGACCCATCGGCCATTAAGAGAAGTTGGTAACACTTTATTGTACAGTTATATGTTGCATTTAGTTACTATAGTAATAACAGTAAATTGTGCATAATTACATGCAACTAACCCTAAATCACACCCTAATCTTAACCATAACTTTATAGTAAGTATATTTTGTTAATTAATATTTCTCAGTACTTAAATGTATAATTACACTGTAAAAAGCACACAAAAAAGTGTAACTGAGAAGTCAATAAGGAACAAGGGTAACACTTTAGAATACTGTTCCATCATTAATGAATAACTACACAGGAACAAAAGAGTAATGCACTATTAACATTCTAGAAACTACTATTACCTAACAAGAAACTCTGATTAACGAATTAGTAAGTAATAACACTCCGTTGAATGTGGTAGTTCTTCACTCCTCCCAGAAGACCACTAAGAACTACTATATACAGATTCATAATAAATGTGAATAATGCATAGTTAGTGCTTAAATGAAGGTCATAGTAACCCATTAGTAATGACTCAAGTATTATCAAATCCTTCAGAAGGAATTACTAATTATTTGGATCAGTATTCTATCGTGAAAAACACGATAACTCTCTAGTAATGACTGAAGTCATTGTACGCTTTTAAGATTTTTGTAAAGTTTTGGATAGTCATGACTGAAGTGTTACTACATCCTTCTAATGTAATTTATATTTATTTAGATCAATATTCTAATGTGAAGATCATGGTAACATACTAGTAATTACACAAGTGTTACCAAATCCATCAGAAACCATTTTCTGTCAGGACCACTGCCGTCAAAGATGATTACAATTAGTATATAGTTTGGATTGGCGATATGGTTCTGTTCTGGGCAAGAACTCCCTGCGCATCCATGCAGCCTAGCATGAATGAGAGCAGGAAGAGCAGCGATAAACCCCCTTAGGGTAAACAGAACAGAACCAACAACGTATTGCAGATATCATTAATATCAATATTTAAATGTACAACATAATTCTGGGATTTAGTCTGATTCAAGGGCAATCAGAATGCCAAATCCTGACTGATGAGAGGAGGAGCTGGAAATTGAGGAGGGTAATTAGCTCCTGAGAAACGTGATAGCTTTTGATAGTAATGAAGGAGCTTATATATGTATGCTCTACATATGTAATAGACATCATATTTCTATAGGTAGACGTGATCCACTGACAGTCAGCTGATGCAAGCTTGACTAACATGACCTGTCAGAACTGATGCTACGCTTGATACTATTCAAAAACTTACAAAAACCTCAAAAGCTTACAATGACTTCAGTCATTACCAGAGAGTTATCCACTTTAGAATACTGATCCAAATAATGGTATAAATTATAGTAATAAGAGTAATTACTTCTAAAGGTTTTGGTAATCCTTGAGTCATTAATAGTGTGAGTTTAGAATTAATCATATATTATGCATTATTCATGTTAATTATGAATCTAGACTGTATATAGACGTTTTTAGTAGTCCTCTGGCAGGTGTGAATATAATAGTAGCTATTGATTATCTAATAGAGAACTACCACCTTCAACTAAGAACTATTACTTACTAATTTGTTAATTAGAGTTTATTTTTAGTTAATATTAGTTACTAGTGTTAATAATGCCTCAATTTAGTCAGGACCACTCTGTTTGACTAAGTTCATTGTAGAGGCACTGAATGTTATTTGGTGGCAAGCTTTGCTCTGAAGGGTTCAGCTTCTTAGCTGTCCACAAGCAAACCTTGCTGAGGTTTGAGTCGCACCCGGAGCCTAAGCCACTAACCAGAATTTTCATAAGCAACAGATACATAATTCCATGCAGAAGTAATACAGGTACTGTAATGAGATTGGACAATATTGAGCAACAATGAGCTGGATAGATAGATATATTTCTTTGGACAAGCAGCTAAGCTATCATGTGCCGGCATAAGAAGTAGTTGGGGATGGAGGATGTGCGACAGACTGAAGTGTGAGTCAGTTCGAACTGAAGCTGACTTAACGCATGTCGTGTGACAGACTAAAGCAAGTGAGTGTAAGGATGAATTTATGCCTTGATTAATCGGTAGTGGGAGGAGTTACGGATCAGCTGAGCATCAGCTGATGGCTGGCTGTCACGCCATGGTCTGCCTGAACTATGCTTGAGCTCCATTCAGTCACTCCAACTACTTTTGTTCATGTGTTGTTAATGACAGAACAGTATTCTAAAGTGTTACCGGAACAAGTTCACAAAGAGACAATCAGGAACAATAGAAACTAGAAGGAAAACAGGAGGTTCCTTGTCGTAATTACTGTAGTCTTGAGATGACAACACATTATGTTCCATCTGGACGTTCAAATCCATT
Organism: Gobio gobio; assembly: GCF_949357685.1. Lineage (NCBI taxonomy): Eukaryota > Metazoa > Chordata > Actinopteri > Cypriniformes > Gobionidae > Gobio > Gobio gobio. The sequence continues at coordinate 22,630,138 of NC_137118.1, read as the reverse complement.
AGTTCCGTTCATCCTCGGAGTGGGAATTATGCTTTTGTCAAAAATACACGCCTAAACGATTCTGCAGCTGTCACGTGGTACAAGTAGAAGCTCTACGAAAACCCCCATCTTACAAATTCTAATTATGAGCCCTACAAGGAAGTGAAAATTTTTTACAAGATGAAATCTCGCAATTACAGTAATTACAACATGACATGACATGCACCTTTAGACCACACAGATCAAAAGGTGCAGTTTAAGTCCCCAATCACAATCCATCAGGGCATCCATCAGTGAAGCCAGGTGGCAATTAGCTTTACTCTATGAAGAGTAGAGAGAAAACACAAGAGAAAAGGTGTTTTTTTTTTATATGTAGCCTTTTTGAAAAAAAATATTCATGATACTTTTCCAGCTTTCATCACAGGAATAAATTAGATTTTAAAATATGGCCTACTACAATAGAAAACATCTTTTAAATTGTAATTATTCATAATAATGACAAAATATTGCTGTAATTATAAATATATCCCTCTATGGTACGGTGTTGCCTCCATTATTTTTAATAAAATGAAACACCAATTTATTGGTCAAACCTATTTAAGGGAAGAAGAACTCCAATACTAATCAATGAAAGACCCACAGGGGTCCATTTTGTGTCCTGTTTCAGCACATGTGCACAGGTCACATGGTGTTACACAGGAGTTTCCTGTGTCACCTCCACATTCACAGAGGGATCCATCTCCAGAGTATTGACTATGGCCATGCAAACTACATTTCCCATAATGCTGCTCTCCTGGACTGATCACACACCTGCTCTTCATTGATTACACTCACACCTGCACTTCATTTCCACATGTATAAGAATCCCTCTCTCACACCCATTCAGTGCGAAGTCTTGTTTTGCCCTGGCATACATACTGAGCGATTGTCTACTGATTCTGTTTATTCTGGTTTAGATCTTGGACTGTTTTTGGAACTCTTCGACCACTCTCTGGCTACCTCGACCTTGGACTGTTTCCTGGCTAACAGAACATACTCTGGCTCCCACGACCCTGCACTGTTACCCGTGTTTGAAACCTTGCTGCCTGCCCCGATCATCAGCACTAGCTTACCTGAGTATTCTTTGCCTTGCCCATACCATTCCTGTCTACCTATCAATACCCTGTCTGTCTGACTTTGTCACTAATTAAAGCTGCAAATGGATCTCTATGACTCTGTGGATTCGTTACAGAAGACTTCGCCACCTCAAGGTCCAGCAGCCGTCTCACAGCTCACCACTGAGATCTCTGCACAGGCTGCCCAGCTAGCTCAACACCAGCTACAGTTGAATCGCCTCACGTCACTCACCGAGGAGCTCGTAACAGCCCTGCAAGGGCTTCAAGCCTCAGCGATCAGCGCCCCCGTCGATCAGGCCTCAGGGGTATCACCGCCCTCGGCAAGCACCTCAGTCAATCCTCGTCTCGCTCTTCCAGAGAAGTATGATGGCGCTTCAGCTAAATGCAAAGGCTTCCTGCTCCAATGCCACCTCTACTTTGATCAACAGCCAGCACTCCATCCCACAGATTCAGGGAAAATTGCTTTCATGTGTTCGCTCCTCACCGGAAAGGCGCTGGAATGGGTAACTGCCATCTGGAGGCCGGATGGATCTCCTTTCTCCACATTTGCATCATTTACCCAGCAGTTCCGCAGCGTTTTCGAGCACTCCACTGAGCTCGGTGATGCCGGTGAACGCCTTCTCAGTCATACTCAGGGGAGAAGAACCGCCGCCGATTATGCCCTCACGTTTCGCACCCTTGCTGCACAGACCAATTGGGTTGAGGACACCCTGAAAACCCTGTTCAGAAAAGGTCTCACCAATGAACTTCAGTCTGAGTTAGCTTGCCGCGATGAGGGGAGAACGCTGAACGAATAAATCAACCTGGCCATTCAGATCGACAACCTTATTCGTTCTCGGCGCACACCTCGAGTTCCCTATCGTGCTCGTCCCGACGACACGGATGCACCAGAGCCCATGCAGCTGGGTTTTACTCCTCTCACTCCTGAGGAACGCGAGCGTCGCCTGCAGCAGCATCTCTGTCTCTACTGCGGACAGTCTGGTCATCGCAGACTCTCCTGCCCAGTTTGTCCGTCTCTTCAGGCTCAACCGGTGAGTACCCTGGCGGACTCCAACAATCGGTGGTCCGGGTTCACGCTACCTGTTCGTCTCTCTCTACCCGGCAGAATGATTGACACATCCGCTTTGCTAGACTCAGGAGCCGCGGGAAATTTTATGTCTCATGAAATCACTGTACAGCATAAACTCCAAACTAATCCCTGTGACTTCTCTCTGACAGTCGAGGCGCTAGATGGTCGGCCCTTGGGAGAGGGAAGGATTCAACACCTCACCGAAGAGGTAATTCTGCACGTCGGAACACTTCATTCTGAATCAATCAGGTTTTATGTTATTCACGCCCCCAAACACTCCATAATCCTGGGTCTTCCATGGCTGCGCACTCACAACCCACAAATCTCCTGGCGGGAGAACCAAATCATCCAGTGGGATTCTTCGTGCCATAGAAGATGCCTGGCTAAAATCAATCGTACTCCCCGCAACATTCTCCAGTTATCCACGTCGGAGTTCAGTGATTCAGGACTGCCTGCTGTGTATTCTGATCTCTCTGACGTTTTCAGCAAAGTCAAGGCTGCCCAACTTCCAGAACACCGTTCCAGTGATTGTGCCATCGAACTATTACCTGGCACCACACCGCCTAAGGGCAGAATTTTTCCCCTGTCTCAACCAGAGTCCGAAGCGATGAAGAAGTACATAGAGGAAGAACTAGCCAAGGGGTTCATCCGGCCCTCTACCTCACCCGCCGCTGCGGGCTTCTTCTTCGTTAAGAAAAAGGATGGCACACTGCGCCCCTGCATCGACTATCGTGGTCTTAACGAGAATACAGTCAAGTTCAGGTACCCACTGCCCCTGGTGCCAGCCGCTCTCGAACAGCTCCGTCAAGCCAAGTATTATACCAAGTTGGATCTCCGTAATGCCTACAACTTGATTCGTATACGCAGAGGAGACGAGTGGAAGACGGCCTTCTCTACCACTAATGGGCACTATGAGTATCTCGTTATGCCATTCGGGTTGTCCAATAGTCCTTCTGTCTTCCAGGCGTTCATGAATGACGTCTTTCGGGACATGCTGGAGAGGTGGGTAATCGTCTACATCGACGATATACTGATTTACTCTTCAACCATGGAGGAACACGTCAAACATGTCAGATCGGTTCTCAGACGACTCATTCAATATCAGCTCTATGTCAAATTCGAGAAATGTGAATTCCATCGCACAAGAACGTCTTTCCTGGGATACGTCATCAGTCCAGAGGGTGTGGCGATGGACGAGAAGAAGGTTCAGGCGGTCCTGAATTGGCCGGTTCCCCAAACAGTCAAACAGTTGCAACGGTTCCTGGGGTTTGCGAATTTCTATCGTCGGTTCATCAGAAACTACAGTACAGTAGCTGCCCCGTTGACCACCATGACCAAACGTCACCACCATCGCTTGAGCTGGACACCTGAGTCCACCAAAGCCTTTGATGAGCTCCGAACACGCTTCACCTCTGCTCCCATCCTGCGGCATCCAGACCCCACACGTCAGTTTATCATCGAGGTGGATGCTTCAAACACTGGAGTAGGTGCAGTTCTGTCCCAGCGTCAAGGCATGCCTGAAAAAATGTATCCTTGTGCCTTCTTTTCTCGTAAATTAACCTCCGCTGAGCGCAACTATGACGTGGGCAACCGTGAATTACTGGCCATGAAACTGGCTTTAGAGGAGTGGCGGCACTGGCTAGAAGGAGCACAGGAACCCTTCATCATCCTCACCGACCACAAGAACCTCGAGTTTCTCCGGACGGCCAAATGCTTGAATCCCCGTCAGGCCCGGTGGGCTCTATTCTTTACAAGATTCCAGTTCACTATCATGTATCGTCCTGGTTCCAAGAACATTAAGGCCGACGCTCTCTCCCGCCAGACCGATGAGACACCCCAACCCACGATCACCGAGAATATTCTTCCTGAGAACCTACTCGTCGCTCCTGTGCAATGGGACATCATTACTGAGATTTAACAGTTCAATCGCCAGGAGCCACCTACCTTGAATGGTCCACCTAATCGCATGTATGTCCCTGCTCCCTTACGCACCCGCCTCATTGATCAGGTACACGCAACGCCCAGTTCTGGTCATCCCGGTATCACCGCCACTGTTCACCTTCTCCGCAACCGGTTCTGGTGGCCCACTCTACTCGCCGACACCACCCACCACATCCAGAATTGCGCCAGTTGCAACACTTCCAAGACGCCTCGTCAATTACCTGCCGGACTTCTAACTCCGTTGCCCATTCCGCAGCGTCCATGGTCCCAAATCGCTATAGATTTCATTACAGATCTCCCAGAATCCCAGGGAAATACCACCATATTGACAATAGTTGATCGCTTCTCCAAGGCATGTAGACTGGTGGCCTTACCCAAACTGCCCACAGCACTCGCCACGGCTGAAATCCTCTGCAATCAGGTGTTCCGATTCTACGGCCTTCCTGATGACATCGTGTCAGACCGAGGGTCACAGTTCACCTCCAGAGTCTGGAGGGCTTTCTTCAAACACCTCAATGTGAACATCAGTTTGACCTCCGGATATCACCCCCAATCCAACGAGTCGTTACCTGTTCTGGGCTGAATACGCCCAGAACTCTCTGGTCAAACCCGCTACTGGTCTAACTCCGTTCCGGTGCATACTAGGTTTCCAACCTCCACTATTTCCTTGGTCCGGGGAACCCACAGAACTTCCCGCTGTCACCGAATGGCTCCACAGGAGCGAAGAGGTCTGGGATCAAGCGCACACCCACCTGTTACATGCAGTCCGGCGCCAGGAACACCACGCCAACCAGCATCGTCGTCCTGCTCCGCAGTACCGTCCAGGTCAATGGGTATGGTTGTCCACAAAGGATCTCAAGCTTCGACTCCCCTGCCGTAAGCTCAGTCCCAGATATGTCGGTCCATTTGAAGTCCTAAAACAAATCACTCCAGTGTCATTTCGTCTCAAACTTCCCACTAACTACCGCATTGCCTCCACGTTCCATGTGTCCCTGCTGAAACCCGCTAACAGTCCCGAGAGAGTGTCAGAGGAGAGAGCCACACCGCAGACCCCTCCACCTGTCCTGGTAGACGGCGAGGAGGCATATCGGGTAAAGGAACTACTAGACTCCAGACGTAGGGGTAACATTCTGCAGTACCTTGTCGATTGGGAGGGGTTCGGCCCGGAGGAACGGTGTTGGATCAGGGCCAAGGACATCCTGGACCCCACACTCACAGAGGAATTCCACCGATCACATCCAAATAAACCTGCTCCTCGACAACGTGGAAGACCCCGTCGCCGTTTGCCTCCTCGCGCCAGGAGTCGCTCGCAGGGAGGGGGCTCTGTTACACAGGAGTTTCCTGTGTCACCTCCACATTCACAGAGGGATCCATCTCCAGAGTATTGACTATGGCCATGCAAACTACATTTCCCATAATGCTGCTCTCCTGGACTGATCACACACCTGCTCTTCATTGATTACACTCACACCTGCACTTCATTTCCACATGTATAAGAATCCCTCTCTCACACCCATTCAGTACGAAGTCTTGTTTTGCCCTGGCATACATACTGAGCGATTGTCTACTGATTCTGTTTATTCTGGTTTAGATCTTGGACTGTTTTTGGAACTCTTCGACCACTCTCTGGCTACCTCGACCTTGGACTGTTTCCTGGCTAACAGAACATACTCTGGCTCCCACGACCCTGCACTGTTACCCGTGTTTGAAACCTTGCTGCCTGCCCCGATCATCAGCACTAGCTTACCTGAGTATTCTTTGCCTTGCCCATACCATTCCTGTCTACCTATCAATACCCTGTCTGTCTGACTTTGTCACTAATTAAAGCTGCAAATGGATCTCTATGACTCTGTGGATTCGTTACACATGGCTCCATATTTTCTCCAATGAAAAGTGCATTTTTCACTAGTTTCCATCCAGTTAATCACCCACAAAAAATTTGAGTCACCTTCACTGGTAAGTAAAGAAGTATTTTTCAAGAAATTTACATTATATATCATCAAATGTTTTAGAGTAAATAACAAAAAACTGTGTGTTGCCTCAAGGCAACATTGTACCATAATGGAATTGCATAAGGCCATACCAGACACACTGGGTTGGGTACAAATATAGTATATTTGTAAGGAAAAGAGTTAAAATTCTTGAAATGTATTTGCATTTTTGCATGATTTTGTAATGCACGTATAAGATTAGTAATTCACATACTATAAGTGCACATATTATGATCTGCACGTTTTCTATAGCACAGGTATAAAACACAACCGGTGAGGATGAGGTGTCATGTGATGAGGAAGATGAGGTCATAGTGACAATCTGGCAGGGACGAAGATGGAAATGATAACTTGACATGATAACTTGATATGATAACTTGACATGATAACTTGATATGATGGTTTTGTAATACTTGTGTTCAACGATGGTACAATGTTGCCTGAGAGCAACAGCTGAATTTGAAATGTTACTTCTTATTAAATATTAAATTTGTAATACATTATAAACTGAATAAATGTGTTTGTTCAGGTGTCTGGTTAAAGAAATCGATGTTTTCAATAAATATATTTATTTTTCTACATGAAAATATCACATGTTAAAATTTTTCCGTTGTGGTACAATGTTGCCTTCAGGCAACAAACTTTAAAAAAAAAAAAAAATAATAAATAAATAATGAAAAATTGTATTGCTATTGTTATAGTGTCCTATTTTAAACAGGAAAAACACCACAAATATTATTTTTCCTCATTGAAATCATATTGCGTACCATAGAGGGATATAAATAAATATATGCACTTTAACTTTTCTGTTCTGACCCCTTGACACTTGGATGATGAACCTGTAGGAATGTCTGCAAAGATTCAGATTTCCATGAAGTCAACCAAAATGTGCAATGCTTAAAGGTGGGTAGTCATGTGAATACAAAACATGTAATTTATCTTAAATATTTTCTTAAAATAATAACTAATGGAATGCTTTTGAAATCACATGATAGTACACTGGAATTTAATGAATGATACCATGAAAACTGTTCACCATCGGTGGCGCTATCCATGCTTCACTGCGTAATTCACCTTGAGTCACTTGACAGAGAGAAATTCATTTTGGGCATACTAGTAGCCAGAACCAGAAGGTTAACCTTTCATCACACTTAGTATTTGCTCTGTTCTACAGTGGCGCCACTAATGACCGTAATCGATCATCAAAAAATGGTGTAGCAGCCTGGGGTGACTTTCCTGCAGCAAAATCACCAATACCTCCCACCAGCACCAAGTCATCAATTTAGTCGGTTTAATCGTATTTTAGCATAATTTTCAGTTGGTTTTCAGTTGGCTTTTCTTTGGGTATTTAGAGGCTAAATTGTGAAACAAAACTAAGTAATTAATATTAAGAGATCATTTTTGAAATAAAAACATTTGTCCATTTAAAGTCAACATATTTTGAACAAAAAAAATTGGGGTTGGTATGGCATTTCAAATGTTTTTTTTTAAATTGTTCTGCTCATCAAAGCAACATTTATTTAATTAAAAATGCAAATATATATATATATATATATATATATATATATATATATATATATATATATATATATATATATATATATATATATATATATATATATATATATATATATATATATATTGTGAAATTATTATTACAATTAAATAGAAATGTATTCTATTGTAATATATTTTAAAATATAATTTATTCCTGTGATTAAACCTGAATTTTCAGCATAATTTCTCTTCAGAAATCATTATAATATGCGGATTTACTACTTAAGAAACATTTCTGATTACTATCAACCTTGAAAACAGTTGTGCTGCTTAACATTTGTGTGTTTTCACTAGTCTTTTTATGAATAGAAAGGTTACTTTAATGCAACCACTCATGGTATAATACTGCATATACATTTACAGTATACATATAGTAGTAATACAGGTCTTATATTCTAAAAATATTGTAACTAATATTCGCTGTACATTTTTTTCCTTTTGAAAAGGGAAAGCATTTTAAAATGTTCATAAAAAGATACATTCATATTATAATAATGCTATTTGTGTGGCAAACATACAACATAAAATAATTCAGAAATGTCATAAAATCATAACAATATTTTACAAACATAAACATAGCACTGCCAGGGTATGACTTCAAGTAATGCATTAAGCACATATTTCAGTCAAATGGCCGATATAATGGCGTCATATACACTGCCACTGTTTGGATTTATTTAGGCAAATACTTAGTCTTTGAGGTTCATTGGTTGTGCACTTTATTTTAAAGTACGTGTACTTACAGTGTTCTTGCCTAAGAAAATAACTGTTAATATAAGGTAACTACATGGGTTAGGGTTAGGTTTAGGGGTAGGTTCAGGGTTAGTACCAAGTTATTACCCAGTTATTGTAATAACTAATAAGATAGCATGTACATGTAGAAAAGAACTGTAAATGAAAGTGCTACTGGATCATTATTGCTTTGATTGTTATGATTCTGTTATATGTTTGGAAACAGTTCTTTATAACTGGTGGAATGTGTAGCTTTTCATTTCTTAAACAACCATGTAGGAAGACACATCATGGCCATATTCCAGGATGACAATGTGCAGATTCATCAGGCTCAAATTGTGAAAGAATGGTTGGTTACATACAGTAATGATGTGTGACGTAAGGTTGTTGAACTGCACAAATCATAAAATGGCTGTACGATAATAGTTTAATTCTTGAAATACTAATTTCCACTATAATAATAATAATAATAATAATAATTTGTTACATTTATATAGCGCTTTTCTAGGCACTCAAAGCGCTTTACATATAGAAGGGGGAATCTCCTCAACCACCACCAATGTGCAGCATCCACCTGGATGATGCGACGGCAGCCATATTGCGCCAGAACGCCCACCACACACCAGCTGATTGGTGGAGAGGAGATAGAGTGATGAAGCCAATCTGTAGATATGTGGATGATTGGGAGGCCATGATGGAGAGGGGCCAATGGGCAAATTTGGCCCGGATGCCGGGGTTACACCCCTACTCTTTTATCGAAGGACATCCAGGGATTTTTAATGACCACAGAGAGTCAGGACCTCGGTTTAACGTCTCATCCGAAGGACGGTGCTTGTTACAGTATAGTGTCCCCATCACTATACTGGGGTGTTAGGACCCACACAGACCACAGAGTGAGTACCCCCTGCTGGCCTCACTAACACCTCTACCAGCAGCTACCTGGTTTTCCCAGTTGGTCTCCCATCCAGGTACTAACCAGGCTCAGCCCTGCTTAGCTTCAGTGGGAAACCAGTCTTGGGCTGCAGGGTGATATGGTTGCTGGTAATAATAACTATCTGGGCAATAATTAAGAAGTTTAAGACAACTAGGGATGGTATCAATCTACCTAGAAGAGGGCATCTATATTAGCCTCACATGCACTGAAGAGGATGGGTTGAGTTGCCAAACTAACTGTAAGGATCAAAGTTAGAGAATTGCAGATGCTAATTGGGTCTTGGTGTCAGAAAGTACCCAGAACTATGATCAAACCTCATATAACCTCAAGGTTGCATTAAAAAACCTGGTAGCATCAAACATCAATCTCATGCATCTTTTGCCAGTGTAATGGATGGACATTCAGGCAGGCAAAGGAACAGGCAGAGAAAAGGGTCCACATGCAGTTAAGGTTTAATAATCCAAAAGAGAAACAAGGAAACACAGAAAGAGGGCATGAACAGCAAACAACGACTGACAAACCACAAGAGAAAGGCAATATATACACAGGCTAACAAGCTAACAAGGGGGCATGGTAAATTGTCATGGGAACACATGAGGGTAACCAAGTCACACCTGGGGAGACTAATTAACATGAAAATCTACAAAAAATTACAAAACATGGCGTAAAAGAGGAAGTAACACAAGTCCATACAAGATCAGGGGAAAACAAGAACGGAATCATGACAGATTCCCCACTTTAAGTAGCGGATTCCAGATGCTCCTAAAAAAACTAAATAAACAAGAGTCCAGGAGGGTGGTGGTAGCAGGTACCAGGAGGTGGAGCAGAAACAGAACGGGGGAGGGATGGAGGGCTAGGCCCATTGAGCCATAGCTGGACTCTGGACAGGGACTGGAGTCATCCCTGGAGGATAATCAGGGGCTGGAATCGATGTGTGTGCACTCCACAAACACCACATTGCCGTGGTCACAATGGTCAGAGCTACACACTCTGAAGACTCTGGGCTTGGAGACGGTCATCTTAGCTGAGGGCTCAGGCATGGTGGCCATCTTGGCAGAGGGCTCTGGTGTGTCGGCCATCTTGGCAGAGGGCTTAGGCATGGTGGCGACCATCTTAGCTAAAGACATAGGCATGGGGACCATGGCGACCATTTTGTCCAAAGACACAGGCATGGTGGCCATCTTGTTCGAAGATACAAGCTTGACGGCCATGACGGGATGAAACTCTGGAATGGTGGCCATCTTGGCTAGAGACTCAGGCACGGCGGCCATGTTGTAGAGAGGCTCTGGTGTGGAAGTTGCTAAAAAAACTGAGCTTGCAACCCTTAGTGTAGGGCATTCTGGAATCCATGGTCGGTCAACCTCCGTGGCCACCGAAACTTGCTGCCTACTGCCCCCTCCCAAAAAGATTTTTGGGGTAGTGTCCTCACCAACCTCCCCTACTGTGAAATGGGAACCAACTAGCAAAATGGCATAGTCCAAAAATCCCATAAATGACCTTCAAAGGACCATCACAGACCAGTTTATCTTAAAGTGGTTTATTTAGTCCATGACAGAAGAAATCAATCAGTGCACAATCTGGTAGGTCAGTTAAATGAGCAATCTCTAAAAAATCTTAGATGTGGTCCTCATGGGAGTGATTACCTTGGCATTAGGTGGAATAATCACACCACTGGATCCATTGTGTGGTCAGTCATTCTGTAATGGATGGACATTCAGGCAGTCAAGAGGATCCACATGCAGTTAAGGTTTAATAATCCAGAAGAGAAACCAGAATCATGACAACCAGGCATTACTGGAATGAGTTTTATGTCAGATGAGACAAAAAAAAACATTTTGGGGTTTTTCATAGACAGAATCATAGCTATGTAGAAAACTAACTCATGGTGGATATTTTAAGATGTGGGGCTAATGTTCTTCCAAAGACCCTGGACAACTTGTTAGGATACACGGTATCATAAAGTAAACACATGACTGACCAACATGACAATGATCAAAACATATCTCAAAATAAACAAATAGAATAGTTCACTGACCACAGATGGGAGATTTTGCCATGGACATAACAGTCCCCTGACCCAAACCCCATATGAAACCAGTGGGATGCGCTGAAGAAAAGAGTCCAAATGCATGAACCTCTGAATCTGAAGGATCTGGAGAGATTCTGTATGGATGAATGGTATCAGATGTCTTGCAATATTTTCATCATTATAGGAGAAGATCCAGAGCTGTTATCTTGGCAAAGGGAGGTTTCACAGAGTACTAAAATGAAGGGCCAATAATTGTGGAATACATGTAACACTTTTGTATGGGGAACACATATTCACTATTAACTACAAATTTTGCCTCGATAAACTCCTAATTTACTGCTTATTAATAGTTAGTAAATTAGTTGTTAAGTTTAGGTATTGGATTAAGGGACTGTAGAATAAGGTCATGCAGAATAAGGCATTAATATGTGCTTTATAAGTAAACAGCTAATATCCTAGTAATATGCATGCAAATAAGCAACTAGTTAATAACAATAATTTATCGCTAAAAATAAAGTGTTACATTAAATTTTTTTAGTATATTTTGAATGAAAGACTAAGAGGAGAAATTGTAAAAAATTATTTTCACACTCATTTACAAAGGACACCAATATTTGTGGGGCCCACTGTCTATCCTTCTACAATCATTGCAAAAATGTGCCATGTATACATAGTATAAACAAACAAACAAGCAAACAATCTAACAGTATTTTGTTAGATGCTGAAAACAAATCTCAAGTTTATATATTTCGCAACAAAAATTCTGAATGAAATTTTAGATTTAGAATTTTTTTTTTTTTAAAATGTATTTAATTGGAAAACAAAAAGCCATTGATATAACTCCAAAGCATAATGTAGAGGCTGTTGTGTTTTATGGTAATACAAGTGTTATTAAGTATACCTACTAACTGATAAAAAAAAAATATATATATATCTATATATATATATATATATATATAAAAGATCTGATGTAATGAAGCTCTCTGATAAATTCAGCTATAGTTCTTCCTTGAACTCGGTCATTATAGAAGATGAGAAACTGCTCGACTCGAAATTAGTAGCCAACTAATAAGAATTTGATGTGATTGAGCCCTGTGAAACTGAGACGTCTTCAAACTGTCAAGGGGCAGAGCAGTCTTATTTATGGTCCAGTATACCAAAATAAGGATAATCGCGGCAATTTTACGTTTACCCAATTTTACTATAGTCGTAACCTTTAGCCTTTTAATAGCCAATTTGTCCTGCAGGAATATATATTACTAGCCTGGATGCCAGCCGAACTTAGCCCCGCCCACAACATTTTAACTCGGGTAGTTCGGTCTGGACTTGATCCGTAGAGAAGTAATTATGCCCGAACAGAAACTGTTCTCTGGAAAAAAAATGGCATTTGGGGGTAAAATATGTGTTATTTTGGCAGGGCTGCCTGCTAAAATTCGCATTCCTGGGTCTGTATATCACATAATTGGGGTTGCTTCAACCCGCGGACATGGAAAAACCTGCGGACTTGGCAACACAGTGCAGTTGAGTTCTGTTGACATTTGACAACTAACGTTATGCGTCGCTCCGTTGCTCTGATTGGTTGTAGGTCTATCCAATTGAGGTCTTTCCTGGTTCGGTTGAAAAACGCCCCATAATCACAGCCCAACGGAGCAGTATCAGACTCAAATTCTGACTAGAATTGAGTATGACGACGTCAGGCTAATATATTATATAATATAAGAAACTTTTCAACAGGGCAAGTCTTTGTGCATATTTTCAACATATTGTGTCCTGAAAATGACCTAAAGAAATTTCCTTAAAAAGTGCATAATTTTGAACGTCAGTGTTTAATTTGCACAGTGCATGTATGAAATAGACAAGTGCCCCCTTTGAGCTTTATAGTCACAATCATCCTTTCGCTTATACTGTAGCTTTACTAGTAGAGTAGCAGTAGAATAATGTAATGCTCCATAAGTTTTCTACAATATTGTAGAAATGTATCGTTGTCATTCTGAGCTCATTTAAACATTTGTGAACATCTTGTAGTCTAACTAGATGCTTTGGACCTTAAAACAATAGCTTAGTGGATTGTTTATTGAATTTTCTCAGTGATACACAGTTGAAACGCTCCTTTAATGTGGCATGCCTATTAATGTGTGAGATGTAATGGAATCTCGGGAAAGGTAGAGCTGAACACAAAGCGCCTGTGATAGGGATTCTATTATCTAGGTCTTGCTTCTGGCACCTCATGAAACATGGATGAGTTTTTACCCATAAAAGACTGTTTCCCTTTGATTTATACAAGAAATAAATTCTGAAAAGGTGAAAAGTCCAACGGATGCATATTTTATGTGCCTTCCACGGGCTAATGCATTTTAAATAAGCATCCCTAAAATAGAAAAAATAAGTGTTGTAGAAAAGGGTTAGACATTAACAAAATCTTTTCTCACATTTTGTCAGTGATCTATTTGGGTTTTTAGTCGTCTGCTTTTGCAAGTACAACTCGACAGATGCATGAATGGGTACAATGAGACATTCAACCAGAGTGTTTGCTATTACAGAAAAGTCTAGAAATGTATGTGGATGTGACGGATGCTATGTGTATAATCCAACAGACAAGATGCCTGACACAGACTGAATGGAATAATGATAACCATAAACGTTAAAGCGAGACAATGAACTGAAGAAACAGAGGACTAAAAGACACAGAGGAAGATCATCAATGGAACAGGGAACAGGTGCACTAGGAAACCATGACAACTACTGAATGAATGAGAACACAGGCAACCATAAACATGACAGCCATGACTAAAACGATAACTATATTAGCATTAACACAGATGATAACATCTGTTTAAATGCATTACTTTATCTCACCTGCTGCTTTAAATGCTCAAGCTCTTTAAAGACACATAGATTGGCAGTCAATGTTCTGCTTTTCTTATTCCAATATAGTTTCTCTGCCTGCGTCCCAATTCGCCTACTTATACTACATCCTAAAAGTATGTACTCTTTTTGTGAAGAAAAAGTACATACTTTTGAGTGTGTAGCAGAAGAGTATGCAAGCTTTGAGACATACTACTTTGTCATCTTTAACAGACTTGTGTACTTTAACGGACTTGCTTAGTTACGTGCGTCCCGTCCCAGTTTAAACTGCCCTGTCAATCATCGTCACAGTTCAAATCCTCCACATTCCATTAATTTCCTACCGTATCGGAGAGAAATGTAGTAGCACGTTGATCTGCCATTCGTGGGTCTTTAATGCAGAGACTCCTCTCATGTGTTTGCAAAGTTAATGGCCAAACATTACAAAAGTTCACAATGCTGCTGCAAGTGAAATATAATGTTGCTTACACTGAATAAATATATTTTTGTCAGGTTAAATACTGATAATTGCTAACTCAAACCCCTTTATCTTATCCTCTCTTCTTAACCGTCAGACTCGTGTGACCGTCATGTTTGTAGTTTTTTTAACACTTTTTATCCGCGTCTGTAGTTCTAATCGAATCCTCGTCCATCTCGCAATGGGTTGTGGGCAATATCAGCCATTAGAGTGCGCATCGATCTGCACTTCGGATTCTGACCGGAAATAGTAGACCATCCGGGAATCTTTGGAAAACTCTTTTCAACATACTACGATTTGGGACATTCTAATTATTTTTTAGAATACTATTTAGTACGGATAGTATGCGAATTGGGATGCAGCGACGGTGTCATTATCATTATAGTTGTGGTGTGGACTTTGCTATTGTCATTGAATTTGAACAAATATTCAAACTTTAAAATGATAATTCTTGGTGTGAATGATCCTTTAATCAGAAAATTATAGGCATCTTCAGTTTAACCAAGCTACGGGTTCACTAGTAACAGGGTGTCGTTCAAGTGGGTGAGCTAATTACTTTGTAATTAGTCCATCCATTTCCACCAGTTTTACCCATTTTGGTAGATTTACAGACTGTTTATGAATTGTTTATTGTAGTGTTTGAGTTGAGTAATCTTGTATTTTGGTAATGAAATCTATTTCTAAATTAAATTTTGTTTTGATAGGAAGGTACTGCTTTGAAGTTCAGAGTGTGCAGGGGCCAGTAAAGGACAGTTCTGGGCCAAAAGGAAACGATAGAGGAATGTGATAAAGAACAGCTCATCAGACATCATCATTTTTTGGGCCCCCTTAACAGCACATGACTAGTACAAAAGACTTGTACAGAGTGCAAAAGTCAGGTTCTAGAAGTTAAAATCCCATTTATTTTATTTTATCAACAGCGAACCATTCTGCCATTGGTTCAGGCAGGCCACGTAGTCAAGCTCCGCTATCACCTGACTGGCAAAATTCCAACCCTGCCCAAATCATCTGATCAGATTCTTATGCACTCAATTGACCTATGGGTAAGCCTCACCCCTCGAAAGTAGATGCGCCAATGGCAGTTGAGTATCAGTTGCGCTGGGACCGGAAATCTGACATCTTTAGGTTTCAGCGCCATAGAGATACATTGGAAAATCCGAAGCTCTCATCGGTTTGATGGTGTTTATGCTACAAAAATGGTAAAACGATATGCCTGGGGTACTGTAACACTGACTCCAGGTGTCCTGAGAGGATTTTATGGAGTTACAATTAAAGTTAGTGAGTCCCTGCTAACATACAAACTGAAATAACTAACTGTTCTCACGTCATGTAACGTTAACATTGTAGGTCAAAAACACATAAACAAAGGTCTACATTTCCGTACCTCTCCATATTAAACTGGTTAAATGTACATTAAATTTAATCTTACCCAGCGGTACATGAACAGTGTTGATGTACAGTGTAGCGATCGTGACGACCGTAACATGAGGTTTCTCCCTTTTGCAGTGTGATCTGTAAATCCTAGCTTCCAAATTAATCTCCCACATTTATTTTAAAATCTTTTATATATTTAAGTCCCACTTGAATGCTCCTCGACGAGAGGTAGTCCTTCTGTGCCACAGAATTTTATATTTTTTATATTTCTGTGAGTTTTTTTAGATATGTTTAAGGTCTGCATTATATTATATTTGTATTATTGTCTTACTGGACTCCTATTTTGATGGGTATTATAGTCTATCGGTAGTGAAAGGGAGAGCTCGCACTCGCAGTTTATTGGAGTTGTTTTCAGATACAACGTTTACAGTTTATTAGCACCCCTGAAAAGGCATACGGTCTGTATATGTTTGTTTACTGTTAGTAGTTTTATGAGTGTTTTTGTATATTTTGCTGTGTATATTAATGATAATGCAACGGAGAGAGAGAGTTTGTGAATGAGACGTTAATGCGCACTTCTGCTTTGTTTGTTCAACTGTTTGTTCAACAAAACCATCAGTTTGGCCATCATTCAGACGGGGTCCGCTACATTCTGTGTCCAAAAACATCTTGGAATAAGAGTTTCACACTGACAGCTGTCATTGTAAGACTGTTAGAAACTCCATTTGTTTGTCCGAGTTAGCAACATTAACTAAGGAGGGCGGGGCTTACCTATAGGTCAATTGGCAACTCTCAAACAGGGCGCCTTAAGCACAGCTTAAATTCAATCTGCCTGCTTGGCTATTTCCACTGCACGCTGCTTTGCAACCCAACTCCTCCCCAGCTCCTCCTTAAACTTGTGTTTAACTTAATAAATGCCATTCTGTTGTCCTTGATGCGTGCTCTGTTTTCTACGGGGGATTTACACTGCTCTCCCAGTTTTTAAAAAAATGTGAGGTTGTCCCTTGAAGATGCTGCTGTTCCCTGTCTTAGCTTTTTTAATGAAGCTCATGAAAAGGATGGGGAATTTAGAACAGAGCCATACAGCCTAATGTAACTTTTACAAAATATGCCTATAAAAAGTTGACTAAAAGTTTGTCTAAGGTATTTTTGGCTAAAGTGGTTCTGACTGAACTACATTACCCATGATTCTGGAAAAAAAAGTAATTTGTGCCAAAAGAACACTTAAATATTTCAAACTACTTAAATATTTCAATTTAAATATCAATATTTAGCAATAAACATAAAATATATATTTTTCTGTATACATAATAAACATAATAAATCAATAGTTTTATATTTATCCATTGTTTTTTATTTGATTATATATATTGATTATATATATCAGTGGTTCACCCACTCTATCGCGAGTTATGTAATTACCATTAGTTATTACAGCCTACAGTTCCCTTTCAGTCGGTCACGTTCGACGTACGTCGGAACTGACCGACGAATTGGGATCTGTTTTCAGAGACCGACCTACTTCGAGTAATTAAAAACGAGCCAATAAACATTGGCATGCGATCACGCATTCCACGCACCGCCCTGCGTTGCGGGTATAAATAAGGAAGTGGAAGTGCCGTATACCGCTTTCAACTTCGGAGCCGAGCATTTCAGCATTTCCTGGTGTTCCTACGAAGAGTTTTCTAAACGAGCGAGAAGAAAAGGTCTTACCTGTTCCGGTTCCAGTGTCGGTGTGACGGTGCCTTGCAGCGGTGGTCGCGAGCTCCAGAGAAGACAAACAGCTGTTTCCACAGCTCACTGGGCGTTTTTTCCTTGAGTGCTCACAGCGGGCTTGCACCTTTGAACTGCTGTGAGCCGCGGCCATTTCCCCTGTGTGCCTCGGCACTGACGGAGTGGTTTTCTTTCTCTTCTCTCACTAAAAGAGCAACATGGTTTGACCCTGCGTCTTTTTCAAGATGTCATTCAAACCGTGTGTTTCTGGATGCCGTCGCTTTCTGTCCCCAGTTGACGGACACGATCGCTGTCTCTCGTGTTTGGGCGTTCAGCACGCAGAGGCGGCTTTCGTGGATGAGTCATGTTCGCACTGCGCGAACATGACCATCGCAGTGCTACGGTCTAAGCTCCAATACCTCAAAAGGGGTGGAGTCCCATTGCGCATCCCCCTATCTAGTGGTCCTCCCGCTGCAAAGCAGAGGGCTGCTACTTTGGCTGATGCCTTTGGTGGAGATCTGAGGGTGACGGTCAGGGCACCCCCGCCCAGTCAACAGGCTGCTCGGGCCCCTCCCCCCTCCGCTGCGCCGGTGCAGTTCCCGGAAGATCGCGGTGGTCCTTCCCATGGGGGGCCACCCGTTTCTTTCGGGGCTCCTGCTGAGGACATGCTATCGATAGCTGCATCGGGGGACGAGCTAATGGACTCTGGAGATGAGGATTCGGCTGTGTTGCCCCCTTCGGGTGTGGCACCGTTGCCCGAGTCTGATCCAGAGCTCACGGCTATGCTTTCCCGGGCCGCCGCGAGTGTCGGGCTCGAGTGGAACCCTCCACCGTGTCCCGAACCCTCGCGGCTGGACGATTGGTATCTCGGGACGGCCCGTGCTGGTTCTCAGCGCCCCGCCCCAGTGCCTTTCTTTCCGGAAGTGCATCAGGAGCTCACGAAGTCGTGGACGGCGCCCTACAGTGCTCGTTCACGATCAGCGAGTTCCTCCGTCCTCACTACCCTCGATGGAGGCGCGGCTAAGGGTTACGTGGAGGTCCCTCCAGTGGAACGGTCGGTTGCGATGCAACTGTGTCCTAAGACCGGCTCCGACTGGCGGGGCCATCCGCGTCTCCCCTCCCGGGCGTGTAGGTTCTCGTCCAGCCTAACGGGCAAGACCTACACAGCCTGTGGAGAAGCCGCGTCTTCTCTGCATGCCATGGCGCTCCTGCAGGTCTACCAGGCCAAAGCGCTCAAGGAATTGCACGAGGGTAGTTCCGACCCAGGGGTTATGCAGGAACTGCGTACCGCAACGGACCTCGCCCTCCAGGCGACGAAAGTTGCCGCACACACCCTGGGTCGGGCGATGTCCACTCTGGTGGTCCAGGAACGCCACCTATGGCTGAACCTGGCAGATATACGTGAGACCGACAAAGTGCGGTTCCTCAACGCCCCTGTCTGTCAGGCCGGCCTCTTCGGCAATGCCATCGAGAGCTTCGCCCAGCAGTTCTCGTGGCACAGAAGCAGACGGAGGCCATCAAGAACATCCTGCCCCGGCGACCTGCTGCTGCCTCCACCCAGTCGCCGGCTGCACCTCCGCCTGCTCGTCGCCGAGGGCGTCCCCCTGCGGCCGCCTCCGCCCCTGCTAAACCCAAGCAGCAGCCTTCACCATTGGGGAAGCAGGGTGCCGGCCGTAAGGGTGCCGCCAAACCCGTGTCGGAGCCTGCTAAGTCGGCAGGCAAGCGCAAGGGCAAGCGGCCCTGACACGGGGAGCCCAGGGAGAAGAGGAGCTGCTCCAGAGGAGGACTGGGGGGGGAATGTCCACACTGGTACACACAACAGCGGTACCCACATTCTCAATAAAAGAGCAGTTTCCTCCCTCCCTGAGCTCCGAGAGGGACAGGTTGGCAGTGCGCGACGCCCCCGGGCCTTGCCACTCCTTTCCTTCCCCTCACCCCTCGCCAGGGGGCAGCAGAGTGGGCACCGAGGACGCCCCCGGGCCTTCTCACCCACTCTCTGCCCCACCTGGAGTATTCAGACAACACTCCGGGCCGCCTCTGGGCCTCCCGAGTCGGGTCTGAATACTCCACCTCGCTGCCTCACCCCGGGTACGTCTGTGGTGCCATTGATCCCGCTTGTTCGGTCTCTGGGGGCCTGGCTAGGTCTCCCCAGGCCGTCTCGCTGGCTCATCCATACCATCAGACTCGGCTATGCGATTCAATTCGCACGCCGGCCTCCCAAGTACAGGGGCATCCTCTTCACCTCCGTGCGGAGCAGCGATGCCCATGTCTTGCGGTCTGAGATCGATGTCCTGCTGGCGAAGGGCGCGGTCAAGCCGGTTCCTCCTGCCGATATGAGGTCGGGGTTCTACAGCCCCTACTTCATTGTACCCAAGAAAGGGGGTGGGTTAAGACCAATCTTGGACCTGCGCATTCTGAATCGGGCCCTGCACAAGCTTCCGTTCAAAATGTTAACAGAGAAACGCATTTTCCAATGCATCTGTCCCCAAGATTGGTTCGCAGCGATCGACCTGAAGGACGCGTACTTTCATGTCTCTATCCTTCCTCGACACAGACCGTTCCTGCGCTTTGTGTTCGAGGGGAGGGCATATCAGTACAAAGTCTTGCCCTTCGGGCTGTCCCGCTTCCCTCGCGTCTTCACGAAGGTCATCGAGGCAGCCATTGTTCCGCTCAGAGAACGCGGCGTTCGATTACTCAACTCTCTCGACGACTGGCTCATACTCGCCCAGTCTCGGGAGCAGTTGTGCGAACACAGGGACATGGTCAGCCTGTTGGGACTTCGGGTCAACCGAGAGAAGAGCAAACTCTGCCCCGCGCAGAGGATCTCTTATCTCGGTATGGAGCTGGATTCGGTCAGCCGGACAGCGCGCCTCACTCCAGAGCGCGTCCGGTCAGTGTTGAACTGCTTGAATACGTTCAAGATTGATTGCTCAGATTGCTTCATATGAGACCGCTTCAACGCTGGTTGCACGACCGAATCCCGAGATGGGCGTGGCAGAGCGGTCAGTACCGGGTCATAGTTACTCCTTACTGTCGCCAAACCTTCAGTCCGTGGTCAGACCCCTCGTTTCTCCGGGCCGGAGTGTCCCTAGAACAGGTGTCGAGGCATGCTGTGGTCTTCACGGATG
The DNA here is from genome assembly GCF_949357685.1 of Gobio gobio. Lineage (NCBI taxonomy): Eukaryota > Metazoa > Chordata > Actinopteri > Cypriniformes > Gobionidae > Gobio > Gobio gobio. Next base: position 22,609,254 of record NC_137118.1, on the reverse strand, counting down.
CCTCATCCACGGGCTGGGGGGCCACGTACAACGGGCATGCAGTTTCGGGTCTGTGGACGGGGCCCCAACTGCATTGGCATATCAATTGCCTAGAGTTACTGGCGGTACGTCTTGCCCTGGCCCGGTTCAAGAAACCGCTTCGGGGCAAGCACGTACTGGTCCGTTCGGACAGCACTGCGGCCGTTGCGTATATATCAACCGTCAGGGTGGTCTACGCTCCCGTTGCATGCTCCGGCTCGCCCGCCATCTCTTCCTGTGGAGTCAGAAGTTTGTGAGGTCACTTCGTGCCATTCACATCCCAGGTGCGCTGAACCAGACAGCCGACAAGCTCTCTCGCCGGTCGACACCTCCGGGCGAATGGCGACTCCACCCCCGGAGCGTCCAGCTGATATGGGACCACTTCGGAGTTGCACAGGTAGACCTGTTTGCTTCTCCGGACTCGACCCATTGCCAGTGCTACTACTCCCTGACCGGGGGTACCTTAGGCATAGATGCACTGGCGCACAGCTGGCCCCGGGACCTACGCAAGTATGCATTCCCCCCAGTGAGCCTTCTCGCACAGACACTGTGCAAGGTCAGGGAGGACGAGGAGCAGGTCTTGTTAGTTGCGCCCTACTGGCCCAACCGGACCTGGTTCCCAGAACTCACACTCCTCGCGACAGCCCTTCCCTGGCCGATCCCCCTGAGGAAGGACCTGCTTTCTCAGGGGTGGGGCACTCTATGGCACCCGCGTCCAGACCTCTGGAATCTCCATGTCTGGTTCTAGGTGGCCTACCACAAGCAGTGGTAGACACCATCGCTTCAGCTAGAGCCCCCTCTACGAGGCGCCTCTACTCTCTGAAGTGGAACCTGTTCGTCGAGTGGTGCTCTTCCCGCCGTGAAGACCCCCGAAAGTGTTCGATTAACGTTGTGCTTTCCTTCCTGCAGGATGGGTTGGATCGAAGGCTGTCTCCCTCCACCCTCAAAGTGTACGTCGCAGCAATAGCGGCGTATCACGATGCAGTAGATAGTAAATCCTTAGGTAAGCACGACTTAATCGTCAGGTTCCTCAGAGGTGCGAGGAGACTAAATCCTCCTCGTTCTACCTCGATACCCTCTTGGGACTTAGCCCTGGGGCTCAGAGCACTTCAGGATCCCCCATTTGAGCCTTTGCAGTCTGTTGAGCTAAAAATCCTGTCCATGAAGACAGTTCTCCTGATTGCATTGGCTTCAATCAAGAGGGTAGGGGACCTGCATGCACTCTCGGTCGACGAATCGAGCCTAGAATTCGGGCCGGCCAACTCTCACGTTGTCCTGAGACCCCGGCCTGGATACGTGCCCAAGGTTCCTACCACTCCCTTTCGGGACCAGGTGGTGAACCTGCAAGCGCTGCCTTCAAAGGGGGGAAGACCCAGCCCTAGCTTTGTTATGTCCCGTCCGCGCTCTTCGCGCTTACGTTGACCGGACTCAGAGCTTCAGATCCTCACAGCAGCTCTTCATCTGTTACGGAGGCCAGCAGAAGGGAAAGGCTGTCTCCAAGCAGAGGTTGGCCCACTGGATAGTGGATGCCATTGTCTTGGCTTACCAGTCCCAAGACGTACCTTGCCCGTTCGGGTTGCGAGCACACTCAACAAGGAGTGTTGCTTCTTCCTGGGCGTTGGCTCAAGGCACCTCGCTGACAGATATATGTAGAGCTGCGGGCTGGGCGACACCTAACACGTTCGCTAGATTTTATAGCCTCCATGTAGAGCCGGTATCTTCCCGCATTCTCGCCCCCAGTGGCCAGCAGCGCTAAGTGCCCGTTCTAAGTGTCGGCTTGCATACGCCACTCCCGCCCTCTGGGCCGGATACGTGCGTCTAATTTGCTCCAGTCGTGTTCCCCGAAATTCGGCTAACCCTGTGAGTTCCTCCGTCACCCCTTCGGTGTCAGACGCGGCGGCCGTCTGATGCCAGGCCTGCACCTGTATGCTTGTGGAACGTGTGTGTAGGCTGGGTTCCATATGTTGCGGTCCCCTCAAGGCTACCCCATATGTGTATTTTCCACGGTTCCAGCTACCCTACTCGGCTAGCCCCGTGTCTTTCCCTCGACAGAGCTTCCTCTGTCGTCTCTGGCTGTGTTCTTCCCCCCCTGGAACCAGGTTGGGTCCACTCCAGAGACTGCCATTTGTTGCACTACCCTGTTAGGTTAGTCCTTATGTGTATTCCACCTCTCCTTCCATTGAAGGATGTGGTCCGCAGCGTACCATCTCCCGAGACGGGCACACTTTCCCTGCGTTATCCAATAGTCACGCTGAGTGGGTCTTGCAGGAACAGCAGTGACTGTCCTTCCCTGCCCGGGGCCCTGACTCCCACTCTAACATAGGAGTGGTCCAGCGAGCTCAGGCAGGACGCTGGAAGGGCTAGCCTCCTGGCGTGTTGGTAGGGATCCCAATTCGTCGGTCAGTTCCGACGTACGTCAAACGTGACCGACTGAAAGGGAACGTCTCGGTTACGTATGTAACCCTCGTTCCCTGAAGGAGGGAACGGAGACGTACGTCCCGTCGCCAGGTGCTGTGCTTCAGCTGAAGGCCCGAGCCACTTATCTCGGCTCCTCAGTTGAAAACGGTATGCGGTACTTCCACTTCCTTATTTATACCCGCAACGCGGGGCGGTGCGTGGAATGCGTGATCGCATGCCAATGTTTATTGGCTCATTTTTAATTACTCGAAGTAGGTCGGTCTCTGAAAACAGATCCCAATTCGTCGGTCAGTTGCAACATACGTCTCCATTCCCTCCTTCAGGGAACGAGGGTTACATACGTAACCGAGACGTTTTCTAGCTAGCTAAGCCTTCATCAAGTAAATGCATATTACCTGGTTGCATTATTAAGAAGAGGTGGATTTATTTCGTAAATAGCCACCTTGATGGAGAGCTGATCACCATCTACACCCGCCTCTGCAGTGAACATTTTACACCGGATAGTTTTACAAATCTCCCATACCAGCCTTCATCCTCCATTCCCGCCAACATCTGGTGCCATTGTCGGCAGTATGTGCCCACCAATGAGTGTAAGCTTTCCCGTGAGTGGACGTGGTTTCAGCACAGAAAATACTGCTTATTTTTTCAAGATTTTGATAACTTAGCGTTCTTTTATCAATCAAATTTGGCTGGGTGGTTAATAACTAATTTTTCTGTGGTGTGACAAACTCTGAACACATATTTCGCTTTACACATACTTTAATTACTCTTGCACCTTTTTCATTTTGTCCGATTTTTAACCCTTAAATGCATACCTCAGGTCTTTAGCGACCTGGCACGTCATTCACTACCCTCCTCCTCATTCATTTTTTAAAGTTAGACATGAGCCTTCTTAGTATTCCTCAATCAATTCATCATAACCAATATAACAAGAAAAATAAAATAACAATAATGCCTGTTTTTCCATTATTTTTTTGTAAAATGATGATGGCATAAAATATCTGCTCAAACTGAACCCCATCCAAGCTCAGAAAGGTAACAAAATATGCTTTATTTTATTCTTCTGTAATTGTTACAATAATATCATGAGAGTTTTATATTATTGCGCCAAGTAGAGATCCATCCGTGTTAGATATAGATCTGGGTCGCTAAAGACCCGAATATGTAAGAATGATTGGCGAAACAGTCATGCATTTAAGGATTAAATGCCTTTAAATGCTTAAAATCAGTTTTTAATTGTAATATTTAGATTCACCCTGTAGCTGATTGCATGGTTTATTGCTTAAAACTGTATAACACATACTTTTTACAATCCTTACGGGAAAAAAGAATCTTTCAGATCTATGGTTGACGTGGCTGCTTAAAAAGTGGGCGGGCACTAATGCCTTTTTTCGTAGGCTTTATCCACTGTTACTTGACAAAAATTGCCTGCTTTACATATTATGTCATCTCATATTTCATAATATTTCTCTTTTTCTTTTAATATTTTATTATTTCTTCTTTTTTTTTGAGGAGCCCCTGCCTCCTTTACCTCCTGAGAAACGATTTAATCCCTTTACCCTTTTTAACATTCCTCTGACAGGAGAGCTTCCTCCACTATGACTCTGTATAGCTCTTTTCTTTTCACACCCTTACAGTGGGAATACTTGCTGTCGAGTTCACACTCAAGTGGCCTTTGTGATTTTCTGCCTCCTTCCTCTTAACAAATGTCCTCACTTTCTCCTTGCCAGTTCTGCTTTGCTCTGCTCCCCCAAAGGATGTTGGGTAGGACGGTGAGGCAGCAGGGTTTGGAACTAATGACCTGATGAAGAGAAGAAGAGTTGATGAGAGTTCACCTCCTCCCGGGGAAGTATAGCGATACTGCCTTGGCTCTCATTAACAACCGTCTCCGTGTGGTGAGAGGGACTCTGCAATTGGCTGACAAAGGCAGAAACTCCTAAAGTGATTTTAGCACTCACTGTCAGGCACATGACAGCTCTATTTCCAATCCAATTGGGCTGCTCCCATATGCCTAAACCGTGTAAAACACACTCTCTCTCTCTCACACACACACACACACACACATATAGACGTACACACTGATATAACAGATATCACACAGAATACTAGCAAATTCCAATAACACCCAATCAAGACCAGACTTAACAAACTGGTTTTAGGCTGGGTTGAGGTAAGTTTTGTAGAGTTTAATAGAAATTAGATACTATTTTGTAAACAGTGGAAGATATTTTAAAAGTGAAAATTAAGAAATAGTATCTTCAAAACACTCAACACTCAAAGCATATTTTGTTTACTAGTTGTACTAATTGACCAGCTGGTGAAAAAATTAAGCTTCTATGTTTCTCTTAATAAAGGTACTGTGCATGATTCACCGGTGTAGATATTCATTTGATCAAAATTATGACATTATCGCTCACTACATTTTAGTTTAGGGTCACTAACAGTTTAGGGTCACTAACATTTAAAGATTTTTTTTAAAATAAGTATTTTATGCTCAAAAGGCCAGTGGTGGATGAAGTAACTGAAAGCCACACTTGAGTAAAAGTAAAAGTATCTTATGAGACTTTCGTAGAAGTTAAAGTCACTGTATAGAATATTACTTGAGTAAAAGTTCTAAATTATGTGATATTTATTGTACTTAAGTATGAAAAGTATTTATGGTAACACTTTATTTTACAGTTTCATTGTTACATATATTACATGTACTTACCATAGTAATAACAGAACATTATGCATAATTACATGCAACTAACCCTCAACCAAACCCTAATCCTACCCTAACCCTATAGTAAGTACATGTTTGTTAATATTACGCAGTACTTAAATATATAATTACACTGTAACAATGAAACCTTAAAATAACGTGTAACAGTACTTTTTTTTTAAACATTCTTAAGTATTGAAAGTAAAAGTACGTAAATACAAAATACAAAAGGAGCAAATAAATATAAAAAAAATTTCTTATCAGTCTGAGCAGAATTTTTTTTTTTTTCATTTTAAACTCAGTTTCTTCCATTTTGTTTGAATTAAAAAATAAGAGAAGGGTGACCTGATTTCTCATGGTGGATTACGGGACGGGATGGGCAGGCACGACACACTAAAAGTATCTATCACAACTTTGCTTGACAAAAAAAAAACAAAAAAACACTGAAACTTTGTTTCAATCAGCATCCACTAGGAGTGGGAAATATGACCAAAAACATATTTTCTGTTACGGAATGTAAACTCAAGATAACGGTGAGCTTTGTTTACAGCACTGAGCTGAATGGAGAATACATGTATGTACTGTATGTAGTTCAAAATGACTTTGATGACAGAGAATAACTTGGTAATGACACTAATGACTTCAGGTCACACCTCGTCTTAGTTGGCGAGTATGAAATATCTTGCCCGTGAAACAAGGAGACACAAAGGAGAGGAAGACGGTAGAGAATAATCACTGGAGGGAATCTGCGTCTGCCCGTTCGACTGGAGATGGTATTCTGAGTAATTAGAACATGCTCAAGATAAACATGAAAACATTCGTAAATAGCGAAAGTCCTACTAGAACACCCACCCAAAGAGGAGCTGTATCCCTACTTCAAGACCACACAATAGTTGGGGAGGGAGGTAAACGGATCAGAGGGAGAACTGCAAGTACCCATCGTAATTCCGCCCACTTTGCTCTACCCTAAGGGGTACTTGAGCAGCCATGGCACAGGCCACAAGGTGGTAAACCAGAGGAGGCAGACACAGGGCTTGAACCGTGAGGTGCAAACACTTGAATTTCATCCTTTTATTAGGAAAAGAAGTCAAGCGAGAGGGGTTTTAGTTCCCTCATATGGCTTACAATCCATTGTGGGAGCCTTCCGAGAGGATGCAGCACCAAGGGAGAGATAGCTTCCTCTCATATTGCTGCTCACACAGTCCATTCACATGCAAATCATTTCCTACATGAGAGATACTATACGAGCTTCCTTCATAATGTTGACACCTCAATGTGGAGATCTAGGAGAAATTAAAGGCTAAGTGGAGGTAGTGGAGAATTTGGAATATAAATGACAACCGCCTCGACTTTTATATCTAACTAGATACTCTTAAAAAGATCTCCATTCTTTAGATTAGAAGATTCTGCTCTATTTTTAGAGAAAGATTAAAATCCACCTAATGGAATTTAGAGGAATGGATCCATCAGGAGAAGTCCAAGGGCAGCCATGGGTCCTGAACCACAAGGGGCAGATGATCACCACTGCAAACGCATCACAGTGAATGGGTTCAGCTCCCTCGAGAGCATGTGCTCCGTACAAATGCTTGAATCTCAGAACTCAAAGAGAATCAAGCAGAAACAGAGATTCCTACAGCAAATACAACAATAAGTGCATCTAATTCTAATAGTTTGTCATTCAAACAAACAGCTCCTGAAGACAAAAAAATTGATGACGTGATGAAGACAAAAACAGCTCCTGAAGACAAAAACGCTGATATCTTGCAGGTGCCCTCTTATACTCATTGGCCCTCTGTTTGTGACGTCATAAACGGGTCATGTCATAAACGTCATGTACTCGTGTTCAGACTCTTGTCACACTGAGGGTGTTCCACATAGCGTCAACTCCATGACGGCGAGTTGAACACCCTATTTCTTCAGGACAATGGAAACAAATGGGCTAAAATGCTAACACATATTTTAGCTTTTGACCTACAGAAATACGCCATTCCTGTAACACTCTATAGACGTGTGCTGTCCAAAAAAGGTTATTTTGTCAGTTTTCAGTCAGATTTTCTTCAGTATATGGAGCTGATAGAATCTATTCTGTATTCATTATTAATCAAAGTGAATGCTATGTCAATATAATCAATATTTGACATGAAAGTACACCATTTTGTTGACATATTGAGTTACAGCTACAATAAAATTGAAAAAGTGTGAGGTTGCACCAAAATGTATTTGAATGCTTCTTAACATGTTTAATTGGATCTAATTTGATTAATCTCATGCTCATTATTCAAAATAACTCCTGACATTGTTTTTTCTTTCAGTTTTGTGTCCAGTTTTGTTCCAGTATTCATGATTCCGTAGTTTTTATTATTTTCACATCCCTGCCCATCTTAAATGGTGCATGCTTGCTTTTGTATTCTTTTAGTGTGTATTTGCTGAAGTGTAACTCATGCCAGCTCTTCCCTCTTCAGAAATACTTCAGGGTGGCTCACAATCAGCTTCGTGAATCAGTATAGGGAGAGCGGGGCACAACCTAATGCTTTTTGACTTTCTCAGTTTGTATAATTCCACTTGGGGTTTAGAGTATTTATGTTGTCAATAAAATACACTTATTAACTTTTTTTAAATAAATGGCATTTTTAATCATTAAAAGTATACAAATTTTTGAGTTTGCCAACAAACACAGCGCGAAATACAGCTATACGCAGCATAGTTAAAAACATAATAATAATTTATTATTTCTGAACATTGGGAAACTGATGATTCTGTTTCCAGAGACATGACAACGTCCTTATTGTACAACATCACTACTGGTATGAACAATAGCAGAACTGATATATTTCTGACATTATTTTTTAATGTTATTTAAAGTACATTTTGATGGATACTTTGCTAGTTACATATACGTGCAACATTTCAGTGGTGAATAAAATAATCTTATCTAGATTATATTCATTACCTGTCTAGCCATGTATGTTTATGCTGAAAAAGAAATAAACAATGGTTTATATAAAAATAAAAACACATCTATCGCATGTCATTATGTGTAGTGAGTTGTAGTGGCTCCCTTATCAGTACCTTGACTACTGGACTAGGGAACTGATTGAGTGGCACCTTCAGTCTGCCTGGAAATGTTTGTCCAAGGGTCTGTGTACTTCCTGTTGTGGTACATTTATCATCTTCAGCTCAGTAAAATGTACAGATGTGTCCCCTCTGTAACCCATCCCTGACCTTTACTGTACCAAAATTTCAAGACAGTCAGGATGTATAACTTCAATGGTGGCATCAATAGAGCCAGTAAATGAAGTAGACAAGGTTGACATTGGAGACACCATTGATGACATATTGGGGAACACTGACTGCAGATAGAGTCATAAAATACCTGCTTAAAAAATTAATCTCAGGGCCAGCTGCCCTGCCTTCCATTGGAACATATGGATGAGAGTCATGGCTAATAACAGCCATCGCTACACAAAAGAAGCCATCTGCCTGCCTCACAAGGGGATCAAACACGCTTCTCCAGCCAGAGCAATATCAGTGCCTGTGCAGGCCAACACCTGGGGTTTGTACCCAATGTCTGCCGGTGCGCACACAAAATGTATGGGAAATAGTGAACAAGATTTTCAGGTAAATTATTGTGATTAGTGTAATAGGTGCCTGTAATGCTGCAATGGTCCTACAAGGTACATATTAAAAATATTTATATTTTTCTTACATTTTCTATTTCAGTTTGAGTTATTTTAAAGTTATTTTAAAGTTAATTAATTTTGTTTAAGTTTTTCATCTTTATGTTTAGATTTGATTTTATATCAACTCAATTCAAAGATGAATTTTATTAGTTTTATTTTCAGGTAATGAGTGGTTGTAGATTTAGGCTAATTTAAAGGAGCAATCAGTGATTCTCCACAAAAAAACTTGTAATGCTGGTTCATGAGTTCACACTTGCATATAATTTATAGATAGTACATTTAAATGAAGTAAAGAACTAAAGTTAGAACTAAAAGTATGGAGAAGGGGTGGTGGAGGAATGCTGATAACAAACAGAGGTAGGACTGCTGCGTATATATATATCTCTATTGTTGGTGTTGAGTGCTCTAATCTTGAGTCAATTATCTGAACGTTCTCCTCCCGAACCTTTTTAATAAAACATAATTTGAAAGTTTCCTCTTATTCTGATAGGAATCACTATGTTAAGTGGTCTTAATGCATTTTTTATTAATATATATCGTCTGTGGAAGGCGTAGGACCATAAAATGTGCATTAAATCATTTCATTCCGTCCGAATGTTTGCATACCATTGCGCAGCCTGTTCACGCAGACACCTTATGTCATCAGCCCGTTCACGTACACTGTGCAGACCGAGCGAAAATGGCAGATAAGCAGCAACAACCAAAATGTTCTTCTGAACCGACAACAAGTGCCACTGTAAAAAAATTCAAAAACAAGAAACATCGGTGTAGCTTTTCCCCGATGGAGACAACAGTGGGAGTCAAAGGGTCTGAAAGATGATGCCACAGTTGCAGTATTTCTTCTGGGCAGGTAGCTACATGGTATTATTCGATTTTGATGTGTTTTCATAACGCATTATGTAACTTATGTAGTTTGTGAACCTTTACGAATTAGCTCAACGACAGCAGCACCCAGAATCTAACCGGAAACCCTGTCATGCAATAAATATTATTATACACTGACAAACTTGCTGCATCTAATTCCGTTTTTAAAAAGTTAATTTGAAAAACATTCAATATTGTAGTACTGTTATTCCTTGTACTGTAAAGTTTTCTCACCGGAAAATGACATATGATTTAATCCAATAACATTGTCACTTTTCTTCTGGCTTCTGGTCTGTTCAGGTTCATGTGTTTTGGAGCAGCTAAATATTATGTAATAATATATTATGTCTAGCAGATCTAACATGGGGCCCGTTCTTCGTATGTGGATTACTCAGTCGTCTGAATTTTACTGTTGAGGATTACACATGATCCAGGATTGTCAGGTTCTTCAAAGCTCATCCCGGAGTTGCTGTCATAGCAACAGGTCTGTCTGTCAACCTGCTCAGGAGCAGGATTATTTAACATTTTCCTTGAGCTTTTGACATATACAAGGTCATCGTACTATGAAAACTTCCAAAAAACCAAGCCCAGATAATGACTCTTTGTAGAATGTGCCTATATCTATAGGTGAAAGATATGAAAATCAGTCTCTATGAAAATCAACACCTACACCATTGCAACGTTGGCCCCGCCCACTGGTGTGTTAGTGAGATGAAGAGGAGAGAAGAGTGATACAGGATGGACTACAAATGGTATTACCTTTGAAAACAGATTTTTACAATATGGACTCGACAGTAATGCACCAACATGTAAGTAACCGTGTTAATTCTAATGCCTGATCTGTGGCCAGTGAATATGTAATGATTCATGTACAGTCAGATGTTCTTTGTCTATATCAATAAATCAAACCAGTGACTAAACGGTCAACTTCACATTGTTTCTCTTAGTAGGATGAAAATAAACTGTGATTAAATTATATATAGAAAGCAATCAAAGAGCGTGAATTTTTCAGTGGCTGAGTTCTGAGTTCGCTGCAACATTTCATGCCATGATCAGAATATAATGCCATAGATCTAAATACAATGCTATAATCAACACTTTTCATGATTAGCTAATCTTGAGAGCTGTAATAGTAAAAACGTGCTAAAAAGTTTACACATGTAATATTCATATGCAAAGATGTTAGCCAATCACAGCAGAGGGAGTTTACACTGAAGTCTCACAGCAGACACGCCCCTTCAAACAGAGTGTTCAAATCAGAGGACAAAAATTTAGGGTAAGAAAAATTATAACATAAATTATGAATTTTTTTAATATAAAAATCATACTAGCATTATAAGTGCACCACAGGAAACATTATAAAACAGTAAAACAATGCAGTTCATGACCCCTTTAAAGTCTATCCCAGCCACTGCTACTTTCTATTGTGTTCTCTTGAACCAGGGACAATACAATTTTTAAATAATAATAATTAAAAAATGTATTTGAAAATAATATTATGTTGTGTAGTCTATCATAATATAGATTATAACCAGTGTTGAAAAGGTTACTTTGGAAGTGTAATAGGTTACAGATTACAAATTACCCTATTTAAAATGTAATAAGTAGTGTAACTATTTCAATTACTTTATTAAAGTAGTGTAACTGATTACATTTGATTACTTTTCGGTTACAAAATTTCTAACTAATGTTTTCAACTGTTAATCATTTTAAAACATTTAAACCATGCAGGGTTAACCTCTAAAAACATTTTTTTGTTTAATAAAGTTATATTCCCCTTAAAATATTGTTTAGACTCAATGGCCAATCATTGTGTTAGTAGTTAAATAGCTCTATTTTGTGGGCCAAAACGGGACAAACTAATAGAGAGATTTGTCCACTTAAGGTTAACATTCATCACAGGAGATGCTTTTTCCTGTTTGACATTGAAACCTTCGATGCCAATGGCATTTTAATAGTTGGCAAACATATTTTGCACTGAACAGTTATATTTGCACCCTTTTCTAATTTCTGGATTAAATGATTTTTACATTTCCAGTACTTTAACAGATTTTATCACTCACCATGGTGGCAACGCTCAAACTCTCAGGTTGTTGCCTAAAGCTTTACGAGCAAAGTAGATTGATGTAATTGGCAGACGTGGTACGCTGCAAATTCAAACTAGAGAACCAATCAAAAGCATCAGAATAGCATCGCTTTGCTAAATGGCCCTTAAATAGCAGGAGACATTGTGTACATCAAAAACAGGCAAAGCGACACATTTATATTATTTAACATATCAGCTTTTTACAGAAAAAATTCAGATGTAACACCCTTTGTAATCGTTAACATTTTCATAAGTAACTGTAATTTAATTTCACATTTTTTCCTCAGTAACTGTAAACAGCTACATGTATTTTGTAATTAAGTTACGTTTCTCTAGTAGTAGTTACTGCCCAACACTGATTATAATAATATCATAATCATAATATTGACAGATTTATTTGTGAGGGAAATTCCTTTGAAGAACCAAATTATCCAGAGTTCAGTTATCACTATTAGAAGATCTGGCATCTGTCAAATCATCACAGATGTATTAAGCGAGGTACAAAGGTTTAAAAAAGTAACGAGACACCAAATTGTACATTATACATGGAAAAAGTCAGTTTTAATCATTCCTTTTGCATGTTTGATGGTATATCTCAGAATTACATGTTTCCCAAATAGTTCACAAATTAGAGTACTTTCTACCAATTTTAGGGCAGTTTTGTTGCATGATATTAGCATGCTGTACACACAAACTTCCCATGAGTCTCTGATAAAAATGGGTCTGTTTTACTGTTACCCTACTGCCCTCTCTCATTATTATTGATATTGCTGTGCCTCCTTACCGGTTTGTATTTGAAGAAATGTGAAGCGCTTGTCTGAAACGTTTAACGTCTCAGCCATGTTGAGTGTGAGTGTGTGTGCGTGTCATTGACATGCATAGCCGCGCTCTGCTCAGCTGTCGCCGGTTGGCTGAGCAGGTGGGGAATGACCATCTGTAAATGAGCTGTTTCGCTCACAACAATGAAAAGATTGATGCAATTAATTTTTCATTATGTGCCTTCACCACGGATCCTAATCATTTCAAATTGTGCATGTGAAGAGCAGAAAAGTGGCATTTGTAACAGTTCGTTCAGACAGCTCCGGTGGGAACTTTTGAAAGGCTTTATTATTAGTTCATTAAACAACTCTTTTGCTTTCATCTGGGCTCTGCGATGAAGCCCTGTGTCCTGATCAAAAGCTACTAGTGCAAATAGTGTGTTTTTTATTTCAATAAAAAAATAAAGGCTTCTGGGTGGGAATAACTTCATTTATATTTCTTCTTTGCCCTGTACCCTATAAAATGCAGTATGTGCAAGGAGGAAAGAAGTCAGACCTCCTTCCCAAAGGAGCGGTGAGTCTGTAGAAGTTTTTTGTTGGCAAACAGAAAAGGTCAAAATAAGTTCATTGCATCAGCTTAAACTTTTGACAAACAGAATAAGCAATCTGCCAGACAGAGTACTGGAGGATAGCATATGATATTCATTTGCAGAAGTGCCCTATAGGGGGCCCTCAAGAGACAGTGCTCCGGTATAAATGCCTGAGGAAATAGAAGTAGAAGAACGATGGCAAATGCCTGCAGAAAACTTCTTCATTATGCTTTGCCTGTTTACACCAATTACTGTAATAAATGATGACACTTTAGTTTTTACAGGAATAGTTTATTCCAAAAATGACGTAATTTACTTACCCTAATGTCGTTCCAAACCCAAATTTCTTTCTTTCTTCTGTTAAACAAAAAATAAGTGTTCTGAGCTTCTGTTTTCCTTGCAACAATAGTCAATACTGTCAACCTCTGCAAAAACAAAATAACCTTAAAGTGGTTCTACACTCTTAAAGTTGGCATGAAGTGGACATTCACTGTACCTATTTTCTAAATACTTCATGTGAATGACTCATCAATGCATGGTTAATTTATTTATACGTTTCATTCTTCTGCCTCCATTCAATCAACAACCAATGGGTAGAAAGCCCCCATCCTATTTTTTTCCCCTTTTCCCCTGATAATCATTTTAATTTTATTCAGAAATAGAAAATAAACAAATCTGTGTCGCTACTTCTACGCTACGCTATTGGATTCCTTTGTCACGATTCTGTACACTCTTATTCTGTTCCAGTTCCTTTAGTTCCTGTTTCCCTGCTCTGTTTAGTTTCGACAAAGCCACTAGATACCAAGCTTGCAACCAAGCTTTTAGCCAAAAAAACATAATGGCTAATGCTAACACTGTGGCTTTGGAAGGAGAGTGGAAGGAGACTAGAGGCAGTTTTTTTTTAATGGATGCCAATGGAGAAGGCAGAGAAGGGAATGTCTCAACAGGTAGGACTTATGTATGGCATTACCATAGTATTTAATAGTAATATTGAGGGTAACACTTTACAATTAGGTTTCATTCGTTAACTCTTTCTGTTATTTGTGAGAAAACGCTTCCCCGCCAAACACAGAATTTTCTGGGTTTCCGTGTTTTCACTGTTATACGCTAGGAGGCGCTATTACGCATCTTCTGAATGAGTACAGAATCTCCTGATCAAAACACAGGCGAGGAAGACAAAAAAAAACAAGCGATCATATGTAAGCAGATGCATATGTAAAATAACATGATCATAAACATTAAACATTGTATAAATTAAAACTGCCTAATGTTACTGAATGAAATGTCGACCCAGAACGTGCTATAGGACTGTGCAAGCATTAGGGGTGTTGATGGACTCAATCTACTCCATCTGTGTTTGATCATCACTCTGAATCTGATCTGGATGTAGTCTTTGACAAAAACGTGATTTTCTCAGCTTTTTGTTCAAAATGTTGCTTTTTTTTTTTTTTTTTTACAAAATGTACCCATATTAAAGTGTTGATAAAAAAGGAATGCATGAAGTTAGAATAAAAGTTTTTTTTTGTTTTGTTTTGTTTTTTAAGCAGAGGGTCTGCTCGCTCAGATATTCATACAACAACTTATTCTATGGGCCATTACATTTTTTGTGAAAATTATCAAAAACCCTGATGGTGGCTGGCGACTTCTTTTTTTTTTAAAGCTGATGGGGAAATAGTTAACAATAGTTAATGTATTAACTAACATGAACTAACCATGTGCAGTACATTTGTTGCTGTATTTGTTAATCTTTGTTAATGTAAAAATACAGCTTTTCATGGTTTGTTCGTGTTTGTTCACAGTGCATTAACTAATGTTAACAAGATTTTAATAAAGTATTAGTAAATGTTGAAATTAATATTAACAAATATACTTAAATGCTTTGTAAGTGCAGTTCATTATTATTTCATGTTAACTAATGTTAACTAATGAACCTTATTTTAAAATGTTACCAAATTGAGTTATATTGTCTAAAGAAAGTTAAAATTCCCAATGTTCTCTTTCTTTGGCTTTCAGGTTTTACCTGTTATGATAAGACTTGAATTGTAATGACTATTATAACTGCTCGTATATGACGCTGATATGAAGCATTTTATTTGAATAAAGAGAAAATAATTTAATTATAAATATTCTGTTATTGAATGTTGTGAAAAGGTTTCTTTCTATCGCTGACAGGTTTTTCTTGTATTTTCTAATGATATATGACTCTGCTGTGTGCCGATAATAATGATATAACACTTTTTAATGAAGGATGTTAAAAAATACATACAATTTTGAATTAATGAAATATGTATTCAATTAAAACTACGTTTTTAGTGTAATAGTACAAGTAATTTGTAGCTACTAGAGATATTCACACTCTTTTTTCCACAGTAAAGCACAAACAATGCAGTCCTACTGTACCTTTACTAACAATATAACACCAATAGAACATTTATTCACAAGATCAACACGTGAACGTAAACTGTACCTGACTGTCATACAACTTTGAACGGTGGGCACTGATGTAACTGCCATTACACTTTAACATCCATAGAGCCATTCCATTGCACAGTGTTCTTTATGGTGGAAAAAAGTTCTTCAGATTATTAAAATGTTCTTCACACTGAATAAAAGGGTTCACTGATTCAGGGTTCTTTCAAGAACCCAAAATCTTTCAAGTTTTCTGAAGCATACCTTAGGTTTGTGTGAGGAGCAGACTGGAAAGTTTCATTTTCAGAAATGTAAGTTACTAAGTAAATAATTACTAAGTAAATAATACGTACCAAGATTGAGCCAGAGAGTATAAATTGTCATCCACTTTGGTTGTGAAAAAAAAAAAAAAAGCCAACAAGAAGTTGTAATTCAAAACATAATGACAAGGTAATGTCAGGTACCTAAACTTCTTGCTCACTGCTATAACATTTACTAACAATATAACACCAATAGAACATTTATTCACAAGACCAACACGTGAACGTAAACTGTACCTGACTGTCATACAACTTTGAACGGTGGGCACTGATGTAACTGCCATTACACTTTAACATCCATAGAGCCATTCCATTGCACAGTGTTCTTTATGGTGGTTATTCAGATTATTAAAATGTTCTTCACACTGAATAAAAGGGTTCACTGATTCAGGGTTCTTTCAAGAACCCAAAATCTTTCAAGTTTTCTGAAGCATACCTTAGGTTTGTGTGAGGAGCAGACTGGAAAGTTTCAAGTTTCAGAGTATAAATTGTCATCCACTTTGGTTGTGAAAAAAAAAAAAAAAAAGCCAACAAGAAGTTGTTATTCAAAACATAATGACAAGGTAATGTCAGGTACCTAAACTTCTTGCTCACTGCTATAACAAACTTTAAAAACTGAGGAGGAGGGCAGATAATGTAGGCTTAACATGGTTGTGGTCTGCTCTGAATTGTGGGTAATAAGATACAGTACAGATGCCCTAGAGCGACAGATCAGCAGCATGTCTAAATCCACAGTCATTTGCATCTTGAATGCTGCCAGACATGTTCGCTATGCTGCGATCTTAACTCATGAATACAGAGCAAGTTTAGATATGCTTGCTTGCATCAATTAAACATTAGGTGACATTAGGAATTTGGTGACATTAGGAATTAGGACCAAATGGATAATTATAATTTGTGAGGATTTGAAGGGAAAATAATAAACTCATAGATAGACACTGGCTAATCTGAGAGCAGTACAAGATTTCAAAAGAATCTCATTTCAAGTGCATATATGAACACAAGAAATTAAGTCCCATTTGATGTTTGAATTAAAATTAATTTGACCATCTGGTCCAGGATTCCTCAAACTCGGTCCTGGAGGGCTACTGTCCTGCAGAGTTTAGCTCCAACCCTGTGAAAGCCACAGAAAAAAAATCTTTAGGTTCCATTACAAGGTTCCATTAAGAACTTTATATATCCATAGAACCGTTTCATTGCACAAAAGGTTCTGTATATTATTTAAATGTTCTTCAAACATTGGAACACAGAAAATTAATTGTACTGATTGCTCTATTCCATGCAATTAGTCCCCTGCTTCAATAAGAATGCAAAAGCACCATAGTGTATGCCATATACATAAGTAGTCCATTTGACTTATCCACAAGCCAAAGTTTATTGGAAATATAGTTGGAAATATTCCTATACTGAATAATAGTGTGTGCCCTTCATATGTTTTTACCCCCTGTTTACATTGTATTTACCATGTATTCATTATACATTATAAAATATAACATATTTTTATTTTACAGTAACACATGTACATGTACTTGCTGTAGTAGGCTGATAACAATACATTTTTCATAATTACATGCAACTAACCCTATAGTAAATACATGGTGTTAACTATTAATCAGTATTACATAAACTGTAACACACTTTTTTACGGTTATTGAAATAAGTCTCTTATGTTCAGCAAGGCTGCATTTATTTCAGATGAAAAATAAAGTAAAAACAGTAAAATGTTGAATATTATTACAATAAAAAACCTGGCTTCTATCAGCATATTAGAATGATTTGTGAGGATCATGCGACACTGAAGACTGGAGTAATGATGCTGAAAATTTAATTTTTCAATTACAAAAAAACGATTTAAATACATTTTAAAATGTATTAAAATAGAAAACAATACTTTAAAATTGTAATATTTCCAAAATATTACTGTTTTACTGTATATTTGATTAAATAAAGGCAGCCTTGGTGAGCAGAAAAGACTTCTTTCAAAAGTTTTCCAAACATTTGACAGGTCACTTTCTCAAAAAGAATTCTTAGCAAAAGTACACCGTGAAATCCATGGCAATTTTATTGTCCACATAAACCTATTAAGGGTTTAAAAGGCTATTTTTATACTGCATCTGGATCCATTATGATTATATTAGTGCTATTTGTAGAAGATGAGCGATACTAATACTGTTTTTGACCTGCAACTTGCTGTCAGTTTTTTTCCGGTGGACCACAAATCTATGATTATTGCTTTACAAAGGTGTCCTTTTCCAGATTACACGCTGATGGTCATTACAATAGCCAAGCGGATGGTATCCATCAAATCACACAAATTCTGTTTTAATGCTAAGCGACCATTTGACTCTTCAGTGTTGAGTTGTTGTGGCATCAGAGCTGCCAACCTTCAGGGTGGTCTCTCGGCTACGATTATATCCATGGGCTAAAATGTATCCATTAAATATAAAAAAGCTGCAGATTGGAAGAAACATAAAACTCCCTTTGCCTGCTGGCAAGGGGCTACTTTGTAGGTGTATCCGCACAGCAGTGGATCAATACTAATGGGAGTATGGTGTAGCTTACCCATTTAATTACACCTCCATCTCACTGCTATAAACAAACATGATAGTGCCCCCTAAAAGAGTCCAGTCTCCTACAAGAAGATCCCCAACACATGCACACAAAACATATCTGTCTGTCTTTTGTCTCTGGAGGCCTCAGCTCTGTAATATAATAAATAATGCTGCCCCCTACTGGTACAGCAGTGGTGGAGTTGCCCGCAATTGCCTCACACAAAGGGGTAACACTTTATTTTACAGTCCTGTTCTGCATATACATACTATGTACTTAATACAGTAATTACAATAACTGTGTAATAACTAGGTAATAACCCTGAACACACCCCTAAACCTAAACTTAACCCAATTAGTTACCTTATATTACACACTACTTCTGGACCATCAAAGGTATTTTAAAACTACCTTTATTATGTGAAAACTTGCCCCAATCTTGCATTTTATTACTTGAGTAATTTTGGTTAAAATCTAACTTGCTGTTTACCCTGGAATTAACAGCTATTACAAAATATGATACTGGAGTTTAAATTTGGAAGATGAAATTAATTCATAAAAATAATTTATTTAAAACAGGTAATAAAATAATCAATTAATTACTTGATTTAACTTAATGCAATTCAAATGTAATTAATACCGTCTTGATCTTTGTGTTTCAAACCAACAAAACCATTTGTAAAGAAAACAAGCATTTGTGCAACTGAATTCCAAAACTTTTATTTACTGATATGTCCCTTTCTGATGTGCTATCTTAAATATACTAATTCTGAATACTTGATCATATAATATGATTATTAGCCTATTTCTTTTTTGTTTTTAATTCTTTTAGATTAGATGCATTTTTAAGGGGTTTTAGAGCACTGAATATTCAAACATTTTCAAAATATGTCATTATTCAGTCATTATGCTCGCTGAAACCATTACATTATGGCTGCTTATTGTTATTATAGTAACTTACACCGATCAAGCATAACATTATGACATATATGCTGCAGCCCCATAAGCAACAAACAGCGATGCACTGTGTATTCTGACACCTTTCTATCAGAACCAGCATTAACTTCTTGAGCAATTTGAGCTCGTCTGTACAGTAGCTCGAACCCGAGAAGGGCACACGTCACACCATTCTTCATCTCTCTGCACTGGCTACCACTCGCTGCTCGCATCAAGTTCAAGGCGCTTTCACTCGCTTACAGATCCACCACGACCTCAGCTCCTGCATACTTTGACTCGCTCCAACAAGTCTACACCCCCACCAGAAGCCTTCGCTCAGCTAAGGAGCAACGGCTTGTGGTACCATCACAGAGAGGCAGAAAATCCCTCTCCAGAACATTTACATTCACCGTTCCCTGCTGGTGGAATGATGTTCCCACCTCCATCCGAATTGCAGAATCACTGACAACATTCAAACGACAGAAAAAAATATATATTTTCCTTATTTTCCTTCTATTTTCCTCCTCTTCTTCCCTGCCCTAGTGTATGATGCTCTGTGCAATGTCCAAAAACTTGGTACTTCAGGCACTTTCTGTGTTTCGCCGCCTGATCACTTCCTGTACTCCTCAGTTGTAAGTCGCTTTGGATAAAAGCGTCTGCTAAATGCATAAATGTAATGTCTGTTTGAACAGACCACACGGGCCAGCCTTTGCTCCCCACGTGCATCAATGAGCCTTGGCCGCCCATGACTTGGACCACTTTTGATAGATATTGACCACTGCAGACGGGGAACACACCACAAGAGATGCAGTTTTGGATATGCTCTGACCCAGTCGTCTAGCTATCACAGTTTGGCCCTTATCATACTTGCTCAAATCCTTACGCTTGCCCAATTTTCTTGCTGCTAACACATCAACTTTGAGGACAAAATATTCACTTGCTGCCTAATATATCCCACCCACTAACAGGTGCCGTGATGAAGATGTAGTGAAGTGCTGAAGTTGCGTGGCATCCTCTCTGCGTGTGACTCCGCCCTGCAGGCCTGCGGTTAATCAGCGTCTCATTCATGCGGGTATATTAAGGTGACTGTTTTGTCACCAAACATGGCGTTAATGTGTGACTGCCTTCCTAGCGCGTCATTTTCTTCTGCTGTCATTCTGGTGTTCTGGCTGGAGGTGAGTGTGGTGACTGTTTGTGATGTGTTGCTCAAGTTTATGGGACTTTAAACGCTTAACCGTGTTACTCGCGTCAGGTGCTGGGCGTTTGTTGATCAGCGCACGTTGTGCTGAGTGTTGGCCGCTATTGACAAATGCGCCGTTGCTGGAAATAACACCTGTTACATCTACACTGCACTCTGGCATATTGCTGCTTGGCTTCCTGGTAGGTCTCATTTCGGACTTTTTGTAGCCACACTTGTTTCAAATTGCATATATATATTTGTATATATAGTTTGCTAATGGGGTTATCTGTGTATTCTAGCTTGCCTTTGTAAACCGTGTTCATCTCATTGCCGACGGACGAGTGGAGCGATCTCTACCTGATTGGTATGTGCGATCATTGTATAACCAGGATTTAATACAACATATATTTTTAGCTTATATATAGGCTGTTTGCAGGTGAATTAAGTGGCCAGTATAAGAGCACTTGAAGACTGCTGCTCGGATTGGGACGTTCATTCTGCTGTTTTGTTCCTGATATTTTAACTCTTGGTTCATCAACTTGTTGGAGTGCGTTTGCTTTGGTGCACAACTGCACCTTCGTTGATGTTTATTTAAGTTATGTCCCCTTGTTGTGATTTATTTCATGTATCTTTCTTTATTATGGTGTGATTGTTTATTTGATTAACTTCCCCGTATTTTCTGCTTGTTTTGGGGTTGCCCTTGTATGTATTTGTGTGGTGAATAATTCCTTTTAATAATCATTGTGAGTGATCCTCTGCCTGTCCAGGCGGCTGTGAGTGGAAATTGGCCTGCGAAGCCGGGACAGGTTAGTGACCTGGTAAAAGGTTTATAACCAAATGCAGGGTTGAGCGGATCATATTTTTCTTTGTTGTTTTTGTTTATGGTGTCTGGTAAATTGGGCACCCCTGTGTAAGAGTTATTCTTTTTTTTTATTGTTATTTGTTTTCTTGTGTTTCAGGTATTGTGAGTCCGGAGCAGGAGGGCTAGTTGCCCTATTTGGTGTTGGGTTTTGATGCACCGTGTGTGTGTGTGATCCACCACCCACAGTGATTGATCTTGGTTGGCGTGAGTGTGCAGTGTCGTGCACGTGTGGGTGCCCCTTGCTCATTGCTGAGGTTGGCAAAGTCTGGCACTAGCTCATCCTGCTCTGGTAACCACAAGTCCTGATAGACTTTTCTTGGTGTTGTGAGTCATGACTGAGCCCAATTGCCTTGCATTTTAGTATTTTATTATTGTTGTCTAAATAAAGAACATTTTGTACTGTTTCACCCACGTCTCAGAGTCTCTGTGTAAAGGAGAATCGGACCTGTGTCCTTAATAGGATACTTCCCTGGCTTAGTGACCAGGGTGGCGTAGTCGACTCGTTTTCTCTTCTTGCTCAAGCTCTCTTACTCTTAAGCAACCTGTTGCCTGCCACAAAGAGATGAAGTGTTATTCACTTCACCATAATGTTATGCCTGATTGGTGTATAATTACAAAGTACATAATTATTTTACTGGTAGCAATAATGATAACAATGGTAACTAATAACATATTTTACGCAGGTCCATCATCTTATCTGGATACGGCCTGGATCTGGCTGACTACGGTAAACCTCGGGATAAACAGGAACTTAAATTACTATTCACAGTTCTCATTACTATCCTTAGACAGCAGTGATTTCAAACAGACTGACAGATCATAAATCAAACAGTTAAAATAATGCGATTCAGATATCAGGTGGGATAGGGTGGGAAGCAACAGTCTCCATTTAAGTCCATCAGCCAGTCCTTGGTTCCCATTCCCTCGGCCCCTGTTGTCACAGGCTCACACCCCTGGTCAGACTCGCTCAGACGCTCCATTTCCGGGGCGATGGTGAGCATTGTCCTCTAGTCCTCTGGCTCTGGCTCACTCGTCGCAGCAGGTGGTCCCTCAACGTCTGAGGGAGGCTCTCGCGCATTCTCCGTGGTTGAAGGTGGTAACTTTGTCTGTCTGTGTTCCAAATCGCGACGCAACGTTCTCCAGACATTGAATGACGGTTTTCATCCAGTCCAGTCTTGTGGTGTCCAGGACGTCAATATGTTGGTTGAAGGAATCCCCGATATCTCCCAAGGGTAGCATGAAAAGCAACAATCTTAGTACTGAGCCTTGAGGTACTCCATACTGAATTTAAACCAACGTTTAAGTCATTATCTTTTCTAAATACATACTGTTAATGAAAACACTTGAAGAATCAAAAATACAAAAAAGGTGTGCACATCCCAAACACCCTAATTGGGCTCAGGTGCAGAACAACAAAATAATAATAATGAAAAAAGAAGCGTGAAGTCAGCACATTGAAAATTGCAGCTCCAACAAATTGTATTGATCGGGCAACGTTTCGACCATTAGGTCTTCATCAGGCACTGCTATGTTCAGTGTGCGGACTTCACGCTTCTTTTTGTTCATCAATGAAAACACTTGAATCGATTACAGTTACAGATAAAACTGTATGAATAAAAACAATATTATATAAAACAAAAAAATTGATTTTTGATTTAACACATTTTTTTAAGGCACCTGGTTACACTAAATTAATGTATGTTTATTTTAAACATATACTTTTAGGTGAACTTAATCAAGGTTTTGTTTTTAATTTTTATATATTGAGTAGATTCCAATATATTCAAGTCTGTGATTTTGGGTAAATGGAAAATAACTGTTTGTATGTTGTACAAATAAAAGACTGTCTGCAACTAGCACAGCATAGAAATATACTTGTTACTGCACTAACTTTAGCAAAGCTATTGCTCATTGGAAGTAGCATCGTTGTACATGCAGTCATCCACAACCTAACCATAAGCTCTACTCTCACAGAGACAATGGTAACAATACAAAATTTGGTTTCACTTTATATTAGGTGGCCTTAACTACAATGTACTTACATAAAAAAAATAAGTACAATGTACTTATTGTGTTCATATTGTATTGCAAAACACCTTTGCTGATATTGAGGTGTGATACGGGTTAAGTTAGGGACAGGTGTGGTGTCAACAGTTAAATAAATACATTTAATTACAGAAATAATTACAGATGTAATTACATGCAGGTATTTTTTTTTACAATGTACAATGTACAATGTAAAAACATGTATGTACAATAAGTGCATTGTATCAAATTATTAATTTAAATGTTAGTACACAGTCGTTAATATAATATAATATAAAGTGGGTCCAAAACTTCAACAACAAATAAACTCTTTTAAAAATTAAAAATGACTGTCAAACAATAACTATTAACAGGTCTTTCCCTGTGAATATTTATAATAATTTAAAATATATGAAAAGCATACTGGGAAATCGGAGCTCTAGCGTAGTTCTACCTGGAAGACTCAACTCTCACGTTCACCCCCATTCTCCCCACCACCACCAGGTCGGTCCCTGTCCATACATCAGGGGGTAGGCTCCGCCCCTGCCTTTATCTTCAGGCAGGAACTGCAAGCATTGAGAACCTACGCCAAAGAACTTTATAATTAAATCTATTTAATACTACTTGTGTACAAACTGTACATAAATCTTATTCAAATGTTCTCTTGCCTCCTGAGTCTTTCAGGTAGAACTAAAAATCATATGCACAGTTTCAGTTAATTCAACAAAAATCATTAATGTAATCCCAACACAAAAATATTATGTAAACTTCTATTTTCAATATATTTAAGTGGATTAAACACAATGAAATTAAGTTTGGACAAAAGAAATAGCAATTGTGTTGCTTTAGCTCATTTTAATTAAGTAATTGGAACAAGCAGCATTTTCTTTTTCAGAAATAAATAACTGTACATGCCTTACAAAACAAACATCTATTCAGATTTCGGAAGAATCTTTATAAAATAAATAAATGCTGAGGTGTCTCAGCCATCAGCCGATCTGATACTTTAATGAAGATGAGCAGAACTTTTAATAAGCAGGGGAAATTCCAGATATGAAACAAATAACCATTTAAATGTATAGGATGTTTGCATTGTAAGAATGTGCATGGCTACTTCAAATACGCTGACTCGTTAATGTTTTCTCATTAAAATCAGATGATCTATTAATTCAGAAGAATGTGAGGGAATTCTAGGGAATATCAATATGGCAGCGCGATAGCTTCACTTTTTACGTCACAAGCAATCCAGTCATTTAAATAGATCAGTGGTTGGCATACAAGTCATTAATCAAAGCACGGAATGTAGTGGAGTAAGTTTGAAACTCATTAAACATGGTGTGAAAAAACTACATCAAAGCTTCCTCTAAAGGTGTATTTTGAATTGCTGCATTTGGTATCAAACAAATATGAAACATTTAGGATTTGCTTTGGATGCCTTGCATAAAGCACTTCTTAGCCATTCTATTTGACCCAGAAAAGTGCATGATGTGTTCAGCTTCACGGTCCCAGCTGACTTAATTAGAGGAGCATAAACTCCTGGTTGAACTCCATAACCTTCAAATCATCGTGTGCTCTCCTAAGTTCTCTTTTCTCCCTCTACCATGTCTGTTTGTACTCAGGCTGTATCCTCCGCCATGAGATTCCACATTTCTCATGGTTCTTAAGGAGCAACGTCTTAATCTAGTCAGCCTGGTCTTATGTGAGGCGCGCTTGAGTTAAACAGCACTGAAATGGAGCAACCAATTAACAGACGGTAGGCCTGCTCTGAGGGGAATAACTGCATAATGAAACGCTGGATGAGGCGTCAGCATAGTTCATTCTCATATTTTGAGGTCTTTTCCCCCCTTAACTGTTGCATGAGAAAGCAAAAATATAGGGAATACAGAACAAAATGTGTTTGCTCAGTTTTAAATGAGACGCTGCGATCTAAAGCAGAGCTCGATGTTCCATCCGTCAGTTCTGGGAGTTCACCATAGGGTGAGATACTTGAAATTAAATATGTCACAATATTTTTTTTGGCGCTTGGTTATTTTGAGATCCGCAGGCTGCAGCGAGAAATATTCATTGCTGCTTGAGGTAACGTCGTGCCAAAAACTACATACTGTCCGTGGATTTCACTCGGAACACTGGGATGTGCATTCTCTTGAAGTACCAGACAACATATGGTGGATGAGTTTAATTAACCTAGTTAACATACGGGAAATGCTGGATTGCATACGCAGTACGCCCACCAAAAGCCTTACCTAAATATTCCCCAAAGGCCTGATAATTCCCAGATGCAATTCCTCGGGGTAAAGAGAACATATTTTTCCACACTAAACTACTCAAATACCTCCAAAGCTTAAAATGTCAGACTCTCAGAACCTTATATTTTGACCTTGACAAAAAAGTACCAAGCTCTGGGAAGTGAAAGTCAGTGAGTTTTAAATATGGTGCACCAGCATATGGTATTCAGCTTATTTGAGTCATAAAGCTCCAGCGGGATGTTGGATCCCAGCTGCTCCTGAGGTGTTTCCTGCACTCGTCCATGATCTCCAACTGACCCCTGTGTCTGTCTCCAATGTGCCCTGCTGCACAAACACCAGAGTCTGATGATGTGCTTCTAAATTTGTAAGTGATATACTATTTCTTTAAAATTTGAGTAAGACGCTTTTAACTAAAAGTGGAAAGCAGAATCCATGGATTTAGATTCTGGATATAAACAGCTGGTGAAGCTGCCCGTGATGGCCATGCCATTTGTTAAGCTGAGATCAATGCTACAGCGGCATAATGGAATGAACAAATAACTTCCCAATGAAACCAAATTAAATATTTAGTAGTGGTTATGTTTATATAATTAAAGTACAGCTTTAGTAGCCACACAGGGGTACTGACGCATACTGGCCAGCAGCGTTGGGGAGTAACTACCTGTTAATTATAAAATAAATGTACCTGTAATCCATTACAGTTACTGAGAAAAAAATGTGTAATTAAATTACAGTTACTTGTGATTAATGATTACAAAGGGGGTTACATCGGAATATTTTTCTGTAAAAAACTAGGATATGTTGAATAATATTAATTTGTTGCTTTGCCTGTTTTTGATGTGCACAATCATGTCTCCTGCCATTTAAAGGCCGTTTAGTAAAGCGATGCTATTCTGATGCTTTTGATTGGTTCTCTTATTTGAATTTGCAGCACCACCTAGTGGAAAAATCGTCTCGGTTACGTATGTAACCCTCGTTCCCTGAGGAGGGAACGGAGACGTACGTTAGTGACTAACGAATGGGGGTTTCGCTTAGAAGCCAATCATCTTCGAGTATTCAACAGCGCCCAATGGCAGTGCCAATGCCATGGGCATGCGGAATTTGCATGCGTAACTCCGCCCCACCTCGTGGGTATATCAGGAAGTACGCTGGCAACATCGCATTATGTTACTGCTGTAGGAGCCAAGACTGAACTCCGCGTTCCAGGCAGCACAGCTGACGTGGCAAAGGAAACGTACGTCTCCGTTCCCTCCTCAGGGAACGAGGGTTACATACGTAACCGAGACGTTCCCTTTCGTTCAGTCACTACGACGTACGTTAGTGACTAACGAATGGGGGTTCCAATACAACAACGCCACTCAGCTGTCGTCCAGTGCCCTGCGTAAGTGTGAGTACCCTGTCGTAAGACTAGTACGGACGAAGGACTCCCACTTATCACAGGATTACCAAGGTACACTGGGAAGCATATCCCAGTGAGGGAATGCCAAGATGCCTACCGTAGGGAGGGCTTAGAGAATACACATATGACCCGCTGAGGGCTGCATATGGAAGATCACTAGGGTACCAGCCGAAGGTGGATTTTTAACCCTAGGGGTGGCAGGGACTTGCCAAGGGAAAGACACCTGCTCACTGAGGAGGCTTACGGTGGAAATACTCGTGTGGGGGTCGCCGGAGGGAACCATGCACACGGAGCACCTGGCCGGACATGAGGGTCTGGGCTCGAAAGGGCAGACTGAACTGATGTCGGCGTAAGCAGTGCTGGAGGAGCTCAGGGCTCTCGGGGAGCTCACCTGAGGAAAAATATCGCACGTATCCAGTCCTAGGAGTGGAATGGCGAGCAAGCGAAGACACCTGAGCCTGGCCCATTACCGGCCACCCGTAGGGGCGAGTACATAGTCGGACACTGGCTCCACTCGGAGATTGTAGAATCTGGCGAATGTGTTGGGTGTCGCCCAGCCTGCAGCTCTGCAGATGTCTGTTAGCGAGGCGCCATGCGCTAGAGCCCAAGAGGAGGCCACACTCCGGGTGGAGTGTGCCCTCACACCAAGGGGACATGGTCGGCCTTGCTGCTGGTACGCCAAAACAATGGTGTCCACTATCCAGTGAGACAACCTCTGCTTTGAGAGAGCACTTCCCTTCCGCTCTCCACCATAACAGACAAAGAGCTGGTCTGAGGTCCTGAAACACCGCGTCATGTCTACGTAGGCGCGGAGAGCGCGTACTGGACAGAGCAATGCCAAGGCTGGGTCTGCCTCCTCCAAAGGCAGCGCTTGCAGGTTCACCACCTGATCTCGGAACGGAGTGGTAGGAACCTTGGGCACATATCCGGGCCGGGGTCTCAGGATCACGTGAGAGTTGGCCGGCCCGAACTCAAGGCACGCTTCATCAACCGAAAATGCTTGCAGGTCCCCGACCCTCTTAAGTGAGGCCAATGCGGTCAGCAGAGCCGTCTTCATAGACAAGAACTTAATCTCAGCCGACCGCAAAGGCTCAAAGGGAGGCCTCTGCAGAGCACTTAAGACTACTGAGAGGTCCCAAGAGGGAACGAGAGGAGAGCGAGGAGGATTCAGTCTCCTGGCCCCCCTCAGGAACCTGATGATCAGGTCGTGCTGACTTACCTTTTTGTCCCCCAGGAGATCGTGGTAGGCAGATATTGCGGCCACATATACTTTAAGGGTGGAGGGAGACAGCCTTCGCTCCACCCCCTCCTGGAGAAACGATAGCACGGACCCGATCGGGCATTTCCAGGGGTCTTCTTGGCGGGAAGAGCACCATGTGACGAAGAGGTTCCACTTCAACGCATAGAGGCGTCGCGTAGACTCAGCTCTAGCGGAAGTGATGGTAGCGACCACCGCAGGTGGAAGGCTACTCAAACCTGCCGCGTCCCGTCCAGAAGTCACACGTGGAGCTTCCAGAGCGCTGGACGCGGGTGCCAAAAGGTGCCCCGTCTCTGAGTGAGGAGGTCCGGTCTCAGAGGAATAGGCCAGGGAGGGGCTGTCGAAAGGAGTAAAAGTTCTGGGAACCAGGTCTGGCCGTGCCAATACGGGGCGACCAACATGACCTGCTCCTTGTCCTCCCTGATCTTGCACAGTACCCGTGCAAGAAGGCTCACTGGGGGAAACGCATACTTGCGTAGCCCTGACGGCCAGCTGTGCGCCAGTGCATCCGTGCCAAGGGTGCCCTCGGTCAGGGAATAATACAGGGAGCAATGGGAAGAGTCCTGGGAGGCAAACAGATCTACCTGTGCGTCGCCGAACCGTTCCCATATCAGCTGGACCGTCTGGGGGTGGAGTCTCCACTCTCCGGGGAGAGGCTGAATCCGTGAGAGCTCGTCGGCTGCACGGTTCAGGTCTCCCGGGATGTGGACAGCACGAAGGGACCTCAGCCGCTTCTGACTCCACAAAACGAGATGGCGGGCGAGTTGAGACATACGGTGGGAGCGTAGACCGCCCTGGTGGTTGATGTACGCTACTACGGCCGTGTTGTCTGTCCTGACTAGTACATGTTGACCCCTCAGCAACGCTCGGAAGCGGTGCAGGGCGAACCGTACTGCCAGTAACTCGAGGCAATTGACATGCAGAAGGCACTGGGGTCCTGTCCAGGAGCCCGCGGCTGCTTGTCCATTGCACATGGCACCCCAGCCCGTGGATGATGCATCTGTTGTCACAACAACATGCCTGGAAACTCGTTCTAAGGACACTCCGGTCCGTAGAAAACTGAGGTTCGACCACGGGGTGAGTGTCTGTAAGCAGGCCCGAGTCACTTGTACCCGGAGCGTGCCAGACCGCCATGCCCATCTCGGGACTCGATCGCGTAGCCAGTGCTGAAGCGGTCTCATATGAGAGCTCGAAAGCTGCGCGCACATGGCGACCGAGTCGATATCCATACCGAGAAAAGAGATCCTCTGCGCGGGGCAAAGTTTGCTCTTCTCCCAGTTGACCCGAAGGCCCAGACGGGCTAGGTGATGGAGCACCAAATCTCTGTGTCCGCAAACCTGCTCTCGAGAGTGACCCAGTAGGAGCCATGAGCCGAGGTAATTCAGGATGCGAACCCCGTGCTGCCGAAGGGGTGCAAGGGCTGCCTCGGCAATCTTCGTAAAGACGCAAGGGGACAGAGATAGCCCGAATGGTAGAACTGCGTACTGATATGCCCGCCCCTCGAAAGCAAACCGTAGGAACGGTCTGTGTCGAGGTAGAATGGAGACATGGAAGTAGGCGTCCTTCAGGTCGATCGCTGCAAACCAATCGTGTGGACGAACGCATTCGAAAAGGCGTTTCGCTGTCAACATCTTGAACGGAAACCGGTGAAGGTAACGGTTCAAGACGCGCAGGTCCAGGATTGGCCGTAGCCCACCGGTCTTTTTGGGTACAATGAAGTACGGGCTGTAAAACCCGTAATTCATCTCGGCTGGAGGGACAGGTTCGATCGCACCCTTCGCCAGTAGGGTGGCAATCTCCGCTCGCATGACGGGGGCGTTGGCCCCGATCATGGTGGAATGGACTCCCCGGAAGCAGGGAGGAACCTGCGCGAACTGAATCGCGTAGCCGCGCCTGACGGTCCGCGCGACCCAGCGGGACAGCCCTGGAAGCTGAAGCCAGACATCCAGAAACTGCACCAGCGGGGTCATACGGAGTACAGACGTACCCGGTGTGGGCTTGCAGCGATGCAGCGTCACCGGCCCGGACATGGGAGGCCGTGGGGCGTCCCGGTGCGGGGGCACGGTTGACAGCTGCGTCCTGACAGAGGAGACCAGGGAAGGACGCACGTTCCACTGGGGTCTGCTCTGCCAGGAGGCTGGCGACAGAGTGGGATGCGAGTGGCGGGACCCGTGGGTGGCGCGCACCGTCATCACCGGACTCTGTGGGCTCAGGGATGGGAGTGTTAATTCTTTCTTTGACCAAAATAGGGTGCTGCTGACCCGGGGGGCAGCAGCAGAACAAAGGATTCTCCCCCGGCCCTCCACTGGGGGAAGGAGTGGTCCTGCTACCATCTCCTCGAAAGAATTTCCCATCCCTGAGCCGTCCGTCTCAGGAGCGCCGCTTGGCCTGGCGTTTAGCGGGGCGCGGGGCGGCCTGAGGGGACTTGGACGCCTTCCTACGGCTTCCTCCGCGACCCGGCCCGGGTGAAGGCTGCTGCTTGGACCGGGTGGGAGGGGCGGGAGCCTTAGGAGGGCGTCCTCGGCGTGGAGCAGACTGAGGCGACTGTGCCGGCGGCTGGGTGGAGGCAGCAGCTGGCCGCCGGGGCAGTACGTGTTTGATAGCCTCAGTCTGCTTCTGGGCAATTGAGAACTGTTGGGCAAAGTCCTCAACCGCCCCGCCGAAGAGGCCGGCCTGGGATTTGGGGGCATCGAGGAACCGGGTCCGCTCGGTGTCCCGCATATCAGCCAGGTTCAGCCACAGGTGACGCTCCTGGACCACATTTGTGGACATCACTTGACCCAGGGAGCGTGCGGTCACCTTCGTCGCCCGGAGAGCGAGGTCGGTGGCGGCACGCAGCTCATTTAAGAGCCCCGGATCAACTCCGGCCTCGTGCATGTCCTTGAGGATCCTGGCCTGGTAGACCTGGAGGATCGCCATGGCATGCAGCGAAGCGGCAGCCTGCCCCGCGGCTCTGTGCGATTTCGCCACCAAGGTTGATGTGAATCGACAGGCTTTGGAGGGGTGCTTAGGATCACCACGCCAGGTTGAAGCGCTCTGAGGACACAGTTGCATCGCAACAGAACGTTCAACTGGAGGGACCCCAGTGTACCCTTTAGCTGCCGCCCCATCGAGGACGGAGAAGGCGGAGGAAGTCGCCGAACGGTCACGGGAAGACAACGGGGACTTCCAGGAGTTCCTCATGCAGCTCGGGAAAGAAAGGTATTGGGGGCGGGGACTGACTGTTGTCAGCGCGGGCTCCCAAAAACCAATTGTCGAGCCTTGAGCGTTCGGGACAAGGTGGAGGGTTCCACTCTATCCCTAGGCTCGCGGCTGCCCGAGACAACATGGCTGTCAGCTCTGGGTCCGACTCGGGCAATGCTGGCGCGCCCGAAGGCGGCAGCACAGCCGAGTCATCATCCTCAGAGGACTCGAGCCCACATTGTGATGCGGTGATCGACATCGCATCTTCCTTTGGAGCGCCAAACGAGACACGCGGGGGGGGCGGAGCCGGCCCCGCGATCTGCGTCTGAACGCTCGCGGGTTGCAGTGTGCAAGACGGGGGTGTGGCCCGAGGCATGAGCGTCGGGGCTTTGTTCCACACCGTAACCGTCAGGTCACCATGACCACCAGCCGAAGTACTGGGCCTCTGGGACTCAGTAGATCGGGGTGTGGTAGAGGGGACTCTCACTTCATTACGAAGGTCATGGAGTCTTGACCGCAACACCGCGATGGTCATGTCCCCGCAGTGGGAACATGACTCATCCACAAACGCTGCCTGGGCATGTTGAAAGCCCAAACATACCAGGCAGTGTGTGTGCCCATCAGAGGGAGATAACGACCGACCACACCCAGAAGTACACGGACGAGACATCCTGAAAAGGACGCGTCACGTGTAATCTCTTTTAGGCGAGGAAGCCTCGCAGAGAACGCCGAAGCGCCCAGGGACCACACACCAGCTGTCTAGCGGACCACTGCGCAGATCAGCAGGCAGGCAGTATGATGATCACTGGAACGCGCCGTAACACCAACGCCTCTGGAAAGCTGTTCGTCTCAGATCAGGCTTGAAGGAGTGAAGAGATCCTCTTGGCTCCAAAGCAGAAACATAATGCGATGTTGCCAGCGTACTTCCTGATATACCCACGAGGTGGGGCGGAGTTACGCATGCAAATTCCGCATGCCCATGGCATTGGCACTGCCATTGGGCGCTGTTGAATACTCGAAGATGATTGGCTTCTAAGCGAAACCCCCATTCGTTAGTCACTAACGTACGTCGTAGTGACTGAACGAAAGGGAACTCTCTATTAGTTTGTCCCGTTTTGACTTGCAATATAGTGCTATTTAACTACACAACGATTGGTCATTGAGTTTAAACAATATTTTAGGTGGAATATAACATTACTTAAAAAATCAAACAATATGCATGTTATGACAGCTACACTGGGGAAGTCTGTTTGAATCTAGAATCTAATCTTGTTTTGACTTAAACTTGATTAACAATTGAAATTTAGAAAAGTAATCAAAAAGTAATAAAATGTAATCAGTTACATTACTTTAATAAAGTAATCGAAAAAGTTACACTACTTATTACATTTTAAATAAGGTAACTTGTAATCTGTAACCTATTACATCCCCAAAGTAATTTTACCAACACAGCTGGCAAGAGGAAAGAGGCTTGACGCAGATGAACGACTGAATCATATTTAACTCTTTCCCCGCCAGCGTTTTAAAGGTCCCGTTTTTCGTGTTTTTTTGAAGCTTTGATTGTGTTTACAGTGTGCAATATAACGTGTTCATGTTTCGCGTGTAAAAAAACACAGTATTTTTCACACAATTTATCTGTATACCGCTGTTTTCACTGTCCTAAAAACGGCCTGAGAATATCCTTATTCTATGAAGTCCCTCCTTCAGAAACACGTAACGAGTTCTGATTGTGCCAGCGGTTCCCGTGTTGTGATGCGACAGCAGCTTAGCGCACATTGCCCGGAAAGGTCACGCCTCTTACCATAACGGAGATGCATGCGCTCAATGATCTCTAAGTACAGCGTCCCTGGGAAAGCCAAACAAAGGTGATTTGACTCCGGGATGAAAATAACAGCGTCTCGACGACATGGCGACAAACAAACTATACAAACGCAACACTTCCTCTTCTCCACACGGGAGCAACAAGACCATGCCCCCTTTTTCGTGTATTCTTGTGGGCGGAGGTTAGTCAACAAACTGTTCTACTGACGTAATTAAAGCAGGAGGTACAGGGATGTAGTCTAAACCGGCCGTTCGCTGTAGGCTTTGAAAGGGAACTTCTGTTAAATAAAATATCTCGCTTGGCATTGAACTTTGAGCTTTATAATTTTACAGGTATTATTTATGCTCTAACAGCAACATTACACACTAACTAAAGTTTGAAAAATTGGATCACGAAGAACAGGACCTTTAAACAAAATTTCCAGCCACCGCCAGGGTTTTTGATCATTTTCACAAAAATGTAATGGCCCATAGAATATTTTGTTGTATGAATATCTGAACATGCAATAGGGCCTATATCAAAAGAAAGAATAAACCCTCTGCTTAAAAAAAAAAAAAAAACAGTTTCATGCATTCCTTTTTTATCAACACTTCAATACGGGTAAGTTTCATAAAAAAAAGCAACATTTTGAACAAAAAGCTATGAAAATTACATTTTTTGTCAAAGACTACATCCAGATCAGATTCAGAACGATGATAAAACACAGATGGAGTAGATCGAGTCCATCAACACCCCTAATGCTTGCACAGTCCTATAGCTCGCCCTGGGTCGACATTTCATAGATAGTTTTGATTTATATGATGTTTAATGTTGATGATCACGTTATTTAACATATGCATCTGCTTACATACGATCACTTGTTTTTTTTGTGTCTTCCTCGCCTGGGTTTTGATCAGGAGATTCTGTACTCATTCAGAAGATGCGTAATAGCGCCTCCTAGCGTATAACAGTGAAAACACAGAAACATGGAAATTCCGTGTTTGACAGGGAAGCGTTTTCTCACAAATAACGGATGCATCCGTGTTTAGTGAGGAAAGAGTTAATGAACACAAGGAACCATCACTAGAAACATCAGCATGAAATGTTAACAAAAGGCAAAGAACAGAAGATAACTAAGCTGAGATACTAATTAATGAAACAATGATTAACTATGGCAACCAGGAAACAGGGGCTGAATCCGAAATCGCCCCCTATATCATCAAACAGGGCATTATTTGATGGGACAGCATTTTGTAGTGGTGTATGTGTAGGCAATACAAGACAAAATAATTTCAAAATAAAAGACACTGAACAAAGAGACACAAGGATATTGTTGTCACAGTCACCAGTTCAGTCACCGCATCTGCACTACACTTCCCAGCATCCTTCCTGCTCAAAAACCTGCCCTCATCAACCCTTTATCTGCCACAAGTCTATGACAAGTACACATGACTTACCTGAATGGCTCACCTGAAAACCTACCTGAATTGCCTGATCCATCTTCTATCCGTTCATCTTCGCCTGCCAAGACCTCTGATCACCCGTTTCACCAGCATCCTGCACCAGTCCTTCACCTGCACAGAGAATCGCGGGTTACCAGCCAGCAAAATCACCTGCAAACCATCTACTGCCATTTGACTTAACTGCATTCCCGCTCTGCTCACTCTTCACTTCTGCAATAAAGACTTGTTGTTATACTTACCTTGTCTGTCCTCTTCTGTGTGTGACAATTGTGTAACACTTTGCAATAAGGGGTGCTTCTCAATTCTTATTTGTGCAGCCTCGTTTCCTTTCCTCCTTCCTTTCCTTTTGTCTTAGCTCCATCAGGATGCAAGTGAAGGATGCAAGGAAAAGACGCAAGGACGGAGGAATTGAATCAAGTGAAATTATATATCCTTGCTCCCTTTAGCGTCACTTCAAAGTGTTATCAATTAATGATGACTACACCGCTGGATTTAGCTTGCACGTCAGGATTCTTGAACATTAGAGAAAATTAGTTATATTGTAATAGTTTCAACCTCTTTCAAATAGAAAAGAAAAGGTGCAGCCGTGGCCTAATGGTTAGAGAGTCAGACTTGTAACTTGTAACTTGTAACTTGTAAGGATGCGAGTTCGAGTCTCAGGTCCAGCAGGAATTGTCGGTGGGGGGAGTGAATAACCAGCGCTCTCCTCCACCCTCAATACCACGACTGAGGTGATACCCCTGAGCAAGGCACCGAACCCCCAGCTGCTCCCCGCAGCAATATGGCTGCCCACTGCTCTGGGTGTGTGTTCACTACTGTGTGTGTGCTCTTGGATGGGTTAAATGCAGAGCAAAAATTCCAAGTATGGGTCACCATACTTGGCCACAAGTCACATGGCACAAACACAACAAGTAATATTAAATATTACCAGTTATTATTAACAATGAATTATTCCAGTTATTATCTGCTTTTTATTTGTTGTATATTTTTACAGTTTGTTTAATTTTCTTTCATTTTATTGTGCTTCGATACAATTATGCAACTGCCCCACAGTTGTTGGTAACACTTTTAAATACTGATCTATCATTAATGAATAACTACACAGGAACAAATGAGTAATGTATTATTAACACTCTAGTAACTGCTAACACGAAACTCTGATTAACAAATGAGTTAGTAATAGTGCTCAGTCAAATGTGGTAGTTCGTTATTAGCTAATCAATAACTACTATTTTTTTCATAACTCCTAGAAGACTAAAAAAAATATTATATACAGATTCATTATTAACATGAATAATGCATAATGTATAATTCATTCTAAAGTGAAGGTAATGGTAACCCACTAGTAATGACTCATGTGTTACTACATCCTTCTAAAAGAATTACACCATTTTTTGAATCAGTATTCTAAAGTGAAAAACATGATAACTCTCTAGTAATGATTGATGTCATTGTAATTTTTTGAGTTTTTTGTAAGGTTTGTCAATCTTATTTATCTAAGTTTTCTGTTTATCTACTAAACTTCTTAAACTTGAAAAAATTAAAGAACTCCATTATGTCATGAAAGAGCTACATCTGAACAATTTGAGCAAAAACATCATTATGAAGCACAACTGGGGAAAATATTTTAGTGACACTCTACAATAAGGTCTCATGAACTAACAGTAATCAATATATATTTTGTTTACAGAGTTAACCATTGTTAACATTAGTTAACATGTCCATGTTAGTACACACTGCATTAACTGATATTAACTAATAAATTATTATAAACATATACAATAGCGA
Organism: Gobio gobio; assembly: GCF_949357685.1. NCBI lineage: Eukaryota > Metazoa > Chordata > Actinopteri > Cypriniformes > Gobionidae > Gobio > Gobio gobio. The sequence continues at coordinate 22,572,717 of NC_137118.1, read as the reverse complement.
AAGTGGACCAGAATAAAAATACCATTACACATACAGCATACAATCGTATGTCCAATGAAATAATAGAATACACAACATGTAAAAAGGTAAAATAATGAATCTAGAATATAATCAGACCACAATAAATATACTAATACATATATGCAGTGTAATGTACGATTAAATATATTCAGGAATTTGTACTACAATGTGCCCACATTTGTATGCAAGGAACACAGAGATAATGGACCAATCACAGTTGTGTCTAGCCTGTTTTCTCCACTAGATGGGGCACAAAAGCAGGAAGTGTAGCATGTGCTTGTGCCATGTGAGTAAGCTTGAATTGCATTGGAGAATTATTACGCAAAATATGCTGAAAAAAACATCACTCACTAATACTGCATGTGCTTATGATATAAGAAAGCACATAACTGAAAGATCTCCTAAAATCTATATGCATGTTTATGAAAATTTTCATGTGCATTGCATTGGTTGTTTCCATATTATTCCATGGTGCAAATTTGAAAAACATCTTTCCTCCCTTTTTAAACGAGCAGTCGTGTGCTCTCAGGCGGATCGGGTCACTGAAACAGCGTTTCACCCGAGGGGCCGTATAAAAACAGCCGTCCCAGGGAACTCCCATGCTGCCTTTTTGCAACTCCCACCCTAAGTTAAATGATTCTGCAGGGTGTGAATCAGCTACGCAGGATGCCAGAAGGTCTCAGTGTTTCAGTTTACGCCACTTGCCTTTGTTTCAACCCTTGCTTACAGCAGGAACAACTGAATTGGTTATTCTCTGAGGCATGTGGATATTAAAAGGTCACGTCCTTTGTAATACAAAGAAACAGTGGCTATCACGTCAACACAGTCTGGAGTCGCTGTCCATAAACAAACCTGAATTATTTACTGTCTCGACCAAGCCAAGTGTAACTACATGTTAGTTTAAATGCTCTAATGAAGCATAAAGTGTGTTGTGATTTGGAGAACTTTCTAGTGACCTTGCTAGGAAGCGATTTTTGCTGTTATTTTCAAGATTTCTTGTTAAATGACACCTTCGCTGGCCGTAAAATGACAATAAACACCCCTGTTTGTATTTAAAAAGGTTTTCAAAATGCTATGACATATAACTATTGGAAAGAAAATCACTTGTTAATGTTTTAATTTCAACCTGGTCTCATTGCGAAAATGTACCTCTGGCAACGTTTTTGCAAACCGCCAAAATACGTACCAATAAGTACATATCTCTGCAGTTTCAAAGTGAAATGAACACTAGAGGCAGTAAAACAGCAAGCACTTTGTATCGTTTTTTTTTGTACCATGTAAATGAATAAATTTTGGAGTTTGCGTCACTTAATCTGCTCCATATGCTCGGCTTTTTTTAAATAACAAGTTTGCTCAGTAGCTCAGCTGGTACAGATTTGTACTTGTAATAATGAAAGCTCAGGTACGAATCCCGTGAAAGACAAGTCATGATAAAAGAGCTCAAAGATGAGTTCACACAAGCTAAAAAGACATGGTTACTATTGTATTTTTGTCATATTTGCTTTTGTTAACACTATCGGTTAGGTTTAGGGTTTAGTGTAGGTGTACGTAAAAAAAACAATGTCACAAAACGTCAAATTGACGCTCATCTGTTCCGGGAAAAAAACGAAGCTTTTGGCGCCACCCAGTGGACATATCACTTTGAAACTGCAGTGATATGTACATATTGGTACGTATTTTGGGGTTTGCAAAAACGTTGCCAGAGGTACATTTTCGCAATGAGACCAGGCTGTTTAATTTATACTTCTTGACAGCAGTGACATTAAACTGAGTACAAATTGAGATTTCTACTGCAGTCTCCTGCTACTTTTTTTTTTAATTATATATATATATATATATATATATATATATATATATATATATATATATATATATATATATATATATATATATATATAATACTTTTGTTCAGCAAGGATGCATTAAATTAATCAAAAGTGAAATAAATAAATACATTTTTTTTCCATTGTTTCCATTATATTCAATTAAACGCTCTTCTTTTGAACTTTCTATTCAACAAAGATTACCGGAAAATGTATCATGGTTTCCACAGATATACACTATATTGCCAAAAGTATTGAGACACCCCTCCAAATCATTGAATTTCAATCACTTCCATGACCAAAGGTGTATAAAATCAAGCACCTCTAGGCATGCAGACTGCTTCTACAAACATCTGTGAAAGAATGGGTCTCTCTCAGGAGCTTAGTGAATTTAAGCGTGGTACCGTGATAGGTTGTCACCTGTGGAATAAGTGGTATTATAACAAAGTGGAAGCAATTGGAAACAACAGAAACTCAGCCATAACGTGGTAGGTCATGTAAAATCAGTCAATAGCTACAGATCTCCAAACTTTGTGTGGCCTTTAGATTAGCTCAAGAACAGTACATAGAGAGCTTCAAGGAATGGGTTTCCATGGCGAGCAGCTGCATCCAAGCCTTACATCACCAAGTGCAATGCAAAGCGTTGGATGCACTGGTGTAAAGCATGTCACCACTGGACTCTAGAGCAGTGGAGACGTGTTCTCCAGAGTGACGAATCACACTTCTCTGTTTGGCAATCCGATGGACGAGTCTGGGTTTGGTGGTTGCCAGGAGAACGGTACTTTCCTGACTGCATTGTGCCAAGTGTAAAGTTTGGTGCAGGGGGGATTATGCTGTGGGGGTTGTTTTTCAGGGGTTGGACATGGCCCCTTAGTTCCAGTGAAAGAAATTCTTAATGCTTCAGCATACCAAGACATTTTGGACATTTCCATGCCCTCAACTTTGTGGGAACAGTTTAGGGATGTCCCCTTCCTGTTACAACATGACTTGTGCACCAGTGCACAAAGCAAGGTCCATAAAGACATGGATGAGCGAGTTTGGTGTGAAGGAACTTGACTGGCCTGCACACAGTCCTGACCTCACGCTGACAGAACACCTTTGTGATTTATTAGAGTGGAGACTGCGAGTAAGGCATTATCGTCCAACATCAGTGCCTGCCCTCACCAATGCGCTTCTAGAAGAATGGTCAAATTCCCATAAACGCACTCCTAAACCTTGTGGAAAGTCTTCCCAGAAGAGCTGAAGCTGTTATAGCTGCAAAGGGTGGGACAACTTCATATTAAACCCTATTAAAGCTGCTGTCCGTAACTTTTTTGGTGTTCAAGATTTACAAACATTATAAAATGAGAATGTACAACATTAATACATTTTCCAAACCGTGTTTTTGTCTTACCCTGAATCATTATGGTATACTTATAATAAGTGTTTATATTGGGATTATTTCAGACCGGTCTGGTAGGAACCGCTGCGGAGGAGCACAGTCTCTGCGTGACTCGCCTTAGACATAAACAGAGAGAAGTAGATCCGGCTGCAATGTTCTTCCGCAAGACGCATGCAGTTCTGTTTATTAACCGCCAGAGCGCAAAAAGTCACGGACTGCAGCTTTAAGAAATTAAAGTTGATGTAAAGGCAGGTGTCCCAAAACTTTTGGCAATAAAGTATATGAAGCAGCACAATCGTTTTCAACATTGATAATAATTAGAAATGTTTCTTATGCAGCAAATCAGCATATTCGAATGGTTTCTGAAGGGTCATGTGACACTGAAGACTGGAGTAATGATGCTGAAAATTCAGCTTTGATCACAGCAATACATTACATTTTACAATATATTACAATAAAAAAACAGCATGATATTTCACATTATTTCTGTTTTACTGTATTTTTGATCAAATAAATGCAGCCTTGGTGAGTAGAAGAGACTTCTTTCAAAAACATTAAAAATTACTAACATCTCCAATAACATCTTACTGACCCCAAACTTTTAAGATTAGGGTCCAATTTTTGCTTTTAAATAATTATTAACTACAACTTTTGCCTCAATAAACTCCTAATTACTGATTAATTGTTTGTAAGGTAGTTGTTAAGTTTAGATATTGGGTAGGATTAAGGGATGTAGAATAAGGTCATGCAGAATAAGGCATTAATATGTGCTTTTTAAGTACCAATAAACAGCCAATAACTTAGTAATATGCAAGCTAATAAGCAACTAGTTAATAGCGAGAACTGGACCCTAAACTAAACTGTTACCTTATTTTCTGAAAAAATACTCATTCATGAACAAAACATAACACTCCATTAAATAACCTGAGGTATGAAAGAGGAACAAAATATGTCTGAGCTATAAAACTTTAAAAACATTATTATGAAGCACATCTGGGGGAAAGAAAATCCCACGAAGAAAGGCTAGTTTGATGAAGTTTGGTGATTTGTTGAAAAGACAGCAATACAATGCCATAATGGGTGGCGGCACAAACATCTTGTTCCAAAAAACAGACTCCCTCTGGCTAGCTCTCTTCAGGACCTCACTTAACAGCATGGATCAATTCTTGGTTGTCGAAACATAGACATTCTCAATTCTCATTTGAATTTGAGCCAATTAAGACTATCACCCCCATGGAAAAACACCAAGTGGAAACAGGATGTGCATGCAATTTGCAAATGTGGCCCAAATACACATGGTGTGTTTGTTCTGTTTGAGAAGTCAGTTTCAGAATAATATTCACTACATGGCCGCTTCCTCTAGTGAGCAGCTGATGTTTAAACTTATAATTACTCATTTGCCACTGAGATCAAATTCTTCCAAAATGACTTGCTGAACAATTCATAGGCCTACACTGCATACAAAAGCAAGTATTGTCTGAGTAGTTTTAAAATTACTTTGCAACCGTAAAAAAAGTATGTTCTATATAGTATGAATATGGGTAGTGTGAATGAAATTCGAACATACTACATCCGCCATATTGTTACTGTCAAGTGACCTACCAGCACTAGTTGGGCGACTTCACTTCCATTCATAAATTCTCTTCCGTGGCCTCATAGGAATGTAAAGTGTCCATCAAATGCACACTTCAGAATCTTGGTGGAATGCAACCCATTCTCACTCCCAAGGCGTCAAAATCCAAAGCATGGTCAAGTGCCTTCCGCGTCACAAAGAAGACGCTAAAGGCACCCCTAGGCGTCACTATATGACGCTCATTCATTTCAGTTGTTTACCCAATGCGTCAGACGCAATTGGTCACAAGACATACGAGAGCCAATGCAATTTCACAATGAAAACGGACGTAACGGGCAGCAATATTTGAAATTGAATGTGTTCATGATCTATCTGCTGATGGAGACGCTGATTGCTTTTGGGGATTTCCTTCACACAAATCAATCGCTTGGCCTCGGAATATTTGTACTTTTTGAATAAACTGTGCATGCAGTCGTATCTGCCTGTTATATCTGTGTTTTATATAGGCCTACCACACAAATCGGTAGGTTTAGGGATGGAATGGGGCTGGGTTACATGTTAAAACGTGTCTAGATAGCGTAAATAAAATTATGCTGGCTGTTTAAATTGAGAATCACAGTCCAACATGTCATAATGGCAAAATCATAACCCAATATCATGACGATAACGTTCCCATGCCCAACGCATCTGTGTATGACGCCAAAGGTTTCTCATTGAAATGAATGAAGCACTCAGCACGTCGATATAGTGACGCCTAGGGGTACCTTTAGCGTCTTTATTGTGACACGGAAAGCACTTGACCATGCTTCGGACTTTGACGCCTTGGGAGTGAGAACGGGTTGTGGAATAGTATAGGTCATCCTGGGATTTTTCACTTACCGTTTGCATTGTATACTATGTATCTGGACATACTACTCTTTTGATGTACTGTTTTTTGCATACTATATAATAGGGAAGTATTCGATTTCAGATGTAGCAATAGAGTTCACTCAAAACAAAATAAAGCAATAATCCCCAAAAAGCCGTGGTTCACAATGATTTTAGAATAGCTGGGTCGTTGTTAGACATGACGCGGAGTGCCTAAAACCCCTTTAGCTGTTTTAAATTAACTGTAAATCACGTCTTCTTGCTTTTATAAAACAGTAGTAACACTTTAGTTTAGGGTCAAATTCTTACTATTAACTAGTTGCTTATTAGCATGCATTTTACTAGCATGCATATTGTTTGTTTATTAGTTCTTATAAAGCACATATTATTGCCTTAGGCCCCGATCACACAGAACGCGTTTTTTCAGGTTCGAAAACGCGAGGCGCACTGCACTGCCTTTATTGGTTGACGATTTTTCATTGAGAAAAGATCAGTGCGCTGCTGTTTTTTTTTAAAGTTGCTAGGAAACCCCCGAATCAGCTGTGCTGTCAGTCTAATCAAGGTAACGGTCGCCACAACGGAAAGCTCGCCTATCCATTCATTTGATTGGACAATAGAAAAAAAAACGCAATGAAATCGGGTGATTTTCTGCTCAGAGTTGACTTTTTTTCAACTTCATGAGCTAAGAGCGCTCCTTCTAAAACGCGAGGCGCAGCAGGCAGTTAAAACGCGAGGTGCCCGGGGCGCATAACGCTCTCTGCCAACAAAAATCTATTCAAAAGAGCCGCAAAAACGCGTTCGGTGTGATCGGGGCCTTATTCTGCATGAGCATATTCTACATCCCTTAAGGCGGGCATACACTGTACAAGTTCGGACACTCAGGAGGTCGTGAGATATTGCACATGCTACGAATCAGTTAACTTGATAATTAACTTGATAATTCATATGTAAATTGCATGAGCTTATTTCATCCATTGATCTGAAAAAGCCTATACATTTACCAGACCATAGACCCTCCCCTCGAAGAAATCAGGATAGAAGTAGTTGAAAGTGGACAAAAGAGACGGATTAAACACAGGTGTAAATGGGAATGTGTCTCCCTCGTCTACTTGTGATCCGATTGACCGACATGCATCTTAAGCCCTATTTGGACGGGATTAGTTTAACATGGGGAGGTGGGGGTAAAGTAATTATTACCAGAGGTTCTCTGTGATTTTAGTCCCGTCCGAATGTGCCATCTCGGTAATCATTACAGACAATGTCAGTAAAGATTACGGAGACTTTTACCTTCTGTAAAAAGGTCCGGAAAAATGACCTTGGGTAAAACTAATCCCGTTCGAATAGACCCGGTGTAAAAATGTACGGTAAAATTCCATAATTTCCTGTTTAAAAGTAGTTTTGGCGCGTTTTGAAAGCATGGAAGCGCTTGAAGAAGCACTCGGTTTCGTTGTAGGTGGTGGGACCAGTCCCGCCGCTGGCCGCTTTGATGCCCTAAGCGCGATCACTTTACGGTGCCCGCAGTGGCGGCGTTCGCGAATTTTGCAGAGCCGCGGGAGGGTAGAGAGAGCATTTTCTTGTGGTGCTCCCCGGAGCACTTGGTGCCCTACGCGCAGCGCGTGATGCGCGTGGTGGTAGCGGCGTCACTGGGTGGGACAACTCTGTGGCAAACCTCCAGTATTTTCCTCATACAATTTAAAGCAACAATAAGATCGAAAGCACTTTTTAGAGGCACAACACTTCTTTTAGCTTTAGGTAAGCGTCTATTACCAATACCATCCAAACAGAATCGTTAGACTGGACCTAAATGTTATATATATATATATATATATATATATATATATATATATATATATATATATATATATATATATATATATATATATATATATATATATATATATATATATATAATATACATACATACACACACACACACACACACACACACACATATATATTGTGTGTTTGCTCACGTGAAAACAGGAAGCAACGCACATGACGACAAGGAGGTTACGTTGGTGCGTAAAGCGAGTTACCCCTCCCAATTCTGCTAGTTTTACTGAGATGTCTTATCCCGTGCGAATTGGCCATTAATATTACAGACGTCATGAGGTAAAATTACTTTACCCCCACCTCCCCATGTTAAACTAATCCCGTCCGAATAGGGCTTTAGTACCAGGTGTAAACAGTGCCCAGATAACCCTGTCAGATAACTCAGATAACCCTAACCCTACTTTTACTCCTTAACCTAATCCCATCTCAAACTCATCAATAAATGTGAGAATTTTCCAGAATACCCTATAGTTAGACAGTAAATGCATCTTTTAGGTATTTAATGTTAGAACATAGTAGTTAAGGCCACCTAACAAGAATTTGAACCAAATATATTTTTTAAACCTTTTTTGTCCATAGAATTCAAGTCAATAGGGTCCAAAACAACACTATATCGACTTTCATTGTTTTAGAGCGAATTATGCCTTTAACTAAACAGTGTATAGTAAAATAATCACAAGCTCAAAACTTAGATTCCATTTTTGTTGGCTGTGAGTCAAATCTGTAAAAGATCTACTCATCATTGTTTATATTCTACAGTTTTTCTTGCTTGTTTGTTGACCTTCATTGTCAGTGGATCCAGTAAACCATTTTGCTGTGAGAGCCAATTGTTTGAAAGTGCATTATGTCAAAATCCTCTTATTGTAGCCTAAGCGGGAAAAAAAATTAAGTAACAGGCACAACGAATTCAATATTGTGTTCCCATACACATATACAGCAGTCCATTTGTCAGAGGATGTGCAGTTGTTTCCAGAATTACATGGACAGACAATACTCCCCTATTCTATGGGCATACAACACATTCTTGAACTAAGTAACTGTTGCATGGGGAAAGTCATGGTTAGCTCTGTAGATTCTGAGATAGCAGGTGTACGGCAATGGTGAATTACTCCTCTATTTGACACCACTCACAGATTTTTTTTTTCTTTTAGTAAGTTCCTGCCAAGCTTTGTGGTCTGTCTTTGAAGCTTGAACTTTGCCAAGCCAGCTAGCCTCCCATGCTAATTTCCACCTCTATCTTATTGAGTTTGACTCTGAGGTGGGGAAATATATGTGTAGTCTGGTTTAGCCAGACTTTTGAATTACTGCATAAAGTCATATGCATACAGTCCTCATTGAGTCATACGAGAATCACATAGTCACATTTACTTTTGCTCTACCATTAGGCGAAATCTAGTCATTTCAATAGGAATCTATATAAGAGTTTATTGTGTATAACATAATCTAGTTTGATATTTCTTGGAGAAATTAGTCCAGAAGGTTTCCACTAAAGTAACTTCATGAATATCTGTCTTGACCTTTTTTTTCTTAAGGCCCTGATATACTTCAAAAATGGACTGGTGTAATGTAATTTTAAACAAAAACAGAGTTCGTTTGGACTAGTTCGTCTCTGCAGTTTAACTTCCCAAAACGAAATTTCTGTAAAAGTTTGATCCTGCGGTTAAACACCTTTGAACTGCCATTGGTTTGTGGCGATGACGTAATAAGTATGTGTGGCTCTGAGGCTCCGCCTTCTTTAACACAGAAATCTTCTGCGGTTAATTTCTTCTGTTCAGTCTGTCGAGGTCAGACTTGACTAAAAACTGCTCGGGTTATGTATATAACCCTTGTTCCCTGAGAAAGGGAACGAGCACTGCATCGGAACGATGCTTTGGGGATGCTCCCTTAGCATCAGCGAATCTGAAACCAGAATGCCAACTAGGCCAATCCGATTGGCGTGCGTGATGACGTCATCGTGACGGCATACCCGGAAGTATAAAAGGGGGGCTGGAACGTAATGGCGGTAGTAATTGCTCTGAAGCATGCGCTCCAGGCGCGCCGAGGTGTGGCGTCGGGATGCAGTGCTCGTTCCCTTTCTCAGGGAACAAGGGTTATATACATAACCCGAGCAGTTCCCTTTCGAGGGAACTCGCACTGCATCGGAACGACGCTTTGGGGAACGAGTACCCACTAGGCCACACCGAAGGGTAGCACCTGCCCTAGTGTGAAGCCGGAGACCGGGCACAGCTAGGACTGGAGCACCCTAGCACCAGGCGTCGTAGGGAGATCCAGGCTATAGAACCTGATAAAAGTGTGTGGGGTAGCCCACCCGGCCGCCTCGCAGATATCCTGCAAGGGGACCCCAGAAAGAAGGGCCACCGAAGAGGCCATGCCTCTGGTGGAATGAGCCCTCACGGCCACAGGTGAAGGCAAACTGCGCACCTGGTAGGCCATGGTAATCGCCTGGACAATCCAATTACTGATTGTCTGAGTAGACGCAGGCAACCCCTTCTTAGGTGAGCCAAAACACACCAACAGTTGTTGCGATCTCCTCCACTGTGCAGACTTCGCCAGATAAACTCTAAGGGCCCTAACCGGGCAGAGTAGGTGAAGCCTCCCCTCTTCCGCCGTCACGTGAGGCGGAGGATGGAATGCCTGCAGGACCAATGACCTGACCACCCTTGAAGGCACCTTAGGCACGTAGCCCGGCCTAGGGTGTAAGATGGCCTTTACTCCTCCCGGGGCAAACTCCAGGCAGGTCGGCGTTACCGCCAAGGCCTGGAGATCTCCCACTCTCCTAAGAGAGGTAATGGCAAGTAGAAAAGCCACCTTAAGGGTCAGGTCCTTTGGTCCAGCCGACTCCAATGGTTCGAAGGGGGCCTCAGCCAATCCTTCAAGAACCACTGCCAGGTCCCAGGTTGGAACTCTGGAATGAGCCGCAGGCCTCATCCTCCGAGCCCCACGGAGGAATTGTACAACCAGATGGTGCCTACCCAGAGGCCCATCACCCATAGGAGCGTGGAAAGCCGCAATGGCAGCCACGTACACCTTGAGTGTGGACGGGGTAAGCCCTGCAGAGAAGCGATCTTGGAGGAACTCCAGCACTGAAGCCACCGGGCAGTTAACTGGGTCCACCTCACGCTCCCTGCACCAAGTGGAAAATACATTCCACTTGAGGCTGTACAGTCTCCTCGTAGACGGAGCCCTGGAACTGAGTAAGGTCTCTATCACCTCCGCCGATAGGCCAGCCTCTAGGTACCTGGTCCCCTCAGGGGCCAGACCCACAGGTTCCAAATCTCCGGGCGGGGGTAAAATATCGTACCCGCCGCCTGAGATAGGAGATCCCTCCTCAGAGGAATCTCCCACGGCTGACCTGTTAGCAGAGCTATGATATCCGAGAACCAAACTCGAGTCGGCCAACGGGGTGCTACCAGAAGTAGACTGACCCCCTGTCGCCTGAATCTCTCCAGGACTCCCGGAAGCAGAGCAATCGGGGGAAATGCACACAGACACAGCCTCGGCTACGTCTGAACCATGGCATCCAACCCCAGCGAGGCTGGATGCGTGAGGAAAAACCACAGTGGGCAGTGGGACGTCTCTCGAGACGCAAATAATCCACTTCCACTGGGCCGAACCTCTTGCATATGGCCTCCACCACCTCTGGGTGGAGTCGCCACTCCCCGGGCCTCAGCCCCTGCCTCAGCAGGATGTCTGCTCCCTGATTTTGGACCCCCGGGACATACATTGCCATGATGGACAACAGTTTCCCTTGGGACCACAGGAGGATGTGATGCGCCAGTCTGCAAAGAGGGCGCAACCTCAAACCCCCCTGCCGTGCCCCAACCAGTGAGGGAGGCGTCTGTTGAAATGGATTTCCGGCAACAGGACGCTCCCAACACTGGCCCTTGGGACAGAAACCAAGGTTTCTTCCATATGACTAGGGAACGAAGGCCACTGCGCGTTACCCTGATCATACAGAATGGATTTCCCCTCAAGGAAAGCCACCTGGTTTACTTCCATATCAGGACATGGTGGCCGCGGAGGTCCGGGAAAAAGCTCCTCAGAGCTTTGTAGACCGCCAGCATTTCCAGGCAGTAGATGTGCCAGGAGAAATGCCTGGTCTCCCACAGACCTCTCGCAAAGCGGCCGCCATGACCACGTCCCAGCCAGTGAGGGAGGCGTCTGTTGAAACGGATTCCCGGCAACAGAACGCTCCCAACACTGGCCCTTGGGACAGAAACCAAGGTTTCTTCCATATGACTAGGGAACGAAGGCCACTGCGCGTTACCCTGATCATACAGAATGGATTTCCCCTCAAGGAAAGCCACCTGGTTTACTTCCCATAACCACGTCCCAGCCAGTGAGGGAGGCGCCTGTTGAAACGGATTACCGGCAACAGAACGCTCCCAACACTGGCCCCTGGGACAGAAACCAAGGTTTCTTCCATATGACTAGGGAACGAAGGCATCTGCGCGTTACCCTGATCATACAGAATGGTTTTCCCCCCGAGGAAAACCCCTTGATTCCCAGCTACCACTGTAAGGGTCTCATGCAGCAGGTCAAGAGATATTCTGTTGGACGCAGCCGCAATGAGCCCCAGCAGACCTTAAACTGCTTCACAGTGATGCTGTGGCCTAGCTTCATTTTAGAGACCACCGCCCGTATGGACTCGATACGTTCGGGAGACAATTGTGCCCACAATGTAGAGAATCCCATACGACTCCCAGGAACACAGTTCTCTGAGAAGGCGTCAACACGCTACTGCGTGTAGAGTCTCAAAGGGCTAGGCCGCCTGGAAGAACCCGATATTGGTACGCTTTGCCCCAAAAAGCGAACCTCAGGAACTTCCTGTGACACAGAAGGATGGATACAGGGAAGTATGCGTCCTCTTCAGACCCATCGTGACAGACCAGTCCTCCGACTGGATCTGAATCACAATGGAGGAAATGCTAAGCATCTTGAATCTGAATCTCCTCAGAGAACGATTCAAGTACCTCCGGTCTAAAGTTGGATGCAACTCGCCATTCCTCTTAGGAACTATGAAGTACTGGCTGTAGAACCCGGACTCCCTGTCTGGCGGAGGCGCACATTCTGTGGCCTCCTTACCAACAGGGAGTGAACTTCCTGTTCCATTACCCGAACCTGCCCAGGGACCACTGCCGTCCAGACCACCCCACTGAACTTCAGGGGAAGGTAACCGGACTGCAGTCTGTATGCCCCTTCCTACAGTCGCAGGCCCCAAGCTGATATATTCGGAGGCATAACCATGCGCCGAGATAATCTGCTAAGGGAACCAGCCTCTCGAGGCCGGTCTCGGGTGTCAACCGAGCCTCCTCCCCGACCCCCTGAAGCGGCTAACCGGCAGGGCGAAATCGAGGAAGATTTTCGGTGTGCGTACGCGTTTGCTGGACCACCGCAAGTCTTGCTAGAGGCGGCTGGTCCAGCACACGTGCACGGGGAAACGATGTGGCCCGAAGCGTACTAGACGGCGGGAACACAGCATCGACTCCCGAAAAACTCCACAGGGGAGACGACCTCGATCGCTCCTTCCCGGGAGAGGGGGCTGGCCAGCAGGGGCCTCATCTAAGGGAACAGCTCAACAGGGCCACAACACTAAAGCGGACACTGCGATTAGCAATTGCCTGAAACTGATGTGTCCCGCAGGCCACAAGGCGGCGAGAACGACATCAACTTCAGGAGGGCTCCATCTTAGATGAATATCCAGTTCACAAGTTAAACACGCTTTGGTGACAGAATTAAAGTATCCAACTTAACAAAGTCGGATAACATGACACTCAATTCCTCGGAATTAAATGCCATCATAATCACCAAACCCGTGCAACCTGATCTGAATAATAGGCTGAATAAAAAATATATATAACTCCTCAAAGTCAGATAATATTTTATTTAATTCCTTAGAATTAAATGTAGCCGTAATTAATCAGACAACACTGTTTTATTTGTATTATACGGACTCATAGACCCCGCGTTGCCTCAGCAACGTGGTTCAAGCCGTCATAATACAATTGGTTTTCATCCCTCGAGAAAAAAGCCAAACAGTGTCACACAATACGGTGAAACATGGTCTGAATGACAGGCTGAATATCTAACTCCTCAGAGTCAGATCATATCTCATTTAAATCCTCAGACTTAAAAGCAGCCATATCAGACAATACTGATTTAACGTACTATACGGACTTGCCGTTAAGCCAACCAGTATCTCATGCACACCGATCGCGTGTGTTCACTTTAATTGCAGACCCATAACCTGCGCCCTGCCTTTTTTTTCTGCAATCGCGAGATGGAATCTTGCATATTTAAGAAGTGCTTATAACTTTGACTGCCACGATGCTGAGCACGTCTAATTCCTCAGAATCAAACCGCTCACACATCGGGTCCTCCGCCCCGGGGGAAGAAGCGGCAGCGCGGGCTTCCACACGGGGAAGGAGAACATCTGAATTGTCAGATAAAGACTGGGAAGATGCCTCAGCAGTCCCAGTCCCGCTGACAGTCCATCCGTGAGCCCCATGACCAGCCTCGCCGCACCGCCTCGGCGGATGCGGGACCGATCCACGGGGCTCACGAGGCTGGCCGGCCTCATCGAGCACGGCCAGCCGAGAGCGGAGCACCCTGAGCGTCAGCTTCTTGTAATGCTCACAAGCGGCTCCCTCGAGAGCCGCTTGAGCATGCTGAACGCCCAGGCAATGCACACAAAGCAGGTGTGTATCCGAGCCCGACAAGTAGCGAGGGCAAGGATGCACACACTGCTTAAACTCTCTCACACTCTCACATTTTTCCATTTTTCAGTGACACACAGTTTCACTGACAATACAACAGTAAATAGACAGACAGTTTGACAGACAGCGCTTGCTGAAGAGCAATAACTGCCGCCATTACGTTCCAGCCCCCCTTTTATACTTCCGGGTATGCCGTCACGATGACGTCATCACGCACGCCAATCGGATTGGCCTAGTTGGCATTCTGGTTGCAGATTCGCTGATGCTAAGGGAGCATCCTCAAAGCGTCGTTCCGATGCAGTGCGAGTTCCCTCGAAAGGGAACTGCAACACACTCGAGAGCTGCTATATAGTAGAAATTGCTGTTGAAATTGTAATTCCAATTGAAAGCGACACTGTGTTATTTCATGTTTAATATTGTAAAGCTGCTTGATTTAAAGCAATATATTGTATAAAGTGCTATAAATAAATGTGACGTGACTTGACTGGAGCACTGAATTACAGAGCTGGTGCAAACATATCCATATCGCTATGAGCAGATGCTTTCTTAACTCACTGTTGTCATTTTTATTGTGTATTTTGTTATGGAGAGGAATGTGCAGCACATGTTGATATATTCATCTAATGCTATTCTCAGCAGGCTGAGTATGTCGGAGCCTTTAAAGAGCAAATCTGGATTAATGCTTGACAATTTTTGGTTATAGTATCAAATATTCTATGCTGATACAAACTGGTATAATTATCTGTTTGGTGTTAGTTGCCAGTTAGCAGAACCTTAGGCAAGATGTTGTATATTCATTTTAAGAACATTTCCTATGGGACATCCTGGGGTTAAGTGCCTTGCTTAAGGGAGGGATGTGCAGGACTGGGATGCTTGTTTGTACAAGTATCCTAGTCACTCCTATCAAACTGAAGCTACATTTTTGTCAGCGGCCCAGATCCTTCATGGATAGTCTACCACTGTACTCTGTGAAATAGTGTGTGAGGTAAGAGCAGTTAACTTCCCATTCTCTTCACACATGCCAAGCTTTCTTCAACTGCAGACGGGAGCTCCATGGGAAATTAGTTTGCTGTGTTAAAACAACTGAAGCAAAATGTTGGCATTTGTTTCAGGATAGAAAAGAAACACAGAAGAGAAGATCATACCCTATCAAAGCTAGCCAACTAATGTTTGGATCTGTCAGTCTGCGGTAAGTTGGACTGATGCTGTTTGTTTGAACTAGAGACGTCTTGCTAGCATCAATGCATGCTTAAGCATACAAGCTCAAATGGAGTCAAGAATGGGCAATTACTATTAATGAGATGATCTCAATTGGTGGGTTGTGAGGTAAAACTTACCACATAACTGTACATTTAGGATACCAAAATAAATAAATGAATCACTCACTTGTTCAGTATTTAAAACTTTGCTATGATCTAGGCGTAGCACAAATGTAACAAAATACTTATGCAAAGATTTAATATTGCAGAGGTTCAAATCTTGTCAATATCAATGTCAATTTAATTTATATTGCACCATTAAAAACAACGATTGTTGACCAAGGAGCTGTACGATAAAAGTTAAAACCATATACAACAAAACAGATAACAAACACAGACAAGACCAGAAACTACATAAAAAAGCTATTATTAAAAGCCAGAGAAAATAGATATGTTTTGAGATTTACTTAATTGTGTAGTATTGGGGCAATTCTAATAAAAACAGGTAGGCTGTTCCAGAGTTTTAGTGCAGCAACAGCTAAAGCATGATCACTGTGAACTGATAGAAAATCAGAAATGTATTTAGGAAATTAATATTGTGGTGGTCGTGGCCAAGAACAGGCAGGACAGGTAGTGAAAACAAAAACAGAAGTTTATTTCTTCCAACAAAATGAAGGGAAAAATTATATTCAGAGGCAGATTTCAAACAACAAAACAAAACTTGAGGTATATTAACTGAAATAAACAAAAATGAAATAAGCTTAAAAATAAACCTCCCCTGTAAACAAAGTAACAAACTCAAACCACTAAGGTCAGCAGGTCATGATGGTAATGTGGCTGTGCAAGACTGACTAACTCAGGCTCTTACCCACAAGGCTATAAATACCCATTTAGCCTCTACCAAACAAAAATAAAGGTAAATATCAAAATAATACCTTTACTAAATAAACTCAAACAAAATAACATTTACAACCCAATATCCAGTATCATGCCTAACATAATAGAATCATATAACCAAACATATGAAAAGGAAAATACTCAAATCAAACAAAGGAATAACTGAACAAAATGAATCTAAAGATCCCTCCTAAAACAACACATGATGGTACAGTCCAACTTCCTCTGGAACAGCATAAGTTTGGAGGCTGAAGCCCCGCCTCTTCCTTTGTCTGCTGCCACATGGAATGCGGCCGTCACTCCATGGACTTCAAGTAATCTAGAACTCAGGTAAAGTTAAACAGCAAAGAGAAATATAAGAAGTGTGCACCCTTCTGTATATTCAAGATCTTAATAAACTTTAACTCATTTTCTTGTCCGGTGTTGTTATTATGATACAGGGATTTAAATAAAATAACAAACATTCAATTAAACTTCAAAACTAACTAAAGGTAAAGGTCAAAATGTGAGGTGAGCTACGCACCCATCACAAATATATATGTTCAAAATAATAATAATGTAAAGAAATTAATACTGGAGTAATGTGATTTTGTTTAATCACACAATTAAGGAGTCTAGCAGCTACATTCTGTATCATTTGCAGATGGACAAGAGATGCTTGGTAATCCCCATATAAAGGGAATTACAATAATCTTGTTTTGTCAAATTAAAGCATGGATCACCCTTTCAAATCCCTTAAAAGAAAGAAATGATTTTTATCTTGAAGGCTTTGAAAACTACACAGTGTACAGAATTATTAGGCGAGTATTTTGACCATATCATAACTTGATGCATATTTTCCAACTCCAAGCTTTATAAACTTGAATGCTTATTGGATTTAAGCATGTCAGGTGATGTGTGGCCTAAGGAGATCAACACTCTATATCAAGGTGTGCATAATTATTAGGCAGCTTCTTTTCCTCAGGCAAAATAGGACAAAAAAGATTTAACTAAAAAATAAATATAATAATAATAATAATAATAATAATCTGCCAAAGATTTGAGAAGAATCAAACGTGAAGCTACCAGGGATCCCTTATCCTCCAGTGCTGTCGTATTCCAGAACCTGGAGTGCTCAGAAGTACAAGGTGTTCTGTGCTCAGAGACATAGCCAAGGTAAGGAAGGCTGTAACTCAACCACCACTGAACAAGACACATAAGTTGAAACGTCAAGAAATATCTGAAGACCGATTTTTCAAAGGTTTTATGGACTGATGAGATGAGTGACTCTTGACGGACCAGATGGATGGACCCGTGGCTGGATCAGTAACGGCACAGAGCTCCACTTCGACTCAAGGTGGAGTAAGGTGGAGATGGGGTACTGGTGCTGGTATTATTAAAGATGAGCTATTTGGACCTTTTCAGGTTGAAGATGGACTCAAAATCAACTCCCAAACATATACTGCCAGTTTTTAGAAGACCCTTTCTTTAAGCAGTGGCACAGGAAAAAGTCTTTCTTTCAAGAAGACAATGCTCCACCGCATGCATTGAAGAACTCCAATGCGGGCTAGCCAGTAAAGGCCTTAAAGATTAAAGCATAAGGACATGGCCCATTCCTCACTTGATCTAAACCCTGTTGAAAACATGTGGGCCCTTCTTAAACGGGAGATTTTCTGTGAAGGAAAACAGTACACCTCTCTGAACAGTGTCTGGGAGGCGATGGTTGCTGCTGCACAAAAAAAATGTATCATCAACAGATCAAGAAACTGACAGACTCAATGGATGGAAGGACTATGAATGTTATTGAAAAGAAGGGTGGCTATATTGGTCACTGATTTTTTTTTTATGTCAGAAATGTTTATTTGTAAATTTTGAGTTGTTTTTTTATTATTCTCACTTTAACAGATGAAAATAAACTTTATTAAAAATTATTATTTTTTCAATGTTTTTGCATAATTTTGCACACTAACAGTTGCCCAATAATTGTGCAGACATAGATATTCTCCTAAGAAAGCCAAAACCTCACTTTTACTTCCTTAAATATTCAAGTTTGTGGTTTATTAACATTTTGGATTGACTAAGAGCACTGTAGTTGTTCAATAATAAAATGATCCTCAAAAAATACAACTTGCCTAATAATTGTGCACACAGTGTAATCTGTTTGTCAAATTCAAGAGCACTATCCAGGGCTTAACAATAAGGATGGCCTGATGGCCCAGGGCCAACATGAAAAACACTTGGGCCAGTTGATGGAAGTGTCACTTGCCCGATTGGGCCAGTACTGTATCTTCACAGAAGTTGATCATTTGCGTGTTTATAAGCCTTGCCAACTTAAATATTCAAGTGCAAGTAGACGCGGTGTTCAAGTTGAAGTGGTACTCTTTCATGTCTTCCTGATCTTGAACGGACATATTCACACAAAATTATGTCAAAATGCCTGTATTGTTGAGTATTATCGTAACGTAAACATATTCGGTTATGTCATAAGTGAACGTAAACATGTGAGGAACAAAATGTAAGTGTAACAGTATATTGGATCCGTTCTGCTCTTAAAGTGTCAGCAGCCTAATATTCCTGCTGCTGTCTGTTTTTGTATGTTAATCAAACAAATGACAGAAAAAAAAATCGCTCACTGCTCTTGTCTAATAACTTTCATCTATATTTATACATTGAAGTCTATGCAGTGATATTTTAGGTGTGGTGGTATGGGTAGGTTATGGGTAGGGTTAGGTGTAAGGGGGGTGTCAACAGTGTAATTATAAATGTAACTACAGAAATTACATGATATAATGTTTTATTTTTATTACAAAACAAGTACAATGTAAAAACATGTATGTACACAATAAGTGCATTGTATTAAATTATTAATTTAAATGGTATTACATAGTAGTTAAGGCCACCTAATATAAAGCGGATCCAATATTTCATTTAAGGTAATTTTTTAGTGTACTAAATTGCCACTTTATCATTACTAATGTCTACTTACAAATATATCAAGTCAGCATGGGGAACCCTGGGGGTTAAGGTCAGGAAACTCTTAGTATTTTGGCACAAGTTCATCTGAAATTCATCCCAGATGACATTAAATACGGGTTAAATAGAAGTTAAGCGAAACCAGTTGAGAACCACTGCTATAAAACATGTTTTGTCTGATTATCAGGTATCGGTCTTAATATAGTAAAGATCAGATTAATGCAATCGCAAAAGAACACAATTGCAGGTGTAATTAGTTTCACCAGCTCACAGCACACATCATATATTTAAACCAGTTATTTATCTGATGTTTCAGAATGAAAGGCCACTGTTATACTTCATTGTGTATTACCCCTCCAGTATTATCCATAACCTTTTCCTTGAAAAGGCTTGATCAGACAGGCAGTCACACAGCTCACTTTGTGATTTTTTTAAAGTTTCCCCTTATATTCAAAGGTCTTTCTTATTTTAACAGATGTGGGCAGGCCTGTAGCCGATCATTCCCAAGTGACCCTAACATGCACTTCCTGTCCAGTAAGCTAACACCCAGGAATGGAACAATCCCACTTTGTACCTACAAGTTCAGTATTAGAATGAAGGGCTTTTAGTCCCTTTTAACATTTTTCACTCTTGCTTGATTTATTCCTTGTGTCTTGGTGTGGCAGAAAGCCCCTATTTAAACTAGTAGTTTTTTTAAGTTAGCCGTAAGCTAAACCCTGATGGAAAATCCATATTAATCTGGTAGCTGTGTTTTGGAACATGGTAGCTGGTCCATGTTAGCAGGACTGAAAGTCTATTCCAATGCCATGCAAGAATATAAATATTGCATCCATTAATTTTTTTTTAATTGGAAATAAATTCAGAAAACACAGCCTGTTTTTATGTGCAGGATTTGTGTGACGTGTCTGAGGTTGACATGTGGTAAAATGGTACATGTGGCTTTACCACAAAATGAAAACCCTTTCCACTATAACCAGTTGTTTACATTTATGTGAAACATGTCAAATGCCCATTTGCCATTATGTGGTGAACATTGTTGAATAATTCTGTCTCTGTCTGTATTTCTAATCTCTAAAAGCCTTTTAGGTCAATGTGAATGGCATGTGTAACCCATTTTATTTCCGTAATTTGAAATTTATGAGTGAAGCAGGATATTGACAATAATTAATATAGAGCTTGGTTTTATACATCAGGAACTGATCATTGAAAATAGTTGCATGGGAAGGGTTGAAAATTAAGAGATTCATGGAATATTAATACTCCAGTATATAACTTTATTGCCATCTTTGGATGAAACATAAAATGTGTTCCTTTTGGAGTTACATCAGTTGTCATTGACATTAAATTGGTTGAAAAATCCCCCCAAAATGAATACAAATTACAGTAAACTTACAACAGAAGTACTTAAGGCTTAATTAACAAATATGCCTCATTTTTTATAACATAATAGTTAACCTTATATGAATAAATGCTCATTTATTCTATACTATTTGTTTCACATTATAGAAGTGAAGATTTTTACTGTAGTGAAGTTCCAAAAATTAGCTTTCAAGTATTTTTTTCATAAGTATGTGCTTATGAAGGTGAAATAGACAAATGCGCACATTTAAAATGTCACAAAAAAGATCTAAATAAGAGCAGATCTAAATAAGATAAGAAACTATTGCTGTTCATGGTCATTAAGAGTAAATTTTTTGAAAATCTTAGAAGGGTAAAATTCAAAATATATTTCCAAGAGTTAAAAGAAAAAAGGCAAACCATTAATTGTCACTAAATTAATAAGCTAAGTGAAAATTGAGATGCCAGTTTATGGGGGAATTCAGTCTCGGTTCCTGAAGTCTTAAAATTTGAGGCATATGTGAACAATCACACACCCGATTCCACACAAAGCTCCTTTGCCAAGGTGTGTTCACAACTAAAATGTATGAAGGTATTCCTTGTCCTCCCTTTTCTATAGACAGGCCTTATACTTAGCCAGCAGTCACACCACACACGCTCAGACTGAACTGCCTCCACCCAATCAGATATACCACGTGAGAGGAAAAAAGAGCAGCGTTGATGGGTACGCCGTTCCCGCCAGAGAGAAAATTCATGGAAAACAGCAGTGCATGTGGGGGAACTCCTACTGTCAAGGGAGGATGATATGGCATTGGCACTTCTCAGCAACTCTTTATTACCATCTTTTTGATTCGGTTGACAGATTTGTCATGACGTATCGATAAGTATGTTTAACGTTTCTTTACAATGTTGTGCTAATGCTGTTTGTATATCAAGTATATTGTTGTTTAATTTAGATGTTTTTACCCTCAGACATAGGGGGAAAAACTCTAAATGTATTGGTCACAGAAAATGGAGCAATGAAGCAATTGACATCCAACCATCTGTTGAAAATTTGACCCTGGTCCAAACAGCCTGGCTGAAACTTGAGAGATTTTTCTTACACAATGAGATAAAGTGTTACGAACCCAACCCATGAAGCCATGTGTGAAGTCCAAGCCTCAAAGTGTTCTTCTGTTAGAGGTTAGGAGGTTATTAAACTATGAATGTTCCCTATTGCTCCTCAGAGGGTCTTTAAAACACTCGAACATGGAACTCATAGTGCACCTGCATTCAGGCGAAAGCTTATGGTTCCCTCCCTTCCTCTCAGTAGCCTATATCTACAAGCAATTTGGTCCTTGTCTCTAAAAAAAGAAGGAAAGCCCCACCATATCCTGAACTGATTATATTTGGGGACAGCAAGATCTTTTTCTGTGTTCACCAATGCAGGAAAGATACTCTCTAAAAGTTAAAATAATGTAAATAATTACAATACGTGTGAAAAGATCTCATAGCAACTGTTACAAAACAAGGTGAAGTGCTCACTGGAGACTTACGGCCTTGTGTTTCCATTGTTTTGAGGGACAGTCATTAAATGTGTTAGTAGATGTCGTGCTGACTCATGGCTGTTATGGTCGTCTGAGAGCAAAGCAAGTGCGATGGCCAAACTGTGACTGCGGTTTGTCTGTCTGAATGTACTCCAGTGACTGTATAACCTCAGAACAACTTGTTTTCTTTCTTGAACATATGAGGTATGCTTTTGTTTTGAGGACAATGTTTTAGTTCTTTATAAATCCAGTCTGACTCAAGTCATTTTCTCACATTCTGACTATATTTTTGGAAAATGTCAATTCAAATCTAAAGCTGGCTAAAGTTTAGGATTGCTCAGCGAAATTAAGTAAAAAATTGCCATAATTTACAAATATTGTGTAATTCCAAACATAAGTGGATTACTTTCTTCTATGAAACAAACAAACAAATAAATTATAGACTTTTTTTCCCCTTCATACAAGTTGCATGTCTGTCGACAAATAAACACCCAAAAGCAACAGAGAGGTTGTTCATGTGACTTGTGTTGTGTGCTGTATTTAGGGTCAGATTCAGATTTACTAAACAGAGCAAATTAGTGTGAGAGCGCAATTTCAAAAACGGGCAGATGGGAGTGGAAAGTTCTGCACGTGATCTACTGACGACGGGCAAATTAAAGAACACAGATGCATCCGGATCATTTCCATAATGACCAACACAATCTACCAGTTAGCATCTGCTTAAAGACGTGCTTTTTTGGGGCGGTAAATAATGGCACAAATACCAGTACACCATACACAAATGTGTTGCGTTCTGCAGATTATGTACAGCCAAAACAATCTCTCTTCCATTAATTTCCTATTATCAATGTAAACCTGCTTTGAAACAATCTATACTGTAAAAAGCGCTATATAAATGAAGGTGACTTGACTTGACTTCAGCAAATGCCAACATCTTGCCTCTAGTGCATTTTTACTTGGAAATGTCTTGGATGTGCTGTGGCAGGGGTCAGCAAAGAAAAACAGCACAAATCAGCTCCTAGCTCAAAGAAATGACACATTACAGATTCTTGTGAAAAGCAAAAAATTAACATTACCTCAGTCTTTCCACTAAATGCCTGCAGGGTAAAAAAAAAAAAAAACAGTCACTGCCTAAATATTCTCATTTTCCACTTGCATCACATCCTTCCAAGAAGTGTTATGCTCTTATCACTTTCTCTCTCTAGTCCCTTCACGTTATAGGAAATATGATACTTTTTGATTGACATGTTTAAGTTTTTTTGGTGTCTAAGGCTTATTATTACTGTTATGATTAATGCAGTTGAGGTTGATGATGTCATTACTAGAGCTTCTTCAAAAGTTGACACCCTTCTACCTAGATTCCAAGTCTGCACAGTCTGGACATTCTCTCAACAAATTTCATGAAGTGCATTACTGGGATGTTTTTATACAGCATTGGAAACTTTTTGGCTGCTTTGGTGGTTAACATCATTAGAAAAAAATTCAGCCAAGTGTGTCCAAACATTTTAACGATACTGAATGTGTATAAATACAAATATAAATGTTCAAAGTGCAGACATTACCTTTCATGCAGTGTATAGCATATTAGTTTGTGAAGGTAAAAGGTCTTCAAAGTTTCAAAGATCAGAGTGCAGATAAAAAATTGCATAATGCCAGCCAATGGTCTTCATTGGCTACCCGCGAACAACATATATTTTGACCCGCCCACAAACACTGTATACAGTATATATAGTTGTAGTTGAGGTCAGGAAGAGTTTGGTTCAAGTCGTCGACATGTCAAGAAGACGCTGTTTTCCATGTACTTTTCACCTACTGTTTTTCGAATACTATAGGGTTAGTTCACCCAAAAATTTAAATTCTGTCATTTATTACTCACCCTCATTTCGTTCCAATCCCGTAAGACGTTCGCTCATCTTCAGAACACAAATTAAAATAGTTTTGATAAAATCCGAGAGCTCTCTAACCCCTCCATAGACAGCAATATAATTAACACATTCAAGACCCAGAATTGTAGAAAAAAAACATCGTTAAAATAGTTAATGTGACTTCAGTGGGTCAACCATAATTTTATGAAATGTCGAGAATACTTTTTGTGCGCAAAAAACAAACAAAATAACGACTTTATTCAACAAGTTCTTCACGTCTGTGTCAGTCTCCTACGCACATTACATTGGCCAGCTTCTGTGTCAGCATCACACACATGCGTCGTGGTGCTCACGTGAACAGATTCGGCTGCTGTAGAACTCGAAAGCGCTGCACTGTTGCATTAACTGCATAGGAGACTGACACAGACTAGATACAATTGTCTAAAGTCTAAAGTCTTTAATTTTGTTTGTTTTCTTCGCACAAAATGAATGTGTTAATTATATTGCTGTCTATGGAGGTGTTAGAGAGCTCTCGGATTTCATCAAAAATATCTTAATTTGTGTTCCAAAGGTCTTACGGGTTTGGAACGACAAGAGGGTGAATAATTAATGACAGAATTTTCATGTTTGGGTGAACTAACCCTTTTAGACTATTAATTTGCCGTACTGTTTTTCGCATGCTACATGTTTAATTTTCGCATATTATAGGCATTGCATCACCTCTTTTCTCACAGTTTCTGAAACAATTTGATAAAGGATCCAGTCTCTCTAAACCCCTCCTTTCCGAGAGCCTACTCTGCTCAGATGGCCCAGTCTGTTGTGATTGGTCTACTCTGCTCTGATTGGTCAGATGGCCCAGTCTGTTGTGATTGGTCTAATCTGCTCTGATTGGTCAGATGACCCAGTCTGTTGTGATTGGTCTACTCTGCTCTGATTGGTCAGATGGCCAGTCTGATTTGATTGGTCTACCACTAACAGTGCGAGTCGAAAACCAAATGTCCATTACCATATCTGAATTCCAGCTCTAAATCTTCCTCGGCACTTTATACACACTGATATGAACAGTAACAATGTCGTCAGTTTTACAGAATCAATTTAAGCTCGACTCCTCATCCTTTGGAAGTGTATGCAAAGTTGATTTGCTTTCACAGCACTGAAAACCTACTATTTCCACCAAGATTCTGGACTGCGCATTCAATGGACGTTTTACTATCCCATGAGGCCACGGGAGAGGATTTGTGAATGGTAGTGAAGCGACGCAAGTGATGCTGGTAGGTCACATGACAGTGCTAAAAATAAATGCTTATATATTGTGCATAAAATAACATAGAATATAACTACAATTTCTCTAGTCGTATTGTTGTAATTATGTTTATAGTATGGCAACAAATAAAATATCATAGCTAAGATGAGCAACGAGCAACGTATTTAGCAACAGGATTGGAGAGTTATATCTGTTTTACTGCTTTTTATATTTGTATTGTTCTCTGTAATCTTTTTTATTGTGTTTTTAGGTAGACAATTTTAAGATCTGTCCAGGGACAACGGATGAAAAATAGCCTTTTGGCTAACTCTGGTGCATTTACAGCAATGTCAATTAATGTACACTGTCCCTGTCAAATAAATAAATTAATTAAATTAAACCAAAAATACAACTAAGTGGCAAAGGATTGGTTGTGGGTGTTTACATATGTTAATTTTATTACAAAACATTCATCTTAGATTACATGGGGGACAAAATGTCCACACAAAGATGTCAATATCCAAAGTCCTTGTCCTTGAGGGGACATTTTGACCGCATAACATAAGGTTTACCTGAACCATTTTTTGGTCCCCATGAGGAAAGCAGCTTATAAACCATGTGATGTTTTGTATGTAAAATATTAAAATAAATGTTTTCTGTAATGGGTAGGGTTAGGGATAGAGAATAGAATAGAATATACATGCAATGTATAAAAATCATTATGACTATGGAAAGCCCTTATAAAACATGGAAACCCAACATGTGTGTGGAAACAGAGCACATTACTGGAGGTCTGTTACAGAGTACAATTATTATGTAATCTAAGATGACTGTTATGTAATGATTTCAATCTAATTTAAACAATTTAATTTTATAGTATTATACTATGTATTCCCCATCCACACACTACTTTCTTTTCTGTGTGTTCATTTCCTGTGTACCTGGCTGCCCAACCCCCAGCCTGCTGGAGTAAAGGGAAAATAATTTTGTCTCTGCGAATAGTTGTTTCCAGATGTATCCTCCATCTTGGGCCTGCTGTGAACTGCTTCACAGACAACTTCTCAGACAGGAAAGTGCAAGGCTAAGAAAGATGATCTCATCCTTGCCAGTTACAGCAATGAGAAGTCAGACTGAATAAGCGGCTTCAAGAAATTAAGGATAATGACAATGGATATCATAAGGTTTAGAGCCATAGCACTAGTGATTCCACTGAATTTGTTTTAAATGAATAATGCATTAAGGTTGCAGTTTATTTACAGCCCTGCTTACCGCTTTTCTCTATCTTGTAACCCATGAAAATAAGAACACCCAGCCAGAAATAGAAGCAAATGCAGCAAGTCCCAAATAAAATAGTGTGTGCGATAACCACACAACAATAGGATGAAAGCATTCGTTTGAATTTCAGTTTGTGATGGATCCCACAAAAGCCACATCCTGTGCTGCACTTGATTGTTGTCCTTGGCAATGAGAAGAGTGGTTTCAAGTTCATAGATTGCTTGAAATGTCACTTTAAAAGGAAATGATGTAGAATGCTTTATTTGATTATTTATTATATCAAGGCAAAAAAAATCAATACTTTAATTTCAGACAGAATGATCTATTGTTCATTTGGCTACTATACAATATGTTGTCCTAGAGACAGAAATATAATGTGCAGACACAGCTATTAGTTAGCCGTTGGCAGGCTGATTCCCAAAAAGAGTAAACACTGTAGCTTATTTTAGTTTTATTATACTATTGAAGTGTTAATTACTATTTTGAAAACTCTTTAAGCTATTTAATTCATTTTAGTTAATTTTAAATATTTATATTTAGCTAAAATTTTTTTTTTTTCATTATACTTATTTCAGTTGGTTTTTTACACTGTTAAAAAAATATGTATAATGCCCTGGCAGAAAATTACTGGTATGTTAAATATTACATTTACAGACATTTCCTTTAACCCTTAACACAACACAATGCAATGCCTAATTCAGAAAAAAAATCCTTTATCTTGCTGGCTACAATTTGGGTGTAATTTTCTTTTAAGCTCTTTAAGTTTACATTTTTCATATACTCTTTATATTTAATTTTATGTCATTTTTGTTTAAATTAATAACAAAAAAATACACAAATTTACATTTTAGTTTTAGTTAACAGTAACAACATTTCCCTGTTATTTTGAACCAGCCTGACACATCAATATTGTGTCAACAACTAATGGTGTGAGTTTGAAATGCATTACTGGGATGTTTTTATACAGCATTGGACACTTTTTGGCCTGTTTGGTGGTTAACATCATTAGAAAAAAATTCAGCCAAGTGTGTCCAAACATTTGAACGGTACTGAATCTGTATAAATACAAATATAAATGTTTAAAGTGCAGACATTACCTTTCATGCGGTGTATAATATATTTGTTTGTGAAGGTAAAAGGTCTTCAAAGTACAGATCAATGGAGATATTGTCTCCCAACAGAAACAACCTAGGTTTGGAAAAAAAATTGCATTATGCCAGCCAATAGTCTTCATTGGCTGCCCGCGAACAACATATACTTTGACCCGCCCACAAACACTGTATACAGTATATATAGTTGTAGTTGAGGTCAGGAAGAGTTTGGTTCAAGTCGTCGACATGTCAAGAAGACGCTGTTTTCCATGTACTTTTCACCTACTGTTTTTCAAATACTATAGGGTTAGTTCACCCAAAAATTAAAATTCTGTCATTAATTACTCACCCTCAATTCGTTCCAATCCCGTAAGACGTTCGCTCATCTTCAGAACACAAATTAAGATAGTTTTGATAAAATCCGAGAGCTCTCTGACCCCTCCATAGACAGCAATATAATTAACACATTCAAGACCCAGAATTGTAGAAAAAAAAACATTGTTAAAATAGTTAATGTGACTCCAGTGGGTCAACCTTAATTTTATGAAATGTCGAGAATACTTTTTGTGCGCAAAAAACAAACAAAATAACGACTTTATTCAACAAGTTCTTCATGTCTGTGTCAGTCTCCTACGCACATTACATTGGCCAGCTTCTGCGTCAGCATCACACACATGCGTCGTGGTGCTCACGTGAACAGATTCGGCTGCTGTAGAACTCGAAAGCGCTGCACTGTTGCATTAACTGCATAGGAGACTGACACAGACTAGATACAATTGTCTAAAGTCTAAAGTCTTTCATTTTGTTTGTTTTCTTCGCACAAAACCTTGAAAGTGTTAATTATATTGCTGTCTATGGAGGGGTTAGAGAGCTCTCGGATTTCATCAAAAATATCTTAATTTGTGTTCCAAAGGTCTTACGGGTTTGGAACGACAAGAGGGTGAATAATTAATTACAGAATTTTCATGTTTGGGTGAACTAACCTTTTTAGACTATTAATTTGCCGTACTGTTTTTCGCATGCTACTTGTTTAATTTTCGCATATTATAGCCATTGCATCACCTCTTTTCTCACAGTTTCTGAAACAATTTGATAAAGGATCCGGTCTCTCTAAACCCCTCCTTTCCGAGAGCCTACTCTGCTCAGATGGCCCAGTCTGTTGTGATTGGTCTACTCTGCTCTGATTGGTCAGATGGACCAGTCTGTTGTGATTGGTCTAATCTGCTCTGATAGATGACCCAGTCTGTTGTGATTGGCCTACTCTGCTCTGATTGGTCAGATGGGCAGTCTGATATGATTGGTCTACCACTAACAGTGCGAGACGAAAACCAAATGTCCATTACCATATCTGAATTCCAGCTCTAAATCTTCCTCGGCACTTTATACACACTGATATGAACAGTAACAATGTCGTCAGTTTTACAGAATCAATTTAAGCCCGACTCCTCATCCTTTGGAAGTGTATGCAAAGTTGATTTGGTTTCACAGCACTGAAAACCTACTATTTCCACCAAGATTCTGGACTGCGCATTCAATGGACATTTTACTATCCCATGAGGCCACGGGAGAGGATTTGTGAATGGTAGTGAAGAGACGCAAGTGATACTGGTAGGTCACATGACAGTGCTAAAAATAAATGCTTATATATTGTGCATAAAATAACATAGAATATAACTACAATTTCTCTAGTCGTATTGTTGGAATTATGTTTATAGTATGGCAACAAATAAAATATAATAGCTAAGATGAACCAAAAATACAACTAAGTGGCAAATGATTGGTTGTGGGTGGGCCTGCTGTGAACTGCATCACAGACAACTTCTCAGACAGGAAAGTGCAAGGCTAAGAAAGATGATCTCATCCTTGCCAGTTACAGCAATGAGAAGTCAGACTGAATAAGCGGCTTCAAGAAATTAAGGATAATGACAATGGATATCATAAGGTTTAGAGCCATAGTACTAGTGATTCCATTGAATTTGTTTTAAATGAATAATGCATTAAGGTTGCAGTTTATTTACAGCCCTGCTTACCGCTTTTCTCTATCTTGTAACCCATGAAAATAAGAACACCCAGCCAGAAATAGAAGCAAATGCAGCAAGTCCCAAATAAACTCTCTGCCCATCTCATTTAATCTTGTTTCACAATTCACCATTGTGAGAATATTAGAGTGTGTGCGATAACCACACAACAATAGAATGAAAGCATTCGTTTGAATTTCAGTTTGTGATGGATCCCACAAAAGCCACATCCTGTGCTGCACTTGACTGTTGTCCTTGGCAATGAGAAGAGTGGTTTCAAGTTCATAGATTGCTTGAAATGTCACTTTAAAAGGAAATGATGTAGAATGCTTTATTTGATTATTTATTATATCAAGGCAAAAAAAATCAATACTTTAATTTCAGACAGAATGATCTATTGTTCATTTGGCTACTATACAATATGTTGTCCTAGAGACAGAAATATAATGTGCAGACACAGCTATTAGTTAGCCGTTGGCAGGCTGATTCCCAAAAAGAGTAAACACTGTAGCTTATTTTAGTTTTATTATACTATTGAAGTGTTAATTACTATTTTGAAAACTCTTTAAGCTATTTAATTCATTTTAGTTAATTTTAAATATTTATATTTAGCTAAAATTTTTTTTTTTTCATTATACTTATTTCAGTTGGTTTTTTACACTGTTAAAAAAATATGTATAATGCCCTGGCAGAAAATTACTGGTATGTTAAATATTACATTTACAGACATTTCCTTTAACCCTTAACACAACACAATGCAATGCCTAATTCAGAAAAAAAATCCTTTATCTTGCTGGCTACAATTTGGGTGTAATTTTCTTTTAAGCTCTTTAAGTTTACATTTTTCATATACTCTTTATATTTAATTTTATGTCATTTTTGTTTAAATTAATAACAAAAAAATACACAAATTTACATTTTAGTTTTAGTTAACAGTAACAACATTTCCCTGTTATTTTGAACCAGCCTGACACATCAATATTGTGTCAACAACTAATGGTGTGAGTTTGAAATGCATTACTGGGATGTTTTTATACAGCATTGGACACTTTTTGGCCTGTTTGGTGGTTAACATCATTAGAAAAAAATTCAGCCAAGTGTGTCCAAACATTTGAACGGTACTGAATCTGTATAAATACAAATATAAATGTTTAAAGTGCAGACATTACCTTTCATGCGGTGTATAATATATTTGTTTGTGAAGGTAAAAGGTCTTCAAAGTACAGATCAATGGAGATATTGTCTCCCAACAGAAACAACCTAGGTTTGGAAAAAAAAATGCATTATGCCAGCCAATAGTCTTCATTGGCTGCCCGCGAACAACATATACTTTGACCCGCCCACAAACACTGTATACAGTATATATAGTTGTAGTTGAGGTCAGGAAGAGTTTGGTTCAAGTCGTCGACATGTCAAGAAGACGCTGTTTTCCATGTACTTTTCACCTACTGTTTTTCAAATACTATAGGGTTAGTTCACCCAAAAATTAAAATTCTGTCATTAATTACTCACCCTCAATTCGTTCCAATCCCGTAAGACGTTCGCTCATCTTCAGAACACAAATTAAGATAGTTTTGATAAAATCCGAGAGCTCTCTGACCCCTCCATAGACAGCAATATAATTAACACATTCAAGACCCAGAATTGTAGAAAAAAAAACATTGTTAAAATAGTTAATGTGACTCCAGTGGGTCAACCTTAATTTTATGAAATGTCGAGAATACTTTTTGTGCGCAAAAAACAAACAAAATAACGACTTTATTCAACAAGTTCTTCATGTCTGTGTCAGTCTCCTACGCACATTACATTGGCCAGCTTCTGCGTCAGCATCACACACATGCGTCGTGGTGCTCACGTGAACAGATTCGGCTGCTGTAGAACTCGAAAGCGCTGCACTGTTGCATTAACTGCATAGGAGACTGACACAGACTAGATACAATTGTCTAAAGTCTAAAGTCTTTCATTTTGTTTGTTTTCTTCGCACAAAACCTTGAAAGTGTTAATTATATTGCTGTCTATGGAGGGGTTAGAGAGCTCTCGGATTTCATCAAAAATATCTTAATTTGTGTTCCAAAGGTCTTACGGGTTTGGAACGACAAGAGGGTGAATAATTAATTACAGAATTTTCATGTTTGGGTGAACTAACCTTTTTAGACTATTAATTTGCCGTACTGTTTTTCGCATGCTACTTGTTTAATTTTCGCATATTATAGCCATTGCATCACCTCTTTTCTCACAGTTTCTGAAACAATTTGATAAAGGATCCGGTCTCTCTAAACCCCTCCTTTCCGAGAGCCTACTCTGCTCAGATGGCCCAGTCTGTTGTGATTGGTCTACTCTGCTCTGATTGGTCAGATGGACCAGTCTGTTGTGATTGGTCTAATCTGCTCTGATAGATGACCCAGTCTGTTGTGATTGGCCTACTCTGCTCTGATTGGTCAGATGGGCAGTCTGATATGATTGGTCTACCACTAACAGTGCGAGACGAAAACCAAATGTCCATTACCATATCTGAATTCCAGCTCTAAATCTTCCTCGGCACTTTATACACACTGATATGAACAGTAACAATGTCGTCAGTTTTACAGAATCAATTTAAGCCCGACTCCTCATCCTTTGGAAGTGTATGCAAAGTTGATTTGGTTTCACAGCACTGAAAACCTACTATTTCCACCAAGATTCTGGACTGCGCATTCAATGGACATTTTACTATCCCATGAGGCCACGGGAGAGGATTTGTGAATGGTAGTGAAGAGACGCAAGTGATACTGGTAGGTCACATGACAGTGCTAAAAATAAATGCTTATATATTGTGCATAAAATAACATAGAATATAACTACAATTTCTCTAGTCGTATTGTTGGAATTATGTTTATAGTATGGCAACAAATAAAATATAATAGCTAAGATGAACCAAAAATACAACTAAGTGGCAAATGATTGGTTGTGGGTGGGCCTGCTGTGAACTGCATCACAGACAACTTCTCAGACAGGAAAGTGCAAGGCTAAGAAAGATGATCTCATCCTTGCCAGTTACAGCAATGAGAAGTCAGACTGAATAAGCGGCTTCAAGAAATTAAGGATAATGACAATGGATATCATAAGGTTTAGAGCCATAGTACTAGTGATTCCATTGAATTTGTTTTAAATGAATAATGCATTAAGGTTGCAGTTTATTTACAGCCCTGCTTACCGCTTTTCTCTATCTTGTAACCCATGAAAATAAGAACACCCAGCCAGAAATAGAAGCAAATGCAGCAAGTCCCAAATAAACTCTCTGCCCATCTCATTTAATCTTGTTTCACAATTCACCATTGTGAGAATATTAGAGTGTGTGCGATAACCACACAACAATAGAATGAAAGCATTCGTTTGAATTTCAGTTTGTGATGGATCCCACAAAAGCCACATCCTGTGCTGCACTTGACTGTTGTCCTTGGCAATGAGAAGAGTGGTTTCAAGTTCATAGATTGCTTGAAATGTCACTTTAAAAGGAAATGATGTAGAATGCTTTATTTGATTATTTTTTATATCAAGGGAAAAAAAATCAATACTTTATTTTCAGACAGAATGATCTATTGTTCATTTGGCTACTATACATGTTGTCCTAGAGACGGAAATATAATGTGCAGACACAGCTATTAGTTAGCCGTTGGCAGGCTGATTCCCAAAAAGAGTAAACACTGTAGCTTATTTTAGTTTTATTATACTATTGAAATGTTAATTACTATTTTGAAAACTCTTTAAGCTATTTTATTCATTTTAGTTTATTTTAAATATTTATATTTAGCTCTAGTTTTAATTTTTTTTTCATTATACTTGTTTCAGTTAGTTTTTTACACTGTGGAAAAAATATGTATAATGGCCTGGCAGAAAATTACTGGTATGTTAAATGTTAAAATGTTAAATATTATATTTGCAGACGTTTCCTTTAGCCCTTAAACACAACACAATGCAATGCCTAATTCAGAAAAAAATTCCTTTATATTGCTGTCTACAATTTGGGTGTAATTTTCTTTTAAGCTCTTTAAGTTTACATTTTTCATATACTCTTTATATTTAATTTTATGTCAGTTTTGTTTAAATTAATAACAAAAAAATACACAAATTTACATTTTAGTTTTAGTTAACAGTAACAACATTTCCCTGTTATTTTGAACCAGCCTGACACATCAATATTGTGTCAACAACTAATGGTGTGAGTTTGGGGTGGGACTATGTGTTTATCTGTCCAATGGCAAACTTTTTCAGGAAAGCTGTTTGGAAAATCTTTAAACTGTATATTCTATTATTGGTGTATGTTTTATGGGTCAAAATCCCCATAAAGTGCCTTTGAGATTTCCCATTTTCCAAAATAAAAAGCTGAGACTTTCAATTTAACTTCATTTTTGTGACCATGGACCACAAAACCAGTCATAAGTCACATGGGTATATTTGTGGCAATAGCCAACAATACATTGTATGGGTCAAAATGATCGCTTTTTCTTTTATGGCAAAAATAATTAGGATATTAAGTAAAGATCATGTTCCATGAAGATACACTCACCTAAAGGATTATTAGGAACACCATACTAATACTGTGTTTGACCCCCTTTCGCCTTTAGAACTGCCTTAATTCTACGTGGCATTGATTCAACAAGGTGCTGAAAGCATTCTTTAGAAATGTTGGCCCATATTGATAGGATAGCATCTTGCAGTTGATGGAGATTTGTGGGATGCAGATCCAGGGTACGAAGCTCCCGTTCCACCACATCCCAAAGATGCTCTATTGGGTTGAGATCTGGTGACTGCTACCCCTTTTCCACCAAGGCAGTGCTAGAGCTAGTTCGGAGCCAGAGCCTAGTTTCAAATCGGTTCTTTGTGTTTCCACACCCAAAGCCCCAGCTCCGAGCCAGGAAAAGTGGTTCTTAAGTAGCACCAAAACATTGCTGGGCTAGAACAGGGCTAGAAGTAAGAACCGATTGCGTCAGGCGCTGGGGGCGGGGTCAATAAGTCGAACACAAACTTGAGATCCGCCATTTTTGAAATAGCAGCTAATGGAGCTAACAGCTGCTGCTCGTTTGTAATCTCTGTCTATACAAATTACGGCGAACTGCATGAATGCGTTGGATTCGCTGTGTTTTCGTTGTGTTTTGATGCCGATGTAGGATCGTAAAGCCATGTGAATCAATAGTAACGCGACGTTTGCATTGTTGATGGAAGGCTTCTTCGCAGCGGTGCTGTGCAGACCAATCGCCGTATGATAACGAGTCCAGCGAGAGCATACGACTCCTTATGCTTTTGATTCACTCATACTCATATAATTTTTTTATATCATACGTGGATCGGTCTGCGCAGCGCCGATGCATCTCGAACAAGCCTGGTGTGTTTGTGTTTCCTGCTGCCTCGCTAGCGTTGCTGAGAAAGATGAGACGTATAGAGTGACGTAAGACATGGCTCTGTTGTGGCTCTCAGCATGTGGAAAAGCAAACGGTTCTTAGAAGGCTCCTCAGTCGAACCAACTATGAACTGGGACTAGCACTGGCTCTGAACTAACACCCGGTTCATTCTGGTGGAAAAGGGGTATGTGGGGGCCATTTTAGTACAGTGAACTCATTGACATGTTCAAGAAACCAATTTGAAATGATTCAAGCTTTGTGACATGGTGCATTATCCTGCTGGAAGTAGCCATCAGAGGATGGGTACATGGTGGTCATAAAGGGATGGACATGGTCAGAAACAATGCTCAGGTAGGCCGTGGCATTTAAACGATGCCTAATTGGCACTAAGGGGCCTAAAGTGTGCCAAAAAAACATCCCACACACCATTACACCACCACCACCAGCCTGCACAGTGGTAACAAAGCATGATGGATCCATGTTCTCATTCTGTTTATGCCAAATTCTGACTCTACCATCTGAATGTCTCAACAGAAATCGAGACTCATCAGTCCAGGCAACATTTTTCCAGTCTTCAACTGTCCAATTTTGGTGAGCTTGTGCAAATTGTAGCCTCTTTTTCCTATTTGTAGTGGAGATGAGTGGTACCCGGTGGGGTCTTCTGCTGTTGTAGCCCATCCGCCTCAAGGTTGTGCGTGTTGTGGCTTCACAAAGGCTTTGCTGCATACCTCGGTTGTAACGAGTGGTTATTTCAGTCAAAGTTGCTCTTCTATCAGCTTGAATCAGTCGGCCCATTCTCCTCTGACCTCTAGCATCAACAAGGCATTTTCGCCCACAGGACTGCCGCATACTGGATGTTTTTCCCTTTTCACACCATTCTTTGTAAACCCTAGAAATGGTTGTGCGTGAAAATCCCAGTAACTGAGCAGATTGTGAAATACTCAGACCGGCCCGTCTGGCACCAACAACCATGCCACGCTCAAAATTGCTTAAATCCCCTTTCTTTCCCATTCTGACATTCAGTTTGGAGTTCAGGAGATTGTCTTGACCAGGACCACACCCCTAAATGCATTGAAGCAACTTCCATGTGATTGGTTGATTAGATAATTGCATTAATGAGAAATTGAACTGGTGTTCCTAATAATCCTTTAGGTAAGTGTATTTTGTAAATGTCCTACCTTAAATATATCAAAGATTTATTATTATTAGTAATATGCATTGCTAAGGACTTCATTTGGACAACTTTAAAGGCGATTTTCTCAATAGTTAGATTTTTTTGCACCCTCAAATTTCAGATTTTCAAATAGTTGTATCTAGGCCAAATCTTGTCATATCCTAATAAATCATACATCAATGGAATGATTATCATTATTATTCATTATATATTAATCTTTTTAGGTCCAGGATCACATTTGTTGTAACAAGTATAAAATAAAATAAAACCGTAACTTAAAAATCACTTAATTAATTAAAAACTGCTGATTAATTCAGTAACAGTGTGTGGGGTGGGGTCGGGGGCTAGGGGGTGAAATAGATCAAAAACAAACAATAGTGACGATATTGTGTTTAAAATAACACAATAGTAACTTCTGGAAAACATCACCATTGCTTGTGTGATTGCTTAACTATATCATATGATTTAAACACAAGACAATATAGGGAAATGTTTTTGCCCTCATATGTTGAATTTTAGGTGCATTCTAATAGGCTACATCACGCAGTGCGTCGTTGCCTTCCATCATGTTTGTCACCAGGCAACTGCATTGATTTAAGATGCCGTATAGGTCTGGGCTGGGGCGGGTAACATTAATGCGTTAATCATTTCCACAAGTTAAATTTTTTTTACATAATTTAACAGAAAACATCAGAATGTGACAAAAACTATGCACATATCCTCCCTGTAATTTATCATGTCCACCCTGTCATGGAAGGCTTGGTGACAGGGTGGACAATGAAAGGGTGGACATTTTTGGCTAAAGTTAGCATTTAATGAACACATGGTGTACCATCAGTTAGCAAAGTGACTCATTGTATACTGTGAACTGTTTAAAATTTAAAATTTAAAATTTAAAATTTAAATTGTTTTTACATTGATTTATTTTTTACTATTGGGGTGGACAACATCCAACTACAAACATAATATGATGACAATTAGGAAATATAAGTGTAGCTCCTTTGTGTACTTGCAGCAGACGTTTTAACCTTAATTGAAGAAAGACCAAATAGGGGTGGCGATGTCAATGAGTACATCAGCTGGTTTCTTAAAGGGGCAGATACCCCATAATAACAGGGTGGACAGCAATTTCAGGGACACATGCAAAATGTTTAATATTAATATGAAAATTATATATAAATGAATAAATTGACTTGTTTTATCAAACACCTTGTTATGGACAATAAGTTATGGACAATTAATTTTGTGTCATTTAACCACTTTTTACACTCACTGAAGTTAGCTGAGCAGCGTGTTGGACATCCCAAAATTACATACATCCGATCAAAGAAAATGGTATAAAATAGGAACAATTTCATTATTTTGCATTATGTTTATGATGACATATTGGGGCACCGAAAGCACTTTAGTGATTTTGACCCTTATAAGTGTAATCGTTATATTTAATTTCATAATTATTTCAGTTAAATTTACATTTTATATTAAATTTATATGTTGCTTGATACACAGCTTCTTTTGAATGGCTGCCAAAGGAAATTGTGACAAAAATGTTGTAGTTCCGGCATCTACTTGCAGAGGCAAACTGGTCATTTTAACCAGCCAAACCTTATAAAGTCGGTCATGTATACTAATTAAAACTGTACTAAAAATTGATAATTGCTTACATACTATGAACAAACAGGAAAAACTGTCTGCATTTTTCTGAGACAAACTCTAGATGACAGAGGACCACAGAGGAGTTCAAGGGATTTTATTGGTCTTACGGGTGGATCTGTCTGCCTGATGGGAAAACACTGAA
Source organism: Gobio gobio (assembly GCF_949357685.1). Lineage (NCBI taxonomy): Eukaryota > Metazoa > Chordata > Actinopteri > Cypriniformes > Gobionidae > Gobio > Gobio gobio. Next base: position 22,534,749 of record NC_137118.1, on the reverse strand, counting down.
ACTTGGAAATTAAATCAAATGTAGAATCTGCTCAGCAAGAGAGCTGGGGAAAAAACAGCAACACACACATACAAACACACACAAACACACACACACACACACACACACACACACACACACACACACACACACACACACACACACACACACACACACACACACACACAAAACACTCCTTTTCTGTGATGTGGTTCAGACGTCACCCGCAGGCTCGCTGTGCGGCCTTTAACCAGAAGAAGTCATAAAAACCCACATGTTGCCCTGCCTAGCACTCAACCACTCTCACATCTAATATGCCTCAGACTGAACAGACCTCTAAACTAATTAGACACATTGAATGCCTAAAAAAAACTGTTTAAAAACACTTCAGGAGCTTCAATAATCACTGCTTGCAAGTCATCACAGTATGGAATTCATCTTCTTTCTCCTCAAGCTGTCAAGTTAAATGTACAGATTATTTTAAAGTTGATATAGCCTACCAAAGGTTTCACATATACAAAAAAAGAGAACATTCTGTCCTCGTTTAGTCATCTTGAAGGCCTGTTCACACCGGGACGATTTTCGCACGCGTTTATCGCCGACGTTTAACGCCTCGGGACTAAACAATGGGCGCCAATGTGAGTGTTCACACCAACGCGCAAAACGGCAGGCGTAAAAGCGTCATTTTAAAAAAAACGCCTCGGGTTCGTTTTTTTATTTTGACGCGGCGCGTAAAAAACTGTCCGACCAATGAGATCGGCGCTTTTGTTCACGTGCCTGGAGCTGCTGAAGTGACAGTAAAACACGACTTGGTGGCGCTCAAGCACAAAACGGTCTTGCCGAGCACACATTGATACGACGAAGAAGTAGTAAGTAGACAAAGAAGAAGATGAACTGCTAATGTTGCTTACCAGTTAGCAAAAAGTGTGTGAATGGTTTTGTCCATATACATAATATGTCTATGGTTTTGGCAAGCACGTAAATACTGTCTCTCTTCTCCTTCTGTGTGACAAGCGAGTGTCAGAGGCTTAAAGTGCCGCAGCACCATCTTGTGTACCGGGAGCGCATCGACTGAATGTGCACGTTCACTCGGCGCAGCGCCAGTGAAAATCGTTTGGGTGTGAACACTCAAGACGCGCCGAAAAACGGCACGAAAAACGCTGGCGATAAGCGCGCGCGATATTCGTCCCGGTGTGTACAGGCCTTAATGTCGTTTCAAACCTGTATGACTTTCTTTCTTTCTTCTGCAGAACACAAGATATTTGAAAGAACAATGGGAATCAAACAACATTAGTTGACTTCCCACAGAAGAAAGAAAGTACAGTGAACTGTCCCTTTAAGGGGAGGGATATTCTCATTCTAGACAGTATTTGATTGGACAAACAGTACACACCCCTGAGTGCAAGTTGAGTCATCAATGTTTTCCACTAGCTTAGTGTAGTGTACTAATTTTCTAGAGTAGTCCACTAAAAAATGAATACATTTTAAAACCACATATATGCTAGATGTTATATTAGCATTATGGATCATAGTTAACTATGATATTGAGTGACACATCTAAGAAATTTTGAATTCAAGTTTAAAAAATCTGCCATTGTTGGAATGCACATATGTTAAATTAATTAATTGCATTATTTCTTGCATTTATTTGCATACTGAATTTTCATTGGTGTACTCATATAAATCATGACACATACTTCAGTGAAATGACAGCAGCAATACAGTATATTCACAAGTTTTTTAGGCTTTGTAAATGAATTTCTGGATCATATATATACATATATATATATATATATATATATATATATATATGCATATATGCATAATCAGGTATAACATTATGAACAGGTGAAGTGATTAACACCGATTATCTCTTCATCACAGCACATGTTAGTGGGTGGGATTTATGCAGCAAGTGAACACTTTTTCCTCAAAGTTGATGTGTTAGAAGCAGGAAGGACAAGAGTAAGGATTTTAGCGAGTTTGACAAGGGCCACATTGTGATGGCTAGATGACTGGGTCAGAGCATCTCCAAAACTGCAGCTCTAGTGGGGTGTTCCCGGTCTGCAGTGGTCAGTATCTATCAAAAGTGGTCCAAGGAAGGAACAGTGGTGAACCGGCGACATGGTTATGGGCGGCCAAGGCTCATTGATCCACATGGGGAGCAAAGGCTAGCCCATGTGGTCCAATCAAACAGACAAGCTACTGTAGCTCAAAGAAGTTAATGCTGGTTCTGGTATAAAGGTGTCAGAATACACAGTGCATCACAGTTTGTTGCGTATGGGGCTGCATAGCTGCAGATCAATCAGGGTGCCCATGCTGACCTTTGTCCACTGCTGAAAGCGCCAACAGTGGGCACGTGAGCATCAGAACTGGACCATGGAGTAATGGAAGAAGGTAGCCTGGTCTGATCAATCATGTTTTCTTTTATATTATGTGGATGGCCGGGTGCTTGTGCGTCGCTTACCTGGGGAACACATGGCACCAAAATGCACTATGGGGAGAAGGCAAGCCAGCTGAGGCAGTGCAATACTTTGGGCAATGTTCTGCTGTGAAGCCTTGGGTCCTGCCATCCATGTGGATGTCACTTTGACACGTACTACCTACCTAAGCATTGTTGCAGGCCATATGCATACACCCTTTCATGGAAACGGTATTCCTGGTGGCTGTGGCTCTTTCAGCAGGATAATGCGCCCTGCCACAAAGCAAAAATGGTTTAGGAATGTTTGAGGAGAACAACAACGAGTTTGAGGTGTTGACTTGGCCTACAAATTCCTGTGGGATGTGCTAAACAAACAAGTCCGATCCATGGAGACCACACCTCACAACTTACAGGACTTAAAGGATCTGATACTAACATATTGGTGCCAGATACAACAGCACACCTTCAGGGGTCTAGTGGAGACCATGCCTTGACGGGTCAGGCTTTTTTTCGCAGCAAAAAGGGGACCAACACAATATTAGGTCATAATGTTATGCCTGATTGGTGTGTGTGTGTATATATATTGTCACGGGGTGAGGAATCACACGACAAGGCAGGATGAGTGAAAAGGCCCCGGAGGGTGGATTTTATTTACAGTGCCAAGTGAAACGGTGCAAACAGTCAGTGAGCCGGTGTGTGATGGCTGGTGCTCCTCGTGCTCTGTGGTGTTCGATCCTGGTGAAAAGGTGGGTGTCCAAACGTGCTCCCGTGAAATGGGCTGTCGGTCACTCGCTGCCTTCTGAGGAGAACAAAGAGAGAGGTTAGTCCAGCAGTACATTCAGCTCGAGACCAGAGTCTGCCCGTCTGCTCAGCCGTAGCTGCTTTTGTGTCTCCGAGCTGATGCGGTGCAGCTGTGACCGATCAGCCCATGGTGATGATGTGCAGGTGTGTTGTTGCCAGGGCGACGCTGATTCCTCTGGGTGGACTCGTCACATTCCCCCCCCCTAAGCGTCGATCTGGTCCTGTGGACATATGAAGACAGTAGGGGTGAAACAAAGGGAGGGTGGGGAATGACCCCTGACAGACCTGCATAAGCTGTCCATATCCGTGAGAGTCCGTCGGCGTTCGCGTTGGCGGCCCCGGCCCGATGACGTACCTCAAAGTGGAAGTCCTGGAGCGCTAGGAACCAGCGAGTCACCCTGGCGTTGGTGTCCTTGGCGCGGGCCATCCACTGTAGGGGCGCATGGTCGGTGACCAGGGTGAACTTGCGGCCTAGCAGATAGTACCTCAGCTCCAGGACTGCCCACTTGATGGCCAGGGCCTCCCTCTCGACGGCGGCGTACCTCGTCTCCGCCGGGGACAGCTTCCTGCTGATGTAGACGATCGGATGCTCCTCGCCTTCCTGGATTTGGGACAGGACGGCTCCCAGTCCTGTGTCGGAAGCATCCGTCTGCAGCAGGAAGGGGCAACCGAAGTCTGGAGCGCGGAGTACCGGCGACGACGTCAGGGCTGTCTTGACCCGGGCGAAAGCCTCTTCGAGGGCTGGGGTCCAGCAGACTTTCTCCGGCTGCCCCTTCCTGGTCAGGTCTGTCAGGGGGGCGGCTAGAGAGGAGAAGTTGGGGATAAAGCATCGGTAATACCCTGCCAACCCCAAAAAGGCCCGTACCTGGGTCTTCGTCTGCGGTCTTGGGGCGGAGTGGATGGCATCAACTTTCTTCTCCTGGGGCTGGATGAGACCCCTTCCGACTCGGAAACCCAGGTACTTGGCCTCGGAGAGGGCGAGGTGACATTTGCGGGGGTTGGCAGTGAGTCCAGCCCGCCGGAGCTCCGAAAGCACCCTCCGCAGACGTTCCAGGTGGTCTTCCCATGCCTCGGAATGGATGACGACATCATCTATGTAGGCCGCCGCGTAGGCCTGGTGGGGCCGTAAGATGATGTCCATCATCCGCTGGAAGGTCGCTGGGGCTCCGTGCAGGCCGAAGGGAAGGGTCCGGTACTGCCAGTGGCCACTGGGGGTCGAGAAAGCAGTGTTGGGTTTAGCGGATTCTGAGAGTGGTACCTGCCAATAGCCTTTGGTGAGGTCCAGCACCTTGGACCTCACCAAAGGCTATTGGCAGGTACCACTCTCAGAATGTACCGGGCCCTTCCCAACCGGTCCAGCAACTCGTCGACCCGAGGCATGGGGTACCCGTCGAATTCGGAGACTTCGTTCAGGCGTCGGAAGTCGTTGCAAAAGCGGAGGGTGCCATCCGGCTTTGGGACCATCACGATGGGGCTGGACCACGGGCTCCGGGATGGTTCGATTACCCCCAACTTCAGCATCTGTTGGATCTCTTCCTCAATAGCCTGCCGACGAGCCTCCGGGACACGGTAGGGCCGTTGCCGGACGATGACTCCTGGCGAGGTTCGGACGTCATGTTGGACCACGTTGGTCTGCCCGGGCTGGGTCGAGAACACATCCTGGAACTGACTGACCAGGTGCTGCAGCTCCGCCTTCTGGGCAGCCGAAAGATGGGGGTTGACGTCTACAACCACGGGATCGGTGATGCTTAGGGCCGCCACCTGGTCCCGGGTCCCCACCCACTTCTTCAGGAGGTTGATGTGATAGAGTTGCTCTGTCTGGCGTCGTCCCGGCTGTCTCAGGCGGTACGTGACTGGCCCAATCTTCTCAATCACGGTATACGGACCTTTCCAGGTAGCCAGGAACTTGCAGGCAGAGCTGGGGACCAGGACCATGACGCGGTCTCCCGGCTGGAACTCCCGTGGTTGGGCTGCCCGGTCATAACGGCGTTGCTGCGCTTGTTGAGCCTTGCTGAGGTGTTCCCGGACTAATGGCATCACCTGGTCGATCCGTTCCCTCATCTGGCGGACGTGTTCGATGAGGGTGCAATGAGGGGCAGGCTGCTGCTCCCAAGCTTCTCGGGCGATGTCCAGGAGCCCTCGTGGTTGGCGGCCGAAGAGAAGCTCGAAGGGGGTGAAGCCAGTTGAGGCCTGGGGTACTTCGCGGATCCCGAAGAGCACATAAGGAATCATGAGGTCCCAATCCCGCTTATCCTCCGCCGCTACACGTCTCAGCATCTGCTTGAGGGTCTGGTTGAACCTTTCTACCAGCCCGTCCGTTTGTGGGTGGTAGACCGTGGTCCTCAACTGCTTCACCCGCAGCAGCCTGCAGAGATCTGCCATTAGCCGGGACATGAACGGAGTACCCTGGTCAGTCAGTATCTCCGTTGGTATGCCCACCCGGCTGGCCAGCAGGAACAGCTCCTGGGCGATGTTCTTCGCGGTGGCCTTGCGGAGGGGAATCGCTTCGGGGTACCGGGTGGCATAATCGACGATGACCAGGATGTGCTCATGGCCACGGGCAGACTTTGGCAACGGCCCCACTATGTCCATCCCAATCCGCTCGAAGGGCACCTCGATGATGGGCAGCGGAATGAGTGGGCTGGGGGGAGGAGTCCTGGGCGACGTGATTTGGCAGGTCGGGCAGGCCTGGCAGAACCTCTTCACCTCGGCCTCCAGTCCAGGCCAGTGGAACCGGTCGCGGATGCGCTGGGTGGTGTTAGCTGCCCCGAGGTGACCTGCCATAGGATGGGAATGAGCCAGCTCCAGGATGGTTTCGGTCTTGGTCCGAGGTACAACTAACAATTTTTTCTCCTCCCCCCTCCGCTGTGCGACACAGTATAGCAGGCCATTCTCAACGACAAAATGCGGGAGAGGATGGGGCCGTGGGAGGACGTCTTTCCCGTCGATGACCCGCACTTGGGACCAGCAGTGCTTCAGGCGATCGTCCTCCCGTTGTTCCTTGGCGAACGAGCCCCCTCCGGCAGCCTGCTGATACACATCAAGAAATGGATTAGTGGATTGGGAGGGGGACTCACCATCTCTCCCGCTGTCGGAGGTTAGAAGGGCTGGTCGGCGGCGGGGTCCACGCGGCCGTCTCCGTCTTCGACGGTTCCCCTCCCGGCTGGCAGGCTGGGTGGCGGCGGTGAGCAGGGCGTTGAAGCCCGGCCAGTCTCTACCCAGCAGTACGGCCACCGGAAGATCCTCGACCACGCCGACTTCCACCGGCCAGGTGCCTTGGGGCGATGAGATGGTGACTCGACGGGTCGGCACTTGGCGAGTGTCTCCGTGCACACAGGTGATGGGGAGGAAGCTCTTCCCGCCTCCTCGGGACCCGCACAACCTTGGCTGGATGAGGGTGACCGTACTGCCGGAGTCCAGCAGGGCTCTGAAGTGTCTCCCGTCGATCACCACGTCTGCTTCCGGGGCTCCCGATGGTATCCGCTGGTGGACGATGCAGCCTGCCAGCCACGCACGCGGAGGCTGCATGGGTTCGGCGCTGGGCATGGGCTCGTCTCGCGGCGGGGGAACCGTCGGCCTGCCTACTGGTCGCGGGGCCCCTTCGAGCGGCCGTCGCTCCTGGACCACCCTCCGGGGGAACGGCAACGCTCGCTCCCCTGCCTCACGGTGGTGAATGGCATCCGCCAGCTCGATCGCCTCCACGAGTTCCGCGGTGTTGGAGGGATTTCTCATACCGACCGCCTGCCGGATGGGACGGGGAAGAGCACGGAGGAGGCGATCGACCACCACCCGTTCCGCTACCTGAGCTGCCGTGGGACCTCCTTCCATCAGCCAATGTTGAGCGATGCGGTTGAGTTCGGCGGCTTGGGCACGGGCTGGCACCCGGGGCTTGAACTCCCATTCGTGAAACTGCTGGGCGGCGCAGATGGATGAGAGTCCCAACCTCGCTAGGATTTCACGCTTGACTTCGCCATAATCCTCAGCGATCGCACGGGGAAGTGAGAAATAAGCCCGCTGGGCTTCTCCAGTGAGTAGTGGTGCCAGCGCGCGTGCCCAATCGCCCTCTGGCCACTCCTCACTTTGCGCAGTCGTTTCAAATACCTGCAGGAAAGCCTCCACGTCATCATCCGCCGTCATCTTCGGCAGCAGGCGGGTGGCTTGGGCACGCGGATCAGGTAGCGGAACGCGCTGGGCAGCGGCAAGACGGATGGCGGTCAGTTCATCTTCCGTCCTGCCCTGGCGGGTGGCGAGATGTTCCGCGATTTGTTGCTGGCGGATGCTCACCTCCGTGAGGCGCTGCAACACTTCCTCCATCTTCGGGGAGCGAGCGCGCTACTTCCGGGTCCTGTCGTGCAGAAAAAAAAAAACAAACAAACAGAGAAGATCAGGATTTTGGGTGCGGTGAACCTGTCGGTGATTCCTCACGCTTCTGCCCGCATTCTCCACCACTGTCACGGGGTGAGGAATCACACGACAAGGCAGGATGAGTGAAAAGGCCCCGGAGGGTGGATTTTATTTACAGTGCCAAGTGAAACGGTGCAAACAGTCAGTGAGCCGGTGTGTGATGGCTGGTGCTCCTCGTGCTCTGTGGTGTTCGATCCTGGTGAAAAGGTGGGTGTCCAAACGTGCTCCCGTGAAATGGGCTGTCGGTCACTCGCTGCCTTCTGAGGAGAACAAAGAGAGAGGTTAGTCCAGCAGTACATTCAGCTCGAGACCAGAGTCTGCCCGTCTGCTCAGCCGTAGCTGCTTTTGTGTCTCCGAGCTGATGCGGTGCAGCTGTGACCGATCAGCCCATGGTGATGATGTGCAGGTGTGTTGTTGCCAGGGCGACGCTGATTCCTCTGGGTGGACTCGTCACATTATATATATATATATATATATATATATATATGTGTGTGTGTGTGTATTAATAATAATACTAATTATCTTTCGCAATCTATATCTTGCCATTCTGATTTTTCCCTCAAAATAGCAAGTTTATATCTCTCAATTCAGTTTTTCTTTCTCAGAATTTTGAGTTGATATTAATTTTGAGTTTATATCTCGCAATTAGAATTGTTTTTTAACATCTCAGAATTGTTCATACTTTTCGTAAACTAAATATTCATTTTGTTAATGAAACATGATTGTTTCATTAACAAAATGGTTTACTCGCACAGCTGGCCTCCGTTAGACTCACCTCCCTAAACCTCACACCCATCTGGGTCATGGCACCAATGTAACCCCTCCTGTTCGAACCGGCTGCTCCAAGTGAAACTCGTATCTGGGTCACGGCACCAGTTGTAGCGTTGTGTTATCTGCATTGTGTTATGGTTTGTCGAAATCACTCTCAAACTCTTTAATTCGTCCCATTGAGTCCTTGTTTATTGATCTGGGGTAACACAAACACATATGAGGACTCGTGCAGCAATTAAAGCAGTGTGCGGAAGCAATGCACAATGCAGAGAAAGATAAAGATTAAATTAAAGTTAAGAAAACCACTTCTATGGTTTATTTTTATAAGAAAATAAATCAACGAAACATATGTTTAAACATCCCAGAGGGACTTAAAGACAAAGTCACAACCATAATCAATTACACGATATGCGGCCCTTAATAAATCACCACATAAACTTATGTGAGATCTCATGCAGACTGTGGAGAAGTAAAGTGCACCCACCCCCCAAATCAGCATGGTTGCCGGAAAGATGAAGGAAAGTCCAAAAATGGTCATGGCAAGTGGAATCACAATGTTCTTAGTCCACACCTGCTACATATGCGTTTAAACAGTACCCTTGCAGACAAATCTTCCTGGAACCACCATGGCTATACTTATCTATCCATCAGAGCAGATCTAAACGGATCGTCCTCACCCCGGAGGGATTTCGGTTTAAAAATATTTGTCAGTTAACTGTGTGTTTAAACAGAACCTTTGCAGACAAATCTCCCTGGAACCACCATTGCTATACAGATCTATCCATCAGAGCAGATCTAAACGTATCGTCCTCGCGCCGTAGGGAATTCGTGTTAAAAATATTTGTCCGGTTCCTTAACCAAAAAACGTTTATAACAAGAATTAAAATAAATAAAAACATGATACAGGTATACAAGAATTAAAAAGAGCGAAATGAGTAAAAACAGTAATAAAACTGCTACAAAAATTGTAAAACGATGTGCCTGGGGTACAGTGACACCGATTCCAGGTATCCTGAGAGGATTTTCTGGTTGTCATACTCTCATCAAGTTACGATGAAAGTTAATGAGTCCCTGCTAACATACAAACCGAAATAACTAACTGTTCTCACGTCATGTAATGTTAACAGTGTTGGTCAAAAACACATACACGAAGGTCTACATTTCAGTGCATCTCTCCATATTAAGATGGTTAAATGTACATTGATTTAATCTTACCCTGCAGTACATGAACATTGTTGATCCTGGATACTGTCATCTGCGTTTGTGATGACCGTAATATGAGGCTTCTCCCGCTTACATTGTGATCTGTAAACCCTCGCTTCCAAATTAATCTTCCACCATACTTATTTTAAAATCTTTTATATATCCCTCCATGGCAAATTTAAGTCCCACTTGAATGCTCCTCGACGAGAGGTGGTCCTGTGTCACAGACTTGTGATTTATCTTCTAATTTGTTTTTGTTTACATTTTTTAAATGTCTGCGTTTAGATATGTTTAAGGTCTGCATAATCCTATTTTGATGGGTATTATAGTCTACGGGTAGTGAAAGGGAGAGCTTGCAGTTTATCGGAGTTGTTTTCAGAAACAAAGTTTAAAGTAGCACCCCCGAAAAGGCATAAGGTCTGTATATGTTTGTTTAATGTTAGTTGTATAAGTGTTTTTGTATAATTTGCTGTGTATGTTAAAGACAAATGAAAAGAAGAGAGAGAGTTTATGAATGAGACGTTAATGCAGACTTCTTATGCTTTGAGCTCTTAAGGTGTTTTTTTTAGAGTGAAAAATGACACAATCAACTTCATAAAGTTAAGTTTGGCCATCAATCGGATGGGGTCCGCTACATTCTGTGTCCAAAAACAACTTGTGATAAGGTTTTCACACTGACAGCTGTCATTGTAAGACAGTTAGCAATTCCTTTTGTTTGTCCAAGTTAGCAACAGTAACTAAGGGGGTCGGGGCTTACCGATAGGTCAATTCTAAATGTAACCGGAAGCCAGTACAAAGACCTGAGGGCTGGTGTGATATGTTCATATTTTCTGGTTCTGCTCAGAATCCTGGCTGCAGCGTTCTGTATGAGCTGCAGCTATCTAATGGTCTTTTTGGGAAGGCCGGTGAGGAGTCTATTACAAGAGTCCACCCTGCTGGTGATGAAAGCATGAACAAGTTTCTCTAAGTCTTGCCTGGAAACAAAACATCTAATTCTTGCAATATTTTTGAGAGGATAGTATGATGATTTAGTTATTGCTTTTACATGACCATTGAAACTAAGGTCCGACTCTAAAATCACACCAAGATTTCTGACTTGAATTTGAGTTTTTAGACCCTTAGCGTCAAGGTATGCATTCACCTTGAGCATTAAGCACTTAAGCACTCAAGCACTCAAGCATGCATTAAGCACTCAAGCTCAGCAGTCCCTGATTCTTACCAGTTTCACTATATGTGATTCCTCCGAATGATGCAAACTGTAATAGCCGAATCACAAGATTAAAAAATGACAATGGCACCATCTAGACTGGCCAGGAAAGATTCTGCTCAAATAATTACTGCTCATATGGACAAAACAAACACTAGAGCAGATGGAAGTAAGAAAACTGCTCGGGTTATGCATATAACCCTTGTTCCCTGAGAAGGGGAACGAGCACTGCATCGAAATGACACTTTGGGGATGCTCCCTTAGCATCAGCGAATCTGAAACCAGAATGCCAACTAGGCCAATCCGATTGGCGTGCGTGATGACGTAACCGTGGCGGCATACCCGGAAGTATAAAAGGGGAGCTGGAACGTAATGTCGGCAGTAATCGCTCGGAAGCATACGCTCCAGGCGCGCCGAGGTGTGGCGTCGGGATGCAGTGCTCGTTCCCCTTCTCAGGGAACAAGGGTTATATACATAACCCGAGCAGTTCCCTTTCGAGGGAACTCGCACTGCATCGAAACGACACTTTGGGGAACGAGTACCCACTAGGCCACACCGAAGGGTAGCACCTGCCCTAGTGTGAAGCCGGAGACCGGGCATAGCTAGAACTGGAGCACCCTAGCACCAGGCGTTGTAGGGAGATCCAGGCTATAGAACCTGATAAATGTGTGTGGGGTAGCCCACCCGGCCGCCTCGCAGATATCCTGCAAGGGGACCCCCGAAAGAAGGGCCACCGAAGAGGCCATGCCTCTGGTGGAATGAGCCCTCACGGCCACAGGTGAAGGCAAACTGCGCACCTGGTAGGCCATGTTGCAATCCCTTCTTAGGTGAACCAAAACACACCAACAGTTGTTGTGATCTCCTCCACTGTGCAGACTTCACCAAATAAACTCTGAGCGCCCTAACCGGGCAGAGTAGGTGAAGTCTCCCCTCTTCCGCCGTCACGTGAGGCGGAGGATGAAATGCCTGCAGAACCAAAGACCTGACCACCCTTGATGGCACCTTAGGCACGTAGCCCGGCCTAGGGTGTAGGATGGCTTTTACTCCTCCCGGGGCAAACTCCAGGCAGGTTGGCGTTACCGCCAAGGCCTGGAGATCTCCCACTCTCCTAAGAGAGGTAATGGCGAGGAGAAAAGCCACCATAAGGGTCAGGTTCTTAGGTTCGGCCGACTCCAATGGCTCGAAGGGGGCCTCAGCCAAACCTTCGAGAACCACTGCCAGGTCCAAGGTTGGAACTCTGGAATGAGCCGCAGGCCTCATCTTCCGAGCCCCACGGAGGATTTGTACAACCAGATGGTGCCTACCCAGAGGCCCATCACCCATAGGAGTGTGGAAAGCCGCAATGGCAGCCACGTACACCTTGAGTGTGGACGGGGTAAGCCCTGCAGAGAAGCGATCTTGGAGGAACTCCAGCACTAAAGCCACTGGGCAGTTAACTGGGTTCACCTCACGCTCCCTGCACCAAGTGGAAAATACATTCCACTTGAGGCTGTACAGTCTCCTCGTAGACGGAGCCCTAGAACTGAGCAAGGTCTCTATCACCTCTGCCGATAGGCCAGCCTCTATGTACCTGGTCCCCTCAGGGGCCAGACCCATAGGTTCCAAATCTCCAGGCGGGGGTAAAATATCGTACCCGCCGCCTGAATCTGAATCTCCTCAGAGAACGATTCAAGTACCTCAGGTCTAAAGTTGGATGCAACTCGCCATCCCTCTTAGGAACTATGAAGTACTGGCTGTAGAACCCGGACTCCCTGTCTGGCGGAGGAGCACATTCTGTGGCCTCCTTACCAACAGGGAGCGAACTTCCTGTTCCATTACCCGAACCTGCCCAGGGACCACTGCCGTCCAGACCACCCCACTGAACTTCAGGGGAAGGTAACCGGACTGCAGTCTGTATGCCCCTTTCTACAGTCGCAGGCCCCAAGCTGATATATTCGGAGGCATAACCATGCGTCGAGATAATCTGCTAAGGGAACCAGCCTCTCGAGGCCGGTCTCGGGTGTCAATCGAGCCTCCTCCCCGACCCCCTGAAGCGGCTAACCGGCAGGGCGAAATCGAGGAAGATTTTTGGTGTGTGTACGCGTTTGCTGGACCACCGCAAGTCTTGCTAGAGGCGGCTGGTGCAGCACGCGTGCACGGGGAAACGATGTGGCCCGAAGCGTACTAGACGGCGGGAACACAGCATCGATTCCCGAAAACTCCACAGGGGAGACGACCTCGATCGCTCCTACCCGGGAGAGGGGGCTGGCCAGCAGGGGCCTCATCTAAGGGAGCAGCTCAACAGGGCCACAACACTAGAGCGGACACTGCGATTAGCAATTGCCTGAAACTGATGTGTCCCGCAGGCCACAAGGCGGCGAGAACGACATCAACTTCAGGAGGGCTCCATCTTAGATGAATATCCAGTTCACAAGTTAAACACGCTTGGGTGACAGAATTAAAGTATCCAACTTATCAAAGTCGGATATCATGACACTCAATTCCTCGGAATTAAATGCCATCATAATCACCAAACCCGTGCAACCTGATCTGAATAACAGGCTGAATAAAAAATATATCTAACTCTTTTTTTCTTTCTCAAAGTCAGATAATATTTTAATTTAATTCCTCAGAATTAAATGCAGCCACAATAAGGTGAAACATAGTCTGAATGATAGACTGAATATCTAACTCCTCAAAGTCAGATTATATTTATTTAATTCCCTAGAATTAAATGTAGCCGTACTTAATCAGACGACACTGTTCTATTTGTATTTATACGGACTCATAGACCCCGCGTTGCCTCAGCAACGTGGTTCAAGCCGACATAATACAACTGGCTTTCATCCCTCGAGAAAAAAAGCCAAACAGTGTCACACAATACGGTGAAACATGGTCTGAATGACAGGCTGAATATCTAACTCCTCAGAGTCAGATCATATCTCATTTAAATCCTCAGACTTAAATGCAGCCATATCAGACAATACTGATTTATCGTACTATACGGCCAGTATCTCATGCACACTGATCGCGTGTGTTCACTTTAATTGCAGACCCATAACCATCGACTGCCTCGATGCTGAGCACGTCTAATTCCTCAGAATCAGACCGCTCACACATCGGGTCCTCCGCCCCGGGGGAAGAAGCCGCAGCGCGGGCTTCCACACGGGGAAGGAGAACATCTGAACTGTCAGACAAAGACTGGGAAGATGTCTCAGCAGTCCCAGTCCCGCTGACAGTCCATCCGTGAGCCCCATGACCAGCCTCGCCACACCGCCTCGGCGGATACGGGACCGATCCACGGGGCTCACGAGGCTGGCCGGCCTCATCGAGCACGGCCAGCCGAGAGCGGAGCACCCTGAGCGTCAGCTTTTCGCAATGCTCACAAGCGGCTCCCTCGAGAGCCGCTCGAGCATGCTGAACGCCCAGACAGTGCACACACAGCAGGTGTGTATCCGAGCCCGACATATAACGAGGGCAAGGATGCACACACTGCTTGAACTCTCTCATTTTCTCTTCCATCATTCACACACTTTCTTACTGACGTACAACAATAAATCGACAGACAGTTTTTTGACACAGAGCGCTATTGCTGAAGAGCGATAACTGCCGACATTACGTTCCAGCTCCCCTTTTATACTTCCGGGTATGCCGTCACGGTTACGTCATCACGCACGCCAATCGGATTGGCCTAGTTGGCATTCTGGTTTCAGATTCGCTGATGCTAAGGGAGCATCCCCAAAGTGTCGTTTCGATGCAGTGCGAGTTCCCTCGAAAGGGAACTGTCTCCACTAAGAGGGTTATAAACCCATCCAAAAGCGTTTTCACTGTCAGTACAAAGTTCAGGAATAGTCCACGTTAAGTAAGCACACTGTTAGTGTAATCCTCTGCTTCATTATTCTTTGTTTAGTGTTTTTTGGTCATTAATAGACTAGAATTCTCTTCCCACTCTATTACGACACATAGAACTTCAAATATTATTCTAATCAAATGTTGGTGTTGTCTGCCTGTAAAACCAACATGGTACATGCTGCAAGTCTGGATTTGGCTGATGTTTGGTAGGTGTATTTTTCTCCTTTCCTATACAATCCAATGTTGAGCTGGAGAACTCCACACAAACAAGTGGGAAATGGGAGACAGGGAGACAGAGTTGACACCACATCCCTTCATTTGTGTCCCTGTCTACAATCTAAGTCTCACTGTAATTACTCATTTCTTTTGATCTTTCTGAGGTTTCTAAATTTGAACTGTCAATATTTAGCATGGCTGCCGGCAGTACAGTGTGGCAGATTTAGTTTAGCTACTTGGGTAAATTTAACCCAAGTAACTAAACAAGGAGGTGGCAGCTTCACACCATGCAGTCTTTCATATTAAACACTGAAAGGAAAATGAATCCTAAACAGTAGCTGCATTTCCATTACCCTTCAAATTGAGCAAATTGAATTAGCGAATTGAAAATACGTCCATTAAAAACATAAATTTCTCATATATAGCAAACAGGTTTTTACACTTACATGAGGTGGTTTTTCAGGAATTTACATTTACATTTATGCAGTTAGCAGATGCTTTTATCCAAAGCAACTTACAACCGAGGAGTACAGGAAGCGATCTGTCATGAAGAGGCAAAGAGACGCAAAAAGTGCCTGAAATACTACGTTTTGGACATTACTCAGAGTAGCCTAAGCTAGAATAGGGAGGGAATAGAAAAATACGTGTTTTTTTATGATAAGATTAAGTGCTCACGGAAGAGATTAGTTTTCAGCTGTCTTTTAAATGTTGTCAGTGATTCTGCATTTCGGATGGAGGTAGGGAGATCATTCCACTAGCCAGGAACGGTGAATGAAAATATTCTGGAGAGGGATTTCATGCTTCTCTGTGATGGTACAACAAGCCATTGCTCCTTAGTTTTGCGAAGACTTCTGGTGGGGGTGTAGACTCATAGGAGCGAGTCGAAGTATGCAGGTACTGAGCTTGTGGTGGATCCATAAGCAATCGTCAAAGCCTTGAACTTAATGCGAGCAGCGAGTGGTAGCCAGTGCAGAGAGATGAAGAGAGGTGTGACATGGGCCCTTTTGGGCTCGTTGAAGACAAGACGTGACGTTGCATTCTGAATCATTTGAAGCGTTTTGATCGCACACGATTGAAGTCCAGTCAGAAGCGCATTGCAGTAGTCAAGCCTAGAAATGACCAGGGCTTGGACAAGAAGCTGTGTTGCATGCTCTGTAAGGAACATTCTGATCTTCCTGATGCTGTGCAGCACAATCCTGCATGACCGAGCTGTTTTTGAAATGTGGTCTTTGAAAGACAGCTGGTCATCAAAGATTACTCCAAGACTTCTGACCGACCCTGAAGGGATAATCAAAGATGAACCTAGCTGGATCTTGTTGTAGAGTCGGATCAGCAGGGTGGACGAGAAGCTCAGTCTTTGCCAGGTTGAGCTGAAGGTGATGTTCTTTCATCCATCCCGAGATGTCCGCCAGACAGCTTGAGCTTGAGATTCAGGCAATTCGAAAAGGAATATTTTGCAAAACTGCATTGGAAACAGTTTTTTCGCATCTGGCGTACGTAAAAGTCATTCGTTCTTTAAAGATGGCATGGTATGTCTGGACTGAAGACGAGACAGTTTTGTGTATTGAAAAGACAACAATTTATCAAGACCTTGAAGCAAATAGGAGGGAGAAACGTCTCATATACGTGGCCGCTCACAACACTCAAAAAAAACAGTTTGTTCGTCTAACTTAATATAATTATGACACCTATTTCCACACAGATGAACTGATTTATTTGAACTTAAACTGGGTTAATTGCATTGATGAGTGAAATTCATCCTAAATGAATGAGATCACACCAGTTTCATTTGACGTATTCTGTGAATGTTTCCTGAACGTCTCGGTTACGTATGGTAACCCTCGTTCCCTGAAGGAGGGAACGGAGACGTACGTCGGACGTACCGACGAATTGGGATCACTTCTGGGAGCCCCTATCAGCTTCGAGCTATCTAGAACCGGCCAATGAACAATTGGCGTGCGAGATTTGCATCTCGCGCTCCGCCCCGCGCCGCGGGTATAAACAGGAAGCGAGAGCGAATGCACGCTGTTTTTCACTGAGGAGCCACACGTAGTGGCTCGACCTGCAGTGATGGTACAGCAACTGTGGCGACGGGACGTACGTCTCCGTTCCCTCCTTCAGGGAACGAGGGTTACCATACGTAACCGAGACGTTCCCATTCAGTCGGTCACGTTCGACGTACGTCGGACGTACCGACGAATTGGGATCCCCTATGGAAAACGCCATAGTTACTACCACTTCCAGCGCCCAGCGATGAGCCCCACAGACCCCGATCTGATGCGGGCGGGTAGGTTCACGCAGGGAGAGTCAAAGCTGCTGTTCCGCAAGACCCACTCAGCTGACTGTATTGGATAACGCTGGGAAAGCGTGCCTGTGAAGGCAGCTGCGGAAGCCACATCATGCCCAGAGGGAGTAACATGTGGAGAATACACGTATGGGCTGGCCGTGGGCAGCACAACATACGGAAGTCTCAGGGGTGGCCCCGGCCAATTAGGAGGGAGACAACACGTACCTGAGACGGCAGAGGAGCTCTGCCGAGGGAAAGACACGGGCTCGCCGTAGGGAGCCGTACCGTGGAAGAATACACATATGGGACCGCCGTGGGGGTCACTACATACGGAACCCAGCCTAACACAAGTTCCACCAATGCATACGAGTGTTAGACCTGGCGTCGAACGCTCCGCCACGTCCGACTGCCGCGGGTTGCGGAGGACTCAACAGGGTTCGCCGTTCCGGGGAACTCGACTGGAGCGGAAAAGCGCACGCATCCGTCTACCATAGGGGAGGGAATGGCGCAGCAAGCCGACACTAGAACGGGTACTTCGGTGTTACTGACTATGGGAAGTGAGCACACAGGAAGACACCGGCTCTACACGGAGGCTATAGAATCTAGCGAACGTGTTAGGTGTCGCCCAGCCCGCAGCTCTACAGATATCTGTCAGCGAGGCGCCACGAGCCAGCGCCCAGGAAGAGGCAACACCCCTAGTGGAGTGGGCTCTTAACCCGAGCGGGCAGGGCACGTCTTGGGACTGATAAGCCAAGACGATGGCATCCACTATCCAGTGGGCCATCCTCTGCTTGGAGACAGCCTTTCCCTTCTGCTGTCCTCCGTAACAGACGAAGAGCTGCTCTGAGGTCCTGAAGCTTTGCGTTCTATCCACGTAAGTCCGGAGAGCACGGACGGGACAGAGAAAAGCTAGGGCTGGGTCTGCCTCCTCCGAAGGCAGCGCTTGCAGGCTCACCACTTGGTCCCGGAAGGGAGTAGTGGGAACCTTGGGCACATATCCAGGCCGGGGTCTCATGATCACATGAGAGTTACCGGGCCCGAATTCCAGGCACGATTCGTCGACCGAAAATGCCTGCAGGTCCCCTACCCTCTTGATGGAGGCCAACGCAATCAGGAGTATAGTCTTTAACGACAGTATTTTCAACTCAGCTGACTGCAGAGGCTCAAAGGGTTCTCTCTGTAGTGCAGTTAGCACCAGAGCTAAGTCCCAAGAGGGTATAGAGGGAGGACGAGGAGGATTTAATCTCCTTGCTCCCCTAAGGAACCTGACGATCAGATCGTGCTTACCTAGAGATTTTCCATCTACGAGCTCATGATTAGCGGCGATAGCGGCGACATAGACCTTGAGGGTGGAGGGAGACAGCCTTCGCTCCAACCCATCCTGTAGAAAGGTAAGCACAGAAACGATCGAACATCTTCGGGGGTCTTCTCGGCGAGAAGAGCACCAGTCGACGAACAGGTTCCACTTCAACGCATAGAGGCGCCTCGTAGAGGGGGCTCTAGCGGAAGTGATGGTGTCAACTACCGCTTGCGGTAGGTCACCTAGAACCTCCGCGTCCCGTCCA
This sequence comes from Gobio gobio, assembly GCF_949357685.1. Lineage (NCBI taxonomy): Eukaryota > Metazoa > Chordata > Actinopteri > Cypriniformes > Gobionidae > Gobio > Gobio gobio. Next base: position 22,516,063 of record NC_137118.1, on the reverse strand, counting down.
GGGACCAAACATGGAGTTTCCAGAGGTCCGGACGCGGGTGCCATAGGGTGCCCCGTCTCTGAGTCAGGAGGTCCTGTCTCAGAGGAATGGGCCAGGGAGGTGCTGTCGCGAGGAGCACTAGTTCCGGGAACCAAGTCCGGTTGGGCCAATACGGAGCGACCAACAGGACCTGCTCCTCGTCCTCCCTGACTTTGCACAGTGTCTGCGCAAGAAGGCTCACTGGGGGAAACGCATACTTGCGTTCTTCCCGGGGCCAGCTGTGGGCCAGGGCATCCGACCCGAGGGTCCCCTCGGTCAAGGAATAAAACCGCTGACAGTGGGTCGTCTCTGGGGAGGCAAACAGGTCTACCTGTGCGGCCCCGAAACGACTCCAGATTAGCTGGACCGCCTGGGGATGGAGTCGCCATTCTCCCGGAAGTACCTGCTGACGTGACAGCTCGTCGGCCGCACGATTGAGCAGGCCCGGAATGTGAACGGCACGAAGCGACCTCAGATGCTTCTGACTCCATAAGAGGAGATGGCGGGCGAGTTGCGACATGCGACGGGAGCGTAGACCACCCTGTTTGTTGATGTACGCTACGGCCGCAGTGTTGTCCGTCCGGACCAGAACGTGCTTGCCTCTGAGCGGAACTTTGAAGCAGCTGAGTGCAAGACGAACTGCTAACAACTCGAGGCAATTGATATGCCATTGCAGTTGAGGCCCCGTCCACAGACCCGAAACTGCAAGCCCGTTGTACGTGGCACCCCAACCCGTGGATGAGGCATCCGTGGAGACAACGGAGTGCCTGGACACTTGTTCTAGGGGTACTCCCGCCCGGAGAAACAGAGGGTCCGACCACGGGCCGAAGGTTTGGCGGCACCTCGGAGTCACTTGGACGCGGAGGGAACCGCTGTGCCACGCCCATCTCGGGACTCGATCGTGTAGCCAGCGTTGAAGCGGTCTCATATGAAGCAATCCGAGCGGCGTTACTGCGGCTGCGGATGCCATATGCCCCAGGAGCCTCTGAAAATGTTTCAGTGGAACCGCTGTCCTGCCTCTGAACGAATTCAGGCAGTTCAACACCGACTGGACGCGCTCCTCGGTGAGGCGCGCAGTCATGGCGACCGAGTCTATCTCCATACCGAGAAAAGAGATCCTCTGCGTGGGGCAGAGTTTGCTCTTCTCCCAGTTGACCCGAAGTCCCAACTGGCTGAGGTGACTGAGCACCTTGTCCCTGTGTTCGCACAACTGCTCTCGCGACTGTGCAAGGATCAGCCAGTCGTCGAGATAGTTGAGGATGCGAACGCCATGCTCTCTCATGGGAGCAATGGCCGCCTCCGCAACCTTCGTAAAGACGCGGGGCGACAGGGACAGGCCGAAGGGTAAGACGCGGTACTGATATGCCCGTCCCTCGAACGCGAAGCGCAGAAAGGGCCGGTGTCGAGGAAGAATCGAGACATGAAAGTACGCGTCCTTCAGGTCTATCGCTGCAAACCAATCTCGGGGACGGATGCACCTGAAGATGCGCCTCTGCGTTAACATCGTGAACGGCAGCCTGTGAAGGGACCGGTTCAGGAATCGCAGATCCAAGATCGGTCGTAACCCGCCGCCTTTCTTGGGTACAATGAAGTAGGGGCTGTAGAACCCGGACCTCATATCGGCTTGAGGGACCGGCTCTATCGCGTCCTTCGCCAGTAGGACAGCGATCTCCGCCCTGAGCACGGGGGCGTTCGCCTCCACTACAGTCGTGAAGTGAACGCCCCTGAACTTGGGGGGACGCCGGGCGAACTGAATCGCATAGCCGAGTCTGATGGTACGGATGAGCCACCGAGACGGGCTGGGAAGCGCTAGCCAGGCTCCCAGACTCCGAGCAAGGGGGACCATCGGCACCACAGACGTACCCGCAGCGGGGCAGCGAGGCGGAACGCAGGGATCCGGCACGGACGGCATGGGAGCGGCCCGAAGCGGGATCTGAGTGTGCTGTGCAACACTTACCTGCATCCGTGGAGGGGACGTGCGAGTGTGGGGAGGCCGCTTGTGTGCGTCCCGACAGCCGGCGTCCCCTGCTGGCGAAGGGAGAGGTACTTGAGGGTGGCGAGACATGGGAGCGTCGACCACCGCCAAGCGCGCTCTCTTGGCACCCAGAGATATTGGAAACTGCTCTTTTATTGATGTTTTGGGTGCCGCTGGCACTGGGGCCAGCGGCGGAACAGACAAACAAAAGATTCTCCCCCGGCCCTCCTCCGGGGGAAGGAGTGGTGCTGCAGCCATCTCCCTCCGAGCAGTTTCCTCCATCTCTGGGTGGCCCGTCTCAGGGTCGCTTGCGACGACGCTTGCCACCTGGCTTGGCAGCGGCCTGAGCGGGCTGGACATCCTTCCCACGGCCGGCCCCACGCCGTCGGCTGGTGGAAGGCTGCTGCGGTGCCTTGGCGGGGGCGGAGGCGGCGGCGGGTGGACGTCCTCGGCGACGAGTAGTCGGAGGCGCTGCCGCCGGCGGCGGGGTGGAGGCAGCAGCGGGCCGCCGGGGCAGGATGTGCTTGATCGCCTCCGTCTGCTTCTGGGCGGCCGAGAACTGCTGGGCGAAGCTCTCGACCGCGTCGCCGAACAACCCAGCTGACGAGATGGGGGAGTCCAGGAACCGATATTTATCGGTCTCCCTCATATCAGCCAGGTTGAGCCAGAGATGACGCTCCTGGACCACAAGCGTGGACATCGCCTGACCGATGGAACGGGCGGTGACTTTCGTCGCCCGGAGGGCGAGGTCTGTCGCCGTCCGGAGCTCCCGGAGGAGCTCTGGGTCAGGCCTACCCTCGTGCATGTCAAGGAGCGCTTGGGCCTGGTGGACCTGAAGCAGCGCCATGCCATGCAAGGCGGACGCAGCCTGCCCGCAGGCCTTGTAAGCCTTCCCAGTCAGACTGGAAGAGAACTTACAGGCCCGGGACGGGAGACGCGGGTCACCGCGCCAGTTAGAGGCGGTCGCCGGACACAGTTGCATCGCGACGGCGCGCTCCACTGGCGGGATCCCCACGTAACCCTTGGCTGGTCCGCCGTCGAGAGTAGTGAGGGGGGAGGAGTCACTCGGCCGGTTTCTGGCAGAAAAAGGTGCCTTCCACGACCTCGTGAGCTCCTCATGCACCTCCGGGAAGAAAGGTGTCGGGGCGGGACGCTGAGAACCAGCGCGACCCACCCCGAGGAACCAATCGTCCAACCTAGAGGGTTCGGGACACGGTGGAGGGTTCCACTCGAGCCCAACCCTTTCGGCGGCCCGGGAAAGCATAGCAGCCATCTCAGGGTCCGGTGCAGCCGTTGCCACTCTCCCAGAGGGAGGCAGTACAACTGAACCTTCATCCCCCGAGGACTGAAACTCCCCCTCCGATGCAGCGATTGACATCTGTTCATCTGCTGGAGCTCCAAAAGTCACCACTGGTCTCCCGTGGGAGGGTCCAGCGGGTTCTCCTGGAGGCTCTACCGGCTGCGGAGCAGAGGGAATAGGGGCCTGCGGAGATTGACTCGGCGGGTTTGCCCTAAACGTGATCCTCAGATCACCCTGGCCATCCAAAGAAGCAGGTCCACCCGGGTTAGGGGCAGCCCTGGTTCGTGGGATGGGTAAGGGGACTCCCCCAGCCCGGAGGTAGGAGAGTCTCGATCTAAGCTCCGCGATAGTCATGTTCCCGCAGTGGGAACATGAACTATCCACAAACGCCGCCTCAACGTGCTGTATGCCCAAACACGTGAGACAGCGATTGTGACCGTCAGCAGGGGACAGGGAACGACCGCATCCAGAAACGCACGGGTGGTAAGACATCCTGAAAAGGACGGCACGTCACCCGTGAACTCTTTTTGTGAGGAAACGCTCTTGTGCTGAAGCACTCAGGGGGAAACGCGACAGCGCACGGGATTGTTGTGCAGCCCGTGCCTGTACTCAGCAGGAAAAACGCCCAACCAGACCAACAGGATTTGCTGTTGCTGTTAAAACAGCAGTTTTTCTCTGCTTGCAGAGGCAGCCGATGAGTCAGCGCGGATCCCGCTGGAATGTGCCGTCTCTCCAACACGCGTTTCCTGGATTCTCCGGTCTTCTAAATAACTTGCTGATAGCAGCGATAAACTCAAGCAGTGTAGCGTTGAGAGTCCTCTTCATCTGCCGTGTGGCTCCGAAGTGAATGACAGCGTGCATTCGCTCTCGCTTCCTGTTTATACCCGCGGCGCGGGGCGGAGCGCGAGATGCAAATCTCGCACGCCAATTGTTCATTGGCCGGTTCTAGATAGCTCGAAGCTGATAGGGGCTCCCAGAAGTGATCCCAATTCGTCGGTACGTCCGACGTACGTCGAACGTGACCGACTGAATGGGAATATTATTTACTCTTGTTGAGCCAACCAGGGGTGCGTTTCCCGTACAACGACGTAACTCACTGCTTAACTACCATAGATTGATGCATCGTCTAAGAAATCAACTAGCTAGTCACGACTGTTTCCCGAAACCGTATTGTCGCAAATCTGTCGTTCAACCACGTTGGTTAATGATGTCACGCAGGTGGTGGAGTAATAAATGCTTTTAATTAATTATTTTGAGATCGAATTCATGCTAGATTTTTTTCTATACATTATGGACATGGCACCTGAGGAATAATTCAAATTTTTCTCAGTAATTTTGCTTTATTTCCAGATTCAGACGTACTAGAGCATTTTACGTACTAGAGCATGTCCGCACATGCGCACTCTTCAAAAACGGTGCTTTAAATCTCTTGACAAACTAAAAGACATTAATGGCATTTGTATGTATTCTAAATAAAAGATACAGGTTGTACTAAATGTCAGCTTGCTTATTTTGCTCAAGATAAGGATTTATTAAGTCCACATGTCATGCAAACAAGAAACTCCGCTTCTAACCACAGGTCGAGAGCTGTCGTTGCAACCATACAAATTTGCGACGCTGTTTGCGAACGTTTGTTCGAACGACAGTTTCGGAAAACACCGACTGGTTGAACTATGTTGATAACGACGGAACTTGCGACCATAGTTGGCTAACGATGCTTTTGGGAAACGCACCCCAGAGCTGTTGCTGTTCAGACTGGTGCCCTTGTGCAGAGTTGTGTGAGTTTTCTGTGTTTTTAAGAAAATGGACAGACCTGTTAGAGTTTGAGTGTTTAATGTTTAGTTATTTTGAAAATTTAAAAGAGTTTGTAGAATATAATTTTGTTTCATTGTGGTGAAAAGTTAAGCTTGTGCAGGTCGTGAGTAGCTGTCATGCACACATGCATGTTCCATGATCGTTTGATTTTGAGAGGTAGAACTGATGGAAATATGTATACTGTGTAAATTATGTGCTTACCCTCAAAACTAAATGATTTTATTTATTTCTAACGAATAGCCAAAACAGCAGCATGCAAGTAATGATCAAGTAAAAAAAAAAAAAAAAACTTCTCATCACTAGCGTTAGAACAGTTACAACTCATTGAAAACATCGTAGACTTATTTCACAGCCTAACCACAAGGTCTACACTTCACGATAATGGTAAAATGGTAAAACTGACATAATCTCTTTTAAATTTCAAATATAACTGAACAAACATTAACTGGTCTTTCCCTTTACTAAAAAAACACATTAAACAGCACTTCATTTCAACATCTGCTCTCCTGATCCATCCCTATGCAAAGCATGCTGGGAAATAGAAATCCACTGCCCAGTTTCAGTCAATGCAACAGAAATGAATCATGTAGTCCCAACACAAGTGGTTTATGTTAACATTTTACTAATTTAATTTCATTTAACGTAATTCAATTGTTTCAATTACAGTTAAGTCGCAAATATTTCCTTTAGTTGCGGAAAAATGTAAAAAGCTTTAAATGATTATACTTTTATTATATTATTAATAGAGATGGGCAACATGAAAATGTATTTATTATAAAAGTACAAAATACCTCACTTAAAATATATCAAAATAAATGTCCAAATACCGTGTGGAAAAAAAAGTATTTAAATACAAATACAGTATTTTGTATTACATGTGAAATTGGCCATTCAGTGAAGTATCCTACACTGTTAGACATTTTATTGTATTTTTGCGGTAACTTACTGGCAGCACTATTGCCAGTAAGTTACTGTAATTGCCCCTTTACAGTAGCTTACCTGTAAATGTGTTTTACAGTATGATGCCCTTACCGTAATTTAATTTTACAGTATGATGCCCTTACCGCAATTTCATTTTACAGTATGATGCCCTTACCGCAATTTATTTTTACAGTATAATAATTTTTTACAGTAATTTTACTGTAATTTATTTTACTTTTTATTTTACAAAATATGCATATGTTAATATGTTATTACTTTATTTTGAATATTTTACATGAATGCAAGAAAATAAATAATACATTTAATAAATTCCAAATAAGAGACTTGAGTCCATGTACATCAGTATATTTTTTATTCACCGTCACAATCAATTACAAAAAACAAAAAAAAAATAGAGAACTGAATTCATTACAACAAATCAAAGCAGAGATCATGACGATATGGCAACAAAAAGTATGAACAAAATACCCCAGTTGGTCTTGGCTGGCCTCCCTACTGGTAAACTACTGATGGCTGATCTGAAACAAAACAGAGGGAAAATGTGTGAGAAATGGTTTATCTCATCTAAATTTGTTCATGGACAGATGAGGTAACAACTTGTGCAACAGCAGTTATTCATAGTTATACTTGTTATATTATTATTATTCATAGTTATACTTATATTATATATCTCTATCCCGAGGACAAGCCTGCGCGCTCTGGAGATTATCATGTGAAACGCAACAATACCCAATCAGAAAGCAAGCTGCTGACGGAAGACACCTCCCTCCAGCTCACGCTGGAACATGTAAAGGCCATGTTCACACCATCTCCATTACTTCATCTAAACATTTTCCTTTCCCCCCCCCCGCAAATTTTCTTTAAAAAGCATTCCATACACTATCAGGGTATATACAGAACTTCTTAAGTTGAATTTAATACCTTTTACTACCTTTTTAAATACCTTCAAAATATTTTTTAATACCAGCGCGACTTCAAGCTGCAACTATAGTAGCATAAATTAAATATCTTTCCAAATGGAATAACATATTGCATCACAATGTAACGAGATCATTTTAACCTAACATCAACTGCCCACAGAGATGAGAATAGAAATAAAGACAGAAGTGGAAGGAGACATCTTCTTCATAGTTTGTGCAGTGTACAGAGGGAAACAAGAGCAATTTTCACGGCGCAATATAGATTTGTTTTCTTTTTCGTTTTAAATCATGAAGGCGAGTCAGTGGATATCACACAAAAACGCAATGTGTGCGAGAGTCGGTGAAGTCTCAAACCTGGTCAATTATTCACTACTGAAAGTGAACGTAAAATCTGACAAGCTTTCGGCGCATATTCTCACAGAGACAAGAGATATCTCTTTATTTATATAAATCTGCTTTAACATATGCTGATAACGTATAGCCTATAACTGTCTGAATTTATATTCTTAATATTCTCGTGCATGCATCGTGGAGGCACACACGGAAGTCGAGAACAAGTTGGATAAAGGTGTTATTTTGATTTTTTTTGGCGCACAAAAACTATTGTCGTCGCATCGTAAAATTATTGTAGAGCCACTGTGGTGAGATGGACTTTGTAACGACGTTTTAAGTGCCTTTCATGGATCTTGGAAGTGTCAATGTACTGAATGCCAATGGAGGCCTATCTGAAGCCTTTCTCAGCCATCAGCTTTCAACTAAAATATCTTCATTTGTGTTCCGAATATGAACGGAGGTCTTACGGGTGTCGAACGACATGAGGGTGAGTAATTAATGACAGAATTTTCATTTTTGGGTGAACTAACCCTTTAATGCATTAGTTAACATGAACTAACCATGAACAACACCTCTGTTCAGCATTAGTTAATCTTTGTTAACGTTAGTTCATAAAAATCCAGCTGTTCATATTAGTTCACAGTGCATTAACTAATGTTAGCAAGATTTTAATAATGCATTAGTAAATGTTGAAATTAACATTAACAAAGATAAATAAATGCTTTATAAGTGCAGTTCATTATTAGTTAATGTTAACTAATGTAGTTAACTAATGAACCGTATTGTAAAGTGTTACACAAATTTTTAAGTGCATACAATGAATAATTTTTAATTACTTTGTCATGTTATGCAGTGACATATCCCACATGAGACTAAACAGTCACAACAAGATAACAAATAGATGCCAAGTAGGAAATGTAGGCAACAAGTATTTTTGAAATAATAAAATGTTATGCATTAAAAGACGTTAATCACATAATGTTAGTCAAAATATATACCTACAAAGCCAAAGATGCTCAGTGCTGTGGCTCTTTCTGGGGTGTTGTTAGCTCCTGTTGACACAAGAGAGAAAAAGAAGAAATTTTCATGTTTATTGACTAATGGTGCCTAAATGTTATGCACATGATAATTCACAGATATAGGATGACTGCTAGATTGACCACTTACACAATCAAATGACTATCAACACTGAAAAAAGAGAGAAGACAATAATAGAGCCTTCAGTGGCAAGTAAAAATGAATTCATATGAAATAATATAATAAATAAGAAGCCACAATGAACATACTTGAACTAATTATTATTTTAATTGAATATATATTAATCCTCTGGTGTATACACTGGCGTAAATGTTCTATTTTCGAGAGAGAGAGAGAGAGAGAGAGAGAGAGAGAGAGAGAGAGAGAGAGAGAGAGAGAGAGAGAGAGAGAGAGAGGGCGCGAGAGACAGCCTTTGACACCGCTCAGGCGCTAACGTTACTTCAAATGGCGTCACACACATTTAACTGTCAACGAAAATATGTAACTATAACTGGCCGTGAAAAGACGGAAACCATTGTTCGCGTAAATACAACATTTGGTACATAATGTACAATGCAGGTAACAGTTAGTCAATTGTATGCAAATTTAATGGGTTATGAAAGCGGTTCTTGAGGAAAACGAACAGTTCCCCGAGACATATAACGTTAGTAATAGCAATTCGATATTATAATTTACTTTCTTCATATATGTAGCTATATTTAATGGATATTGGTTTACGTTTGAAAAGTATCAAAGACATTTGTGACAAATTTGTCAAATAAAAACTTCTTACCTCAGGAAAGCTCGCAGCTGGTGTCTGGCGATCCGATCCGCAGGCAGGGACGTCCGTTATGCGCGCACTCGACACAAACCTCATTTGCGCGGGCTTGGCACGCGAGTAAACAATTTAAATTGTGTGAGGTGTAAGCAAAGTTTATAAATATATTTTTTAAATATTTAAAAATTACATTTATATCACCACACTTGTACTTGTATTACTCTGGCATTAAAATAATAATAAATACAATAAAATCACGGATCATGAGATATAAAATGCTAACAGTAGGTGTGTGTGTGTGTGTGTGTGTGTGTGTGTGTGTGTGTGTGTGTGTGTGTGTGTGTGTGTGTAGCCTACCGTTAGCATTTTATATCTCATGATCCGTCATTTTATTTTGCAACGTACAGTTATAGCCGAAAAATAAACAAGTAATGAAACTTCACTTTGCCCTCAGCCTAAACGATTTGCCAGGGAACAAATTATAGATCCATGAGAGCAAATATGGGCCGTTAAATCTCCACAAGACTAATTATAGCTGGAGACGCCACAGAGACATCAGAGCCAGCGGCAGACGTCAGAAGGACTGGCCGAGGAAAGTCTACTCTCGCCGGGTAAACAAGCGCTGAACGCCGCTGACTCACTGGAGCTCACAACTCCGAAAACATCAGATAAAATGTTAAAATAGGCACTCTTCTTATAAATAAACCACAGATTTGAGCTTTAAACAACTACATTACCGACTGAAAAAGTCTTAAAACTACGTTTTGTCACACATTAACAGTTTTAACACAAAAAGACGTGTAAACCATAGACCGTAAACACAGCCCATGTCAGTCATTTCTCAACGAGACGAGCCGCTGGCAGAAGCTCCTCCTATGAGGCGAATTCGAAATACATTTATAACACTAATACTTTACTCTATACTCTATTTTTTCCTCTTTTTGAAAGTTGTGAAATCACTATTGTGGAGTTTTCTTTTGCTATTTGAGCAAATGGGCACACAAAAAATATATAATTATTGTATTCTCTCATTCACCGCTATAAAATTTAACCCAACTATGACGACTTCCGCTCTGAGAAACCCGAAAATGTGAAAAGGGTAGGAGAAAATACTAAATATAAAAATTACTTCTTTGTCTCCCACAAATAACTAATTTTACATCCTTCCATCCACATGTTTTTATTTAACTTTTAAACATCCAGTGTGTGTGCGTGTGTATTCTTCGTTTACAGTAGCACTACTGCTTTTACGTAAACAGTAAAATACTGCAAATTCCCATATACAGTAAGTTACTGTAAATTTCATTAAAAATACCCATAATGCAGTGCATATTACAGTAGCTAACCGTAAATAATATAAATGGTATTTTACTGGGCTTTTTTGCGGTAAGTAACTGTAAAATTGCGGTAAAGTCTAACAGTGTATTTGGCTGAAATCTATCTGGATTTATTCTGAATGCAAAGGACATGTTTTGTGTGTAAACCTGCTTAGAAACTTTTGTTTTCATTTAACCTTCCACCAACTTCTCAAAAAGCATCCAAAAATGAAAATTCTGTCTTCATTTACTCACCCTCAAGTTATAACGAATTTGTATAAATGTATTTGTTCTGCTGAACACAAAGGAAAGATATTTGAAATAATATTTGTAACCAAGCAGATCTCGCCCCCAGCTTTTTTCCCTATGGTAGTGTAGTGGAAATTTTAACTCTTTAGTGTTTATCTCTCATTCTCTAGGCCAACATAGAGGAGCCACTTCTGAGAAAACAGCAGAATGTCTAAAAACTTTTAACACCTCTTGCAGCAAACACATCATCAGCTCTTTTTGTCTGACACGAGATAGCACACATAGTAATTTGCCACTAAGATCAGTTGTCTGTTATTATGCAAACACATATTACATGAAAGGAAATTAATTTCCACCACAGTAGTCAATGGAGGGTGAGATCTGAACAAAATCTTGTATCATGATATGAGTCATTTTCACAGTAACAACATATACACAATTCTGTCTTTTATTTCAGGAAATAAGTTGTTACGATACCAAAAGTTTAGATACCGGTGAAACTGCACTTTTTTCAATACCTGTTTCGATACCACTGCAAAAACTAATACTAGGCTAATTAATGTAAGCAATTATTGAAGAAAAGTAAACAGTCAGTAATAAAATAAGAACAAAAGAAACAAATGATAAGTAGCCCAATGAGACAAATAAATACAACAGAACAAAGATACAAATTAAATAAAAAGTGCAAAGTTTTTCCAGATAGGTCTATCTAACAGCAGTAAGAAATACTACACAAATGTAATAAAGTAATCAAATGTAAAATAAAACAAATAGTCTTCACTGTATTAATTAAATATATATCTACTCATACTAAAATTATGAAAGTTATTCAGTCAAGAGCAGTGGTTTGGACTTTTTTTTTTTTTTTTAAATGTTGCTTTTCTAATTAAACTTACCATATAAAAAAGGATTAAGCTATAATAAAATGTTTTTAAAATGGAAAGAGTTAAAGTGCAGTATATTTCAAGTATAACAAATTAATACCTAAATAGGAACATAGTAGTATACTTAAAGTGCTAAAATATATAAATAGTAAATTATAAGTATGAAATTATGTTCACTTAAAGAAAACTTGCAAGTATACTGAGAGTATATTCAAAGTGTAGTTTCAGAAACTACAAAAAATGTGCTACAAGTATTTGATTAGTAAACTATCAGTATAACTATCCTACACGTTCACTTGTAGTATAGTTGCAGTACAAATGAAAAACTAGTTGTGTACTAAAAGTTTACTGTTACACTTAAAGTATACTTAAAAGTATACTTTTATACACTAAACAGTGGGCCAATTTAGTCCCAAGTATTGAAACACTTACAAGTGTACTTATATTAAATTGATATTAGTATACTTATAAAGTATACATCAAAAATACTTGAACTTTATTTAAGTTCATAAAACTCAAAACAATGACACAATTCAGATTACTATTTTAAAGTTTCCTCATTTAGTTTTGGAGTCTCCTACAACAGGTTTATATGCATCAAAGGTAAAAAAAAAGTTTAATTTTCTCATAATATACATTACACATCACCACAATGTTCACCACAGCACCTCAAACGACTCGATGGAGGAATCAGTCTTTCTAAATCCCTCCTTTCCGCGAGCCTACTCTGCTCTGGTTGGTCAGATGGCCCAGTCTGTTGTGATTGGTCTACTGCGTACAGTGCGTATTTCGGAAACAAACTCCCATTACCATAACTGAACTCCAGCTCCGTTCAGAGGCTTCCTAAAGCTCAGCAATAGTATACACTGTCAAGACAGTAACGATGAAATTGATCTTACATCAATCCCAGCGCGAGTCAAAATCGATGATGAAACATTTGAAGAACTAGTTATTCAACCTGAACCTTGAGCAGGAAGTTTCTCAGTGATGCTACTCAGTTTGAGGTACATTATGAGACGTTTCAACTGTAACTCCTCACCTTCAGCATTAACAAGTGTAAGTCCATCAACAAACCTGTGTGTGTGTTTCTAATTTATTGCGGTGCACATGCAGGAACTGTATCAATAACAGCACATAGGTTAGCCGAGCACTAACGTGAATGACTAATGTAACATTAAAGTTTGCAAAACAAATCTTGCTCCATCCTTTATCTTTACTCAATGTAGTAAGAATGACAGACAATCTGCATTAATAGACACAATTTTAGGTAATACTGCAGCCCACAGCTAATTTACAGTAGTATCTCAGTAAGACAGTAATAATGTGAGTTAGCCAGATACTTACACAATACTTACACAATAAACGCATTGTAGAGCACAGCGCCTTCTCGACATGATGCTATCCAGTATCCGCTGCAGTGCTTGATATGGTTCAAGTTTTTCCTGGTGTCTGCGCGTGCAATAAGTGGACGGGCAATATGCTAATGTTTTGCCTTGACGTCACAACGAAGCGGCTTGAGATTTGTTTACGATTAGTTTAATTGGCTTTTGAGAGACAATAACTTTATATATGGTGCACTTTCAGATTTAAAACTTTGCAGGATGTTTTCATTCACTTAGAACTATGTTACACACTACGTGAAGGGTAATTTTCAAAAATCCATAATCGGGGCACTTTAAAATGTGTCAGTTTTGTGAAGTTCTAAATACTCTTAAAAGTTCATTTGATTGAACTGATGTGTTTTATTTGAGTTGGCTCTACACAAACCATTTCATAATTTTGAGCGTTAGGGTTTACAATGAGGAAAAATGCAACTGATAGATATACCATGGTAGATATAAAAAATAAATAAAAAATACAGTGCAGGATTTGTCCCAAACAAGTCAAGATGTAGAAGAAATGGTGTGAAGTAGAGATTAGGCCAAGCTGTTTACAGTTGCCAAGCAAAGTCATAACTTGTCACATTAATGATTATTTCTTATAATTGTCCTCAGTGAGGGCTTTCTCTGTTACTTTGTAACATCTTTTATTTCCACGGCTTGTTCTGCTCTTCCTTTCACTTTTGTTGCCCCTTTCTCTTTCTCTTTGGGGTTTGTCTGTTTCTTTCTCTCCCCTTTTTCACTTGCTTGTTTTCTCAGTCGCTGTGTTTGGCCCGTCTCACTCCCCTCCGCCCCCCTAAACACCCAGTGAATGGTTTATTTGATTTATTGTGGAGTTGCAGGGAGACTCAGGTTACAGCTTTGAAGTGAGCAGTGACTGCAGGACCCTTGGCTCCCAAACGCTCCTCCAACATTAGCCAGACGGACTCCGCTCGCGGGAGAGAAAGGAAAGCCTTGTTGTGCTGCTAAGCACTAAAAAGCAAACTCAGGTTTTTCATAAATGGAGATCTTGGCAGTCTGCGGTTTTGTAAAATGTGGCCCGTTTCAGTGATGTGGACATCACACGCTTTTGGAACACATCAAACGGTCGACTGAAGGTCCCAGGTTTTCAAAAGGGAACATTGTGAGCAAAAACAACTTTCTCTTACTCTGGGACTATTATTTTTAACCACAGTTTACAGTAGCTATTAATGAATCTTATTTCATTAAAAAAAAAACATGTCTAATGCATGTATACTTTTTTTTCTTTTCTTTTTGCAAACTTTAATTCATTGTGACACCCATGCAAAAAAAACTGTTCTTTTAAATTGTAATAATATTATGTTTTTACTGTATTTTTGATCAAATAAATGCAGTCTTGTTGAGCATAAGAGGTTTCTTTCAAAAACATTAAATCATAACATCATAATTATTCAAACTTTTGACTGGTAGTGTAATATATTTAAGATAGTTAATATACACACACAGGTATGTCCTGTTCTGTTGTTGTGAGATTCACAGATATGATGGTTTACATCATGAATAACAATAACAGTAAAGGCCTGTTCACAACAAGGACGATAACTAAAGATAACGATAAAGATATAGTTCTAAAAAAGTTCACACCACAGCTAACAATATAATTTGTAATCACTTTCAGAACAATTTTGACCAGCTGAAGGAATGATAATGCATTTCAACATTGACAGCCAATCAGAATCCATCCTGCTGAAACAAGAATTTAAAGTGACAGAAAAGTATACGCTTATAATAAACAGAATGATATGGAGAACTGGATTGCTCATGACGTCATAAAAAGGGAAGCCGCCGCACCGCCATATTGGTATTCCCTAATCTCACGCATTCTATTGAATCAATACGAAATTATATGATTTTACTTATAAAACATTGCCTAAGGAGACACCGTTTTTATATTTGAAGTCTCCCTGTACATTACAGCACAAATGTCCTGAGCAGGGAAATTGTTATTCGTTTAAAGTCTGGAATTTCCACTGCTTATTTAAAAGTTACGTTCATATTCATTACCAACCCATTCTCACTCCCAAGGCGTCAAAATCCGAAGCATGGTCAAGTGCCTTCCGCGTCACAACGAAGATGCCAAAGTCATCCCTAGGCTTCACTATATCGACGCGCTGAGTGCTCCATTGATTTCAGTTGTTTACCCAATGCGTCAGATCAAGACGCATTTTATTCTTTGCATTTGTAAAAGCATACATGATTTTATTAATATTTTATTCATATTTAAAGGTTATTTTTATATTTTGGAGCAGCTAACCCAACTCCTACCCTAAACCTACCCACTCCTAAACAATATAGAAACACATAACAGGCAAATAGAAGTACAGTCACATCTATTTATTGCAAAAACTGACCAAAAGCAGTATAAAAGTATTAACTCATGTTGCATTCCTAAGTTATGCTAAGTTATGCTAAAAGTGCTACCGCCAGACCCGGGGATCGGCTGAATGGATTCAAAAATGGTAAAACTAAACTGTTTAACTCTAGGGGAGTTGGAAAATGAGCCTATTTTCAAAAATAGTGGCATGTTCCTTTAAGGCTTAGGTTAAAGCTGCTGTGAAAACACACACATTCTGAATCATTTTAACTCTGATGATAGCAGAGGATCAGGTGGATTTATCTTGGACTAAAGGTTCATCGTTGAGACTTTTTTTTTTTGGTTTTCTACAATAGAGATAGCTTCTTGCTTGCAAGATTGCTTATCTAAAGTTAAATGATAAGAGAAATAAAAGAATGGATTATTCTGAATTCAGAAGGTTTACGTGGAGGTCAGTTTTTGCACAGAATGAGCTGCATTCGGTCATCCCACCCCCCTGTAAAAACTTCACACTCCTCCAGTAAAGCAGATGCTAGGATGTCTCCACTCTCACTGATGGCTTATTAGCGGCTGGGTGCTAAGTGCAAAGCTTTGATGTCAAAACAATAGCAGAAGTGTTGAAAGAACCCTTCATACTGCCCACTGACAATGTCAACAATCGGGAAGAACAAATGGTTATGTAGTTAACAGAGGTTGTGTGAAATGCTGCACTATTCAGTCTTAGGTAAACTTAGGAAGAGCTAACCAAAATTGTGTGGTTATAAAAACCATGCACGTCCAAAACAAAACCTGTTTTTAACACTGATAATAATAATGTGTTTCTTAATGCCAACATTTTTTAAAGCGTTTTTGATCCTCTTCATGGCCCCCAGAATATTTTGTTGTATGAAAATCTGAACATGTGATATATCAAAAGAAAGAACAGAGCCTCTGCTTTAAAAATAAATAAAAATAAATAAAAAATAAATAAAATATACATATATATTCTATACATATATATATATATATATATATATATATATATATATATATATATATATATATATATATATATATATATATATATATATATATATATATATATATATATATATAAGAATAAGTCTCTAAGTGCGTCATATGTTTTTTCTTTGAAATAAGAATTTTGGTCAGGCTTCTGTGTAGGTTTTTACCTAAGTACCGGTACTTCTGAATGGGCTGAGGCTGGGATTTAGTGGGTTTGAAGTGAAAGTATTTTATGAATGTATACTATATGCAGAGAGCATTCACTCCGTATCGTTATCTCATTTTTGACCAAAGTGGCTTTTAGAGGCTTTTGCATCTGAACTCTTCATATATATCAACACTTGAATGTGGGTATGTTTCATAAAAAAGCAACATTTGAACAAAAAGCTTAGAAATCCCCCTCCCCCCCAAGATTACAAATCACATAAGCAATCCCTTACAAAAAAAGTATACTTCAAGTTCAGTAGTTCAGTATTAACTGTTAAATTTAACTGAAAATGGGCTGGGATTTCTATTTCCCAGCTAATTTCCCTTTTCAAAAGGGAGAGTAAATGCTAAAAGTAAGGGGTATAGAATGTATTTTGTGCTAGATTAATATTAAGGTGGAGATTTAGTAGTATTTAATGTTTTGCTATATCAGTTTAGAAGAGTTTCTGTTATGTTGGGTTTTTTGGTGGGTGGAAGAGTGGAGCGTGAGCTTTGTTTGAGAACAGATATATGCTATGTTTTATATTGCTGTACTGATTCAGCAAGTTGCTTTGCTATGCTATGCTAATGCTATCAAAGCATTGTGTTAACAATTAGCAAGGTAGCATTTTTTTATTATTCATGTTTCCAGTACTACAAATATTTAAATTGATCATTTTCATTTAAATGTATGAATTAGCTTACTCAAATATTTGAAGTTAAGAGCTGTTAAAATGTATGAGTACAAAATAAAAATCAGCTGTAACCGATTGCCTATTTTTTTTTTTTAATTTGAACTTATTCAGGTTTACAGTGCTGGGAAGTTTTAGAAGAAACACCTGATTTGATAAGTTATAGCTCCTGAGCTATAAAAGATGAACTCTGAGAAGCATCTATCCAACTGCCGAGCTAGTCCGAATACTACAGGTTATCATGAAAGCCCAATATGGTCGGGGTTCACGGCACAACAACTCAAGGCCACAAGGCCGTAAAGAGGTTAAAGAAGGACATCTCGGCAAGGGGGAGAGCTTCCCGCTGAGCCTGTTGGAGAATGCTAGGTATTTCTCGTCTTTGAGAATATGCAGGAATGCATGGGAGCTGACTTCCCAAAGATAACATCAACCTTACATCTAGTTCATGGAGATGTGCGATTATAAACCTGTCAGCCTCATAATCATCAAGCCAACACTGATGTCACTATTTATCAAAGTCTGGACACTAGTCTTCATACTGAGTATTAGATTGATGGATGGGAGTGACCTTTCTTAGCTTTTAGAACAACACACACACAAACGTACGTCACACACACAGTGGCGAAAAAACGAAAGGGAGGCGAGGGAAAAAACGAAAGGGCTTTATATGGATTGCAAAAGTTGTTTGGACTCAAGCCTGAGACCTCCACCCTTCATTGGTTTGTTCCTCTTTCGCATGTCCCATCATTTTATAGTTCAGGGTAAGACTGAACTTCTGCATTGCATCACAACAGGTGGTTGGCCATATGCTTGCCTCTTACCCTCTCTAAAGAGACTCTAAACAAATACAGACACATGAACCGGTTCGCTCTCTTTAATGTGCCTAGAATGTGGGTTAACACCCATTGGGGTTGTTTCAAGACTGACTAATGTTATAACCTCAGCACTGAGCTGACTAAATGATTACATTTCATTTTGCACTGAGGATATACTTGTGGTGTGCTAGGGTTTAAGGGCATTTTAAGATGTACAGTATACAGGAATTTTTTACCAAAAAATATTTAAAATGGTCTACAAAAGTCTTATGGACTACTAAACTGGTGCATTGACAAACGTCAATTTCAACACACTCATGACAATTTGTAACTGTTTTGTAACATTTTGGCTATTTGGTGGGAATGTGTGTATTTTCTCCTCTGAAATCGCATACTCTCTGCGTAGGTACTTCTTTTGATAAAGTACTGTTTAAAAAAAAAGGAGGTATAACATTTTATTTCAATGGTCCACTTTAGACATTCTACTAACAATAAGTAACTTTGCAACTCTCATTAGAGTATTAGTAGACTGTCTGCTTATATCTGCTAACACTTTGATGCTCCCCAACAGACATTTTATTTACTACTATGTCACTTATTATACTAACCCGAACCCTAACCTAACAGTCTACTAACAGTCTAGCCCACTAATACTCTAATGAGAGTAGGCGTAAACCTCTATCCCATGGGAGAGGAATTGTAAATGGCAGTGAAACAATGGAACTGACGCCATAAGTCACATGACAAAGACAATATGGCAAATGTAATATGACAAGATTACATTCATACCACACATGTAGACTGTTTAGAACATCCTTTTTATCACACTTCATTCTGATGGTCCACTTAAGACATTATACTGACTAAGTAACTTTGCAACTACATGTCAACTGTATCAAGTATGTATATCAGGATGTAGCACACAACCAAACATCACTGATGTTAATGCTACCATATGTGACCCTGAAACACAAAACCAGTCATAAGGTTTTTTTTTTTTTTTTTGAGATTTATACATCATCTGAAAGCTGAATAAATAAGCTTTCCATTGATGTATGGTTTATATGACAACTTTTGGCCAAGATACAACTATTTGAAAATCTGGAATCTGAGGGTGCAAAAAAATAAATAAATAAAAACTATGGAGAAAATAGCCTTTAAAGTTATCCAAATGAAGTCCATAGCAATGCATATTACTACAAATAATACATTTTTGATAAATTTACGGTAGGAAATTTACAAAATATCTTCATGGAAAATGATCTTTACTTAATATCCTAATGATTTTTGGCACAAGAAAAATCGATAATTTTGACCTATACAATGTATTGTTGGCTATTGCCACAAATATACCAGTGCGACTTATGACTTATGGTTTTGTGGTCCATGGTCATATTTGATTTGAAGATATTTAGTGAAATTTTGGAATGTGATCTCATATGGCTTCAGAACATTGGGAATTTAGTGCACCAACCATATGGACTGATGTGATTATGGAGTTTGAAAGGCAGAGTCCCCTTTCACTTTGAATGACTTGAGTTTGGGGAGTAAATGACAGAATTTTCATATCTTGGTGAAAAAACAGACGTCCATCTGAATGGATATGCATGACTCAGTCTTGGACAACAAGGGTAGATCTCCAGCTGTGTATGCTTGTGCAAGTCTTTTAGACAATAATTTCCCTGATGGACTGTGGAAGTAAACGGTCATCCTCTGTCTTGCACTTCAATACAAGCTAAACAGGCCACCCAGGACATGAAAGCCTCCTTTTTGCTCCAACCCACACTGTCAGAGCTTTTACTGAACAGGCCTCCCAGTTGAGATCGCTGGCCCCTCTCCAAACAACCAATAACATGTTATACCCATCGAGCTCCCCTTGTCTCTATTATTTATGTATCAAATATATAACTGAGCTATACTCCCTGTAACATAATAGCATGCATTACAGTAAAGAGGATTAATAGCTGTTCTATGACTTTGATAAGCAACAAAGACAGCAAAAAACTTACAAAATTTGTAAAGACTAGTCTAATATAATAGATTTGTGGTAATGCTCTGTTTCTTCACAGTGGTGTTGACCAGATGCAAACACTGCATGCAAATGTCTCCCAGGGCCCAGAGAAGCTGTATGTCAGTTTTGCGAGTGGAAGCCATGTGTATGATGTTGGGCTAAGGAGGGTGTCATCCCGAGAGACAACCCTGAGCTGTACATCCTGTTAGCAGGTCAATGGGAGGTCTACTGCATCAATGAGCCTCTGGGTAGAACGATCACATTCAGTTATTTAGCTAGCTTAATCAGTTTGGCACATGTTGATATGACATAATTTGAACCATTTTCCAGGCTAAAATTTGTTGCAGACATATGAGAAATCCAACGCAGGCTCATTGGAAAAACAGGCCTCTAACTACATTTTAGCAAAACTTCAAAGACGTGAGATGGTCCTCACTGCAGAACAGGAGATCCAGGGGGCGGGGTTGGATCCAGATCCAGATCCAACTCCTCCCACTTTATATACTTTGCTATATTACATTGCTATATTACTGCAACAATGGAGCTAAGAACTTAACATACTTTTCCAGCGTTCAGTTGGTCCTGGTAAGCGCTCATTGTCACACAACGACTTTCTTCTTCCAAGAGGGAGTTTGGCGTCATGGCTTTTGTTTCCAGACGGACCGTTAAAGAACGCAACACACACACCTCCCGGACATCCTGTAGAATTCAAACAACCAGATGACTACTTAAAAAATCCTGAAGTGTTTTCAGTTAAGTGTGCCATATGCATCAGACGTTCAGCCAGTGGTCCGTGTGACGTCTGAGGTTGAGACTACACCTACCCCAAAGCTAAACCTACTCCATCTCCACCCCCTGGATCTCATGTTCTGCAGCAAGGAGCTACTGAAATGAGTCGGAATGCTCACAGCTAATTTCAAGCTACAGGCAAAACAAGTGAGACGTGTCGATTTTAAGGTTTTCACAAAAATGAGCACTCGTCTAGCGATCCCAATACTCCAAATAGCAATTAAGCATCTAAAAGTATCTATATTTGTACATTTTCTGAGAGGAGTACCTTTCCTTTGCCCATGAAAAAATCTTACTCGCGCTGACTGACAGACCCAAAGCGTGTGCACAAAGCCGCCTCAGAACGCATGATCCCGATATACACAGAATTACAGTATTTCAAGGTATCTGTCTTGGCGAGTATTCATGCAACATTATCTGTTATGTCTTAAATGAACGTTTGGTTATCTGTTCGAGAAAAAAATGTGATGTGTAACATTATTTTAGATCCGTGCGGTACAGTAGGTATCTGTTTCATTAATGTTAATCAAATAATTGTGGTGTCAAGGAAAAAATAATATATATATAGAGATATGTGTTTTGTATCTTGAGGTGTGCCAAATTTGGTGTTATTACCAGGGATTTTAAGTTATGGTTGCTGGGTGATTTTGTTTTGGAATCTTCAGAACTCTATTAACTTCAAATGTGTTGCTCAGTCATTTTATGTACACCATATACATAATTTATTTTTGAAAACTTGTGAAAATGTGCTCATTGCGACACATTTTGCCAGCACAGTTCACAAATTATTATATAGGATGTTTCCTTGCACTATACTATATTATGACCTCAAAACACTTTTACCATAGGGCATGATTTGTAAACTAATACATTTTGAGGTTTACATCACATAACCTGCTTCATATAAATGATATAGTAAACTTGCTCAATAGCTCACCTTGTACAGTATTGCACTTGTGATGCAAAGCGCTTGGGTTTGAGTACCATGAAACACGTTACAATAAAAGAGCTCAAAGACTTATAGAAGCAAACTAAAATGGAATGGTAATGGGATGATAATAAAATGTTGCCAGATTCACGTTCATCTGTTTGAGAAAATGTCCTTTAAAAGGCAACTTACTTACTAAAACATTTTTTTTTTTTTTTTAAATGAGCCTTCCAGGTTGACTTTCAGTGTCAAATTTGTTTCATATTACTGGTACCAAATGCAATACCGTCTCAATCATTTCAGAATTCACAATGTGGCCCTGACTTTAGGCCGGCAGTCAGAAGTCGGGCTTTGCGGGTATACATGTTAGCTTGTGAGCACATTAGCATGTAGACGCACACAAGGCTAACCACATGCATTTACACCAGGGTGGGGCTACATGCAGCAATGAAGTGCTACAAGCTGTTAGCACAGCCTGAAATTGACAGACTTAACCAGAGACCAAATCAAAATATGACGCAGCAAGTGTTTTGGCTAGCCTCCTGTCAGGAAATTTAACTTGTTAGGATTGATTGCCACAAAAAGGGCATTTAGCTCCCTTTTTCTTTTCCCCTCTTTTTTCTTTCATAAACTTTATAAGGAGTGTGCTTTGTGTTGAACCATCTGTATAACACATGTCCAAGGGTTAAGAGCGTGTGATTTTATACAAAACACACCAGTTCCCATGCAAAGGCTTTTAACATTCTTCTTCGACTTGGCATTGGGGATAAAGTATAACAAAGATGAAGTGTTATAAAGGTCTGTTAAAGAGACCAATAAAATAGTTTTGAGCTAAAGAATCATCTTAATGGAGCTCATAATCTTATCTGTAACTTTGGAGATGAGGCGTATCAAAACAGTATTTGATCTGACCTTGATTGCGTGAATGGACACGAAGGTATGCGTGTTTGGAATGGGGATATGTGAAATAACTCTCCTGAGAAATTCAGAATACTGTTTGTCAAACTGACAGATAGGATCCAGAATTCATCCTTATGCACTAAGTGAAAAAGGGTTAGTAAGATAACTAACTGAAAACTACAGGTGCAACTTGATCAGGTTATTTTAAAATATCAGTATTCAGTATTATTGGTTACTTTATTTTAAGGTGTCTTTGTTACACTGTATTTATACATTTAGGTACTGAGTAATATTAAGTAATTACATGTACGCACTATAGGGTTAGGAAGGATTAGGGTTTGGTTTAGGGTTAGTTGCATGTAATTATGTATAATGTATAGTTATTACTATTGTAACTATGTAACATATGTAACCATGAAATTTATTATCTGCTGACTTTGAAAATCTCAGACTGACTAAGTTAAAGTAACAATATTTTTTTATTAAAGGTAGGGTAGGCAATTTTCGAAGAGGCTAGCAATTTGAAAGCATAAGATCCCGCTCTCCCTTCAGAGCATCTCCAAAGCCCCCACTTTCAAAACACATGAACGCATACAACAGGGAGAAAAACAGAAGTGTCACGAGAGATGGCGTTAAACTATATATATAATAATAAAGCGTGAAAGCAGCATAAGTGTGATCAGGTGCATGGAGGTATGGAAATAGATACATTGAGAGGCAGGTAGGACATTGTATCATTGCATTCAGATGCACATAAATATAAATACACATTTATAAATATATAAATACAAATATGATACAATATAAATACACAAATAAAAACTAAAATTTTTTTGATTTATTAGAACTATTAAAAATTGACAATGTACTTGTCTACGATGAATTTATATATATTTATTTTTACTTGTATTTATTTATTTGCATGTCTAAGTGGCATAACCAACTATATATATATATATATATATATATATATCAGTTTGGTTATGCCACTATAAAAAAAATTATATATAAATTCATCGTAGACAAGTACATTGTCCATTTTTAATAGTTCTAATAAATCAAAATTTTAATAGTTTAGTTAATTTGGACAAAAAATTGTAATTTACCAATAAATAGTTTTCTCTATCATAATGTAAAAAACAAAATAGGCTCAGATGTTGTTGATAAATACAAAATTAATACAAAAACACAGATGTTCATAACCTGGTGGTATGTCTAGTGCCAACAAGTTCCTCTGCTCTCTCTCCAGGACGGCTGAGACAGAGGTAGAGTAGAGAAGGGGGTTGGGGGTAGAAAGGGGGGTTAATTGGTTCCTTATGTCCAACTACACCACGTTTTCCTCTAAATAACAGGGCTTTTTTGTTTCAAATAATGGCTTTTCCATCCTTTTCCATTTGCGATGGTAGAGGGTGAAGCAACAAACTCAGGAATTAAGTGATCAGTACTTCACATTGCTGTTGCTTTTTCTGTCAGGTTAAGGATTTTGGTATTACACATATACTAGAGTAATGGATATTTTTAGTAAAATGTAGGTGTTTATTGACTATGCAAAACTCACTGCCACAATACTAGGATGTTCTAGATGGTTTCCAAAGCATTGCTGTGTGGTTTCTATGTCATTGCTAGAAGATTGCTAGATGCTTGCCTGCTGGTCCAAGGTAAAAGTATCCATATTCAAGGATGCTTTCAACCATTTGATAGTCTGATAGGTGAAATTCTGATTGCTTGAAAGTTTATTAATGTATAATAACTATTAATTAATATAATAACTTATAAATAAATGAGATAACCATACTTTTTGCTAAAAAAGTCACAGAAGCTTTACCCAAAACCAACACGGGGAAAAGACATTTTATTAGATGGCTGCATAGCACCTGTTTGCTCAGCATGTGAATTGACTGGTTGATCAAAACCATGTAGATACTTGGGGTAATACGGACCAGACCTCATATGTCTTTGAAGATCCTGTTTTATGTTTTTTCAACCAAGTGTCTCTCTTCGATTTTTCCCCTACGGAGAGAAGAAAGCGTTAGAACGGTAATATTGAACCACCCCAGTTTGTGCGTGCCTATATGGAAGGCATTAACTCAGAAATTCCTTTGAATCTGTGAGTAAACTGACAAGATGGTGGGATTTGGAGTTGCAGTTGGCTTCAAAGGGATTCGCCAATCCTGCCATGACCCCCAGGACACACCCACGGTGAGGTATCGCTAACACGCAGTGAAAATGTGATTACTGACCTCACTGACTCAATAACAAACATCTGTAAAGAAACAGGCTCCGTGAGTCACTCAACAGTTCCTTACAACCCTCATGTAGAAGATCTTACATCCTGCAAGGAATGGTAAAGTGGGGAAAACAAGATGTTTTGACAGACAGTTTTCAGAATTGTAAATGAACCAGCATTTCCTGTTTTAATTGGTCATTATATGGTGTGTTTCGGAATCTGGTATAAAGGTGGTCACATGGCAGATGAGAAGCACTGCATCACTGCAGTCCAAAATTGTGAATCTAATCACCAAACAGGCAAAAGTTCACTTCAAGACTCAACAAAGTTGGGACTCTGCAGACTCTGAAATGGTCCTGGGAGGGTAGGGGGGATCTTTGAGCAGATTTGTCTTGTAATGTTTTGTTTGTTTTGTATTGTATTGAGTGCACTGTATCTGTTGTATGTTCTTGGTCCCCCTTGAAAACGAGATGCTGCATCTCAAGGGGCTTTCCATGAATAAATTTCAAATTTCAAAAAAAAAAAAAAAAGTAGTGTTGATGAGTTTGATTTCTGTAAGGGCCACTATCGTCAAAGATGACTGTCAATTAGCATACAGTTTGGATTGGCGGTATGGTTCTGTTCTGGGCAAGAACTCAGTTTGCATGGATAAGAGCAGGGAGAGCAGCGATAAACCCCCCCTAGGGTAAACAGAACAGAACCAACATAAATGTATTGCAGATATCATTAATGTTCAATAATTTAATGTGACGATATAAATCAAGAAAAATGTCTGATTTGGAGAGGAATATCAGAAGGCTAAGTCCTGACAGGATGAGAGGAGGAGCAGGGGATGGAGGAGGGTAAATCGCTCCTGAGCAACGCAATAAAAGCTGCTGATAATACAGAATGGACCGTATATAGGGATGTTGTGATAGGCGTCGTATTCCTATAGGTAGACTTGGATCAGTTGGGGAAAAAAAACGAGTGAACAGAAACAGAAAGGGAAATTGGTCACACTTTATATTAGGTGTGCTACTACTATGCACTTACATCAATAATAATAATAATAATAATAATAATAATAATAATAATAATAATAATAATAATAATAATAATAATAATTGTTAGGTAGGTTAGGTAAATGTTGATTTCAAAACGCTTTTGCTGATATTGAGGTGGTATACTGGTAGGGACAGGTTTGGTGGTGTGTGTAGGTTTAAGGGAGGGTTAAGTTGTACAGGAAGGGTTAACATGGTAATATGTAATTCCAGAAATGTAATTATATATGCATAATTACATGCAGGTACATAATAAGTGCATTGTATGCACATTGTATGAATTTAAATTAAATCTATATCATTATTTATCTCCATATAAAGCCTACATACTTTATTCAAGCCACAGAAAAAATGCACAATACACAATCTTCCAGCCTAGGGGGAAGTCAACATGCATTAAACAACAATTTGGGACTAAACTAATCTAATTTAAGTGAGTAAAACTCAGACAAATAATGACCTGGGACACACTAGACAATTTTCAAATATTAATCTTTTTTAAAACTGTGGGAGACCACAGACAATAAGGGCAGTTTCAAATAATTTTTAGCATTATAATCCTCCGAATGCACACACTAGATGATACTTCCGGACCACAAGACCACACACCTGTCGATTGTAGTAACATTTTCACAGTGAGACGAGAACTCACAGAGACTTGTGTGACATGAGGATTTAAAAAAAAAAAAACAGATGGGGGATGATCGACGTCGTCAGCTGGTTCTCCTGCTGTGAGTTTTGTTTACGGGAAGAAAAACAAAGGAGAAAAAAAGTATATGGGTGATCTTCGTTCTCAATACTCTACTTTCGTGGCATGTTTGTGGCTGCCATTTTTCAGCTATAGAAGCATGCAACATCCGGTTGGTGAAGCGATAGTCATTGGCTATCGCGGGTATCATGTTAGAGGCATCTTGATTAAGAGTGGTAAATATCAAACATTTTAAATATCAAACTAATTGATATTAGCGATTTGGGATTGTGTGGGCTCTGACGCGATCGGGAGCAGAAAAATAATTGTAATGACACCACACAATTGAGGATTTTTTGGACAAAAAGTTGATTGCAACAAGCATCGAATCGGGTCAGACCCCCCGATCGCTTGGGGATACATACAGGCTCAAAATCGGGCTTAAAATCTTCTAGTGTGTGGGCAGCCTTAGAAACGAAACAATACGAACAATGAAACTGTGACAGTGGCGCGGCAGGATTTATAACAGCCTCCGGAGTCATAGCTGGGTGTTGCGGACAGACACCACTCGTAGAAATCAATGGCAATCAAGATGTGGCATTGTGTGGAACTGCTGAGATAGTTTGGTCCTCTCCAAATGCCAATTTTTTATGCAGCATAGACTGTTGGGAAGAAAACCATAGTAAAGTCTTCTAGGACAGTCACAGTAAAAGGGGGCATTAGTGAATAAATGGACACCGAACTGTCTCATGAACTTAACGGATAAGTGGCGGCCAAGACCACAAGTGTGCCAACTTAAACGGGACCTTAGGTTGAGGTCAAATTTACAATTGTTCGGGTGAATATTTGCGAGCGAAAAACTGTCATTTCAAACGGATTCCAAGGAATGTCTTGTGAGGGCAAAAGATTTCCCAATGCGGATTTCACAATGGGTTCAATTTGGACACAAATTCATTGCATTGATCAGTACAAAGCTGCTTGGTTTAAAAGAGACTTCTTCATACTTGCCATCATGACCCATGACTGGGTCAGAGCATCTCCAAAACTGCAGCTCTTGAGGGGTGTTTCCGGTCTGCAGTTGAAGTGGACCAAGGAAGGTTCAGTGGTGAACCAGCGACAGAGTCATGGGCGGCCAAGGCTCATTGATGCACGTGGGGAGCAAAGGCGGGCCAAATTGCTCAAGAAGTTAATGCTGGTTCTGATAGAAAGGTGTCAGAATACACAGTGCATCACAGTTCGTTGTGAATGGGGCTGCAGAGCCTCAGACCAGTCAGGGTGTCCATGCTGACTAGTTGACTTGGCCTCCAAAATCCCCAGATCTCAATCCAATTAAGCATTTGTGGGATGTGCTGAACAAACAAGTCCGATCCATCTCGCAATCTACAGGACTTAAAGGATCTGCTGCAAACATCTTGGTGCCAGATACCACAGCACACCTTCAGGGGTCTAGTGAAGTCCATGCCTCAATGGGTCAGGGCTGTTTTGGCAGCACAAGGGGGACCAACACAATATTAGGACAATGTTATATCTGATGTTATGCCTATTAGTCATAATGTAATGCCTGATCGGTGTACGTTTACATGCCCAGCTTTAATTGATCTTTTTTTACATAATCAAGTTACAGTCTTTATTTAAAGCTACACTGTGTGATATTTTCCCCCATCTAGTGGTGAACTTGTATATGACCATCCAGTGAATTTTAGTTTCTGTTCTGTTCAATTCCGATTTCGTTTTAACTCCTACGGTGGCCGATTTAGTCCAAGATTAATATGGCTTCCAGTTCGACCTCGTCCACATTCGACACGGTGCCTGTGGGATATTCTGTGCGCAGTGGGATGGTTGGAACTCAACTGGCCTAATTATTCGGCTAGAAAGAACTGCAGCTAATCCAGAGTGAACTTTGATGATAGTTATGTTTATTCAGTCATCCAATTGCAAGGCATAAACAGGTTTGCATGGATATGTACATAAATGTGGTTTCTGTGAGAGAACAAATTAGGATGGTAAATATACATGATAATGACATGACAGAATATACAAAGTTAAGAACTGTATAACTATACTTATAAGTTACATTTGTATAATATAACCGTAAACCAGAGCTTATTGTACCACATATAGGCGCTAAATGCAGCTGCATTAAAAGGAGCGGAGCTGCCGCTGCTAACAAGCGGTGTCCGGTTACAAAAGTGTGTGCGCAGGTTTAGCTCTGTATAACAAGTGTTAATATGCCGATCAGACCTGATACATATTTCCATCAACATACATTACAAGCAAATATTTTCTATAAACGAATAAACATTGTTAATAACTGAATGACTATTCAAATATAGGTGAGCATTACGCTATTGTATGTTGACACAAAAATACTTCTGAGGTAACATCAACTGAATTACATGATGACACACTCTGAAACACATCCACAATGACAATAACTATTATTACTTACGGAGTTATTAACGCACAGAAATACCACACAAGGAAAAACAGACTTTTGAGGAATAAACAAGCCAGGAAAACTCCGTATAACTCTGTTACTGGAGCTGCTGAGATGAAAACTCTCTGCGCATGCACCAGACAAGTCTGAACAAGTTGACGCGCACAGTGTTAAAACCGGTTAAAACGCCAAAGGCGAAGCTTGAATTTACGGGTATGTCCCTCTTTGGCTAATGTACTTTCAAGATGGAGCGGCAACATGGCGACCACCGTTAGATCCCATTACCTTATGTATTTTCAATGGCATATTATAAACTTACGAGAATACTTTATTACTTGAAAGAA
This sequence comes from Gobio gobio, assembly GCF_949357685.1. Classification (NCBI taxonomy): domain Eukaryota; kingdom Metazoa; phylum Chordata; class Actinopteri; order Cypriniformes; family Gobionidae; genus Gobio; species Gobio gobio. The sequence continues at coordinate 22,486,740 of NC_137118.1, read as the reverse complement.
GTAAATATACATTAATGAGCACATATATTTTTGAAAGAACTAAGTGTTTTTAGCTAAGAATAGACTAAAAAAGTTACACAGTGTAGCTTTAAAGTGTAAATGCCACATACTAAAGTCAATGACAGTTTACTTAATGTGTACTGGATGAAAATCACAATAACAATCGCATTATCTAGGTCTCTTAGTTCAACTTTGCAAGGGCGTATACAGTAGACATTTTAAAACAACTAATTATTGTTTCAATCTGACTGAAATCAAACTAATAAAGTGCATGTAACTGCATTTATTGACTGATTAGGAGATCTATTCTGCAGAGACTGTAAGAGTTTAATGGACAGTATAGCTTGACTGTGAGCTGTTGTGTTTTGCTAGCAAGATGTTAGCGTCACTTCTTGTAACTTGACAAACTCATTACAGCATAGATGGGGGAGTCAACTCATTAGTCTTGTTTGACCCAGTTCTTAGCTAAAATTTGTTTACTACAGATGCCAGTAAAATGGTTTTCAATCAAAGATGCCTTCAGGAAAGGTCCTCTGTCCTTTGCTAGGAAAGTACTAAGACACCAGAGCTCATTGCCTCTATCTCCAGTTTATTTAATCTGTCTCTGACAGCAGTACAGAGGGTCGCCAACCCCTCCACTAAATGACCTCCTGTTTCCTCTCACTCTCTCACCCTCATGTCCTGAACTCTTGTTCTAAGTGTTTGGCCAGCCTGTTCTGGCAGGAACAAGAGACTCCAGGTCTCCTGTCAACTCCCCTGGCCTCCAAATGCATGTTTAGAAATATCCCTACTCCCCCTAAAAAATATGGAGTAAGAAGCCAGTTGAGTTATGACATGCCTGGAAGAATGAGGAAAATGTGGCTGTGATCTCACTGTCATGTTGGTGCTGTCAGGCTAATATGATACTGTTGTTGATTTATTTTTTGACTCTACAAACGATCACTATTCAAAAGAGGTTTGTTTTCTGAGAAATCTACAAATACCATCTTCCCTTACTGATAGAATTCTCTTTTTAATTCATATAGGATGCGTACAGTTGTGTACACCATGCAAGTGTAGCAAAAATGTTAGATCTAAGTATGGCATTTGATGAAGGTCAAAAGTTAAATAAATAAATACATTAATTAATAATGCAATTACAGACATTCCTATCTGTAATTTGCTGTAACTTTAAGAAAAGTTGTGTGAATAAAAAACTACCATGACCTAAAATGTATTGTTTTTTATCAACAACACACACACACACACACACACACACAAAAAAAAAAAAATAGCACAAATTTAATAAAGTTTCCCAGGCAGCAACATGGAATCGTCTTGGTTACGTATGTAACCCTCGTTCCCTGAAGGAGGGAACGGAGACGCCACGTCGGAGTACCGACGAATAGGAATCTCGCTCGCGAGAGCCAATCTACTTCGAGTGTAACTAAACGAGCCAATGCACATTGGCATGCAATGATTGCACCAGGTGCTCATGCCACGCCGTGCGGGTATAAATGAAACACAGGTGATTGCATCAAATCAGCCTTTTGCTGAGGAGCCGGGTAGGTAGACAGGCACCCCAGCAGGGTACAGAGGACATGGCGACGGGACGTGGCGTCTCCGTTCCCTCCTTCAGGGAACGAGGGTTACATACGTAACCGAGACGTTCCCATTCAGTCGGTCACTCTCGACGCCACGTCGGAGTACCGACGAATAGGAATCCCTACCAAAGCGCCATGGCTTCTGCCCCCATCCAGTGCCCTGTGTGAGCCACCTGAGCTCTCTTACCTGATGAGACAGGGCTCACACCGGGAAGTCCATCACTGCTGTTCCGCATGACCCACTCAGTGATTATTGGATAACACTGGGAAAGCGTGCCTTAGAGAAGGGAACGCTGCGGAGCCCACATCGTACCCCGAAGGAGTTATGTGGAGTACAATGCTGAGCCGTAGCCCGCCAGGAGAAGGGGGCTCAGTCCCACTGCAGGGAAGGCTCTCCCAAGGGAAAGACACAGGCTTCCCGTAAGAGCGACCGTGGAAGAAAATATGGGATCCCCGCAGGGTCACTCATATGGCCCAAGCCCAATACCGGTTCTCAAGGATTCAGCGGCAAGGGGCCTGATGCCAGACGTTCCGCCACGTCCGGCACCGAGGGCGGTGGAGGACTCACAGAGTTTGCTTCTGGAGAATATAAGCGCCGTAGCGCAGCAAGCCGACATGAGCCGGGGCCTCTCAGTGCTTCTACCCGTTTGAGGTGAGAACACAGGAGGAGACCGGCTCTACACGTAGGCTATAGAATCTAGCGAACGTGTTGGGTGTCGCCCAGCCCGCAGCTCTACAGATGTCTGACAGCGAGGCGCCACGTGCCAGCGCCCAGGAGGATGCAACACTTCTAGTAGAGTGTGCTCGCACCCTGAGCGGACAGGGCACACCTTGTGCTTGGTAAGCCAAGGTGATGGCATCCACTATCCAGTGGGCCATCCTCTGCTTGGAGACAGCCTTTCCCTTCTGCTGGCCTCCGTGACAGACAAAGAGCTGATCTGAGGTTCTGAAGCTTTGAGTTCTATCCACGTAAACCCGCAGAGCGCGGACGGGACAGAGCAAAGCTAGGGCTGGGTCTGCCTCCTCCGGGGGCAGCGCTTGCAGGTTCACCACCTGGTCCCTGAAGGGAGTGGTAGGAACCTTGGGCACATAGCCAGGCCAGGGTCTCAACACCACGTGGGTATCACCCGGCCCAAACTCTAGCCACGATTCGTCGACCGAAAATGCCTGCAGGTCCCCTACCCTCTTGATGGAGGCCAATGCAGCCAACAGCAAAGTCTTCATTGACAGAATCTTTAGCTCTGCTGACTGCAAAGGCTCAAATGGGGCATTCTAAAGTGCTCGGAGCACCAGAGCAAGATCCCAAGAGGGTATGGAGGGGGGGCGAGGAGGATTTAACCGTCTCGCCCCCCTAAGGAACCTGACGACCAGGTCGTGCTTCCCAACCGTCTTACCTTCTACATGGTCGTGATAGGCGGATATTGCAGCAACATAAACCTTGAGGGTGGAGGGCGACAGCCTACGCTCCAACCCCTGTTGCAGGAAGGAAAGCACAGACGTGATCGAACATCTTCGGGGGTCTTCTCGGCGAGAAGAACACCACTCGACGAACAGGTTCCACTTCAAGGCGTAAGCCTGTCTTGTAGACGGTGCTCGTGCCGAAGTGATGGTGTTAACTACCTCTTGGGGTAAGTCACCTAGAACCTCCGCGTCCCGTCCAGGGGCCAGACATGAAGCTTCCACAGGTCTGGACGTGGGTGCCAAAGGGTGCCCCGTCTCTGAGTCAGAAGGTCCTTCCTCAGAGGAATCGGCCAAGGAGGGGCTGTCGCGAGGAGCATAAGTTCTGGAAACCAGGTCCGGTTGGGCCAGTACGGCGCCACCAGCAGGACCTGCTCCTCGTCCTCCCTGACCTTGCACAGTCTGTGCAAGTAGGCTCACTGGGGGAAACGCATATTTGTGCAGCCCCTGGGGCCAGCTGTGCGCCAGGGCATCCGTGCCGAGTGTACCCTCGGTCAGCGAATAGAACCACTGGCAGTGGGACGTTTCTGGGGAGGCAAACAGGTCGACCTGTGCCACCCCGAACTGTCTCCAAATCAGCTGAACCACCTGGGGGTGGAGTCGCCACTCGCCTGGGAGCGCAGCTCGTGAAAGCTCGTCGGCCACACGGTTGTGCACACCAGGGACATGAATGCGGACCAGTACATCTTTGCCCCGTAACCGCGCTTTGAGGCGGCTCAGAGCAAGATGCACTGCTAGCAACTCGAGGCAATTGATATGCCAATGCAGGTGCGGGCCCGTCCAAACCCCTGACACTGCATGCCCGTTGTACGTGGCTCCCCAGCCCAAGGCAGAGGCATCCGTGAAAACCACAGCGTGCCTGGACACCTGTTCCAGGGGCACTCCGGCCCGAAGGAACGAGGGGTCTGACCATGGACTGAAGGACTGGCGGCAGGCCGGTGTGATGCTCACCCGGTGAGTGCCGCGTTGCCACGGCCATCTCGGGACTCGGCCGTGTAGCCAATGCTGAAGCGGTCTCATATGAAGCAGGCCGAGCGGTGTTACTGCCGCAGCGGCCGCCATATGCCCCAGGAGCCTCTGAAACTGTTTCAGTGGAACCGCCATCCTGCCTTGAAACGTGTCCAGGCAGCTCAGCATCGACTGGACACGCTCTTCCGTGAGGCGCGCTGTCTGTTCGACCGAATCCAACTCCATACCGAGAAAAGAGATCCTCTGCACGGGGGCGAGTTTGCTCTTTTCCCAGTTGACCCGAAGACCCAACTGGCTGAGGTGTCTGAGCACCAGGTCCCTGTGTTCGCACAACTGATCCTTGGACTGTGCTAGAATGCTGTGCTAGGCCCCCTCCGTGACTTTCGTGAAGACACGGGGGGACAGGGACAGCCCGAAGGGCAGGACTCTGTACTGATATGCTCGACCCTCGAACGCAAAGCGCAGAAACGGCCTGTGTCGAGGAAGAATCGAGACATGAAAGTACGCGTCCTTCAGGTCGATCGCTGCAAACCAATCTTGGGGACGGATGCATTCGAAAATGCGTTTCTGCGTGAGCATCTTGAACGGTAGCTTGTGGAGGCTCCGATTCAGGACTCGCAGGTCCAAGATTGGCCGTAACCCACCGGTTTTCTTGGGTACAATGAAGTATGGGCTGTAGAAGCCGGTCTTCATATCGGCTGGAGGGACCGGCTCTATCGCGTCCTTCGCCAGTAGGACAGCGATTTCCGCACGCAGGACATGGGCATCTGCAGCATTCACCGAGGTGAAGCGGACGCCCTTGAACCTGGGGGGGCGCCGGGCGAACTGAATCGCATAGCCGAGCCTGATGGTCCGAATGAGCCAGCGAGACGGACTGGGGAGCTCTAGCCAGGCTCGCAGAGACCGTGCAAGCGGGACCATAGGGAAAACCGGCGTACCCACGGTGGGGCAGCGAGGTGGAATGCAGGTACCGGGCTGGGGCGGCTGTCTCGTGGAGGCGGCCCGCAGCGAGGTGAGAGTGTGCTGTGCAACACTTACCTGATTCCAGAGGTGGGCAGGAGGAACGTGAGGAGGTCGTCCACTGCTGCCCGCTGGCGAAGGGGGAGGATGAGTGTGGTCCGGCGTTTGACCGGCCACAACTCTCCGAGCCCCCTGAGGACCCAGAGATGGAGGAAACTGCTCTTTTATTGAAAATTTGGGTACCGCTGGGGCTGAGCCCAGCGGCGGAACAGAAACAAAACGGAACACAAAATTCTCCTCCCGGCCCTCCTCCGGGGGATGGAGCGGTGCGGTCACCGTCTCCAGAAGAGCAGTCCTCCCCATCTCCGGGTCGCCCGTCTCAGAGCCGCTTGCCCCTGCCTTTGCCACCTCTCTTGGCAGGAGCCTGGACGGGCTGGGCGGCCTGCTTGCGCCCGGCTCCACGATGTCGCTTGGGTGGAGGCTGCTGCTGCGACGCGGGAGCGGAGGCAGACGCAGGCGGCCGCCCTCGGCGACGAGCAGACTGAGGTGCTGCCGGCGGCGGGGTGGAGACAGCAGCTGACCGCCGTGGCAGGATGTGACTGATGGCCTCAGTCTGCTTCTGTGCGGCCGAGAACTGCTGGGCGAAGTTCTGGACCGCGTCGCCGAAGAGGCCGGTCTGGGAGACGGGGGAGTTAAGGAACCTGATCTTGTCGGTCTCCCTCATGTCTGCCAGACATAGCCAGAGATGGCGTTCCTGGACCACCATAGTGGACATCGCACGACCCACGGCCCGCGGCGTAACCTTCGTCGCACGAAGCGCGAGGTCCGTTGCGGTTCTCAGTTCTTGGAGAACTGCGGGATCGTGACCACCCTCGTGCAGGTTCTTCAGTGCCTGGGCCTGATGAACCTGCAACAACGCCATAGCGTGTAAGGCGGAGCCTGCCTCTCCACAAGCCTGGTAGGCCTTTCCGATCAGATCGGATGAGTACCTACAGGCTCGGGAGGGGAGACACGGGTTCCCCCTGGATGTGGAGTTAGGGCACAGTTGCATAGCAACGGCCCGTTCCACGGGAGGAACCTGCGTGTAACCCTTTGCAGGTCCGCCATCGAGGGTGGTGAGGGAGGAGGATCCACTGGGCCGGTTTCGGGCAGTAAAAGGTGCCGTCCACGACCTAGTGAGCTCCTCGTGCACCTCCGGGAAGAAAGGAACCGGGGTGGGGCGCTGAGAACCAGCACGGGCCACCCCGAGAAACCAATCATCCAACCTTGAAGGTTCGGGACACGGTGGAGGGTTCCACACGAGCCCGATCTTCTCGGCGGCCCGGGAAAGCATGGCCATCATCTCCGGATCCGTATCGGGCACAGCGGATCTTCCCGAAGGAGCCCCCTGCGCCGACACGTCATCTCCAGAGAAGTCTGACCCTCCCTCCGATGCAGCGATGGACCTCTGATCATCAGGGGGAGCCCCGAAGGATACGGATGGTGCACATCTCGAGGACGGCCCACCACGTTCCGACGGCAGCTCTACTGGCTGCGGAGTGCGTGAGGCATGAGGGTTCCCCGGGGGTTGGTTCCCTGGAGGAAGCGCGCTCACCGTAACCCTCAAATCACCCGCGCTACTGCCTGAAGTAACCCTCTGTGGAGGGTTAGATCGAGGCAGAGGCACGGGGACTCCACCCCTTGCGAGATGGAGTCTAGACCGCAACTCCGAGATGGTCATGTTCCCGCAGTGAGAACATGAGTCATCCACCAACGCTGCCTCAGCTTGCTGAATGCCCAAACACGAGATCGCTGGTGACCATCCCTTGGTGACAGGTAACCACCGCATCCAGAAACACACAGATAGAATGTCATCTTGAAAAAGACGCAAGCTCTATCTGTGTTTGCTCTTTCAGAAGGACGCTCTCCTTGGTGCTGAAGCACGCAGGGGGCGGGGTCGCGGCGACACAGTCAGGGGGTGGGTGCAGCCTGACGTGCGCGCTCTCTCACACGAAGGCGCTCTCTTACCAGCCGTAAGAACGGCTTTTCAGCGCTCTCCACCTAGCGCACCGAACCAGCTGTGAGAACAGCCTTTGTGATTGCTCTAAACAAACAACACAGAGAGATGATCCGAAAACCACGCGACCGCTGCTGTGTCGTCACACCAACACCGACTGAAGAGATCGCTTCCGAAAGGCGGCTTCCGTCTTCAGTCAGGACTGCGAAGTAGTGAGTGATATCTGGCGTTACCATCTACCACCCGGCTCCAAAGCAAAAGGTTGATTTGATGCAATCACCTGTGTCTCATTTATACCCGCACGGCGTGGCATGAGCACCTGGTGCAATCATTGCATGCCAATGTGCATTGGCTCGTTTAGTTACACTCGAAGTAGATTGGCTCTCGCGAGCGAGATTCCTATTCGTCGGTACTCCAACGTGGCGTCGAGAGTGACCGACTGAATGGGAACTATGTGTACCATGATGAGGCCCGGATCTGGACCGGCACTATGTTTCTGTCTGGGTTATGGTTAAAACAAGAAAGAATATTAGCAATGAGGTAGAAAATATAAATCTAATTCTTCACAATTTTGCTTCTCAAATACATATATATGAATTTGTGGTATTGTAACTTGAGTGAAGTCAAAAATGAGGGAGAGCTGTATTCATACAGAGTGAGTTTATTGACCTGAGACCAGGAAAATTAATCAGATCACCAAACATACAGCCATGAAGGACGAGACTCAACAAGGGACAAGAGAAACACTGGGGTTTAAATACACAAGGGGTAATTGGCAAACAAGACACACCTGGGAAAAATCAAAGAACTAATCAACAAGAAAAACTACAAAGGACTACAAAACATGGTGCAAAACAGGAAATAGCATAAAAGTCCGCACAAGGCCTGGGGAACACAGGCTGTGATCCTGACAGGTATTTTACTGGGAAAAGTTTTTTCTTTTTGTGAATCAATGGGTTAGCCTACTTGTTTCACATCTTACACTGGGCAGTGCAGGCCACTGCAAGGACATTTGACATTTTCGTGTTATGAATGCACTGAACAGACATCTAACAATATCTAACAATGTTTACTGCAGGAAGAAACATTGGTGCTATTGGCTTGAAGCTTAACAGTTTATAAAAGAAGGAAAGCTTGTTAAACCCAGCTGTAAGTCAGATGTTGCTTCTTGGTATGCTGTTGTGCAAACTCTAGAAGAAATTTAACCTCAGTTTCAATCAAACAACTGATTACACCGTAGAATTTATCCATCTTCGTGTGGAAGGCTCTCATGGAAACATGTTGGACCACAATTTGGAGCAAAGGCAAGAGACATTTTTTACTTTTATGCAACGTGAAACAGCATTTATCCCCAAAAGGTTGAGTAAGTGGTGCAGTATTTGTTTTTTTTTGTTTCGTTTTTTTATCACTCACATGGTTCACATGTCTAGCATTGCTACAAATGCATTTAGTTGCACGACTCAAAACGGCATTTTACATTTGAATACAAATCTGAAAATTACTCTAAATAAAACGTGCAGTTCATGAACCCTTGAGCTGCATGCATAAAGTAATTGGTGAGTTGTTTGCATAAAATATTCCTCAAGCATTGACACTCTTGCCTTGTGTGAGATATACAATATATCCCCATGAATATAATGCAAATATACTTCATGCATTTAATCTTACTTTATCACAGTGTCTTTGCTGTTAACAAAGGTGTATAAAATCAAGCACCTAGGCATGCAGACTGCTTCTACAAACATTTGTGAAAGAAAGTGAATTCAAGCGTGGCACTGTGATAGGTTGCCACCTGTGGAGTAAGTCCATTCGTGAATCGTGAAATTTCCTCACTACTAAATATTCCATGGTCAACAGTTAGTGGTATTATAACAAAGTGGAAGCAACTGGGAACAACAGAAACTTAGCCACGAAGTGGTAGGCCACGTAAAATCACAGAGCGGGTCACAGAGCGAATCAAAAGCTACAGACCTTCAAACTTCATGTGGCCTTCAGATTAGCTCAAGAACAGTGCATAGAGAGCTTCATAGAATGGGTCTCCATGGCCGAGCAGCTCTATCCAAGCCTCACATCACCAAGTGCAATGCAAAGCGTCGGATGCAGTGGTGTAAAGCATGCCTCCACTGGACTCTAGAGGAGTGGAGACATGTTCTCTGGAGTAATGAATCACACTTCTCTGTCTGTCAATCTGATATACGAGTCTGGGTTTGGCAGTTGACAGGAGAACGTTAGTTGCCTGACTGCATTGTGCCATGTGTAAAGTTTGGTGAAGGGGGGGTTATGGTGTGGTGTTGTTTTTCTGGGGTTGGGCTTGGCCCCTTAGTTCCAGTGAAAGGAACTCTTAATGCTTCAGCATACCAAGACATTTTGGACAATTTCATGGTCCCAACATTGTGGAAACAGTTTGGGGATGGCCCATTCCTTTTCCAACATGACTGCACACCAGTGCACAAAGCAAGGTCCATAAAGACATGGATGAGCGAGTTTGGTGTGGCGGAACCTGATGAATTAGAGCGGAGACAGCGAGCCAGGTCTTCTCGTCCAACATCAGTGCCTGACCTCACAAATGTGCTTCTAGAAGAATGGTCAAAAATTCCTATAAACATACTCCTAAACCCTGTGGAAAGCCTTCCCAGAAGAGTTGAAGCTGTTATAGCTGCAAAGGGTGGGTCAACTCCATATTAAACCCTGCGGATTAAGAATGGGATGTCATTAAGGGTGCTTTCACACTTGGTTTGATTGCTCCCCCCTCCCCCTGCCCCCACTGGACTGTGTTCATATTATATTATTTGGGTCCGAACCGGGGTGTGTTTGTGTCATCAAAGCAGCAGGTGTTTACGTTAACTCATGTGCCTGTATAGGCATAAAACTTTTGGCAATATAGTGTAAGTAGAAAAGTTGGCATATTTGGATTGCAGGGAGAAATCCCTCATCCTGTTCTTTTGCTATCCATAAGGGCATCATAGTTGAAAGGTGCGTTCATGTTGTGCATTCTATTCATAGTTTTCACGTTACGTCACATTCTTAAAGGAACACTCACCTGGAGAGCAAAACGAGGCTTTCCTCCATTACCCGCCAGTCATTTTTACATGGAGCGTACTAAGTACCAATGTAATAAGACAATTTTATTACAGACCAAATTCAATATACACCTTATTAATGATGCATACTATAAACATGTGAGTAGATGAACCCAGAATATGCAACACACTGTTTCTTGTTAAGCTTTTTTTCTTTTGTTTCATAGAAAACTATTATAAAGATTCTATTCTATAAGATATTCCGGGCTCATCTGCTCACATGTGTATAGTATGCATAATCAATAAGGTGTGTAATGAATTTGAGCTTCGAATATAACTATTTTAGTACATTAAAGCACTTGTGTGCATATAAAGCACACTAAATATGTGTGGCTTAAAACAAATGTAAAACTGACAGGCCGGTGCTGCAGTTCTATGGATGTTTCGCCCTTCAGGGCTCCAACTGACTGAAAACGATTAATTGTAGGGGTGTGAATTTGTGTTTAAAGCGCACCTAAAATGTATGTGTGTGGTATAGGCTACATTTACCACCATCTATCTATCTCAATTGTAATACATCAGGTAGGTTTTAAATGATGAATTGGGATGTGTTATTAAAAATCACCCTGATGCCAACTGGTAAAAAGTACCTACCAAACTTATAACTTATAACAAATAAGATGGATAGATGGTGGTAAATGTTTTCTAAGTCAGGACAAAAGTCAAATATATGACAAAATCATCCCCAGAATTAACAACAGACTATATAATCAACATTTAAAAAGTTAGTATCATGAATCACATACACATACACTGTAAGAAAGGTAGTTCACTCACAGCTTATAAAATGTACTGAGTGAGCTGACAATGTGTTTTCAATTATACGCACCACGCCAGCGCGCCTACAGTGAGTGTTTGCATTTGCGCGTCTGTGTGTGTGACGTGACGTCCCTCTAACATCTCTCTCTCTCTCTCTCTCTCTCTCTCTCTCTCTCTCTCTCTCTCTCTCTCTCTCTCTCTCTCTCTCTCTCTCTCTCTCTCTCTCTCTCTCTCTCTCTCTGCGAGAGAGTGTTGCTGCTGAGTCTCAGTGCTGCAGTTGTTCTCCGAGTAACGGGACAGAGGTGAATTATCCCAACTCACATGCCGTATATGCGCGCAACTGCGAGGAAATAAAATGAATATTCACAAACAGCCGTGGACTAAACAGCGCTGAACAACAATCGAGCCATCTCTCTTAAACAGACTCGCGTGTGTTTTTGGAGCTTTTAGTACTTTTTTTGAGGAGTTACCATTCAGTTTTGGAATAACTTGGAGTTCACTGTCACTACTGCAAGTAAGTATTAAATGTCAATGTTTAAAATATGAAAATGATAGCCTAAGATTTGTTTTTTTATCATTTAGTTTATGTTTAATGTTAATGTTTGCTACGCAAGTATGCATAAGTAAGATCAGCAAATTTCGGATCTCAGAGACAGTAACGCGTGGCAGTGTCCGAAAGAAGAGGCTGAGGAACTGAAAAAAAAAATCATAATTTATTTGTACCCTTTAATTAATGCATCCTTTCTCATATTAGTTTAGGGATGCATAAATTGGTAGATGTAAATCAGGCCCTTTGCATTTTTAAAAATGCATTTTAGGTGTCTGCATAGGTGCCACCCTGTCCCCCAAAGGTGTCAAACTTCAGTGTTTGCCCCAATTTACACTAATACCTCCCCCTCACTTCCACACAGACTAAACACTCACAAGAAGATAACGTACCTAACAAAAGGGGAATTGTTTCATACTGTGTTGTGTGTAGTTACTGTTCTAACAACCAGTTCTGGATTGTTGTAAATTCAGATTGATAGCAGTCAAACATTCCTAGCCCTTCTGGCCAGCTCCCAAAAAAATACGCCTTTGAATAATGTAGCCTATGCCAAATCAGAAAGGACTCATGCAGGTCAATCACCATATTGTACCACATACAAGTATTCTGATGCGGTTTAAAGTACTGGCTTTAGTATCTTATGTTGCAGTAGGTTGGTCCCGATCTGAGTTGACTGTATTGGAAAAAAAACTGAAATTCATGTCAAGGACTTCATTTATTTTCATTTCATTACCCTGAGTCATGATGTGGTCACACAGTTAAGTAGTTGTAGTAAGATTACAAATAAAACCACAGTTAAGCTGCCTGATGATTGTACATTTGATTTATTAGGCAATTCAGTGAACTTTATCAAAACCATCAAGTAACGAAAATGGAAAAATCTTATATCTGACCTTCCTGGGATGCACTGTGAACAGTAACGCTCATCATATTTAATTGGTTTAAGTGGGGTAAGCTTAAATTTAAACAAATGAGTTCAATCAAATGAACTCCTATGAGTTTTTATAACTTTCTTTTTTCTTTTGAGTTCACAAAACTGGCACATTTTAAGTAATCAGAATTTGTTCATTGTTTTGAGTTCTATGATCTTGTTTCTTTCTAATTTAGACAAAGTTAAATTTAACTTAAACTGCAGTGAGATTTTAGCATTTACTGAATTAGCTAGTTAAAGCTCTACTAAAAAATATTTAAATTGAGATTACATGATAATTTTAAATGAAATGTACTCGAATGTCTCAAATTAAGAAATTATTTTCTAAATCAAAACAAAATGTCTTAACTTAAACATTTTGATGTAACTGATAACTTCAAATTTTGAGTTTTGTCAACTTATTCGGGTTAACAGTGTGCAGCCAGTTTTGACTGCACTGTAAACCCAAAGTTGACAAAGCAAAAAAAAATTTGGTAATTTGTTACATCAAAATGTTTTAAGTTAAGAAATTCAATTCAGTTCAACTAAGTAGAACTTAAAATGCTTAAGTTAAGAGTAATTAAAATGTAAGTTAATTCATACATTTAACTTAAAATGATCATATAATCTAATTTTAAATATTTTTAGAAGTGGAAATTTAGCTAGCTATAACTAGCTAATTCAACAAAATGCTAATTGGTAACGCAATGCTTTGATAACATTATCATAGCAATTGCTGAAAGAGTATGGCAATACAGAATATATTTAACATACCTGTTCTCAAACCAGCTCATGCTCCATTGATGGTAACCCTACAAAAAAAAACACATAACAGAAACATTTCTAAATTAGCATAGCAAAACATTAAACACTACTAAATCTTAGGGCTGGGTATCAGATGTTCCGATTCGATTCGATTTCGATTCGCAAGCTCTCAAATCGATTCGATTTCGATTCTCGATTCGATTTTCGATTCTCGATTCAATTTCGATTCAACTCAATGAATATAGATTTAATTCAAATAGCCCACTATATTTATAAAAAAGAACATTGAACAAGTTTATATACAATATTTTGATACACTTATTCTAAAACTTAAAAAGGATATTGGATGATTTTCAGCAATTTTCAGTAAAGGACAAGCATTTCTTGCGATTTAGCCGACCGTCATTCAGACTCTGTCCGTTTTTATGGAGTTTTTTCCATCGATTTTGAATCAACCACATTTAAAAAAAACGATTAATCGAAAAAAAAAAAAAAAATTTGCCCAGCCCTACTAAATCTCCCGCTTCACATTAATCTTGCACAAAGCATTTACTCTCCCTTTCGAGTGCCATGGCAAAGCATGCTGGGAAATATCCCAGTTTAAGGTACATTTAAGTTTGTCTAAATGAAAAGAAACAAGTTCATAGAACTCAAAATGATGAAACAATTCAGATTACTTAAAATGTGTCAGTTTTGTGAACTCAAAAAAGAAAAAGAAAGTTCTAAATACTCAAAGTTAATTTGATTGAACTAATTGATTTAATTTGAGTTTGCCCACCTCAAACCAATAAATTATATTTTGAGCATTAGAGCTTATGGTGTGTATTTGTTTGAACTCTGTGTCGACTGAATACATTCGACATGGCCCTTACTTTTAGAATACAGTACATGTGGCATGAAAAAAAATACAGTACTTTTAATTCTGCATTGTGCTCTTTTAAGATCAGTAGACTGAACATATTTAGTGCCAAGGTTTTAATATATCCAATGGTTGGTCTGATGCAAGCTAGACCGAGACAGGAAAGCCTCCCCTTTACAAAAAAACACACATGGTACTCCATCACCTCCCAGGTCAGGACTGGGTGCAGCTGTGGAGCCGATCAGAGCTGGGATGCCAGGGCTGGTTACTGCCCTTCCTGCTGTGTGTCAGAGCTGCTGAAGGGAGATATCAAACTCTAAAATGTGTTCTGTGGCCTTCAATTAGGTGCAATGGTGCTCTCTAAATAAATATGTCGAATGGGCATGGCTGGGAGGTCCCGTGACAGGTTGTGGTTGATTGTTGTGCTGTATTGTGAGCTATTTTTATGGCCACCCAGTTGGTAGTATAAATAAGACATACTAGTTTGATGTATGTGATCTTTTGAGGTGTGTGGTTTATTGCTTTTAATGTGAGAAGTTGCAGATGTCAAAACAGTTTAGCTTAGCTATGAGGTTTATTGATTTCTAAACTGTGTATTATCTTCATAGGATAATGATTTGTTGTGATGTTGGTGTCAAGCTGTTATCTTTAGATTGTTTTATGTCCTTACTGGAGTTTATGGCTCCTAGTCTGGTTAACTTCAAAGGCAAACTCACAATATGAATTGTGGTAGGCTGTTGTAACTTTGTGATGACTTGCTTGATTGTAGGGTGTATCTCTCTCTCTCTCTCTCTCTCTCTCTCTCTCACTCGCTCACTCGCTCACTCACACACACACACACACACACACACACACACACACACACACACACACACACACACACACACACACACACACACACACACACACACACACACACACACATACACACTCTCACAATAAATAAATGGAGTGTTTTTTATACAGTATACACACCAAAATGATAAGAGCCGTTTGTTGGTGTAAATGGAGCATTTGGAGCTAAATGGGCATATAGATATTATTATTGATATCATTATCATTTTTTATTAATTTTTCTTCTCTGTTTTAATGTAAATCAGATTACATATTTAAATAAATTAAAAGCAGTAAAACTGAGTATTCTTTAACTTGCAGTTATACATTATTTTAATATTCATTATTTATATTTTAGTTTTTTCTAAAAAACTGCGGTAATAAATATTAACTTTTCCAAATTGTGGTAGACAATTATGTGAAATTACATGATTATTTATTTTTTTATGAAAATAATTGCCTTGTGCAGCTAAAAAAAAAAAATTAAAAAAGTAATGGTCCTAATAATGATATAATATTATACCTAATCTACCTTCTTTAGAAAATATAACCGGTTCTCTTTAGGTTTTCTGAGAGTCACACACTAATCAGTGTAACTTGTATTTTAATAAGTTGGGAGTTTTTTGTTTGTATTCAAATGTGTCTTGTGTCTCACTTGGCATATAAAGATGCGTTGTTGGAGTGTGCAGCCCATATGAATCCAAGACACACCCATACACAACTGTGACACACACAACCAGCCTTATATCTACAGGGGAACTTGAGTTTAATAGTTCAGAAGAGTGCATTCAATCACCTTTTGGCTTCTTCCTGAAGTTTTCTTACTTTGATGTCAGTGAATATTCCATTTAAATCATACTTGTTAAACAACATATCATGTTCATTAGATCACATTCATTTTAGCCGCGTTTCCGCCGCAGGAACTTTCCCCAGGAACTTTGGGGTGGTACTCGGTGTGTTTCGACCCCAGGAACCAGGGTCTAAATGAAGTTCTGGGTAAATACCCCCCCGAAAGTCCCTGCTCGTGAGGTAGTACTTTTTCAAAGTACCCCCAAACTTTCGGGGGTGGGACTTTGGCGCCGAACATGCTGATTGGTTGAGCTCACACAACATTTTATTTCAACCGGCATTTTTAAAAGTCTTTTGCGAGGTTCTTTCTGCATTCAGTAAATATCAGTCTTGCTCTTTCTGTCTGATGGCGCGCGGCCGTCTCAGCCATTTCACGGTCAATGTCCGTAATAGCTGATAATAACATATATTGTCTTATTTTAAATCTAGCTTTACGAGATTTCAGAATACGCTTTAGTATCAGTGCTCATCTCTTTTCCGCCATTTTGTTAATTACCTCTTTAGTAAACCAATAAATAACCAGCAAAAGCAGCGCTGCTTGAATCTCCTCCATACTTGTTATTGTTGCAGACAGTGTCGCACAAAAATTATTACTGTCCGTCGCTGACTGGGAAGAGCAGTCGCGCGCAGTCCTACATCACCGGACTAATTTGCCTAATCTTCACGGTACTTTAGACAGCAGTGGAAACGCAGACAGCAGCAGGTCTGGGGGGAAAAAAAGTTCCTTGTTCCGGGTAATTTCGGTGGAAACGGGGCTTTTCATAGTGATGTATGTTCAGCCTTTGGTGCCTAATTAATCTATTGCCCATTTAATTAACCCTCTTAAAGCTTCAAATGTCAAGGTTATAATTGTTACTGTTAGTTTGCATGTTGTAATACGCAGTTATATCTGATGCCTGCTTAATAAGACCAAGCTGGATGTTCTATGCAACCTTGAATGATACAGGAAATCGTCTCGTCTCATGCAGTTGTGTGGGAAGCCAATAGAGTTGAGTTGTGAAGTTTAACAAGGTGAAGTAACTTTTAGTTGTGTATACGTTTGACCCTACTTGTAATATCCTTAAGAATGAAAACTGAGTAAACAATTGACATATAAGGGTGTTTAAAATAACAGAACCATGTCATAAGAGCTAAAATGACCTACATTAGAATAACAAATGCAGCTGCAGAGATGAATCACTAAGTCGACTGCCAATTAGCAGTATGTGTATATAAAATTCATTTTTTTTAATAACAAAAGAAAACTTGCAGTTCAAAGCAAACTCTATGCCAGAATTGCAGCTCCCTGTTTCACAACATTTGTTAAGGAAAACCTGATTATAAATCTCAAGAATAAATATATTTGCCCTCATTTTGTTCGAAATGGCTTTATTTCTACCATTTAACCCAAAGGAGAAATTTTGAAGAATGTTCACGCTACTCTTGAATGGTCAACATGCATTGATGACACCAGGTTATGTCAATGATACTATTGATGTGTGGTTAACGTAAACCTGGTGTAATGGATCTTGACCATCTCATATTTGGTATGTTCCTCATGCAAATCCATTATATGGCTTTATATGACTTGGAATACAGCATACAAGTCATATGGACTTATTTTATGATACTTTTATGCTACTTTTTATCATTTTTGGAGCTCCAATATTCATCCCAGGGTTATTATAATTTACTCAAAATTGGTAGCACTTTACTTTACAGTCCTGTTCTGCATGTACATGCTATGTACTTATTATAGCAATTACAATAACTAGGTTATAACTAGGTACTAACCCTGAACTTACCTCTAAACCTTACATTAACACATGTAGTTACTTTATATTACCAGTACGTTCTTGGGTAAGTACACTGTAAGTACATGTACCGTAAAATAAAGTGTAACCTAGAATGAACTAAAACTTATATTTGAGAAGTTGCCTTGGCAACTAACTGAAATAAGAAACAAATTACTTAAATAGTTTTTTTTTTTTTACTTAAATAGTTACAAAAAATAAACACTAATGACAAACGCACAAAATATACTAAAAATTAAACAAAATAAAACTAAAAACTAAAATAAAAAGCTTATCAAAAATATTATTACAAATTATATATATATATATATATATATATATATATATATATATATATATATATATATATATATATATATATATATATATATATAAAAATACTGAACATTCATTCCACTTTCATTTTGATTTTTAAAAGTAGTCAGGGCATTTCAATATTTATTTTCATTTTATGAAGGAAGTCATATGGGTTTGGAATTAATGAAGACCGAAATTTCAATTCTGGATGAACTATTGCTATATTAGAGACAGATGGATGCTTTACAGTATTGGCTATGAATGTATAAACCTCAAAAGTATAACCTCAAAATTTACCACAAAATTGAACCCCTGTGACCCACTCTGAGCAATATTATGTCAGAGGACTGCCATTTGGAAACCCTAGCTTAAAACCATGCACCATGAAGGATAATCTGGAGTAAGGAGCACAAAAAACCCCACCTCTGAGTGATGGGGGGAAAAAAATCTAAATAATCTTTTATCCTATTACTTTCATCCAAGGAGTTTGCCAAATGTTAAACATTGTGTTTCATAAGTATTTGGGCAGCCATCTTGTGGGAGTCATTATGTCTGATGATTGTTTTTCAAGGTTTTATAGCTTCCAAGGAATATGAGACCACTTTGTAGGACCAGGTGCTTCCTATCTAGATGCTGCAAACACTGCTCTGCCATGACATTCCCATAATTCAGGGAGATAATGCCACCATACACGGCTAAATAACTTCTTGGTTGATTTCATTCACCAGACAATTTCCATGCCCAGATCTAAAAATGATTGAACCATGAACAGCCAAATGTAGATTTCATCATCTCTACTTTCTCAAGAACTGGAGGATTTTATGCTAGAATTGTGTGATGTCTCACTATACACAGTTTGCTTGCATTTAGATTATACCAAATCTGTCTGAATCTATGGAATTGATTCAGATTGGTGATTTGAATTTGATTCCTTGATTATTTGATTGTTAAAAAGTGTATCTTTGGGTCCTTTCTCACTTGGTTCGATTGCCTGCATGGTCCAAACCCAAGTTCGATTGCTCCCCCTCCCATTGTTGGACCCATTATTTGGGTCCGAAACGAATGTGTTTGCATCATCAAAGCAGCAGCTGTTTACTTGTTTCTTGGTAATGGCAACACAGGAAAGGTCGGGACATGACAGCACTTGTGTCTATCTGCCGCAAATGTATTGCAAATGTTCCAAAGAACTCTAGAGACGATTTGTGCTGAAGGTGAGCAGAAATGAGATATACATTTTCTCTGCTTGCAGTGTGTCAGTCACGTTTGTCAGGAAAGTGAGTGAAACCTACACAAACAAACAGTTTTATTTAATCATGTATCATTAATAGCAGTTAATTCATATCAGCAGTGAACCGTACCGGAATTCGCATGAAACGTAATCCAGACCACCCTTTTTTATGTGCACCCGAGACTGAACTCTGATGTCAATTGAATCTGGGTGACCACCAAAAGTGCTAGTGTGATCTAGCTAAGTGCTAAGGGTGCAACAAGTTCATTTATCCCAGCACACAGCATTGTTTTGGATGTTTGGTAAGTTCCGCCGCAAAATATACATAATAAAAGACTACCATTCAGGTTGTGAACATACCCAACCTAAAGGCATAGGGATACCTTTAAGTTCGGTGATGAAATGCCAATGCGAATTAATTCTAAGTGGACCAGGAAAAAATGTTTGTTTTTTTTTTGGCCCAGACCAAATGAACCGAGCAAACACATTCAGATTTCATAACGATTGACCTAGTTAGATCATTAGTAGTTCCTGCATAGTGACTAGGTAACCCTTGAGTAACTAGTGATGCATTTTATGAATTTATTCAGAGTAAAAAAGATGATTGATTACGTTTCAGACACAATAATGTTCTTTATAATTTGTCAGTTAGTTAATAGTTAATGAGGCTAATCTCGGTAAGCATTGATTACTTAACAATGTACTATCTCCTAAATTCGATATTACTTGCTGATTAGTTAACATTTTTTCTTTAATAATTAGTAGTAGTAGCTGAAGTGTTAGTGTAGTACTACTCATTAGTCCTGCATTACTTCCTGCATAGTTATCTATTAATGACGGACCATTATTCTAAAGTGTTACCAAAATATTTTACAATTTTGATTGGATTTGATTTTGATTTTGATTTTTGATATTTCAAACAGTGATGAAATGTAAACATACACTGTAAAAAAAGTAGCTGCCTTACATTTTTTTATACAATCAACTTGGATGTTTAAGTCATTTCAACTTAAATTACATTTAAACTGACTTTAATGAGTTGAATCTTTTATTACTTAAAGACTGGTAAATTGCTTAAATTAACTTATTTTGATGAGTTAAAGCAACGCAAAAACATATGTTGGCATAACTTATTGATCATATAATTTTTCACAATATAGCTACTCTGCATCAGATAATTGAATGCATGGATTGTGTATATTATATTATGCTCTGCGCTTGTGCATTTGTGTTTCCTTTATTTGGTTACATGCTTTAGCCTGTGTCACTGTTTGTGACTGGTTTCCATAGAAGTGTGATCAGTCAGTAGGTCAAAGTATTTCGTTTCTCTGGGTTCGAAGATGAGTTGATGACATTATGTTTTTATATAGTTACATAATACACTTTTAGCCGAGTGCACTCCAATCACCATGCTACCACAGCTGAACAATCAGGTTTCAGAAATAGGATCAGAAATGAAGTTAGAGGCAGTAGTTAAAGTAGTTCTTTCCTTCCACCATAATAGAAGACATGAATGGTGGCTCTCCATTCGTTTTCTGATGTGACCTATATGATGAGTCAATATGACGTGAAGAGCACCTTAGGATGCAACAATTGCCACGGACCAGTGCTTTGCTATTTAGCAGTTTGGCCATTTTTTGGTTTTGCTTACTTCTGCTTCCATGTTGTTCGGGTACTACTAACTTAGGGTCCGTTTGCACAACACCATTTTCAACTAAAAAACGTAAAACTTTTTATGTATTTTGGCCATTCATTTACACAAAAACCTTTGAAAACGGGTTTCAATGGCAAGTTTTTGAAAATGGTCTCTGTGTTATCAACAAAACGTGAATCTATTACATATTCAGTCTATAGTGTTTCATTGCCATCCAATGGCCAAGTAGCAGAATACAGAGTTTTTAGTCGTTTTCGCGGATCCATGTGAATGGGGATCCTTTTGACAATGTATCATCTGTACGCAGAAAACTCAAAGAAAAGAAATGTAAGCACATCATTGTCGTGTAAATGGCAATTTAGCAAGCTGGTTGGGTTTCAGGTTTAGGTGTCATCAGCTGGTTGGTAGAAGTGAGCTAGGTTATGTTTTCTCATTTCCTCAAGCATCTAGCGCTGATCTAAAATCTCAAGGCCAAAAAAGAAAACTAGACCGTGAAACTGCCCACAGTTCTCCGCAAACTGAACTTCATATCACACTCAAATTTCACACATTTTTGGTGCAGATTGTGGTTCAAGAACATCAAACCCTTTCTTCAGCTCAGTGTTTAGAGATCTGAAAAATATTTTGTTTGCGGGATCTGAAGCCCAACTTTAAACACGTGTTTGAGGATTGATGTTTCCAAAGAAATTAAGTAGGTTGTAGCTGGTACTTTGTTTTAAGCAATAACAAAGGAATTTGGTACTGCTTTTGTGTAATTCATTAAGTTCATCTATAATTTTATAGCCTGGGGCTGTACACAATAATTTTAACGCTATCTCACAACCAATTTGTTTGTATTTGTACAAGGTGGCCAATTCGTACAAATTTGTACGACCTCACTCCTATGAATTAGTATGATTTATCCATCACTGCAGTGATGGGTAGGTTTAGGTGCAGGGTTTGAGGTTAGGTCATTCGTACGAAAGCATACGAATTGACCAACTCGTCAAATACTTGCGATTTAGTAAAAATCGCACCAATTCGTACGACCTCACTCGTATGAATTTGTACGATTTGTCTATACGGCATGGGTAGGTTTAGTTGCAGGGTTTGAGGTTAGGTCATTCAAACTAAATCATACGAATTGACCAACTCGTCAAATATGTACGATTTAGCAAAAATCGCACCAATTCGTACAACCTCACTCGTATGAATTTGTACGAATTAGCCACCTCATAAAACATGTACGAATTGCCGTGAGATTGGGTTGATACTTTTGACTCTTGAGTATATTTTAAATCAATTAATTTGATTTATTTTTCCTGATTAGTACCTTTTAACTTTTACTTTGCTTAACATTTTTGTAAGTATTTTTTATTTATTTATATATGTATCTGTTTGCATAGACTGAAGCTGTCAGAGAATCATGTAATATAGGGACACTGTACAGTGTGCCCTTTAAGTGCACTCTGAACCAAATATTTGCAGGCTTGTATTAGCCTTAAAGCTACACTATGTAACTTTTCCGTCCACTAGAGGTCGCCTGTTCAAAACAAAGGCGTAGTTTGATGACGCCACGTTTGAGCGCAGAATCTTGGGACATGTGGTCTTCAGCTCACAGCCGGTGGAAAACAGTCAGGATAGGACTCGGTCAGAAATCATGTTCATGGATGCGATTATTAACATTACTGTAGTTTGAAGCAGAGCAGGACCGAGTGTTGTGGAGCTGAGCAAGGCCGCAGGAGCGATTGAAGAGCGGGACTGTTATTATGGCTAATCGCCGGCGGGACTTTTATTATGACACGGTTGCCGGCGCCACTTCCTCTTTTCCAGTCATTAGTATGAGGTAACGCAACTCTGTTTATCGTATTAGATATATCTGAGTGTGTTGAAAAGGAAGTTATGACGTTCGCCCGGCGGCTGCTATGACACTTGTTCACTCTGCAGTGAGAGTAAAGTGTTTCACTGAATAAAACCGGAAACCGAGGGTGACGCAGATATTACGCAATCGACAGGCGACTCCCTCACACGCATAGCTCACACGTCCCGGTTCCTTGGTAAAAATAGCAATTTCTCACGATTTACAAATAGTTGGAAACATTTGGGATATTCTAAGTACTCAACTGAACAAAATACATAACACTGGCCTAGTGGTTTCTGGATATTTTACTGCAAAAATCCTACATAGTTCACCTTTAAGGTGCTAGAGACCGTAGATGAAATGCCGTTTGCACATCTGCAAACGAGTCCAAATTAAACCTGAGGTTCAAGTCCACGGCACGAGAACATGTCAAAACAGATTCTATGGCACTTGTTGTTGAGAACAGGGTTTTGCTCTAGGGTAACAATTATGCGTGTAATGTTCAGAATGAAAAAAAACAACTTCCTCCCAAATTAGAAGCGTCTACTTGGGTAAAATGATGGCTGATATATTAATTTATAGTATTTTATATATTCAGTTAGCATAAACACTAGGTTGCACTTTATTTCGATGGTACAATTTAGACATTCTACTAACTATAAGTAACATTGCAACTACTTGTCAACTAACTCCCATTAGAGTATTATTTAGTAAACTATGAGGTTAGGTTAGGTGTAAGGATTTGGGTTGGTAGAATGAGTTGACATGTAGTTGCAAAGTTACTTAGTCAGTAGAATGTCTGTTGGGAGCATCAAAATAAAGTGTTAGCAGATATTAAGCAGACAGTCTACTAATACTCTAATGACTCTTAGTTGACATGTAGTTGCAAAGTTACTTATAGGGAGTAGAATGTATAAAGTGGAAAATGCAGAAATATAATGATTGTTCAGTAACACTTTATTTCGATGGCCCAAAGCAACTCACAAATGAGGAATACAACAGGAGTTTGGTTACATTATGTTATGTTGTTATGTTACATTACATTGCTACATTACAGTACATTATGTTAAGTTGTTACATTGTTACATTGTTATGTTACATTGTTACATTACGTCACATTGTATAACATTATGTTACATTACATTCATTTTAATCGAGAGCCTTGCCTGTAGCCTATTTGACACATAGGGCCAGATTTACTAAACAGGGCAAATTAGCGTGGGAACGCAATTCCATAAAAGGGCTAATGGGAGTGGACATTTCTGTGTGTGATCTATGGACGATGCGCAAATTAAAGAACATAGATGCAACCGGATCATTTCTGACCAGCGCAATCTACCCGTTAGCGTCTGGTTTAAGACTTACTTTTTTTGACACCTGTTAATTGATGAGTGTAAACCTTTGTAAATCACCTCACGGGATTAATTTAAATACTCTCCTCCCATAATGTTGCGCCTTAAAGGGAAACTCCTACAAATGCATATGCAATGCCGCAAAAAGAATAAATCCTGACAGTAGTTTTTTTTAACGCCAAAAGAGGGTTTGCACTGGCGCAAGCTGTTCGTGAATCTGGCTCATAATCTCTTGTAATACTGCATATTTTTAGTGCAGAATTAAGATAAAATAAAGTGTAAGTTGATGTAGTTACATTGTACTTACTCAAATAAGTACTGAGTAATATTAATTAACTACATGTACTTTCTATAAAGTTACGATTAGGGTTAGGTTTTGGTTTAGGCTCAATTTATGCTTCATTTACTGTCATTACTATAGTAAGTATCCACCACTGCTTTACCTGAGTTCCTTATTCATCCTCCTCCTTGTTAACAGCTTTCAGATGCCTGCCAAATTATGGGCATAAATTTGCAACATTTGGGTCTAAATCACTTTGGAGTATTGCCTCACAGAGCCTATGCACTAATGCGAACAATTTATTCTTTGTAATAATCAAGTTTCATTGTTTTTTTTTTTGATAGGATGGGTGCAGAACAATGCCTGTATTGTAATTTCAGTCGGGCAGGGGACCAATACTGAAATAAATCAAGACTGGTGCTGTTGCTCGTTCCCTAACCTCATTCTCAAAGTTTCCCTGCACAGTATCTATATTGCACAGTACTGTTTGCTTGTGATGCCATTTAATTTACAGGATTAAGATAATGGTCTTATTTGAACTCTTATATTTTTTTAGATATGCTTCCAAGATTGTCATTAATATGTAAATGATTGCACAGGCCCATTCAGTGTTGGATGTATTGAAAAACCATAATGGTGCCAAAAAAGCATGTTGACACTTGAACCATGTTTTAAAAAATTTAATTGTTAAAAGGCATTATTTCAAGAAGAAAAATAATTTCAGAGAAAAGCTCATTTGGGTGAATCAACTGGCAAATTAGTACTTTCTAAACAAAAAACAGTTTGAAATAAGTGTTTACTTTCACATGTTTCCTTGAGTAACAGTCTAGCACTGTTGTTTTAGCAGGAGATACAGAAGAACCATGACGATACAATGTTATCAAATGCACTCAGCCAAGGCCTTTCTGGAATTTCCTTCTCACTGTCTTTATCCATTGAGGATGGGTTCTACAACAGTGCTGGAACTGTGGCTTTGAGCATTGCTTCAGCTGAGAGAGGAAGTTCAGAGACATTTGTGCACAGACTGCTCTTGTTCATTGCCTTTAGTTTAGTGAGATCAGAGGCCTGAGGCTATATGATAAAACACATTGACACACAATGACAGGATCTGTCTGTCTGTCTCCCAGCACTATGGACCAATGTGTGGTGATGATAGCTTTAGAAGTACACAATAACTGTGGAAAGGTCATCCACTCTCGCTTGGCATTTGAATTCTAAACAATTGATAGCATGCTGAGCCTGAGATAGCTACATGTGAGCTGAAAGAAATGTCTGTTTTAAAGTTTTGGTAATGGCTAAAAAGAAATGGTCCTATTGAGAATTGTTCAATATTTATTTTATCATAGACCTTATGATATTCAATGCAGCCAGGTTTTCAAACACAACCTGAAACACTTATTCACTTACATGTTGTTCAACTTTCTTCTGTGGAAAACAAAGTGTATATTTTTTGAGAATACCCTGGTCACACTTTTAGTGAAAGTGAATACAATTGAAATCAGCATCACTTGTATGGCTTTGGAAAACTTTGACGACCAGGTTCTCAAGTTCTGGTTCAATGATCATATGTCTTCAGAAGACTTTTGATATAGTGCACAACTGATATGAACCACTCTTAATAGTATTTTGCATGATTTTTAAGGATTAAAAGCCCTATTCTCTATCTATTGTAATTGCTGGCAAAATAGCAACCAGTAGTGGATTACTCAGAATTTATGTTTTGGTTAATGATGACCAATGTTTCCAAAAGTAAACCATTAATAGCTCATTGTTGAATTTTAAAGGTTGAATAACTTTAAATATTTAGACATACTGTAGACATGTTACCACAATGACTCTTAAACAATAATGATGCCCTGCTGAACTTCACTGATTACTTTCTTACACATAATAAGGGTCAATTATCTTGCAATGCCCAAATGAGGCCTATTTCCTGTGCTGGGTGTTTAGGGAGGAAGAATCGGCCAATTCAGTCCTGCACTGATGTGTTTAATAGTTTTAAAAGTTAGAATCCCAAGCTACAGACTACCATTCTACCCCCCCCCCCCCTCCCCCCCCCCTGTGTTTAGACGGCTTTTCCTGGTCAACATTATGAGTTAACATTCTAATAAAACAGGACCAGATGGAAACTGCATGCTAAAAAGCTGATTTGTGAAACATCTCACTGGATTCTGGACATACTGTTGAGTTAAATGAACTGTTACACGCTGTTGAGAGGTTTATTACCGGTTAATTTCTATGGATGTGCCATGCATTTTAAATGCTTGTCTGCACTGTCACAAAAAAATACATCAACGCTTTATTTCAGAATAATGATAATTTTGCTTATGGCTCTAAATCAATTAGCCTCAATGCATGTGGGTGGCAAGTCTACTGTGTATCATCAATGTGAAATTACATGCCATAAATTATGCAAAACATTAAGCCATATGTGACCTTTCATTAGATTTCAAATAATGCTGAAGCTTTGACATCTTCTTTTTTATCTTTTTTCAGAAACATAACCTTTCAGGATGGATGACGGACAATGCTACTACAACGAAACCATAGCCTTTTTTTACAATCGTAGTCAGAAGTATCTGGCCACAGAATGGAACGCCGTAAGCAAGCTAGTGATGGGACTTGGGATTACAGTATGTATTTTTATTATGTTGGCTAACCTGCTGGTGATGGTGGCCATCTACATCAACCGCCGATTTCATTTTCCAATCTACTATCTAATGGCTAACCTAGCAGCTGCGGACTTCTTTGCGGGACTTGCCTATTTCTACTTGATGTTTAACACGGGACCCAATACGAGAAGGCTTACAGTCAGCACGTGGTTGCTCCGTCAAGGCCTCATCGATACAAGCCTAACAGCCTCAGTTGCTAACTTGTTAGCTATAGCCATTGAGCGCCATATAACTGTGTTCCGCATGCAGCTCCATACCCGCATGAGCAATCGACGAGTAGTTGTAGTTATCGTCATCATCTGGACCATGTCTATCGTCATGGGCGCCATTCCTAGCGTGGGCTGGAACTGCATCTGTGCCATAGATACTTGCTCCAACATGGCCCCCCTCTACAGCAACTCCTACTTGGGCTTCTGGGCCATCTTCAACCTGGTGACCTTCGTGGTGATGGTGGTTCTTTACGCCCACATATTTATGTACGTACGTCAGCGAACCATGAGGATGTCCCGGCACAGCTCAGGTCAACGGCGGAACAGGGATACTATGATGAGCTTGCTGAAAACGGTCGTGATTGTGTTGGGTAAGTTGTGATTTCATTCAGTGTTTCGTCATTAGTACTTTAGGCCTGGAGGGCCAACGTCCCTGCTGAAAAATCCAGCATGAATTCCATGTTATTGAGCTGGTGTAGCAGGTCCAACAGCAACCAGCATACCATGCTGGTCCCAGCATGCAAAACATACCTTATGCTGTTGATGCTGTTGCTGGATTTTTCAGCAGGGGTCCTCCAGGAGCAGGATTGGACACCCCTGCTTTAGCATGTAGACCCTGAGTCCAACCCTGCTCTTGGTCAGCCAACACCCTGCAGAGTTCAGTTCCAACCCTGATACAGCACACTTACCTGTTATTTTCAAGTAATCTTGAAGAACACGGTTATCTGGTTCAGGTGTGTTTGACTGGGGTTGGAACTAAACTGCAGGATGGAAGCACTCCTGGATCAGGGTTGGACACCCCTGATATAGATTACCTCAGTGCTAACAGACACACACAGACAAAAAATAAATAAATTGTAAGGCATTTGAAGACATTTTCATTATTTTGGATTTCAAGATTTTAGTAATTGGTTCCTTTTGGTCATATAAAGCAATATGAAATGGTGTGTCCAAAATTAAAGGTACTACATTTGATGAGGAAAACACATTTTTTTTTAAAAAATCATTAAAAACTCATTTAAAAAGTATGAATGAATGTGTGCAGTATGAATGAAATCTGGATGTACGTACTTCATCCCTCGTGTTGTCACTGTCATGTGACCTACCAGCAGGCCCATCGCAAGGGGATCTACTGTAAAAAACAGTTCTGTAACTGGACTGCGCACATATCTTTTTGAAATTATGTTCTGAATTATGAATTGGTTAAACGCATTGAATCCACTCACATTCGTTTGGACTGCTCTCTCACTGAATCTTCTGATGTGATTTACAGTCAGTAAAACAAACAGACAGTATCGAGAGAACATCCAATTGTTGTTTGTTTCAGTTGTTTTCCTCTGTGAACATGCGCTAAATGGATGTCTGACAATTTTGTCGCTTTTTTGAGTTTTCAGATTTAAAAACGTTTAAAACGTCTAGAGATACAGTAGGCTACACTCGTTCTGATGAACCTTTGCTCTCACTGATGGTCCGAAAGGTGCGTATTAGTTAGGCTATAT
This sequence comes from Gobio gobio, assembly GCF_949357685.1. Taxonomy (NCBI): domain Eukaryota; kingdom Metazoa; phylum Chordata; class Actinopteri; order Cypriniformes; family Gobionidae; genus Gobio; species Gobio gobio. Next base: position 22,458,347 of record NC_137118.1, on the reverse strand, counting down.
GCTTATTCTTTTTAGCAGTAAATAAAAAACCCTTTGTGCATCCCGTCAGATGAAATCCTGCAGGCGCCAGTGCTTTCTCCGTCCAGTAAATGCACATCCTTGAATGAGCTTTCTAGAGTATTTACTTGAACTTCTTAGGTAATATATTTTGTTTGACCCATTTCAAAGGCTGAATTTAAAATGGACTGAATAAAGCTCGATATGCAGTCTCACTTTTAGCCATCTTTGAACTATTATAGTATTTCGAAGGACAAAACATGAACTTTAACTATTGGCTTTACATACTTTTGGCCTACTTTTTTATGAATACTACGGATTTGGACATTATTTTAAGTACTATATAGTTGGGAAGTAGGTGTATTCGAACGCAAGAATTTGTATATGACATGTGTCCAGTGTGGGTCATTTCTCACACTATTGTAATTGCAGATTGATTAAACATACATAAAAATAGCTATAATATCCTTTATTATGATCTTAAGCAGATGGCCTAAAACCACAATGACTTGTTCAACAAACAAACTGTCCCCACTGATATTTAATTTTATTTTGAAATGTTGGGAAAAATCATAAAGGTCAATACTCTTGACTAGTAAATCTTTGCAGAAATAATACATGAAACAATCATTAATCCTTTTTTGGTCTACCGCATTGTGGATATGAGCATCATGGAGCCAAATTTCATATGATCTCTGAGAATCTATCCTTTAATGATGTCACTGTGACATGGAAATTTGCTCTGGGGATCAATAAATTCTCTCCAATTGCTGTTCACACTCATTGCTTTGTTTTGGCAATATTCCATTTGTCCACTTCCTGTCAAGGGAGATCCTTTAATGATAATAAACAAAATTACACACCAGGCTCCAAGTTGTGGTTCAAAATCACCAAGAGTCCATACATATATAAGCAGCTTTAAATAAATTCTAGTTATATGTTACGCTTCACTCTATTGTGCCAACTTCTAGTCGACGAACAATGTAGCCCTTGAGTAGACTACAGCTGAGGGACCGTCATAGGTCTAGCGGCCAGTTCCACTGTTTGCCTTGCACTGCTTCAGTGTCATGCCTCGCCGGCTCCCCCAGTGAAGCCTGGCCTGGAAAAAAGGAAGCCAGTCATGGTGCTGCATCCCGCTGCACAAGCACTGTGCAGGAAACAGTACTGTTGTTGTTTGGACCGGGCAGAGCTTGTCTCGAACCTCTGGGGAGGATGGAAAGTAAGGGGTCTGGATGAAAGCATGGTTTGTAGACTGTGATCTCACCCTGGAGATAATAGATGTACCTTATTGTTCGAATATAAGACAACCCTGAATATAAGACGACCCCCCCTTTTGGAAAAAAGCTTTTTGAAGACCAAATCTTGTCTTTAAACATTGGGACCGCCAGGGGGTAAAATTTACCCATGGCTGTTTTTCAAATGTAGGCTACATAACAGATAAAATATCCAAGTCTCCCAGTCACTGACTTTTACTAAAATTGTGTTATTTACAATAACGTATGTTTAAAATTGTTTAGATAAAACCAGATTAAAAAACGAGGCATTTATACCTAAAACCGCCAGGAGGTCAAATGTACCCCTATATAATTTCTTTATTTTCACGCTGTGTTTGATCAACGTGTGTAGGCTTACTGTAGACAGTCACACAACGCACGTTCAAATGAAGAATTGCCTACTCATACTTGTTCAAACTTTGGATTAATTATTTATTGTTGTTTTGCTATTTTATTGTGTATTGTTTGCTGCTGTGTTGCTATTCAAGTCTGTCTGTTTCCTGAAGATATTTTTTTTCCAATCTATGATGCAAGGGAAAAAAAAAAGAAGTATGATGATGCCAAGTTTATTGGTGTTGTTCTCATATTTAAATTATAAATGATACAACTAAACAAATTAATAATTAATTAGTTGAAACTCTGCGCTTGAGTTTGTCATTGCATCTTACACCCAATGCAACAAAATGTGCTGTATGTGTCAGATCTCGATCAGAGTAACCGCGCACCACTGGTATATAGTCCTTAGTTTCCTGTCAGTTGTTATCTTTGTTTTTTTATACAGAGTCATCATGTTTGAGTTTGCCTTGGATCATTCTCGTTCTTGTCATAATTGTCTTGTTTTGGTTATGTTAAATAAACATAGGAAATGATAAACTAGGAACAACAGAAATGTTATAGGTGGACTTCAGGAAACAAAATCAAAGGCTAAAGTGTAGAATACAGCCTTTTAAAGATAAAGCATCTATTTTCCTGCTCTGTTTGTATTAAAGTTCATTGTTATTTCCAAAAATTCTCTTTAGTGCACTACACTCACCATATCCGTTAATTATAAATTACTTGAGCTTGTTCTGTCAGACCAGGTTGCTTGTTTTTCAAGTAAGATCGGGAAACACTGATGTCCACTGTCACATCACTGCAAAAAGTACCGCTACAATTTCAGGGTTTCATGTTCTATTCACTAAAAAGAACTTTCCAGGAAACAATGAGACTCTGCTTCTCCCCACACTGTTACAAATAACTTCCACAAGCTAAAATGAAATCAGTTGTTACTTCTCAAAGGCATGATTCATCCATTGTTGAGAGTTACTCAAGGGCGTATGAAGTATATTTGAATAACATAGTTACAGTGATGACGAAATCATTGGATCAGTTTCCGTTCCTCAAGAAAACAAGACATTGGGACTGTGGTGTAAAACAGCAGGGTGTTTCATTCTGAATACATTTTGCCAGTGTTGAATTTTTATTTCCCTGGCCATTGTTTCTTGCCTTATCAGCATTATTGGACCACATGACAAACTCGGATATGCTTACATGGCATACAGATAATTTTGAAAAATATACTCAGTGTTTCTTTTTCCCCTCATCCTAGTTTCTTGAAGGCAGTGACCAGCTCTGAAATAAAAAACAAACATAGATTATGATAAGCTGACCAGTGCATTTATCTTGCGAAAATATGTTGTTGATTTTACTGGCATCTTGCCCCTTGTGAATCTCAGAAACTGCCATAATCGTAATTCATGAGAAGTGTAAACATTACAACCCATGAAGCAGCAATGATTTCATGGTTATGGAATATCAGCATAGCTGAAGAAATCACCCTTTTAATGAGTGGTTGATAAAAAGATATTTCAGACATGAACAACAAACAATTATCATAACTTATGCAAGTGATGGCTTGAAAATCAGCTTTCCATTCATAATTCAACCATGACGTCTATAAAAAAAAATTACATTCACATCTTAACCCGATTCACTTCCTTATGGCACAGAATAAAACTTCATAACTCACAACTGTTACAACCACTCATGAAAATATTGGCTCAAAGAGAAGAGAGGTTTACGTAACATAAACAAGAACGCGTAGGCGTAGAAATCAATCAAACGCGTAGAAATCAATCAAATCTATTTATTCACTCACTCATAACAGACATTACAGTAAGAACGAACATATCAACCAAGTAAAGAATCTGACAAAACGGACAACATCTAACAAAAGTTGAACAAACAACAGTTAAATAGTTATAAAGACACCAAACAAAGAAGACACGGACACAGATCAACCTACCGACAGTAACACAATTGAGAGTTTATATCACGTTTTTCTGAGAAATAAAGTCAGAATTGGGAGATTTAAACAGGCAATTGCAAGGAAAAAAAGTCTAAATTGTAGATTGAAAAATTGCAATCTTAAATTGTGAGATTAAAAATTGCAATTACCTTTTTAATTGTTTTCATTCAGTGGCGGAAACAAGTTTACCTACTTCCATAATGACTTTTCTCAACAACAAAAAACTAAACAAAAAAAACTGTCATCTAATACTGAATAAACACCATAAAATATCAGTTGAGTTTCAAACTGTTTTTTTTTTATTTATTTTTTTAATAAAAGCATAGACTTAAAGGGATAGTTCACCCAAAAAGGAAAATTCTGTCATTAATTACTCACCCTCATGTCGTTCCAAACCTGTGCTAGAACGAAATTGTTGAATAAAGTCATTATTTTTGTTTGTTTTTGCACACAAAAAGTATGCTTGTCGCTTCATAAAAGTACGATTGTCCCACTGTAGTCACATGGACTATTTTAACAATGTCTTTACTACCTTTCTGGACCTTGAAAGGAGGGGTCAGAGAGCTCTCGGATTTCATAAGAAATATCTTAATTTGTGTTCAGAAGATGAACAAAGGTCTTACGGGTTGTTGAATGACATGAGGGTGAGTAATTCATTTTTGGGTGAACTATCCCTTTAGTAAGGAGGATTCTGGCAGACTTCATTGTAAATATCCGATGAAATATGGTCTAAATGAGCCGATTCCCCAGAAATTTGTAGGAAAAGCTAACTGAGCTGGGAGGGGCAGAACAAATGTCTGTGCTTTTGCTAAATCCTTCAGTCCTGAATCTGCTGTTAACTATGCAAAGTATGCACTAAGCACTTCCACAGGTGTTGCTATCTCACTGAGTTCCCATCAACCTCTTGCTAATGTTGCATATTTCTGACCACAAACATTTGGCCATGTGTTGTCGAGTTTGCCATAAAAAATGATAGCACTTGTTTTGCTTAGATAACTTGTACTCGTGGGTGGTTAATGTTGATGGACACTGATTAGTTCTGCATTCTAGATTTTTTAAGATGACATGTTTGTTGAATTTGCGTCAAGGTTTGTCATATGACGGTAAACCATGCAGTGTTGTAAGCAGCAGATAGTGGCTGTAAAATTACTAAACAAATCTCAGTGTATTTAATAGTTGCCATATCAAGAAAAAAAATTTACACTGTATTAATGAAACAAAACCACATAATTGTACTAAACATGTGTTTAATAAATGTTAGAAAAAATAAATACTCAAGTGGATTTACACAAGCTGAGAAAGTCAGGTTGTGCGTTAGGTTGTGCCCTGCTCTCCCCTAGTACAATGATGTAACTTGCTGCGTAAACGTAGTAACTGTTGCACGTCTGCCGTTCCAACCATGCTGGTTCAACAATAGAACTGTTGTTAATGGCATCACACAGGTGGTGAGGTAATAAAATCTGATTAATCGGTTTGAGATCAAATTAATGTGGGATTATTGTCCACGGCATCTGTGGACTACTTTGATTGAATGTTTGATTCAATCACAGAAGTGCTTTCAGAATAATTCAAATCAATCATTTTTTTGACTTTTTTTAACTATTCATTATACGATTCATTCAAGTTCAAAACAGGAATACCTTTGTGAATTGGACGACACTGGACATGATGTATGCACATTTTTGCTTGTGGTCAGCGAAAACAACACAATAATGTTTTATCTTTGCTTCATTTTATGGTTCCTGGCCCTTTGAACTCTTTTAACTCTAACCCTTCGATTTTGAAGGTACAAAATCTGTCACTGGGGCAGTAACCTTTTAAAAGGTACACCTTTGTATCCTATTTTCCCCTTAAGGGTGCATATAGGCCACATTTAAATGACATGGTTCAAGTGACCCAATTTGGGTAAAAAGCACATGGATTCTGATATTGTCAGATCGGTTTCAGGCTTCTTTCATATGTGCAAATAAATCTGATATTAATCGGATACATACATTTAATCTGCCATGTAAGCGAACAGATCAAATATTCCCCTCGTCGACTCGTATGTCATTGAAAAAGTGACGGTGGTTAATGACGTCAACTCAGGTTGACACCAACCGCAATCACATGACTCTTTTCAGTGGCACAATGGAGTACGAAGGCTCAACCCTGTGGAGTCATCCTGAATTTTTATGTATTTTGAGCCTTTGGGGTGAAGAGACTTTTTCATCAATTTTATTTTTGACCTAAGCTTTTCCCGGTCAGTACGTCTTCCTTGGGTTGTTTCGACAGGTGTATAGTGTAGATATGGATATATGCAGATATGGGTCACTTTTAAAAGATGACAGCTGGTCGTCAACATTTTTTTATATAGTCAATGAATCGGAATAGGGCATCAAGACCTGCAGTGTAAATGTTGCCTAAGTACCTTAAAGGTACATATTAGAATCTTTTGAAAGGGTACCATCCCAGTGACAGCTGTTGTACCCAGTGTTGAATTAATTATTTTATCATGATAGATGTTTTGACTGTTTTTTATTTTTGCAGTCATAGGGGTCATGCACACAAAACACATTTTGGTATTATGTTGCACTTCTTTTACTTTAAGCTCCTCGAATAGAGAATGAAATATCATGTGCAAGATACTCCAAAAGTCCAATGGTCCAAGACGTCTGTCTAGAGCTTGTTTATATAGAAAATCAATGCAAGATCAGTGGTGTGGAATGCAAAATCGCGTTCTGCATCAATCGCCCCTTGACGAGATTCTAGAACTCTCCAGCGCCAACTAAACACACTAAAATATATAGTGGTTATTATTGTGTTGTAGGTCACACTTTAGATTAAGATCCAATTCTCTCTATTAACTATTAACTGTGAATTTTGTCTTAATAAACTCCTAATTTCTGCTTATTAAAGATGCACTATGTAACTTTTCCGTCCACTAGAGGGCGCCTATTCAAAACAAAGGCTTAGTTTGATGACGCCAAGTTTGAGCACAGAATCTTCGGACATGTGGTCTTCTCCTCACAGCCGGTGGAAAAGACTTGGGATAGGACTCGGGCAGAAATCATGTTCATGGATGCGATTATTAACGTTACTGTAGTATGAAGCAGAGTGTTGTGGGAGCTGAGCAAGGCCGCAGGAGCGATTGTTAATAAGAAGAGCGCAACATGCCTTGTGAGCAGCGGGACTTTTATTATGGAATAGTCGCCGGCGCCATTTCCACTTTTCCGGTCATGAGTATAAGGTAACGCAGCTCTGTTTATCATATTAGATACATCTGAGTTTGTTGAAAATTAAGTTATGACGCTACTCTGTGCGTTCGCTCGGCGGCTGCTATGACACTTGTTGCACACTGCAGGGAGAGTAAAGCGTTTCTGCAGAATAAAACCAGAAACCGATGGTAACGCAGATATGATGCCATTGACAGGCGACTCCCTTATACATCCCGGTTCCTTGGGTAAAATAGCAATTGTCTCACGATTTACAAATAGTTGGAAACATTTGGGATATTGTAAGTACTCAATTGAACAAAATACTGTATATAACACTGGCCTAGTGGTTTTTGGATATTTTACTGCAAACATTTTACATAGTGCACCTTTAATAGTTAGTAAGGTAGTTTTGTTGCGTTTAAGTTTAGGTGTGTTGGGTAGGATTAAGGGATGTAGAATATGGCCATGGAGAATAATCAATAATGTGTGCTAAATATGAGCCAATTTCCTTGTAATTTGAATGCTAATAAGCAACTCAATCAATCGCTTGACTTCTACTTTCAAGGCATGAAACCATGTTTTCCTTTATATAAGGCCAGTTCCTTGCCTTTGTCAAGGAAAGCCAAAAAATACTTCCTAGACAAACCCAATATTCATGTGACTTAGCAAAGTTATTTCGCCTCTGAACCTGAATCTCTTGCAGTGTTCGTCTGAACACCCCAGTCATTGTGCCTGATGGTGTTAATAACCCTTTGCGGAAGTAATAAATCGAAATCCTGCTCTAAGATGAAGCAAGGCTTTGAGCAGCTGCCAATTTAACTGCTTATTCAGCTTGTAAATGGAAGAGAGCTTTAATGGAGGGTGAGGGGATTCTTTATGGCCCTATTTGTACCTAACCAATATCCTGTAGTTATGACATGCAGAATGTAGATTGAAATAAACAATAAACCATATCTGGGTGCTTTTTTAAAATTAAATGTTCATTTGTAAGTGTGAAACCATGGAGCATTTGGGCATGATTCATTTTTGAGGTCCAACATACAAGGCTTTGACTGATACTGCCGTTTAGGATGACATCAGTCTAAACTTACTCAGTGTTAACTCGTCCACACCCATGGTATTGGCTTTCTTTGTGTGTCTATGAAGCACTGCGAGGAATACTTACCCCAAACACTCAGTTATCTATCAAACTAATTGCTTTTACATGAGACTCAGATTAAGGATATAGTGCATCTAATTATTACATCTAGTTGAAAGAGGAAATGTGTCTGGTGGTATCATGTCTCATTTATGCCACTTACAGAATCACTCAAAAGGGCTGAATTAAATCAAAATGGTGTTGTGGTGGATTAAATTCCAATTAAACCAATGTCGAATTTCATCCTAAATTAGATAACATAAATATTGCTTAACAAAATCTAGTAAAATGCTTCTGAGAGAGCATGACATCAGTAGACTTTCTGTATGCTATGTGAACAGCAGGCTAATAGATTGATATAGGCAAGACCGAATTATTTGAGTCCAAGTCAGGACCAAGACCAGACTCTGAATCCACATGCTCCCGAGTCCAACGGCTGACAAGGACTCGGAGTCCTGAACTCGACCAAGACCATCACATTTCTGGGATTTTTCTCTCTTCCAAAACAAGCTGATCCTCTGTTTCGAATTAGTTTTCTGAGCTGTTTGTGTAAAAGAAGCTCTCGATGCTGCTTCCATTCTCACAGCTGAACCCACAGTGAAGTGCTTGTGACGGAAATTGTCTTTGTTTCAAGTATATTTGTATTTAGAGATTCATTATTCTCAGAAGAACTATGAATCTGAAGTAGCATCAAGTTTCCGGGTAAAACAAACTGGACTTTTGGTTGCAGGGATCATTATTGAGGAAACTACAGTTTTGTCTTTGACGTTCAAAAGTATCAGAATCTCCCACTTCAAACACAGTTTTCAGTCCCCCTCTTTCACGTCTCTGGTGGGTTTGTTCAGAGAGAGCAAAACATGTGGCAAAGCCATGCTGGAAACAGCTTGCAGTTTATCTAACTGCTGAGAGTCTCCACATAACTTTCAAGTGATGTAAACCATTCAAGAGCAGCTGCGTTTGACTAAAAGAAAAGTAGTGCTTTTGCAAACGTATTTCTGTCTTGCAAAATAACAACTGTTGCCAAAATGTTATTTTTCAGTAAATATTTTTTGTTTGTCGAAGTCATGTTAGGTTAGATTCATAAGACAAAGGATATGAAAGGAGAAGTTTGGCACCAAGAAAATTTACTATAGGGATTTTTTTAAGCACTGGGATGCCTGCCTGCCCTTCTGTTAGTAATGGAAAAGCCATATATCCTCTGTCTTATATTATGAGATGTAGTCTCTGTCCAAAACTTAGGTTGCATCGGAAATTGCGTACTCTCTTGAGTAGGTACTTATCTTGAATAAGTAATTACTTTGCGACCGCTAAAAAGTACATTCTATTTAGTATGAATGTGTTTAGTTTGATCCGGGTACTCTTTGCCTACTTTTTTCACATACAGTTTTCCGCCTAAGCCTACCATATAGTAGGTAAGTATGCGATTTTGGATGCAGCAGTCTATTGCCTACATAGGAAACTACCTTTTAAGGCAGCATCCCTGAAGGAAACATTCAAACCCTGTCTTCACATGAAGCACATCCCAGCTAATAAAAAAAATTGACTGTTACGTAACTGCAACTTAATCTTGTGATCCAACTTTCGTTGTGGCGAAGTAACTAGTTACATTGTGTCACAACATAACTTTGTAACATCACAGATCAATAGTTGTGTGTTGGTAATCAGTTGGTCATTTTTATATAGATTTACTTTTGAATAGGTGGACATGTAGTATTTAACCTAATTTATGTCCTTATTTGCTCAACAGCTGTGAATGAGGGATGCAGACTCAAAGTGACTCATTTATTTTGAAAAACACACAAAAGTGTACGATAAAACACCCACATCATTAATAAAAACATAGGATAAACAGTGAAACATGAATAAAAGTATTCAATAGGTTCTGTGCTCAGCATTATAAACATATGCTATGCTAACGTAACATTTGCTAGTAGACATTTCAAATGATTCAGGAAAGGTATCATATAGGTATAAATATTAAAAAAGTACTCAAAGTAGACTGAGCGGTAATGTTACTTAACCAATCTGACGCAGTTGTTGAACTTTTTTGATATAACTGATGAGAAACAGCATAGGGCGCTTAACATGCAATGGGTTCAAAATCATTAGCATGTTGCTAAGCTAATGTTATGATACTCTAAAAAGAATAGAAATGGCTAAAATAGACCAGATTTAATTGAACTATGAATACTTTTCAGTATTTAAAAAAATCTATCACATCATCCCTTCCAACAGAAATATTATTCAAGTTAATTTTATTAGCCTAAGTAAAATTAAGTCAATTTTCCAAGTGTATATACTCATAAGTGAGTTGTAAGTGTACCATTTCAATACTTCTTGGGAATGAATTGGCCCACCTTTTAGTTTATAAATGCATACGTTCAAGTGTACTTTAAGTGTACGCAGTAACAGTGTTGTACTTTCAGTGTTGTAAACTTTGACTGCACAACTAGTTTCCATTGCGAGAGCTCTCATGTTAAAGGTGCAGTAAGCAATTTCTGAGAAACACTGTTGACATCTGAAACACACCCCTCGCTTCATTGCTCCGCCCCCCAAAATTCCCGATTCCCGAAAATCGCGCAAAGATCTCCTTATCATAGCTGAAGAGAAGCAAAATAAAGTGTTGCGACAAATAAAGTGAAGATGACAAGCAAACGACATAGGGAACATAAAAATATGTGCATACACAAGAGTATATACAAGCAAGAGTTGGTCATTATTCACCAGCAGTTCCAGACAAACAATGACACTCAAAACCAATTTTACTCACATACGGAGCAGAAACAACGCAACATCGGAGTCTGTTTCAGGCCTTCCCGCTGAGGTCTCTCAAGCACTGGAACGTTTTTCGTCCTAAAGCTCTTGCCTGATCATAACCCTTCTTTTTCCTTTGATATTCCTCTGAGCTTTTCACTTGTGTAATGTCTCTCAACCATCTCTCTTTCTACATTATTTCTTCAAATCTCCCTCTTGCTCTCTCTCCCCCATCATGAGTGGACACGCCCCCTGCTGTTGATTGGCTCACTCTCATACCTCCCCCATCATGATTTGACACGCCCCCTTACTGCTAATTGGCTACAAGTGTGTTGTGCTGTTCGACCTGTAGTGCGTTTCCCACAAGCATCGTTAGCCAACTATGGTCGCAAGTTCCGTCGTTATCAACATAGTTCAACCAGTCAGTGTTTCCCGAAACCGCCGTTCGAACGAACGTTCGCAAACAGCATTGCAAACTTGTGTGGTTGCAACGACAGCTCTCGACCTGTGGTTAGAAGCATAGTTTCTTGTTTGCATGACATGTGGACTTAATAAATCCTTATCTTGAGCAAAATAAGCAAGCTGGCATTCAGTACAACCTATATCTTTTATTTAGAATACATACAAATGTCATTAATGTCTTTTAGTTTGTCAAGAGATTTAAAGCACCGTTTTTGAAGAGTGCGCATGTGCGGACATGCTCTAGTACGTAAAAAAGAGCCTATTTGAATCTGGAAATAAAGCAAAATAACTGAGAAAAATTTGAATTATTCCTCAGGTGCCATATCCATAATGTGTAGCAAAAAATCTAGCATGAATTCGATCTCAAAATAATTTATTCAAAGCATTTATTATTCCACCACCTGCGTGACATCATTAACCAACGTGGTTGAACGACAGATTTGCGACAATACGGTTTCGGGAAACAGTCGTGACTAGCTAGTTGATTTCTTCAACGATGCATCATACTATGGTAGTTAAGCACTGAGTTACGTCGTTGTACGGGAAACGCACCCCTGATCCATAGCGTTTCTCAGAAATCGCTTACTGCACCTTTAGTGTTATTGAGCTTGACTGTGCTACTTTTAAACCTATTTTTACTGTACAGAAAATGTCTTCAAATACTCATGAATCGCATCCATTTCCTCTTGTTTTTCAGGTGCTTTTATCGTGTGCTGGACGCCTGGTTTGGTGCTTCTCTTGCTGGACGTGGTCTGCGCCAAATGCAATGTCCTGACCTATGAGAAATTCTTCCTCCTTTTAGCGGAATTCAACTCTGCCATGAACCCTATCATATACTCCTACCGGGACAAGGAGATGAGCATCACATTCAAACAGATCCTGTGCTGTCAACGCCAGGAGAATGTGAATGGTACTGCAGAGGGTTCAGACCGATCCGCGTCCTCCATCAACCACACCGTCCTGAGCGGGGCTCACCATAATGACCATTCAGTGGTCTGAGATTCAACAGGGGCCAGGATCTACATAGTATAAGCGAGGAGAGACTGTGAAAAAGGCATTTTCATCAGCAAAAGACTTGTGGTTATGAAGTTTTCTGTGCTTTTTCTTTCTTTATAATGTTTTGACACTATATTAAAGAAAAAAAACTATTTAAAGGCTAATCCAAGAGGATTTAAGTAGCCAGTTTAACACAAATTGTATTTGTTCCCGTAATGCCTTTAAGTATGGAAAAAAGTTGGCTGAGTATCTTGGTTAGTTGTAATTTTTCGTCCAGATTGTTGTAAATCGAGGAGTTACACTTTTTTTTTTTTTTTTTCGTCTTGTACAGCAGGTGTTGAAGTGAAGGACGTAGTGAAGTGTCCAGTGAATCTGCACTAGAAAGAAAGAGTGCGCGTAAGAGACCACTGGGAAATATTTTTGGTAAACTATGCGAAGTACTTGATTTTTTTGCAAAGTTTATTTTGCACTGCAGGTTCATCCCTATGATAACAAGCTGGCACCAAATATAATACCCCGAAAAATATGTCTTTCTGCCCATTGAATGATTTATGGGTCCAAGGGGCTGAGAATGTAGATGAATGCTTGAATTTGAACATGATGAGGACCATTAAATATTTATGTGAAGCTGGGTAAACTTTTACCTCAGTAACTTGAAACAACTTAATTTACACAATTTAGCTTTATATTTTTCCTTACACAAAAATTGCCTTTTCTATTGGTTATAATTATCATTCCCAGTCATTTGCAATGGGTATCAATATCCGTCCCTTTTTATTATTTCTGACACATTTTTATGAATTATATTTAGTTTTTAAGGTATTCTGTACACATTTCTAAAACGCACAAGACAAAATAAAAGTACAAATCAAGATTATTTTTATGGATGTTCAATTTGTGGCCACAGAATTGACTGATTCATTGAAGTGATGCAACATACCTTGCGTCATGGCCATAATCAAAATTAAATGTCATTAATAAAAAAAAAAGGGTTCAACATGATGAAAATTAAATTATCGAAAAGCGTCTTTACTTCATATACCGTCGTATGTACGTATGTATATAATAAGTGTATATATTCATATGTTAGTCAAAAAGGGAATGTTTATTGTTTAAAGTTAAAACATTTGAACCAAGGTATAGCTATTTTAAAATATTTTTGGTTATTCTTCTTTACAATCTAATTTCATCATACAAAATAAAAAAATGTTGGCCAAACATGGAAGGACAAATGTTTAAGTATACATACAGTGGCCCGAAAAAGTATTTGGACATGTAAGATTTAATCATAAATATGACACCTTGGTAAAACATTATTTTACTGTCTCTTTGTTACATGCATTTACTATAGTAATAACAGTACATTATGCCTAATTACATGCAACTTGCTCTAAACCAAACCCTATTCATAACCCTAACCCTATAGTAAGTACATGTTGTTAAAGGGATAGTTCACCCAAAATGTTTGTAACCAAGCAGATTTTGGCAGCCATTGACTACCATAGTATCCCCCCCCCCCCCCCCCCCCCCACACTATGGTAGTCAGTGGCTGCCGAGATCTGCTTGGTTACAAACATTTTATACATAGGGGCTTTTGCACCAAAGGGAAAGTTTTCAATAATATCTATTGGTGGAAGTACCCACTTTTTTTTCTGTTCACACTGCAGGAAATGGGAACGATTTTGGTTATCTAGAGGAAATAAATTAGCTTCTACTTCAGAGTACGGTCTAACCCAGCAGAATAGGAACTATGAGTGATGTAAGTGTACGTTGATTGAAGCCATTTGAGCTGTGTAAACACACAGTTTACATAGAGTATACTTACTCCATGAACATGGAAAACAGCGATGGATAGCATGTCACCTTTGTTTGCGGCGTTGTGTTCTTTTCTCAGCCTCGAAAAAATATAGCACTGCAAGTTGTCTTAGATTTCGTCTCTTAGCCCTCCTTTTTGCTCTTTCAATCGCATTTACTTATATGTCTACATTCCATCTCCGTTATCACGAAACCCACAACACCCAACAAAAACACAGCTCTGTTCATGCCGTCCTCTATCCTCCAGTTGTTCAATGCCGCACTTAAATGAAGTCGGCCAGGAACTTTTAGTTCTTGAGGGACCATCCTGGTGGCTAGTTCCTATAACTGAGTTCCTATAACTATCTGGCACAAAAGCCCCTTACACTCTCAGACAAAAATTCCAAAATTTACCACTGGGGTGGTACCTTTTAAAAAAGGTAATAATATGTACTATTTGGGTACTAATATGCACCTTTAAGGTACTAATATGTACCATTTAGGGTTAAATAATATACAAAGTTGTACCTTTTGACAGGGTACCACCCAGTGACTGTTTTTGTACCTGTTTTTTTCTGAGTGTATGACAGGAAATGTTCCTGTGATTACAGTGTTCCTGTGTGAAATCACACATCCACAAAAAAATCCTCTTGACACCAATTTATTAAAAGACGTTACAAAAAATGGTAACAGTTTATTTTCCAGCGTCCTTGTTACATATGTTACATGTAGTTACTGTAGTAATAACTATAAATGGTGCATAATTACATTCAACTTACACTAAGCCAAATCCCAATCCTAACCCTATAGTAAGTACATGTAGTTAATTGTTATTACATAGTACTTAAATGTATAATTACACTGTATAACATGGACACCTTAAAATAAAGTGTAACCCTTTATTTTAAGGTGTCCTTTTTATAGTGTAGCTATACTGAGTAATATTTAATTAACAATATGTACTTACTATAGGGTTAGGGTTAAGATTGGGGTTTGGTTTTGGGTTAGTTGAGTATAATTATGTATCATTTACTGTTGTTACTACAGTGACTACATGTAACGCTTAACAAAGGCAATGTAAAATAAAGTGTTCCCCAAAAAAACTATCTGGTAAGTGTCCAAAACTTGTTGGGGCCACAGTAGAAAAGTTCATAATATAATTCTAACATCTGTGAAGTTAACAGTTTTATATGTTGTATTGTTTATAAGAGGGAATGCTTTTCATGAAATAACCTCCATTTAAAACCGATGTAAAATGAGTGTTGTAGCAAAAGGATTTTACTTTTGTACCCTATAACATTTTGAACTTAATGTTTATTCATGTTTAAAATGGCATTGTGCGTAATGAGACTGAATTTTCCACTTTAACATGTCTGAAATTTGAAGATTTGCACTCTGTAGACGAATGGAAGATTTTTGGCTGAGATAATATAATTTTTAAAACATATCAGTATTACCAGTTGTCATACAAAAAAAAAACATACTAACATTGTTATTATCAATATTACACTGAAAATATGCATTGATCAAGTGTTAACATTTAAGTTTCTTGAGAGCTTTTCATGTTATTTGTCTTTCCAGGAAAACAACCTATAAAACCTCTTTTTTTGTTGTTAACCAAGTAGCAAATGTTTCAGCATTTTTGCAAGTCTTACTCTGTTGCGAAAGCAAGTTTGAAGCAGTACAGTGCTCCAAACAACGTCCATCCAGAAGAGACAGCTGTGCTTGACGGGTCATGGGCCATAGGTTCATTCTAGGTTGAAAAACGATGCTATGTTTCCTGTTCATTTCAGCAAATGTGACCGTAAAGTCTGAACTCTGAAATCCTGTATGGTAACATCCACTTAACAATTTCATTCAATTAGTGAACCTTCTTAAAATAAATCTGTATATGAGTCAAATCCTCATCTGTCATGTGTTATTTACATATACCACAAATAAAGGTCTCATTTCAAATTACACTGTTCACTGCTTTGCACTGAAATTATGAACTTATTAGCATATCAACACATTCATTGGAAAAATCTGTGGCAAAGTTTCTGCAAAACTGGCATTTTAGTTAATTGTGTCCTCTTGTAAAGGAAAAATGTGTCAGTTACCCCATAATGTGATGGCTCACAGGTGACAGATATTTTCCAGAATTACAACAAAATGGAGCTTTCCAGATTTCCTGCAAACTGGTAGGAAATCCTTGTGTTCAGAGCAAGTCGAAGAGTGATGGGAATATTACCCGTGCTGATGTCACTAATCTACAATAACTCCTATAAAACAAACCCTCACTGGCCTCATTTTTGGCTTCTATATGGAACATGCCTTATATCTGTAAAACAATGCCTGGTATGTTAAACATACGGCCAAAGAGATTCCACAGGACAATTGGACTATAGTTTTTGGTTGGAGATAGCCAAGTCTATAAACCAGAGCAGCTGGGGTCAGAATTCCTTTGTATTTGCGTTACTCTTAAGTCATGTGTGATACTAGACATGGAGTTTTTCAAACAGCTATGTTGAAGCTGTGAAGGACAACAGTTTCCTGTCCTTTACAGGCCTTTTGAAAACCAGTGACCTGTTTCATAAACTGCATAGACTAGTTTTACAAGTTAGTCATCTAATTTATTTCTGCAAGATTGGTCACAACTTAAATGTTAAGTACATTTGGGATCCAAAAGTTCACTAGTTAAAATATTTAAATTTTACAGTCCTGTTCAGATGTACACTCAAAAAAAATGATACGTGGGTTTTACTTCATTTTTTTTATGTCAACAGGTTCCACGTAATTGGGTTATGTTGAATTTAATTAAAATAGTTTATTTCAGTAAACTTAAGTTTTTTATGTAAGGTTAATTCAATGCCATTTAGTTAAATCAGGTTAACATTCTTAATTTTGTCCAAAACTATTCAATTTAATTATTCTAAAATGAATATAAAAACAAACCAAAACAAGTAATCCAGTTAAATTGATTATTTTTATTTAGTGAAATACTATTTTTTTATAACATTTACAAAACCTTTTACAAGGTCTTATTGGCTATTCAGAAGATAGTTTTGTTACATCCATGGCAGGCCCAAAGTAGTTGTTTTTTATTATTAAAATCACTTTAATTGTTTATTAGCAGGTCCTCACCATAAGCATAATTCTCTATACTTCACCACAATGGTAACCTCCAAAAACACTAACATAACAAAAACTTTTAAATACCAACAAAACAAAACATTAAGCATTAAAAAGTCTCTCCATTTTCTCATCTTGTTAAAAATGCATCAAAGCACTTTTCATATTTAAACATTTACTCTCCGAATTCAGCCCCTTTGCAAAGCATGATGGGAAGTGAAAGTCTTGTTTGATTGGGTTACTTGATTGAAACATGTTATTTCAAAATGAAAACATCAAGTTATGTCAAAGAGTAACAGTTTTAAGTCAGTTTAACATGAATCAATTACATTTGAACAACAAACCTGATATAATTGTGTTAAATCAAGATTAATTGCTTAAATAAAGTGAACAGCATCATAAAATATGTTTTTGAGTGTATGTACTTATTATAGCAATTGCAATAACTGGATCATATTAGTTACTAACCCTGAACCTACACCTTAACCTTAACCCATGTAATTACCTTACATTACCAGTACTTTCTTGGATAAGTACACTGTAAGTACATGTACTGTTAAAAAGGCGGTTACATTTTATTTTAGGGTGTCATTGTTACAGTGTAATTATATATTTAATTACTGAGTAATGTTAATTAACAACATGTACTTACTATAGGGTTAGGGTAGGATTTGAGTGTTCTCTTTTTCTTTTGCTTAAAATAAGTAATTTTTTTATTATAATTTTTAACTCTAGTGTGTTATTCAGTATTACATTTAAATGTAATATGTTTTAAATGGGTAACTCTTTATTTTACATTCGCTTTGTTCCACATTGCATGTACTTAATATAGTAATAACAGTCAATTATGCACAATTACAAGCAACTAACCCTAAACCAAATCTTATATAGAAGTACAATTGAAGTATAACATTTAAAAGTTCTTAACTACAACTTCAGCATTACAAATGTGTAATTACAAATAGATTTAAATATCATATAAATGAAATTAAAGTATATTTTAGTTGACCTTAAAGGATTAGTTTACTTTTAGTTCACCATGCTCGTATTTTGACCTCACTTAACGGAAGTTATGGCGGAGCTCATATGATCACGTTCGTCTGATAAGAGATAAAATAATAGCATAAATACTGCTCGGTTTCTCGCAGAAACTGATCGTTTCACTAGATAAGACCCTTATTCATCGTCTGGTATCATTTGATATCGTTTAAAGCCCTTTGAAGCTGCACTGAAACTGTAATTTGGACCTTGAACCGTTTGGAGCCCATTGAAGTCCATTATATGGAGAAAAATCCTGAAATGTTTTCATCAAAAACCTTAATTTCTTTTGACTGCAGAAAGAAAGACATGGACATCTTGGATGACATGGGGGTGACTAAATATTTTATTTACTATTTTTTTAATTTTATTTAAAAGTGAACTAATATTTTAAATGCTTCTCAGTGCATTCAGCAGCAACTTTAACCATATTTCCAAAACAATAGAAGTAATTATTAAACTACACTTGCAAATTAATTAAATACTTAAAAAGCAGTGTAAAAAGCAGTCTAAAGTTCAGTAAATAAAAATGTACACTATAATTAATTGCAATTAGCATGAAATTAAGTGTCTGAAAACATTGCATTCAATTTACACTTTTATATTATCTTTTATATTAAAGCATATTCTTTCCCTACTCGTTTTAAAGCTATGTCTCTAACTCAATCCCTCTAGCACCACCAACTGTCCAAAGTTTCACTTACATTTGTGCTAATAACTTTTTAAACTGTAAGGGCTAGAAACAAAAAAAAAAATTCCCTGATTCCTTGGCTCATGACGATTGCACCCTATGACGTAATTTTCCGTCATGTAAATGTTTCTGCCAATTAGAATTTTCCTTAAAACATGTTTTTTCATCCGTCAGATTTACATCAAATTTGGTTCATATTATCTTCAGACCATGCTGGTAAAAAGTTATTAAAAGAATTTTGATAAACCCGACTGTTTTCGAATTACGCACAAACGAATTTGACGAAGTGCACTCCAAATTGAATGTGAAGTTATATCTCCGCAACTCTTTAGCATATTGACACGAGTCTTGGTACAGGTCATCACAACCACGACCTGAGGCTGCATGCCTCATTTTGGCACAAGCACCACCTACTGGTCTGGAGATTATAAGCGTATAACTTCTGAATGGTTAGCCCAAAAATCATAATAGTTGTCTCGTTAGACTTGGGGCGACGATTATAGTCGAATTATATCTAATTCCCCATTTTGGCCATTTTGGGCTCGCCCATTTTTAATTTGGTAGTAAAATGCTGCATTTAATGAATGCATTAGCGTATTGTTACAGAACTCAGTATGGGTATTCGGCACCATGCCTAGAAGGGACCTAAAAAGTTTTGTGCCAGCACCCCCTAGTGGTAATTTTTTTAACATTCTTATAACATTGGATTTGGTTTCACAGGAGTCATCTCCTTAGATTTCTGAATCCTTGCCGAGTCAAAACATGCTATGTGTCACCCTATGATTTGTCCGATATTGTGGTTTAGCATTTAAGAAACTTTCCCAAAAATATCTCTGAAACGTTACTCCGATCAAGAATAAAACCACTGTATGAAATCATAGCATCAACATTTTGCAAAAATGTTATTGTATGTGGCGCAAGATATGCAAAGTCGGATGTGGGTCATTTTTTATGTGCTCATAAATATAAATGTTTATGACTATAAAAATGACTATAAAAATGACTATAAATATTTATGACTATAAAAATATATAAAAATTTGACACTTTTATATATGGGGGTCACTATGAGAGCACTCTCAGGGCACACAAAATAGCGGTGGGACTGTGCCACTTGGTGGCGCTGTAATTGAAAAAAACATGAAATTGGCTTTAACTATAGTACCGTTGGTCTGATTGACTTCAAAAATTACATGCCGTGTTTTTGTCTCAGTTGCTATCATAGTCCATTATGCCATTGGTGTACTTTGATAAACATGGCTGTCATTCCAAAACGACAAAAAACAACGCTGTAACTCTGCAATGGTTTTGGATATTGACTCCAAACTCTCTGTGTCATTGTCATGCCACACTGACAATAACACATCAATTTGGTGACAGCACCACCTTTTGGTAAAACTCAACAAGCAAATAAATCATTTTGAACCATTTTGCCTAAAATTATGTAAATATGTCAAAAAATTATCATTTTACAGTTGGTCTTTAATGCTCCATGCCATGTTTGTTTTGCCTCTGTTGTGTTTGGCCCTGATAATTGCTGCTCACAGCTTTATTTGTAAATTGCATTATCGGCATTAATATGAGTTTGAGAACAGACTCTTTATAATATTAATAACACTATGGTCCTGCAGGAAATATGAATATGAGGCAGGGACTGCTGGTCAATTCAGTTCCAAAAATAACATTTTATTTATTAAAAGATACATTTTAAACTTGTACAAGCGCGCATGCGTGCATAATGTGGTATCCATTAAGTAATTCAATGAGCTTATACTACAAGTATCCAAATACTCCTGTTCTGAAGTTTAGGAGACCACGGCTATACTAAGTTGTGCTCAAGTCCAAAATAAACGAACCAAAATGGGAACAGTCTACCTACTGTTCACTTTCCAGGTTATAATACTCCACCCTCTCAGTCAAAGACCGTGTGTCAGACCCTGAGAAACACCAAAAACTGGCTTGTGATGGTTTAGACAGAAATCGAAGGATAAAAGGAATTCAGTTTTAGCAATAGAGGAGAAAAATCACAAAGAAGATCTCATCAGCATCTCAGTTGTTATTCCTAGAAAGCAGTGAGATTACATGGCGATCAAACGGAGACTTGTAGGTCACTGAAGTTTCCTGCTTTCTCCTGAGAAAATGACCCTAGTAATCTCATGCGTCTCCACTTGAATTTATAAGATCTCATTGTCTCAAAATGTCAAAATAAAGAAAATATGAACCAAATTATATGACCTATGTTGTCCATACATTCATTATGTTGTCTCATTAGCGAATTTATGAGCAACATTCGAGATGTTGATTATTAAACTAAACAACCTCGGAGCAATACCGTTTTTATTCATGGCTGAAGAAAATAATTTGTTCTGTTTGTTTTGCATGAAATCCAATATCCTATCCAATTTCAATAGGACTTTTTATATTTTAGTGAGAAAGAATCAATGTTGTTCTTCTTCTTCTTTTTCTTTGTCTTTTGGCATAATCAGGAATAATCAGGAAGTTACATCACAAGGGTCAGAGAAAGTGTATGATTTGAAAAGAAGTCCAAATTCACCCGCTCAGTTTTGTTGTGGCCTCTCCGTCTTCCAAACATTCTGGCTCATGAATCCATTCGTCACTTGTTTTTCCTGGCTTACTACTCGGGACGTCTGTGGTTTTGCCTTGCTTATTCCTTGAAATTGAATAGTAAAAATAAAAAAAAACTCATGGCAAAGAAAATGTATTTCTAGGATTATCAGATATGTCCTGACATTCTTAGATGATAAATTAAATGCTGGAATGGAGAAACTGTCCCACACACGTTGAAAGTAAATCCTTCACCATCCCTCTTCATTAAATGCCAGCGTGATTTAATACTGTCTCAGTAAGTTCCTGTTTTGAATACTTAGAGCAAAAACTGGCTCAAATGCAGAGAAAAGTAGTGTCATAAATCATGTTCCATGAGGTAATTTTAGTTCCTGTGATGTAACACTGCCCCCTACCTGCTACACAATGCAAACCACCATTTTAAATTGAAAAACAAGTGCCCAATAGACTTTCGATTTCTTAACAGTTACCTTTATGCCACAAATGTTACTATTGGAATTGTGGATGGGTGTATTTATGTATCATCCGGGTTTCAAGACAACACCAAGCAAATTTTAATAAATAGTTTTATTTCAAGCTTATATTAATTTCCAACATCTATTCATATAGCTAATATAACCACTATATTAACAGAGTTGGTTAAATGATGCAATAATAACATAATAACATAATAATAACACAAAAAAGTCATGCTAAGTGTGTAATAACAAATTTCCAAAGCATATTTGTGTGAAAAGTTTGGACATGCTGAACTGAATTTAACTGAACTGAAAATGAAATGGGTAAGGTCTACCAGACACACAGTGAAGCGTCCAACATGTACATGGACAAGTTTATGATATATTTAACATTTTGGTCACTACATATTAAACATACTTCCACTTGTGTTATTTCATAATTGTATTGCTTCTTATTTATTTACAATGTGAAAACTAGTCATAAACTTTTGTCCAAGATTTTGACTGGTAGTGTATGGGACTGACTAAGAGATAATTGATTGAAAGTTAATTTTAAGATATCTTTTTCTCTATTTATGACAACAAACATTCAATTCATACCAATTTAATCTTAGTTAATTATGAGATATGATATGATATGATGTAATACTGTTACATACACTTCTCTACAATATTTTCTGATATATTGTTTCACTCACTTCTACTTACAGCAAATATAACTAAAAACAAACACAGAACCATATTAATTTGGAATATCAGTTGTATACAGTAAATGCATACAGTAAATCAAAGTAAATGAAACTATTCAGTTACAACATAAAAATAATAAAGTGATGATGTGCCACTTTGGAATAAGCTATTGTACTCAAATGTTTTAAACTTAAACAATAACAACAATATTCAGCTTACAGCACTATAGCATGTTCTTGAATTAACTTCTTTTATGAATGTTACTAAACTATAACCAGATGCACATTACTCTCACAACTTAAATCAAAGTAGATCCAAAAGCAAGTAAGTAAAGTAAAAATATCAGGCATTTATACTGTATGTCTCTGCTTGCAGAGATTTCGGTCTAGGTTCTTGCAGTGACCTCATTACATCCGCCTTACTAGACATGGACCTTCTTTATTGAAGATCCTTTTATTATGAAACTACCTCAAATCTTGACTATCTCTCATCTGATGCCTACCGTACATCTGTGTCATTGAAAGAAAACAATTGAGATCATATGAACAGATGCAAACATTCATCTTCAAAGAGTTTGAGGGATCAGTATTCCTTAAGGTATGTAAGCTTTTCAATCAGTTTAGGCTTCTTTCACATTCCTTTATGTTCCTCTGGTTTTTTGAGTATGTGTGGGGACTTTAAGGTTTGTTAGGACTCTTTAAGGTCTCCTCTGGGTTGTCTGGAGCTAGTGTGGATACCTTAAACTGTTTTATCCTTCTTCAAGTTCCCTCTGGGCTCTTTGAGATTCTAATGAGTTCCTGAATAGTTGCAGCTTTTTGATTCTTTAAACTGCATTTTTAAAAATCCTCAAGAAAGGTCAGATTTGAGCATCTGGTCATGCATTCTTTCCAGGATTCTGTGAATGCTGGCAAAACTAGGCCGATCAGTGGGATGGGTGCTCCAACACAAACGCATGAGGTTATATAGCTCTTGTGGGCAGTTTTCTGGACAGGCAAGAACATTTCCATCCCTTACATAGTAGATGACCTCCTCATGGGCCATGCCATAGTAGGGCTGCATGCCATATGAGAAGATTTCCCATAATACCACGCCATAAGCCCACACATCTGATTCGCTGGTGTAGCGGTTGTAGAAGATAGATTCGGGTGGCATCCAGCGAATCGGGATGGCATCATTTTCACTGGCTTTGTAGTAATCAGCCGCATAGATGTTGCGTGAAAGACCAAAATCTGCAATTTTCACAACCAAGTCTTCTGCTACCAAGCAGTTGCGGGTAGCTAGGTCACGGTGCACAAATTTGCGCTCTGACAAGTACGCCATTCCTGCCGCCACCTGCTTGGAAATGGAGAGCTGCTCCAGGCAGCTGAGGGGTGGGTAACGCTCAGGTTCTGACACAAGGCTGCTGCATGTCAAGGTATCCCGACTTAGACTGGGCTGCTGGGTTGAAGAGCGCCGTCGCAGAAATTCATTCAAGTCCCCATAGGCCATGTATTCAAACATGAGACACATGGGCTTCCCCACCGCACAGACTCCTACATGACAGATAAACAAATGACAAGGTTTAGTTACACTTCCAACTGTTGATACCTAAACAAAAATACACTTCTGTTATTCTAACACTGGGTCGAGGCATTGAATCTGGTTCCGGAATGCCACAGAGGGACTGATCCAGGGTTATACACTGGGTCAACCCTGAAATGGATGAGTCAAGCTATTTTAAGGCTTTTTTGATTGTGGTACCCTTGGGGAAAGGACATACATGTAATTGGAAGCAGATGTGGTTCGTTTTAGGAAAGTCCTCAAGCAAATGTATTCTAAAAGTGCAAGCCTTTGAAGGCATACAATTATGATACATTACCCAAGAGACGAACAATGTTGGGGTGGTCAAACTCAGCCATGAGAGCAGCTTCTCTTTGAAAGTCATTCTGCATATCGGCCGAAGCTTCCTCCTTCAACATCTTCACTGCCACCATGGTGAACGGCTCCATCGTCAAAAGACCAGGGGCTCTAAAGGACAGCAGGCACATTGGGAACTAGTAGTTAAAGGTTGCTTGCATCACAGTGAAGTAATTTTAGCTAAAATGTCCTGATCCAACCAAGGGATTTGTAACAATCCAAATCTGGAAGATCAGTAATTTGATAAATTTTTGGGCAGCTTTACCTAGTGTTTGAAGTATCGTACTAGGCAGAGCATTACAACTAGCCTAAATGTAAAATTACTGTACAGTTGAAAGTGACATATGAAGGAGAGGTATGGTAACCCATTCTTGGAAATTGTCCTCTGCATTTAACCCATCCAAGCTAGTCCACACACATTATGAGTAGTGGGTTGTGAAAACACACACACTGCAAACCGTGGACACACACACACCTAGGGTAGTGGGTAGCTATTCAGTGCAGCGCCCGGGGAGCAATTCGGGCTTAGGTGCCTTGCTAAAGGGCACCTAAGTCATTTCCTGCCGGTATTGAGAATAGAACCTGTGACCTTCGGGTTACCAGTCTGACTCTCAAACCATCAGGCCATGACTGCTCCCATACAGCCAAAGCTATGTTATTCTTTACACACATGCACAAGCCTGCAGAACTGGGCAATCAGCGTATACAATATTTACTGTAATGGTAAACACTTGACTCTGGCAGCAGTAGTAGGCAACCTTCACTGACCTCAAACCAAATTCCTCCCTACATCTTGTCACAAATTGTCAAACAGGTCATAATGCCTTTAAAATAGTTTAAATGGTGATGCAAAACTGTGGAAACAGAACCACAATGGCAGCAACTCAAGAACCATCTTAGAATTCCATTAAGATTGCACTTCCTGTGCTGAAGGCTCCTGTGTGTTCCTGGAGAAGTAAACACTTTTCTAATGGGTGTCTATAAATAACCTCCTCAGCAGGGCTTGCTCACACGATAGTATCTACAGGGAAGTTTCATATTGAAACACATCACATGTGTAGTGTGACCTATTCAGTCTCTTATTTCAGGAGACAGCCATATGGTGTATTTATTTTACCCACTGCTGTAATTCCCAGGAGTGTCTATACACATGATATAAGGATTACATTGTGGTTTGGTCTGTATACGTCAGACCTTTGCATGCTGATTCACCATCGGCTCATTTTTTCCTAAATCTAACTGGTGAGTCACTAAAGAGTTTCTAAGAATTCAGTCATTGTTCTAAAAAAATTGATTAGTTTAATCATTCACATAGTGACAAACTTTGACAAAAACAGGCAAAGGAAAACATGATCAGTATAAACATGGACAGTGCAAAACCGGGACAGACATTATCACCATTGGTGTTACATTTGCTTGTAACATTTGGTAGCTCTCACCTTGCCTGAAACACCCTACCGAAAGCCCCCTCTCCAATATCACGGACATATTCAATGTTGTTCCGTGGATATTCGAGACCGAGGAGCTTGGAGTTGAGGAGGAGAGGCAGCCGTTGG
Organism: Gobio gobio; assembly: GCF_949357685.1. Taxonomy (NCBI): domain Eukaryota; kingdom Metazoa; phylum Chordata; class Actinopteri; order Cypriniformes; family Gobionidae; genus Gobio; species Gobio gobio. Next base: position 22,432,423 of record NC_137118.1, on the reverse strand, counting down.
TACATTGGGTTGGGGTGAAGTCTGTCCAGCAAGAGCTCTGAGGGGAGGGTGGTCAGAGTAGGTGTCTCCAGCACCCTACTGAAAATAGAAGCACCATTTGTTTTGTTTTGACATGTTTAGCTAATAATTTAAGTAATGCAACTTCCAAAGCAATTTCAAGTACACTTTTGATGAGAGTTCCCAGTTGTAGGTTTGTTCGGACCCACTTTATATTAGGTGGCCTTAACTACTATGAACTAACATTTTAATTAATCATTTGATACAATGCACTTATTGTGTACAAACATGTTTTTACATTGTACTTACATTTAAAAAAAATACCTGCATGTAATTACGTCTGTAATTAATTTCTGTAGTTACATTTGTAATTACACAGTTGACACTTCCCTTACACCTAACCCTACCCTTAAACTTACCCATACCACCACACCTGTCCCTAACTCTACCCGTATCCCACCTCAATATCAGCAAAGGTCTTTTGCAATACAATTTGAAAACAGTAAGTACATTGTACTTATTTTTTGATGTAAGTACATAGTACTTAAGGCCACCTAATATAAAGTGGGGCCGTTTGTTCTACTCTCAAGGAGACTTCTGGAGGACCACCTTCCTGCAGAGTTTAGCTAACCAAGGTTTCCAGGTGTACTTGAAAATTACAAGAAGATGTGTCTGAGCAGGATTGGAGGTAAAATCTATATGATGGTGTACCTCCAAGAGATAGAGTAGCCTGTCGTACCTCTGGAGGGCTACATTCCTGCAGATTCCAGTTCCAGCCCTGCTCCAATACACCTGCCTGTTACTTTCAAGTAAGCCTGAACACTTTGATTAGCTGGTTCAGGTGTGTTTGACTAGGTTTAGAGCTAAACTTGCAGGATGGTAGCCCTGGTGGCCAATGTTTACCCATGTTTAGAGCAGGGGTGTCCAAGGGGTGTCCACCCGAACCAGCTAATCAAGGTCTTACAAGGCATACTAGAAACTTCCAGGCAGGTGTGTTGAGGCAAGATGGAGCTAAACTCTGCAGGACAGTGGATCTCCTGGAACAGATTTGGACACCCTGTTCTAGAGTTACCTTAGATCAGAGGTCTTCAATCCTGCTCCTGGGGACCCACTGTCCTGCAGAGTTTAGCTCCAACCCCAATTAAAGACAGATGAAGCTAATCAAGCTCTTCAGGATCACTTGTTGAAAATACACAAGCAGATGTGCTGAAGCAGGTTAGAAATAAACTTTGCAGGACAGTGGGTCTCCAGGACCACGGTTGAATACCTCAGCCTTAGATTATGTGTTTTGCTAGTTAGATTTAGGGTTGGGACTTCAACCTTTTACCAGCGCAGGTCATTCTATGAATTCTATACGTGACTATATGACTTAAATCAAAATAATCAGTCCATTATTCACCTTTTCCTCTTTTTCCACACTTTATTTCGTCTGTGGCACGTGAGGATGAGTATGGTGAAGAAGGCTGCCCCAGCAAAGCCAGCAATGACAAAGATGATAACGGTCATTGAGTAGGCCGTGGACACAGGAGGAGGTGGGTAAAACTGGACTGGTTTTGGAATTGAGGGTGGTGCAGTCTTCACACTGATAACTGAAGAAAGAATTATAATGTTGATGCAGATTATTTGAAACAGCTTTTGTTTTATATTTACCAATGTCAGAGTAAACTGGCAATCTAGGATTAACTACTCCAGTCAACAATTTATTTTATTTATTGCTCAGGTATACATACCTTCTCCACATTTAGGCACCAGACAGTACTCCCAGCGTACATTGGGGTTTGTGGTGTAGCACCATGGCCTGTCACTCTCTCCGCCCGGGTTACGACAGTAGTTTTCTGCATTTCGCAACTCAGGAATCACATCTACAGAGAGTCTATGTTGATGGGGATACTGAATAGGATAAAAAGAGAGGGGTCAACCAAGAAACTCAAACCTGTGGTAATTTACATATCTTCTGCGGCTAAATTCAATGTTTCCATTATCCCTGGTATTTCCAGTATTCCCAGTTTGAAACCCACTGCATGCATTAAAACGTTCAACATTGTTTTGAAAAGAGACAACATCTTCTCCATTCAAAACTTCATTTCAAAGGAAACCTCAGGATTTGTGTATTTTGACCCTCCATTGTTTTTGCTGTAAAAAAATTGTTTCCTGTGTACGTATCATTTGAAGGTCACTAAGCGCATGCCAACATGCAGCATTTGGATTGTTTGGGGTTAGTGTATTGTTCGAGGAAAAAAAAAAACGAAACAAGCTGGTATAATTTTGATTACAGTTACAGGGGAAAACGATAGCATGTCAAAATGCATGAAAAAAAAGAAAATTAATAAACCAAAATTAATTTTGCAATTCTAATCCGTTGTCCAATATTCTAAATAAGCAATGTTGTTTATCTACATACTTTTCGGTTACACATTTGAGTTTTGTGTTGTTAAAAGTAAAATTCTACAGTATGTTAACCATGGTAGCTTTTCTTTGCGAAATGCTATTTGCTATCATTGCTACATGACTGCAAGGCCGTGACCATGTCTTAGACATTGGGGGATGACCAAAGTTGTTGTTTGTTTGTTTGGTATTGGTCTTATTGGTTTATTTAAAGGAATTCAATTATTTAAATTAATTTAAGGTAACAAAGGAAAAGAAATAAGAACGGTAAAAGTTCCAGTTCTATTGTAGTTATTAAGTAAAAAATTTTTAAATATGCACACATTCACTCTATATTTTCGAGTCTAATATGTAAAAATGCATATTGTCACGTCAAATTCAGTTATGATTTACATAAATAATGTCATATTTTCAATTCAAAATGGTGAAATTTCATAAAAAATGTCAAGAAGTTTGCATCACTTGTTATTACTGTTAGCTCCGCCTTCTTTGATTCGATTGGCCATCTTACTCATTCTGACAGTGACGAGAGCTGTTAAACCGCTGAGGCAGACCAACCAAAAAATGTAACATTTTACTTTTGTCATCCTAGCAACAAACAGCGCGGTGTGTAATGAGTACAACAGAGCAGCATCAAGAATATTAAATATTGGGGGGACAATTTGGACATTTCTAATTATTCGCGGGGACTTGTCCCCCTCAATGTCTATTGTGGTTACGGCCCTGCATGACTGCATTAACTAAAGTCTAAAATTGGAAACGCTGCATTACCTACAATGGTAGTCTAAAGCAATGCGTAAATAGCTACTTGGCTAATTACTAGCTAATATTATTTTCCCTGCACATGCAGTCAAAGTGACACCAGCCTTTTGATTAAAGATTAGATTCTTTAGAGTAACATGCATTGAATAATGCATTGAATAATCTCACAAAACACGAGCAGGAAAAAATTTTAGGAAAGTAAATGTAGTCAATTTGATTTTATGCTGACTTTAATACAAACATTTACCTGCTTGTTCCATTGCTGACAGGGAATTGCAGATGCTGTGACATTGTGAGATCCTTGGTAAAATCTTCCTTTGTCATTGTAACATGTTGCTATAGATATATAAATTGCAAACGGTCAAATATATTGAAATGTGTGTTTTGATGATCATTATTGCAGTTTGACAGAAACATAAAAAATTGTAGTGGAGTCCAAAGGCCTGAAGCCATTGGTAAACATTTGCATTTTTGTAATTCAAAATAACTGAATAAATAATAGCACTCAGACTTTTGGACCCACTCTATGTGAAGAGAATATAAAACTCATACTTACATGTAACTTGGTCTTTATTGATATCTGAATAACAAAAAAAAGATTGTGTTCCCATTCAGTCGGTCACGTTCGACGTACGTCGGACGTACCGACGAATTGGGATCACTTCTGGGAGCCCCTATCAGCTTCGAGCTATCTAGAACCGGCCAATGAACAATTGGCGTGCGAGATTTGCATCTCGCGCTCCGCCCCGCGCAGCGGGTATAAACAGGAAGCGAGAGCGAATGCACGCTGTCATTCACTTCGGAGCCACACAGGCGTATGAAGGACTCACTCTCTTCATTCAAGACGAGTATTTTTCGCTGCTATCAGCAAGACTGTCTACAGACACCGGAAAGCCAGAGGAGGACGCGTGTTGGAGAAACGGCACCTTTCAGTGGGATCGCGCTGAACTCATCGAGCTGCCTCTGAGTGCAGAAAAACTGCTGTTATCACAGCAACCTGTTGGTCTGGGTAGAGCGTTTTCCTGCTGAGTACAGGCACGGGCTGCACTAACAATCCCGTGCGCTGTCGCGTTTCCCCCTGAGTGCTTCAGCACAGAGCGTTTTCCTCACAAAAGAGCTTCACGGGTGACGTGCCGTCTTTTTCAAGATGTCTTACCACTCGTGCGTTTCTGGATGCGGTTGTTTCCTGTCCTGACGGCCACGATCCATCTCGCATAAACATGTTGAGACTGTGTCGTGGGTGATCCATGTTCTCCCAGGGGAACGGGATCACGTCGACGCGCTGGTCATCTCACCTTCCGCGTGAGGGTTTGAGTGTTCAGCGCGCCGTGTGCCGTCTGGCTGCCGGGTGACAGCGCGGGTTGCCACGGCAACTCTGCGCGCGTCACTCGGCGCCTCCGATGCGCGGTCGAGACTATGATGCCTCAAACGGGGTTGAGTCCCTTCGCTTATACCCCGATCTAGTCTCTTTTCTGGTGCACCAGAGGGGGGACTATTTTGGCTGATAAGCCTGGGTGGCCTGAGGATTACAGTGAGGCTTCCCCGCCGCGTACATCTCTGTGGGCCCCTCACTCCTCTATCGCATCGCAAGCATGTTGAGACTGTGTTCGTGGGTGGTCTATGCTCTCTCACGAGAGCATGGCCACGTCGGCGCGCTGTTGGTCTTGCCTTTTTCATAGGGGCTTGAGTGTTCAGCGCGCCGTGTGCCGTCTCACGGCCACGCCCACTGTCTCACGTGTCTGCTGGTAGTTTACAGATGGGATTGCTGGTCCTTGAAAGGGGACCTAGCATTTCATTTGGGGCTCTAGCAGAGGACAGATGTCAATCGCTGCATCGGAGAGAGGGCTGTTATGTGTTGAAAATGAAGATGATGCTGAGATTCCCACCGTAATAGTGGGCGCTCGTGCTGAATCAGATTCATACTTGACAGCCATGCTTTCCCGGATGGCTGAGGCATAGTGCAACGCGTAAATCGCCTTGCCTGCCCCTTGCCTTTTTTCGGATGTGCATTGGAAGGCTTTGGCATTGTGGAACTATTGGTGCCAAAATATGGAACACCAATAGGGCCATAATCTGTATAAAGTTTTCCTCTCTCTCACTACCCTCATCGGTGGGGTGGCAGTGCCACTGGCAGGCCACCTCCGCCCTGCTTAGTGCACAAGGGTAGTTCTGAGCTGAGGTTGAGCTGCGCACAGCGCTGGCCCTTGGCTAGACGATGTCCACCCTGGTCCAGAAGCACAATTGACCCGGATTTGGTCTGGAACTGTTCTTCCCCGGAGGAGGGCCGGGTGGAAAACCATTAGTAATTCTGTTCCGCCACTGATGTTAAAAACAGCCAGTGGTACCAAAAAAAAAAAAAAAAAAAAGAGCAGTTCCAATACCTCTGGGTCTCGGGAGTTCAGGAATGGCAGTGTGTGTGACGCTACAGAGCCTCGCCGCTTTCATTCCCCTCCCCACAAGAGGGCGAGAATGGCAGTGTGTGTGACGCTACAAAGCCTCGCCACTCTCATTCCCCTCTTCTCAGCGGTGCGTGGACAACAGTGTGCGACGCTATGCCTCGCCACTCTTGTTCCCCGCTGAGGAAGGAGGTGAGGCAGACCGTGTGCAACGCCACAAAGCCTTGCCACGCTCAGCCCCTCCTTCATTTGGGAGCGCGCTTGGCGGTGGTCGACGCTCCCATGCCTCGCCACCCTCAGACGCCTCTCCCTTCGCCAGCAGGGGGCGCCGGCTGTGGGAACGCACTCAAGCGGCCTCCCCACACTCGCACGCCCCCTCCGCGGACGCAGGTAAGTGTTGCACAGCACACTCAGATCCCACTTCGGGCCGCTCCATGCCGTCCGAGTCGGATCCCTGCATTCCGCGTCGCTGCCCCGCTGCGGGTACGTCTGTGGTTAATCCCCTTGCTCGGTGTCTGGAAGCCTGGCTAGAGCTTCCCAGCCCGTCTCGGGGCCGTACCATCAGACTCGGCTATGCGATTCAGTTCGCCAGGCGTCCCCCTAAGTTTGGGGGCGTTCACTTCCCAGTAGCGAAGGAGAACGCCCCCGTGCTCCGGGCGGAGATCGCAGTCCTACTGGCGAAGGACGCGATGGAGCCGGTCCCTCCAGCCGATATGAGGTCCGGGTTCTACAGCCCGTACTTCATTGTACCCAAGAAAGGCGGCGGGTTATGGCCGGTCTTGGACCTGCGGTTCTTGAACCGGTCCCTTCACAGGCTGCCGTTCAGAATGCTAACGCAGAAGCACATCTTCAGGTGCGTCCGTCCCCAAGATTGGTTTGCAGCGATCGACCTGAAGGACGCGTACTTTCATTCTCGTTTCCCCTCGACCGGCCCTTTCTGCGCTTCGCGTTCGAGGGACGGGCATGTCAGTACCGCGTCTTGCCCTTCGGCCTGTCCCTGTCGCCCCGCGTCTTTACGAAGGTTGCGGAGGCGGCCATTGCTCCCATGAGAGAGCATGGTGTTCGCATCCTCAACTACCTCGACGACTGGCTGATTCTTGCCCAGTCACGAGAGCAGTTGTGCGAACACAGGGACAAGGTGCTCAGTCACCTCAGCCAGTTGGGACTTCGGGTCAACTGGGAGAAGAGCAAACTCTGCCCCACGCAGAGGATCTCTTTTCTCGGTATGGAGATGGACTCGGTCGCCATGACTGCGCGCCTCACCGAGGAGCGCGTCCAGTCGGTGTTGAACTGCCTGAATTCATTCAAAGGCAGGACAGCGGTTCCACTGAAACATTTTCAGAGGCTCCTGGGGCATATGGCATCCGCAGCCGCAGTAACGCCGCTCGGATTGCTTCATATGAGACCGCTTCAACGCTGGCTACACGATCGAGTCCCGAGATGGGCGTGGCACAGCGGTTCCCTCCGCGTCCAAGTGACTCCGAGGTGCCGCCAAACCTTCGGCCCGTGGTCGGACCCTTTGTTTCTCCGGGCGGGAGTCCCCCTAGAACAAGTGTCCAGGCACTCCGTTGTCTCCACGGATGCCTCATCCACGGGTTGGGGTGCCACGTACAACGGGCTTGCAGCTTCGGGCCTGTGGACGGGGCCTCAGCTGCAATGGCATATCAATTGCCTCGAGTTGTTAGCAGTTCGTCTTGCACTCAGCCGCTTCAAAGTGCCGCTCAGAGGCAAGCACGTTCTGGTCCGGACGGACAACACTGCGGCCGTAGCGTACATCAACAAACAGGGTGGTCTACGCTCCCGTCGCATGTCGCAACTCGCCCGCCATCTCCTCTTATGGAGTCAGAAGCATCTGAGGTCGCTTCGTGCTGTTCACATTCCGGGCCTGCTCAATTGTGCGGCCGACGAGCTGTCACGTCAGCAGGAACTTCCGGGAGAATGGCGACTCCATCCCCAGGCGGTCCAGCTAATCTGGAGTCGTTTCGGGGCCGCACAGGTGGACCTGTTTGCCTCCCCAGAGACGACCCACTGTCAGTGGTTTTATTCCTTGACCGAGGGGACCCTCGGGTCGGATGCCCTGGCCCACAGCTGGCCCCGGGAAGAACGCAAGTATGCGTTTCCCCCAGTGAGCCTTCTTGCGCAGACACTGTGCAAAGTCAGGGAGGACGAGGAGCAGGTCCTGTTGGTTGCTCCGTATTGGCCCAACCGGACCTGGTTCCCGGAACTAGTGCTCCTTGCGACAGCACCTCCCTGGCCCATTCCTCTGAGACAGGACCTCCTGACTCAGAGACGGGGCACCCTATGGCACCCGCGTCCAGACCTCTGGAAACTCCATGTCTGGTCCCTGGACGGGACGCGGAGGTTCTAGGTGACCTACCACAAGCGGTAGTGGACACCATCACTTCCGCTAGAGCCCCCTCTACGAGGCGCCTCTATGCGTTGAAGTGGAACCTGTTCGTCGATTGGTGCTCTTCCCGCAAGAAGACCCCCGAAGATGTTCGATCGCTTCTGTGCTTACCTTTCTACAGGATGGGTTGGAGCGAAGGCTGTCTCCCTCCACCCTCAAGGTCTATGTCGCCGCTATCGCCGCTAATCATGAGTTCGTAGATGGGAAATCTCTAGGTAAGCACGATTTGATCGTCAGGTTCCTTAGGGGAGCGAGGAGATTAAATCCTCCTCGTTCTCCCTCTATACCCTCTTGGGACTTAGCTCTGGTGCTTACTGCACTACAGAGAGAACCCTTTGAGCCTCTGCAGTCAGCCGAGTTGAAAATCCTGTCGTTAAAGACTATACTCCTGATTGCGTTGGCCTCCATCAAGAGGGTAGGGGACCTGCAGGCATTTCGGTCGACGAATCGTGCCTGGTGTTCGGGCCCGGTAACTCTCATGTGATCATGAGACCCCGGCCTGGATACGTGCCCAAGGTTCCCACTACTCCCTTCCGGGACCAAGTGGTGAGCCTGCAAGCGCTGCCTTCGGAGGAGGCAGACCCAGCCCTAGCTTTTCTCTGTCCCGTCCGTGCTCTCCGGACTTACGTGGACAGAACGCAAAGCTTCAGGACCTCAGAGCAGCTCTTCGTCTGTTACGGAGGACAGCAGAAGGGAAAGGCTGTCTCCAAGCAGAGGATGGCCCACTGGATAGTGGACGCCATCGTCTTGGCTTATCAGTCCCAAGACGTGCCCTGCCCGCTCGGGTTAAGAGCCCACTCCACTAGGGGTGTTGCCTCTTCCTGGGCGCTGGCTCGTGGCGCCTCGCTGACAGATATTTGTAGAGCTGCGGGCTGGGCGACACCTAACACGTTCGCTAGATTCTATAGCCTCCGTGTAGAGCCGGTCTCTTCCTGTGTGCTCACTTCCCATAGTCAGTAACACCGAAGTACCCGTTCCAGTGTCGGCTTGCTGCGCCATTCCCTCCCCTATGGTAGACGGATGCGTGCGCTTATTCTGCTCCAGTCGAGTTCCCCGGAACGGCGAACCCTGTTGAGTCCTCCGCAACCCGCGGCAGTCGGACGTGGCGGAGCGTTCGACGCCAGGTCTAACACTCGTATGCATTGGTGGAACTTGTGTTAGGCTGGGTTCCGTATGTAGTGACCCCCACGGCGGTCCCATATGTGTATTCTTCCACGGTACGGCTCCCTACGGCGAGCCCGTGTCTTTCCCTCGGCAGAGTTCCTCTGCCGTCCCAGGTACGTGTTGTCTCCCTCCTAATTGGCCGGGGCCACCCCTGAGACTTCCGTATGTTGTGCTGCCCACGGCCAGCCCATACGTGTATTCTCCACATGTTAACTCCCTCTGGGCAAGATGTGGCTTCCGCAGCTGCCTTCACAGGCACGCTTTCCCAGCGTTATCCAATACAGTCAGCTGAGTGGGTCTTGCGGAACAGCAGCTTTGACTCTACCTGCGTGAACCTACCCGCCCGCATCAGATCGGGGTCTGTGGGGCTCATCGCTGGGCGCTGGAAGTGGTAGTAACTATGGCGTTTTCCATAGGGGATCCCAATTCGTCGGTACGTCCGACGTACGTCGAACGTGACCGACTGAATGGGAACGTCTCGGTTACGTATGGTAACCCTCGTTCCCTGAAGGAGGGAACGGAGACGTACGTCCCGTCGCCACAGTTGCTGTACCATCACTGCAGGTCGAGCCACTACGTGTGGCTCCTCAGTGAAAAACAGCGTGCATTCGCTCTCGCTTCCTGTTTATACCCGCGGCGCGGGGCGGAGCGCGAGATGCAAATCTCGCACGCCAATTGTTCATTGGCCGGTTCTAGATAGCTCGAAGCTGATAGGGGCTCCCAGAAGTGATCCCAATTCGTCGGTACGTCCGACGTACGTCTCCGTTCCCTCCTTCAGGGAACGAGGGTTACCATACGTAACCGAGACGTTTTTCATTTAAACTTAATTTATTCATTTTAATCATTAACCATGCAGGTTTCTAAAATACACAACAAAATAGCCACTCTCCTACAATATTTCACCATTCCATTGTCATTTCACATGAATTTTAAGACATCAGCTTGCAAACATGGCATGGAAACTTTTAGATGGGAACATTTACTCAGCTGTCTACTGTCTACTGTTTACACATCCTCTACTGATCCTTCCTCACATGCTTTGGCTATAAAACACACTAATCTAGTCCATCTACAGGTTTGCTGTCTTCACATTCCTCACAAGTCATTTCACATAAACAAACAAAGAAAAGTCCTACAGCATTGTCCTGCCAAGAACCATACGTGGCGTTTTTCCACTAACACCCATTGTTTTCATGGGACGGATGCTTTATGGACATCACTGACAATCAGCCCCAAAAATATCACAGGATTTTCATAACTAAACAAAGATTGAGTTGAATGGCACCCCACAGGAAGATGTACAGTTATATAATAGCGTGTCACTCTTACCAACGTAAGGAACCGCTGTACATGAGGATGGGTCTGTTTGTTGCCTGGGTAGAGAGGTGCATTCTGGGAGAGTGATGCTATGTGGGAACCCTCGATGAGAACTTTCCTCAGCAGAACGCCACTCCTTATAACAGTACAGCTCTTTCACTGTGAGACAGTGCTCCCTGTGAAACAACAGCACAGTGTCCACCCAGTATATATATATACAGCATGGGTGGTGTCGTGGTTAAAGCTTAGGGATATTATTTGAAAAGTTGCTGGTTTCTGGGCCGACCACCGTTGTTCCCTTAAGCTTGATATTTAACCTCAAGTTGCTCCACTATACTGTGAGTTATTTTGGATAAAGGCATCTACAAAATGACTACTTACTAAATAGTTATATAGATAATTTTCTGTGTGTGGAGCCTTTTTCTGTCTCTGAGGAAAATGATTTTATTTAAAAATATGGACTGAATTTGATTCTAATATTATTTAAGTATTATTCGATTTTTTGAATTCCGTTTTTACTAAATATAATGCAAATATGTATGGAATCCTGTTTATTTTTGCCTCAGAATAAAACATAAAATAAGTAATTGTGAGATATTAAAGTCACACTGTGAAAACAATGAAGTCACACTGTGACAGGTAAAGTCAGCATTACAACCAAATTCTCAATTCCCATTTTAGTTTGTTTTTTTCTCTCCCCGGAAACTGCTTTTAACCCTTAAAGGGTTAGTTCACCCAGAAATGAAAATTATCCCATAATTGACTCACCCTCAAGCCATTCTAGATGTATATGACAGTCTTCTTTGAGCCAAACACAATCTGAGTTATATCGGCTCTTCCAAGCTTTATAATGGGAGTGAATGGTATCTTAGATTTTGAAGCCCAAAAAAGTGCGTCCGTCCATCCATCATAAAAGTTCTCCACACAGCTCCAGGAGGTTAATAAAGGCCTTCTGTAGCGAAGCGATGAATTTTTGTAAGAAAAATATCCATATTTATAACTTTATAAACTACAATCACTGGCTTCCGGTAATGGCCGGATGCGAGTCTAGTTCCGGCGAGTGACCTCTGATCCGACACATGATGTAGGATGTAGGAGTAGTGTAAGCTTAGGTGAGAGTAGACGCCTGTCATGGTTCAAACAAATAGGGCTGGGCAAGAAACTCAAGCTCCTCCGACATTTATCTTTAAAAAATCTTAGAAGACTTCTAATTCGGGACCGTGTTTTGTTTTGCTCTATCCTCTGAGCTTCAGCGTTCGTCAATGCTTCAAGCGTCGGGTCCAAGGTCACTCTTCCGCCTGAACTAGACTCAGACTTTGTAACGTCTTCAACTAGATGTTGCAAAAAATGGTAAAAAAAAATGCATCTCTTTGCTTCAGGCTACCATTCACTCATTATGAAGCTTGGAAGAGCCAGGATATTTTTTTATATAACTCAGATTGTGTTTGGCTGAAAAAAGTCATATACACATGGGATGGCTTGAGGGTGATTAATTTATGGGATAAATTTCATTTTTGGGTGAACTAACCCTTTAAGTGCATGAATGTTTCACCAACCATTTTTAAATTTTCGTGTCTAACATCTAGATAGGGATCTATAACTGCCGTAGTAATATACAACTCTCCTGATATTTTAATAACAATTACAAAATAATAAATTAAAGCATATTTTTTCCTTGGAACATGGAAGGGTTTGAGCAGATGCTTTTTACCGTCATCACTGTCATTGTCAGATCCTATTTCCCAGTGCATTCAGCATATGGCTCATATTTGCAAGGTCAACCATATTCTCCAAACTATCATTTTTAACACCTTCAAAATCAACATTTTGATCGCTGACAGCTTCTTCACCAGATCAACCATCAAGTGACAGTGACACTAATATTTGACAGTGTACAGTACTTGATCTGCTAGTTAGGAAATCTGATCCAAGCAAGTTTTTATTCAACATTGGGTTGAAAAGCCACCATATACAAAGAATGACTCATATGACTCTTTTGTTTTGATTATTTTTGTTTGCTTTCCTATATGATAAAGAATATAACAAAAAAAAGTTATATTCTGCATGGTATATTAATGTACCCTAAATGCACAACAGATCAGAACATTTCCGTTACCTGCAGACAGGTTTAGGTGCTGGTCCTATTCCCGAAGGATTGCAGTCCTGGAAGGTGGCGTGGCAGAGCAGCGATCTGGCAGCAGGCCTGCAGAATGAGCTGACCCCATCCAGTTCCCCCCATACGCTTTGAGCCAGGTACTCCTGCGCATCCTCTGGGTTCGGGAAAGAGTAGTTGAAAAACACCAAAGCGTCGCGATGGAGCACGTTCCGACATACGTCGCCTCTGTATGTGCTGCAATAGCCAGCATTGCCTTTGTACAGTCTAAATAAGATAAGACATCACAATGCAATATTAAACACAACACAACAATGACTCAACACATTGCTAGGAGGTTCTGTCCTATGGTTGCAAAGGTGTTCTGGATGGTTGCTAGATGGTTGCTTAAATAGCAAATGCATTTGCGCCCATTTGTGAGCCCATGGGTGTGCTGGTCTGAAAACAAGGTGTGTTCAGGCACATTGTTGGCGCGTTGCTATTTTGAGGCAACTGAAAACGACTGCGCTATTTACCAACAAAAACCTAGTCTAAAGTCAGTAGCGCAGTATTTTTTGTGTTATTTAAAGGGCGCATTAGTAATATGCGCCTATTGGAGGGTGCACAACGTGCGTACACTGCTTGTTACACTCACAGGGATGTGCAGCAGCACAGAAACACGCCAAATATTACAAATAAAAGGATCACAATGTAAAAGATTATTGTTGTGTACATAAAAATGCCTACATGTCATAATGGATGGTCATTGCATGAATCAAATTGACCTATTTGCAGTAATGACGAATGAAATTGGCTACTTATTTAACCAATCGTGGCAATACGCACACATGTATTTAAACTGACTTCAGTTTGAGGGTGTCTATATTCCGCCATGTAAATAGCGAATGCGCCATGGTGCAAGCACAACTGGCTTTTAACCCCTAGGAGTTTGAGCTGTTTTGGGGCCCTTTAGAAGTTTTGACACGCTCTGACATTTGTGTTTTATTTTTCAGTTGCTTATAAACAAATTAATAGCAAAATTGTAATTACACTGTATTCAGCACAAAATGGGCTACCAGAATATGTGAGCAACTTGTATGTACATGCTTGTATTTTGGAGAGAAAAATGTTTATGCACGGATTTTGAAAAAACAAAAAAAATTGTTTTAAAATTAAGGCCTCAAAACACACAATAGATATCTGTTCCCAAGACTTTTGACTACTGTCTGTATTTGCATAGAGTTTTTTCTTTATACTGAAGTGAGAATCATTGAGCTTACTCATTCACATAAAACAATACACTGATTTAAAATTTGTATTACAGTTTCTCTTCACAAAGCCAATATGCGAGAAGGCGTGGTATCTAATGAATAATGATGAGATAGCACCTGAGATAACAAAGGACTCGCATTAATGAGCTGCATAATGAATGAGCTTCAGGTAGACCTATGTGACAGAGAGCAACAGAGCAAAGGAAATATACATATTTTTGCAGTTTATTTTATTTGGAATGTAATCAACAAAGGCCTGTTATATTTTAAATGATCAGAAGATTTGACTACACTGCAAAAAAAAAATTCTTGTTTCCAGTCCAAATATTTAAAATTCTTAAATCAAGATTAATTTACTAGATAAGTACAAATTTCTGGGGGGGAAATCAAAATGAAGTGAGTTTTTGATGAGTTAGTTAGTAGTTAAAATGTCTGATTGCTTTGAAATGTAACCGCTCACCTCTCCTCAACAAACTGCATAATCTGAGGCATTAATCATGTTTGTAGTACAAATAGTGCAGGAACAAACCATAGCTCTCTGAGAAATAATGACAGTGATGCTTACCCTATCAAATTGTGTTTATGAGATATGTAGTGGGGCTTGGAAGTTGTCAAAGAGTCATAGACTCTCATCATTGACTTCTGCTAAACAGAATGGCTGTTTTGGACTCAAGTCATATAAAGATGTTGCTTCAAGGTTTCCATACATAACTCTGTCTCTTGACTACATGCTGACTCATGTACACACTGCACAATTGACAAGAATAAAGTGCAGTTCTTACAATTAGTTCATTCTGTTTAACTTAGCTCTAATTGCATCCAGATGCTGAATCTGAATCGCTGGAAAATAGCTTGGTTTATTTAAGTTCATGTGTAACTTAGACCATATGGCGTGTCTGGCTTTTACGGCAGGAGTGAACTGCGTTATCCAGCACATGTGTATACGTTTGCGTTTATCATTTCAAATCAACAGAAACATGATGATTCAATTTGAGTGGCTCTTTCCAGTGAAATAACTTCCGTCAGCGTAAACGCAAGTTTTTGAAAAACTTCCGACTGACTTGAGTCATGCAGTACACTGTTGAGATCTGTCTTTCAGTTGGTTTATTTCATACAGATTTCTTATCAATTGTATTTTCATAGCTCTCAGTCCAAAGATGACGTCATATTGAATGACAAGGCCTATTAACATGATTCACTGAACCTTAGTGTGGTGAAAAGTTTTTTTACAAAATTCAAAAAAAGAAAAAAAAGAATTCATATTTTACATTAAGAAAATAAAGCCATTGAGATGTTTAGGTTCAGCATGCTTTTTTGAAAGAAGTCTCTTATGCTCACCAAGGCTGTATTTATTTGATCAAAAAATACAGTAAAAACAATATTATTGTGAAATATTATTACAATTAAAATAACTAATTTCTATTTGAATATATGTTAAAAATTAATTTATTCCTGTGATCAAAGCTGGCCTTTTGTCACTTTTGATCAATTTAATGCATCCTTGAGGAATAAAAGTTTTTTTTTCTTCCAAAAATCTGACTAACTTCAAAAATGTGAATTGTATTATTTTACATAAAGATAATTGTGCAAATTTTGACATTAAAGACAACTAAGCATATCATCCACACTATATTTAAAAAATACTATTAAAAAAAACAACAGAATGGGATTTTTGGCATTAGTGAGAATGGTGTGCGGTAATGTGCTCAACTGTCATGCGAATAATGCAACATGTCCTCCAACCAATACGCCTATATAGGTTGTTACTTCCCTGAAATATGACCCATAGGAGCATTTACTAAAGTTGGGCCCCTATCAACAACAGGACACTTTCATTTTAATTCATGAAATACGACCTATAGGAGCGTTTACTAAAGTTGCGCCCCTATCGACAACAGGACACTTTCATTTTAATTCATGAAATACGACCTATAGGACCGTTTACTTGATAGAGCATTGCTAAATATAACATCATGTAATCCTGTGATCATGCAATCGTGGGTTCGATCCGGGTTCGGTTTAGGGGTGGGGTGGGTGTAGTTGTTAATAAAAATTATTTTTGATAAATGGAAATATGACAAATGGTTATACAAAGTCCACACATTGCATTTAAATGAACACGCCTTTTGATTGGTAAAGACAGTCATACGTCATTTCATGACGACAGACGTAACACAACACTGTCATTATTTTTACACCAGCTAGAGGGCGCATGACTTAAAAACTTAAATAAAGGTCGTAATAAGGTGCTTGAAAAACGACCTATAGGGCCTTTTTTTTTTTTTTTTGGGAGGACAGTCTGAAATAATGTCTGTTATAAAAATAGTCTTTATTTTCTACATTGAAATCATTTAATTTGGTAACACTGTCTTAGTGTTCTTGTCACATGTTACATGTACTTACTATATACATTATGCATAATTCACATGCAAGTAGTCCTAAACCAATCCCTAATACTAACCCTAACCCTAAAGTATGTATATGTAGTTAATTATTATTACTCAGTACTTAAATGTATAATTATGCTGTAACACAGACACCTTAAAATAAAGGGTTACTTTATTTTAAGGTGCATTGTTACAGTGCAATGAAATACTGAGTAATATTCATTAATAACATGTATAAAGTTATGGTAGGATTAGGATTTGGTTGAGGGTTAGTTGCATGTAATTATGCATAATTTACTGTTATTACTATGGTAAGTACATGTACAAAACGTACAAAACTAAACACACCCATACCACCACACCTGTCCCTAACTTTAACTGTATCCACCTCAATATCAGCAAAAGATTTTTTGCAATACAATATGAACACATTGTACTTATATTTTGATGTAAGTACATAATAGTTAAGGCCACCTAATATAAAGTGGGACCCAGTCTTTAAAGTAAACGTTCCAAAATAGTTTTTTTACAGTGCTGCCACAAAAGAACCACCCTGGGTTCCCCAAAAAAACTTTCAATCAACAGTTCTTAAAATAACTGTTTTGTTCTAGGTGAGAAGAACATTTTATAATCTAAAGAACCCTTTTCCACTCTAAAGAACCTTTTGTGGAATAGAAAGGTTCCATGGATGTTAATGCTTCTTCATGGAACCATCAATGCCAATAAAGAACTTAAGAGAACTCAATAAAGAATTTAAGAGTGTATATATTGTATGCTGAAGTACCACTTAATAGGGTGCAAATGTATCCTTACCTCCATTCTATGGGAAAGTTACAGGATCCAGAGACGGCCACCAGAAACAGGCCCAAGAAGAGAGAAAAGCACAAACAATATCTGTTTAATGTCAGAGCATCCATAACACATCCACTCTGTTGGCCTGACCATTCTTCAGTCATGCAGTGCTTGCATGGCTCAGTGTTTGTGTGTATGAGAGGAGGACAAAGACAGAACTTGGGGGGTCTTTCTGGGGATACACCAGGTGTGAAGTTTAACGGCCCCTCCTGATTTCATGTGACAGGATTCAAGAATCTTCACAGAATGAACCAGTCTGACACACCGTCTTACTTCAAAACGCACAGAATTCTTTTTGGGATACACACCCATACGAAATAAAACATTAGTCAGGCATTATCACAAATTTAACCCAGGTTGAGTGAGTATTATTTTGTGACTTTATTATTATCTCACTTATTACACGGCTACTCACTAAATAAATAATCGGTACACTTTATTATAAGGTGTCCGCGTTACAGGGTAATTATACATTTAAGTACTAAGTAATAATAATTAACAACATGTACTTACTGTAGGATTAGGGTTAGATTAGCCCACATGAAAAAATACCATAGTATATTATAGTAAAATTACTCTAGTAAATACTATAGTGATTTTGAACCATACTATAGTAAATATACTACAGTAATTTGTAGTAATTACTATACAGTGTAAGTAAACTGGCCGTAAGTGTAGTAAATACTATAATATACTACAGTATACGAAAAATGTACTGTAGTATCTTTACTATAGTAGGTTCAAAAACACTATAGTATTTACTAGAGTAATTTTACTGTAATTTTACTATAATATACTATAGTATTTTTTCATGCGGGAGGGTTTGGTTTAGAGTTAGTTGAATGTAATTATGCATAATTTACAGATATGGCAACGCTATCTCACCAATTCGTATGCATTTGTATGAGGTGGCTAATTCGTACGAATTTGTATGATTTTTCTAAACCGCAGTGATGGGTTAGGTCATGCGTACGAAATCATACGAATTGGCCAACTCGTCAAATACGTACAATTTAGCAAAAAGTGAGGTCGTACAAATATGTACGAATTAGCCACCTCATAATAATATCGGGTTTTATATTATTACAGTAACTACATATAACAGTAACAAGGACACAAAAAAAGTGTCACCAAATAAATATACGGACATGAAATACTGATTAGAGTTGAATTTGTTCTGTTTTACTATATGAGAAGAAGCACAAAATGATATGAAACTAGCACAGATATATAATAAATCGGTTCCCCAAGGCAACAATCTAAAATTTGGTTTAGCAATCATGATACATTATATTTGACTTTGCAGATGCTGATAGACCATTTAGAGTCAAGTATTCTGAAGAGACATTAATATGGAATATGTGGTAGAAATGAACATCAAATAGACACAGGCTTTACTCAGTTTATTCCATAATTAATTCCATATTGCCTAATCACATTGTGTACATTCTCTACATGGCTAAAGCGCCACAATACAGTATTGTGGTATGTTTGCGCAGGGATGCATTTCAGGGCTTTGAGGAGGCATAAGAACAGCTATGCAAACACAAGGGAAGCTAACTGAAGTCCTGGCACCAGAAACACAGCTGCTGAAACTTAGAGAGCAGTCACATCGTATTTACACAAAACAGCCAGAGAAACATATGGCTGAAACAGTAGGTCACAGTGGGTGAGTGTTTACAAAGCCCTGTTTCATGGGCCTTTATTAACTGAAGCATTTCAAATTGATTTTGCTAAAACATTGTGACATAACACCATTACAATAATATACAGTGGCAGTAACCTGGAACAGTGAGTGTATTAGTTAGTACTATGACATGTATCACGGTATTAAATGAAAAGGTATCTTTTTATTTGCATGGTACACTACTGTTCAAAAGTCGGAAATATTTTTTATGGTTTTAAATTAAGTCTTTTATGATCAGCAAGGCTGCATTTATTTGATCAAACATACAGTAACAAGAGTAATATTGTGACATATTACAATTTGACCTTCTGGTGCTGTTTGATAATTTTTTACCAAAACATTTTATGTTTTTTTTTTATTTTTTAGAACTGTTTACTTCATCGGAATGGGACGAAATTTGGTAAAGGTTTTGGCACTTGCTGTGTGAACATAAAGAAAAAAAGGTTGAAAATGATTTGCAAAGGGTTAATGGTCCTGAAAAATGGTCCATGGTAAAAAAAATTGCCGCATTGGAAATTAATTGGAGATTAATTTAATAGTGGAAACTTTTGGTAGTGCGCACAAACAAAATCTTACTGAAAGCTAATTTTTGAGAAAACAGCTTGTTAAGATTTATGGCTTTGATTTTCTCACACTTTTATAGTAAAATGTGTATGAAAATATATTTCATACAAACAAACATAATAATAAATGTAAAATTGTATAACTTTTTAGTAAGTTTACCTTTTAAAACTTTTTCGATTAATCTGCCAAAGAGACCAAAGTACAGAATTTATTTGAAATATAAATATTCTGTAACATTATAAATGTCTTTACTGTCACTTTTGATAAATTAAATGTGTACTTACAGAATAAAAGTACCCGAAACTTTTAAACGGTATTGTACACCAATGTACTTCAATGAATACCGTACTATTACCATCATAAATGTTGTTTGCAAATTAAAGGATTAGTTCACTTTAAAATGAAAATTTCCTGATAATTTACTCACCCCCAACTCAAGATGTTTGTGTCTTTCTGTCTTCAGTCAAAAATAAATTTTGTTGTTTTTGAGGAAAACCTTCCAGGATTTTTCTTCAGACAATGGACCTCAATGGCAACCCAAAATTTGAAGGTCCAAATAAAAACGGGCAGTTTCAAACGGTTTCAAATGGCTTCAGATGCTCTGCACAATCCCAGACAAGGAATAGGGTCTTATCTAGCGAAACCATCTGTCATTTTCAAGAAAAAATAAACATTTATATACTTTTTAACCTAAATTGCTCATCTTGTGCTGCTCTGTGACGTGCCATGGATTGTGCAATCACGTCTAGACATAAGTCACACTAGAAATAAGCAGGAGTCCTGCCCCCGTGTTTACAAAGCGCTCATGGGAAGACTAATACAAACATCATTTAGCAAAAAAAGGTTAAACAACGATGTCGGAATGTGTACTTACTGAATAAAAGTACCCAAAACTTTTAAACGGTAGTGTACACCAACATACTTCAACGAAGTACATTAGAAAGGTTACAGACGTAGGCGGAAGTACTGCCCCAAGTGAGTGTATAAAGACTAATGCAAATGCCCTTTACAAAAAAAACTCCTAAATCTCCAACCTCAAAATCGTCCGACATCGTTGTTTAAACTTTTTTGGCTAAAGGATGTTTGTATTAGTCTTCGCATGTACGCTTTGTAAACACGGGGGCAGTACTTCTGCCTATGTCTAGCGTGACCTTTCCAACGTGATTGCGCAATCCGTGGCACGTCACAGAGCAGCGCAATGAGTTTAGGTTAAAAAGTATATAAATGTTTCTTTTTACTTGAAAATGACTGATGGTTTCGCTAGATAAGACCCTATTCCTTGTCTGGGATCTTGCAGAGGCTCTGAAGCCCTTCGAAGCGCTTTGAAACTGCATTGATTTGGACCTTCAACATTTTGGTTGCCATTGAAGTCCATTGTGTGGAGAAAAATCCTGAAATGTTTTCCTCAAAAAACTTAAGTTCTTTTCCACTGAAGAAAGAAAGACATGAACATCTTGGAGGACATGGGGTTGAGTAAATTATCAGGAAATTTTCATTTTGAAGTGAACTAATCCTTTAATGAGGTACTTTTTTTGTTAGTGCATTTTGTCACGTCTGCATTATCAATTATAAATGCATATGCATGTACTATTATTTGGAGATAATTTTAAATCAATTATTTATAAAAGTGACATTTGAACTATTTTGAGGTACCCAAGTCTAACAGCTTAACATCATGGCAACCTTGTTCCAACAAATACACAAATAACAGGCATTTGACAGAGATAATGGTTATAATAACAGTTGTCAATATTTTCATGTAACCTCTATATTCATGTGTTAAAACCCATATAAGCATTTACCAATGTATCCATGCTTCATGCTAAATACCAAAGTTACTACAGGGAATGTTACTGCAATAAAATAGTTATGTGGTATTACCAATCTGTCATCAAATAAATACCTTTAAATAGTATAAACATTCTGAAATTCTGAAAATTCTGAGAGTATCAATATCTCAGTATCTATGCAATTTTGCGAGACTCTAAGGGACTTTTAGAGACAACGGAATAGACAAACTATTGAAACTAGTAAAAGTTTTTTAAACTGACCTGAAACAGTTATTTTTACTGTAGCTTTGACGGTATTGGCTCCTCCGCTGTGCTGGTTAGTAGCCTGACAGGTGTAGAGAGCTGGTTTATGCACCACCACACGCAAAACAGACAATATAACTTCATCCACCAGTGTCTCCTCCACTGACGCTCCTGAAATCTACAGATAACAAAATGTCATTAGCAACCCCCCATAACAACCATGATAAAATCACTGTAATGTCTGGCCTCTACAAATGCTAATATGAACAATATAAAAGAAACAAAAGAAAAAAATTAAGAAATAGATATATTTATACATTTATACATTCTTCACTCTAAAAAATGCTAGGTTTAAAACAACCCAAGTTGGGTTGAAAATGGAAAACCCAGCAATTGGGTTGTTTTAAGCCAACCGCTGTGTTAAAACAACCCACAGGGTTAAAACAACCCAATTGCTGGGTTTGTCCATTTTCAACCCAACTTGGGTTGTTTTTAACCAAGCATTTTTTAGAGTGTTCAGTATCAACATGTTTTAACAATATTTTTTACAATATTACAGTTTTTATTGTATGTTTGACCAAATAAACGCAGGCTTGGTGAGTAAAAGAGAGCAAAATTTCAATCAAACCTTTGAACAGTTGATAACAATAATAACAACCACAAACAACTCTTCTGACAAGTGATATACCCACAAAATGTAGCTACTAGAAATGAATATAGCTAAATGAATATACAATCCTGCTGATGTGCGATCACAGGTGTGCATAGGCTCTTCAAATATGGCTTATCCAATCAACTTCTTAATTAAAACATTCATGATATTATTTTTAATAGCACAGAGATTCCAGAATATGCATTGTAATTGGAGGCTATTTGTATTTGTAATTATTACAAAATAGCCGCTAGTGAAGAACACTATAGCGGCTATTTCTTCACTTTACTGTGCAGAAATGCAGAATAGAATAGAATAGAATAGAATAGAATAGAATAGAATAGAATAGAATAGAATAGAATAGAATAGAATAGAATAGAATAGAATAGAATAGAATAGAATAGAACTGATGGGTCAAATGCAAGTCGCATGATTATTCCAACAAATATAACAAATCCCTCTATTTATCGTTTGGATGTGTTAAGACTCCTGCTATTTTGCTAATGTGATTTGTTGAGTTTATGAGAACATTATGAGAGCCTGTAGGAATGTCAGTCTCATGCTGCGATCACGGCTCTATATTTGACAAAGTGCGCATGCAGCTGATTTTAGAAGGCACTTCATCTGGCTCAAGAAAACTAATGAGCTGAGAGCCCTGCCAGAATGACATTCAGACGGTGTAATTTTAATCAATGGTCTAATAACATCTCATGGGTTTCAGATGCTCTGAGGGTCAGAGGTCACAGTTCGTTTATCAATCATCATCATCATCAGCAATGACAGCTCAAGCTGTTTATCATAGCAATGTTTTATGTATAAAATGTTGAAATGTTGAAAATGTAAAAAAAAGATTTAAATATCAAAACAATCAAATAATAAAACATTTAGATTCTCAAACTGTCATGGTTGGGTTCAGATGAAGATGATGAAAACGGTTCAAACAGGTTTCTACAAACAAAAGGTTCATTAATAAAACAAACTTAGGTAAATCCAATGCAGGAAGGCAGGTAACAGCATGTAGCACACATACACAAACAATACCGGACATTGAAGTGAGCACAAATAGGAACTTAAATACACAGTGATGATGAGACAATAACAAACAACTGAGCACATTAAATGAATAACCATGACAACAGATGAGGGAAGTGGTGGGAAACTGAACAAAGGAACACATGTGACTGAAAATAACAAACTAAAAGGTAATGATAACGAAACAGACAGAACATAAACGTGACATAACGCCCCCTCCTGGAGGGTGCAACCTTGCGCCAAAACAGAAGAGACACTGCATGAAAAGTGGGATTTTCGTCAGTATGTGGCACTGTAGATTGCCGTGAAACTTCAGGTTTACGACTGTGCACGGCAATTTGCAGGCAACATCGAAAACTGCCGTAAATTGACGGAAATTGACGTGGGCCTTGCTTGGCAGTTGTCCCCCCATGACCCCCCTCCCCTTAATTCTAGGGGAGGCTTTATCATGTAAATGAACATGCTGTGGGCTACACAAATGCAAATCAGAGTAGCAGCAGGGGGAGTTTTATCTAGGTTCTGAATTTTTCAGTTAAATGTAGGCTACTCGTTTTAGTTCACATTACTAAAAAATTTTTTTTAGGGCAACCAGTTTGCTCCAATTTTTTAAGTAGATTCAACTTGTCCGGGCAAACAGAGTAGATTAATTACTCTGTATGTCATTAGCAATAACCATGTAAAAAAAAAAAAAATACACACAAAATGAAAAGTTACAGTGTTATGCCTATATGTAATTGAAGCACTTTTGCCACACCCATTAACTTAAATAAAGTGAAAATAAATATAATAGGTTTTTCTGGAGCTCCTTGGTGGTCTGAAACCTCAATGAGGTTGAAGAATATAGGGATAAATTAAGCCCCTCTGTGGACTGATTTCCTGACTCTTGATCTCTCTCTCTCTCTCTCTCTCTCTCTCTCTCTCTCTCTCTCACACACACACACACACACACATCTGTGCAGGCAGACACACACACACACACACACACACACACACACACACACAGGTCATGGCCATGACGCATACAAAACTTGAAGACGAGCTTTAAACAGACGTGTTTTGGGCCATGTCCACACGAAGCCAGAACTTTCCCTATCCGATCTTTTTTTTCCCCTCGTTTCAAGATATATCAGCGTACACACGAGAGCATGAAAACGGCTCAAAACGATGTAGTATACATGCCAGGCCAGTATGTGGCACTGTAATTCTGCCACAGAAATACACTAAAAACGGAGAAGAAGAGTTGTGGCTAGAAGGGGTACAGCAACAGTCGGAGGTGAGGTAAAATCTCACAATAAAATAACAATAAATAAATTTGCTACTTACCAGATGTGTTTTATTAACACATACACCTATCCCAACCCTAAACATACCCTTATAATAATGCAAATACAGTAATTAAACAACGCAGTATTGATGTGCGCATGCCCAGTGCCCGTAGTTGTATCCCCTTTAAGTCTTCCCTGCGCAGGACGTGGTGTGATGACATCATCGTTTCACAAAATAGACGGATTGGCCGTATACACAAAACCGCAAGGGTGTCGTTTTCAGATGTATCCACTTTAGGACCCGGTTTCAAAAAATAGCGGTTTCAGTCTCCCAAAACGCCGGATCCGTGTGGACGAAACGCCAATACGATAAAAAAATGTATACGTATACAGTGATACGCGTCTCCGTGTGGACGGACCCTTGGACTCTTTTTGCTTTGTGTTTTTGCTGCTTTGCTTTTTCGTGATCAACAACGACAGGACGCCATTTCGCCTTCAGCTCCCCTTCAACTCCTCTGCATGGACGCGGCTAACTTTTTCGACTAATTTTCAGCTGTCTTCGTCTTCACAACTCTGAGGCAAACTGCAGGCGCTATGAACCAGAGCATGGGTAATGTAACGTTACGATTTAAAGAATATGCTTTTATTCAGCTGTATAAGGAAATGGATGCGTTAATAGATCCGAGCTTAAAACTGCACATTTTGTTTTCACAGACTATCCTCGCCTCATAACGAAGCCGTGAGCTCTTATCTGCTTAGAGCGATTTCCGCGAGTCCAGATTTAACCGCTGATCACGACGAAATTGTGTGTAAGTAACTTCTAATGTGTTTCTCATTCCTTGTTTAATTTTACCGTGACTGTTTTTATTAATACCAGTCTCATGTAATTGTTTTCCAGCTGCCTGTAAGACGTATTATGAATCGACACGCCGGAGCTTCAGATACAAACAACCTGAACTTACATCGCAGGCGGAAACTGCGAAGTTTAGCTCGGAGTCGATCAAGAAGAAAAAGGGTAAGATTTATTATATTAGATCCGTTTTTTGTCAATGTGAGTATTTTTCAGGTTGCTTATTGCTTTATTGTATTACAGTTGCTGGAAGCGAGAGTGTGCTGGGTGAGGTGGACATTTGGAAGTCCGCAACCATTGAACTCATATCTGACGAGGAAGACGGCATTGTTGACGGGGTGTCTGGATGGATTGTGCGGCCACCGCCCTCTCGCAGCCTGGAGCACGCCGAACTTTACATTACATTACGAGACATTACTGCTGCACTGTACATAGTTGTGTGTTTAACAATAAAGCTCTTTATTTGAATAAACAGCTGTGTTTTATAAATGAAGCCCTTTCTTTGAATGAACAGCTGTATGCTTATAAATGAAGCTCTTTCTTTGAATAAACGGCACGGTCCGTATAATTTTCCCATATATTCCTTGATGGTATGAATACTTCATAGCACAATAACATTAATATAAAACAAATTATTACAACATAAATTATATATTTATTATTATTATTGGGGTTTACATTTATAATGAGCCAGGGGGACCAATAATGATTGGTTTGCAGTGATCTGCCAACCAATCACGAGGGATTTTTCTTTTTTAAATGTAGTGGCTTCAGCCAATAGTGAGTGAGTAAATTCAAGTCTGGCCGTTGACTCTCTGGTTTCGCTGCTATTCATATGCTAATTAGAGGCGTTGCACCTCCGCGCGGTCTCTCAGCGGGGGCTCTCCACCTACGTCATGGTTCGTTTACGACAATTTGTGGCACAGACGAACGTGACGTTCGCTGCCTCTAAATTGTTGAAAACTGCCGAAAATTAGGGAGATTTCCGGGAGTCTACAGGCGTTTACGGGGTCGAAAATCCCACTTTTCATGCAGTGAGAGACTCAGGAGATGGCCATGATTGAGGCGATCCATGGCGGCAATGATGGAAGGAGCCACGGTTGACCTTTGAGCCCAACCAACTGAGGTGACGCAGGGAGATGGAGAGGCCCAGGCAAGGTCAGATGGATAGAGAGACCCGGTGACACTGACAGACAGGGAGACCAAAGCAGAGTCCAGGCGACGAGTGGCCGAGGTGGAATCAAGGGGCAGAAGGACCAAGGTGACGCCAGTGTGAGTGTGTACCTCGTGGAGCCTGTGGGATGGAGGAGCCTGATGGAGCTGTATGGGTGGAGAGTATCAGACAGCCCGGAAGTCTGGTGGGGCGACGACTGACCAGGGCATAGCCAGTGGGACGAGGGAGCCCAGTGGAGCTGAAGGGACGGAGGTCGCAGGTGAAGCCGAGGAGGCGAGGAACCATGGCAAAGCCAATTGGCCGATGGTCCGAAGTGGAACTGAGGGGATGAGCCCCCAGTGTGTCTTGTTGCCATGACTCATGCTTGTCTGCTTACGTCTCCTTCAGACAAAGAAATTGATGACGTGTACTACAGGCAACCTTTTACTCATAGTCGCACAGATAGTGACATCATGAACTGCTGACGGTCAACAATATCATTGCGTTTCAGACACTGGTCACTCTGATGATGTTTCCCTCAATGTCTTGTCAGAAGTAATGTCACTTTCAACTTCTCAGGGAACCAGGATTACATTTGTAAATGTTTTGTGACTTTTATTTAACTCCACTTTTAGACATGCACTCACAAACTTCCCTAAGCACTTTTCCTCGGGAGAATCCCTACCGCCATTTTGAAGTGCATTCAACTTTGTTAAGTTGGTAATAAGGGAAGTTTATTTGGACAAAACCTCGATCACTTGAATTTGAAAGAGGGAGCAAGTCTACTCAATATGTACACTTCAGGCAGATCCTTAGACCACATTGCAACATGATTGTTACATAACAGCAGATCACGTTTAATTTACCCCAACCCACTGTGTACATCGGACACCACTGCGTACATCTGAGTGAACGAGATGGAGGGATGGAGATAGTGAGGGAAGGATGCTTGTTTACAACAAAAAAATCCTGTTTAGATAGGAAATGTGACAACACAAATGGAAAAAAATTGCACATGCGTGGCAGCAAATCTTGTGTACATACTAGTGCCTATTCTGCAACAAAAATCTTCAACAGAAAAGCAAAAATTTGAAAATCAATGAGAAAATCATGCAAAACAGAAAACTAAATACAATAGGGTGAATAGTGTGGTCAGATTTAGAGAAAGTGTTTAGGCAGTCAAGGGTTAAACCCTTCAGTATCTATACAACCTTCCCCGAGAGGTCAGTCTCTGCTTTACTCCTTACTGCTCACACTGTTGTTACATATCGTGCCAAAAAATAGAAGTTTCAACCACCGTTGCTTAGCCAAACCAATATTTATCTACGCATATCTAAAAAGAAATTGTATTAAGATATGATTGCTGGTATATAACTGAAAACAAAGACAGCACAGCTTGTTCAGATCTACTCTTTACACCCCCTGACAGAAGCCTGAGAAATTTAAATCTTGGACTCTCTTGGATTTAAAGACTTACACGCTTGTTTGCAGACAATATCTTCACATAAGACTGCTGATCAGTTTTCGGTTCCCTTTGTTTCTGTCTACCAAAATCCACATCCAAAAACAATCCAGAATAATGATAACAGTGCAGAGGTGTTTTGAATTATTTTCTTGATCTCGATATGGCTTAAACTTTATTGCTGAGGTCCGATCAGCGCACTGAGGAATGATCGTAGTTTGAATCCTGTGTCTTAGTGACACAGACCAAAGCATTTACAGAACGCAGGCCTCCCATCATTGTACTGGCAGCACATTTGAGATATGCCGTCTGACATTTAACATGAATGTACTGAGCTCTGCTCTCTGCTCCAGTAAGATGAGATGAAAGTACAATTAATTTTCTCCATAGAGCCAAAGCAAGCATGAAGAGCAAGAGATAGGTGGAGAAGAAGGTTGAGGAGGAGAAAGAAAAATGACTGTAAAGTATCTTATAAACTAGAAGACTTACCGCATTGCCGTTTTCAAGCCAAGTTATAGATGGGATTGGATTGCCAGTGGCATTACACTCTAATGTAACCTCTGATCCAATCTGAACTTTCTTCTCCTTGGGAACTTTCAGTAACTTGGCAGGAGCTATAGGAGAGGCAATGGAAAATTAGAAAACAGAAAATACTTTAAAAAGCTTAAAACACATTTGAAGTTCTTAGAAATGTACCCTTTGTATAAATGTTTTTTTTTTTTTTAAGTATTTTCTTGTAAAACACTCCAATAGTCAGTAATCTCAACAAAAAAAAAATGCATGTTACAGTATCAACTTAAATGTAATTTTTTTTAGCACATTATAAAAATATATAATTAAACAAAAACGTTTAAAAACATTTTAAGTTAAAAAATGTTTTTCTATTTTCCCCACAGGTACATTACAATTTGACCATTTTCTAATATTAATAAGCAGTGAAGCAGAACAACAAATAATGTTTTTAAAACAATTAATAATAGAATACATCAAACTACGTTTTACTAAAGTTTTTTAAAGAATGTAATTTTTTAATGAGGTGTTTTTCTTCACTTTATGCACTTTATGTTTTAAAGGCACTGATTGTACATTTGAATGCATTTTTTTATATATATATTTAAAAAAAATAGAGATGACCAAAAAAATTAAGAATAAATGAATAAGTAAAATTTGATAAGCAAGCCAGCATTATGTCATTGACCTATAAAAAGACCTTAAATTGATACTTAAATTGTCTGAATATCATTGCATTAGAAAACCTGAATAGTACAAGAATACTTGAATTAAGGATCAAAGCTATTTTATGACATACCCTGTACTTCAATAGTGACTGGTTTGGAGTAAACGATTCCAAAACTGTTTCTGGCCACACAGCGATACTGCCCAGCGTCCTCTTTCTTGATGCTGTTGATTTTTAGGGAACCAGATTCCAAAACTGATATTCGACTATTAACCTACAAGACACATGAAAGATGGAGATGCTCAGAAAACACACAATGATTGTTAACCATATTACAGACCCAATAAATAAATATTGAGAAGAATATTAAGTAGTAAGACATTCCATTTACCTTAATCAAATCATCTTCTTTAATCCAGGATATTTCGGGTTTAGGATATCCTAATGTTAAACATGGCAACACTGCTTTGGACTCCACAACCAATGTCATGTTAGTAGGATGTCTTTTGATTTGGGGCTCTGAAAAAAAAAAGTTAATGGGACTGATCCTTATAACTAACTCAAAGCAATGCATAAAAAGCAATTGACAAAATCTTTTTAGCATTATCAGTGCTCACAGTTATGGTATGAGAATATTTGAACATACTCATCTTCAGCTGTAGAGCTCCACAGCTCTTGGCTGGTTCTCCAACCCCATTGTTAGCAATGCAGCAGTATTCTCCATTGTCCAAATCCTTTACATTGGGAATAATCAGCATTTGGCCATTTTCTCGTATAATGTATCTGGAATCGTAATACCTGCATTCAAAAAGTAAATGTTGAACATACTTTGCAAAACATAGGTGTAGGATCACTACTGAAACTCTAACCTCTAAAATTTGGGAGAATCTTTTTTTTTAACTTTCATGGATAGCATAAGATAATAATCAAATTAATTAAGAAAGTTCTAACCGTATTGGGTAATTATTCCGTGTCCATGTAATATCGGCTTGAGGGTATGAATCAACCTCACAGATGAAAGTAGCATTATTATCCAGAGAGGCATCCACTGTCTCAAGCAATGTTGTGATTCTGGGTGCTGGAATAGAGAAGGAAAGGGATTTTCAGTGTAACAATTACATTTAACCCCTAGAGGTTGAAGATCACACCGGCGCGACCGCCTCAATTTTTATAATTCAGGCAAGTGTTATACGTCATTATAATCTGTTAAATTTCTACTTTTATTTGTGTACACTCACAATAAAACCAAAATTTTGTGCTTTTTGCAAAATAAAGAAAACAAACATGATGTGCAATCTGCAGCCTCTCTCTCAATGAAGTCTAATCTCTTCAGAAAATGAACTGTAACTTAGTGAATACTTGTCACACAAACATGAGACATATGTCTAAAGAAACGTTGAAATCAAATCGAAAACAAATATTCTATATTCTCTGTTTATGTAATCTGTTTGAAAAGAGAGAGATTTCAGTTGTTCGTTCGCAAGCTTCTTCATTATCCGCTAATGCGGCCACGCCCATGGTGCGTGTATTCTTTTGATATTTAAATACTGACATGCAAGCAGAGTCAACGCCCACATCAACTCGAATAAACACATCAAGATTAGCGCATGTAGGCCTACTTTACATCGTTTTGAGATGTGGTGAGAAATAATCCTGGAATAATTTACCTCAGAAGAAAAGCTGTTTATTTCTAAGAGCAATGGATCCAACCGATGATTGTGAGGTAAGTTTATTCTTATAGTTTCTGTGAATATTAAACCGCAAAACAGAATTATTTAAATATGAATCCTGCTGCAACATAAAATGTCATATACGTAAGACTGTTTAGACAAGATTTCTTGGGCCTGTTTTGGAAAGATTATGAAGTGTTTACTGTAAAATAGCCTAGTGTCACATCACTAAAGCTTTTGTTCGCAAATTTCTGCTCAGATGCTATATGTTTTGTGTACAATAGGCTACTTGTTGTAGCCATTAAAACGTATCTTGTTTCATATTGATGTTTAAATATCATAGCCTAATGTTATTTTTTTATTGAATCTATATTGATTATGAAAAGTGAACAGCACAAGTAATAAAGGACACATCATAATATGTGCAATATGTCAGAAGACATGGAGTTTGTCAGAAATTATTATGACCACTTCATTAAGTTTTGTTTTGTAGAAAGCCTTTCTTTAAAGTTAATTTCATTTTGTATGAATTGTATCTTAATTGTAATCAATGTTTCATCAGCCAATTGCCTAGATCTAATAAATAAATAGCAAATATAGCAGACAATAGCCTTAGCACTGGTGCTATCATGCATTGCACAGCGCGTCTCATAAATGAACCGAAGCTCGAAATGATATTTGAGGATTGTGTGTATCGGATAGTTTACAAAATCAAATGATTCAGAAAACTTTTGCCATTTAAATAACTGGGGAAAAAGTGTCCCAATCAACCTGAATTCACCATATACTCTTGGAAATCATAATTGCATTGCATTATGTTGTTTTAAATCCCAAATATTTTACTTTTAACATTCAACATTACCAATTATTCATTTATTCATTTATTTGTATTTACTGAATACTGAATTGTGTTCAATGTCACAATATTACAGTTTTTTTTAGCATGAGATTTCTTTCAAAAACATTAAAAAATAGAAGTCAAATCTTTTGATAATTTAAAATATAATAAGCTTTTGTAATGTGCCTTTGTTAACTAAATTCTAAATAAACTACAACAAAATATATTTATTTTATCCTGTTGCTTAGCTCCCTCAGTCACATTCCTGACTCAAAGGCTCATTCATTATGCAGGTCATTATGCAGCTCATTATGCAGCTCATCCTCAGGTGTAAATCATAGCATTATTTATGATCATTCACACCCCTTCGCATACAGCCTTTGTAAAGAAAAAGTTTCTTACATAATTTAAATCAATATTTTGTTTTATGTGAATGAGCAGGCATAATGATTCTCACATCAGTTTGAAGCAAAAACTCTAGGCAACAACACACATTAGTCAAAAGTCTTGTGGACACATATCTATTGTGTGTTTTGTCGCCTTAAGTCGGGGACTTATATTTTGTTGTTTTTAAAAAAACCATGCAAAAACATTGTTCTCTCAAAAATACAAGCATGTTCATACTTGTTGCTCACATATTATGGTAGCCCAGTTTGTGCTGAATACAGTGTGATGACACTTTTCCCATTAATATGTTTATAAGCAACTAAAAAAAAAACACAAATGTCAGAGTGTCAAAACTTCTAAAGGGCCCAAAACTGTGCAGATTTCTAATTATCTCCCAAGGCGTGGCATCTTCTTTGAAGACTCCAGTTCTACCTTCTAAGCCATGTCAGACCACACTAAAGACATATGCAACGGCCATTCGATGGCAGGCATGAAGTTGGCACAAAGTTGCATTTGTGGCTGAACCTCTTGGGGAGTAGTAAGGTTACTCTCCTTGATGCCCTGGTTTCGCCATCTGAACTCTTTGGCACTGCAGTTGAGACTGTAGTCAGGAGGTTCAGGGAGAAATTTCAGTCACCATGACCCTGGTTCTTCAGCCCTGACCCTGGTTCTTTGCCTCCCCCCAGTGTACTAGCCTGGAGGTGGTCATGCAGACACCAGTTTTGTAGGCTTGCATCTCTGAGGAGTCTATGAGGAGTATTGGAAGACAGTCAGAGACTGATTTAAATTATATAATTATAGCCCTCTCCAATATAATATTCCTATTGCTGTGCAACAATGTTGTCAAGCTGTTTCTATGTCTGGGATGATAGAATCCACTCATCTTATGCCCCCTTCAGCACTTAGCTGAAGGTGATAAATGGACATGGAGGTGGTTTATTGCACAAATTTTGAGCTAAGGAGAAAGAGGCAGATTCATAAGCAAAGGAATGGGAGAGGCCCCATTTGTAGATGCTTCCACGTGGTACGCTCCCTGTGGGAGCGGCATCAGAGTTAAGATTGTTTGAAACTTGAAGATGGTAGCTGTTCCAGTTGGGAGATGTAGGTGGATGCAACTGCAGCCTCCCTGGTTTACGCTGCTATCTCCTTTGTTGTCCCCCTTCGTTCAGAATGTGACAAAATGTGCTACATGTATGGTGATGAAGTCAGAAGTGGTTGTAGCTTAGAATGCACAAGTGCTGAGCTTGGTGGCATTAGCAACACAGCAGCCCTCCCTATTCTAGACAGTAGTTGTCGGCGGACATGACTGTAGCTGCGTTCCCTCTAATGGCAAACTCTGCTGCCCTCTTCAGCACCGTGAGCTGAAGGTGAAGTGTCTATGCTTTCCTGTGATTGGATGGTGGTAAATTCTGAGGTGTTGCACTATGTCTGACCTGGGATGGTAGAATTATTGTTAGCCAACATCAAATATTTAAGGATACTACCTCCAGAAACAAAAAACTGGAGGGGAAAAGTGGGCTGCCAGAACAACAAAACAAAACATACACCCTGCTACCTCTCACCCTAGTCACCCTGATCTGCAAAAGGTTGGAAGTTGGTAGAGGGTAGGTTACTATCCTAAGGGCAGTGTTGATGTTGGGCGGTGTTAGCAGCTGTATGTCCTCAGGCATCCTGCCTCAAGCCCCTC
This sequence comes from Gobio gobio, assembly GCF_949357685.1. Classification (NCBI taxonomy): domain Eukaryota; kingdom Metazoa; phylum Chordata; class Actinopteri; order Cypriniformes; family Gobionidae; genus Gobio; species Gobio gobio. The sequence continues at coordinate 22,398,936 of NC_137118.1, read as the reverse complement.
AGAGTTATCTTGGAATGCCAGTGTAAAGTTAGGGAGGTGACTAGTGTCCTGCGGACTGCCCTCCTAGGACTGAATGTGATGACCACATTGACATCTTCCACTATTTGTCCATGGCTAAGGCCAACGGATGATATTTGTTATGATCACTTGGGGGTCGTGGTAGGGGAGACTAGGGAAGGGAAGGGCGACCGATAAAGTATAGAACGTTTTAATCGCTGCTCTCCCTGTTGCCCCCCTCTGGCTAGTCCAGCCTAGAGTTCATCGTTAAGCGTCGGCCTGCATTTCTGATAGTCTGCTTGGAAAGTGGTAGTGGATCAGGAGGATGTTGAGTTGACATTTAGCTACATTTAGCATCAACTGCCCTTCCGGACAAGATCCTCTAAAGTACTCATACTTCTCAACTTAAGGTAGGGACACACCAAACCGATGCCAAAGAACTAGCGCTGATGAAAGCCAACTGTGTTATCGCCTTGTGTCATTTGCATCAGGGGAAAAAACAGCACCTGAACACACCAAAAGGACTTCAGGCGACTGCCAACTAGCATGCGCGTTTTCGTGTAAAGGAGATAACTGTCTATTTAAGCAGATATATTCATCTATATTCGAGTAGTGGCTGGCCTGCAGGTCCGCAACGGAGGCGTGGTGATGTCCGACCCAGGTGGAGCCGACGACGCGTGACGAGGCTGGAGGCGGTGCCACAGGCTCCTCACGCCCAGGAGGAGTAGGCTCCCAGAAGGTCCATGATGGAACCTCTGAGAAGAGGATGTAGTTACATGGTGGGACTGATGGGAGACGATGATGACTGGGTGACAGGCTTGGCGGAGGTCTGGAAATGAAGAGTGGCACAAAACCCCCAAAAAACAGTATCCTTGATGGCAGTTATTAGAGGTGGTGGGAGAGGGAGGCTGGGTGGGGATAACAGGACTGACGAAGAAAATTCATATACAGGTTCAAATTCAAATTCAGATAAGTTCCAGGGATATAGGAAATTTGTGTTGTGGAAGTTCGCCCCGATCCAGAACAGGGTCTTGAGGGTTTCTTCTTCCAGAGGGTTGTTACTGTCCAAAAAACAAAAACTCTTAATAAATAAAAATAATCAGGGCTCTCCTGAGCCATGACGATAAATTTAGCCCTATCGTCCCTTTGGGCTGGTCCGTTCATCTGTCATGGTGGTTGCAGAAAGGCAGACACGCACGAAAATAATCAACTCAAAATGACAGGTTTAATAGTATTTCTAGCAAACAGACAATCAGGCAGCAACACACTCTAACTAAGATGGTGAACGGACAAGGTGTTACGTACTGCTCCGAGACTTTGGGTTGGAGATCCAAATTCAGCTTTATTAGAGGGACAATCCAGACACGTAATCCAATGTACAGGCAATGGTTCAATATACAGTCAGGCAGTCCAAACAAACTAACCAACAAACAAGGCAGGAGTGACAGGCAAAAGGGTAGTCCAAAAACAGGCAGAGAGTCCAGATACCAAGATACATCAGAACCCAGGGATAAACGCTCAGAGATCCAGTGTAACATACAAAAATGAGGTAAGTGAGAAACAGGTGGAAACAGTGAGTGCTAATGAGTACAAAGGATTATGGGTAATGTAGTCCTCGATGGAATGAAAGTCTGGGGTGGAGTGCCCTCTGGTGATAATCAGGGGCACTCTCACTGGTGAAGAGAACAGAAACGACTGTGACATAAGTAGACTGAAAGTATACTTCCTTTATGTTTTGTTTAAAAGAAGTAATAGAACGCTCAAATATACTTCATTTTTGTAATGGGGCTTTTGAGAGCAAAACGTGCTCATAGTGAGTTTAATATGTAAAATATTAACAAAGTTATAAACTAACATATGTGTGCTATGTATTTTTTATGTTTATGAGTCCTGTGTTGTCAGCTTAGCAACATGCTAACACCAGAAAAAAAATAGTTGTGTCAAGTCTCTTCATGAGTAGTACTTTGTCACATGGAGTTGTGGCCTATGTAGGGTGGTATGTAGTCACCGATAAGGTTCTATTTCATTTTATGCTGCCTATTTATGCAACTAGACAGCTCAGGTTTTGGAACAGAACCAATGGTTGTGTATATGAATTTTACATTAATTTTAGGTGCACAGAGTAACATTTAGTCTAATTTTAATTACAGCAAGACCAGCCTTTTACTATTATTCTAAGACATCGTTAAAGCCTTTTTCCATAAACTTGAAATGTATGCCTCTGGGTATCGCTGTTTTAATTCTGAAATGTTTGCTCTTAATGTTGCATAATATTTGTGTTAAGAGTCATTAAAACAGCATTAAACATCCACTATAAAATTCAAGGTCAGTTTGTTGTACTTTCCCATCTGTCTGTCTTGTAATAAATGTTTTAGCTGGCGTTTTATTGTTTAGTCTGGCACTGTTATGTCAAGCCACATCAACTCCAGGAAGTCCTCGTCTTCTCATTTCTTTTGCAATCACACTTGATTTGTTATAATTGTCTGCAAAGATTAGTTTCTTCAAAGGGAAATGTGACAAGATAAAAAGCACTGCAAAACAAAACAAAAAACCCTGTATTAGTCCAAATCTTCCCTTTCTAGGTCATAAGCTCCTCTCACATTTAGAAAATGGACCAAAATGGATGCACTATACTGTGCTCACTAATGTAATTATCACTGGTTCACATGTCACATACAGTATGACGCTTGTGCTAATTTCAGCTTTGTAATATTATTAGCAAGAAAGATAATGTGCAAACTTCTGTTGTTGTCCCTGCACTTCAGTGTTTTTTTAGTATTATTTATATACTATTATAGTGTGTATTCATATTTTAATTAGCTTTTATATTTTGTTTTCATTTTAATTTTAGTTGAACTTTTAGTCATAATAATGTAAACATATTTATTTCAGAGACTTGCCAAGACAACATTTCACATTTTTAGGTAACCTTTTAATTTTAGTGTACGTTTTAGTGTTTTAGTGTTTTAGTCATTTTTATTATTTCTTTTTTAATATTTATTTTCAGCTTGATTTTTTATTTTTTTTTTTCGTTTAATTAATTTGAGTAATTTTATCAGGCTACTTCAATTTAAAATTATTTCAGTTAGTTGCCAAAATAACATTTGTAGTTTCTAATCTGATATTTTTATTTCAGCTTTTATTTCAAATAACAATTGAAATAATGATTTTTAATAGTTTTAGTTAAAAATACCGCTTTTGTGCTAGTTGTGTTAGTTGGTTACACTTTAATTTCGATGATCCACTTTAGACATTCTACTAACTATTAATAACTATGCAACATGTCAGCTAACTCTCAGTATTAGTAGACTGTTCGTAGACTGTTAGGCTGGGGTTAGGTTTTAATGTTTGGCTAAGTGGAATAAATTAATGTGTAGTTGCAAAATTACTTATAGTCTGTAGAATGTCTGTTGGGGAACATCAAAAAGTGTTAGCAGATATAAAGCAGGCAGTCTACTAATACTCTAATGCAGTGGTTTTCAAACTTTTTTAAGAGCGACCCTCTTTTTTTTTGTTTTTTTAATTGTCGCGACCCATCTATAGGCCTACAACCATTTACATTCAAACAGCCTTTGATCTTTGATGCGTTCGCAAGGCAAAGTTGATTCTGCACTAATTTGATCTAGCTACGTATGGGTATTTTGGTTAACCGTTAAACAACAAGAATTGTTTATTTCTTAAATATACACTAGAAATATACATATTTTTTTATGTTTTTGAGAGAGAGGAAAAAAACAGGTAGCCTAAGTCACGCATAAGTCGTTTAATTGCATTCAGAAATAATACCGGTAAATAAAGCTAAATATTATCATGTAGCCTACTACAAACATTATAAACACTAAAAACACAGCAATAGGCCATTTTAGCTCCCCTCACTCCACAAATCCTGTAAATTTAGTGGTATTCATAATATAACAAGAATGAAAGTTAACAAGCCAAAATGAAATTATTTATTGAGAAACTGAAAGTAACCAGCGTTAGGTTATTCAAATCCAAATGTTTCCATATTTGCGATGTATTTGGATGCTAAACCATTATTTATTATAGGCTTTGCACTTCACTCGCGTCCCAATATTGACGGAAAAAAGCATCCTCACATACGCAAAAATGTGCTTAGAAAACCACAGCGGAGAGGTGGCGCTCACACTAAATGGCACAAATTGTAGCCTACTGACTATTTAAACTATTGACTATAAACTAAAACTGACTATTTTATTCGTATATGTTAGGTTGACTATTTTATTTTATAATGAATAGGCTGTGATGTCAATTTGGCAATGCTGGAATATGTTTTGTGTGCACGTGAGGCGCCGGCGCGATCGAAAAGAGGAAACATAAAACACTCTGTAATTTTGGTCATACAGATAATAATGAGTAGGACATCATTCAAAATTGCAAAGTGTTTACATTGTGCTATTGTAAAATAAAGAAAACAATATGTCCTTTCTGTCGTCTGGGTTTCCTTTCCGTGAACTTGTTTGAAAAAAATGAACCAAACTCAGCAGGAACTGTCACTCGTTTTTTCTTTCTTTTTGTTAATCAGTTAAATATTTAAGGCAAATATATTTAATGTATTTATTCCTTTTTTGTAGGCATATGGACTATGATTTTGTGTAAACAAATGTTATTTTTTCATTTTTAAAGTAAGTCGATTTTCCTTCATCCTGGTGACCCATTTTTTAAGTCTCGTGACTCTCGTTTGAAAACCCCTTGCTCTAATGACTGATAGTTGACATAAAAACACAGTTGCAAACGTACTTATAGTTGGTAGAACATCTAAAGTGGACCATCAGAATAAAGTGTTACTGTCATGGAACATTTCACTGAATTTTCATCAGAATTTTTTTTTTGTGAACCAGACGGTGTAGTTACGTCATACCAGCAAGAGCTAACAGGGCATAACTAACTAGCAAAACAAGGATTAAACAAGTCGGCCTGCTGGCCTCCCAGTTATGAATGCTGACAACTGAACACAACTCCTCTAAAACCATTTTGACAGACCAGCTGAGCACTTTAGTTTGGTTCAAGCTTCTTCTTCTTTTCCAGGAGGGAATACAAAGTTATTGTCTTTTTAAGGCTTTTTCTCTAGTATGCAGATGAGTGGTGAAGCTGGAGCTTTATTAATTTACACCATGACTGTGCAAACCTCGTTTGCTGCCGGCTGCGTTTTCTCACGGGGATGCATTAGCACTCCGCAGGAACACAACCTGCCAATTTCCCAAGTGTGAATCAGCGGATATATCACCTGTTTCTCGCAGGAGCTTCCAAGGACATCATCATCCCTGACCTGTTAGCAACAGCTCATGTTAAGATGCTTCTTAGGGTTGTGTAACAGCCTCCCTCTTTGCTTATCCAATTTGATGTAAACAGATTACTTCAGTACTTTTTCAGCTATTTAAGAAAAGGTCTAGCATAATTTGTTTGCAGATGCCAATTGCTTTTATAATTTGTTATCTGACATTCAGACTTTTGAAAGGGCCTCAAATGTCCAAATACTTTTTGGAGGCCATATATAAAATACTGAACACTGCTTTCAGGAAAAGATACTTGAATGATGGCAAAATCTAATTTTACAAGGTATACCTTGTTCTTTAATGATAAGCAGTTTGGGGAAAGTCTTCAAAGAGACCTATTATGCTATTTTATATGTTCATCTTTCTTTATTGTGTAATGTTACTGTCTGAGCATGAAAAAGGTCTGATCAGACAGAACACATTTTTCAGGTTTGAAAACGCGAGGCACACCACACTGCATTTTTTTGGTTGACCTTTTTTTTTTATAAAAGAGCAGTGCGAAAAGAAAAAAATATATAATATTAATAATGGGCTGAGGCCTGTTTGAGTTGCATTAGTAGTGTGTTGAAACTTGTGTTTATTGTAGGGGGTGTTGCATTTCCAAAGACACTCAAATGGTTGACCAATCACAGCTAAACTAAACAGGGCTGCATTTCCCAAAAGCATCGTAAGCCTAAATTGATCGTAAAAACGATCGTACGAGTGATCTTAATATTAAGGTCTGTTTCCCAAAAGCATCGTAACTTAAGTAGCACTTGAAAATGATCGTAGATCTACGAGTGCTCTGGAGTAATCGTAAAGCTCTAAGTGTATCGTAAGAAGACAGAGTTATGAGGTCACCTACAGGACAACCGGCAGATTACACCTTTAACTTTATTCAAGTGCATTGTGATAATACTATAAGGTTTTGATTGTACTTTATTGTACACTTTTTTATTATTTTTTTTTATTTTAATATTCTCATTATTATCAATGTTGATTAAAAAAAACAGTTCTGCTGCTTAATATTATTGTGGAAACTGACTTTATGATCACTGGATTTTATTATTTATTTTTTTATGAGGGCAGGTTACAAACAAAAAAAATTATAAATACACATCTGAATTAAATGAGGATATTTATTTCGTCTTTTTTAAAGGTATCTTTTCTTGTTATTTTTTTTTTCTTGTTTTTTTTTTTGCCTCAGCCTGAAGGTAGTTGCTTTATATAGACGTGTTTTGATTGCTAATCCACATCAGATGACAATTATTAGGTGAAACGTTCAGAGGAAACGATTCCATATAAGGTTATATTTCAGAACTTCGCAAATGGACAGCGACTATTAAGTAGCACTTAGAGCGCGTTCTCGCGCGTTCATGTTAAGTACATTTTTGGGAAACGCACGTGGAATTGCTGCGAGTGATCGTAACTTCGCTCGTAGAACACGCTCTTTAGAGCTAAGATACATAGTTATTGGGAAACCCGGCCCAGGGCTGTTACTATGTCAGCAACTGTTGAACTCTGTATGTAACAATGAAACTTGTGACCATAGTTGCTTTTGGGAAACACACAGCGCATTACTGACAGACTGGGAAGAGAGGTGCTGCAACAATGTGTGGGGAAATAATGTTTTTTAAACAAAAAACCTATTCTAGTAGAGCCCAAAAACATAAATACATTGAGAAAGGGCATAATAAGTATGTCTCTTTTAGTGTTGGGTAAGTTACTCTAAAAAGTGATTAATTATCAATTTTTGACCATTCTTCTAGAAGCGCATTTGTGAGGTCAGGCACTGATGTTGGACGAGAAGGCCTGGCTTGCAGTCTCCGCTCTAATTCATCCCAAAAGTGTTCTATCGGGTTGAGATCAGGACTCTGTGCAGGCCAGTCAAGTTCCTCCACATCAAACTCACTCATCCATGTCTTTATGGACCTTGCTTTGTGCCCTGGTGTGCAGTCATGTTGGAACAGGAAGGGGCCATACCCAAACTGTTCCCACAAAGTTGGCAATATGAAATTGTCCAAAATGACTTGGTATTCTGAAGCATTAAAGGGTTAGTTCACCCAAAAATGAATGAAATGTTGAATTCTACATTGACCGTGCTTTATGTCTTGGCGTAGTGGTCAAAATGGGGCTAAAGTGTGCATTTCCTGAATGCTCGAACGCCGGCTCTACGTCATATTCTCGCGCATGCGTCGTTGTGGAGTTCACATCTGAGGCCTAGACAGAAGACACGCACCTGTTGAATAAAGTCGTTTTTATTTTTATTTTGTGCACAAAAACTATTCTCGTTGCTTCATAAAATTGTAGAACCACTGTAGTGAGATGGACTTTGTAACGACGTCTTTAGTGCCTTTTATAGGTCTTGTGAGAAAATACATTCCTGCCAATGGAGGCCTTTCTGAGCCATCGGATTTCAACAAATATATCTTAATTTGTGTTCCGAAGATGAACAAAGGTCTTATGGGAGTCGAACGACATGAGGGTAAGTAATTAATTTTCATTTTTGGGTGAACTAACCCTTTAAGAGTTGCTTTCACTGGAAATAAGGGGCCAAGGCTTGAATGCAGCTTCTCAGCCATGAAAACCCCTTCCTTGAAGCTCTCTACGCACTGTTCTTGAGCTAATCTGCACACTGTGCGCAGAAGTCAACAACTTTGTGGAGAGTCAATAGCTGCAGACCTCCAAACGTTGTGTGGTTCACTGAACTCCTGAGAGCATCCCATTCTTTCACAAATGTTTGTAGAAGCAGTCTGCATGCCTATGTGCTTGGTTTTAGCCATGGAAGTAAATGGAACACCTGAATTCAATGATTTGGAGGAGTGTCCCAATACTTTTGGAAATATAGTGTATAATTGTTATACAATAATATCAGAAATTAAATTGCATAAATCCCTTACTTTACCTTTTCAAGGGAAAAGTGATTAAATTGCAGTAACTAATTACTTAGAAACTATAGTTACAGCCAACACTGATCTCCTTTAAGGATTCCTTGTGCTATGAATGTTAGTCTTGGTTACTTTTGCCGCATTTTAAATTCCTGCTTCCAGTATTGTACACCAGTATTGTATTGTTTCACAAGTACCTTCCTGTGTGAATGACATTTGGTGTGATACCAAGAAAGACACTGTATGCAAAGGGTGAGGAGGAACATTCATTTTCATTCCGCAGGACATTGACAGCCAGATGATGTGTGGAACAGCTACTGATGCTATTAATTTGACTGAGGTAGTGTGTACGTCAATATCAAATTTATACCTAACCATCTGATCGCTTACCATTTTGGCATCATCTATTGAGAGAGATTTATAGGAGTGTTTCTCAACTGATTTTGCTCCAGGATCCAAATGGACATTAAGTGGTGAGGCTACCGAATGTAACCTACAATTAATGTAGGCTGGGTCATATTTCCTTTAACCTTTCATAGTTCATGGTTTGTTAGGATGAATGCATGTCAATGTACCAAGGAACAGATGAATTTTTGCCAAAATACTGTAAAGTTTGATTAGATGCAACTTTTGACGTCAACAACAAAAATATACGAGGAATGTTTTCTTCTACCCTTTTTAGACAATGTATCCAACTATGTAAAATTCCATGTTAAATTGTTTATTTTATTAATTGCGTTCAGAACAGACCAACTATTTTTGGGTCTTGATTGTGGGAATTTAGAACCATTAAGGGGAATTTAGAACCATTCTGTTTGTTAAAAGAAATTAATTACAGATGTAGAAATTAATTGCAGATGTAGATATAATTTTGCAGTAAAATGCAAAAGCATGTACACTACGTACACAAAAAGAACATTGTATCAAATGCTTAATTTAAATGTTAGTATAAAAGACACTTAATATAAAGTTGGCCCCATATTTCTATTGCAGTGTCAAATTAATTTTCCTCTGCATTTTCTATTGAATTGCTCAAAAAGATTTTTTGGCAGTGAAATTCAGTAATTTCAATAGGAATCCACATGATTTCACATGAGGGTTAAAGATTCCCCACACAAATGTTCTGCTTTGACCAACAGAAAGCTGCTTTTCAGCAGAAGAAAGAAGTTTGGAACAACAAGAGCGTAAATGACAGAATTTCCATTTTTGGGTGAACTATTCCTTTAAGGCTCGTGTTAACTCTTTCCCTGCCAGCATTTTTGATAATTTTCACAAAATTTTCATGGCAACCAGAATATTTTGTTGTGTGAATATCTGAACATAGAATATAACAAAATAAATAACATAACATCTGCTTAAAAAAAGCTGCATGGCTTCTTTTTTATCAACACTTGAATGTGGTTTCATTAAAAAAAATGTAACAAAAAACTGAGAAAATCTTGTTTTTGCCAAAGACTACATCTGAAGTGGATTCAGAAAGATGATCAAAACACAAATGGAGTAGATCGAGACCATCAACACCCCCAAAGCTTCCCAGCCCTATAGCTCGTCCTGGGTCGACATTTACAAATAAGAGTTTTGTCATAATAAATGGTATTATTACCACTGGTTTGGTGTAGTATATTTGTTATGTTTTAGTTATCAATTATTCTTCAAGTACTAAAAAATTGTTAATGAAATTGTTATGATTCTTATCCCTAGTCGCGACCCATCTATGGAGAACCATTACTTTAGAAAGTCAGAGTATACTTTCTATAAAGTCATTTTTGGTGAATTTGAAGCACTTGTGTGCACAAATGATACTGCAACTTCTGATATATGTTGGATTGGAAGAATATAAAATTTTCACCACTGTGTTTCTGGCTATATGAAGTACACATTCCATATCTCTCAAGCATAGCCTTCCATATGCATCCAATACATTACCTCAGCAATGCCATACTCAAACAATCTCAATCAATATTTTTCCAACAAATTCTACAAATCATTCCACTGTGTCATTGTGTTTGCTCTTAGTAGAACGATTGATTTTTAGCATGCTGTCCAAAACCATGCCTTACTTATGACCTCATAAGTTATTTTAAGATGTCGATTAGTAACCGCATGAATGTATCTTAAGATAAACCTTTGGCGTACAGTATATCTTCCCCATCTGGAACCCAAAATCATCATAAACATTTCCAGTTGGAAGACATTGAGGTTCAAAACTCTGAGGTCACAACTATGCTTTAAGGTTCTCCAAAAGTCATATGTCAAAGATTATAGTTCAGGCTATAATCAGACCTCACAATTTAAATCATAATAACAAATCAAAACCCATCTGTCAATGATTCTGAGATTGATACTGTAAAACACTGTAAATTATTCTACAATTCTGGTCTGTAATTGCTTCTCTCAAATGGTCAGGAAAACCATAATAAATGTTTATTCACTGTGGGTGCAAAGAAAAATGTGAGAATTGTTTTTCTTTTCCTTGATTTAAAAATGAAAGGTTTGAAGTGCTTGAACATGGTGTGCATATTGTGGAACAAACATGCTGGAAGCTTTCGTCCTCTGCTTTAATCTATGATGACACAAAGTATTTGTTATGAATGGCCATTGATACTGCTATTATTAATACAGCAGCATATGTTGCATCAAAGGCACAGTGGCTGCTGTCAAAAACAGATCCTTTCATAACAAACGTTTGACACTTTGTCCATTACTGTAAATATTGCCATGCATGAAATATTTGATGTAATGCTTTATAGATGTTTATGTGCATTTCACACACTGTAAACTACATTTGCTGCTAAATTTTTAAGAACAATCAACTTGGATGTTTAAGTCATTTCAACTTAAATTATATTAAGCTGATTATTGTATAACTTATTAAAAAAAGTTGAAAATTGCTTGGGAACACTTCATATTAGGGTTCAATTCTTGGCCACTTTATAATACTGTTCCGTCATTAATGAATAACTACACAGGAACAAACGAGTAACGCAATATTGACATTCTACTACTATTAACTAACAAGAAACTCTGATTAACGAATTAATAAGTAATAACGTTCAGTTGAATGAGGTAGTTTACTATTAGCTAATCAATAACTACTTTTGTTTTTTCATAACTCCCAGAGGACTACTAAGAACTACTATATCCAGATTCATAACTAACATGAATAATGCATAATATATAATTAATTCTAAAGTGAAGGTAAATATAACCCATAGTAATGAATCAAGTGTTACTACATCCTTCTAAAGGAATTACTAATTATTTGGATCAGTATTCTAAAGCGAAACATAATAAAACTGTAGTAATTACTGAAATCATTGAACACTTTTGAGGTTTTTATAAGATTTTGGATAGTGACACTTAAGTAATTACTTGTGACTTTAGAATACTGATCCAAATAATTAGTAGTTCCTATATTAACACTTGAGTCACTTCTATCCAAAACCTTACAAAAACCTCAAAAGTTTGCAATGATTTCAGTAATGAGAGTTATTATGTTTTTCACTTTAGTTCCTTCTGAAGGATATAGTAACACTTGAGTCATTACTAGTGGGTAACCATGATCTTCACTTTAGAATTAATTATACATTATGCATTATTCACATTAATTATGAACCTGTATATAGTAGTAGTCCTCTGGGAGGTATGAAAAAAATAGTAGTTATTGATTAGCTAATAGTGAACTACCACATTCGACTAAGCACTATTACTTACTAATTTATTAATCATAGTTTCTTGTTAGTTAATAGATACTAGAACACAGCATCATGAAGCTTCGAAGCGTTATGAATCAGTGAGTCGATTCAGCGGTTTGGATCGCCAAAGTCACGTGATTTCCGCAGTTTGGCGGTTTGACACGCGATCCGAATCATGATTCGACTCACTGATTCATAACGCTTCGAAGCTTCATGATGCATTGTTTTGAAATTGGTCATCACTATATAAGTCGTTATTTAGGGGGTTTTTTGCGCACAAAAACTATTCTCGTCGCTTCATAAAGTTATTGTAGAACCACTGTAGTGAGATGGACTTTGTAACGACGTCTTTAGTACCTTTTATGGGTCTTGAGAGTGTACAGTGCATTGTGCCAATGGAGGTCTTACGGGTGTCGAATGACATGAGGGTAAGTAATTAATGACAGAATTTTAATTTTTGGGTGAACTAACCCATAGCCTTATTCTACATCCTTTAATCCTGCCCAATACCTAGACTTAAACGCTACAAAAACTACCTTACTAACTATTAAAGGGGTGGTAAACCACAATTTCACTATTCTAACTTTAGCTAACGTGTAATGTTGCTGCTTGAGCATAAACAACATCTGCAAAGTTACAACGTTCAAAGTTTAAAGCAAAGGGAGATATTTGCTTTTAAAGAAATCAGTTTCTAAGAACTACAGCAAACGGCCAGTAGGCGACTACACACATTCCTCCAGGGTTGGTGACATCAACAGGCTCAATATTTACATAAACCCCTCCTCCGAGAATAATAAATAAGGGGGGGGTGAGGCCATTTTGTATCGCGGCACTGTTGTGGTATAACGTTAGTTAGGCTGGAGTGTTGTTGCCGCGATGCCAAGGAAACGCTGTTATTTTCATCCGGATTGCAGGTCTGGGGTACTTGCTCTGTTCAGCCTTCCTTGGGACGGGGGTGCGTTGCAGAGCGTTTAACATACAGCATGTTATATGCACGTGTGTTTGAGTCAGCGGGGAATCAGGCGCGCGCAGGGCTCCCTGCAGAGGAGATCTAACATCTAAGCACATCTAACAGAGGAAAACATCCACCGTCTTCGCGATTTCAATGCCAGATTTGCACAACGTCAGCTGCGTGAAAAAAACACTGCCGGTGCGTGGATGCACGATGCGCGCGCTGCACATTTCACGGAGGACAACACAATCTTCCACAAACTTCGCGAGTTCAATACAGGATATGCACAACGGCTTGTCCTGAAAGCTGGATTTACAAACAGAAGCTGTTTACGGGCCACAACCTGTAAGTCTGATTTATTTTTCATCGATGTGTTTTCCTGTAATAGGTTGTAGCAAGGAAGTAAACAGATGACAACGCTGTTCTGCAAACCAGTCTGTTAAATGCTCATTGATACTTAACGTTATCCGATGAACACCTAACGTTACAAACACTAACGTTAAAATCTCAACAGCGAACCTGGCATTAGTGTAAATGATTCTTTGATTAGAGCTTTTATGTATTGTTTATCTACAGGCCTGCTAAACATGCTTCTGTGTGTGATTTGGCTAACTTACTAGTTAAAGCCAGTGCTTAGTGTTCGTTTTGGGTTAGTTCTTGCGACAGATATTTGGCTATAATCGTTCTAAAAATACAAAAGTTAAAGTGCCATTCAGTAGCGATCATTATAGATCCGCAGTCTTTACTCTCGAGGACTGAACAGGTTCTGCTCGATCATCTTCACTCAAATGTTCTGGGTCTGATTCGGGCGGTAAGGGGCGTGACGTTTCCGACGTGCACTAGGCGGTTAGCGAATCACAACACACTGGGCCAGCTAACCAATCTGAGCCCACTGCGTATTTTTGAGGGACTGACTTCATACAACCCGGAAAGCATCAGACCGTTTTACAAGGAGGGACAGAGCAGTGTAGAATAAAGGTCAAATATATGAAAAATAAGGCAATTGTTTTTAAAACGAAGCATGAACACATGTTACAGTGCACCCCACAAACACAGTCAAGCCTTCAAAAGAATGTGTTTTACCACCCCTTTAATAAGCAGTAAATTAGGAGTTTATCGAGGCAAAAGTTGTAGTTAACTCTTTACCCGCCAGGGTTTCAAAAAAAAGTTGCCAGCCACCACCATTGTTTTTGATAATTTTTGAAAATATTTTGTTGTATGAATATCTGAACATACCATATAATAGAAGAAAGAGTACATCCTCTGCTTTTTTAAAGCCTGCTTTTCCTAACCCTTCATGCATTAATTTTTTATCAACACTTAAATATGGGTAAGTTACATTGAAAAAAACTACATTTTGAACAAAAAGCTGAGAAAATCACGTTTTTGTCAATGACTACTTCCATACCAGATCATGTATTTTTTACTGGGCATTTTGCTGGTTTGTGTCGTGTCAAGAAAACATAAAAAATCCTAATAATAGGCTGTTTAATAGTGGTTCTATTGTGACAAATACCTCATTTAGTATGACAATAAACAGTTTACAAAATGAACTTGTATTATAGCCAAGGTATGTGTCCATACGAAATAGATTTTCAAAATGTAAAAAAATAAGTCATTTTAGAAAATCAAATCATTCCATGTTAGAACATATTTTATTTAACATATATATACACACACATACGCATATAAAAAAAAAGAAAGAAGAAAAAAAACTTTATCCAGCTTGATTTGAGAATGTTCCAGTGAGCATTTTCACATTTTCACTGCTGTGTCCACACTTCAACAGATCCTTAATCCTAATTTCTCAATAATAAACAAACTGCCATAGTTCACCATGTGGTTAATTCTTTCACAACACACGTTAGTTATTCACAATGAGAAGCCGTGACTCACCTCTCTGGATCCCTTCACTCAGGCTGAAATATGTCAGAAAGAGTAACAGCGGAATGTTTTTGAGGACCTTCATGTTCACCTTAGAACGTTCTGTTTCGAATCAGCTTTAAAATCCATTTGTCGGCCTCATTTCAAAGCTGTGAAATGAAGTCCCTGCAGATAGTACAGTGTGTGTGTGTGTGTGTGTGTGTGTGTGTGTTTGTGTGAGAGTGTGTGTGCTGCAGGCAGGCCTGCGATCTGTTTGAGTCACTGTGCTCGTGCGGTTAGCTGAAGATAGACAGGGCCAGCTGCTGGATATGCTTACAGTGATATGAGGGGGACGAGGTACAGAAAGTACCCAGAAAATACCAATAATGCCATTTTTAAGGGAACATGTTGTAGCCTGCTGCCAAAATTCAGAGCTCATATGATTTAGCATGAACAATGATGATTCATGGCATGAATTACATTGTAGGGAATAAATCACAGTGTCTGCGCTAATAATCACTATAGCGGCATTCAGTTTAGAATCTACGCTGCATAATAAATAGGCTAACATAATATTTCTTAAAAATGCTTCACTTCACTTTAGAGGTTTAGTAACTAGACATGTGTTAGTGGTATTTGCAAATTTCACACAATTCCTTTTGGACTGTGAATCCACTTTAACTGATAAATCATATTTTTTGAAAGCCAGTGTACAAAGTTATGCATTTCTCTATGTGACTTGGATGGCACTCAGAAACGCACGCACGCACGCCTGCCCTCCCTCACTCATAGCAATAGCATGACAGGCACAGCCTTTGCATTCAAGTCGCCTTTGTATGGAAGGACCCACCTGTTGCTCACTGGCCCGTATGTACTGATTTATTTTAAGCTGGAGAGTGATATTTCCCAAAGTGACTGTTTATGTCCCCATCCTCTGCACTTTTGCCTTTTACGGTTATTTGGATAAGAAAATGTTATTCTGAGTGCGCACAATGCACAATGTGCAGAGAAATCTGATAATTATCACTTCTGAAGTGCCGTTTGTTTTGACTTTTTTTTTTATACATAGGACTTAGAATGTCCTGAAAGTACATGCATCATTGAGTCTTTATTTTATTAGAAAAGATAACAGTCTTTGACTGCTGACTTAGGCCCAAGCCCAATTCTATTTTATACCCCTTCACCTTCCCCTACCCCTACACCTACCCCTACCTGTTCCCCTTGCCCCTTGAAACAGAGTGCCAAGGCATAGGGGTGAAAATATTCCCCTAAGAAATGGGACTCCACTACTATACCATTACACGTCATCACAGGTCATCATACCCCATTTCTTTTATTAGTGTCCTGTAACATTTAACCAGTATGAACAGCAATGAAGTGCATATATCTAACAGAAATTAGGAGCGAACACGTTTAACACATTACTTACTCCCAACAGAGTTTTCCGTTGTATTTTGACTATGGACTTAATAAAATGGCGCTCGTTTTCAGTTCAAAAACGTATGAGCCAGAGTTTCCTAAGATGATACAGAACATACAAGACTAGTGAAGCCGCTTTTCCATCAGGACAAACTGTTCTCTTTGTTTATTAACCGTTCCATTCCGTGCTGATCCGAGCCGGCAGGTACCTATATGGTTTTGTTATCTACTATGGTGCTGCGATAAAGTTCTTAATAATGCCTTGACTGAAATAACCACTCGTTACAACCGAGGTATGCAGCAAAGCATTTGTGAAGCCACAACACGCACAACCTTGAGGCGGATGGGCTACAACAGCAGAAGACCCCACCGGGTACCACTCATCTCCACTACAAATAGGAAAAAGAGGCTACAATTTGCACAAGCTCACCAAAATTGGACAGTTGAAGACTGGAAAAATGTTGCCTGGTCTGATGAGTCTCGAATTCTGTTGAGATATTCAGATGGTAGAGTCAGAATTTGGCGTAAACAGAATGAGAACATGGATCCATCATGCCTTTTTACCACTGTGCAGGCTGGTGGTGGTGGTGTAGTGGTGTGGGGGATGTTTATTGGCACACTTTAGGCCCCTTAGTGCCAATTGGGCATTGTTTAAATGCCACGGCCTACCTGAGCATTGTTTCTGACCATGTCCATCCCTTTATGACCACCATGTACCCATCCTCTGATGGCTACTTCCAGCAGGATAATGCACCATGTCACAAAGCTCGAATCATTTCAAATTGGTTTCTTGAACATGACAATGAGTTCACTGTACTAAAATGGCCCCCACAGTCACCAGATCTCAACCCAATAGAGCATCTTTGGGATGTGGTGGAACGGGAGCTTCGTGCCCTGGATGTGCATCCCACAAATCTCCATCAACTGCAAGATGCTATCCTATCAATATGGGCCAACATTTCTAAAGAATGCTTTCAGCACCTTGTTGAATCAATGCCACGTAGAATTAAGGCAGTTCTGATGGCGAAAGGGGGTCAAACACAATATTAGTATGGTGTTTCTAAAAATCCTTTAGGTGAGTGTATATATATATACAGTATATTTTTAAACTATTATTAATATGTTCAAATCACTCAAATAGTGCGCTTAGCAAGCAACAGAGAAATTATCCCCAGTGGCAACATACACACATTCTAGCAGCACGGTAGTCGGTGGAGGGAAACTCCTCATACCGCTTTGTTCGAAGTGTGGTCCTGAAAAATCTTCGTTTGTAGGGCTATCTGGCCCTTCCCCTTACCCCTACCACTCCAGCCAAAAGATAATCGAGACACCCCTACCTCTTCACGTGAACGTGCAAAACGAAGGGGTAGGGGAAAGGGAAGGGCTAAGGGGTAGAAAATGGATTGGACCTTAATTCAGTCGGTTCTGCCAAAATGAAGAGAATGTACACCTTTTTTCCTTCAGGCACATGCAAAATGTATTACAATTATTTCTTGTAGTTTCAGTGGTTATAACCTTTTAGTTTACGTGGGCTGAATCCAAAACCGCCCTATGGCCTTATTTGAAGGGACAGCCATTTGTAGTGGTGTCTGAAACCATAGTCGACATTATCGAGTGCACTCATTCTATCCCACATTGCACAGCAATAACGATTCACTCACTTGTTTTCATTCACTCCTTCAAGTATTAGTGGCATAACGTAGGGAATAGTGATTTAGGGTTTAGAGGGCGATTTCATATTCAGCCATGGATTGTCTCATCTCTCTCTCTCTCTTTAATACGCTAAGGCTGCATCCAAAATTGCATACTCTCTTGAGTAGGTACTTCTTTTGAATAATTACCTCACTAAAAAAGTATGTTCTATATAGTACGAGTGTGTGTAGTATGAATGTAATCCGGAAGTACTACATTTGCCATGTTGTCATTATCACTTCTCTATAGTAAAGTGTCCATCGTATGCACACTTCAGAATGTCACAGGAAATATTAGGTCATCGCAGTACTTTTTGCCTACTCTTTTATGAGTACTGTGAATTCGGACATACTTCTTTTGTCACATACATTAAATTCAAGGCACTGGTGCTCGCCTTCAAAGCAACCATTGGCTCTGCACCAATATACCTAAACTCGCTTGTTCAGACTTTCACACCCTCCAGGAACTTACGTTCTGCCAGTGAATGACGCCTTGTGGTGCCATACCAGAGAGGCATGAAATCGCTCTCACAGACCTTTTTCTGGACCGTTCCCACCTGGTGGAATGACCTGCCTATCTCAATTTGTGCGGCCGAGTCTGTAGCCATTTTCAAAAAACGTCTAAAGACACATCTTTTCCAGCAACACCTGACCAATCAAAAATAGCACTTATCATTCTATTCATTGTCTGTCTGTCTAATTTATAAAAAAAAATATAAAAAAAATTCTGTTCTGTGCTAGATTAACTGAGACTTGTTACAGCACTTGCATATTGTTGCCCTTGACTGCTCTAGTTGCTTCTATTGCCCTCATTTGTAAGTCGCTTTGGATAAAAGCGTCTGCTAAATGACTAAATGTAAATGTACTGTTTTTCACCTAATATATAGTAGGGAAGTATGCAATTTTGGATGCAGCCTGTCACACACTGGCCACTTTATTAGGTACACCTGTTCAACTGCTCAATAACGCAAGTATCTAACCACATGGCAGCAACTCAATGCATTTAGGCTTGTAGACATGGTCAAGTTCAAAATGAGCATCAGAATGTGGAAGAAAGGTGATTAAAAGCTGCATTTATATTACATTATACAAGTGACCCAATTCTGATTTGTTTTTCTGCCATGTGGCACATGGATCAGATGACCCATGAATGTGTACACAGGAAAAAAGTACATGGTATCCGATATTCTCAGACTGGTTTCAGGCCTCATTTATATGTGGAAATATATCTCATATGAATTGGATATGTGCATTTGCGTCTGCCATGTAAGTGGACAGATTGGATATTTCTGTCAATGCGAGTCATACTTAATTGAAAAAACAATGGTGACAAATGACGTACAACATAGGCGGACACCAACCGCGATCTCATGACTCTTTTTTAAATGCCGCAATTAAGGACAAAGGCACCGCCCAGTGGTCAGTATGTCTACCTTGAATTGTTTCACCAAGTGTATAGTGTAAATGCAGATATCGGATATGGGTCACTTTTAAAATAAGATGTAAGCTGTTCATCAAAAATGGATATAGTCAACAAATTGGAAACCTGCAGCGTAAATGTGTCCTATAAGTGACTTTGAACATGGCATGGTTGTTGGTGCCAGACGGGCTGGTCTGAGTATTTCAGAAACTGCTGATCTACTGGGAAAAAGAGAAAATATCCAGTGAGCAGCAGTTCTGTGGAAGAAAATGACTTGTTGATGCCAGAGGTCAGAGGTGAATGAGCTGATCGAAAGGCAACAGTAACTCAAATAACCACTCGCTACGTCCGAGTTCTGCAGAAGAGCATCTCTGAATGCACAACATGCCAAACCTTGAAGCAGATGGGTGACAGCAGCAGAAAATCACACCGGTGCCACTCCTGTCAGCTGAGAACAGCAAACTGAGGCTACAATTCACATGATTTGACAATAGATAATTGTAAATGTGTTGCCTGGTCTGATTAGTGTTGATTTCTGCTGCAACATTCAGATGTGTAGAGTCAGATATTAGCATGAACATCATGAAAGCTTGGATCCATCCTGCCTTGTATCAGCGGTTCAGGCTGGTGCTGGTGTAATGGTATGATGGATATTCTATTCTTGGCACAGTTTGGGCCCCTTAGTACCAACTGAGCATTGTTTAAATACCACAGCTACAGCCTACCTAAATATTGTTACAGATCATGTCCATCCCTTTATGACCACAGTGGACCATCTTCTGATGGCTACTTCCAGTAGGATAATGCATCATGTCACAAAGCTCAAATCAACTTAAACTGGTTTCTTGAACATGACGGTGAGTTCACTAAACTCAAATGGCCTCCACAGTCACCAGATCTAAATCCAATCGAGCAGCTTTGGGATGTGCTGGAACGGAAGATTTGCATCATGGATGTGCAAAAGACAAATCTGCCGGAACTGCATGACGCTCTCATGTCAATATGGACCAAAATCTCTGTGCACCTTGACAATGTTTCTAGCATCTTGTTGAATCTCTGCCATGAATTAAAGCTCTGAAAACAAAGTGAGCTTCCGAACTCCAACTCTGTACTAACTAGGTGTATGTATATGTATATATATATACTAGGGATGCCACAATTCTCAATATAATATTGAACCGTTCGGTACGGCCTTCACGGTTCAATACGCGCTTGTGAATTGCGGTTTTTCGGTTTTGCATTTAATTAATTATTTTTCTACAAATTCTATAATTTGACTCCATCCCAATATACTGAACCACGCGACATACATTCACATCACACGTTAGTGGTGGAGTTACACTCACGGAACACTATAGTTATTCACAATCAAGAAAGCTCATTATTTGCATGCGTTTTACAGCCTTGCCGGTTAAACATGCGCTTTTCCAAGCGCGCGCACTAAACGCCTGTCAAACAAGCGATTACTGGACTAAGTAGTCTTATTTCGCTAATACTGTCAAATACACACAAGGTTTACATAAACACAGTAGGTTATGTCTAAAGTGAAAGTAAAATTGGCGTGTGTCTGTAGATTAGATGTGTAGAGGTCTTAAATTGACAACAGCACAGCTGTCCTTAAAGGGACAGTTGAACACGTGAACACGCTGTCCTTAAAGGGACAGTTCACCTCTAAAATTATGTCATTATTTACTCACTCTAATATTGTTCCAAACCTATATTCATTTCTTGATGACAGAATTTTCATTTTTGAGTGAACTATCCCTTTAATGTTAATACAACAACAAAAGACAAAGAGAAAATCACTCAATGCTCTTGACTGAAAAACTTTAATACAGTAGCTTTAATAAGAATCATGTATATTTTATAATGAAGTCTATGTAGTGTTTTAATTTTACATTTATTCATTTGACTTCATACTTAAATGCTGCTGTACTGCTCTGAGCTGCCGGTGTAAATCTTTATATGTATTTATTGTATATTTTACAATACACTAGGAATGTGTACAAGGGTTTTTAAGTAAAGTTTTAAGTTTAAGTAAGGTTTTTCAATTCTTTTAAGTAAAATAAAGAAAGAAAATAAAGAAATTTAAAAAATAGTATTTTTTCTCCTTAACCTCTTGCTGTTTCTGTCGCTTAAAATAGAATAGAGAAAAACTGATGTGACAAGCCATCAGAACCGAACCGAACCGAAAACCGTGGTTAAAAACCGAGGTATGTATTGAACCGTGGACTAACTGTATTGTTGCATCCCTAATATATACATATATTGTTACAATCCACACCTGTCCCGGACTCCATTTCCCATGATCCTCCCTGTCTCACACCTGAACATCATCTTTCTCCCCGGATTCCCTGCACCTGGTCCTCGTCATCTAGCACTCCTGTATATTGTACTCACTCTCTGCACTCCTTGTCCGTTGTCAAATGTTATACTACATGTGTATGTGTCTATATTCAGTTTGTTAATAAAACGCCATCTTTGTGGAAGCCCTGGATCTCCTCTTCTCTGCTGCACCACACCATTGAAACAGAACAACGGACCAAACTGCCAGGACTTCTCTGATAAGATGGGGATTTTTCTCCTTTCTGCTCTCTCCCGGGTTCCCTGAGAGAGACACGATGGCGGTGGATCGCCTGTGTGGGCTTCGCCAGGATGGCCGCCCGCTGGAGAGGCATGTGGAGGAATTCACTGAGCTATCTAGTTTGGTGAACTGGCCAGACGCTCCATTAAACGCTTTTTTTTCTGATGGGTCTGGACAAGGACACTATCCAATACATTGAACCTGCCTGTTCCTTTTCCCTAGTCGAATCCATTAATCTGATTCTATTTCTAAATTGTTCTGAGTCTGTCATTGAGGAGTTTCAAGAAAGGAAGTGTCCTCGTCCAGTCCCCTCAGAAAAACACACGGCCTTGTCAGTTCACCCACAGCCAGTTTCCTCCACCTGTCCCTCCAGTGTGCCTTCCTGTGTGGTCCTGCCAGCCCAAACGGCCGAGGTGGAGGGCCACCGCTAAGCCCTCGATTCCGGCCGAGATGGCCGCAATCTCGCCAGAGCCACAGGAGCGCTGGCTTATAGACTTTTGGAGCGAACCCGCAGTGCCAGTTCTCCGTGAGCCAGCTCCTAGTCTCCAGGTGCCCACTCCAAGTCTCCTGGAATCCGCTCCAGCTCTCCTGCCCGCTCCGAGTCTCCTGGATATATATATATATTCAGCCTCTTTACAAGTCTTCAGTGTCACATGATCCTTCAGAAATCATTCTAATATTCTGATTTGATGCTCAAGAAACATGTATTATTATCAATATTGAAAACCGTTGTGCTACTTTATAATTTTGTGGAAAGAATTAGCAGTTTGTTAAAAAGAACATTTGATCAGCTTAATGCATCTTTGTTTAATAAAAAAGACTTTTAATTAAAAAAAAACTTAATGAACCCAATCTTTGGAACAGTATGTACTACTGAGGTTCATGAAATGGTCTATTGTAATGGTAAAGTTAACACGAGAGGCTGAAGACAGCTGCGATTCCTCGGATCTTCCTTTCGTAACCCTAACAGTGTCACCCAGAGTTTTGGCAGACATTGAGGTATTACAATGATCGCACAACAAGCATTCTGCAATACAGTAAGGGTGATGCAGAACTATGCTGCAGTCTGAATTCAAACTTACCTTTCAAAAGGCCCAAATCTATATAGGCCTATCTATGAATTCAGCTGTAAATCCACTGAAAGGCTGAAAACAGCACGCCAACTCAGTGCCTTAATTTCCATAGGTCTTCGTGTCACTTAAGTTATACTGCCCTCTCCTGTACAGTTAGAGAAGAGATTTCAGTAATGGCACGTTCCTATTTAGCAAACCGATATATTTCAAAAGGTATCCCAATCTGTAATGTAGGCATGAAATTCAACCGCTGTTTTTACTTTGTACATTTTAGCAGCTGTGTATGTATGTGTGTGTGTGTGTGTGTGTGTGTGAGTGAAGCAATTGCAGTTTAAATGTTATGTAATGTAGCAACTTTCTAATGATTAAAATGCATGGCTAAAGCAAAAGCATGGTGAATATGTGAAAAGGAGATTTCAAAATGTGGTATATTGCAAACCTCTGTGCAATATTTTGAAATAGTGTGGAGTTGTTGATGGGTCTTTAAAAGGCTGGACAAAGGTTGAGGGTCAAAGTGCACTTGTGTTTTGTCATTCTTTCAGAATATTGCAGCTTTTGGGAGTGTCTATTTGTATTATATATCAGAAGTTAGCACATTTTAGCTGCGCACACACACACACACACACACACACAAGTTTATATTGGCACTTTTACAAACGGGCAAAGGCAAATTTAAAGTCAAGATTAATTCAAATGTAAAGTTTGCATAGAAGTTTGTCTAAAATACAAGATATCATTGGGTTGTTGTATATCCTGATTTGAAAGATAATAGCCTAAGTAATATAAAACTGTAACATTGTACAATAAGGTTTTATTTTGTTAGCATTAGTTAAGTACATTAGTTAACCTAGTTAATCATTAATCTCAACATGTATTAATGCTTTTTTTTTAATCCAAGCTGTATTTGTTTACAGTTTACACATTGAGATTAATAAATGTTTTAAAAATGTATTGCTCATTGTTTATGTTAACAAATGAGTCTTTATTCTAAAGTGTTATACCAATAAAAAATATGGCCTTAATTTAAGTACTTTTATTATTATTTTTAATTATTTAATACTCTCTGGATACCTGCATAACTATTATTCTAGTAATGTTATTTATTTTATTATGTTGCTTTTTTTGGCACCACAGGAATTATTTACATTTAAAAAATATAATTCAAATAGAAACAATTAATTTAAATTGTAATAATATTTCACAACTGTGTTTACTGTATGTTTGTCCAAATAAATGATGCCTTATTGAGCATAAGAAACATCTTCTAAAAATCCCAAACTTTTGAATGGTACACTGTAAAAAAAAAAATAAATAAAAAATAAATAAATAAATAGAAAGTTTCTGCCTTAAATTTTTAAGTACAATCTGCTTAATCGATTAAGTTATTTCAACTCAAAATCACATTAAACTAACTTTAAAAAATGAGTTGAATCTTGTATAACTTATAAAAAAAGTTGAAAATTGCTTAACTTGTTTTGTTTTTATTATTTTGAGTTAAAGCAATGTAAAAACATATGTTGTCATAGCTTACTGGTCGAATTGTTTTTTTTACAGTGTAGTGTATATTACAAATATATTTATCTGGTATTATTATTTCAGAAATGTTACTATTATGATAACCCCATCAAATTGTGAGTAATTTTGAAAGACTATTAATCAAACTAATTTATCTAGAGAAAGAATGTCCAATAAATTCCCAGACCTCTTCTTTAAATTAATTTCCCATAAATCTCACACCCCGCACAGAAATCTTTAAGGGAAATTAAATTATCTTAGACCAGTGCGTCACATATAAAGCAAAACTTCCTGTTCCGCCGACAAATTCAAATTTATGGGATTCATACCTATGGGTGTGTTCATGCATTCACTGACAGGCATTCCCAGAATGCACTTAAGAGGTGAGTTGGATCAAGTTACATTGTCATAATCACCAGAAAAACACCTGACAAGGACTGTAGCTCTTTACTCTGTCCTTTACTCTGTCTGGCTGTGACACTGCTATAGCCACGGCGGTTTGGGAAGAGATATGTGAACCCTTCCTGGTAAAGTCCACTGACACTGGATCTAAGCAGACAGCAGGTGAGTGAACTGTGAGAGTGTTTATGTGCTACTACAGCATTATGTTTAAAGAGTTACATCAAGTTTGCTTATTAGAAGTATGCTTTTATGTATGTTGCTGGCAGCTGTGACTTACAAGAAAGTAGCCTACATGTATGATACAATTACCAGGTTACTAATGAAGTAAGAAATTCAATTGAAAACATGTTATGAATATACACAAGGGACTTCAAATCTTTATCTAAAATGAGTTCTGAATTTTATCAAACACACAGTGTGGCTTTAAACGTCAATGTTACTTCATTTGAGACTTGTGCCATTGTTTGTTTGATTGCATTCGCAAAGCACTGCTGACAGACTCATTTACATACAGATGCACACTCTTTTGTCAGTCAAAGCTGTTTGCCGCGGAGCTGGATTTGTATCTGTGGTTTGTGGAGAGCGTGCTCTAACTTGAAAAACCACACCACTCCCTCTAATGCACAAGTTCACTGAATGTTCCAGGTCTGATTGAGCGAGTAAAGTGAAAGTACAACTCAAACAATCCTAAACACACAAGCCCGACAGTCTATTTTTTTTTTCCTCTAATGGCCTCAGGCTTTAGAGTTTTTAAAGAAAGAAAGCACAGCATTTTAAAAGGGCCTGTTTGCTAGCACATTAGCGTGGACGCATCAGCTGCCTTCACTCAAATACCAGAGACTAATAATGCTGACAAAAACGTGTTTGGACACAGTTGGAACTCATCTGAATAAATATCTTGAGATAGATACAGCAGTCTTGACTCGAAAGTCTTCATGGCTTGAGTGTCAGTCATTAGTAGGTTTCAATGGTGCATAAAAAAATGTACTTTCTTTGTAGATCCGGTTGTTTTGTTGAAATGAATGCAGGTCAGTCAAACTCTGTTGTTCAAATCGGTGCCGGAAAATCTTGCTCCAGGTGAGTAGTCATTTGAATATATTGTTTTTAGATACACAAAAACACAGATCATATTTCTTTCAGTCAAAGGAATTTGATGTAACACATAGGAGACTTTTATAAGCAGTTCATAAAGTCTGAGACCACATTGAAAATTCAAAAAGTTTTACATTTTAAATATACACTTTTGAATAAACGTTTCAATCAAATAGTTACGCTGCTTTCTTGCAATGCAATATATATACTGCTTTACATCTTTTCATTATTATTGGTTGCACTTTATTTCGATGGTCCACTTTAGACATTCTACTAACTCTCATTTGAGTATTAGTAGACTGTTAGGTTAGGGTTAAGTGTTCGAATAAGTTGACATGTAGTTGCAAAGTTATTTATAGTCAGTAGAATGTCTGTTGGGGAGCATACAAATAAAGTGTAAGCAGATATTAAAGGGTTAGTTCACACAAAAATGAAAATTACCCCATGATTCACTCACCCTCAAGCCAACCTAGGTGTATATGACATTCTTCTTTCAGATGAATACAATCAAACTTATATTAGAATATGTCCTGGCTCTTCCAAGCTGTATGGCAGTGAATGGCAGCCCCAAATTTGAAGCCTTCATCCATCCATTATAAAAGTAATCCACATGGCTCCAGAGGGTTAATAAAGGCCTTCTGAAGCGATTCAATGGGTTTTTGTAAGAAAAATATCCATATTTAACACGTTATAAAGTAAAATATCTAGTGTCTGGTGGACCACCTTCCGTTCAACTTACGAAAAAAGCGTAACTGGCGTGACAATGACGTCGGTCGTAGCATAAGTGTTTTGAACTGCGAGAGGCGTTACACTTACTTTGTGAATACGGAAGACTAGATATTTTACTTTAGAACATATTAAATATGGATTTGTTTTTACAAAAAATCCATTGCTTTGCTTCAGAAGGCCTTTCATTAACCCCCTGGAGTAGTGTGGAGTACTTTTATAATGGATGGATGCACTTTTTTGGTCTTCAAATTTTAATTATAATAATTTGTTACATTTATATAGCGCTTTTCTAGGCACTCAAAGCACTTTACATATAGAAGGGGGAATCTCATCAACCACCACCAAAAATTTTGGGCTGCCATTCGCTGCCATTATAATGCTTGGATTAGCCAGGACATTTTTTTATATTACTCCAACTGTATTTGTCTGAAAGAAGAATGTCATATACACCAAGGATGGCTTGAGGGTGAGTAAATTATGGGATTATATTCAATTTTGGGTGAACTATCCCTTTAAGCAGACAGTCTATATGGCAAGCCTTTTTGGCTTTTATTTATTCTCAAGACGTGAATTCTTGATATCAACAGTTAAAAAAATTTTTTACAGTTAAAATGCTAATTCTTGATATAAGTAGTTGTATTTTCACTAGTTAAATAGTCTACCATAGGCTGCCATTCAAATTCAATTGTTGATATCAAGAATAGATTTATTACTAGTTGAAATTCCAATTTCACATATCAGAAATACAATTCTTAATAGTAAAAATCATATTTTTATATCAATGATTGTGGTGACTAGTGCAAAAGTCTGTTCTTGATATCCACGATTGAATTGCAACTAGTAAAAAAATTCATTTTTGATATCATGATAGTGATTGTTACCAGTAAGAAAGCCATTTTAGATATATAAAATTACTCTCCTAATTATTGATATCAGAAATACATTTTCAGATATCAGAAATGCCAAATGTAACATTTTCAAAAAATATTCACATGGATCAAGAATCAACCCTTAAATGCATGACTGTTTCGCCAATCATTCTTACATATTCCGGTCTTTAGCGACCTGGATCTATATCTAACACGGATGGATCTCTACCTGTCGCGATAATATAAAACTCTCCTGAAATTACTGTAACAATTACAGAAGTATAAAATAAAGCATATTTTGTTACCTTTTGGAGCTTGGAAGGGTTCAGTTTGAGCATATGTTTTATACCATCATCACTGTCCTCGTCAGAGCTCATTTCCCAGTACATTCAGCATTTCCCTCATATTCGCGATCTCAAACATATTCCGAAAACTATCTTTTTCAACATCTTCAAAATCAATATTTTGATCGCTGACAGCTTCTTCACCAGATCCACCATCAAGTGACAGTGACACTATATTAATTTGTTTGCTTTCAGTTCTTGCTCTGCACTAAATCGCTGAGCCATTTCAAGTTTTGCAGATCATTATTATTGTTTTATTTTCTGTCTGCAGTAAGTGAAACATCACTTCATCATTGTGTACAGACATTGCCACCTTGTGGAATAAAGGTGAATTGCACTTTTTACGTCATAAAAGATTTGATCATTGTTGTGCAGAAAAAAAATATATGTTTACTCTTACACCCCTCGGGCCGTTAGTGACCCTATACAATTTTTACATAAAACAAATGGAAAAACAGGCATTCTTTTATAATTAGATTTTTTTTATTTTCTTGTTATATTATATTATATTATAATTAATTGATTGAGGAATACTAAAGTTGATGTCTAACTTTAAAAAAATTATGAGGAGGAGGGTATTGAATGACGTCCCGGGTCGCTAAAGACCCAAAGTATGCATTTAAGGGTTATTGATATCAGGAATTTATCAATGCCATTATTGATATATAAAAAAATATATGATTTGCAAGACAATAATTGTATTTCTGATATGTGAAATTGGAATTTCAACTGATAAGAAATCAACTATCAACAATTGAATTTGAATTGCAGCCTATGTGACTTTGTTACAAGAAATCTAATTCCTGATATCAAAAAATGGCATTTTAACTAGGGAAAATTGATTTGTTGATATCAAGAATTAATATCCTGGGAATGAATAAGAGTCAAAATGTCTTGCCATACAGTCTCCTAATACTCTAATGACTGCTAGTTGATATGTTTCAAAGATACTTATAGTTAGCGGAATGTCTAAAGTGGACCTTTAGAAATAAAGTGTTACTCTCTCTTTCTTCCTGTTTTTTTCTGAATTTAAAGGGCTCAATTTTCCACTTTATTGAACACCTACAACTGCTTTCTTAAAGACACAACACACCTTCAGCTTACAGTCTATGAGGTAAAACACCATTCTTATTATCTTAATGGACGATAATGCATTAATTACATTAATAATGCTCAATTAATACTGTTAATAATTAGTATTAATGTTAATACATTAATACATTCCATGTGGTTTTGCACCCCTGTGTGTGGACTTTGTGCCCTGGATAACTTGGGGCTATAATTATAGTTTGCCAAAAAAAAAAAAAGCATTATGCTGCCCTCTGCTGGCACAGAACAGTATAGCAGATCAGTAAGAACAGTGTCATGTCTGCTTTTATAGAATGAAGGGAAGGTGACATTTGAAGGCATCCTTGTCATTTCCTGGGGTGTGAAGAAACCCATTCGGTTACAAATACAAGATGAGAAACAAATATTTACAAATGAGTCGTCAGTCAACTCACCAGACCCCATGAGTCCACTTGGAAACAAAAGGTTAGTATTCTTTTTTTCTTTCTTACCGTCCATTGTAACCAGTGTTGTGTAGCGTGTAACATGTTATTTTCAGTTAAAGGGAAAAGGCTGTAAAAAAAAAAGTATATATATTATTTATATGTTAAGATGTTCTGGTCTATTTATAAGGAATGTTCCAGGTCCAATGAAGCTTAAACTCATATATATTGACTTATATTTACTTATAACTTGTTATTGACAACGGCAGTGGCATGAATGTTTTTTTTAATTTTTGTTAAAATATTCCATTTAGGGGTATGACACGTTGGGGAGAATTTGATGATCTTCGTATTGATGAACTGGATGAAGCTGGATCCACAACACCTGAAAATACTACTGAAGGTTCCATTTATTTTATTTGTGCTACAATTGGCACAGTCAGTATAGAGTGCATTAGCACCCAGCCTCTTTTTCAGAGGTGCTGGTTCCGGATGTATTTTTTCCATTAATCTTTCTCTATTGGGATTTTAAATTCTTCGTTAAAGAGTTGTAAGCCATGAACCAAGACAAATGGCTACACGGTGAATCACAACACTGCAAACTATGATTTGAAGCAAAAACAAAGTATTTGAAAATCGAACAAAAATAAAAATTTAAGTTAAACAATATATTTTAATTGTATTGCAAAATATACTTATATACAACATTTAAGTATTTTGATATAGCGTAGAGAGGACGATTAGATTACATCACTTGCAGGGAGTGGGTGGAGCTAACAATACCTTTTGCTGCATGTTTCTGTCTGATTGGTGGAATTTTCTGCAGCATCATGGGTAATGTAGTTTTTCACCAAACATGACTATTTAAAAAAAATAAGCTGAAATAGTGCGGGCTGAAGCAAGTACCACTGATTAAAAACCTTGTAGCTCACAGTAGGTCTGTCTTTAAAAGTTTATAAGTTAAAGGAGCTGTATGTAGGACTGTGGCCAAAACTGGTACTGCAATCACTTTCAAATGACTGTAGAGCGGTGTATCCCCTCTCCCCCTCCCCCTGACTCGAGGTTGCCAGCTAGGCTGCAGGATCCAGCAGGAAGGTAGGCTGCTACAAGGAGCTTTCAATGGCAAGTGACGAGTCGAACACAGTAAGTTTTTTTTCTTTCTGTTAATTATGTTTATGCTTCAAGAGCGATGTTTTGTGAAGTAATTATGAATCGCAAAAATTTACTAATGGCGATTAGACAAATATAATCGTAAATATGAAAGCTCGTATGTGACAGTACATTCCCACATGAAAAAATACTATAGTAAAATTACAGCAAAGCTACATAACATTAGCAATGGTCATACAGGTCAACTTGCAGCATGTTTTGTCCACTATATATGCGAAGAACGAATGAGGAATCATTTTTACTGAGGTAACGTTAGGCTACTGTCTCAAATACGTTTACACAGTGCTAATAGGCGTGCTAATGTTGTTTTCCTCAGCGTCCCAGCATAATGACAGAGAAACAGGCTCTGATAATGCATTACTAATGTTAGCAATGACGACTCACCGTTTTTATTTACCAAACAATTCCTTAACGTTACCTTTTCAATTCAATGACCCACCTCCTCCATCTGCGCTAACCTAACCTTTGCACGAACATGCATATCTTTGTTCGACTGTCATGAATATTTGAAATGTCCATTTACATTAAGTACAAGTTAGCCAAACATAGATGAACCTTACCTGTCCAGGAGAAAATTAGCAACGTTGGCATCAGTCTTCAAATTATTCTCCCTTTTCAGCCGTCTCTATCTTTCAAAGGCATCTCAAATCCTTGTTTTATTTCGGACACTGTCACAACGTTTTTCTGATTCATAACGAGGTCGTTTAGGTTTCGTAAAGTTAGACATTGTTTATCCAAAAAGTTTGTAGCTGCAGCTGTGGTAACTAGAGCAGAGCTGGCAACCCGAATGCAGAAACACTACTGACTTCGTGATTGGTAGACAGGTGGAGGGTGGCGCTTCAGGCCAAAACACAACATGTCAACATCAACATCAGTTGAGGGCTGCAACTTCACTTTTAAAATGACAATATCTTGGCCGGACAACCGTTGTCAGTGATATAAATATTTGAAATTAACATGATTTCTTAATGTCTAGTGACATATCAGGGCCATTTTATGATTAATTGAAATACATTTCTTACATACAGTTCCTTTAACATTCTCAATGGAGAAAATTAATGAAGTTTTTACAGTACTTCCGGAATTCGATTGTTGCACTCTATTTGATGACAATGGAAATAGCACTATGCCAACATATGTTTTTAAAAGCGTGTTTTCTTACAACTGATAGAAACTTAAATCTAAAAAAATACATATAAAAACAGTATAATTACTTAATATCTCACAGTTGGATTTATGCATTAAAAATGACATTACAACTTTAATTAACACAATACCACCTCTCTCTTTAGACTACATTGTATACGAGAGCAAGACTTTAAGGCCTTCCCGGAGGGTGCCTATCTGTGAAGAGAGTTCATATCTGATCCGTACCATGAGTGATGCCTCGCTGGTGAAAATGAGAGTAAAAAGTAAGAAGATGGTAGAAAGCCAGAGGAACAGAAATAATCGCTTCTCCATCAACGGACACTTCTACAACTACAAGGTCTGTAGCTCATCTAGCATGACATTATATCTAACATTGAAGCCAGATGTAAATTATCAATAATATTGTTAGTATTATTGCTGTGACAGGTAAAGCGACATATAAGTAAACCCAGAGTTTTTTATTTAGCTTATAACTTTTGAAAAACATAATTAATATACATATATAAATCCATAAAAATTATTGAAGCATCTATCGATGTAATACACCATAATCATCAAGTTTTATGTAAATTAACCATCAGCAAACAAAAATATGCAACTAGTGTAGCAACAGAAATAGCAGCCAATGGCCAAGTCCTAATTCAAAGGCTGCATCTTTCGAAGGCCGCAAAGGTCAGACTGAGGATTGTTAAATGGAATGGTCTAGCCTACAGAGGATTGTTACTGTCACCTAGCAACTGTAACAGCTGCCGTTGATGAGTGACATTTGTACTAAACTTTCATACAAAAAAAACTGTCTGAAAATAGAAACAGGGTTCACAAAATATGTAAAATATCTCTAAATATGTTCACCATGGTCCATTTCTGTATGTAATAAAGAGTATAAACTATATATAATCACATCTTAGTAAGATATAAGTCAACATTTGAACCACTTTAAAGTTTATTAGATATTTGAGGAAGTAAAAAAACAATACTTACGTTTAAAAGTGTAATTTGGCAATTTCAAGGCCGCATTTGAAGGAGCCTTAGAATAGGGACAGCCTTCTTCGCGCCACGGATGTTGAATTAACATTGAATTTTGCAAATCGAATCATAGTTGATAATGCAACGTTGTTTTACCGGCTTACCTTTTAACACTGAATAACGGTTGCTTGTTGAAAGGTAAGGTTCTGAGAAATAAAGAATTTAACTCAGGTTACTTGACTATAACCCTGTTCCCTGAAAAAGCGGGAAAGAGTTGTTGCGCTGAGGTTGGTGCTATGGGAAACATCTTTGTTTGACTGGTTGTGAAGCATGTGTGGCAAACACGCCAAGAATTTGGCTTAAATAACCTCTGACAGTGACGTCATTGGAATGCGCAACTTCAGAGGATTTAAATCGATGTGACACAGGTGCGCTTTTAGGTCACTTTGTCTTAAGAGACGTCCTGAACAGTGCGGAAATGCAGCGCAGCATCTCATTACCACTTTTTTAGGGAACAGGGTTACAATCAAGTGACCCGAGACGTTCCCTATCAAAGCTACACTCAATGCTGTGCTGACATCGCTATGGCAACGAGAATACAAACGCCACCACACTGGAAGTGTCTGGACCCCTCAAGGTTGTGTAGTGTGTGCGCACAAACACGAGAAAGACCTCACACATGAGCTTGGGATGTGGACTCAAGGACATGTGAGCCCAGAGTAAAATGAACATCCAAACTATAAAATCTGATAAATGTGTGCGGAGAGGACCAGCCTGCCGCATCACATACATGCTCAAGGGGGTGCCTCTTGCTAAAGCCCTGGAGGATGCCCCCCAGTAGAATGAGCCCTAATGCCTAGAGGCTAAGCTTGACCACGCACAACAATATCATCCCTCACCCATGGCGAAACTGACAGATCCTGCAAATCCCCAATTCTCTTCAGTGATGAGATAGCCATAGGAAAAAACATCTTTAGACTCAGACATGTGGCCTCAGTGGCCTAGCTCCACGAATGAAGTGAGTTATCAGAGGTTGTGTCCCCACTGAAACCCCGTCAATCAGAGCATCACAAGCTGAATAGGCACAAATACAGGAGAGTAGCAGGACAATGTAAATTTTTCCTGCAGAAACTCCAGCACTGAAACAATCTGGCAGTGAACTGGGTCTGCATGACATATAGTACATCACCTTTCAAAAATGTGCCACTTAAGGTCATAAATTCTTCTAGTGGAGGGAGCCCTGGAACTAAAAATAGTCTCTATTACATACGTTCGAAGCCCAGCATCTCTTAGCTGGTGCCCCTCTGGGGCCAAAAATGCAGTTTTCAAAGCTCAGGCCAAGGATGGAATATTGTCCCCTGGGCCTGACACAGAAGGTCTCTCCTGATCGAAATCGCCCATGGCGAGCCATCGAGTAGAGATATTAGATGTGAGAATCAAACACCGGTTGGCCAACGAGACGCTATCAGTAAGGCCGCATGTCCACCAAAGTGTTTTTAGCCGTCTGAAAATGCTAGGCACTCAGCTGAAAACGTCTCGCTGTGGGCACTTGACAGCGTTTTGGCAGCGCAGCGTTTTTTCGGTTGAGACTCTTTGCTTGTTATGATACGGAATTTCCACGGAAGTGTTACTCAAATTATTTTGTTCTGTTATTATACTGCTTGTTTTCATCGGTTGACGTTGTACAAGCAGAATGTGGCGATTGGTCTGTGTTGTATTTGTCCGCCCCTCCTCCACTCTGATTGGACGGCTGGGTGAAAAGTGACAGTGATGAGTGCAGCACTTTACTCAAAGTTGAAAATTCTTCAACTCTCGGCGACCAGTAAAAAACGCTGCACGCTCAGCGTTTGAGCGTGAAATACTCGCTTAGCACCTTGTTACGCTCACAGCGTTCTAAAAATTATTTGGTGGACACGCAACCTAAGAGGAAAGACCCTTGTTGACAAACCTTGGCCCGGAAGACCCAGGGGGGCTGGAGGAGTCAGTGAGTAGTAGTGGGCACATTGCGCTATTGAATCGTCCACCTAATCGTCCAATCGTCTGCTTTGTAAAATCTTTCCCAGATCCAACTGACTATGACGGGGTGGAGATTTCAATCCCTGTGTGTCCCCTCCCGTCTGGACAGTAAATCTGCTCTTACATTCATGCATCCAGGAATCGCCCTGTGGGACAGGAACTTGTCCTGAGCCCAAAGCAGAACCTGCTGCACTTGTTTGTTCAAACGGCGCATACACAGTCCCCCATTATGATTTATATAAGCAACTACCACAGTGTTGTCCACCCGCACTAGGACATGGTAGCCCCTTGACTGCTGGAGGAAGTACTTCAGGGCCAAAAATGCAGCCATCAATTCGAGACAATTCATTCCCTTGGGCTGGATGGCCATCTAAGTCCACTCTCCAGCTCATTAGGGAAGCATCTGTCCTTAGCATTTTGCAATGACAACATGCACCTAGAGTGGGGTCTGAGCCACATAGAAATAGTACGTAGTCCGCGGCGCGTAACCCTTATAATCCCCTGGCTCTGAGCCACAGCTGGAATGGTCTCATATGCAGAAGGCCCAAAGGTATGAGTGTGGACATGGCTGACAGACGGCTTGCTCATGGAGATCTTGAAAGAACGAGAGGGACCGTCTCTCTGGTGCAGAAATCTGTCATCTAACTTCGATCATCAGTGGGTCTCTTGTTCCTGTGGCCAGTCTAACTGAAGACTTCCACAGTGTGAGTCACTACCTCGAGCAGCTCATCGAAATTATATGTTGTCAAGAGAGGAATGCTCAGAGGCAGCAAAGAACATTTTCCCAAGAGAACTGATGTCCTCAGACTGGTCTGAGGAAGCGACGGAGCTCCAGAAACAGGCTCAAGGACCTCACGATCTGGTGAGAGGACAAGAGAAAGGGGAGGACCCGTCTCCTGCCCTTCAGCCAGATTGATACACAAGCCCTGTGGTCTCTTCATCTATGGCTTGCTCTTCCCGAAAGAAAGCGAGTCTGGAACGAAGCACTTTAATGGGAAATAAGACGCAGTGCTCACACTCTGCGTCCTCGAGGGCTGATACAGCATGATGTTCCCCCAAACAAATGATGCAGAACTCATGTGGATCATCCTATGGGATGGGCCGTAGCAGCATGCATCTCTCAGTGGATTCTCTCGACATGATAACTCTAAAAGCTTTGCCTGACAAAGCTAACTCCTAACACAAGGATAGTTTGAAGAGAGAGGTAGCACACAAGCGGTTCTCTAAAGACAAAGAAACCTGAAAGCACACCTGTTTCAAGTCTATTTATAGCCTTGACATGCGTATTCAAATGATATCACCGTCAGAGGTTATTTAAGCCTCTTGTTTCTGGTTGGTTGTTTCCCGCAGCGTTAAACAAAGCGCTAGCTTTTGATAGGTAGGCTAACTCATTTTATTATAGTTAAAAAAGTTTAATATAACAGAATCAACACAAAAAAAGTTTACATTTTGAGGATCTTGTAAAGCAGACTAAGCTATTTAAATTTAAAGTTCACCCATTATTGAAAAGTCATCATTAATTCCCCCTCATGTTCAAACCTGTACAACTTTCTTTCTTCTATATGGAATACAAAACAAAACCGTTTTATAGCATTCTGGTTCATTTTGTTTATGCAGACATCTATTTTCACACCAGCATATGGAGCAACCACAAATGTACACATTACCAGCAAGATGACAACACAAGAGGTCATTACGCAGCTGCTTCAGAAATTTAAAGTAGGTATTATTTTAACTACACTCAAAAAAATGATTCAGGCCCTTCATAGATGTGACACATTTAAATTCTGTTCACTTTACTTAAACATATCTAATTTTGTCACAACTTAATTTAATTGTGTTCAATCAACCTACTATATTTAAAACTGAAGTTTACTTAATTCAGTAGTGTTACAACTACGTGAAATATTTGTGTTGACACAACTAACTGGACAGTTCCCAGAGTGTTTTGTAAGGGACTCCATTAGGAGAGTAAATTTAGGGATTAAAGTGTTATTTTATGTTTTTCTGTAAAGGGAATGATGTTGTTAGTTTAAACGTTAGTGTTTAATGTTCAATTATGTTGTAACAGTTGTTATACAGTTACAGTTGTGATTGGACATTTAGAGAGGTTTCTGTAATGTAAATTTAATACAGAAGCCCCTTAATGATTATCTAATTTCCAATTTATATTAAATTGATTATATCTAAGTCTAATTTCATTTTGTTGTAGTTGACTGATGATTTCCACCTTTAATTTCGATTCAAAATTCAACAAACTTACTGATAACCTTTTTGTAATGCAGGTAGAAAACAGTCCAAATGAATTTGCTCTCTACTGCATTCATCAAAGTGGAGGTAATGCAGAATTATTGATTCAGTTTGATCCAGATGATGGTTTTCACTCGCAATTAATTAAAAAAACCTATTACAAAGTTGTAAAGCCTTATTTAGATCTAATTGTGGGAGAAGTTTCTTTTCATATTTTTTTTCTTTCTTTCAAATTTTTGATCCATATTTGTTTGGTAGGAATTATTCCACCATTCAGTAACATTTAATCCAAGATTATGTGTCCTAGAGTTTAGACTTTGCTTACATTTACAGAATCACATTTCTGATCGTTATATCCATTGTTCACAGAGAAACAAAGGTTGAGCAGTTCAGACCTGCCATTGTGGGAACGTGTTCTACATGGACCATCAAACAGAATTATGAAAATGTTCCTCATGGATGCAGACGAACAGGAAGTTAGCCTTGATGTAAGACTAGCTCTCCAGACATTACATAAATTTATATTTCCATTTCAAATAAAGCTGAACTAACGTCCTGTTTCCAATGCTTTAACAGGTTGCTCAATACCTCAATTTAGAGATGCCAATTTTGAAAGTAATTTTGCAGAAGCTGGAAGAGCAAGAGCATCAAGAAGAACAAAGAATAATTGCAAGGTAGTACTTTAAGAAAAGCTAAATGTGTTTTTGCCAATGACTTTAGTGTTGCCTGATAGGCTAACGCGTTTTTATCATACAGATACAAAATGGAACGAAGTCTG
Source organism: Gobio gobio (assembly GCF_949357685.1). Taxonomy (NCBI): domain Eukaryota; kingdom Metazoa; phylum Chordata; class Actinopteri; order Cypriniformes; family Gobionidae; genus Gobio; species Gobio gobio. The sequence goes on along the minus strand of NC_137118.1, from coordinate 22,361,311 downwards.
TTATCGCAGTGCTTGAAAAAAAAGATGCCGGTCAAAACTGAGACAACTGTATAAATGAAGTCAGATGGCAATGGGAAACTGTTTTCCACATGAAGTCAACCACAGGGTACAAAGAGAAATGCAAAATAAGATGGAAAATGGAGTTTTCAGGACAGAAATCAGGATTGTGAGATGTTCAAAAGTGCATACAGACAATTTCGAACATGGCTTTCTGTTAAGTTTGTGGTTGTAGTGTAAATATAATGTAAAATAGTTTTCACATGAATGTAATTAAAATATTTATCATGAAAGACACCAAATGAAATGCTGGTATTTGATTTGCAGTTTATTTGTGAATTAACTATAGCTCTATTGCTAACTATAGGCTATACTGTGTTTTTCTCTCAATGTTGTACTCTTGAAAATGTTATAAAACAAGTTTGAAAATTACTTCAAGTTCCAACTGGCTTACTGTAGAATTCTGGAAAACATCTGCCAATGGCAGATTCTAAACATAACTTTAAAACACTTCTTGGCAAGATGTATCATTTAAAATCACATATCATTTTGTCATTACATAATTTTTTGGAAAAGTTTACATATAAATACTGATCTCACTTTACTAAAAATGTTCACCTTTTATATATATATTAAAAAAAAAAGCAAAGTATTTTAGGTACTTAACAAAATATAAAATTCCTTTCAAAGGGAGTTTTTTTCATCCACAAGTTTTTACAAAAGTTCTCCATTCTACATAAACTACATCAGAAAAAGCTCTTTCAAGAAAAATAATGTGTGGTCTGGTCAACTATCCAAAATGGCAAAACTGTGGCAACTTTGTGTTCGTGTCGAATTCAAGAAGATCTTTTGCAGGACATCTTCTGCACCTCGTGGTCTTCATTCATTGGGTTAAGGGTTACCTCAAACTTACATGCCAGTTGCTAAAAAACAACAAAAAAACAAAGTCAAAAATATGAAATGTACAGTAACGGTAGATTTGTTACACTGGAAGTATCAAATAGAAAGCATATAAAAATAAATTGCCTTTTTTGCCATGCCACAAGCTCCAATGTTCACATCTTCTGATTTGCGGCACTTTGTCTTTCCAATAGTGGCCTCTATTTTGTAGTTTATCATATTTGTTATCTGCACAGAAAGGTTTACGCACTGTTATTAATAGTGGATTATTACACATTTACACACGAACATTATAAAAATACTGTATTCAATTTGTACCTGAGTGTGAGCCGATGTGATATTGATAAGTTTGAAGTATTTCTTTGCTTTGGACTTTGTGTTGAAAATCTCTACAGCTTCTTTAGCAGCTTCTTGAACATCTTCCCTCTCTGGGTTGGCGTTGGTCCAGCCACCGAGGAGCTCCACATTTCCTGTGAGACATGGAGATGGAATATTAATGACAGCACTTGGTTTCGAAGAAATGTGACCCTGGACCACAAAACCAGTCGCATGGGTATATTTGTGGTAATAGCCAACAATACATTGTGTGGGTCAAAATTATCGATTTTTCTTTTGTGCCAAAAATCATTAGGATATAAAGTAAAGATCATGTTTCCTACCGTAAATATAGAAAACAATTATTATTAGTAGTAATATGCATGGCGTAGGACTTCATTTGGACAACGTTAAAGCATTTTTCTCAATATTTAGATTTTTTTGCACCCTCAGATTTCAGATTTTCAAATAGTTGTATCCAAACAATCCATACATCAATTGAAAGCTTATTCGTTTGCTTTATCAGATGATAAATCTCAATAAAAAAAATAAATAAAATAAAAATACCCTTATGACTGGTTTTGTGGTCCAGGTTCACAAATATGTTTGTGTTCATGAAAAACACACACGTCTACATCAACTGATATACATTTCACCAACAAAGATACTTTTATGAAGATACAAATGTTCCAGAGTATTCTGTGAAGTGCAATGCTCTATGTTGAGACTTTATATCACAATTCTTTTTTCTTTTTTCTCAAAATTAGTAAAAAAAAGTAGCTAGCCTATATTCTATCTGCTATCACAGTTCACAATCTACTATTGAAAATATTCACATTTAATACACACGAAAATAGAAAACACGTTCAACATTTGTCAGTTTTGTAAATAATCCAATAAGAACAAGCTTACTTGGTATAACTATTGCTTCCTCCAAAGGCTGGTCAGCACTGCTGCAGTGAAACACAGAGAGAAAAGACACAATGACAAGAAAGCAGACATCCATGACTTCGGCTGCGTGATCTCTGAGAGAATGAACCAGTGAATGTGGACAGAGACGCTTTTAGAAATCTGCCATGTAGTCACGGAATGCCTGACGCGTCCTGGTGCCGCACGCGCCCATCCCGCCCGTGAGGGTGGAGTTCATGTGACGCCCACTGATGTAATAAGCCTGTAAGTGTGAATCCACACAGACGGTGAGTCAAGGGAAAGCATTGTGTGTACATTTACGTGTGTGTGTGTGTCTGTGTGTGTGTGTGTGTGTGTGTGTGTGTGTGTGTGTGTGTGTGTGTGTGTGTGTGTGTGTGTGTGTCCTGACAGAAAATTAGGAAATAAAGGGTAATCTGCTTACACCTTAAGCCGCCGGTCTGTTGTCAGTAGCCTACGTAGACAGCTTTCCCCATGTAATTTTACTTCCTGTTACTTACAGGTGAACTTACTTGAGTTTAACTACACTTAAGAACAAACGTCATTGCTTATTTGTGCCTACTGCATTAACATTTCACTTCTTTTTATTCTTTTTTTATTATTTACTTATTTTTAATTTATTATTATTATTATTTCTCTGAGATGATAAGTCTTTTTAAATTCTGGGCATTTTAGAGATATGCTACTAAGAACGAGAAACAGTATGTATATTTTGCATTTGTACTATCAATTATATGTGATGATTTTCATATATATATATTTTTTAAATACAATAAAACTACAATAAAAAAGTAAACAATCCAATTGTCCTCTGTTGGGTGAATAGTGTAAATCCTTACAGCAAATAACACACACACACACACACACACATATATATATATATATATATATATATATTGTTGATTATGAGTGACATTGTTTAAAATATTATTTAATTTATTTATATTTGCTATTGGTTATGAGTGTTAATTTAATAAGTTGATGTAAAAGTTAAATTGTTAGGTTAAGATTTCTGTGTCAAAGTGCTAAAAACATTTAATTGAATTAATATAATGAATAGGTCTTTAATCAAAATTAAAGTACCATGCATACAACAATACAACTATCATAGAAACATTTTACATCAGTATTACACGTTGTAGATAAAAACTGAAACTAAACAACCTTTAACATTTTAAAAGTTACGTTTTGCATATAGTGTCTGACATGGTGCCCTCTAATATTTTTATAAGAAAAAAAGAAATTCTAAATTCCAAAAACATGTTTTTCTGCTCTCAGGAGGATAATCAGTCATTTGTCCTGAACAGTGACGTACAAATACCTCTCACCACGGACACATTTAAAAACAAAACAATCTAGAACATGCGCTACAAAAATCACACCCTCGCTGCAACAAAAGCCCAGACAAAACAACCAGGCCTTAGTCACATAAAGGCCATGCTAACAGAGCACAATAGATGAGATTTATAAAAATATCACCAGTGCTTTATAAAATACTAATCATTCCATTATATAGACAGTTCATACTTTTTGCCTTGTTTACAATAAACTATTGCACATGTCTGTGGCAATGTAATAGTTCAGTTATCTCATCTGGCCTTAGGTCATGTCTGTATGTGACTGAATTTCGGACCATTGATGACATCCTAGCTTTTGTAATTACAATGTGTGATGTGCTATGGTATTATATTGATTGCGTAATATACCCACATAATGTTTGTATGGCTTGGTTTATATATAATGGTATACACCCTTAAGAAACAAATGGTTACAAATAGGCCTTATCAGACCTAAGGATTTTATTTTGTCAGGGAGTAAATGGGAAACTCATCCTCTAAGATCAATTATGCCATCAGGTATATCAGATGAATACAATCTCTTTGAAGGACTACCTCAGTTAACCCTGTCATATTGGTCTACAGTCCCAGTGATAAGCTAAGCCTAATGCTGTTAAAAAGCTCTTCTGTTCAAGCTTCCTTAAGGACTTGACCCGACGATGAACTCTTAAAACCCCTCTGACATACGCAGACTGATTTGCATGTGTATTTAGGTGAATAACTGAAAGCTTTTAAAAAGTAACACTATCAAATGCTGCATATATCCAAGTGTATGTACAGCAGGTGACTATATTACAGTTTTTTTCCAACTGCTTACACACATTTTCAAAACCATGTCTCCTTTTTTCAAAACTCTATACACATTTCCCAAAACTGCACACACAAAAAGTAATATGCTGAGAGGGGTAACCAGTACACTGTAAACACCAATGCAATGTAGAAACAGAAAATATTTATTAGGTCAAACATTACTGTTGTATACAGTAGCATACAACAAAACCATAAACATATGTAAACCAAAAGTATATTCTTTAGAATACAGTAAATAACACAATTGTGTTTGTGGAGTCCCGGGGGATCACATGATCAACAAGTGTTGCCCTAATCTCATCAGAGATGGCACTCCTTCCTTCTCTTCTTTGCCATCGTCCTCTTCTTCCTCTTCCTCCAACTCCTCCTCTTCCAACTCTTCGTCTTTGAATTTGTCCTCGTTGTAGTCCCCTGCCTCTGCCTCCTACTCCTCTTGCTCTCTGTCCGTTGTTAGCATCCATTGTTCAAAACAGGTAATCTGACCTTTGACCAATGTATAGGCCTATACTACAGTAAAGCAGTGATTGGTTAGTGATCAGTTAAGCAATTAGTGTCTGCACATGTGAGGAGTGTGTGTGTATATGACCAGGTCAATAACTGTAGTATTTTGATTGTTGTGTTCGGAAAAGGAGCTTTCTGTTAGATTTTTGTGTTTTAGGTAGAGAATTGTATGTTGCGTTTTGAAAAAAGTGTTCTATACAATTGAAAACTGAGTCAAAGGCACTTTGAGTGAGGGGTTTCAAAAATCGTGTGAAATGAACAGATTTTGTGTGTAGGCAGTTGGAATATAGTAACTTGTAGCTATTCTTAACCTCATTATTGAAACAAAGTCTCAAACAATTGGTTGGAAATCGGGCAGTGTGAACTCGACATAAGGGACTCTTTGTTTGTGTGTGTGTGTGTGTGTGTGTGTGTGTGTGTGTGTGCACAAGGCAAGTGTATCTACTTACATATCTGGCAAGCGCTAAACAAATCCAAAACAACTTACGCTGATGGGATTTAAGGTATATCCCCTTAAAACTGTCACCCCCCTTTTTGAGAATAGTCATGAAAATGCACTATCCAAACTTAAAGGGCTGTAATTCAAGAATGCCTATACGCCTAAGTTTGGTCTTGTTTTAAAGACGACACTCAATAGATTATTGCTGAAGTGAAAGCATTTCAAAATATGAAAGTATGAAAAAGTTATGGAAGTTTACATTTACTGTAAATGAAAAATACTGTAATAAATATTTATATTTTATATAAAATCTATATTTTACAAAAAATGTTTTACTCTAAAATTACTATAAAATCAAAGCCATGATGTCTAACCAAGTTGTGTTCCAAATTTGAAGTTGATATCACAAAAAATTAAGTCCCCATGAGATTTTGTTTAGGCGCTATACAAAAAATTGCCACCGGGTGTCATGCCACATTGCATTGATTTTTTTTTAATGTAGTTTCCTGTAAATTTCTGTCCAAATATCACTTCCATCACAAAACAGTCACCAAATATGGAACCTTGAGATCCAGACCTTTCCGACGATATGTGTTTTGTCAAGATAGTAATCATTTTGATTATAAAGTAGTTGTAAAGTAAGTAAACATGACGCTGCCCACAAGGGGAGGAGCCCACTAGAAGAATTTAGAGTACTGTTTCCATGGTAACGCAACGTCTGATTTCAAAACGGTTTAACAGGATGAATTTTGAGTTCGTAAGCTTTCAAATGATACCTAATTTATGATAATTACTAAGATTTATGATACAAAAAAAGGCGATCAAAAAAGAGCGCCAGGCGTCCCGCCAGCGGGACGGTGACAGTTAAGGGGATATGTAGCAAAGTTCGTTGATAATAGAGGGAGGCGGGAAAGGAGCTTCTGAAGCTCCTCCATGAGACCAGTGTGCCGCACAGGTGACACTTTTTAGCATTCGCGCCCCTGGCCTTGCTCCGTTCCCACAGCTCTTGTCCCCACCCTGCTTGCCACACTCCTGCATCTAGGTTCACGTTCGTCTGCGTGTGTTGCCTTCCTAAAAGCAAGATAAATAAAATGATTTGAATACGCTTCTTCTATGGTTAGCATTATTTCAATAACTGAATTCAAATTCTGTTTGATATTTGTCAGGGTGATATTTGTCATCAAAAATATCAGGGTGATACAACAGTCCGAATATCACCTGAAGAAAAAATGAAGTCTTAAATGAAATTCTTAAATTGTCTTAAACTTTTAATATTATTTCTTAGAAAACTACTTCAATGCGAAGTCATGAGGTCTAATGTACATGTAGAAAACAAAAACATATTGAAGAAAATAATATTACATAATAAGACCACTGCAGTCCCAGACCATAATAACTGTGGCTGTGTCCAAAAGAAACCTTAGACAGCTGATTTGTTGCCTCGTTGTTTTATTAGGCAATGATTTCGTAGGCAGCATTCACACACAAAGGTACCTCACAAAACTGATTTCGGACAGACTTCTAAAGCAGTAGGGATGGGCAACAGTGGTCGAGTAATCGAGTACTCGAACATGACAGCGATCATCGATCATGAGAACGATGATCGCCCTGACTTTAAAATATATATATATATTTGTCTCTTTTTGATTGGTTATTGCATCATTTTGCGCGGTACCTGAGGTCTGATTGGTTAGCGTTATACAGCACGCCTCCAGACTGCGGCGAAATAAAGTAAAACTGAGGCGTGCACTGCAGTGATGTCTGGAATCACTGTGATCATTAAATGGTTATTGCAAGATGCGCCAATCTGTCATAGCCTACATAGCATTATAATGAGAACACAATGGAAATAGAATGCTGTAAATTCTCTGTGCTTCCCCGTGTATCAGCTGATAAAGCAAATCCACAGAGAAACTAGCGAGAAGGCTCTGACTAGCGCATTCGCGTCCTTTTCTGCAGATGCACGTTGTAAGATTACTTTTATGTTGTCTATCTGATTAATCTAATATAAGAAGCGTTTGGTTAAGCTAGAAAAGCGCTGCCGTTATACCGGCTGTTCATTCTCTTCAGTTTCAGCTCAAACGCATTTCATGCTCGACATTACGGTTTAGAGACGGTCATATTCTTTTTGGATAGGCTATTTCTTTCTCAGAATGATTGATATATTAGTAATGCAGCAGTGCTATACTGTTCTCATATTTTTTAACAGTAGACCTAGTTTATTTAAAGTTGTTTTTCGTTATGAGTTCGAAAACGCACAGCGATGTCTGTAAACGCTGCGATCATGAATAATAAAATTAAGTGCATGATGTGAAGAGTCAATCTGTCAAAGCATTATAATGAGAACACTATTTTAATAAAATGTTGTTTCGTTGTCCGTGTATCAGCGTTGTTAAGGGAAGAGCGCATTCAAAATGTTCCGTTTCAAACCATAGCCTGTAAAATCTAGCACGCTGAAGTTCACGTGCGCATTCACGTCCTTTTGTGTTAATTTAAGTTGTAATAGGTTCCTATTAATCTTCATATTAATATTGATATAGGGTGCGTTTGGTTGAGTTTATTAACCAGCTTGCAAGCTCTGCAGGGTGGTGTTATTTCACAGTTTCAGCTCAAATGCAATGCTCGATATTATTGACTTGGTTATTTGAGACGGTCATTTTATAAAGATGTTTCTTTTTCAAAGACATTTATGCATCATAATCTAGCAGTTATTTTTTGCTTTATATGTTCATGTTTTCATATACCAGTTTTCATGTCACGTTTGTATTTGTCAACAACCATTTTCATAACAGTATTTTCATTATCTCAGTGACGGACATGCCCCGCCCCCTGCACATGCCCCGCCCCCAAGTACTCGAGTACTCGTTTTTGAGACCTGTGATCGAAATGAGAAATTGACAAAAATGCCCATCCCTATAAAGCAGTGTAACGTTTTAATGATTTACAGCAAAATAGAGAGAGCTTTGGTGATAACCAAGTGAATAATTTATCGCTAGTGGAAAACTTTGGTCAAAAAACATAATTACACTCAAACCACTAAATGTAACTTTCAGACGTCATCTTTATTTTTAGCTCAACTGTAACAGAATGGAAAGCACAGGATTGTGGGACCGAAACAGCACAAAAAAATATATATCTTGGCTTGAAATCTTTTTATCCCCTCTCTTTTCTTCATTGTTTCCTGTCCATTAAAGGTCAGAAAAAGAGACTCAACATTCTGAAAGCAAAAAAAACTGCCATGCATGAGGATGAACTACTCCATTCATATTGAAAGGTACTGTAAGAAAGCTAATTTATATAGTCTATATTTTAAAATAATCCAAATGTATCTGAAACTAGTCGTGAGGACTGACTTTCTCCAGTTCAATCCGCTGCTTTGGGTCACTCTACAGACAACAGCAATTAAAACCGCAGCATTCTGCGCAGAAAGATGGGAGAGGCGTCTGATTATTACTTTGAACTTTACAATTATCCACACAAACATCTTTTATTAAGCCACTTAGGCTACTCAGATATTCCTTCTTTGGTTAAATTTTGTATAATGCAAAATTACAATTTTGACCTTTACTGAAGTGAAGATCTCACCTTGCCATCTTTGGTCCAGAGGTTATCATTCATGTTTGGAAATTCCTCACATAGAATTATGAACAAGAGTATCCCAAACTGTCACTGGTTCCTTGTGAGACTTGCTGTTTGTTTTGTACTCTTCCGTGTGTAGAGGAAAGACATTTTTTTTCTGATTTGTATGGTTTTTTCCCCCCTTTTTTGACTAGAATGCAACCATTTTTTGATGCTAACAGATTCACAACAGTGCAATCCATGATGCTTCATGAGAGATTGACTCGCTCCTGTGTGAAGTTTGAGACCCACCTTGCATGCAGCTTTGAGGCTAATACATACCACTGAAAGCATAACCCCATTTTGTGAGTACATTGCCACACCCAAAGTCGATCAATTTGATCTTGGACTTAATCAGCAAGTTTTCCCAGTAATATCACCATGTAACACTCCATGCTGACAGCATGATTGAGCTGTGAATGTTGCTTGGCGCATAATAACCAATGCCAAATCCTCTTTAGATCACTGTTTGTTGCTGAACAAACCAACTCAGTTCCTCACAGGGCATGGGCCATTCTAGGACAGTAATGTAGTGGTCAGCCCTGTCCTGGCTGCCAGTACAGAAACTGGACGAACTGAGGAGCCATGTGCTCTTGATTTGCAAGAATTTGCAGAGCGACCTCTAGTGGAATGTGTTTGGAACTGTCATATAAAAAAGTTGTTATATAATGGTTAATGTAGGATTTAAACCAGTCCTGGACAAACTGTTGCCAGTGACAGTTTAGCCGCGTTTCCACCGCGGGAACTTTCCCCAGGAACTAGGGACTTTGGGGTGGTACTCGGTGTGTTTAGACCACAGGAACAGGGGTCTAAATAAAGTTCTGGGTAAAGATTTCCCCCTGAAAACGGCCCTGCTCGCAAGGTAGTACTTTTTCAAAGTTCTGGAACTTTCGGGGGTGGGACTTGTGCGCTGAACATGCTGATTGGTTGAGCTCACCCAGCATTTTATTTCAACCTAAAAGTCTGTTGTGCTGCGCACAAAAAGAGTTGTTTGCTATTCTATTCAACAATGGAGTTTAAATAATATGACCGATGGACTGACGACGAGGTTCAGGCTTATTAAGTGTATTTGCGGAAGACAAAATCCATTGGGCTCTGGAAAGTTGCGTGCAGTCCTACGTCACCGGACTAATCTTCATGGTACCTTAGACCCCGATGGAAACGCAGGTCTGGGGGAAAAATTGTTCCTGGGAAAAAGTTCCTGGGACAAATTGTTCCGGGTAATTTTGGTGGAAACGGGGCTTTTGTCAATTAAAAAAAATATTTTGTGATATGTAATTTTACTGTTTAAAACAGTAATAGAGTGGTGCAGGTATGACTTCACTTCACTTCAGAACAACCGGCAGTTAGCATCACATGGTTCCCTCGAGAAAAACCAAATCGGATTTTCCCATATGACTTTTGGATTGTCGCAAAAAAAAAATAAACAAAAAAAAAGCTCTGTGATCAACAAAGGTTTATGATACTTAGCCAACATGTTTTGTCCATCAAGATAATTATCACAGATGAACAATGCTTTTATTAATTTTAAAACCTAAATGCAGTCGCAAGAAGTAAAAGGCTAAAGGTAAGCTATAAAACGACACCATGGTCGCCCGACAACGTCACGAAAACTCTTTCAGTTTTTATCTAAAAACATTTTCCCAGAACGTTTGAGTTAGAATAGTTCATAAGAGCACAATTATGAGCATAATATTTGTAAAAGCAGACTGAGCTTACCTGCTCTCTGTGATGATGTTTAATCTCCTTGACAGCCTCCGTCTGTTCCCATTTAGCCACTTGTTAGCAACCGCCTTTTTCAAGATACGTAGCAGCATAAAAAAAATATGTGAAAGTATATTGAGCTTGTTTTTCACCACAGACCTTATTTCAGCCATTTAAACAAAATCCCATTCAAAAAACCCATTGACTTCGGTATGAGGGAACCGGAAGTGCTAAAATGCTCCGTGTTGGCCTGCAAAGTGATGGCATACATGCGCCACTCTATTGAGAGGAACGACATAAATTTTGCTTAAACGGCAAATAATTAACAAAAATGATTTGTAATTATTTGTGGAGAATTCATATTATTTAATTTAAAGTCCCAGTAAACCGGAAGTTGCTACTGATTTTATTTCAGTGTTGTGTGACGTATTTCCAAGTGAAACTAAATATTGAATAGAGGGCAGGGTTTTACTTCAGCGCTCCTCTTCTCCATCTCTCGCTCATAGCAGACTATAACGGTTGGAGGGGAGTGGTTAAGGATATTCAAACCCAAGCCATCAAACTGAAGTCATCAGAAAGGGAACACCATTCCAGACCGGAAGTTACTTTTCAGATTTTGATTAAAAATTACCACAGCAAAAAAAAAAATTTCTGTGTATTAACTTGCACAGATTAATTGTTTACCCTAAGACCTGTAATGTGTGCTAACAAAGTAAATAAGATCGTTTTTGATTTCATGAGGACTTTAAACCTGAACAGAAACGCAGTTTCATAACATTTTCAGCAGTCAGGGCATGTCTGACCATTTAATCAGGTCTGAGATGTTAAGTGCTTTAAATAGTGAACATAAGTGAACACCTATAATGTTGTTGTTTTTTCTAAGGCACGTTTATAAAAGCTCCTTAAAAGCCCTAATTGAACTACTGCCTAATTCTGGCTTAATCTAAACCCTGTTTGCAAAAACCAGGCCTAAGAGTGCTTGCAAAGGAGAGAGTGAGACATGTATGAGAAAGTGCAAAAGTGGTGCTATAGGCCTACGTAGTAAAGAAAAATATTGTTTTTGCAAGGTTTCCCTCGTCCTTGGTTTAAGTACTGTTATCTACTTTTTCTTCACAAAAAAGTGGCCTGCATACGTTGAGGGCATACTATGAGTAGTAGAACTGGGATGAAACAGCATGTTTAGGTCCTCCTCCTCACTCGTGTTGGTCTCATTCCAGTTCGACTCGCTTTTTAATTCAAAGGAACCGATTCAGTGATTCGCGATCACGAATCAAACATCACTAAAAGAACAAACAGTCCGTCAAACCGGTGAGCTGAATGAAATGAGGTGAGGAAACGGCATGTGTTAATATACACTATGTCGGGTGTTTTCGTGTTATCCGTAGCTTTAGGAGAACAGTGCCTGTTTAGGTTTTATGTGACTGTTGTTATTTTGGCTAATAAAGGTTGTCACTTTCCTTGAGCAGTGGATTAGCTGATGAGCTAGTTAGCAGCAAAGCTAATGCTAATTTAAAAAAATAAAAATAAACCTCGCTTGGCAAAGCTATCATATTACAGTGCTGATCTTTTTATTCATTTAAATGTGAAGGCAACATTGTGGTGCAGTTTTGCGAGACTTAAAAATATTACGCGACATATCTCGACAACCTTAATGACATTATACTTTAATTAAATTAAATGTATGCGTGTACTGTCTTTCTTTTTTCAGTGAAATGTAAAGTGTGTGTGTATACACACACACACACACACACACGCACACATACTGTGCATGCATTACATAACAAACATGCATACATGTGTGTATATATCAGCTATTAATATTCTTACAAATGTTTGATCTGTTCACTTCATGCCTTTATTGACGATGCTATTGTCATGAAAAGATCATGTGGTCATGATTCACAGGATAATGGAGGATTTAAACCAGTTCTGGACAAACTGTTGATGGTGACAGTTTGTCTATTGGAATATTATTTGTTATATGTGATTAATAGGGGGGTAACAATATGTTGTGTCACAATATATAGCAATACAAAAATGCAACACTATTTATCGTGGATAGTGACAAGTTTACAGAGTTTTAGTGTCAGTACTACATTAAACTACCATATAATGTATAATAATGCAATGGGGGAATATTTGTGTGTCCTGATAATGCCATATGTCTTCGTGTCTTCATTATTTTAAATATATCTAGTCAGCGACAGAGTTCAAGCATATTTGTCTAAAATAATTCAGTATTTTCTATTCATGAATATTTTTATTCTGACATCACCATTGTCCTGTGCATTTGGTAACCAGCACCAAGTCCAAGCCTATTAATTTTTACCCCTAATGTAATACCAAATTTAACATTTTAATCAACAGTACATTTTTTGTTAACCTTTTACCATATGTCTTGGAGTATTGCAACAATATTGTATCGTGTTTGTATCAAATCGAGACATAAGGGTATTGTTACACCCCTAATAATTAATATTAGATTATTTACATTTAAAACAGTAATTGATTACTATTAGAGGAGGAAATTATCTATTATTTTAGAGGAAAAACTGAAATAGCACCATGTCTCTCATCTTCTCTTAGTCAGAACTTTTAGATCATCATAACTTTAAAAAAAATCTCACATTAGCAAGGGTGCAAGCTTTAATTTGTGTGTGCTTGTGTCTTCCAGCAGATCAGGTTTCTGACCCCTCCATGGAAGAGGCCAGCGATGAGGGGCTTTTACTCAAAGCTGGATTCCTCATCTTTGGGCATGTCTGTGCCTCTGAACCTGGCCGTGGAGACTGAGAAAGCTCAGGCCCTGCTCCAGACCTTCAGCACTGCCTCTCTGTTAGCCAGCACAGGCCTGGGTGCTTTCTGCTTCCTCGCTGACCACTTTCTGACGCTCCCTTTCATCCAACACCATCTGTGGCTCAGGGCTGTCTTTGATAATGCCGTCCATGGCATCATTGGACTCTGGTCCTGGGCCATCGTGATTGGGTTGAGGAAGAAAAGTGACTTCTATGAAGTCGTCTTGGCTGGGTTTCTGGCCTCTGTCATTGACCTGGACCACTTCTACTTGGCTGGATCATTGTCGCTCAAAGTGAGACCTATTTATGTCTTTTATTAGCATCTAAAAATGTATTCTATTTTTTTTTTTCACTTTTTTTGTACTGAAACAAATGATTCCTAAATATTGAGGTTAACCTCAAGAGAACTGTCGCCTTTTATTTCAGCACATCAAAACTGTTATCACAATATAGTTATTTTAAAAAAGACAAAAAGCTAATTACAAACAATAGGACAAAAACAATATAACAAAAATATGAATCATAGGATGAATTAAAGAAGTTTGTCATGTATAATAGGTTTAATTTAGTTAGAATTAGTACAGAAATTGAATCGAATGTAAAACATTAAATATTGCATGGTCTTCACTGTATGAATTAAATATAAATGTATTCTTACTGCTAAAAAAAGGCAAGGGCAGTAAGTTATTTCCTCTCTCTTTTTTTTTTTAATTAACATTAATGAAAGGTGGGTATATTAGGCTGTTGTCACTTTAAGACCAAATGCACAGATCCATTATACTGATACACATCCAGTTTGCACCCAACTGTTTACTTTCACTTGAGACATAACCGGCTGTGTTTACATGACTACTCCATACGATGGGCTTTTGACGCAATTGCTTGTGTATTCAACCATTTAACCACAAAAAGACGTGAAAGAAAACTGAATTACATCACATGCTGAGAGATGCAGCTTTCTGTACACGCGCTTACACTCTTTATATTCTCATTCATGCACTTCATCACTCTGAAATGTCAATAGTGCTTTATATTTACATGCAGCAATATAGCAAAATTTAGAATGATAGACAATTTATACCGTGGCAACAATATCACCATACCGGCCAGCCCTACAAAGTACAATGCGCCATATTTAAATATGTATTTAAATCTGGACATTCTTAATTGTTCTGAAAAATGCCAATGTCATGCAAAAAAAAAAAAATCTAAAGCTTTTATAGTTACATTTATTATTCAGGGTTTTGACTAAAAATTGTTTTGTGCAAGCTGTAAAATGTATTTAGAATCGTGTGTAAGTCCTTAATAAAAAAAAATAAAAAAAATTAAATTTAAGTCTATCTTAAATGGTCTTCATTATTATTTTAAGAGGTCTTAAATTTGGGGTTGGAAAAACAGGAATCGTGATACAGCCTAAATGATTATTAGGGCCCTATCTTGCACCCAGCGCAATTGACTTTGTACACCGACGCATGTGTCATTCCTATTTTGCACCCGCGCAAAGCGCGCTTTTCACTCCACAGAAGCACGTCGCTAAACTAGTGAATGCACTTGCGCTCCCTGGGCGGTTCAGCGCAAAAAAGGAGGCGTGTTCCGGCGCAAACAATCCCTGGTGCTATTTTGCTGTTCCATTAAACAATTGCGCCACTGACCAGAAAAAACCTAGTCTAAAGTCAGTGGCGCGTTGCGCGTTGTTCATTATGCTATTTTAAGGGCGCATGCTTGACCATAATGTATAGCGTGCACAACGCGCATACACTTTGCTCATGTAAGCTACACAGATGCAACAGTTATTTTTGCAAATCATAAATTGTTACACTAAAAAAATATTAACACATGAGATGACGGAAATCATTGTGGTGTGCCACGAAGATGTGAAAAAATAGGCATACATCTAGCTTACAAATTATTCAGGCTAATTGTAATAATTAAGGATAAGACCTGTTTGCCCAATAGTGGCAAGACATATATGTATATAAGGACATCTGACAAATTGGTTTGTCCGTCAAGAACCAGGAAAAAAAATCGACTGAAAAACTGAAAAAACTGAAAGACTGAAAAAAAAAAAAGACTGTGAAATCACCTTTACCATAATGTACAACATTACAACTTCACTTCTCTGTCTTTCACTGCTCTTACAAGAACATCAGTCTCCTCGGCTGTGAACCGCTCCTGGCGTGCGCCTGGTAAATACGCCATAATAATAGCAATCCATAATGGAACTTGCGCACCTGCTTTTAAAGGGAATGTTGGATGACGCTCGGATTGGTTTATTCACGTTACGCCCAAACCACACCTATGAATAATGAAGCTACTTCAGACCAACCCATTTTAGATTTGCGCCGGGCGCAAGAGCCATTTATCCCGCCGGGAAAATAGCAACAGCGCCGAGACCCGCCCACAAAGTTACTTGCGCTTCGCGCTTTGACACTTGCGTTTCAGATCGTTAAAATAGGGCCCTTAAACTTCAAAAGATTATGATTTCATTATAAATATGAGCGCTGTACATTTTGGAGTAAACGCTTGTACATTTCTCTTTCTATCCCATTATTAAGGAAAAACACATTAGGCCAACTGATACATTTTTATTGTGCCACTAAAGTTTTCTTTTAATCCGTTCCTAAATATTTCATCAGCATGTGATCCCTGGGGAAAAAGTAAGCGTCAAGCCTTGTTATTAATAATAATCATAATTGGAATAAACAATTATTCTGGTAAGTTATATAATTGATTAGCCAACCATGATCGGTTTAAGGTTTGCCTAGAAATGTAGCTGCTTTATTCATTAATATATAATGTGCAGTCAAGTGTTGATTTTTGTTGATCTATATTTTTGTGACTAACAGTGGTATAAAATAGGGAATTTTTAACAACCATGTTGCATCATAGAGTTATGAAGAAGGGAAAAATTTACCATAGATATTTTTTTTTCACTGTAGACAACACCGTTTTCTTTAGACGGTTTTAATGTCTCTGAACCATGTCTGTGTACATGTCGCCTACATTAACAGGGATCAGACTGTAATCTTTACAATTAGATTTAAATCGTATCAAATTATGGCTTATTAGAAAGTAACCAGTGTGTGTTATTTATCCTGCCAGTTTCTATTCTCATTTGTCTCTCGTGTTAATTTAAAGTTAATTTTTAGACTCTGCTTACAAGCTTTTAACATGAACTTGGGTTTCTCTTCATTTATATGGTGCAGTCACATTTATCGTTGTTCAGCGGTTTTCACAGGTGAAATCCAATAGCATTGGCAGTTTTGCCATGATGACCAAGAGAAAGCTGGTTGGTTTGAAAGTGACATCTGTGAGAGTTGCGCTTTATATGTATTGACAATGGACTTTTTTGCCTGTGGATTTTCGCCAGAATATTTGTTAATGTGACCGCATCTATAGGATGTAAACTATAAATGATTGATGATGGGAAAGGATTATTTCAAGTTCGAGTCTGACTTCCAAAAATGCATAGAAAGGTATACAAATCATTCAAAATGAAACATTTGTGAATAGATTTAGTTTTACCAGCATCTCATAAAGTTTTGTTATCAAACTCTGTCTATGAGACGGCAGCATCTAAATATAGACTCAATCAATAGGCTGACTACTCATTCACTGAGAGGTGATCAATACTCCTCAAGCCTCACATATAACAAACAGACCGGTTAGTTGGCTAAAATAGGAGAGTGATATTAATGGCAGGCATTTGTTTCTTTCTTTGTGCAGTTGATATTTGAATTTTAATATGTATTAGTAAAAAAAAAAACTACCTTTTATCATTAATCAGTATATCACTGCATGGATTTCAGATTAATTGACGTTAAAGCAGGGTTCCTCAAACTTGACCCTGTAGGGCCACTGTCCTACAGAGTTTAGCTCCAACCCTGATCAAACACACCTGAGCAAGCTAATCAAGGTATACAGGATCACTAGAAAATCACAGGTAGATGAGTTTGATCAAGGTTGGAGCTAAACTCTGCAGGACAGTGGCCCTCCTTAAAGGGTTTGTAAAATTCTGTCATTCATTTCTCAACCTCATGTTGTTCCAAACCATGACTTACTTTCTATTTCGGAACATTAACATTTTTTATTTTTTATTTGATTCAGCAACGCTTCTAATGGATTTAGTGAGTTTAGAAGGATTCAAAACGGCAACCTCTGAGTCTTTTATATAATTGTTATTATAAAACATAAGTTTATAAATTTATGACAAATTTATACCGAAAAGATGGCACAGAAGCATTTCTGTAGTGGTCTTTAGGTGACTTTGCATAGACTGTTTAAGGTTTTAATGGGACCATAAATGTACTGTATACTTAGTTCAAATCCAACTGTATGCTTTCATACTAGGGGCTGAAGTGGGTCAGTGCAGGCATGTTTTAGTCTGGCTTTTAAGTGGCATTGTGTATTTACACTGACCTTGGCTTTGAGCAGGCACGTGAGCACCCTTAAACGGATAGTTCACCCAAAAATGAAAATTCTGTCATTAATTACTCACCCTCATTTTGTTCCAAACCCGTAAGACTTTCGTTCATCTTCAGAAAACAAATGAAGATCTTTTTAATGAAGTCTGAGAGCTTTCTGTTCCTCCATTGACAGCAACGCAACTACCATGATGCTTCAAAAAGCCCATAAAGAGATTGTAAAATTAATTCATATGAATTGAGCGGTTTACTCCAACTTTTCTGAAAGTCAAAATCGCTTTATATGATGAACGGATTGAATTTAGGTTTTTATTCACATAAAAACTCATCAACTCGCACACCTGTTGTGGTAAACAGAAGCTCAAGCATGTTCGCTTGATTTGCGAGAACCAATGAGGTTCATTCTCGTGTTACGCGGCACATTTGAGCTTCCGCAAGAACCAATGAGGTTCATTCTTGTGTTACGCAGAACGTTTGAGCTTCCGCAAGAACCAATGAGGTTCATTCTCGTGTGTTACGCAGCACGTTTGAGCTTCTGCAAGAACGAATGAGGTTCATTCTCGTGTTACGCAGCACGTTTGAGCTTCTGCAAGAACCAATGAGGTTCATTCTCGTGTTACGCAGCACGTTTGAGCTTCCGCAAGAACCAATGAGGTTCATTCTCGTGTTACGTGGCACATTTAAGCTTCGGCAAGAACCAATGAGGTTCATTCTTGTGTTACGCAGCACGTTTAAGCTTCTGCAAGAACCAATGAGGTTCATTCTCGTGTTACGCAACACGTTTGAGCTTCTGCAAGAACCAATGAGGTTCATTCTTATGTGTTACGCAGCACGTTTGAGCTTCTGCAAGAACCAATGAGGTTCATTCTCGTGTTACGCAGCACATTTGAGCTTCCGCAAGAACCAATGAGGTTCATTCTTATGTGTTACACCCCACGTTTGAGCTTCTGCAAGAACCAATGAGGTTCATTCTCGTGTTACGCAGCACGTTTGAGCTTCTGCAAGAACCAATGAGGTACATTTTCGTGTTACGCGGCACATTTGAGCTTCCGCAAGAACCAATGAGGTTTATTCTCGTGTTACGCGGCACATTTGAGCTTCCGCAAGAACCGATGAGGTTCATTCTTATGTTTCGCAGCAATGTTTGAGCTTCCTCAAGAACCGATGAGGTTCATTCTCGTGTGTTACGCAGCACGTTTGAGATTCCTCAAGAACCAATGAGGTTCATTCTCGTGTGTTACGCAGCACGTTTGAGCTTCCTCAAGAGCCAATGAGGTTCATTATCGTGTTACGCGGCACGTTTGAGCTTCCTCAAGAACCAATGAGGTTCATTATCGTGTTACGCGGCACGTTTGAGCTTCAGCAAGAACCATTGAGGTTCATTCTCGTGTTGTGCGGCATGTTTGAGCTTCCGCAAGAACGAATGAGGTTCATTCTCGTGTTACGTAGCACGTTTGAGCTTCCGCAAGAACCAATGAGGTTCATTCTCGTGTTGCGTAGCACAGATTTGAGCTTCTGCAAGATCCCAATGAGGTTAATTCTCGTGTTACACAGCACGTTGAGCTTCCGCAACAACCAGTCAGGTTTGTTCTCGTGCATCAAACGGGTTCAGTTGAGCTTCTGTTTATGTTCGTTGATCAATGTTTGTGTGAATAGAAGAGTAAATTGAATCAGTTATAAAGTGATCACTTCTGAAAATTTGGACTAAACCACTCAATTCATTGGGATTCATTTTACGATTTATTTATTAACTTTTCATAAATGCGGTAGTGTCAAAGTGGTAGTTGCATAGCTGGGACAGAAAGACATGAAGGTGCGTTATTTTGTTTAGCATTTACATTTTTTTATATATATTCTATATCATAGATGTTTTAATATATTTAAATTTCAGTTATTAAATAAATGTGCATCTGGATTTTACTTGTTTAATCACTTTTGCTCACTGGAAAAAATCATCATGTTTGACGACCGTTTCTACAGTGACATCAGTAACTGGAAACTTTAGCTACATTCTCACTGCAAGTGCTGAAACATGCCCCTTTATCCAGATCCTAAGTTTGTGTTCGTCCTTTCTACCAGGATGCTGTGAATCTGCCGCACAGGCCTCCGCTGCACTGCTCCAGCCTGATCCCAGTGCTGTGCTTCTCTCTGCGCCTCCTCATGTGGGCCTGTCGGCTCAAAGACTCCTGGTGCTCCCTGCCCTGGATGCTGTTCATCTCGCTGACGTCGCACCACATCCGCGACGGCGTTCGCCACGGTCTCTGGGTGTGTCCGTTTGGCAACACGGCGCCCATCTCCTATTGGCTGTACGTCACCATCACAGCCACCCTCCCTCACCTGTGCTCTGTGCTCATGTATCTGACCGGCACTAGAGACATGATCTCCACCAAACACGGAGTCGCCATAGACGTCTGATACACTGTCTTAATTGTGGATGTTCTTTTTATTATTTATTTTTCCCAGCACAAAAATGTCACTTGAAATATTTCCATTAGCTCTTCTCTGCATCATTACCATTCCAACAATAATTGTCCTTTTTCCTTCAGAGATTTCCAGTCTGTTTGATACTTTTAACTACTGTAGTCGTTCAGGTATCAGTGTGAAATCAGGTTGTATTGACTGTGAAGACTGTGAATATTTTAATATGTATGGTGTAGATTAGTGTTGGGCGATGATGAAATCTAGATCTATTTTGCAGCATTTTTAGGCTACAATATTTCATATAAAAATCTATTTCAGAGCAAATAGAGAAGTAACATTTAAGAATTTGTGCAATTATATATATATAATATTTGACCAATTACCAATTAGTATAAAAAAATAATTTCAGTTTATATATATATACAGGTATACACACACATACTCTGATGTTTTTATTTTTATTTTTTATGTGTCCCTGGACCACAAAGCCAGTCATAAGTCGCACGTGTATATTTGTGGCAATAGCCAACAATGCATTGTATGGGTCAAAATTATCGTTTTTCAAAAATCATTAGGATATTAAGTAAAGATCATGTTCCATGAAGATATTTTGTAAATTTTCTACCGTAAATATATCAACATATTATGATTATTAGCAATATGCGCTGCGAAGGACTTCATTTGGACAACTTTAAAGCCGATTTTCTTGTTGCACCCTCAGATTCCAGATTTTCAAATAGTTATATCCAA
Source organism: Gobio gobio (assembly GCF_949357685.1). Classification (NCBI taxonomy): domain Eukaryota; kingdom Metazoa; phylum Chordata; class Actinopteri; order Cypriniformes; family Gobionidae; genus Gobio; species Gobio gobio. The sequence continues at coordinate 22,340,376 of NC_137118.1, read as the reverse complement.
ATATTGTCCTATCATAACAAACCATACATTAATGGGAAGCTTATATATTCAGATTTCATATGATGTATAAATTTCAATTTCAAAAAATTGGCCCGTATGACTGGTTTTGTGGTCCAGGGCCACATATAAAAAAAAATGGTCAAAAAGGACTATTTTGAAAGAATAATTTCTATGTTTGCTCTGCCTTTGTTCTGATCTTCTAATAGTTGTTGAGTAGGTAATATTTAATGATGGCCAATATTTAATAATTGATTTATTTGTACCAATATAACAATAGAGTAATACAACATTTAGGCTACCTACATATATTAGGACGCTACACAAAGGCGTCAGTGAGTGATGATGCAAACAAACTGCTGATTTAAAGTTTTGAATCAATTCACTTTAACTTAAAAGGTTACATTAGAGAGAATTTAGTCGAAATGGGCAAAAAAAAGCACTTTCAAAATAAGCAGCTTTCTGTTGGACAATGCAACAAATCCGTGTGACCAACTTGAACACAATCACTTACTTGAAATGACTAGATTTTGCCCATAAAAAATTCACGGAACGTTACTGCTCGCCGTTGCTGGTACTAATATTAAAAGTTGTAATATTATTAATGCTAATGAGAAGGATTGGGAAGTGACTTAAACGGCTAAATAAAGCTTTTAAATCTAGTGCGCTAATTTATATTGTCAGCAAAATCGTTGTGAATTTTCGATGTTGTCGCCCAGCGCTAGTGTAGATGGTCTGAAAGCACCCATATAAACCTTATTTGAAAGCTTCAGCATTGTGTTGTCATAGTTAGCTTAGCGGTAGAGACTTCTCCATTCAAATAATGCCATTTTATTGCATTACTTTTCCAAAGGAACCACAGACACAAGGCTGGATTCATACCGCGACTCATGATGTGTCATGCGTCCAGGAATAGGCATTGAGAATGGATGTGTCTGTTGATGGTCTTTGTGCTTGTGCGAGGTGATTCTGTGTTGTGTGTTTGCAGTTGAAGGTCAGCGTAGGCGTACTTGAAGGATGTGGTTCTCTCTAGTGTCAGAAAAAACACTGGTAGACCGAGTTTAACATGGAAAACTTGGATCTTTTAAAACGGTACAGAAATGCTTTCTGTTGTTGCAGAAGATTATTGCTGCCTTTTTAGCCACAGGCTTTGAAATAACTGTAAATACTTGCCGACTTGGGCTTTATTTCCGAGCCACTTAGAACTTTGAAATGATTCAATTAGAACTGTTCTTAACTGTCTTTGTATACAAACTTCAATTCTGCTTCTTGGAAATGAATTAACCTCCCAGTTCGTTTTGTTTTTATTCAGTTGTGTGCCAACATAGTTGTTTTAATACTTTAAAATTGATGTGAAGTGCAACCCTATTCCTGAAAGCTATATAGATCTTGGACTAAATGCTCATCTTGGCTTTTTTCCAGATCAGTTTATAAATCCGACATTATTCAATGGCGTTTAGAGTAGGCTACAGTGCAGTCGCAGTTGGCATTGTGTATACAACCACTCAAAAGGTTTTTTTTTTTATTAAAGTTCGTTCTTAATATTTTCAATGTTGTGCCCAAAACTTTTGAAAAAATGTCTACATTCACTGCACCTAATATCAAACTTTTAATTAATTAATTAATTTATTTTTGGTCAAGAAATGCATAAATGGACACAGTTTGTATTTGCAATTTTCATCATGGAACATCAAGATTTAAAATATTTTAAGTAATGAATAATTGACGACGGGCCGTTGAATTATTAGAAAAAATAATGCACATCCAAGGTGCGGACTGGCCGTTACACTTCGGGTGTGCATTATTTTTCTAATAATTCTAATAATTTTTTGGTAAAGTTTTAGGTATATTTATTTATACAGCTGTAAGTGTATATATTTTGATAATGTGTGTTCAAACTTTTGACTGGTGGTGTATATAAAATGGCTGCATTTTTTCTGTGTGGGTGTGTCAAATGCTGAGTTAATTTAAATGGATCAGGAAACGCATTAATTATTGTTGTCAAAACAGGTGATTGGCTTTAAGTTACAGCAGTGGAAACTTGTGTACTGATATGCTTATTTTGATAAGTAGTGATAGTATTGCACATTTGTTCATTATGGTATTAAGGGAAACCATGTTTTAAGTGAAATTTTTGGTTCGACTGCTTAAATAAGTTTGTCAAGGCCTTTTCAACCCTGCAGAGGGAGCTATAGATCAACTCCATACAATGTTTTTTGTTCCTTTTTATATTAATTTTCTGTTGTTTTTTTGTTGTGTTAACTATGCATAATTGGTGTAAATAATTTATTTATATGCTTTTTTAGCACTTATTTGAGGTCAATGTGGTGTTGATACATTGTCAAGAAATGACTGAGCATTATTTATTTCAGAAAATTGTCACCAGTCACACTAAAGGTGCATATGCACCCTTCTGTTATAATTGGTTTCTGTCTTTATTTGTTGCTTATGAAGCCTTTGGTTTTGAACAGCTTTAAGGGATAGTTCACCCAAAATTTAAAATTCTGTCATTGTTTACTCACCCTCAAGTTGTTCCAAACCTGTATGAATTATTTATTTATGGTACGCAATATGATATAAATGAGGGGAAAACAATTTTGTGGTTTTTCGTGCTTAAAATGGCACACTATAATACGCACGCACGCACACACACACACACAAATTATTATTTATAATTGTTTTATTCATTTATATTTTAAAAGTTGAGGCAACATTGTACCACTGGACAAATTGAACATTTTCATGTAGAAAAAAGAAATATATTTATTCAGACACTTGAACAAACACATTTACCCAGTTTTTAATGTATTACAAATTTCATATTTAATAAAAAGTAAAATTTCAAATTCAGCTGTTACTTTCAGGCAATATTGTATGTGGAACACGAGCATTACTAAATCATCAAGTTATCATATCCATCTTCATCCTCATTTCCATCTTCACTCTCTCCCTGCCGGATTCACAGTACACCTCATCAACTGGCAGTTGTGTTTTATCCCTTTTTAAAATAGAAAATCTATAGCAGCTCATGTGCAGTTATAGTATGTGAATTACCATTTTTGGTAGGGCATTACATCATCATGCAAAAATGAAAAAAAAAAAACATTTTCCTTACCAATATCATACATTTGTATACAACCTAGTATGTCTGGTATGGCCTTATTTGATTCCATTATGGTACAATGTTGCCTTGAGGCAACACACACAGTTGTGTTTTATTTACTCTAAAACATTTGATATATAATGTTAAGTTCTTGAAAATACTTCACTTTGAAGGTGACTCATATTTTATTTCTTTTTTGTGGGTGATTAACTGGACGCAAATGACTGAAAAATTCTCTTTTTATTGGAGAAAATATGGTGCCATGTGACCTGTGCAAATGTGCTCCAAGCCACAAAATGAACCCCTGTGGGTCATGTGACCACTTTTTTTGCACTTTCATTGATAAGTATTTGAGTTATTCTCCCCTGAGATAGGTTTGACCAATAAATGTGTTTCATTTTTATTAAAAATAAATTAAAATAGACTATTTTGCCTGGAGGCAACACCGTACCATAGAGGGTTAAAGGTTAGTTCACCCAAAAATGAAAATTCTGTCATTATTTACTCACTCTCAAGTTGTTCCAAATCTGTATGAATTATTTATTTATTTTGCTGAACACAAAAGAAGATATTTTGACCCAGTATACCATGGAAGGCAATAAGGGTCCATCAACTGTTTGGTTACCCATATTCTTGAAGAAAAAGTGTTGGATTTACATGATTTAATCTTGTACATCGGTTCCACGCAGGTCAATTAAGTTAAGCAAACATAATTTGTTGACGTAATTTAAAAATCATAGAATGGGGTATGTTTTAAGTATCTTAAGTAGTCTATAAATTATTTAAATATGGTTCCCTAATTGGATTAGTTAATTCTTTTTCTTATATTTTTGCATCACGACTACATTACAAGACTACAGCTTCCAAACTATTAGCTATAGCACAAATTAGCATGTTAAATGCGAAGCATGAAATGCTCTATGGGCAAATCAGTAATAATGTGCAGTATCAGTCCACAGCCTAAGCAAATACTCCACTCTTCTCCACAATGGTAACCCAGTGTAATTTAAAAATGTTCTGATAATTCCAACATAATTGAACATTAAACAATATCAAGTCTCTCCCTTTGCTCATCTTGTTCAAAAACAGAATTACATTTGTTGAAAGCAAAGAAATCAAGTTTGTTGCATAAATCAATAAAGTGGACAATGTGTTTTCCCATTTGCTTTGGAGAAAAAACAATACTATGGAAGTCAGTGGGGTCCATCAACTGTTTGGTTACCCATATAGGTTTGGAACATCTTGAGGGTGAATAAATTCAATGACAGAATTTTCATTTTGGGGTGAACCCTTTAATGAAGCTTCATCTGATATGCTTGAAAATGCAGTTTTCTTCTCAGGCATTCATTTACAAATCAGTCAAGTTAAGTCAAGGTAATAGTAGGGTAAGATTGGAAAAGATGCCACACTTAAAAACAGTGTTTACTGGTAAATTGTAACATTTCGAGATGAGTTCAGCATGTACAGGAATGATGGTAATGCATCATCCAATATGTTATTAAAGGGATAGTTTATCCAGAGAGCAAAATTCTGTCTTCACACCCCCAAACCTGTATGATTTTCTGTGAAGCACAAATATATTTTCAGTGTTAAACATTATTGAAATCAAAATCTTTTTTGTATGTGTGTGTAACGTAACAACATGAGCGTGAGTAAATGATGAAAGAAGTTTAATTTTTGGGTGAATTATCCCTGTAAAGAATGTCAAATGGCAATAAACTATTAATATATATATTGAATTATTCCACTTATTATTCAACCTATACGTTATAACAATGTTTGAAATGTTATCCAGGGACAATAATTACTAAATTGTTAAACACTTCAATAGCATCTAAACATGTCCACAAACCCCACACGTTTTTCTTTTCTTTTCAGATATTACCTTTAAGATAGTGTCATATTGTTGTTTGTGAATGTAAAAGGTCTGCACATTTTCAAAGATCAAAGTGCAGATAAATAGAGGTATTGTCTCCCAAAAAAAAAAATACTGATTCTGAACAGCCTAAAATGAGTCGTCAGTAATTCAGTCTTCCAACACGAACCTACGTTTGTAACACATAAAGCCTCTTCATTGGCTGCCTGCGAACAACTTTAGTGCCTCAAACACTAGTTGTAGCTGAGACTGGAAGAGTTTGGTTTGTGTTACCAACATGTCGAGAATCCATTTTGCATGAACTTCCAAAGGATGAGGACTTGCGCTCGAATTGATACAGTAAAACTGACAACATTGTTACTTGTATCATGGTCACTGTGTATTAAACTGTGAGAAAGATCCAGAACTGAAATTCAGATATGGTAATAGGCGTTTGGGTTTCCAACACACATTGTAGACAAATCACAACAGACGGGGACGTCTGACCAATCAGAGCAGAGTAAACCAATCACAACAGACTGGGTCATCTGTCCAATCAGAGCAGAGTAGATAAATCACAACAGACTGGGTCATCTGACCAATCAGAGCAGAGTAGACCAATCACAACAGACTGGGTCATCTGACCAATCAGAGCAGAGTAGACCAATCACAACCGACCGGGTCATCTGACCAATCAGAGCAGAGTAGACCAACCACAACATACTGGGCCATCTGACCAATCAGAGCAGAGTAGACCAATCACAACAGACTGGGTCATCTGTCCAATCAGAGCAGAGAAGACCAAATCACAACAGACTGGGTCATCTGTCCAATCAGAGCAGAGTAGACCAAATCACAACAGACTGAGCCATCTGACCAATCAGAGCAGAGTAGACCAATCACAACAGACTGGGACTTCTGACCAATTAGAGCAGAGTAGACAAATCACAACAGACTGGGTCATCTGACCAATTAGAGCAGAGTAGACCAACCACAACAGACCGGGTCATCTGACCAATCAGAGCAGAGTAGACCAACCACAACATACTGGGCCATCTGACCAATCAGAGCAGAGTAGACCAATCACAACAGACTGGGTCATCTGACCAATCAGAGCAGAGTAGACCAACCACAACATACTGGGTCATCTGTCCAATCAGAGCAGAGTAGACCAAATCACAACAGACTGGGCTTCTGACCAATCAGAGCAGAGTAGACCAATCACAACAGACTGGGACTTCTGACCAATTAGAGCAGAGTAGACAAATCACAACAGACTGAGCCATCTGACCAATCAGAGCAGAGAAGACCAAATCACAACAGACTGGGTCATCTGTCCAATCAGAGCAGAGTAGACCAAATCACAACAGACTGGGACTTCTGACCAATCAGAGCAGAGTAGACCAATCAAAACAGACTGGGACTTCTGACCAATCAGAGCAGAGTAGACCAATCACAACAGGCTGGGTCATCTGACCAATCAGAGCAGAGTAGACCAATCACAACAGACTGGGACTTCTGACCAATTAGAGCAGAGTAGACAAATCACAACAGCCTGGGCCATCTGACCAATCAGAGCAGAGTAGACCAATCACAACAGACTGGCGCATCTGACCAATCAGAGCAGAGTAGACTTACCACAACAGACTGGGACGTCTAAAACAGAGATTAGATTAATACGGTTAATACACTACAAAAACAACCCAAGTTGGGTTGGAAATGGACAAACCCAGCGATTGGGTTGTTTTAACCCAGTGGTTGGGTTAAATGTTTGCTTAAAACAACCCAGCTGTTGGGTTTGTCCATTTTCAACCCAACTTGGGTTGTTTTTAACCCAGCATTTTTTAGTGTTTACTGTTTATTGAACTTTAACAGGAGTTTCACATTCCCTCAAACCCCTTCACAAAAATACTTATATATTCAATCATGGTCTTGTTCGTATCACACTGGCTTTATTCCATTGGCCAGCCAGACCAAACTAAAAAGGTGCAGCGATTGACAGTATTTAAAACACCATAATCAAGGCCTTAATATGCAGCATAAATGAATCAGACGAACATGTAAATATTAGGACTATATGATTTAAAGTCAGAATAACGTGTAAATCCCAACAGACAGCAAATCGCCACACTCAAATATTGGAGGTATATTATATTACCAAAACCTTGGCTGAGTAACAGTAGGCTAATTTTGCTGTATAAACTCAACAAGCAACTAAATCCCTTGCCTGATTTTCATGATTAAATATTTGTAAATTGGTTGGAAGCGAGTTGCTGAATTTCCCTCTAGAAACAAACGGACAGTATCGGTGAAAAGATCTGCCACTTTTCTTCAGATAAAATCACTTTTATTTCACAAAAATATAAACAGGGGAATAATAAAACAGCTTATGTTGTACAGAAAAATATACTATACATTTACTGTGGACGCCTTTGTGTTCACCTTTCCCTCTTTACTAGGCAACAGTAGTCCAATGATACGCATCCCCCCAATACATCTGGATTTGACACCACGCATGCAACATTATACAAAAGGCAAAGAGCAAACGGGAAATATACACATTTTTCTCCAAGAACCTGTCCTGCTTGAAGATACTGCCAGGAACAGATGATTTCTCATCGATCGGCTTGTTTCCTTTGGTTCGGTTTTCTGGAATGGTGCGTCAGTTCTCTTCAGCGCGAGGTTGAATTTCTCTGATGCAAGACTTGATGGTCAGTGTGGAGTGACTATAACCGCACGCCAGTCCAATAACACACTGTTAATGAGTCAGTTTACAGATGGAGTTATACGATAGAGGTCTAAAAATAAACAGAAATCTGATATTTTCGTCAGTGTTCAGATGCTTTACTGAAGTGGTTCTCAACTGGTCACGACCCAAACAATGCTGGATGCTAAAAATGAGCTCCAACAAAACCATGTGCATATCGATTGCCATCATTTTGTATTTTAGTGAACATCTGCACACTAGCAAAATTAGACATTCAATTAGAGGGAAAAACCAATATGACCCAGACTACATTAAATATGGGTTTATTTGCAATGAGGATAAACATAATTTGTGGGACTCGTTTTTATGGCTCCCGAGAGCACAGAAATGTTAATATTTCATGTGTCGTTGGGCCTGTGCAGATTATAGTTATATTAATACATTTCAATGTTTGATTTTAACAATTTTTGTTGACTTTGTATGACAAACAGTTTGGTACTGCATTGGGCGCCACATGATGTCAAATATAAAATCTGGGTCCTGAAGCAAAACCAGTTGAGAACCACCGATTTTACTTAATGCTGATAATCATAATATGAATCAAATAAAAAATTCAGTCTAGAATAACATACCAACCACATCTATGTACTCTTAACATGCAAGACAACTTTGTCCAAAGCAGGGAAGGAAGGAATATTTGACTGACTAAACTTTTAATTAAAATACTCATCCGTCCCTCGGGTCATTTTGACCCAAAATTAATTTGTGATTTTTTTTTTTTAAATTGAGTGTTCATCTGAGTGGTCCAAGACAACACTTGAACCACAAACACACACACACACACACACATACACACACAGAAAAAAGAAGAAAAAAAAATGGATCCAAGTAGATTGTGTGGTTGAAATAAAAAAAGGTAACAATTCAGTCCCCCGCGGGTCAATTTGACCCTCTTAGGAATGAATGGAATGCAAGGATGTAAATTGAATGTAAATTACTTTGTGTGAAGATTGTGCTTAAATTATATTATTTATTGATAAAATCTAGAAATTAAAAGGTAAAAAAAATAAAAAAATTGCATTAAAAAAATGCTAAAAAAAAGACAAAAATTTTCTAAAGATGTAATGATATAAGCTTTCTGGACCAAAAAAAAAATTCACTATAATTTTCGGCCTTCGGGTCATTTTGACCCGCGAGGGACTGATTTGTTACAGAGTGCGAGGGATGGATGAGTGTTAAAACAAGAGATTGGCTAGTCTCAAATATGAATGACTGAGAAAACCAAACACTTTCTTTACATATACACATTTTTTTTGCATTAGAAAATGTTTTATGATGCATAGGTGATTCACTGTTGGAGAATCAAAATCTATGTTAAAGGGTAGTATCATAAGAGCACCGATCCCATAAACCACTTGCAGTATAAATACTGCTGCTCTAAAATACAAAAATTATATTGCTGGTGGAACAGAAACAGGCAAAAAAAGGAAAAGGAAAGGTTACAAGCAAATGGTGCAAAACGCATAAAGAAATGTACAAAAAAAAACAACAACTGACAAACATCTTCAGTCAATATTTATGCCGGGTTCAGACAACACAATATTTTTGCCTGTTACAATAGTCACTGTGTAAGATTATGTAATTTTGACTCCTAAATTCTCGTTGCGTCGTGTACAAGAAACCTGTCAGACTAGACGTTGCTTCCCGACCAATCATCGCTAGCCGTCTTTAACGTGAGTGATGTCATCGCGAAGACGGAACTAATGACTGATTTCTGGAAACAAAGAGTGTGGTGCATTACGGGATTGAATGAATGCACTCGATAATGTCCTCTATGGTTTCGGACACCACTACAAATGGCTGTCCCCTCAAATAGTGCACTATTTAAGGGTATAGGGGTCGATTTCAGACAAAGCCAAAGATTAGCATGTTTAATTTTTTTCGGTCCTCCACAACAGGTTCTGTCACATCTGTGACATTGACCAATAGGAGCACAGAAGCTCTACCGTACACAGCTTTCAAACATGGCGAAATGAAAGAGAGACAAAGGTGTGTCCCAATTTGCATACTTATGCGTATAAATAGTGTGAGTAGAGTGTTCACACTGAAAATTCCAAAAAGAAAAAGGGCCCTTAATACCCGGATGGCGCGCTAAATTAATGGACAAAACGAACTGTGGAATGTTGGACACTTTGATGTTGAATGACAAAATAACCATATAAATGTCATACACTACAAGGTTGAATACAAGTGCCTAGTGTATAGTGCATCATTTGGGAAGCAACTAATGCTATTGGTGTTGCTAGGTGGAATTATGCAATTTAGAAAAGGTTCATGGAGCTACAGTTTAGCAAAAATACTCCAGCCTTTATCAAGTTTCTTCGAGTAACTACTCATGACATAGTGAAAAAAGATAATAATATGGCGAACGATAGTGGAGGTGCTTCAGAAACCATGTGAGTTCTGGAATTAGCATTAAGCTAACACGTCTATTTCGTTTCGCCATGTTTGAAAGCTGTGTATGGTAGAGCTTCTGTGCTCCTATTGGTCAACGTCACAGATGTGACAGAACCTGTTGTGGAGGACCGAACAAAATTAAACATGCTAGTCTTTGGCTGTGTCAAAAATCCCCCCCTATACCCTTAAATAGTGCACTAGTTGATACTAGTAAATAGTGCAGCCATTTGTAGTGTCGTCTGAAACCGTAGTGGACATTATCGAGTGCATTCATTCAACCCCATAACGCAATAACAAATGTACACACAACGGCTATAGAATACCCATTATGCTTCGAATAAATTCCCGCATCTGACCAGAAGATGGCGCCCAAAGCTGAATCAGCCATCAATCCATTTTACAAACCGCTGGTCTAATAGAGTGGTTCAGGGATGACGTAAGAACCCAGAAGGCTTATGCTGCCTTCACGTGCTATTGGAATTATCGCAAATACTAGTTTCCTAGTTAAAAAAATTGGACATGAACGCCATCTCAATTTCAAATTTGACTCCAACGAGCTCGTAATCACGACCTCGGAAGTGGGAAGTAGGACATTTCCGATAGCACTTGAAGGCAGCATAATCTTCAAAACTTTCCTATGGGGTATTACGATTTATGTGTAAAATAAAGCCTGTGGTAAATAAAACATGACTATACTCTGATGTTTTGTTATACAGCGTAAATTATACACACCCATAGTTTACCACAAGCTTTATTTGACTCATGAATTGAGAAACCCCATTGGAAAATCTTGAGGGAACCAGCGGCGAATTAGACTTCCAGGTTCTGACGTCATACCTACACCACTCTATGTGGGTACAGTGTAAAGCTGCGTTCACACCCAACGCGAATTGAGTGTCAAATTCGCTTCTATCGCGTATTGGGCGCTTGAACATTTTGAATCCACTCAAAATGGGTGGGAGACAAGGTTGAGGTTGATAGGTTGAGTTCACACACACGCACACGCTTTCGCAAACTGGAAGTTTAAGCGCTACTTTTCCCTCGTTGAGGGGAAAGGTAAGAATGTTTATGTAACGTGCAACTTATGCTCAGGAAGAAAGAGTCTCTCCACGTCGGTGGCAAGTAATTCTAATATAATGAAGCACCTCACATCATCACATGCCGCCACAAAATGAGTGGCTAAAAACCCAGGTGATAACGTGAGCTCCACTACCAAAGGAGTAGTATAGTACTGATAATATTTACACAAAATTGACACTATAGTAGGCCTACTGATAATATTTACAATAATGTATTGAATTTGATAGGTGTCTCTCACATTGCCCCACAGCAACATTACAATAGTGCACATTCATGTACAATGTTTAATAATAATTATACAATTAATTAATTTAACATATTTAATATTGGGGGCATCCAAGTTATTTGACATATTTGAACATTTGAGAAAAAAAAAAGTTACTTTCCCTGGTAATTAGTTACTTTTATAATGATGTAACTCAGTTACTATTTGTAAGAAGTAACTAGTAACTATAACTACTTTTAGTAACTATAACTACTATAATTACTTTTTTAAAGTAACGTGCCCAACACTGCTTGTGTGTATCGCGCAAGACACTCAATTCACTTCTTTCACGCGAACTGGACGCGCGAATGAGGCGAAATCACGTCCAACGCGCCGTGCTAAACACGTCTATCACGCCGCAGGACCTCCAGACACACGTCAACGCGTGTTTACATTGACTTAACATGGAAATCACTCGCTCCAGACGCTCAATTCGCGTTCGGTGTGAACGCAGCTTTATATCAAACAGGTATAAATTCATTTTCATTGCTTAAGTAAGGGTTGTACGTAGTTTCCATGAGTTCGAGATAAATGAATACATGGAGCTGCCAGTTTGATAAGTTTCAAATGATTATTAAACAGCAAGCATTAACTATGCAAAAGCGGCAGCCCTTCCAGCGTTCGAATTCACGGACTCGTTTTCATTCACTCCTTCAAGTGGACTATATTAGAGGAGTAATGTAGGGAATAGTAAATGTCGTCCACTATGACACACTATACGAGATGAAACGATTGATTCTTGCGTCCCGACTATGAATCACCACAACACCCTTCATCCAACAGATTGTGATATCGTGTAGTTTGAACCCGGCATTAGAAGAAATGATCACAGTGACATCTTAACAAAAATGTATAAAATTGCCCTAGTTATTTTTAATTGCACAAGGATAACATTTGAAGATAGTAACTGATACATACACAATAACCATTTTATGACTTTGTTTGGACAATAATTTTTGTTTGTACCTATAGGAAGGATACGTATGCTAAAATCTTATAATTCAATCAAATCATATATTTTAAAAGAATTACAAAATAAACGCATGCATTGAGCTTTATGTCACTGGAGAGCAATGTACAACAGAGCAGTATGCTGTGTAGAAACTATTATTAGTTATACAATAACGGCATACATGTATAACAAACAATATAACTTTATAGACGAGCTTCAATAGAGTTTAATATCGTGAATATCTATTAGCTTCAACAGAAACAATCAGCTTTAATCGCCTTACAAATGTGTATACGTGACATCGTAAGACTGATTTACATTCATGTCTCGATTCGATGCAGATAAAATTGCCAATTTGTTTTTATAGAAGAAAAGTCGGAGAAATGAAATGCATTTATTGCATTGAACACCAGCTCACAGAAAGTTTCTAATCGTTACTGGCGTAAACTTTCAAGACATGAACTCATGATGAAATGCATTTTATTACCGAGAACTTGATGCTTAAGATGCCACATCTGGTTGGAAACTAACCAGACGAAAACAATCGACTGCAGATGTGTCCACCTGCCATGAACTTAGTTTTTTTGAGAAGCGATTTTGCAGGAAGAAAGACAAAGCCATCTTTGTGTCTCCAATGAAAGACCACCGCGTCCATCCTTTCTGTCTTCCAAAGATAGCAGCTGTCTAAAGGTTACAGAGTGTCTTTTTCGCCAGACGAGTGAGTTCGAGGACTGAAACATTGACGAAGCCACTTTCTCCATAATGCCCCGTATGCTGCGCACAAAGCCAAGCCTTTTCACAGCATTCCATGTGTCCCCAGTGGAGTCCAGTGGAGAGTGGGGAAAATCGGGAAGAAAGAATAATACAAAAATATGTTTTTCATCATCCAAGAATCTGCTGTGAGCAGAAGAAAGTGAAGAAAGAAAGAAATCCTTGTGTTTTTCCATTGCGTTGTGCTACATTGTAGACTGTACATGTTCACAGTTGACGGGAATCTGCTCTGCTGAGAGGAGAGGTGAATTGTGGGTAATGGAGTCTGTTCAGCTGCGGTGGCAGTGGTGGTGATTCCCTATACTGATGCCCTATGAGGGCTGAACTGGAGACGGCCAACTTCTCAAATCTAGAGGTAAACAAGAAAGTTAAACTCTTTTAGAGCTCGATGAACAACAGATAAAATGCAAAAGTTTCAGGTCAGTTTTATTTATTTATTTATTTTGAAAGATATGAATTCTTTTATTCAGCAAGGATTTATTGAATTGATCAAAAGTAACAGATATTTTATAATGCTAAGGAAAGAAAAATCTATTTTAAATAAATGAGCATCAAATCATCATATTAGAATGATTTCTGAAGGACCACGTGACACTGAAGACTGGAGTATGATGAAAATAAATAAAATGAATATTCAAATAAATGTTTTAAATATATTCAAATAAAAACAGTTATTTTAAATGGTCAATATTTCACAATATCACCGTTTTTACTGTATTTTGGATTTAAAAAAATGCAGACTTGATGAGTTTAGGATTATGGAAGCTCATTTCCAAAATAAAATAATAAAAAAAAGAAAAGAAATACAATTAAATTAAATTAAATACAAAATAACAAAACAAAATAAATGTAAATAAATAAAGACAATTTTGACTCTAGTCTGATAATGTTTTCTTGCAATTGCGAGTTTATATCTCACAATTCTGGAAAAAAGTCTGAATTGCTAGAAACAAATTGCAAATTTATATACCACAATCCTGATTTTTATTTTCTCAGAATTGCAAGATATAAACTTGCAAATTTGAGGAAAAAGTCAGAATTGTGAGATAAAAAGTGGAAATTACTTTTTAATTCATTATTCTGTGGCGGAAACATGCTTACATATAAGAGACTTATTTTAAAAAAAATCTTACCGACCCCAAACTTTTAATTGGTAGAGTATTTTGTTGTATATTTTGCATTTGCTTTGACTGATAATTTATATCGTCTTAAAAAAATCATAATTCCTTTATCCACCCTCATGTCTTTTTTTTTTACCATACAAATTAAATAAATAAATAACAGCATGCAGATTTGGAATGACATGAGAGTGAGTAAAACATGCAAGAGTGTTATTTTCATTCAAGTATTAACCATTACACCATGTGAGAGAGTTTGGAAGATTACAGGCTAATATAGAGCAGACATTTCTCATATAAATCATCATCGCATTTGCGTCTTCACATTTTCCCACTCGAGTCACACATTTAGATCTAAAGACGAATAAAAAGTTCAAAGTGAAAAGATGCTGTTTATGACTTACTCTTCAGTTTTTAGCATTACTATTTACAACATTCAGAGTTCATATAAAGTTGACTAGCTATTACTGTAAATGGATAATGTACCACCTGCACTACTATTAATAAGCAACGTTTTTGTTGTAATCAATAATAGCAATTGTGTAGCCTCTTATTCTGCACATAAAACACCAGCAAAAACAATTTCTGTAAAAAAATGGTAAGATCCTTCTAATGTAAATAGGAATTCCTATCATCACATCCAGTTCAATGTGATTTGACCAATCACTGAGCTACTCCCCCTGATCCATATTACTACCTCAAACAAACAGATCGCTCCATTTCTACAATGTATTCTCTATGTTAATATAATAACTCTTTAGCTGCTTTTAGCATTGATATGACATGAATTGATGTATTATAAATGTAAGAGTCTCTTTTTTGAGGTGTGATGCTAGAAAAATACAGAATCAAAGGTATTTGTCTTGACTTGTTTGTAAATTACTGTCTCCACAGATGTTTCTTGCACCAGTCCTGCGGTCTATCTGTAAACCACATTAAACTACAGTGCAGAGAGAGAGAGAGAGAGAGAGAGAGAGCTATATAAAAGCAGCAGCTCAACAGCAATAACAAACACATAGTGCCCTTGTTGACGGTGATTTACCTACAATAAAACATCCCAGGTCACTAATATTACTTACTCAAAATGATCGGGTTAAGCTATTTCTTGTTCATAGCCGCAAAATACAAAAACATTGATTTGGCTATAACTATGTCAAGCACTGTGTTCAAGAGTGACTATTATATTCGGTAAACACCCAAAACTATAAATTAGGGTATTCACTCACACATTTATATGTAGTTATCACTCCCAAACTGTGGTGTGTATTTGGCCCTCCTTGAAGCTAAGGAAAAGTTAAGAAATAGTATAGTTGGTTTTGTTGTCTGCGTTTTTGACTGAGTTTGTTTTCTATGCAATAAAAACGGAGGAAAGGACACTGATGATATACTCCAAGTATCAACATAGTAACCATAAATGGATCGTTGAGCATGCCGTCTCTTCCAGACTGTTTAAACCGAGATGGGCCAATCGCCAAAACAGCAGACGCAAGGAATGTAAGAATGGAGACAGACGTCTGCGCCAGCTTACTTTAGATCGGTATGGACTTCATCCTCACCATGGAAGTCAGTTCCTGCTTCTTCACATTGTCTTGTTTCCTTTGCTTAATCCTATAAAAGGAACAGTTAAGAGATCAATTAACAAATTGTCTCTGTCATATTGCTGCAACCCATTTGTATGTATTTAGTTATGAAATATAGGTAAATGTAGCACAATTTTCACCATAGAAGCACGATGATAGTTAATAACACAGCCACCATGAATGCTGCAAACAGCCCCAACAAAACCAACAGACCGAGGCTTCCGTTTGGGTATAATGATGAATCTAAGGTAAAAACAAAACAAAATGAAACATAAACGAAACACAAAACAAAGTACAACATAATACCCCCCCCCCCAAAAAAGGCCCAAAACAAAAAGCACAAAACGTGAAAAGAACAACAAAAACAACAAAAAACACAACACACACAACAAAAACAATCTAACACACAAAATAAAATAAAACATAACAAAATTAAACAAAACAGCCAAAAATAAAACTAAAAACACAACACAGAAAACATAAAATGAAACAGAAAAAAATAACAAAAATTATTTTGTTTTGTGTTTTCACGCAAGACAAACGCACAAAACAAAAACAAACACACAAAACAACAACAACAATAAAACAACAAAATAAAAAACATAAAATGAAACACGACACAAAAGAAATAAAAACACAAAACATGAAATAAAACAAAACAAAAAAAACAACAGTCACACACAACAAAACAATACAAAATGAAAAAACAAAAACAAATAATTAAAAAGAAAATTATATAAATATTGTTGTTTATTGATTTGCTGGTAAATGTTTACCAGTTAAATATTACCTTGTATAACATTTGTACATCTAATACCATAAAAACTTGTTTTATTATTATTAATACTAATAATAATAACACCAACAATAATCATTTCCTCTTTTGAATAGATTTTTGTGTCTACAACAATAAACTACATTATATTGCCATCTTTAGCATATAACGCTCAAGAAATGAAAACATCCTGTGTGAGCAAAAGCTTTTGTGCTCCAGTTATTATAGGCACAGGGTGGCTACTTTGAAAAACACAGATATAATTGGTTTAACTGTCTGGTCACTACAGGTTTTATGGATTTGTTTTTTTAATTGTTAAGAGCACTTTATAGGTCAAATATATTTACTTCATTCTAGCCTTGAGCTGATAAATATGACTCTTGCAATTGTACAGCATGTCCACTTGCTAGATGAGTAGCTATAATTAAACGGCCTGGAAACAGTTAGCTAATGAACAGCAGAATGAGTCATGTTGGTGTCTGCCACATGACGGCATTACGGGAGGCTGGTACGCTTTGATTGGTCAAGGCCAGATGATGGGGAATCTCCGCCCACCACAAACAAGTCCAAACCATCTGGATGACATTTAGGGGGTGAAAAAAAAAAAATCTGGCAAAGATCTCAAATACATCAGATACTTTGTGTTTAATCTGGGAATGCGTATAACAGTCCCTGCCAAGACTCCTCAGTAACTATGAGCAAAAATATAATTTGTTGCACAGTGCATTCTTAACAAAATAAATAAATACAACTTATGGAGTATGAAACTGTAAAGCAAATACCTGGGGACTTGTCTGTTGTCCTCACTGGAAATGACAAATTGAAAATTGAAAAGCTATAATCCACTTGTTCCTCTGTTGTCTCTTCCCAAGGCTCTAAAATTGCAAAACAAATATAGTTATATATATATTTATACGACTTCTGAATTATTCATGACCAGCTCCCCTCAAAAGTCATGTCAGAATAAGTCTTCCTCGACAGTTTTCCACTTGACGATCCAAAGCTCATCATTTAATTTGCATTATTTTTTTAGTAAGGTTATTGTGTTCTATAAAGCAAATCACAAGACATGTTTCATAAGGAAATCTGATGATTATGAGTTGCCAGCATCTAAATATAATTATCTTCCTTTATTAGATTTATCAGATATCTGCCATAGAACACAGTCCAATATCCTGAAGAATCATGCTAGCTGTGCACAATTTGATTTACGCTATTATTACATTAGTTATCTGAAGAATTTGATAGATGATGAGTAATATATAATACATTTAAAGCACTACTCCAAGAAAAACGTGATTTTGATTCATACATATGCATTTTTCCGTGATTGGTTGTGTGTGTTTTACACTGTAAAAAAAGAAAGAAAAAAGAGAAACCTAATTTTTTTTTTAAATTTACAGTAGTTTTCTGTTATTTTAAATTATATTCAAAGCTCTGTGAAATATATAATGACGGAGTAATTTCTCTAAAGCATCTAATGAAAATTTATTTGAATTAAGACATTTTACTTTAAATTACAAATTAATTAAAAACACTGAGCATTAAAAGCATTGAATTAAAAAAGCAGCATCTGTTTTAAACATAGTTAATATTAATATTAATATATGGGTGGCTGAATTCACTAGAATTCACTAGACTAGTTTACTTTGAATGGTCCCATGGTGTGGCAAATTAATAAATATAGAAATATTTGTATTACTTTACAATAAGTTTCCATAAATCAACCTGAACTAACAATGAAAACACACTTTTAATTTTAGATAATGCTTATTTCAACATTTACTAAAAACAAACGTGGTAACACTTTACAATAAGGTTTAATTTGTTAACATTAGTTAACATGAACTAAAAATGAACAATACTTCTACAGCTTATAAATCTCAGTTAATATTAATCTCAGTCATGCATGGTTCTAGGTACCTATAGAAGGGTGGGCTGGCAGATATCGAGGAAGTTTTTTTATTTATAACATTTTATATATCTTATTTTAACTTTTAAAAAAATGCTAACATATACAGTTTTCTACTGTCTAGTGATAATTTGGAAAGAAAACAGAATGGAAGCTTATAGGCTATGTTACTATGAATGCAACTTTTGTTGCATTAAATTAAATGTTTCTCAGAATGTGTTTTTTTTTTTTTATTATTCCATTGCGCTACTTTTCTATCATTTTCAGTGTTAACATCACCCTAGACTCCCTTACATACTTTTGCAGAGTATCCTGCATGTTGCTTTCTAAAACGCGGCACTCAAGTTAATTGAGTGCAATCAACAGGCAATCAAATGAGACCTTAAAGTACAGTTACCTTAAAAGTTTAACTTAAAAAATAATTTAATTAATTGGAAGAATAATACAAATTAATATTATTTAACAGACCTGAACTAACATGAACTAACAATGAACAGTTGTAGTTTTACTGACTAACATTAAAGGGATAGTTCATCCAAAAATTTAAATTCTGTCTTCATTTACTCGCCCTCAAGTTGTTCCAAACCTGTATGAGTTTCTTTGTTTTGCTGAACAGAAAATAAGATATTTAGAAGAATGTTTGTAACCAAGCAGATAGAGCAACCATTGACTACCATAGTAGGGAAAAAAATACTATGGTAGTCAATGTTTGCTCTATTTGCTTTGTTACAAACATTCTTCTAAATATCTTATTTTGTGTCCAGCAGAACAAAGAAACTCATACAGGTCTGGAACAACTTAAGGGTGAGTAAATGATGACAGAATTTTCATTTTTGGGTGAACTATCCCTTTAAACAAGATTAATTATGTAACAAATGTATTGATCATTGTTAATCGGTGTTAGTTGATGTATCAACTAACATTAACTAATAGGACCTTATTGTAAAGTGTTACCAAAATATTTCATATAGTATCTCAACTAGTATGATCTTCATGCATAATTGTTATAGTACTGAATACTAAACTGAATTCTAAGATTTCTACACACATAAACATAACTTGTTTTAAAAAAAAAATGTTCAATTTCTGCTCATGTCATACCAGCCATTTGTTCATATTAACTGTATGATTGTATTTTTAAATTACAATGGTTACATTTGTTAGTGAGTGTTAATATGTGTGTGTGTGTGTGTGTGTGTTCATGTTTTTCTATCCTGGTGGGGACTTCAACCTGAATGCACACTGACTCGTGGGGACTCATGTCACTGTGGGGACCTAAATTGAGGTCCCCATGAAGAAACAAGCTTATAAATCATACAGCATGATTTTTTTTATTTTTTTTTTATGTAAAAATGCAGAAAGGGTTATAGGTTGGTTTAGGGGTAAGGTTAGTTTAAGGGAATAGAATATACCGTTTGTACAGTATAAAAACCATTACGTTTATGAAGAGTTCCCACAAAGAGTGTTTGTGTGTGTGTGTGTGTGTGTGTGTGTGTGTGTGTGTGTGTGTGTGTGTGTGTGTGTGTGTGTGTGTGTGTGTGTGTTGACTGACCAATCCACGGCCGTGCCTCCACCACATGAGTCCATTCACTCCACTGGCTGTGGTTGATCAGGGCATCCTGAGCTCTGATCTGAATCTGATGCATGTGACCCACTAGAGCGTCCGTGATCTTCAGACTCGTGTTTTCCTCCGTCTCCAGCTGAGGGATGATCAATACATACATCCACTAAACAAAAGATGGATAACACTGTCCACACTGATTCAGACAGACTGATTTCACTCAAGTTGTTAGTAATAACAGAGACTTAATGATTTTTATGCTGTTAAAAATGTGTATTATATCCCCTAAACCTAAACCTACCCATCACAGAAAACATCTAATTTTTACACTTTCAAAAAACATCATTTAGTGTGATGTATAAGCCGTTTTCCTTTTCATGGAGACCAATAAATGTCCCCATATTGACAAGGATTTCATATATCATTGCCATCTTTGTTTTGTCCCCATAACGTAGGGTTTACCAGGACAACACACACACACACACGTTATGTTTTCATGTTTTATGGGGACCTTCCATAGACATTGATTTTTATACTGTTCAAAATTTAAATTATATCCGCTAAACCTACACATCACAGAAAACGTTCTGCATTTTTACATTTTCAAACAACATCACTGATTTTTAAGCCATTTTCCTAATGGGGACCAAAAAATGTCCTCACATTGACAAGGACCCCTTTGTTTCGTCCCTATAACGTAGGGTTTACCAGGACCACACACACACACACACAGGGATCTGAAGACAGCCAACATCTGGTTGTCTGATGAAAGGCCAAGCTGCCTGGTGAAAGCAGATAAGATCAGCCCATGACTGTGGGACTCTGAGATATGAGAGCAGTGTGTGTGTGTGTGTGTGTGTGTGTGTGTGTGTTCTTTTTGAACGACATGAGAGTAAATAATATCGGAATTGTTATTATTCAGAGTTTAATTATTCTTTTAAACTTAGGATGTGTGAAAAGATTGTTTATACTGTATGTGGTTCTTACCGTTGACCAGTAGTTGGAGCCGATCGGCCGGTAGCGCAGTAAGAATGTTAAGGGAAAACCACCCATGATTTCCGCTGACCAGGATGAAGGACCACTCCACTGGACCAAAAACTGTGTGGGCAGGCCTTCCACCTGAAAAACTCGAACATCCTCCGGTGGATCTGGTTTTACTAAACACACATATTAAAATATGTGAATTCTTATTATGTAGAGCAGAAAAAAAATGAAACCAAATGCTATATTAAGAGAGCTGAAGAAACCTTTCAGAAAGTTTCTCAACTCAACTGATTACTCGTTGAGGCTGGGAAGTGGATATATGAATATTGAATATGAAGGTATATACACTTACAGAGTTCATGAGCATCTATTTGGATAATGGTGGAGTTGGATCCCAGTGGATTGATTTCGGTGATGTTTACCAGGACCTTCGAGGAGCTCCAGAACTGTGGGTTAGTAATTGTGCACTCATTCACCCCAATATGCTGCTGCTCGCAGGGTTCAACCCCACTGCCTCTAATACTGTATAAAACAGCAGAAGAAACAATTAAGTGAATCTCAATCTCAATCATTTGAAGGAAAAAAACAGTAAGAACAGTAATATTGTGAAATATTATTACAATTTAAAATAACTGTTTTCAATGTGAGTATATAATTTTAATATGCTGATTTGATGCGTAAGAAACATTTATGATTATTATCAGTGTTGAAAACGGCTGCGCTGCTTCATTCTTTGTGGAAACTGTGTCTGTGATTATTTTTTTTCAGGATATTATATAATATATATAAAGCATAAAAGGAGGACCGACGACAGTGAAGGACGAGAGAGAACCAGGCCTGGACTTTATGTTGCGTTTGTTTATGTTTTACTATGTGTGTGTGCGTGCGTTTTTACTTTCAGTTTGTGTTTTGTTTATTAAAGTCTTTAAACGTTTGCCAGTTCCCGCCTCCTTCTTCCCATAACAACAAGCCTAATTACGTTGGAGCCGAAACCCGGGAGGAAGGAGAGACATGCTGTCGGAGAGCCCTCGCCGCTGAGGGGGATCGCGATGCTGAGGAGGTCGGGCAGCGCGGAAGAATGGCTGCCCGAGACGGTGGTGCTAGAGTGAGTGAAGACCCGGTGGGATGGAGAGGTTGCTGCCGTGCTCCTGGGTCGAGGTGGGCTGGCTGCCATCTGAGAGGGAGCGGAGGAGTCCGTGGGCCAGAGCCTGCAGCCGTCCGCCATGATGGGGAGGAGCAGGGAGCGTGGGACTCGCTGCCGGCTGCCCTCAGCTGGAGGAGCTTTCGGGGCGGAGGAGTATCGTTCCGTCCAGAAAGGATATTCCAGTACCATCGCATGGCACCGCGAGGAAGAGCCTCTCAGCTGGCTGAGGACCGAGCAGCAGTGTGTCCGGGAACCGGACAAAGATTTTTGTTTTCTCTCTCCACTCTCTCGTCTCTGTCGCTCCTTGTGCATCCGTCTCCTTTTCTCTCATCTCGTCTGTCCTTACCCCCAAGTGCTGCGGCCGCCGAGACTGGCCCCGGGGGAGTAGAGGGCAATCTTGTGGGTACCCCCCGGCGCACGTTTTTACTTTCAGTTTGTTTATTTATATATATATATATATATGAACCAGAACCAGGCCTGGACTTTATGTTGTGTTTTGTTTATGTTTAACTATGTGTGTGTGTGTGTGTGTGTGTGTGTGTGTGTGTGTGTGCGCGCTCGTTTTTACTTTCAGTTTTTTACATTTATTAATTAAAGTTTGTTGAACGTTCACCGGTTCCCGCCTCCTTCTTCCCATAACAACATACCTTATTACAATATATATATATATATACATTTTTTCTTAATTTATATAAAACAAGATGAGACTGCACCTGTAGGAGGTTCTGTACATTGTGGGCAGGAGTGTTGTCTTGGTTTGTACCCAGGAGCAGTAGATTTTCATATGACTCGGCATATTGCAAGAAACATTGACAAAATGAGGCGGATCTAAAAGAAGAAGAAAAAGAAGACAAGAATTTCTCATGAGATAACTTTAGACACAATAAACTATATCTGTGGACCCAATCCAAAACATCCAAACAGACAGATGGCACAAGAGAGAACGGTTTAGTCCTGTGCTGTGTTCAAGGACATGAGGGCCCATAATACAGTCGACTAAATGTACACACATGCTGGAACCAGCAATCTCACCCTTCCTTTCAGGAAACTGTGGAGCTGTGATGTAGTGACTTCCTGTTAGCGGAAGTGCCCCGAGTTAAACAGAAAGGGCGTACAACTGCACACTTTCTTTTGCAGCTCCGGGGACACAAAGTGCTTCCTTTTTACTAGTACATTTCCTGGCTTTCCAAGAATTTGTCCTAGTACAAGCACCATTTCAGAGGCATCACGCAATCATGAGACATAGCGGTCACGCTACCAACATTTCAGTTGTCAATACCATTAATTCTCAATATAAAATATGATCCTCAATATCAATTTCAACACCACAGCAAAAGCTGATATACCGCTGAATGCACTTTATTACTAAAAGTGTTCAAAATGTACAGCATATAATTATTCACAAATTAAAATAATAGCATATAACTTTTAAAAAATTCAAGTACTTTAACTCTTCCCCTGCCAGCATTTTTTAAATGTTTTCACAAGTTTCATGGCCCTCAGAATATTTTTTGTTGTATGAATATCTGAACATGCAATATATCAAAAGAAAGAACAGACCTCTGCTTTAAATTATTATTATTTTTTAAATCTTAGCTTCATGCATTATTTTTTATCAGCTGAATGTGGGTAAGTTTCATAAAAAAGCAACATTTTGAGCAAAATATTTTTTTGAGAAAATTGCATTTTTGTCAAAAGACTATGTCCGGAACGGATTAAGAAAGATGATCAAAACATAGATGGAGAGGATCGAGTCCACCAAAACCCTTAGCTCACACTGTCACTCAGTCCTATAGCTCACACTGGGTCGACATTTCATTCAGTAACATTAGACATTTAGATTTATATGCTGTTTAATGTTGATGACCGCGTTATTTTACATATACATCTGCTTACATATGTTATCGCTTATTTCTGCTTCTTGACGTCTTTTGATCTGGAGATTCTGTACTCTTTCAGAAGATGTGTAACAGTATAACAGTGAAAATATGGAAAGCCAGAAATTTTTGTAAATGGCGGGGAAGCATTGTTTCATAAATGACGGAAATGTGTATATATATATATATATATATACACTCACCTAAAGGATTATTAGGAACACCTTTTCAATTTCTCATTAATGCAATTATCTAATCAACCAATCACATGGCAGTTGCTTCAATGCATTTAGGGGTGTGGTCCTGGTCAAGACAATTTCCTGAACTCCAAACTGAATTTCAGAATGGGAAAGAAAGGTGATTTAAGCAATTTTGAGCGTGGCATGGTTGTTGGTGCCAGACGGGCCGGTCTGAGTATTTCACAATCTGCTCAGTTACTGGGATTTTCATGCACAACCATTTCTAGGGTTTACAAAGAATGGTGTGAAAAGGGAAAAACATCCAGTATGCGGCAGTCCTGTGGGCGAAAATGCCTTGTTGATGCTAGAGGTCAGAGGAGAATGGGCCGACGGATTCAAGCTGATAGAAGAGCAACTTTGACTGAAATAACCACTCGTTACAACCAAGGTATGCAGCAAAGAATTTGTGAAGCCACAACACGCACAACCTTGAGGCGGATGGGCTACAACAGCAGAAGACCCCACCGGGTACCACTCATCTCCACTACAAATAGGAAAAAGAGGCTACAATTTGCACAAGCTCATGCCTTGTTACCACTGTGCAGGCTGGTGGTGGTGTATTGGTGTGGGGGATGGCACACTTTAGGCCCCTTAGTGCCAATTGGGCATCGTTTAAATGCCACAGCCTACTTGAGCATTGTTTCTGACCATGTCCATTCCTTTATGACCACCATGTACCCATCCTCTGATGGCAACTTCCAGCAGGATAATGCACCATGTCACAAAGCTCGAATCATTTCAAATTGGTTTCTTGAACATGACAATGAGTTCACTGTACTAAAATGGCCCCCAAAGTCACCAGATCTCAACCCAATAGAGCACCTTTGGGATGTGGTGGAGCGGGAGCTTCGTGCCCTGGATGTGCATCCCACAAATCTCCATCAACTGCAAGATGCTATCCTATCAATATGGGCCAACATTTCTAAAGAATGCTTTCAGCACCTTGTTGAATCAATGCCACGTAGAATTAAGGCAGTTCTGAAGGCGAAAGGGGGTCAAACAGTATTAGTATGGTGTTCCTAATAATCCTTTAGGTGAGTGTATATATATATATATATATATATATATATATATACAATTTTAACATTTGAAGTATACTACAAGTGTACATTCAATACAATTAAGCAAGCTTCTTTTTTTCAAAAGGTGAGGCCCAGCAACAGTAAAAGTTGTTCATTGTCTTTATAGCCTCTGCTGTTCGTGACCGTATCGTTGCAGCCCACCAATTTAGAACCACTTTCCTATTGAAGCACCATTTTAAAGGCCTCAAGCACTTCATATGCACTTCTTGGATGTATGATCCGAGATTAAATGTGTAACGAGTCTAGACCATGATTCAAAGTGTATCAGATCCGTTATGTTTATGTTGCTACAACACTGTCGTTTGTGTAATCCAACATCATTCTAAAAATGACATAAGAAATGGAATTTAGTCGTGGTAGATGCCATAGTTAATTTTATTTGGATGAACATGAGGCTGTTAGGGATAAATGTTGTTACATGGTGTTAGGGTTAGGAAGGAATGTACTGGGTTCTGTACAAGCTAAGTTCAATCAAGAGCAATAATTAGATTTGTCCTAAAAGTATAGATTATATTGGTTTGGATTGGATTGGATTGGCTGTATGGATGGATGGATGGATGGATGGATGGATGGATGGATGGGTGGATGGATGGATGGATGGATGGATTTGGATGGATGGATTTGGATGGATGGATGGATGGATGGATGGATAGATAGATAGATAGATGATAGATAGATAGATAGATAGATAGATAGATAGATAGATAGATAGATAGATAGATAGATAGATAGATAGATAGATAGATAGATAGATAGATAGATAGATAGATAGATAGATAGATAGATAGATAGATAGATAGATAGATAGATAGATAGATAGATAGATAGATAGATAGATAGATAGATAGATAGATAGATAGATAGATAGATAGATAGATAGATAGATAGATAGATAGATAGATAGATTTAGATTCTTTCCCCCTGACACAAGTCACTGAAAGTTCACTAAGAATGTCTATATACCACATATGATGTATCTTGTGAATCTATAGTTTTTTCCCTTTCATGTTTGGTATCATTTTAAATGTCTCAGAGTGACTGATACAATTTCACAGCAGTCAATATTATGAGAAAGATTGAAAACTTGGGAGAATTCTGTTCTCCTGTTGTTGGGTGGTGTCCCTTCAAGGTATCTGATAATCATTGCTCCTCTCCCCCAAAACCAGGTGCAACCCTTTAGGGCACATGCATTGGCCCAACACAATTCCAAAAATGTTTGTGTAGTAAATATTTACAGCTCTTTTGCTCTGGTATTTAAAGCTGCAGTACTGAGAAACTGAAGGGGGAAAAAAGCATTACAATATATCGTGCTACCAACGGTGATTAAATCGAACGAATCTATGAGCTTAATAACATCAGCATTGTGTGATTATGTGTATTTAATGTATATTAGCGATACCTGTACATTTCAATTTCCATACAGTCTAATCTTTTGCTTTTGTATACGGGTAAATCTCCAATTGTCACTGATAACTGTCGTTTGGACCTTTCTGGATTACAATCCGCCATCAAAATGATATGTTTAATTATTCAAGCTGCTGTGAGAAAAGACTATAAATGATCCGCCACCTGCATCATCCTCACATGCGATATAGCCTACCCGGGACTCCTTATACAAATGTGAGGTAATGACGCAAAGACGAACGGCGCCATGCTCGAATTTCCCACGGAAAGCTACCAGTACCACTCAAATTATAACACATTATTATGTGAATCGGTTATTGTGAATCGGGCTAAGGAAAGGAGATTGTTTTGAACACTGGCTGGTTATGTACTTACTCAAAAATTGATTTTGGATCATTTTTAACCCAAAAACGTTACGGACTGCAGCTTTAAGGAAAACTGAAGAAAGAAAAATAAAGAAATAATAATAATTGAAAGAAAATGGGTACAATATTTGACCATTACTGTTTATCACCATACGCATAACATGGCCCCCACAAACAGTCCAACAAAAGATGCATTTTCAATGCTTTGTTGGTTAAGTGTACTCAAATAAATGAATTGTACATCCATCCCTTGTGGTCTAGTTTTTATTAACAATAAATTAAACATGACATATACCCTGAGGGATTTATATTCCCTGAGCAACTGTTTTTCTCATATATTTGATCAAATGATTCACATTGTGAGTCAAAACATGAAACAAGGGACTCTTGTATCACTGAAGTTGACTTACGGCCCAGGCGTAGTTTGATGGACTGCAGTAAAGTTCCTCGTTCATCATGGCAGCTGTAGTTGCCTTCCATTGAGTGTGTGGTGTTCAGTAGTGTAAGCGAGCCCTCGTGTGTTTGCCACGGCGGTACTGAGCTCCCATTGAACCGCCATTCCACCGGAGACCTGTCGACCCCATCCAAAACTCAAAGTCAACATCTCAGTCAAGAACCTTCACCTAGTTTCCTTGCAAACCCGTTCTAATCAAAGATATACCTACGATCGACCAAATAACAGCTTTCAACGCCAACTGGACCTATGTATCGCATTACTCATTTGTGTGTCTTGCAAATCTTATTTTTGGCAGACGTATTCTCTTGGATAGCATCTTTTTTTGGCAAGAAATGTGATTTCTCAACAACTGCATTTATATGAAACACAAGGCTTGCCAAAATCTGAGACTGGGGAATCAAGCTCACCCCCCCCATTCCCCCCCTAAATACCCTCAATGTGTCCAAACCCTATAAGGCCTGGCTTCGTGCCCCTACAGAGCGTGGTTAAGCACACTATTATCACTCCTTACAGGAAAGCTTAGCTCTGGAGTCTGATGGAGTTCTAGCAAAAACTTAATATAGACTGGAGTACGTACCCGCCATGTGAGCCTCCGCATGTGAGGGTGACCCTGGAGCCCAGTCCACCAAACTGGACGTCTGAAACTGAAAGGAGACATGTGAGCTGTTCTATTCCAGAGCTGTCAAGTTATTATGTTATCAACAAGCTAATAGCACTGGAATTTCGTCGGAGCCAAGTGTGCCGCACACATCCTGAAAAATGAAGCCAAAACATTTTTGATCTCCCCCTGGTGGCTGGCTTTAGTATGGGTCATAAATCCCGCTCTTCAAGTAATCGAATGGGAGCCAAACTAAAAAATCCAATTTCACTTCAAATAATTACAATTTTGTTTTCATTAGATGATTTTTAGGTAGTTCTTATCACATTGACTTGTGTTCAAGTGTCCAATTTTCCAATAAGTTTGGCTTTATTTAGTTATTTGATGCTATAAAAATGGGGTGTAATGTCATGATTGACAACTGTGCTTGCGGCCGAGTCTGCGCAAGTATAGGCAGGACCTTGATATCAGGCTCTATATAACATAATTAACAATGACCCTTTTGGGAATATGTTGATCTCATTTTGGCTTCACTTTTCTACAGTGGAAGGAAGTTGCCCATCTTTTTTTACAGTCTATGGTGGGAGCATTCAAGGTTTTTTTCTTCTTCTATAAACTATCAAATAAAATACATTAAAATAAATAAAGATACTATGACTGTCGAAGTTAACATGTTAGCGTGCAATTTATTAAACGCTTAAACAGTTACCTTTTTCATCGTCTTTAATGTATTTAAACATTTATTGAATTATCATCAAAGTGCAACAAATTTCATCATCGTGAAACATTCATCATTGTTAAAAATGTTACCGCAAACACTAGTGGAGCCATGCAGGACAGCAGCAAAAACATTTCTATACATGTAAGATTATGTCCATAAAGTGGTGGGGAAAGTTTTTTTTATTTGATGTGTTGCAGATTTGCATGTAATGTGCGTTTTGATGCAATTTCTAGTAGAAAAGTAAAGAGCTCTGTTGAAGATATGCATATACTGCATCACAAAGACTGCCATAAACATATTGCAAAACATAATGATTTTGTTTTGTTTTCCCTTAAAAAGAAACTAACTACACATAATTCTCCATTTAATAAACTGACTGGTTAAATATAATTTATAGCTTTATTACACAATGAATACAAATTTTGGAATCTTCAAGACGTTTTAATTGTTTTTGAAAAAAGTTTCTACAAAATTTAGTATCTGCAAAAATATAAAGCAGCTCAACTGTTTTCAACATTGATAATAATAATTAGAGATATTTCTTGAGCATCAAATTATCATATTAGAACAGGGGTCTCAAACTCATTTTTCCTGGGGGCCGCTGGAGTAGACTCTGGGTCAGGCTGGGCCACATCAAGTATTATACTTAAAAAGTGTTTCAAGTATTCCAAAAAAAAGTAGCACAACTGATCCAATCTTAACAATCTTTATTATTAACAGTTCTTCAACATAGTTGTTTCTTCTGAACATGAACGGTTCCTCTGAATTTGAACTTTCCTTCTGAACATGAATGGTTTTTCAGAACATAGGCTTCTCTTGCCTACTCTATTTTTTTTAAATATAGCCTATATAAATGAAATGTAATATGAAATAATAAAATATTTTTATCCATCCATCCATCTTCTTCCGCTTATCCGGGGCCGGGTCGCGGGGGCAGCAGTCTAAGCCGAGATGCCCAGACTTCCCTCTCCCTAGACACTTCCTCTAGCTCTTCCGGGGGGACACCGAGGCGTTCCAAGGCCAGCCGGGAGACATAGTCCCTCCAGCGTGTCCTCGGTCTTCCCTGGGGCCTCCTCCCGGTTGGACATGCCCGAAACACCTTCCCGGGAAGGCGTTCAGGAGGCATCCGGAACAGATGCCCGAGCCACCTCAGCTGTCCCCTCTCGATGTGGAGGAGCAGCGGCTCTACTCCGAGTTCCTCCCGAGTGACTGAGCTCCTCACCCTATCTCTAAGGGAGCGCCCAGCCACCCTGCGGAGAAAGCTCATTTCGGCCGCCTGTATCCGGGATCTTGTCCTTTCGGTCATGACCCAAAGCTCATGACCATAGGTGAGAGTAGGAACGTAGATTGACCGGTAAATCGAGAGCTTCGCCTTACGGCTTAGCTCTTTCTTCACCACGACAGACCGGTACATCGACCGCATTACTGCAGAAGCTGCACCGATCCGTCTGTCAATCTCCCGTTCCATCCTCCCCTCACTCGTGAACAAGACCCCTAGATACTTAAACTCCTCCACTTGGGACAGGAACTCTCCACCAACCTGGAGTGGGCAAGCCACCCTTTTCCGACTGAGGACCATGGCCTCGGATTTGGAGGTGCTGATCCCCATCCCAGCCGCTTCACACTCGGCTGCAAACCGTCCCAATGCATGCTGAAGGTCCTGGTTAGAAGGGGCCAACACGACAACGTCATCCGCAAAGAGCAGAGACGAAACCGTGTGGTCCCCAAACCTGACACCCTCCGGCCCTTGGCTGCGCCTAGAAATTCTGTCCATAAAAATTATGAACAGAACCGGCGACAAAGGGCAGCCCTGCCGGAGTCCAACATGCACCGGGAACAAGTCTGACTTACTGCCGGCAATGCGGACCAAACTCCTGCTTCGGTCATACAGGGACCGGACAGCCCTCAGCAAAGGACCCCGGACCCCATACTCCCCCAGCACCCTCCACAGGATGCCGCGAGGGACACAGTCGAATGCCTTCTCCAAATCCACAAAACAAATGTGGACTGGTTGGGCAAACTCCCATGAACCCTCCAGCACCCTGTAGAGGGTATAGAGCTGGTCCAGTGTTCCGCGACCAGGACGAAAACCACACTGTTCCTCCTGAATCCGAGGTTCCACTCCTCTTTTTAAGAAGGGGGACCGGAGGGTGTGTTCCAACTATAGGGGGATCACACTTCTCAGCCTCCCCGGGAAAGTCTATGCCAGGGTACTGGAGAGGAGAATCCGGCCGATAGTGGAACCTCGAAAATATTTTTATTTTATTTAAAATAATAGACTAATTCAAAGCAAGGCTATAACCAGGTCAAACAGAATAGTGAACGAAATTCTAGGTCTAATTCTAGTTGAGAAATAATCTTTTGGGACTATTTGTAAACAATTTCTGCATTAATTTGCATCAAATAATATTATATCCCGATATTCTTCACATGAGTGAATAAATACATAGATCCGCAAACAATTATTGAATTCTCTAGTGGTCTGGTTGTAGAATTTTTGTCAACCGTGTCAAAGGTTCCGGGTTCTAATCCACCCTCAAATAGTTTTTCTTCATTAAAATCAAAGATGTTCATTAATGATTGTATATTAAGAGCAAGGACACGTTTGTGTGCATTTTGTTTTGTGATTTCACCAGAAAGAATAGAGTCTCTCTAAGCAACGGTATTAAGCGATAGATTGACACGCTCGTCTGTGTGTGAAGACTGTGCAGTTTGCACGAGCCAAAATAGAACGTAAACCCCGCCTACTTTGATTTGATTGGCCATCTCAATCATTTTGACATTGACGAGCGCTGTTAGACCACATTCGTTTAGATCGTCTGATCAGCTTCGTTCGTCTGTTCCTGTCAATCACGCGGTGTCAACCAATTATACTGCATGAGGGAGGGGCGAGCCAACACACACACACACACACAAAGGAGGCAGCAAACGTGTCAAGCGCTGCACATGCAACGACTCGGCAAAAAGGTGCTTTTCAGAACAACGCGTGGGCCGCACTAACACTAAAACTTTGATGTCAAGTAGGGGGCCACAGAATATCATCCTGCCGCGAGTTTGAGTCCCCTGTATTAGAATGATATTTGAAGGATCATGTAACGATGCTGAAAATACAGATTTGGGCACAGGAATAAATTGCATTTAATATTACAATAGAAAAAGTTATTTTAAATAATTTGTCACAATATTACCGTTTTTTTTTTAATTCAGCCTGGCTGATTGGTGAGCATAAGAGACTTCTTATGCTCATTAAAAAAATCTTAAAAATTTCCAAATACATTTAAGTTTGTATCAGGTAAACACCTCAATACATATACTCTCTGCTATCATCTTGCGGTCATAATTTTTTCTGTCAGTTGCTAAAAAAAATTTTCAAACGTGTCACTTTATTGTAGTTTAACAACTTTAAATTATATGCAGCCTTGACATGCTACAGTTTAATAGTTGCTTTCGACGTTCACCATTAAAAGCCTAGCAGGGATTCTATACCAAGAATCAAGGTGTTTACGTTACTGTGCTTTCTGCCTAGTCAGATTTCAGTATTTATATCAGACATTTACTGCCAAGAGTTAAACAAAGAGGGGCAAACACACACGCGCACAGAGTCACACACACTGGGAGTGGCGTCGTTCCAGTGGCCAGGGTCTAACTGCGCTCAAGAAACGCTCGTGCTCAATGTCGGCTTTCAGGAAATATTGGCAAAAGAATATTATTTGAAATCCCACCGCATTTCTCAAATTTCTCCCTCTCTAGCCAGCAAAATAGCAGCCATAACACACACACAAGCTAGAGTGGTTTGCATTAATTGAGCAATTCATATGTAGGGCAATGGAGACTGGGAGTTTTAAACAGAGATGTTTATTGTTCTACAAAACAAGGCCATAACTATGTTCCTGATATGGATTAAAAATGAATTTTCACATGATGAATCTGGAGTAGCTGGTCAGTATAATTTCACCCTGCTTTGACTAAACAAAGACACGCTACAAAGACTTTTGAACAATTCCATATGCTGACACAAATCCAAATACTAGCGGCAACAAAATTCGTATGCTAACGTGACTAGCTATCCTTATGTACTTTGGCTTAAATAAAAGCAATCCGTACCTTCATTGGTCCATATCTCCGATTTGACGTGGTCAGAGACGAGGATGATGATTCCAGTGACTATTAGATCGCCAAGGCATGACACTAAACCGGGCATCTGTGAGGGAGAAAAAAGTTAATGTGTAAAACATCCACCTGCTTAGCAACCGACAAGGCTGTGAAATAACATAACAATTAGCCGCTCTAATTTCGATATAGGCAAACAAGACAACAAGGCAATACGTGCGTGACCATCTGATATTTCCATATAAACAGCACAGAGAATCAACATCACTGCAAAGCGGTGTTGCCATGAATGATATTTGATTTGAACAGTTTTGCAGAATTCTGGGAAGTTATTTTGCTAAAGTATATTTGCACTAATTGACAGTCAAGGTTTCGACATTCTGGGTTATGACGTCAAATGAAAAGAGACGCTATCTGAAATACGGCCCAGAGGAGACTTGTATCAACAGACTGTAAACATTTTAAACAAATACTCTAACTGACAGGACACTTCTGTCAATTGTGCGGCTGGGATTTGCCTGGCAGGCATCCTTTTATGACAAACGGATGTGCAAAGTGCAGGAAATATCTTAACATTCCAATAGCTGAAGTCATTTACCTCTCAACAAGACTCAAGAGAGTTTATTAATTCAATAGGGGGGGTTGGTAAGGCTATTTCATGCATTCTGATTCTACACTGTTAAAGAGTTGGATTCTCATGCTAAACATGGCCAAAATTAAAAAGCAATAAGTTGGACGTATAATGGAGTATTTCTGTTCCAAATACACTCCACTTCTTCCGAATGTGAGCGCACATCAACCAGAGCGAGAGCAAGAGCGCGCCTATCATTGAGCTTTGTTCAGGTTATGGAAGCCGTCGGCAGTGCTGTCATTTTGTTTTTAGACCATGAAATCAACAATGTCACTAAAGAAGTGTGTTTCTGGTTGTAAGGGAAAGATAACCTTGTTCAGCTTCCCAAATAACCCAGCATTAAGAAAACTGTGGATGCAGTTTGTATTCGCCGGGCTGAAACGAAGTTCTGCAAGTGTGTGTGTTTGTTCCTGGACATGAGTCGAAACTGTATCAAATGTCTGTGTTTTGTGGGCAATCGGCGAGTAAGTACATATAATATAAACAACACGAACGTATAGCAAAAGTTATCCAGGGATAACGCCATGATGTATTGTGTGTGTGTGCTCATAGCTCTTTAGCTCCGCCTACTGCACCCACCACAAGCTTGGCTGTTTTCGGAAAGAATCGGTACAGCGTATCTGTCTTTTATAAATATGATAAAACTAAAGACTCTTCAGAGATATGAAGGATGCAATACTACTCTATATATATCAGGGCTTAAAAACGGAAAAAAATATCAATCGGTTCACTCCGAGCAGAATCGATATTATAGCGTTTCCGTTTTTGCGTTCCTCAATAAACATTACTGTTACGAAAACGGTTTGATATGAAAAAATACCGGTTAATAACGTTATTTTAATTTAGCCTATACTTTAAACAAATATGTATAAATAGACTTATTTTCACTCAATAATAATATAACGCATGGTAATTAAACTTGAATATTTATTTAATAACATTTTTAAAACCAGAATTAATTAATTAATTACAAAGCATAAACAGAGGGACAAATATTGACCTGTTTTAATGGAGCGTTAGACAATCTAAAGTGGCCTCTTATGCCGAATTCTTTTCAGAAGAGTGATAACATTCTTTGTACATAACTTTTTTTCAACACGACTTGTTTTAAAAATTGCATGAATAAAGAATAAAAAAACTGGATAACCATTGCTCTTTTAATGCTGCTAATTTCAAAGCAAACACTGCGCAACACGTCCTTGCATCACATAATCAAATTCAGTCAGCTAATAAAGCTTGATCATTTAATGCAATATAACATACCATTTAATACGAAGCATCAACCGTCTATATAGAAAACATTGACCTGTCCTGTATTGGCAATTTGAAAGACTATAGGAAAAATGTTTGATAGATGATAGCCTGCTTGGATAGGCTTAAACCAAATCCATAAACTAGCCTAAATCAGTCTATTTGAGCTTAAAGTCCGTACTGCTTATTTAAACGTTCGAAAAGAATGTCCTCCAATACCTGCACATTCATAGTAGACCTCAGCGGGGAAAGAAATGTATGAGGCATGAAAATGCGCGCCTAACTGACTTGCGTTACCGGTAGATTCATAGATGACATTTCACTCACGCTTGATAAGTCAACGTCACATGCTGTACTACTCAATTCATGATTGGTCACTGCCAAATTAAAATATTAAAGGGAACGATAAAATAACGTTATTAACCGGTTAATGGTCATTTCAAATTAACGTTTCTGTTCAGAACGATTCAAATTGATTTTGATTTCGTTTCCGTTTTTGTTCCTCTTAAAATTCCGTTCGTTTCCGGTTTTCGTTTTCGTTCCTTGAACCGGTTCAGAGCCCTGGTATATATACTCAATATTAACATGAGACTGGCAGAAACTGTGTGTGTTATGTACCCTTTAACGGCAAAAAAAATTTCCAAGCAGAAGTGGAAAAACGATAGCCTGACGTCGTCATACTCAATTCTAGTCAGAATATGAGTCTGATACTGCTCCGTTGGGCTGTGATTATGGGGCGTGTTTCAACCGAACCAGGAAAGATCTCAATTAGATAGACCTACAACCAATCAGAGCAACGGAGCGACGCATAACGTTAGTTGTCAAATGTCAACAGAACTCAACTGCACTGTGTTGCCAGTCCGCGGGTTGAAGCGACCCCAATTATGTGATATACAGACCCATGAATGCGATTTTTAGCTGCCAGCCCTGCCAAAATAACACATATTTTACCCCTCAAATGCCTTTTTTTCCCGGAGAACCCCCCCTGGAAAGCTATTGGGCTTGTTTTTGGCTAGTTTTGAGGAACGTTAGCAATTGGGCGGGTTTTGTTGTAAAAACTTGGCAACCCTGTCTGCACGCACGCTGGAATAAGTAGCCTAACGTTAGAAGAAAAACATGTAAACGATCTTTGCCGGTGTTGTAAAAAAAAGAATTTAAGGATACACAGAGTACTTACCAACACGATCATCATTTTTGAGAGAAATAGTAAAGGTGAACGCATATACGAACAAGTTCTCCGTTTAGGATTAGAACAAATTCAACCCAAGCGGCTTTTGATGACGTGGATGATTACGTTAATGTTGATCATTTGTCCATCATCGTCTAAAGCCCGCCCTGACAATTTCATTGGTCCGAACAGTTTCTGTTCGGGGATAATTACTTCTCTACCGATCAATTCCAGACCGAACTGCCCGAGTAAAAATGTTATGGGCGGGGCTAAGTTCTGCTGGCATCCAGGCTAGAAAAACGAAGGTGAAAGTTATTCTGTTGTTAACTGATTATACAAAACTTTTTTTTAAAATACAAAAACAAACATTACCATTAGTGAGCAAAAACAAGTGTAGGTATAATATAAAATAATAATACAACTAATTCATTAAAATAATAAAATGTATTTAAAAATTATTCTAATATGTGGGATGCTTTTAAAGCTTTTTTATTGGTGGAGAATGTTTGGAGTGTTGATAATACTAAATGCAAATCTGAAGCGGATAGTTTACAGTTTAAATTTAAGGTTCTCTTGCTTTGAGAATGTGCTATTTACCATCAAGTTTGAGAGATCATCTAGCACCATATTACCAGAAGCATCATCATGAAAGAGAACATTAATAACAGAAATATTACTCACACACACACAAATATAGACACTGTAATTTCCAGTTTACTGAAAGTCACAGTACACACTGACAATGAGCGTTTTTACTAAAGTGTTTATTTTACTTCAAGGCATCACCTTCCCATATTTGGATAGGTCTTCACACAAAACATTAATTTGTTAATAAAATCACATTGTCTCGATGACTCGCACGTATAATGACGCATCAACCACCGTCAGTTTGGCAAACTAACGTGCTAAAACCACAATGTGTGCTGCTATCAATAGAAGAAAAACAAAGTTGACACCTTTTAACCACTGAGATTCCCAGTGAGAACCTGGGAACCATTTCCGCTACATCTGCTAAATGTGAGCGAGCTGTAGGGGTGTGCGATATGTATCGTCTATGATAATATCCGTAACTATTGTTTTAATGATATGCAAGCTGACATTATCGAGTATGTCAGTCATTTTGCAAGAACCAAATAAACACTTTCACTTCATGACATAGCCTGTGTTATATCAAATGATAGCAAAACAAAACAAGAGTGCTATACCTGAATATCAGTACGATTGTGAATGTCATATTGACTTTATTAGATATTCAAAGACTTTTTTATAATTTATATAAATGCATATTTGCTGAATGTCATTATTATATAGGCTTCATCCTTATTATCATTATCATTCTCAACTTCTAGAGCATTATGGGATGTGCGTTTCTCAAAGCAGATGGGTCAGAGAAACGTTCAGGATTGTGTCAACATTATTGGCTGTTGTATCCTGATTGTAGAAGATTAAGTAGTAATCAAGAAACATATTTTAGTCAAAACGGCACAATCATCCACAGTAAATCAGTTTTCAGAGGGGAAAAGCAAGACTAAAACTCACAGAGCAGTGAAAAACACACTTATGTTTTATTTCCATATGGTTTAGCCATCATTATTATCTGACATCTCTTGGTAATTCAGAATATAGGAATTTTCCTCACTACACCAAAAGAGTTCGACTACTCAAAACCGCAGGCAGGAGTTGTTCCCCATTAGTTTTATTCTACTTTATTGCAGGACTGCACCAATCTGCAATGTTTTTCCACTATTCTCACTATTAACCTGAAACACAGACTGACAACAGTAGACCGATCACAACAGACTGGGCCATCTGACCAATCAGAGCAGAGTAGACCAATCACAACAGACTGGGCTATCTGACAAATCAGAGCAGAGTAGACCAATCACAGAAGACTAGGCCATCTGACCAATCAGAGCAGAGTAGACCAATCACAGCAGACTAGGCCATCTGACCAATCAGAGTAGACTCTCAGAAAGGAGGGGTTTAGAGAGACCAAATCCTTGATCTTGGATGCATGCAAACCTGTTGTAGTAGACCTTCAAAACAAAATTAGCAACCTTTAAAATAGCATAATAGGGGCACTTTAAAAGTCTCATAATGTGAGTTGCAACATTAACCTCAGAGTATGTGCAATAAATCCTGTAGGCTACACGTGTATCTTAGGGTGCCAAACCTGAGGGCAGTCTAAAGCCAGCAGTGGTCAATCTCTTATTTTACGTAGTTTGTTATTTGGATGGCCTCCATGTTCTAAACTCTCAAAAGACTGTCAAATTCAGCATCGAGGTGCAGCTCCTTTCACGTTCCACAAAGACCTTCTGCATGTTATCATCAAGCATTTGGAAGAGTAACGTGTTTTTCTGTTGGTCTGATATGGGATATCACACTTTAAACCACTTAAAGGCTGCCTGATTATAATAACAGTGGTTGAACAGTGTGGAGTGGATGTTTTCGGGAGAAATGTTCAAAATGTTATTTACTTTTATGTTGTTGTTGGTAAATGAGTTTATAAATCTATACAGTTTTCCCTGTTTTAAGCTAAATATATTGTCAACTGTAAGTAAAAGCACTTGCTTAAAACCAGGCCTTAAACATTCCAATGTACAGTCAAAAAAGTATAACTTTTTAGCACTTTTAAGTCTAATAATAACTATCAATACTATACTAGTATTAATAAATATATAATGTACAATACCTCTCAAAAGTTTAGAATATAATATTTGTAATTTTTCTGAAAGAAGTCTCTTATGTTCACCATGGCTGAATTTATTTGATAAAAAATACAGTAAAAACATAAAATAATGTTATTATTGTATAGTGTTATATATAGTATGTTAGGGAAGAGAAAAGCTAATAAACACTACAGTAACCACATTATTTATGCAATGTTATGTAAAAATAAATCGAAATTATACAAACAAAATGGATTTACACATGTTGCATGTTAGACAGGATCATATCATAATGCTTCATCAATTCTTTTGCCATAAGATCTGTTTGCCTTTCGAACCTCACACAAAGTGCACCTGCGGCTCTTTGCGACAGAGCCAAAAGAGGTAGAGTTATAACTCCGGCTTCATCAACCCCCACCCAAAGGAATGCTTTGACTTTTCCTTAACC
This sequence comes from Gobio gobio, assembly GCF_949357685.1. Lineage (NCBI taxonomy): Eukaryota > Metazoa > Chordata > Actinopteri > Cypriniformes > Gobionidae > Gobio > Gobio gobio. The sequence goes on along the minus strand of NC_137118.1, from coordinate 22,301,095 downwards.
ACAAAAATGCATCTCCACACAAGCCCTCTACCTTCCACATGTCAAACCCACAGCGAGAAAAACCAAGAGCTAAACGGTGACCACAAGCCAGTGGTAAATTATATATCAGGGGCATATCCTTAAATATTATTTAGTCTGTTGCCTGTTGTTGTTCAGGGCGGCTGGTTCGAACGCAACACAACGGCGGAGCATCTGGTGAAGATAAACATAGAGCTGTTAATCCATGTTAAAGACAGCCCCTCAGTACTCATAACATCCCTTAGCGTTTTCCCAACATTATGGGCAGGATGACAGTGCTGTTACTTTTGCAGGTCTATTAGTTTTTAAATAATAATACTGGACTATATACTGAATACTGTTATATTCAACAATACCCATTACCCTTTTATTTCAGCCTTTTACAATTTTATTTTAAACATGCATATTTTAAAACTAGTGGCAAAAATAACACCCATTGTTAACCATTGGCTTTGAATTAAGATCACTTACAATACAAATTGAGCTAGAATAATGTAGAATCAACATGCTATGAATATCCTGCAGCGAAACCTCTTTTGTGAATGACAATCATTCACAGTTTCACATTTTGTTTATATTGCATTACAAGACTTTATTGCACAGTGGTACCAAATGTTCCTAAATTTACCATTTATGAAAATGTGATGCTTTGGAGAATTTTTCCAACCACAAGATTTCATATTTGAATATTCAATGCCAAAACAAACATATATATATACACGCACACAAATGCACATATGCCAGCCAGATGTTGAGTTTGCATATTCAAGCAAGTAAAAAAAAAAAAAAACGGAGAAAATTTACGACCACAACACATGGGAAAAACTCAGAATTAATAGCAAGCAAATATCAGGTTCTGGAACACGCACACACACGCATATGGATAACCTTCCCAAAATCTGAATCATCAGAAAACCCACATGTACAACTGTAACTCTACTCATCCATCAGAATCAATCTCACATCACGAATCGAACACTATGGCTGTTCCAAAAAAACTTCAACTTCAAAATGGAAATTTGAAATGTTGCCTTGGCAACTAACTAAAATAAAATACAGGTGCTGGTCATATAATTAGAATATCATCAAAAAGTTGATTTATTTCACTAATTCCATTCAAAAAGTGAAACTTGTATATTATAACCATTAATTACACACAGACTGGTTTATTTCAAAATGTTTATTTATTTTAATTTTGATGATTATAAATGACAACTAAGGAAAATCCCAAATTCAGTATCTCAGAAAATTTGAATATTGTGAAAAGGTTAAATATTGAAGACACCTGGGGCCCTATCTTGCACCCAGCGCAATTGACTTTGTACACCGACGCATGTGTCATTCCTATTTTGCACCCGCGCAAAGCGCGCTTTTCCCTCCACAGAAGCACGTCGCTAAACTAGTGAATGAACTTGCGCTACCTGGGCGGTTCAGCGCAAAAAAGGAGGCGTGTTCCGGCGCAAACAATCCCTGGTGCTATTTTGCAGTTCCATTAAACAATTGCGCCACTGACCAGAAAAAACCTAGTCTAAAGTCAGTGGCGCGTTGCGCGTTGTTCATTATGCTATTTTAAGGGCGCATGCTTGACCATAATGTAGGCTATAGCGTGCACAACGCGCATACACTTTGCTCATGTAATCTACACAGATGCAACAGTTATTTTTGCAAATCATAAATTGTTACACTAAAAAAATATTAACACATGAGATGACGGAAATCATTGTGGTGTGCCACGAAGATGTGAAAAAATAGGCATAAATCTAGCTTACAAATGATTCAGGCTAATTGTAATAATTAAGGATAAGACCTGTTTGCCCAATAGTGGCAAGACATATATGTATATAAGGACATCTGACAAATTGGTTTGTCCGTCAAGAACCAGGAAAAAAAATCGACTGAAAAACTGAAAAAACTGAAAGACTGAAAAAAAAAGACTGTGAAATCACCTTTACCATAATGTACAACATTACAACTTCACTTCTCTGTCTTTCACTGCTCTTACAAGAACATCAGTCTCCTTGGCTGTGAACTGCTCCTGGCGTGCGCCTGGTAAATACGCCATAATGATAGCAATCCATAATGGAACTTGCGCACCTGCTTTTAAAGGGAATGTTGGATGACGCTCGGATTGGTTTATTCACGTTACGCCCAAACCACACCTATGAATAATGAAGCTACTTCAGACCAACCCATTTTAGATTTGCGCCGGGCGCAAGAGCCATTTATCCCGCCAGGAAAATAGCAACAGCGCCGAGACCCGCCCACAAAGTTACTTGCGCTTCGCGCTTTGACACTCGCGTTTCAGATCGTTAAAATAGGGCCCATGGTGCCACACTCTAATCAGCTAATTAACTCAAAACACCTGCAAAGGCCTTTAAATTGTCTCTCAGTCTAGTTCTGTAGGCGACACAATCATGGGGAAGACTGCTGACTTGACAGTTGTCCAAAAGACGACCATTGACACCTTGCACAAGGAGGGCAAGACACAAAAGGTCATTGCAAAAGAGGCTGGCTGTTCACAGAGCTCTGTGTCCAAGCATATTAATAGAGAGGCGAAGGGAAGGAAAAGATGTGGTAGAAAAAAAGTGTACGCGCAATTGGAATAACCGCACCCTGGAGAGGATTGTGAAACAAAACCCATTCAAAAATGTGGGGGAGATTCACAAAGAGTGGACTGCAGCTGGAGTCAGTGCTTCAAGAACCACTACGCACAGACGTATGCAAGACATGGGTTTCAGCTGTTGCATTCCTTGTGTCAAGCCACTCTTGAACAACAAACAGCGTCAGAAGCGTCTCACCTGGGCTAAAGACAAAAAGGACTGGACTGCTGCTGAGTGGTCCAAAGTTATGTTCTCTGATGAAAGTAAATTTTGCATTTCCTTTGGAAATCAGGGTCCCAGAGTCTGGAGGAAGAGAGGAGAGGCACACAATCCACTTTGCTTGAGGTCCAGTGTAAAGTTTCCACAGTCAGTGATGGTTTGGGGTGCCATGTCATCTGCTGGTGTTGGTCCACTGTGTTTTCTGAAGTCCAAGGTCAACGCAGCCGTATACCAGGAAGTTTTAAGTTTTAGAGCGCTTCCTGCTTCTGACCAACTTTATGGAGATAAAGATTTCATTTTCCAACAGGACTTGGCACCTGCACAGAGTGCCAAAGCAACCAGTACCTGGTTTAAGGACCATGGTATCCCTGTTCTTAATTGGTCAGCAAACTCGCCTGACCTTAACCCCATAGAAAATGTATGGGGTATTGTGAAGAGGAAGATGCGATATGCCAGACCCAACAATGCAGAAGAGCTGAAGGCCACTATCAGAACAACCTGGGCTCTCACAACACCTGAGCAGTGCCACAGACTGATCGACACCATGCCACGCCGCATTGCTGCAGTAATTCAGGCAAAAGGAGCCCCAACTAAGTATTGAGTGCTGTACACGCTCATACTTTTCAGTGGGCCAAGATTTCTAAAAATCCTTTCTTTGTATTGGTCTTAGTAACATTATAACATAACTTTCAAATGTATTTAGTATGATTGTTTTAACCATGTACAACAGTACTGTCTCACCCCACATACGCAACGAAAAGGGCGGAAGCAGGCGACTGCAGGAAAAGCATAATAAAAGCTTTGTGCAGGTCTCTCTCATTAGCATTCGCTCCCAAGGGCTTTCGGCGCGTCCTGCTTCATACCACCGCAACATTAATAAAATTGTAATATATTCGCTCATTCATGAACATGATTTTTGCCTGAGTCTGTCGGATTCCTTTCCATCGGCTGTGGAGGTGGAGTCAAGACTACAACTCCCATGATTCCATGCTCATTCACGGTGTCATCAAGCTACGCCTTCGTTTTGAATAAGCAACCTCTAGCAGTGAAACGTACATACTGTGCCTTTATTAAATCGGAGTGTCTATTTACACCATGTGCTAATAGCCCGCCTTGTTGGCAGAGGCTATTTACACTAAATCCGCCCACCATTGTCTGATTGAGCCATACAAAATTAAAAAAGAAACACGTCTGATAACAGGAGCAGTGGCGTGGAGAGTAAGGTGGATGGTGTTGTCTTTTGACGCAACAAACCCGCGTTTGAAACCGGCTTTTTCCAAACTCATTCTTCTCCATTTTCCCTTTTGCATATCAGCTCAGAGAGGCATTTATTTTAAATAAAAAATAAGAAAATATTAGAAAAATGAAAATAATGTGCATTACGGGCAGGGCTGTCATTAGAGGGGAGAAAAGTGATGACAAAGAGCATAACACTATTTGCACTTAATAGCTGCTGCCTTAATAAATACTATAAATACTATGATATACTACAGTATAACATAAATACTAAAAAATACTAAAAAAAACAATGACTAAAATGAAACCTCATTCAAGACTTGGCTACCATAGCATAATCTACACTCTGCACTGAAATAAAATTCTGCACTCTCTTGAGAAGAGTTTGCTGTTAGCATTTTGCTATGTTAGCAACATGGTACTCCAGTAGGCATAAAAATACATAACACAAAAAAACGTATTTTTGTTGAAAGGACCACGAGCTGCACTGCCGAAGCACTGCCCACGACTCAAGTAACATTTCTAATTTAAGTTTGTTAGGGTTTAATTTTATTTCAGCTTTACTTCAATTCCTGTTCAATTCCATTACAAATGTGTTTTAATAGTTTTAGGTAACAATAACAACACTGGATTGAGGTGATAGTTTATTAAAGGTGCACTGTGTAAATTTTAGCGACATCTAGTGGTGAGGTTGTGAATTGCAACCACCCACTGCTTACCCCTCCCTTTCGAAGCACATAGAGAAGCTACGGTGTCCGACACAGGACAAAGATGTCGTCTGAGAGAACAGAGAGTGACTAGCACTCTGTAGAACAGTTTGTCCATTTAGGGCTACTGTAGAAATGTGACGGCACAAAATGGTGACTTCACTGTAAGGGGACCTGTGGCGTATGTAGAAATAAATGGCTCATTCTAAGGTAATAAAAACATAACGGTACATTATGTTAGGTCTTTATATACCACTAAAAACATAGTTATGTATATTATATTGCATTTCTGTCAATCGATCCTTAAAAATATTACACACTGCACCTTTAAGACATAGGGCCCTATCTTGCACCCAGCGCAATTAACTTTGTACACCGACGCATGTGTCATTCCTATTTTGCACCCGCGCAAAGCGCGCTTTTCCCTCCACAGAAGCACGTCGCTAAACTAGTGAATGAACTTGCGCTCCCTGGGCGGTTCAGCGCAAAAAAGGAGGCGTGTTCCGGCGCAAACAATCCCTGGTGCTATTTTGCTGTTCCATTAAACAATTGCGCCACTGACCAGAAAAAACCTAGTCTAAAGTCAGTGGCGCGTTGCGCGTTGTTCATTATGCTATTTTAAGGGCGCATGCTTGACCATAATGTACAGCGTGCACAACGCGCATACACTTTGCTCATGTAATCTACACAGATGCAACAGTTATTTTTGCAAATCATAAATTGTTACACTAAAAAAATATTAACACATGAGATGACGGAAATCATTGTGGTGTGCCACGAAGATGTGAAAAAATAGGCATAAATCTAGCTTACAAATGATTCAGGCTAATTGTAATAATTAAGGATAAGACCTGTTTGCCCAATATATATATATAAGGACATCTGACAAATTGGTTTGTCCGTCAAGAACCAGGAAAAAAAATCGACTGAAAAACTGAAAAAACTGAAAGACTGAAAAAAAAAGACTGTGAAATCACCTTTACCATAATGTACAACATTACAACTTCACTTCTCTGTCTTTCACTGCTCTTACAAGAACATCAGTCTCCTCGGCTGTGAACCGCTCCTGGCGTGCGCCTGGTAAATACGCCATAATAATAGCAATCCATAATGGAACTTGCGCACCTGCTTTTAAAGGGAATGTTGGATGACGCTCTGATTGGTTTATTCACGTTACTCCCAAACCACACCTATGAATAATGAAGCAACTTCAGACCAACCCATTTTAGATTTGCGCCGGGCGCAAGAGCCATTTATCCCGCCGGGAAAATAGCAACAGCGCCGAGACCCGCCCACAAAGTTACTTGCGCTTCGCGGTTTGACACTTGCGTTTCAGATCGTTAAAATAGGGCCCATAGTCTAGTGTTGGATGGTATGCACAATATTATCCTTATTATTATTAATTGATGTAAACATCAGTTTGGCATCAGCATAAAAACAGCTTAACATTATACAACTCTTGAGTTAATAGTAAAATACTTGATGTGGTAAGTTGTAACGTAGCTCAACAACTGTAAACAATGCAACCCCCTTCTGCATCGTGCCTAATAAATACCTTTAAAAAAGCTCAATTAGATTTTCAAATTATATACATATTTTTTTTTTTTGCCATCTTATGTGTAACTAACTGTGCTAATACTCTGGCATAAAAAAACAGTATAGCAAAATCTTTGCTAATATTTCTATGGTTGCACAGAATACCACCCAGCATTAGCATAAGTCCTATTTACTTCCCTTAAAGGTCCCGTTCTTCGTGTTTTTTTGAAGCTTTGATTGTGTTTACAGTGTGCAATATAACATGTGTTCATGTTTCGCGTGTAAAAAAACACAGTATTTTTCACACAATTTACTTATCTGTGTACTGCTGTTTCCACTGTCCTAAAAACGGCTGGTGATTTCCTTGTGCTATGAAGTCCCTCCTTCAGAAACACGTAACGAGTTCTGATTGTGCCAGCGGTTCCTGTGCTGTGATTCGACCACAGCTTAGCGCACGTGAAAGCGGTTCCTGTGTTGTAATTTGACAGCAGTTTAGCGCACGTTGGAAAGGTCACGCCTCTTAACGGAGAGATGTATGCGTTCAATAATCTCTACAGCGTCCCTGGGAAAGCCAAACAAAGGTGATTTGACTCCTGGATGAAAATAACAGCGTCTTGATGACATGGCGATAAACACACTCAACGCAACAGTTCCTTTTCTCCACGCGACCGTCCGCTTCTCCACGTGGGACAGCAACAAGACCGCGCCCCCTTTTTCGCGTTTCTTTGTGGGCGGAGGTTAGTCTGTTCTACTGCTCTACTGACGTAATTAAAGAAGGAAGTACCAGGATGTAGTCCAAGCCAGCCGTTCGCTGTAGGCTTTGAAAGGGAACTTCTGTTAAATAAAATATCTCGCTTGGCATTGAACTTTGAGCTTTATAATTTTACAGGTATTATTTATGCTCTAACAGCAACATTACACACTAACTAAAGTTTGAACAATGGAATCGTGAAGAAGGGGACCTTTAAAAGGATCCCATGGTGTCAAGACTTGTATGGCTTAATATAACATGTCTCTTACTGAAATAAGCAGTTGAAAACCCATGAAAGATCCACGTTATTTAAAAATCCATTATATATTTGGACAATGGGCGGCGCCATTTTGTTTGCGTTCTAGGTTGATGGCATAGAATGGTTGCACTCGGCAATCAACTGGCTCTACCCGTAGCTATTTTTACCACAACTCGAAAAATGTTTCAGAGATAAATAAAACCAATCAATTGCTTTGTAATTGCATTTAAAACACACGTGCACACAAACTCTCTCTCTCTCTCTCTCTCTCTCTCTCTCTCTCTCTCTCTCTCTTTCTCACACACACACACACACACACACCAATAGATTGGCGCGCTCAAACACACATACGCACGGTGCGCACACACACGCTCAATCAGCTGTAATGTATACATGAGGTTGACTTGCCTAGTTTGTCACCTGGTCCCGATTCGACAGGCCAGCACTCTCCCTGGCTGAATCCGAAATTGCCCCCTATACCCTCAAATAGGGCACTATTTGAGGGGACAGCCATTTGTAGTGGTGTCCAAAACCATAGTGGACGTTATTGAGTGCACTCATTCAATCCCACATTACACCGCAATAATGAGTGTTCAGCTGATGTACACACAGCGGCTGTCCGAATTCACGCACTCGTTTTTATTCACTCATCAAGTGAACTGAATTAGTGGATAACGTGGGGAATAGTTATTCAGGTTTTAGGGGGCGATTTCAGATTCAGCCCCTGTCGTGGAGACTGACGAGGGCAGCCCATAACACATCTCGATTGAGAACGTCTGTCAGATGTATGTGTGTGTGTGTGTGTGTGTGTGTGTGTGTGAGCATGCACGTGCGCGCCGATTTGTTGGTGTGTATGTGTGTGTGAGAGTTTTTGTGTGCATATGTGTGTTTGAGTGTGTTTAAATGCAATTACAAAGCAATTGATTGGTTTTGTTTAACTCTGAAAAATGTTTCAAGTTGTGTTGTGGTAAAAATAGCTACGGGTAAAGCCAGTTGATTGCAGAGTGTAACCATTCTACGTCATCAACCTAGAACGCAAACAAAATGCCGCCGCCCATTGTCCAAATATATAATGGATTTTTTTAAATAACGTGGATCTTTCATGGGTTTTCAACTACATATTTCAGTAAGATACATCATTTATGTTATATTAAGCCATACAAGTCTCAACACCATGGGATCCCTTTAAAGGTCAAATTATGTCCTCAGTCACTAATCGTTTTGCAGAAAGGACAATGGACCAGATAAAAGAGAGGCGAAGGAGGGTAGGGGGACCTTGGGGGACGCAAGTTGCCTCAAAGTAGGAAAGACAGCCAAGAAAGTGCGAAGGAATGCGCAAGTCTCGCCAACATTTTATGTTTCGTTCCATTTAATTCCAGTGCTTTCTCTGTGGGGTTGCTACGCCTGCCAAAAGTGAGGCCGACTCTCTGAGTCCTGTGATAACAAGAGATAAGACTCTTATGAAAGTCTTTTCTGATATAATATCCTTTTCAATGTCAGTTGAGCTGCAACAATTATATCTCCATCGACTTCACAAGCTTATCGCCCATTGCCAATGTTTGTATATGGAAAATTGAAAATGCATTGTTGATAAAAGGCGTAGAAGAGAAAGACATCCTGGGGCCTTGTGAGAGGTATTGCTCAAAAAAAGAACAATGCCTTTTTGAAATGCCTCCAAGTACACATTTCGGTACGAAAACACTTCGCAGCATCTTCAAGGAAACAAGTTCACTCAATTCAGTAGTTGTTTGTCTTTCTTTCCAGCACTAACTATTAGAACCCTTGCAGCGCAATGCAAGTCTAAGCACAGATCGCAAAAATGACTCATGAAGAAACATGCAGTCTTTTTACAAAGGAAAATGCAGATAGAAAGACTGAAAATAGACGGTGTTCCCTCTTTGGCACATTCCAACTCATCCAACACGCCTGAATGGAAAACAGACAACCTGACAAATGGAAAGGCTCACGTGAGGAATGTGATGCACATTTGCCCTGGTTTTCATGCATTCTTCTCTGACAGCTGTTTCCTAGCAGGCAGCGGTGAGCGTTTCAGACAACATAATTAATCAGTGCAAATGACATTTCTCCAGATTATCACCTTTGCAAAGGGCAGCAGTTGAGAACAATAACCTTATGAGAGTTGATGGTGGACTGGACAAAACTGCCATTTATATTAATCTCCTGTGTGTAATGAGCCTGGTCAACAGGAAAATAAAATGTTTTTGAACTTTGGCAGCGCCTAATTTTGGCAACAACTGCTTGAAGGAAGATGACAATAGCATAACGGAAAAATATAGTTGTTCTTAATAAGGTAAAAGGGTTTGTTCACCCAACAATGAAACTTCTGTCATTAATTACTCACCCTTGTCATATGGACTATTTTAACGATGTCTTTCCTACCTTTCTGGACCTTGAAAAGTAATTAAATAGCTGTCTATGGAGGGGTCAGAGATTTCATCAAAAACATATTAATTTATGTTCTGAAGATGACATGGAACAACATGAGGGTGAGTAATGAATGACAGAATTTTCATTGTGAACTGACCCTTTAAAGTAAACCCGAATGCTTTTTGCGCATAAAAATATAGCAAAATCAATTGATTAGCCCTGATTAGTATTGCAACTTCAAAACTGACATTTGTATCTTATAAAATAAGGCCAGACTTTGAATTTTGACTGGAATCATGTCAAAAGAATTGAATACACCTCTTCTATGCGCAGCATGTTTTCAACTACTGCATTCAAATTCATTTAGCTATTTTTAGAGCATAAAGTCAAACATGTTAGGGTGATACTGTAAAACTGATTCATAATGACAAAAAAAAACCTTCTTACAAGAAAAAAATTATTTTCAAGTACTTTGCATGACCTTTTATTATTGTTTCTCAGAAGAAAACTGCTTCAGTGCTAATATTTGAATACCTTTGTCCGCCAAATCACAGTCATGTAAAGAGACCAACAAATGCAGGTGGTGCAACTAACTTGCTGAACTTTTTTTAAAAACTGAAAAAAAAAGAAATTATGTCATATGGCTGCCCTCAAAAGGCTGTATGTGAAGGTCAATAAGTCTCTTAAGATATCAGATAATATTCCCTTTTTATAACTAGGCAATGTGGTAAGACTTTATTTTAGGGTTAAATTATCACTATTAACTTGCTTATTAGCATGCCTATTACTAGGACATTGGCTGTTTATTAGTACTTATAAAGCACATATTAATATCTTACTCTGCATTACCTTATTCTACATCCCTTAATCCTACCCAAAAACTACCTTACTAACTATTAATAAGCAGTAAATTAGGAGTTTATTGAGGCAAAAGTCATAGCTAATAGTGAATACGTGTTCCCCATACTAAAGTGTTACCAGCAATGTCAGTTCAGGCTGTAAAATGTCATGTGGTGTGTCTCCTCAAAACCTTAGAGTAAGGAAAATATGTGTTTACTTCATGCTTGACACAGGACGTTCAATTTCAACTTTTCTTGAAAAACAGATGTTTAAAACCATGCGAATCTAACATGATGATTACATGATTTCTAAGACCTTGGCACATGTGTTTTATATTAGATTTTCGCTTAGTTCTCATGACCCTTATTCCAAGTTGCTATCCAACCAGCAAAAGTATACAGTTACTTTCTATATACAAAAGTAAACAAACATCAGTTAAATTAATATAGAATTACACTGCTAACACTTTTGTTTGGGGACCAATTCTCACTATAAACTAGGCTAGTTGCTTATTAGCATGCATATTACTATGATATTGGTTGTTTATTAGTACTTATAAAGCACATATTAATGCCTTATTCTCCATGACCAAATTCTACATCCCATAATCCTACCCAATACCTAAACTTAACAACTACTTTCCTAACTTAGGAGTTTATTGAGGCAAAAGTCGGAGTTAATAATGAATATGTGTTCCCCAATCTAAAGTGTGACCAGAACATTATATTAGTTTGGGACACAACCTTCCTCATACTTAAATGACTGTAAGTGGCTCTTTAGACTTACCGCTTTAATCTTCTTCACTTGTGAACAGCTAAACAACATAAACATATTGGCAATGCATCATCTTGGCAATGTTTAGCTACTTGAAATATAACTGAAAAAGATAAAAGAAGAAGAAAATAAATAAATAAATGAAATATAAACAAACATTTCTTTAATGTTTTGCTAATGTAGTTTAACCACACCATTCTTGAAAAGCCATTCAGCTAAATTTGGAAAAAAACGGTCTGATTTCCTACTCGTGTCCTTGTAAGTCTGAAATGATTGGATGCGCTTTCCCAGAGTTGCCTGCGGTGCAGGGCCACTGCAGGTCTTCGGAAAAAGAAAGAGAGCGGTTCAAGCACATCTTCGCAACAAGAGATGGGTTTCAAGGGATTCAAGGAAAATAAAGCTGCAAGTAATCTTCCCTGTTGTTTGAATGGGCAGAGTTTGCTAAACAGTCCAGGATGTGGATACACAGGGGACCAGGACTTGTGTTCTCTCTTCGTAACTTAAATATAGACCACCCAGGGCCCTTCAGATAAAGGTGTGGTTTACAGATAATTGAATGGCAGTACTGGCGGAATATGAGCCCAAATATACAACATTATTCTAGAAGAATGGTGATGGCTCCAAGTCTACCGAGAGAGAGGTTGCCCATTTCAGGAAGAATGGGCTGGGATGTTTTTTCATCTGAAGATATGGACTTTTGTTTGTCCAGACATAAATGCTAGGTATGAAACATATCTTACTAGGTAAGATGCAGTCTAGTTGGGCAACAACTGGTAGTTTCCAGTCTTACGAAGTAATACTGGAATTTTTGTTACCATGAGAAAAACACTGAAATTATGTTGCGTGCACTGCCAGCTTGTTTAAGGCAAATACGACTTAATGACTTTAACTTCTTCTGGAACCGGTCCTGGAACACAACCTGATGTAATTTTGAATATCACAAATCAGCCTATCAATCTTCTTTCAGAATTCATTTTATATTGTCGCTGTCGGGCAGAAACCTTGTATTCTCCATATTTTGTCATTTTCATTACTTTTCATAAATCATTACTATTGGTCAGCATTCACGTATTTCTGTGGGTTTTGTAAAAAACTTAACCAGTAAAAAGTATTACAAAGAGCTCCATTGGATCCGTTTGGACCATCTCTGCTTATTTGCGGAGGAAGGGTAAATAAAGTACTGGTTCTTTGAATAAGTACAGCATTTTCTTTACTCAAGAAACACTATAAATATATAAAGACTAATGTTTTATGTATTTGAGGAATGGAGAAGAGTGTCTTAGTCTAGCATTTGTCATTGAGTCATAGCCAATACTCTCTTAAATAGCCTGTGTGCAGCATTTTGCCTTTATTAACATGAGATTTTGGCCAAATTATAGAAGAAAAAAAAAAGTGGATTGACCACATACAGTAGCTACAGTGAACTTTATAGCCTAATAAATTGCAGTGCTTAATAAGGCCCTATTTTAAAAAAAAATACAGTTTTTTTTTTTTTTTTTTTTTTTTACGTTTTTGGAGAAACAAGCTTTCTGCCCAACATCTACAATATGCAGGATAGATTATTAAACACTTGTGTGGACTGTCCAGAGATAAATGTATGTACCAATCAATGTAACAAAAACTTCAATGTCAAATTATTACAGGTAACAGGAACTGTTCATTCTTATTTACTCTCTTTTCATGTAATTCCAAACCTTTTCCAATTTATTGACTCCATGGGACACAAAGGGTTAATTTTTGGAAGAATATTTGAGGACTAGGGCGGTTCTTAAAGAAGTTTTCGATTTGTGAACGAATTGAACTTTGACCTTTTCATTGAGTGGAAGGAACACAGAGTCAACACACAGCGTCCTCGAGAAAGTTTTTCAATTGTATGTGTTTTAAGGCTTCCAAGTTTAAACATTCATATGATTTTACACTATTCAATAATATGGAAAACATGGCACTTCAGTGCTCGCAAGTTGTTTTCTGTGACACAGAGAGCCGAGCCACATCGTGTCTCTGACAACGCATGAGCTCTGAAGCCAGATCACTTTCACTTGCGTCTTCACTAAAGTTTGTAAATAGTATGTGTTTTAAGACTTGCCAGTTTGAACGGATGTGTATTGTTATATTGAACTACTGCGCTGATGCATTGTGACACGAACACTTATACAGACAGTAGCTCACATATCACGTGAATATCGCACGTGCAGAGAGGAGCACAGAAACTCATCGTCAACTCTATCTTTTGATTTATCACTAAAGTAGCTTAGAAACTCAAAAGTTATAGCATATATTTTTCTACTTTTCTACAATCTCTCTTTCATTAATGCATTCAAATAACTGTACTTTCACAGTGCTAATTTATTTTTAATAAAATTAATTATTAAATTAATAGAAAAGCTTATTTACAGTACATACCTTGTCAGTGAACTATAAGGGCAAAAAGAAATAAATAAAATTAAATAAAATAAATAAATAAATAAAGCAACAAAATGTTCAATTATTCAAGGTTTTTATTTTAGGTCATTTCGTCCAGTCCTATTACACAATACGGTCTGAATGATTAAAGGGATAGTTCACCCAAAAATGAAATTTCTGTCATCATTTACTAACCTTCAAGTTGTTCCAAACCTGTATGAGTTTCTTTGTTCTGCTGAACACAAAATAAGATATTTTGAAGAATGTTTGTAACCAAGCAGACTTACTATGGTACTATGGTAGTCAATAGTTGCTCTATCTGCTTGGTTACAAACATTCTTCAAAATATCTTTTTTTGTGTTCAGCAGAACAAAGAAACTCAAACAGGTTTGGAACAACTTGAGGGTGAGTAAATGATGACAGAATTTTCATTTTTGGGAGAACTATCCCTTTAATTTCTGAATTGGGTTGATTCAGTCCTCAGTGACTCAAGTCACATGGACACAAGTCACATGGACTACTTTTATGATACTTTTTAGAGATGCTCCGATCAGCATTTTTGGGGCCGATCACCGATTACCGATCACCAAGATCATGATCTGCCGATTGCCGATCACTGCCGATCACAGAATGGCAGGGGAATGGCAATTTTTTATCTATAATCTTGCAGAGTTTGCACCATTTGTAGAAATGAAACTAACTCTAAATTAACTGAGTCAAGATCTTGAAGAACCACCAAGTGTTTATTTTAGAAAATGAGATAACTTAAGGCTACTGTAGGCCATCTTTCCCAAATAAATGCATATAATAAATGTATATAATTATCTCACCTAAATATTTGATCATGCAGTGCATCTTTGTTTTTAAAATACATTTTTCAGGTAGGTCTTACATTAGTATTGAGGTAAGAAATACTAAAGACATTTAATAAGAAATCAAATGTAAATTAATATTGGTCTTCCCTGAATAAATTAAATTAGATTAATCCTTACACTTAAGGTTGCAAAAGTTAGTCATTCAAGAGCAGTGAGTGTCATAAAGGTTCATCAAACAACACAAGACAAAGAGAAACTCAGAGACAGCAGCAGTTTATTCGACAGCTGTCACTTTAAGAGCGAACACGGATACGGTTACAGCTGCACAAACGTTCACTCGCGAGTCACGACGGGGTTAACGTGCATACTCGTCAAGACGGTCATTTAGTACATACATTTGTGTGTATCTGACCATTTCAGCGCAATTTGTACTCGCAAGCTTTTTGTGAGATGGCCTGTGTGTGTGTGTGTGTGTGTGTGTGTGTGTCTCTCCAGACCGTGCGCGCGAGTGCGGTTTGAACACTGGCAAGACTTAAAAATGAATGCAAATGATAAACTTTAGTGACGATGCGACACTGCCTCGATTGTGCAAAGTGGCAAATCCCGTGTCAACTGAGCAGCTCGATTTTAGTGCACATGCGATGCGCTGATGTGAAGCCATTTGAGCATTTTCAAAAGGGAAAGAGGGAGCGCGCGCACGCGGTGATTCACGCGCGCTGTTTGTGAAGTGACGTCCCACAGAAAGATTTCAAATGACTGCGTAAGTTATTTAATATCGAAATATGAATTGTACCTCATCTTCAGCATTATAATTATTTTACCCGCGCCGGAAAGAGAATGAGACGGTGTCGCTGCATATCATGCCCTAGCTCTCACGGCAGGTGCGGGGTTTATGTGTCGTCAGCATGCGATCGGTTCATGAGATCGGCCTTTTTAGAGACCGCCGATCAATCATCCCAAAGCGATTATCGACCGATCGAGATCGGTTGCCGATCAATCGGAGCACCCCTAATACTTTTATTGTGCTTTTGCACTCTTTCTAAAGCCTGAAGGCCCTGGTCTCTATAACTCAAAGTCTTCCCTTTTCTGTTCTATGGAAGAAAACCTTTTAGGTTTAGCTCAAGTGCAAATTGCTGCCAAACCCTGTAGACTGGATAAAATCCATGGATGCAGAAAAAAATATCCACTTTGTCAAAAGACATCAACCTTTCTGCAAGGCTCCAGTGTCTCTAAGGAAGTATAGAAGTAAAATGTAAATTGGGTAATGACACAGATAGCAAATAAACAACTGAGCCAATGCATATTTCAAGTTGCCCACCCAAAGCCTCTCTGTGATACCCTTCTACATGGGGCAAGCTGATGATCTAATAAGTTGAAGAAAGAAAACAGCATCTGTTTGTGGACTTCTCACAGTCAATGTTTGTGCAGTTTGACAGATACAGCTACAAGTCTTCACAAAAGGGGCAAATTACGTGCATTTGAGCTTTGAAAGCAGCCATCAGTTTGACGTGAAATGGGGATAAGGCCGCGGAGCAGTACCCTACACAAGAGCTATCATAGCCACTCAAGGCTGGAATTTCCTCAGGCACTGGCCAGAATAAGATGGCTACCAGATGCCAGCTATTCACTAAGCTTTTGGCTGGTTTCCCAGGAGAATTGCAGCCTCAGCCAGTTCTGCTCGAAGGTAGACCGTGTGTGAAAACTTACCCTCACTTTACTCAACACAGGATTAAACCGAAAAGACAAAAGCATCCTCGACTGATTGATTGCCTTGTTCTGTGGTTCCAAACATGGCCTGAAGACTTGATTACAACTTAGTATGGCACAAACTTTCTCTTGGAAGCAGCACCTTTCATGGAAGTTGCACTCTGGAGCCTTCTCGGTTTATAACCCCAGTCATTTACCTCGAACAAGAGGTTTCCGTATACCGCAGTTGTGAGTCACTGTCAAAGCCAAACTTGGAAGCGTTCATTGACCCAATGTGGAAGCCACTACCTGCTCTTCGAAAGCAGACGCCGCTGCGCTCAAGGAATTAGAAGATCTCTCCGAAGAAGGACCACATCGACAATGACAGCTCAACACCAGCCTCGACTGCTTGGCATTTAAAATGGCGCCACAGTCCCGCTGCATGTAATTATGGAGGCCGTACGGGCCAAAGCTCACTTCGACGAGCTACCACATCACGAATGGCACAAAACTCCACAAAGCCAACATGTCATTTCAGAAAACGAGCGAAAACAAATAAATGTCAGACGACACAGAGCTCAGACCAGCAGCTGGAAGAGCCTGTTTCTTGAGTGTGTATCTGGCATGAGGAATATGGCACTGGATCGGCAGAATCTCTTCATGTTCAATCAATGCCAAGTGAGTCATGGGGAGTATAAACCCCAGGAGTGCATTGTGAAGTGCTCTGAATGGCTTCTTAAACGTTCTCCAGAGTTGTTTACCGAGTCTCAGGCTGGTTGAAGGTTGACACAACTCCCTGCGGAGGTGATACTGTTTGACCTGCTGCATGTGATAGGGGCTGAATAGAGAAAAGGTCTGAAGATTATCCAGTTGTTAAAGGTTTGCTTAGCATCAAACAGCATGACAGCTAGAGTATCAGATTTTGCCTGCAGGTATATCCATTTGTATATGGTTCCCAAACAGAGGAGAGAGCTCTCTCCAGAAGATAAAGTACTTTCATTGTGCCTATGACTCACACCTGCTGGGAAACGGCACACATATTCTGTTACCACTGTTTCAACATGCTTGGCTCATAGAGTGCCGGTCTCTGGCATGAGAGGAAAAAATATGTACAGCATCCAGACACAAGCACTGCAGCACAATCAAACCTTCTGCAGACAGAACTTTGTTGAATATCATTACTGATAGAAGTCATATGTCTACCAAACATGTATTGTGTACATAGTGAGGCCATTCCTCAAATGGATTACAACCATTTGAAACTCCTTATTAAATCTGAGTGGCAGCAAGAGATCTTCAGAGATAAAAGGCTTTAGTCGAATCAAAGCGAGTTGCCATGACAGGCCCGAGCCAAGAGAATTCTTGCCGCCTAAAATCAAACTGCCAACACTTATGAGGTAATTAGAACCCTTATGTCTCTTAAGATGATTTCAAAGAGAAAAGCATGATACTAGTTTTAAAAGATGGAATATATATCTTTTCACTTATTGAATCTATTGTTTCCCTATTTTTGGTCCCCCATTCAGACTTTCTAACACTCTATAAAAAGTATAAAGTTTAGGGCGTTTTCACACCTGGCTCGTTTGAAGCGTTTGTTTCAGAACTTGGTGAGTTTTTTCCCTTAGTTTGGTCCATTTAGGCATATATAAACACGTCAATTGCGCTCGGATCCACACCAATTACAATAACTCAGAGATCGACAGAATCCGATTTTGGTGGATAGCCAGGTATGTTTCTGTTTAGTTTGCCCCAACCCTGGGTTTTAGGCATAATGAAAGTGTTTGGCTTTTAGCTGTATTCATCGGCATAGTAACTTGTGCTCCACGGCTAACCTGCTCCGGGACAGGTTATGATCTGGGTTAGAGATCTCGAACCAAAATTGGACCAGCTGAGCAAAGTGACACATCTCTGATGCAATAAAGTCACCCCCCGTTTCTACTCCAAATTAAAAGTCTATAATAATTTATTTAAAGCTCTAATAATAATTTTGTATGATTTAGATAGTATTTATGTAATTATTATACCCTTAATCATTACACATAGACATGTGCTGGTAAACGGTAATACGATATACCGCAATAATGAACATGCACAATATTGTTATCGTGGGCACTTCAAAATACCGTGAATAATTATTTATTACGAATTATTCAGATTTTTAGAATGTAATTTAAGAATACTTTACCCATCAACCGTTTAAAATGAACAATATGTAAAAGAGGACCGCGCACTGATGTAAACAAATTCAACGTGCATGAGCACATGGCTGAGCGCGTGAAAGAGACACGCTGAAGTGCACATTCACTCTCTGACAGCAGAGGGCGCTGACGGAACAGCAGAAATGCAGCCGTTTCCCCTAAATACTTAAAGACTTAAGGCTATTCATTTTCAAACTTAAAGGTCCCGTTCTTCGTGTTTTTTTGAAGCTTTGATTGTGTTTACAGTGTGCAATATAACATGTGTTCATGTTTCGCGTGTAAAAAAACACAGTATTTTTCACACAATGTACTTATCTGTATACCGCTGTTTCCACTGTCCTAAAAACGGCTGGTGATTTCCTCTTTCTATGAAGTCCCTCCTTCAGAAATACGTAACGAGTTCTGATTGTGCAAGCGCTTACCGTGTTGTAATTCGACCACAGCTTAGCGCACGTGAAAGCGGTTCCTGTGTTATGATTCGACAGCAGCTTAGCGCACGTTGGAAAGGTCACGCCTCTTAACGGAGAGATGTATGCGTTCAATAATCTCTACAGCGTCCCTGGGAAAGCCAAACAAAGGTGATTTGACTCCTGGATGAAAATAACAGCGTCTCGATGACATGGCGATAAACACACTCAACGCAACAGTTCCTTTTCTCCACGCGACACGTCCGCTTCTCCACGTGGGACAGCAACAAGACCGCGCCCCCTTTTTCGCGTTTCTTTGTGGGCGGAGGTTAGTCTGTTCTACTGCTCTACTGACGTAATTAAAGAAGGAAGTACCAGGATGTAGTCCAAGCCAGCCGTTCGCTGTAGGCTTTGAAAGGGAACTTCTGTTAAATAAAATATCTCGCTTGGCATTGAACTTTGAGCTTTATAATTTTACAGGTATTATTTATGCTCTAACAGCAACATTACACACTAACTAAAGTTTGAACAATGGGATCATGCGGAATGGGACCTTTAAACATTTTATATTTTAATCTGGACTAAATTACATGCCCTAGATATTGTTTGAATATGTTCTGATTGTTATTCAGTCACACACTTTACAATAAGGCTCTATTATTTAACATTAGTTCATTCATTAACAAACTGACAATGAAAAATACTTCTAAAACGTGTATTAATCTTAGTTAAATGTAAATTTCAGCATTTAATAACACATTATTAATATCAAAAGTTGTAACTGTATTATTTAATGGACCTGCGCTAACTAACTAACAGTTGCTTTTTTAACTAACATTATCAAAGAATAATAACTGTAAAAATGTAGTTATTCCTTCTTTGTTAATGTTAATGCATTAACTGGTGAGACATTATTGTAAAGTGTTACCTATTGTTCTTTATCATTCTTTTGCACTTTTATCTGTTTTAAATATTTGTTTACTTTATACATTTGTGTGTATTGCTTTATTGTATTTAAATGTTTGGTTCTTTTGTTATAAGAAAGTTATTAAACCTGTTATAGTATGACAACATTTTTTTTGCAACAAATTTCAATATCGTGATAATACCGTATACCGTGATAAAAGCTTCAGCAATTAATCGCAACATGAAAATGTGATACCGGCACATGCCTAATTACACATGTACAATTTTAGTTTATCAATTATTATTAAGCACTTTTAAATGAATATAAATATTTAAAGGATATATAAATAAGCTTTAGAATCAACAGATAAATCTTTTAAATGACTACATGTGTGCTTAAATGTGACCCTGGACCGCAAGCCAGTTATAAATCACACATATATTTGTGGCAATAGCCAATAATATATTGTATGGTTCAAAATTATCGTTTGTTTTTGTTTTTTTATGCCAAAATATTAAGTAAAGATCATGTTCCATGAAGATATTTAGTAGGCCTACATTTCCTAATTCCTACCGTAAATATATAAAATATATATTATTAGTAGTAATATGCATTGCTAAGGACTTCATTTGGACAACTTTAAAGGTGATTTTCTTTAATAAAAAATTGCACCCTCAGATTCCAAATTTTCAAATAGTTGTATCTTGGCCAAATATTATCCTATCCTAAAAAGCTTATTTATTCAGTTTTCAGGTGATGTATTAAATCTAAATTTCAAAATATTGAACCATATGGCTGTTGTGGTCCAGGGTCACAAATGGTCAGGTCTCTCAATTACTAAACCAACTATATAAACTAACTTCACACATTTTGCACTGATATAGCAATATTTTTGTTATTTTAGTTGTCCTCTTTCATAGACAGCTCTTGTATTCTTGCGGTGTAAATTTGTTTAAATTCTTAATATTTTTTCAATCTCGTAATATTCTGCAGAAGAGAGAAGTGAATCGTGCTGCTTCTCTTGTGAGAAGTGATTTGCTGTGTAACTGTTCCACGGCATGTGATTGGCTGTTCACATAATAAGCATTACCTAAACTCCTAAACTCAGCATCAAAACCAGCGTCATGGTACCAACAAAGCCTGATTACATTGGTTTAGTTTTGTCAACTCGAAACTAATCCTGTAACCCTGAGTTTGTTCAACTGCCATCATGGTACGGGCCCCTGAATTAGGTGATCTCGGTCTGATAGAAAACAAACCCTGGGTGCCATTCGGATGAGGTGAAAAAGCAATCCAAACCAACGGACCAACAAACCATCTTAAAATGCTGTCCAATTGCTCTTCTCCGTGCATTGCAAGAATGCTGTATATGATTATATACAATTTATCAATTAGAGCAGGAATGACGGCTACATGCATATATAGGATATGTGTCACACAACAGCTACAGATAAAGCCACATTAAGCTTGCAGAGCGAATGTGACTTACATAAACACATTTTGGTACGCTTGAAATGTTGTTTTGTGAAAGCGAACCGAAACCAAGAAGAAAATGCAACATTGTAACCAATTAAGTCCCTGTTTCAGAACAAAACAATCTACAGGTCTGAAAACGCTCTAAGCTTCTCTATTTCCTAATAATTCAAATGAAATTACTATAATTGATTTGGTATTATGTGTACAAATTGAAAAATCTCAACATACATCTATATGTCATTTTCTATATGACAAATACGTGACATAAAAACAGGGTGACACACTTAACAATAAGGTTTCATTTGTTAACATTAGTTAATGTATTAACTAAAATAGACTAACAATGAGCAATACATTTGTTAGAGTATTTATCGATCTTTGTTCATTTTAGTTATTAAAAATAGAGTTGTTAATTGTTTGTTCATGTTAATCCCAATGCATTAACTAATGTTTACAAATACAACTTTTGATTTTAATAATGTATTAGTAAATGTTGAAATCAACATTAAATACGATTAACAAATGCTGTGGAAGTATTGTTTATTATTAGTTCATGTTAACTAATGTGTTACCAAAAATTTGCGTGCAGATTGCGTAATGTAAATGCCAGACGGAAATGTTTTCAGGTGATGATAATTAGGGTTGGGTACCGAAATCCGGTTCCAATATGGCACCGGTACTTATATAACCGGTATGTACCGGACCGAATCAGAACGCAGATTTCGGTTCCTCATTTCGGTGCCAAAATTCAAACGTGCTTTCGCGTGCTTTGGCTGAGCCAGAGACAGACGCTCAGCGCTGGTCACATCACAACTCATGACAACTATTCAGTGTTTTAAACCACATCATGTTTATTCCAGGTTTCAGACATTTAAATGCTCATAAGTAGGCTACTAGCAAAAAACACACTGATGTCTATGAAAGCGGCAATGACAATCCTTTCAGGCGGTTATAATTTGACTAACGTTACGTGTTTTATTCACATCAGATACATGCACATTATATAGTAACTATATCGTTTACTCTATTCTTCCTCCAGTTCACTGGTCACTTACTTTCATGTATTTTGTAAGAGGAGAATGAACTCAAGTGTTGTAAATCCGACAGATCCGATTCTGAGGCGCAAACTAACATGGCGCCGCCCATTGCGCTTTATAGATCAACTAACACACATTCACTCACACATTTGAACATCAGATAGTTCGTGACACAGTTAAGAAGTTTGTGAATATTTTGAATAAAAATAAAAAATGAAATAAACCCGATACAGCTGAGCTGTCAGCGCTATTGCGGCTGCTGTGTCATGTGAGAAACATGACGCGTCGTCATGGAAACATTAAGGCGATGCGTTCTAAAATATTTAGCCAGAGAATATGATCATATTTCAAAATAAAGCTGAAGCTCGAAGCTGGTGGTTAGTAGCATACCAAGAATACAGACGACTGCTGTTATTACTGTAACTGTTATTTAGAGTTATATTAGGCTTGTTGTAGTTGGGTTAGGTGGCTTAGGTTTTACTGTGAATTTGTAAATAAGTCAATTATAATTTGTAAATAAGTAAATTGTGTTTTGTATTTATTTATATTCATACATTTAAGTATACATTAAACTTTTGATAAATGGTTCAATTTAAATAAAAAAATAAAAAGCCATTTAATGTCATCCACCTCGTTTTGTGGCCTTTAAAAAAAAAAAAGTATCGGTTCAGGCACCGTTTAGGCACCGGAACCGTTTTAAAAGTATCGGTTTGGCACCGGAATCGAAAAAAACCCAAACGATACCCAACCCTAATGATAATGCATATGCAAATACTTTATATCGGATATCATTCTGTGGTCACACCATTTGGACACTTCATTACAGAAAAACTGTAAATGTGTGTACTGAGAGAACAAAAAAAGTGAATTTGATATTCAACACACAAAAATCAATGCACTTCTTTCTTCCACAACCTGCCATGTCCTGCATTACACCAAGTGGACATCAAAGACCAGGACAAGCTGCCTCTATTTCAGTATAATTACCGCATTTCCCAACTGTGGGGCTTTACCAGACCTCGACACTTTCAACTCATAAACAAACCCTTAATGAACTTGAACTCTTCTGCAATGACTCACCCTGCCCTCGCATTACAGTTCCATGGAAAAGGACAAAACCTAAAGCATCATGCTGCATAATTAGTCGCCTAATAACTGTCCAATGCATACATATATATATCTTTTGTAGGGAAACTGATCCTGAGCAAATACATATGAAACCGTTTAGGCAGCCTAAGCTAAATGTATGAAATCCCATCTAGGGCCTCAAGCAAGTTAAATCTTGGAGCAACCTAGAGCCAACACACCGCCGGTGTGCCAGTGAGATAGTCGACCGCGTTCCCTTCGCTGAGGCCCTTTTCCCCTGACAGAACAAAGAGCACTCGAGTTTAATTTGAAATTGATTACAGCCACTCATAATGCGTGCTGAAATATGTACTGGAAACGAGCGCGCTGAATGAGGAACAGAGCTTGGCAAGTCGGAAAACCGGAGAGGATTCAGATCGGGATGGAGCCGTGCGTTCCACCGCCAAACAAACTTTGCAGGCGTATCGCTTTCCTGCATTTAGAGGGCTTTTTTTAACGTTTTTCTCATGTTTGCATACCGCTTTCTAGTATTTACAGTATATAAACCTTCTGGATTTGAAGAATGCACATCTGGGCATAAGTTGTCCATGTAGGGTTCAGCTGCTAGACAGGATGATGTTCTTGCCTTGCTAAAGCAAGGCCCCGATGTGGAAAAACTAAGGGCTGTATTTAAGGAGTTTTTCAAAAGTAATCGAGACAATTTGGACTGTGCAACCAGTACACTGGATCCAAGGTTAAAATACACAAAGAGATTCAGCACAAATGACTGGAGACACTGTTCCCAAACAAAGACCTTTCCAAGAGATTATAAGCATTAAATGTCTCATTCTGTCTTATGTCTAAGATGTACAAACAATTATATTCATAGTCCACTGTAACTGCACAGACAAGCGTATGAAAGCACACTGGAGTAAAGAAGAGTAAAGGAAAGCTATGGCAACTGTAAATGCCATAAGCACACACTGCAATTTTGTCGTCTGCTCGAATTCTTTAACTCTTTCCCGCCAGTGTTTAAAAAACAAAAGTTGCCAGCCACCGGCAGGGTTTTTGATCATTTTAGCTTGTAAATATATCAAAAGAAAGAGCAGACCCTCTGCTTTTAAACAGAAAAAAAGTTGTATTCTAGCTTCATGCATTCCTTTTTTTATCAACACTTAAATATGGGTACGTTTCATAAAAAAAAAACAACATTTTGAACAAAATAAGAGAAAATCGAATTTTTGTCAAAGATCAGATTCAAAACGATGATCAAACACAGATGGAGTAGATCGAGTCCATCAACACCCCCAAAGCTTCACAGTCCTATAGCTCGTCCTGGGTCGACATTTCATTCAGTAACATTAGGCAGTTTTGATTTATATGATGTTTAATGTTGATGAACATGTTATTTTACATATGCATCTGCTTACATACGATCGCTTGTTTTTTTGCATCTTCTTCACCTGTGTTTTGATCAGGAGATTCTGTACTCATTCAGAAGATGCGTAATAGCGCCCCCTAGCGTATAACAGCGAAAACACCGAAAATTCTGTGTTTGGCAGGGAAGCGTTTTCTCACAAATAGCAAAAAATTGTATGTTTGGCGGGGAAAGAGTTAAAAAAGGCTTTATTCTGATTGGGTGTCAATGTTTTTATCATTCATCAACTGGAGGGAAAAAAAAACTATAATGTTCCTCTTTGCCGTTATCGTTATCGTTGTTGTGTGGACTCAGCTATTATTTTACATTTAGAACAATTTTCGAAACTATATTGTTGTGTGAATAGAGTGGTGCATGTATGATGTCACTTTGTAGGCCAACTGGCAGTTACCATCGCACTGGTTCCCTCAAGGCTTATGGATTATCGCTAAAAACAAGCTCTGTGATCAACAACACTTTATGATACTTACACATTTTGTCCATCAAGATAACTTTCACAGATGGACACAACTTATGAATTCTGAAGCCTAAATGCAGTCGCCAGAAGTAAAAGGCTAAAGGTAAATAATAATACGGACTACACCACGGTCCCGTGATTTCAACGTCACCATCACTAATGTCGCGTTCCAGGCAACCCGTAACCCGTATTTTTCCAACCTTCTACCAGTGAAAGTGCACTGGAACGGCAGTCAAACCCGTGACTTCCCACCCGTGAACTCGTACTGGATCGATTTACTCCTAGTTACGAGATTTGACGTCACATAGCCCGCGAAGCAACAATGGCAGCCTCCTACGGATGCAGTGTTTATGAAACAAATATACAAATAACGTAAAATAAAAGGTATAACAACTTTTCTTGCCGTCTGCACCGTTTTTCTCCTCTGTTTCCCTAAAATAAGCAAGGAGTAAGCACCTTTGGCGATAGAAATTATTGTAAATGAGCATAAACCCCGTACGGTCCACCATGCTTTGTTTACATCTAACTACCACACAATTCCTTGCGCTCAGGCAGTTTGGCGTGACTTTGCCTGGAACACTACAAAGTCGTGAGTCGTGGTTTGAAGTTGTAATTTACGGGCTCAAAAACCTGCCTGGAACGCAGCATTAGACTCCAACAACTCGTTCCGTTTTTATCTCAAAACATTTCCCCAGAATGTTTGAGTTAGAATAGTTTATAAGAGCACAATTATAAGCATAATCAGTCTGAAAAAGCTGACTGAGCTCGGTGTGTTGACGTTTTATCTGCAGTCCCATTTAGCTAATTGTTAGCAATCGCCTTTTTCAAGACATGTAACAACTTCAAAAAAATTACAAGTGGGGTAAAAGTGATGTATTTTATGTTGTAGAATAAAACGTGAAGGTATCTTGAGCTTATGTTCACCACAGACCTTATTTCAGCCGTTTAATCAAAACCCCATTCAAAAAACCCATTGACTTTGAAACGAGGGAACGGAAGTGCTAAAACTCGCTTCCACATTTTGGCCTTCAAAGTGATGTCATACCTGCACCCCTCTATTGGCCTTTAACACTCAACAATGTAACATTATTAACTTTTTGTAACACCTTTTCCATATCAAATTGTTGGTCTTGCTTTTATACTAAGTCTCATATAACTTTTAAACCCGTCCTTCTTAATCTTAAAATATGTCTCATTTTTAAGGATGATTTCATTCTACGCAAAATATTGACGTTTGCTGTTCCATTTCTCACAAATCTCCATTACAATTATATAGCACTGGTGTTACAAATGTAACATTGGCCTTTGTGTACTTTTACTTTAACCGTATAACTGTAAGTTATGATTTTAGTAATGACTACTAATGTGTCAAAGTTGTTTGAGTTGTCAGTCAAACTGCTTTCTATGCTCTCCCCTATTTAGTCATGTGACCTTATTGTTTTTGCTATTGTTGATACAGTTATTTATTTCCTAAATACCTAAACAGGACACAAAGTATCCATATTCACTGCAAACTTGAGTATGAAAAAAATATGGCTGATCAAGGCCATAGATCAACAATATTCAGACTAATGACAAATCAATGTTTTTCGATGAACAAATTGTACATTTTTGTAAAATGATAATAATCCCAAAAATTATTTTAATGATATTCTCATTTGGTTACATAATAGAAGCCGAAGATTACTGACATAAATAGACATTTTGTGATTTTTTTTTGGATAAAAAAGATGAAAATATATAATTAAGTAAAAACACTTTTAAAAGACTTTAAAAAGCTGTTTAAAAATGAAAAGAGGAAAAAAAGCTAATGAAAAAAAACATTTGAGAATAGCCACTCTATGCAAAAGATTTTTAAAGTGCTTTAAATAAATAAATAAATATTAAAAAAATAAAAACATTACTAAATTTGCTGTAGCATAACATTTTCACGTAGTACACAATTTACTGTAGATGGATGTGTTCACAAATAAATTAGATGTTTCTCGGATCCACAATAAATAAACCACAATAAATAAGTCATCACAAACTCAACAGGTAACTTATCGAGCTGGCAGTTACTGTACATGCAGAGTTATTTCTGTTTTTCCAAAAGTAAAGACGTAAAACATCGTTTTTAACATAAGAAACTGCTTATCTTCACTGTAGCGGACACATTTCCAAGCGCAGCTCCCAGAGCTCACAGTTATATGGTCTCCCTGAGGTCGGCGAAACTTTGTTCTCACTTTCACCATGATGCCATTTCTAACACATTAAACATTTCCCCAAAATGTCGTTCTTAAAGTGCTTCTTGTCAGTCCTTACCTTACTTTTCTTCAAACATTAAACGAGCATTTTGACGCGGTTCCTCTCCATTGCTTTGGCTGCGCTTCACCTTCGTAGTAAAGTCAGAGGATTAACTCCGACTTCCCATCCGCTGTTCCCATTGGAGAAGAGCTCTGTCAGTACACACATGCTCGCGCCAGGATTTCCTGTCCTGGGCGGTGTTTCTACTGGCATACTACCATTCTTTGCGTACTTTTTTTTTTCGTTTTGTTGTTGATGTCTTCAACACATTTTCTATATGGGTTACACTTTACAATAAGGTTTCATTTGTTAACATTAATAACTAACATGAACTAACCATGAGCAATACATTTGTTACAGTATAGGCCTATTTACTAATCTTTGTTAATGTTAGTTAATAAATAAATTGTTCGTTATTATTTAATAGTTCACAGTGCATTATCTAATGTTAACAAATACAACGTTTGATTTTAATAATGTATTAGTAGTAGCCTAATTATTATTAGTAGTAGACAATATAGACTTTTGTCCACTGTAGTGGACAGCATATTTTAGTGAATTTCTCTGACACCATGTCACAGTTTTAAGTCTGGATGTCCAGTAAACATTAATTTAGTGATCAAATGTAGCACTTTTATGTAAATATGATAATATTTTGTAGTTATCATTTAAATCAGACTCATTCATCTCAGGAAAATGTTATATGGTTTCTAATCAAAATATGACTTTCTGGACACCAGGACTTAAATCATGTTTATCAGGCATTTTGAGAAACACATGTGAATAGCGAAAATAAATTAAATATCAATATTCCCATGAAATATTATATATTATTATGAAAATATTGCCAATTATAACTATTACAGTTATTTTTTTCATTGCATGTTGCCCCAAGAACCATCAATACGCAAATTAGATACAGTTTATAGATACATTGGTTTGAATGGACTACCCATGTATTGCCATTTTACCCACATATTGCAAGTAAAATGTAAAATGGTACATCAATTCATTCCGTCTTTCATAACATAATTGAGAATCATCGTTATACAAAAATTGATTGGTGAGTGAAATAAAATCCCATTGTTTTTGCCTATACATGTCATTTTGTGTCTTTAAAAAAAAAAAGTCCTGTTGTCCACAGAGGACATATGAATCAAACATATGCCTAACATATGAATAGAATATGTCTTTTTTTTTTCTTCCCAAAATTAGTTTTTTGCTCTAAACAATATAAAGACATGAAAAATACAAAATAATTAAAACACTTTTTTTCTGGGTCTCAGTAGGATAAACACAAATCAGGCAATACACTATTCCTAATATTGCCCCCCTTTTGCTGACAAAACAGCCCTGCATTATTCTGCTGAAAGAGGCCACCGTTTCCATGAAAGGGTGTACATGGTCTGCAACAATGCTTAGGTAAGTGGTACGTGTCAACTAACATCCGCATGGATGGCAGGACCCAAGGTTTCCCAGCAGAACATTGCCTACGCCGGCTTGCCTTCTTCCCATAGTGCATCCACACACCCGGCCATCCACGTGATGTAAAAGAAAACATCATCAGACCAGGCCACCTTCTTCCATTGCTCCATGGTACAGTTCTGATGATCACGTGCCCACTGTTGACACTTTCGGAGATGGACAGGGGTCAGCATGGGCACCCTGATTGGTCTGCGGCTATGCAGCCCCATACCCAACAAACTGCGATGCATTGTGTACTCTGACACCTTTCTATCAGAACCAGCATTAACTTCTTGAGCAATTTGAGCTCGCTTGTCTGTTTGATCGGAACACATGGGCCAGCCTTCGCTCCCCACGTGCATCAATGAGCCTTGGCCACTCATGACCCTGTCGCCGTTTCACCACTGTTCCTTCCTTGGACCACTTTTGATAGATACTGACCACTGCAGACGAGAACACCCCACAAGAGCTGCAGTTTTGGAGATGCTCCTATGACCCAGTCGTCTAGCCATCATAATTTGGCCCTTTGTTCAACTCTGTCAAATCCTTACGCATGCCCATTTTCCCTGCTTCTGATACATCAACTTTGAGGACAACATGTTCACTTGCTGCCTAATATATTCCACCCACTAACAGGTGCCATGGTGAGATATTATATATTTATGCTTGAATCTGATTGGTTGATGAACGCTCTAAGGTGTGCATTTTATTTTCAGAGAAACACACGGCTAAAGTAGTTCCAGGCAGGTACTGACCGCATGTCCATATCACTTCACCAAATTATTTCAGTTATTTGAATGGTCCTTACATCCTACAAAAGCAAAAGAACCAAAACACACAATAACACCGACCAAGCAAATATAGTGAACCAGAGGATGAAAACAACAAATTCATTCCATGTGTTTTGCCTCACAAGTACGGAAAGCACATACTCTCCAGCTTATGTCGTGTCGTGCATCCAGCATCCAGTGTAGACAGAATCACTGTTTATAATAAGTTTTATTGTTTTTAGTCGCATCGCGTCGCGCTGCTCATGTCCGGTGTACATCCTATATCAAAACTCGGCATGAAACTGAAGTTGCAATAGTCTTTTCTTCTCTATTGTGTCACATATCTTTGTTAAACTGCTTCTCAAACAAAAACAAATGTATCACATCATCAGAGAAGAGAAGAGATGAGCTGTAAGAGGGAGGGGAAGGGATTTTGACTAAAGATTGTGAGGCACATGAATAAATTTTTTTTTATATTATTAATAATGATATTATTTATAATAAATAATAAATGTGTTATAACAAATACTGCAATACTTTATAAAAAACAAGAATCACCCATTTTGATTTTATGGTGACTATAAATTATACTTTTTATGAATTCTGTCCATTTTATTTTGGGGTGTGATTTGTCACCATGGAAACAATACACAGTGGGTTCATGTACAGTGTTGAGCACTAAATACACAACATAAACATATGAGCCTGAGTTTTTCGCCCTTTCACAACATCGCAGAAATGGCATTTATGATGTTGTTAGCACATTCCACTTGGAAGGTTTTTAGAATCTTACTTAATTTCACTTAACTGAAAGTAACCTATTCCTAAATGTTATGACATTGCTGTCATATTTCCATTATATTTTTAAAGTTACTGATATCATTTGCCATGAGGTAAAACCTCAGAAAACATGTCTCCTGTCAGACTCCCTGTGCATGAACTTACCCACTCAAGCAAAAAGCTATTCCATTCAGAGAGCTGAAATAATATGGATAATTACTTCAGTGAAATGTTTGGCAGTTGTGATAAATTGCCTGTTGTTTACACAGATTTGCCATTGAAAGCTATGTTTGTTTTTCAGTGAAATGTAGTGTGGCCTTGTTTATATTTTGGTGTTTTTTCACTGTTTTTGAAGCATGTCATTCAGATGTCCAGATTGTATTATTTTAAATTTAAAATAAATCATTCCACATGCATTGTAGTTTGGTTTGGGTTTGTTTTTGACGTTTTGAGGTTTGACATTTTCCAGCACAATATATTTTAATAGGTGTGGTTTCCAGAATGTGTGGTAACACCTTCTATGAAACCTGTACTATATATATATATATATATATATATATATATATATATATATATATATATATATATATATATATATATATATATATATATATATATATATATATATATATATATATATATATATATATATATATATATATATATATATAATGCATTATATGCATTATAATGCATATATGATGCTTTTTAAACTCTTTATAAAAACATCCTGGCACGAGGTTCTACACAGTCTCTCATTTTTGTCTTTTTCAGAAATCTCACTGCAGTGACAATGCAATTTGGTTGACAGATGACACTAAGTGTAATCCACAAATTATTAATCTAACAAGTTAATGTTGTGCTAGCAGCACCCATAGATGTGATAAAGAGTTGTCACAACCTGTTGTGTGTCATTTGCTTTATTCTTTATGCAACTTTTCTCTATCATAGCATTGGGTCATTTACTGTGCATTTTATATGGTGTCATTGCTTACATATCAAATGCAAATATTCACACTCTGTAGAAAAGGATAGGCATTACTCATTTTCTCATAGATATTACTTTTATGCATGTAATTGTTAATTGTGTAGGTCTTGACATGTATAATATGTGCATTAAACCCAGTATGATAGGGCTGACATGGAACCCATGAACAAACCAATGTAGGACCCATACTATTGCTAATCATGAGAGGGCCGACATGGAACCCATGAACCAACCAATGTAGGGCCCATACTATTGCTAATCCTGAGAGGGCCGACATTGAACCCATGAACCAACCAATGTAGGGCCCATACTATTGCTAATTCAGATAGGGCCGACATGGAACCCATGAACAAACCAATGTAGGGCCCATACTATAGCTAATCATGAGAGGGCCGACATGGAACCCATGAACCAACCAATGTAGGGCCCATACTATTGCTAATTCAGATAGGGCCGACATGGAACCCATGAACAAACCAATGTAGGGCCCATACTATTGCTAATCCTGAGAGGGCCGACATTGAACCCATGAACAAAACAATGTAGGGCCCATACTTTTGCTAATTCAGATAGGGCTGACATGGAACCCATGAACAAACCAATGTAGGGCCCATACTATTGCTAATTCAAATAGGACTGACATTGAACCCATGAACAAACCAGTGTAGGGCCCATACTTTTGCTAATACTGAGAGGGTCGACATGGAACCCATGAACAAACCAATGTAGGGCCCATACTATTGCTGATTCTGATAGGGCCGACATGGAACGCATGAACAAACCAATGTAGGGCCCATACTATTGCTAATTCAGATAAGGCCAGCATGGAACCCATGAACAAACCTATGTAGGGCCCACACTATTGCTAAGTCAGATAGGACCGACATTGAACCCATGAACAAACCAATGTAGGGCCCATACTATTGCTAATTCAGACAGGGCCAACATGGAACCCATGAACAAACCAATGTAGGGCCCATACTATTGCTAATTCAGACAGGGCCGACATGGAACCCATGAGCTAACCAATGTAGGGCCCATACTATTGCTAATTCATATAGGCCTGACATGGAGCCCATAAACAAACCCAATTAAAACACGGGTTAATTTCAATAAGGCTGACATGGAAACCATGGAAAAACCCATGTAGGCTCCATACAAAATTGTACTTGTAACTTACACAAAGTGATATTTAAAAAAATATATATGAGTGAGGTTCATAGGTTTGCCACACAGTCATATTATAATTATTAAATTATCTTGCATCCTCCATAGTATTTTAGGTTTTGTCAGGGACAGAGGATATCTTAGATAGTTTAGATAGCATCACTTTTGTGTCCCTTTAAATGCAAATGAGCTGCTGCTCCCGGCCCTCTTTTTAAAAGAGGGCGTAGCTTCAAGAGCTCGTGTTAGCAGCTCCACGCAGACACGCACTGAAAATGTCAGAATTTCAGCCTTTTATGTTCAAAACGGACTCAGACAATGATGGAGAGACTCAAGAAGAAGTGACAACAGTCAAAGTGTCAAAGTGAACAGTCTTCCCGGCAGTCAAAGTGGCATTACGTAGTGAAAGTGCGGACTCAGAGGAAGACCGTGAGGGTTTAGGGTGCCATTTGGGACAGGGCCTGAAAGCGTGTGCCTGAGTTGGCAACCCTGCTTACGGTCGAATGGAAGGCACCTTGTGTGTGTGTGTGTGTGTGTGTGTGTGTGAGACGCCTGAGTGACAGCGAGACGGAAGAAGAGCAGGGAAAGGAAATGCAGCTGAACAAATACACTGTGTGTGTTTTAAAGAGCGTTAATAATTTGATTAATAACAACACACAATATGTGGCGGCCGGTGTTGATTCTGTGGTGCACCGCCACAAATTATGTGTGGGAAACTGCGTCTGCACGACTGCACCATTCATTCACAGAGACACACAGAAACATGCAGGATTCATATTTAAACAGTCTTTTTGCGGCTTAATATTCACACACACTAATATATATAGCGATTTGATTTAAAGGGTTACTTCAGCGATTAGCATTAAGCTTTGTATCAGTAGAAACCCGTTAGTATATTCAAATTGTCGTACTTTCCCCCCTCATGTCCCCCGGAGATGAGAGAATTATGCATTTTATTTCTGGAAAAAATCCTCAGATGACGCAAATATCGTCATTTTGCGTCATCGGAGGATTTTTTGGCCAGAGGCTAGAGACTACAGCCACTAGATAGAGCTGTTCCGCATGTTATCAACCCTTCCATAGGGGTGGGATCTCACTCACAGAATGTAAGTGCGCACGGCCACTCGGCTCGGGCATTCATAACGGAGCATTGCGGAGCAAAGTGAGTGTTTCAACTTTTCAATGAATTCCTATGAAAGTTAAGCTTCCATAGGCATGATCTGAAAACGTGCCAGACTGGACACGCGTCGTGAATGACTGCCGCGCTTACCTCAGCTCTGCTCAGCTCTTCGCTCTCGTGATGAATGATATCTGACTCCTGCTGCGTTTGTGCCGTGACTTTCGTTCGGCTCACTCACACTTTATTGAAAAGACATGTTCAGTTTTTAATTATAGTGTCTTCTCTAACTGAACAAAATAATTGTATTACTATAAAAATAAAAACGACGGTGGAGGCGATGTCGTGGGTAAGTGATAACCAGTGGCCATGGCTTTGGGAGTGGCCTCGTTGGGCAGCGAAGCAAGTGCATTCTGGGAGTTGTTGTCTTTCAACATGAGACAAAAATAAATGTTCTGTCTTTTCTCAGTCTAGAAGGCAACAAATGTGAATAATTTCACATTTCTACTACATAAATGACCCCATTTAAATACACATTCATCTTCCCAGCGCTGAAGTACCCCTTTAAGTGTACTGACCTACGCTTTATTTATTCATCAAAACTCATCAAATTCCGTGACATTCAATTATGCAGTAAATTCCGTTTTTATGACTGGATTCCATCTGCGTTGTCCGCAATGAATCCTTATGAAAGTTACAAAAGTTATTTAGTCAAGTAGTGAACTAATTTTTTTTTTTTTTTGGTCTTTTGTTGTTTGATTAACACAACGCAGACAGTGGCGCAGCAGGAATATTATATTATAATCTTGGATTATGCAGCAGACATTATATAGCGCAGTGCCTTCACAGTTCATTAATAAACCATCGGTTTCGGGCCTTTTCATGCTATAGCCGATATGCCGATGGTTGTAAATTGATAAAAAATTGGCTGATAAATTTAGGTGGCCGATACATCGGTGCCTCTCTAATCATAATCAAAAACCCCTTTTTAAGAGAAAATAATCACTTCATCCAATGTGTAAAGTGAATAAAATAGCCATGGCGAAGGATATACATTATCATTTTTCAACAGAACTGAGTGCCCAAAAGAAGTGGTGATGTCAAATTTCAGAATAGTGTACAAATAAAAACAACACATTAATAGATGGATATGAAGTTGTTAGTGAGATACAGTATCTAGGTCACTTTTTGTTTGCTGGCTACGTTATCTAGTTCAATCTAATGGGTATCCTTTAATCAGCTATATAAAGAATGAAGGGAAAAGAAAAGATGAACTGAGAAAAAAAAATCAGTGAACAGCTTTGATCAGGATAAACACAGAACACTGATTGTTGAAATTACTAGGGTGTGTCCTTATTATTTTCAAAAACTTCAATAAGTATAGTTAATAAGAATAATTACAGAAATTATACCAGTAGCCTGTAATGTAATTTATCTAAATAAACCCACCTTTATTATGCACTTTTAGTGTTATGTCACTTATTATTAAAGTCATCACGTCTTCATTTTTCCAAGAAGGCCCCTCCCCCTTAAGCAAATATTTTTGTTTTTCCATTTCAAAAGTATAGTGGCAGACCTGGTGGTGGTGGATAATAATCATCTAAAACCTTTAATCTACAAAACCCCAGAGTGAGAAGTGAATGGATATTTTCCAGTCTTAAACACTATGGACATGTTCCATCTTGACAACAGAAGCAGTCACTGGAGCACAAGTGATTTCTTATATATTTTATGGATCTTAGATATGGATTGGATATGTCATAAGAGCACATCCAGATGATGCTATTTTGTGTGCACACAGTCTTTAACTTCTTGTCCACTACATTTCAGAAGTATCATTTCTAGTCTGTAATCTGAGCAAGAGAACCAGATGTCTCACCACATCAACATCCCCACAAATATGTTACCCAATATATATTAATCTCCAAATGGTGTTGTGGCCTCTAAACTGACATCACAAAAATGGTTGGTATGATCCATTACAACTGAACATTTCTGTCCAGTTTCATTTTCATAGAACATAACACAATTTACAATTTAGTTTCTTTGAAATTTTATCAGGATCTGCATTCAAGCTTGTCTAAAGTAATCAGAAATATACTACAACATAATTTAATTTTGAACTAGGCCTATCTAAATCTCCTAAAACACATTGCATCCACAATCGACAATTACTAGTTCATTAAACCATTTTAATTTGTCCCAAGAATTTCAGTAACATGTACATAATGGCTGTGTCATTTCATTAAAATAAGTGTGTTTGTGTCATATTTCTGAATCTGAGAGTTTTTTTTTTTTTTGTGCCAAGTCCTTGAGTTGGGATGTCTGAACAGCTGTATGGCGACATCTTCTGGAAATATCTTATAAAACACCATACTAACATTTTAGCAAATCCCATGCAGTGAAGACTGCACTAGACCAGTGGCATTCAATCCTGCTCTACACATTTTGTAAACTGTTAAATATTTCCAGACATTTTAACTTAAAATTTTAAGTTAAAATGCAGCCTTAAATTTGTAAGTACAATCAGAGTGTCTGTAGGCCTACAGGTAATTTCAACTCTTTATTTTAAATATTGTCTAGTTTTGGATTGCTCTCTTCAAGTTAGCAAAGTAAGTTTAAAAACAGATGAATTAATAACTTGAATTATGTTCACTTGATAACTGTAGCTTAAAGAGAATTAAGGCCTGTACACACCGGGACGAATATCGCACGCGCTTATCGCCAGCATGTTTTGTGACGTTTTTCGGTGCGTCTTGAGTGTTCACACCCAAGCGATTTTCACTTGCGATGCGCCGAGTGAACATGCAAATTCAGTAGATAGCGCTCCCGGTACACAAGGTGGTGCTGCGGCACTTTACGCTTCTGACACTCGCTTGTCACGCAGAAGAAGAAGAGAGACAGTATTTACGTGCTTGCCCAAACCATAAACATATTATGTCTATGGCCAAAACCATTCACACACTTTTTGCTAACTGGCAAGCAGCATTAGCAGCTCATCTTCTTTGTCTACTTACTTCGTCTTCGTCATATCAATGTGTGCTCGGCAAGACCGTTTTGTGCTTGAGCGCCACCAAGTCGTGTTTTACTGTCACTTCAGCAGCTCCAGGCACGTGAACAAAAGCGCTGATCTCATTGGTCGGCCAGTTTTTAACGCGCTGCGTCAAAATAAAAAAAATTAACCCGAGGCGCTTTTACGCCTGCCGTTTTGCGTGTCAGTGTGCACACTCACATTGGCACCCTTTGTTTAGTCACAAGGCATTAAACGTCTGGGATAAACGCGCAAAAAAATTGTCCCGGTGTGAACAGGCCTTTAACTTATGTCGAGTTCAGTCGATTTTCAATCACTGCTCTTTTCACACTGCACTCTGGGGTAGAATTCAGTCACTGCTGTGTTCACACTGCACAATGGATCAGTGACAGGAGGTTTCACATTGCGTGGCTGAATCCGAAATCGCCCACTAAACTAAAATAAAAATAGTGAATGAAAACGAGTGCGTAAATTCGGACAGGCGCTGTGTGTACATCGGCTGTACACTCGTTATTGCGGTGCAATGTGGGATCGAATGAGTGCACTCAATAACGTCCACTATGGTTTCAGACACCAGCTGTCCCCTCATAATGCCCTGTTTGATGGTATAGGGGGCGATTTCGGATTCAACCCATGACTTCATGATAGGAAGAGTCTACAACAACTCTCTCCGGTGCGCAAACTACATTTCACAACCAAACACACGCGAGAAGTGACAAGTAAACAACGCGAGATCCTGCGTGCGTCAGACCGGAGTTCTCACGCAAGACTAGAATGGTTATTAAAAATGATAAACTGAAGAAAGTTTGCGATCTAAACTGTCTGTGTGCTGATTTGCAGCAAAAAGGAGAAAAAGAAAAAAAGATTATGGAGGAGGAAATGGTTGGGGAGACACAGGGAGCAAGGATTGTGTTCTGCAAAGAGAGTTGGAGGTATCATTTTGAAATGTGCTGCTGTTGCGGCTGGTCGAGCAAATGTTTGTGCTTTTATTTCTGTTTGATAGAATTGTAAATACATATTTAAAATGCTGATATTCTGGTATATAACCCCTCCCCGAACCTCCCACTGCCCTGTATCTTGCTATCTCATTGGCTGTCGGTCATCTCCGGTGTTATTTTCAGTCAGAACTCACATTTCACACCGGAAGATATTGAATAGTTGACATGCCCAGATATTTAGCATGCCAAATATCTCACGGGCGTTGGCGACTCGTTGAGTCTTTGATAATTCACACTGCGTGAATGTCACTTGCGTGCACCGATTTGCCTATGATTTCGGGCATTTGTCAGCAATTTCGCAAAACCTGCCGACAAGTCAAAATCGGGGCTAAAATCGGGCAATGTGAACTCGGCATTAAAGGCAATGTTCTGACTATTTACATGGTCATTTAATTTAGGTTTTATTTAATTGGTTAGGATGCATCATGTGACTTAGGTTAGAGGTCTTGGTGGCCATCTTAAGGTGTATGGTCTAACCAAAAGCTAATTTAATTATTTGCGTAATTAAGTAGATTACATACAAAGTCAATGCAAAGATGCAAATGATGCAAATTGGGTGATGCGATTGCTGCGAACGTGTCTTCTGTGCAAGTTGAATAATTTCAACTCGAGCGGGAAGTTCACATGACGCGTTGTCGTGCAAGCCAATCAGTGAATAGTATATTGACGCGTCCGGTTTGACATGTTCGGTTGTATCAGAAAATGGAGGAGAGCAGTATTGTAGAAGTCTGCGTGCACCCCAAATTTATGACACAACTTCTTATTTATACAAAGACTGCGCAAATAAGGAGATAGCTTGGAAAAAAGTAAACGAGGAAGTTGTACTACCTGGTAAGTGATGAAAATATGCGTCTCTTACTTGATTCTAGCTATGCGTTTTACATTACTACTGGTTAGCACTAGCATTAGCCAAAGTTAACACAACCTGGCACCTAGCACAACCTATTATTTTGTTTTATTAGTGTATTTTTTCTTGTCAGAGGAGACAATCTGCAGGTAATGGAAGAGCCTCAAGGACACATACGTTAAGGAGATAAATAAGACAACAGAGAGAAAGAGTGGGTCAGGAGGTGAGGTGGAAGTACTCTTGTCTTTCCTCGACCCCTTAGTAGTAACATGGGGCAGGGGGGTCGAGGAAAACAGGAAATAAGATTATACAGACGGACCAGGAAGGAGACAGGGCCGTTAGAGAGTAACATGGGAGGACGGTTGACAAGTGAATACACAAACATGGGAAACTCGTATGGAAATTATTTTATAGAAGAATAACTAGCTGTATTTTTTAGATCAGTAAAAATATTTCAAAAGTATGTACAATATCATGGCTCAAAAGGTATGATGTAATACAATTTTTTGTGTCGTAATTTACACTGAAAGCTTGAATAACCTTAATCCAAGTATTGTCAGACAAAACCAAGACATCTTTGTTATATTGTCACTTTACAAACATGGCTGATCCATCATCAGATGGCAGTGAGGCAGAGCCACAGAGTGCTGCTGCTGACACTGCTGCTGTTGTCACCTCATCCATCCCAAAACCACCTAGAGGCATGTAGGTTTGAGTATTATTTCTGCATATCCCTTTCATCTTTGATCCATGTATTTTTGTTTGTTTCCTAATTTCAAACTCAGTGATTGTCTTGATGAAGTCACCTGTAGCTGGAGCTTAGAAAACATTTAAAATCAGTAGTGGTGTAGTGGTTGTATCATGGCTGCAGAGATGCTGCTATCAATAAAAAAAGAGCCAATTAATGTCAGTGTATCTTCAGCAGTAAACTGCAACATACACATTAATGCAGCAGTAACACTCATCCAAAAACATTATATTTAATATAGTGACCGTAACAGGAAACATTTTAGGAGAATGTATACTTTTGATACCTAAATATTGCTGATACACATGATACACATACTGTATACTTTACTCGGTAGGGTTTTGAATGTAGTATTTATTCCTATTTTAAATGGTGTTATATTGAGCAGCTACAGTGCTGATCGATCAAAACTCCATTTAGAAAACCAGCATTTTCAACATCTTTTCCCCTTACCATTTTATGTACAGGCCTGACAAAACAGGAATTCAGACTTTATACAATCAACATAATTCACTTGTTATGGCATGCTTTTGATACACTTATTGGAATTAAATCACAGCAAATCTATAGAT
This sequence comes from Gobio gobio, assembly GCF_949357685.1. Lineage (NCBI taxonomy): Eukaryota > Metazoa > Chordata > Actinopteri > Cypriniformes > Gobionidae > Gobio > Gobio gobio. The sequence goes on along the minus strand of NC_137118.1, from coordinate 22,261,113 downwards.
ATGCTGTATATTTATTGGTATTGATACACTAATTATGAAACATCCCCTGACCTGAGACAGATGGACAGGTGCTCCGCAGCGGAGACGGATCGCCTGTAGTTGGTGTCCATCCGGAGAATTCCTGGCAGCGACCCTAGCTAGCAGGTTATCAAGCTGGGCACCTGTCATCCTCAAGTAGCGCTGGAAGCAGCTGTCATCCAGGCGCAGTTCATGGAGAAGACAATGAAATTCACAGAGTTGTGTGCGCCTCTGGATGGTGCTGTGAATCCAGAAACGTCGGCATTTGGCTTTCCGACGTATATATTGGGACTTCCACAACAGGTACAGAGCAGCAAATAGTAGTTATCTCCAACACGGTTGATGGTAGAAAAATGGCAGAAAGAAATATTGTGCGTGAAGACACTCCTCGTCGCACAATGTTTTTATTTGTGCGAGTGACGTGGAAAACAAGTAATCCCGCAAGTAATCTATAGCAAGTAACACAATGTGAATATTCGCTTCGCTTTTGGTTTGCACTCACCATTTTTTGTATCATTGCTCTTGTGAGTTAGCTCATTGGCTACTGTAGTTAGCCTCTCTCTTTCCTTCTCCCTTTTATTTTCCCCACTTTGTGTGTGTCTGTCTGGAAACAACATTAGTTTTCACTTCACCACAGCAGCATTTGTCTCTCTGATAAAAGTAATATTCTTCTGTTATTTATCTTCTGAGGCCATTGTTTGTGAGTTTTTTTAATTGAATATCATCAATGTTAAAAATTTAATTTCATGGCATTTACGAAAACATTATCGTTATCTTTCTTTCATATATTAACGCTAGATTGTTTTCTTTCTTAAAATGTACTTTTATTCATTCTTAATACTTAATGTACATTTTGTGTTTGTACTTTAGTTTCACAAAAAATACGTTGTGGGACTGAACATTTCAAAGTAAAACACCAAAATCGAACTCCTTCTGAGGAAATAAGTTTAGCTTCTCCACATGTTGATATCTTAAACCTTTATAGAAGTGAAAACAAACAGTTAACGGGAAGCTCTCCAAGGAGTGTGCCACCTGATTGTGTTAAATAGGTCAATGATTCAGTCTCAACCTAATGCTGTCATGATTGAAAAACCTCAGTCTGCCATGTACAGCCCAGTTGATTACTGGCCCCTTGCAAAGACTTACAATGCTGGTGCTCCTGAGCAATCACCTTCCCTTCTTAAATGCCACCAGCGGGCTAACTTTCAGCGAACAGCTGGATTTACTGAATAAGTGGCTTCGCAGTCAGTGAATATAAGGTTTCCTGATGCAGAGCTTAAAATGGCGTGGGATCATCTAGAGGAGATGTATGGGTCCCCTGAGGTGGATCAGAAAGCACTTTTTGACAAAATCGAGAAATTTCCAAAAATCAATAAACAAGATCCTCTGATATTACAAGAGCTTGGAGATCTGCTGTGCGAGATTCAGTCTGCTTAAGCTAAAGGTTACTTGACAGGACTTTCTTATCTGGACACCTCCCGAGGGGTCAATCCGATTGTGGAGAAGCTGCCTTATCACCTGCAAAAAATGTTTTATTTATTAGGATTCTGAGTACAAAATGAAGTACAAAAATGCTCAGAGAAAATGGTGTGTGCTATAGGTGCTGTGCTTCGACGGTTCACCTGACAAAGAACTGCAAGACAGTAATCAAATGCAATGAATGTGAGAGCGATAGGCATGTGTCCGCACTTCATCCTGGTCCTCCACAGTGGGCCATCAAAGACCCCTCATCAGATCATGGTGGGGAGGAGGATAAAAGCCCTCCTGCTAATTTCACTTCACAATGCACAGAGATTTGAAAAGACAGTCCAATACCCAAATCATGCTCTAAGATATGCCTGATAGGAGTAGCCTATATCCGGAGACTATGGTGAATATGTACGCAGTGCTCAGCGAATAGTAATAGAGCTCTAGCTAGACCTGACTTTTTTTATTTACTCAAAGTAAAAGGAACAGAGCATCCATACACTCTTCGAACTTGTGCTGGGGTGACAGAAACTTCAGTAAGAAGAGACACTGGGTTTCAAGCTGTATCTATGGATGGAAAAACAAGTGTATCACTCCCAAAACTTATTGAGTGTATGCCTGATGACCACCCTGAGATCCCATCTCCCACCATTGCACACCAGCTCCCTCACCTGAAATCTATTGCTTTTGAAATACCAGTGATAGATCCATGTGCTCAAATACTGATACTCCTAGGAAGAGACATCAGCCAAGTCAGCAAAGTGAGGAAACCGCTCAATGCTTCGAACAAGGCACCATATACACAAGGCAGTCAGAGTTTGAAATGTCTGCTTGGGGTCAGCACATAAACCTACCACAGTTGACAAGTTCTGCACAAACTTACTTCTCAATGGACATCCAAGAGTGTGTTTCCTAGTCAGATACAGGAGAAAGAGAAGCTAAGCAGCAAAGATCATGCCATCTCTTCACATGGCTGTAATTTCTACCCTTCCACCTGCCCTGAGTACTTGCTGGGTAACACTATCTTGGAACAGACACAAGACGATGAAAAGGTAGCCCCTACCATTGAAGATCAAGCATTCATAAAAAAATAATGGACAAGGAAATGTTCGTTGACAGCTGTAACAGCTGGGTGGCATCTTTTGCTTTCCGAATTCCGTGCCAAAAGCTACCCAACAATAAGAACCAGAATATGAAATGTCTTGTGTCACTCCATTAGACACTAAAGAAGAAGCCTCAAATGCAGGGATATTTCATCACATTCCTGCAAAGGATTTTCAATGCAGGTCATGCAGAATTAGCTCCACCTGTGAAGGAAAATGAAGAAGTGTGGTACCTGCCTATATTCTGTCTATTACCCCTCGCAAGCCAGGACAGATCTGTATTGTTTTTGACTCTAGTGCACAGTATGAAGGCCTTTCTCTAAATCATGTGCTTCTCTCAGGACCTGACCCGAATAACTCTTTGTTGGGCGTTTTGCTGCGTTTCGAAAAGAGGCAGAAGCATTTACTGCTGACATTGAGCAGATGTTCATAGCTTTGTGGTGAGTGTGGATCACAGCAACTTTCTACGCTTCTTGTGGTTTAAGACCAATGACCACTCTAAAGATGCCACAGAGTATAGAATGAAAACCCATGCTTTTGGAAATAGTCCCTCTCCCGCGGTAGCAATCTTTGGACATCGTGCAGCTCAACATGGATAACTTGAATTTGGGAAAGATTCAAGAGCCTTCATTAAGCTTGACTTTTATGTGGACGATGGCCTGAAATCAGTGCATACAGCTGAGCAAGCAGTTGATCTGTTAAAAAAAAAAGACCTCAGGAGATGCAAGCAAGTTCCAACCTGAGGCTTCATAAAATAGCATCTAACAGTCCTGCTGCAATGAATGCTTTTCCTGTGGAGGATCATGCAGAAGACCACCTTGATCTGGAAACGGATAGTCCACCTAATCAGAGGGCTCTTTGTCTGAGCTGGAATCTTAAAACAGACACTTTCACTTTTTGTGTTGAATAGAAGCCTTTCACACATAGAGGTGTCTAAGCAAGTGCCAACAGCGTTTTTAGCCTTCTTGGGCTGGCAGCACCTGTTATAGTAGAAGGAAAGTTCTTTATTTGTGACCTGACAGTAGACACCAAAGACTGGGATGCACTTCTACCAACTGTCAGGCAAGCTGAATAGGAGGCTTGGAAATGCTCTTTGCAGGATTTAGCTCAATTAGAAATACCCAGAGTGTCTGAAATGTTTTGCTATCTTCAGCACAAAGAACCGAAATTCATGTTTTCTCAAATACTTCCACAAAGACAATTGCAGCAGTACCCTACCTGAGAGTGGTGAATGACAATGGCTCATGTACTGTAGGATTTGTTCTAGGCAAGGCAAAGCTTGCTCCACTGTCTGCTCACACTGTACCTCGATTAGAGCTTGGAGCAGCAGTCCTGGCAGTAGAAGTGGCAAAACTCATTCAAAATGAGAGATGTTCTGACAGTAAAGTAGTGTTGGAATATATTCATAACCAAACCAGACGGTTTTACGTATACGTGAGTAATAAAGTCCAGCAGATAAAGAAATCTACAAGGCCAGAATAGTGGCATTACATTTCCACAAGTCAAAACCCTGCTGATCATGCAACACGTTCAGTGCCCGCCTCAGACTTGAAAGACTCCAGACAACCCATCATACAATCTAATTGACCCTGATTCAGATGTGGAAGTAAACTCCAACCGTACAGATCTGATAGCCAATGACTTTCCTGTTTAAAATTGGCTCACATCGCTTTGAGCGCTTTTCGACATGGAAATATCTCTTGCAAGTTATATCTAACTTAATCCACATCATACATTCATTCAGACTTGAAACTGAGTTAATAAGTACCTGTCAAAAATGGCATCTTTGTGAACAAAGCTCTCACAGAGGAACTTACACAGGCAGAAGTTGTGATAGTACAATGTGAGAGCTACCATGTTGAGTATGCTTGGCTTTCTGAAGGGAAGGACATGAGTTGACTGAGAACTCTGAACCCCTTCATTGACCAAGATGGGCATCTGAGGGTAGTTGGCAGACTCAAGCATCCTCCTACAGAATGAAGAGAAAAGCATCCCATTATCTTTTCTGGGTAAAGCCACATAGCCCTTCTGATCTGGAGACACTTTCACGAATGGCCACCTGTTTACATAAGGTGCTATCAGAAATGCAGGATTCTAGTTAATTGGGGTGAAGAAACGCATTTATAGTGTGATTCGTAAATGCATGAAACTCTGAGGAGTCGTTGAACAGAAGATGGCAGATCTTCCTCCAGATCGACTTGCCACTGATCCACCTTTCACTAATGTTTGCCTTGATGTCTTTGGGCCCTGGATGGTCGCTTTGGCTTGGCAAACAGCAAAAGATGAGTACTCATTTTTACCTGTTTGAGAATTCGAGCAGTGCACTTTGAGTTAATTGATTCTCTTGATGCATCCACCTTTATCAACACCCTCCGACGCTTCTTTGTCATAAGGGGTCCAGTGAAAAAAATCAGATCAAACTGTGATGCAAATTTCAAGGGTGCTTGTAAGGAGCTGGGAATGCTTGCAGAGGAGCCTAGCTTTAGGAGCTACTTGAGTGAGGAAGGATGCTGTTGTATTTTCTCATGCGTCCCATATGGGAGGAACTTGGGAGTGACTTATCGGAGTCTCACATATTAGACTCCATGCTGATTCAAAACACTCACTCTCATCTCACTCATGAAATGCTGGAGACATTCTTGGCAGAACTTTCTGCCATTATGCAATACCTCTCGCACCTATCTCAAGTGACACAAACTCAGCTGCCCTGTTGAGGCTCAAGTTAAGAGGAATGACTGGCCGATGGCTCTTTTCACTAAGGTCTTTCAAGGCAGTGATGAAAAGGTCAGGAAAATTTTAATCAAGGTCACCAAGGATGGGAACTGTAGAACTTATCTGAGACCTATGAAGTGATTTTTCTCCTGACATCAGAAGAACAGAAGGAATAAAATTCGAAAGAACTGTTGTATTGGTTATAGTGGTATTTCTAAAATACCAGACGGGGAGTGTTTTGACTATTTAAGAAGTCATTTAATTTTTGTTTTATTTCAATGTTTAGGATCCGTCGTGCGACTTTGGTTAGAGGTTGTGGCGACCATCTTAGTTTTCCTTTCACCACAACAGTGACAAAGCTTTTAATTCCTCTCCTGTGACAGTTTTGGAAGTAGAAATGGGTGAAATGCCATTCGTGAAATTCAGTTAAAAATGGTATACTCGACTGGTATTAAAGGTCATTTTACAAATAAAAAAATATTGGAGACCTGCTGGGAATATGAGAACAGATTTATCAGAATAGCTTTGGCTGGACAGTAGACAATCAAGCTCAACAAATAGTTATCAGTAATATCGAAATTAGCCCCAAGGTGGCTCTGCCAGTTCCCCTTCGAGGGAACTCGAACTGCGTCATCGTGACGACACTCTGGGGAACGCCCCTTCGCGTAAAGCGTCTGAAGAAACTGTAGAATCAGCCCAATCCGATTGGTGTTGCGTGATGACGTCGTATGTGACGGCATACCCGGAAGAAACAAAGAGACGTCTGAACGAAACAGAGATAGCTTTTTTGCTCTTCAGCGTGAGCGCTCTGTTTGTTCAGTCTGAAGGTGTTGTTGCAGTGAAAGTAAGTGAAATGTATTTACTATGGCGAGCGAGCGTTTCAGGCTGTGTGTGCACCCGTGTCCGCGCTATATTACGGGCACGGACACACATCAGCTTTGTGTGCAGTGTCTCGGCGTGCAGCACGCCCAAGCCGCTCTTGAGGGGGCGGCTTGCGGTGATTGTGAACTGCTGCCGCTGAGGGTGCTGCGCTCGCGGCTGGCCGTCTTTGAGGAGACCGGTCAGCCTCGTGAGCCCCGCGGTTCTGGGCCTGCGTCTGTTGAGGCAGCGCGGCGCCGTAGATCGTGGGGCTCACAGCGGGATCTGTCAAGAGGATATGGGACTGCTGAGGCATCCTCCCTATCCTCCTCTGACGATTCTGATATCCTCCCGCCCCGTGTGGAAGCCCGCGATGCGGCTTCTTCCCGCGGGGCGGAGGATCCGATTCTCAGGCTGTCTGATTCTGAGGAATCAGACAATTTGAGGATCGAGGTGGATGATGTGGGGCTTTCGCCACCCCACACACCCGCTATTGAGGAGCTAGTGGAGGTTTTAGTCCGCGCTGTGGCCAAACTGAGTTTGGATTGGCCACAAGAAATAGTGGACATCCAGCCACCATCTAAGCTGGATGAACGCTTTTTCAGGCGTCGGGTTCAACCTCCACGGCGGGGTCTTCCTTTTTTCCCCGATCTGCATAACGAGTTGTGTAGATCGTGGGAAAAACCCTTCTCAGCCCGTGTAGCTAATCCCCCAGTACTTGATTTTGCTAATGTGCTGGGGACGGCTGAGTTGGGGTATGCAGCGTTGCCACAGGTGGAAGAGGCGCTTGCGGGCCACCTCTCACCCGGGGCCGCTGCATCATTGAAGGCTCCGTCGCTGCCCACTAAACCTTGCCGCGACACGTCCAAGTTAGTCGGCAGGGCTTTTAGTGCGGCAGGTCGAGCTGCTGGTTGTCTGCACACCATGGCGGTCCTGCAGGCATACCAAGCCGACCTCCTCAAAGAACTGGATGAGGGCGAGGGACCATCTCCGGATGACTTCACTGAGCTCAGGAAGGCAACGGATTTGTCTCTCCGCATTACCAAAGAGACGGCTCGCGCTGTGGGCCGCTCTATGGCTGGAATGGTATGCGTTGAGAGGCATCTCTGGCTGACGCTGTCGGGAATCAAGGAGAGAGAGAAACATTTTCTCCTTGATGCTCCGATCTCGCCTTCTGGTCTCTTCGGCGGGGCAGTGGATACTGTCGTCGAGAGGTTTCAGGAGGCGAGGAAGCAGTCAGCCGCCTTCCAGAAGTTCTTCCCTCGCCGCTCGGGCTCTGCAGTTACAGCAGGCCCGGGTGGGCAGCCCGGACCCTCATCCAGCGCATCGCACCGCGATGCGCAGAGGCAGAGTGTCGCCTCCCGCGCCCCTCCCGAGGGAGCTTGGCAAAAGAGACGGCGCTCTCGCAGGAAGCCTTCTCAGCCTAAGAGCGACCTGAGGGACGTTATCCAGGCTAAGAAGGCTCCCAAGCGGTCCTAGCTTCGGCAGGACCGCTGAGAGTCGTCCCCCACAGGGTGGAGCGATCGAGGTCGTTTCCACTCTGGGACTCTCGGGGAATCGTTGCTGCGCTCCCGCCGTCCAAGACGTTTCGGGCCGCATCGGTTCCCTGCGCGCGCGCACTGAACCAGTCGCCTCCATTAGGACTTGCGACAGTTCAGCAGCCGCGTGCGCCTCACGGACCTCTTCCCCGACGACACCCTGCCGGTCAGCCGCTTCAGGGCGTTGGGGTAGGGGCTCGAATAACACCCGAGGCTGGCCTCGAGAGGCTAGTTCCCTTAGTAGATTATCTCGGCGCATGGTCATGCCTTCCGAGTATATCTGCATGGGCCCTGCGTACTGTGGAACGGGGTTACAGACTGCAGTTCGGTTTCCCTCCCCCGAAATTCAACGGGGTGGTTCGAACTGTGGTCGGTCCCGAGCAGGTGCGGGTGATGGAGCAAGAAGTACGCTCTCTGCTGGTCAAGGAGGCTATAGAGTATATTCCTCCACCAGACAGGGAGTCCGGGTTCTACAGCCGGTACTTCATAGTTCCCAAGAAGGATGGGGGGTTGCGTCCAATTCTAGATCTCAGGCACCTGAACCGGTCTCTGAGGAGATACAGGTTCAGGATGCTCACAATTTCAGCCATCGTGACTCAGATCCAGTTCGAGGACTGGTTCGTCACGATAGATCTGAAGGACGCATACTTCCATATCTCCATCCTTCCAGCTCACAGGAAGTTCCTGCGGTTCGCTTTCGGGGGAAAAGCGTACCAGTATCGGGTTCTTCTGTTCGGCCTAGCTCTCTCCCCTCGCACCTTCACGAAGTGTATGGATGCAGCACTGGCTCCGTTGAGACTCCAGGGCATCCGTATACTCAATTATATCGACGACTGGCTGATTTTGGCTCAGTCATACGATATGGCGGTTCGACATCGAGATGTCGTTCTAGCCCACATAAGGTGTTTGGGTCTCAGACTCAACACGAAGAAGAGCGTGTTGACGCCCTCCCAGAGGACCACGTTCCTGGGGGTTGTATGGAATTCGACGCTGATGCGGGCACAACTGTCCCCCGCACGCGTGGAGTCCATACTGGCGATGGTCTCGAGAGTGAAACTGGGCCGCAGCCTCACTGTGAAGCAGTTTCAGAGACTGCTGGGTCTCATGGCAGCAGCAGCCAACGTGATTCCGTTCGGTCTGCTCTACATGAGACCCCTCCAGTGGTGGCTGAGAACCAAGGGGTTTTCCCCCAGGGGGAATCCTTTCCGCATGATCAGGGTAACGCGCAGATGCCTTCGTTCCCTCGTCATGTGGAAGAAACCTTGGTTCCTGTCCCAGGGGCCAGTGTTGGGAGCGTCGTGTTGCCGGAAGTCCGTTTCAACAGACGCTTCCCTCACTGGTTGGGGCGCGGTCATGGAAGGCCGCTTTTCCAGGGGTCTGTGGGGGACCCGGCATTCTTCCTGGCATATCAATTGCCTGGAAATGCTGGCGGTCTTCAAGGCTCTGAGGAGCTTTCTCCCGGACCTCCGCGGCCACCATGTCCTGATACGATCCGACAACATGTCGGCGGTATCGTATCTGAACCATCAGGGGGGCCTGAGGTCGCGCCCTCTTTGCAGACTGGCGCATCAGGTCCTTCTGTGGTCCCAGGGGAAGTTGTCATCCCTCAAGGCGATGTACATTCCCGGGGACCAAAATCAGGGAGCAGACATCCTGTCGAGGCAGGGGCTGAGGCCCGGGGAATGGCGGCTCCACCCCGAGGTGGTGGAGGCTATGTGCGAGCGGCTGGGCCCGGTGGAAGTGGATCTTTTTGAGTCTCGAGAGACGTCCCACTGCCCGCTGTGGTTCTCCCTCACTCATCCGGCCCCTCTGGGGCTGGATGCCATGGCACAGACGTGGCCGAGGCTGCGTCTGTACGCTTTTCCCCCGATTGCTCTGCTCCCGGGAGTTCTGGAACGTGTCCGCCGGGAGGGCGTCAGCCTTCTCTTAGTAGCACCCCGGTGGCCCACTCGAGTATGGTTCTCCGACATCATCGACCTGCTGGACGGTCCCCCATGGCAGGTCCCTCTGAGGAGGGACCTGCTGTCTCAGGCCAGGGGTACGATTTTCTACCCCCGGCCAGAGGTATGGGATCTCTGGGTCTGGCCCCTGAGGGGGCTCAGTTCCTAGCAGAGGGCCTGTCGGCAGGTGTTGTGGAGACCCTACTCAGTTCCAGAGCTCCATCCACCAGGAGGTTGTACAGCCTAAAGTGGAATGTATTTTCCACTTGGTGTAGAGAGCGGGAGGTGAACCCAGTTAACTGCCCAGTGGCTTCAGTGCTGGAGTTCCTTCAAGACCGCTTCTCCGCCGGTCTTTCCCCGTCCACACTTAAGGTGTATGTGGATGCCATTGGGGCTTTCCACGCACCTTTAGGTGATGCGACGTTGGGAAGGCACCATCTGGTTGTACGTTTCCTCCGTGGGGCTCGGAGGATGAGGCCTGCGGCTCATTCCAGGGTCCCAACCTGGGACCTGGCAGTGGTGCTCGAGGGTTTGGCTGAGGCCCCCTTTGAGCCGCTGGAGTCGGCTGAGGCGAGAATACTGACCTTCAAGGTGGCTTTTCTCCTTGCCATCACTTCTCTGAGGAGAGTGGGGGACCTCCAGGCCTTGGCGGTCACGCCGACTTGCCTGGAGTTTGCCCCTGGCATGGTTAAAGCCATCTTGCATCCCAGCCAGGGCTACGTGCCCAAGGTGCCATCTAGCAGGGCAAGGTCAGTGGTTCTCCAGGCATTCCATCCTCCACCACACCTCGCGGGTGATTTTAACAAAGCAAACCTAAAGAAAGTATTGCCAAACTTTCACCAGCATGTCTCCTGTCCCACACGAGGAGCAAACACACTGGATCATTGCTACTCTCCGTTTAAGAACGCCTACAAAGCTCGTTCACAGCCAGCTTTTGGCAAATCGGACCATGCCGCCATTTTCCTCACACCGGAATATAAACAAAGGCTCGTTCAAGAGCCCCCGGTGAGGAGGGAAGTCAAACGCTGGTCATCCCATTCAGAGATCACGCTACAGGCAGCTCTTGATGACGTCGACTGGGACATGTTCCGCGCGAGTTCTGAAGACGTCAGCGAGTTCACAGAAGTGGCGCTCTGCTTTATTAACACACTGACAGAGCAAGCCACACAAACAATAACTATAACGTCCTTCCCTAATCAGAAACCGTGGGTGGACAGTTCAATTCGCACTGCAGTAAACTCGCGCACCACCGCTTACAATGCCGGTCTCCAAACGGGGGATATGAGGGAGTACAAAGCTTCTTGTTACGCCCTCCGGCGCGCCGTTAAAGCCGCAAAACTCCGCTATAAAGACCGAGTGGAATCTCATTTCCAACTCAACGACTCCCGGCGGATGTGGCAGGGACTGAGAACCATCTGTGCTTTTGGAACTAAATCCTCTGCAGAGGTGAGAGCTGATCCGTTGCTGGTGAACGAGTTAAACTCTTTCTACGCTCGCTTTGATGGTAATCGCGGCAGCGCGACTCCGGCGAGTGACGCGTCAGAGAGAGTCCCTCAGAGCAGCAACGGTCACGTGATCTCTGTCTCGGAGGACGAGGTTCGGAGGGCACTCAAACGTGTGGATGTCAGGAAAGCTGCTGGGCCGGATGGTATTTCAGGTCGTGTTCTGCGGTCCTGTGCTGATCAGCTCGCAGGGCTCTTTACATCCATATTCAACGAGTCCCTTGCTACATCTGTTGTCCCCACCTCCTTCAAACGATCCTCCATCATCCCTGTACCTAAGATCAGTAAACCCTCTTGCCTAAATGACTATCGTCCAGTGGCTCTCACATCTTTAGTCATGAAGGTCTTTGAGAGACTCATTAAAAACAACATTTGCTCCTCCATTCCTGACACTTTGGACCCTCTTCAGTTTGCCTATCGTCCCAATAGATCGACTGAAGATGCCATTTCTCACGTCCTTCACTCCTGCCTCACTCACATCGACAGCAAAAGTGGGAACTATGTCAGGCTGCTATTTATTGACTATAGCTCAGCCTTTAACACCATAGTTCCCATTAAGCTAACACACAAACTCCTGGATCTAGGCCTGAATTCTTCTCTCTGCCTCTGGATTGAAGATTTCCTCACTGGCAGACCCCAGGCGGTGAGAGTAGGCCAGTTCACCTCCACCTCCATCACCCTGAGTGTTGGAGCTCCACAGGGCTGTGTGCTGAGTCCCCTGCTCTACTCTCTCTACACCCATGACTGTTTGTCCACACACAGCTCCACCTCGATCATCAAGTTTGCTGATGATACTGTTGTCCTGGGTCTCATCTCCAACAACAATGAGACGGCATACTTGGACGAAGTGGAGCAACTGACATCATGGTGCCAGGACAACTGTCTCTCTCTGAATGTTAACAAGACCAAAGAACTGATTGTGGACTTCAGGAAGAGACAGCATCGGTCATACTCCCCTCTCATGATCAGCGGGACACCGGTAGAGAGAGTGAGCAGCTTCAAATACCTGGGTGTGAACATCTCCGAGGATCTGACCTGGACTACACACATCCAGACACAGGTGAAAAAAGCCAGGCAAAGACTGTACCACCTGCGCCAGCTGAGGAAATTCAGGGTTTCACCAGCCATCCTGAAAACTTTCTATCGAGGGGCGATAGAAAGTGTCCTGACTCAGTGCATCACAGCGTGGTACGGGAACAGCACCAGTCACGACTGCAAAGCCCTACAAAGAGTGGTGCGCTTATCCGAGCGCATCTCAGGCTCAGCTCTCCCGTCTCTGCAGGACATCTACACCAAACGCTGCAGAGGTAGAGCTACTAAAATCATCAGAGACATTAATCACCCTGCAAACTCTCACTTCACCCTGCTGCCATCTGGTAAGCGCTTCCGTAGCCTGATGGCAAAGACTGAAAGACTCAGGAGGAGTTTCTTCCCCCAGGCCATCAGACTCCTGAACTCAGTCACGTGACTCACTTCACCCCCACACACACATAAACATACAGTCTTTTAACATTAACATCCACATACTGCAATTGCACTGCACTTTACGTCCCTATTGTTACTGCGTAACAACCTGTAATAAACCTTGCACATTATACTTCTTTATATATACATATTATATATTTTATGTTAACCACTTATTTTTAAGTCTACAGTTTATCTCACTTATCATATCCACATATTTTTTATATTTTTATTTTTATCTTATTTCCTATTTTTATCTTTTACTTGATTTATTTATAATTCTACTTATGTTAATACTTTTTATTCTAATTTTATTCTATTTCTATTTAATTTCTTGTAACTGTTATTTGCACTGTCCATGGAGCGGACCTGTTTACATTTCACTGCCAGTTGTATATTGTGTATATAACTGTGTATGTGACAAATAAAACTCTTGAATCTTGAATCTTGAATCTTGAATCTTGAATCTTGAATCTTGAATCTTGAATCTTGAATCACCTCACGTGACGGCGGAAGAGAGCAGACTTCACCTCCTCTGCCCCGTGCGGGCATTGAGGATTTATCTGGAGAAGTCTGCTCAGTGGAGAAAGTCAGACCAGCTGTTGGTGTGTTTTGGTTCACCCAAGAAAGGGCTGCCTGCGTCAAAGCAGACGATTAGTAACTGGATTGTCCAGGCTATAGCCATGGCTTATCGGGTGCGCAACCTGCCTTCACCCTTAGCCGTGAGGGCCCATTCTACCAGGAGCATGGCCTCCTCGGTAGCCCTCCTTTCTGGGGCCTCTATGCTAGACATCTGCGAGGCAGCTGGGTTGGCCACTCCTCACACCTTCATTCGTTTTTATAGTCTGCATCTCCCTGAGACGCCTGGCGCGAGAGTGCTCGTCCCCTAGTTGTGCCTGGTTCCAGCTTCACACTGGGGTGGGTATGATTGGTGCGGGATAGTTGGTACTCGTTCCCCAGAGTGTCGTCACGATGACGCAGTTCGAGTTCCCTCGAAGGGGAACGTCTCGGGTTATGACTATAACCCTTGTTCCCCGAGAAGGGGAACGAGACACTGCGTCTCGTGTCCACCCAATCATCAGAGCGCTCGCTTCATCGCAAAGAACGCTATCTCTGTTTCGTTCAGACGTCTCTTTGTATCTTCCGGGTATGCCGTCACATACGACGTCATCACGCAACACCAATCGGATTGGGCTGATTCTACAGTTTCTTCAGACGCTTTACGCGAAGGGGCGTTCCCCAGAGTGTCGTCACGATGACGCAGTGTCTCGTTCCCCTTCTCGGGGAACAAGGGTTATAGTCATAACCCGAGACGTTTATCCACCTTGGCTCTTCTCTATGCCAACAGTTGATCTGCAAATATCTAAATGAATAAATGTAAACCACAATTTTGTTTCAAAAGAGACAATAGTAAAGCAATATTTATATAGTCAATACTTTCCGTTTTTACAAATGTATATAGATGGTTCTAAAGACCCAGAAACTGGGCGTACAGATGCTGCTAAGTATATTCCTCACTTTAAGTATACATTTGCAAAAAGAACAGCTGATAATATATCAGTATATGCATCAGAGATGGTCGCTATTCAGATAGCCTTACAGTGGATGGAAGAAGTCCAGCCTACAACTGTAGTAAGCTGGTCAGATTCATATTCTGCACTTACAAGTATACTGAAGGGAAAATCAGAATCTAGGCAAGATATATTAATAGAAGTACAAAGTGTGTACAGAATATTCTTTGTACAGAATATACCATCTGAGAATTATAGTTAAATTTTTATGGGTGCCGGCTCATGTTGGAGTGGAGGGAAAGGAGGAGGTGGACTAGATAGTTAAACAGGCTCTTAAGCATACAAATATCGACATACACATACCCTTGAGTAAATCAAAAATGAAAGGTTTAATTAAAGTAGCTGTCAGAAAGATGTGGCAAGAGAGATGGGACAAAGGAAACAAAGGGCAACATTTGTTTAATACATAAACAAGTTGGCCATGTAAGACCAGCTTATGGTAATAGAAGGGATGATAGAGTTATATCTCGATTGAGAATTGGACACTCTACTCCTAATAAATCACTCCAGATGATAGGGAAATACAAATTTGGTCAGTGCAATCATTGTGGGCTTCCAGAAACCGTAGAGCATATGCTGATAAAATGTAGTGCATATGAAAGGGAAAGACTCCAGGTAAAAGAGGAATTAAAATCTGCTGGCATTAATTCCCAAACATTACAGAATGTACTTAACAGTTCTTAAAAGATATAAAGCTCAATATCAATTTCCTGAAGATGATAAAGTTATATAAAAAATAAAGGTTGAATTTGTATTTATTTGATAATATATAATATATAATATATATAATATATTTGATAATTTATTTGATGATATATATATATATACATACATACATACATAGATACATACATACACATACATACATACACATACATACACATACATATACATACATACATACATACATACATACATACATACATACATACATACATTTACATACATACATTTACATACATACATACATACATACATACATACATACATACATACATACATATATATATATATATATATATATATATATATATATATATATATATATATATATATATATATATATATATATATATATATATATTTATATATATATTAGGGATGCAACAATACAGTTAGTCCACGGTTCAATACATACCTCGGTTTTTAATCACGGTTTTCGGTTCGGTTCGGTTCTGATGGCTTGTCACATCAGTTCCCTTTCGAGGGAACTTCACACTGCGTCCACTAGGGACAGCTTTGGGAACGCCCACAGCGTGATAGCGTCTGATGCACGTATGTCAACTCAGCCAATGGCAAGAGTGAGCGTCACGGGCAGGTGACGTCACGTCCAGGAAAGGATAAATATACATCCGGTCCGATCGCACTTCAGCTTTTCTGCCTCAGCTAAGCGATCTGTGTGAAAACTGTCTCTGTCTATTTATTGTTGTCCGTCAAAAGCACAATAATTATCAGTTTAAAAATGGCGAATGCATCAGTATTCAAACAGTGTACTCCTCCGTGTCCCCGTTTCCTTACGGGTGGAGATACACATGATTTGTGTGTGATGTGTTTGGGAGTGGAGCATGCTCTGTCAGCCTTCGAGGGGGCTGATTGTGAGCATTGTGAGAAGCTGCCGCTTCGTATGCTCCGCTCCCACCTGTCACTCTTCGAGAAGGGTGATCAGGATCGCGTTCCCTCTGGTTCTGGACCCGCTGCTGCTGAGGCACAGCGGAGAAGGACATAATGGGGATCGCAGATGGATCTCTCGGCGGGGTTTGAGACGAGCGCGAGCGCTCTTTCTCTGCCTTCACCCGGGAGATCTGTCGCTCAATCTCTGGTGTCGGAAGCCCGCGCTGCGGCTTCTTCCGCCCAGAGTGAGAGCCCGTCGCTTCAACACTCCAGCTCTGAGGAGGTGGATGTGTTGAGCGTCGGATTGGGGGAAGATGATTCGCCATCTCTTTCCCCCGCACACGAAGAGCTGGTTCGAGGTGATTACTCGCGCTGTGGCGAAGTTAAATATTGATTGGCCAGCCGAGAAACAAGGCGCTCCCGAAAAGCAAATTAGACGAGCGCTTTTTGACGTCAAATGTGTCACCTTCACCACGGGGTCTTCCTTTCTTTCCTGATTTACACAGTGAGCTGTGTAGATCATGGAAGAAACCATATTCATCACGTCTTTTCAGCCCTCAAGTAAAAACATACAGTGATATAAGGGGGCTGAAAGAATATGGTTATGGGGCGATGCCTAAAGTGGATCAGACGCTTGCGAGTTATCTGTCCCCTGTGTCGGTATCGTCCCTGAAGGCCCCCACGCTCCCCACTAAACCATTAAAAACAACATCAGGGCTAGTGGGGAAAGCGTACACGGCAGCAGGGCAGGCTAGTGCGTGTTTGCATACAATGAGTATTTTGCAAGCGTACCAGGCTGAACTGCTGGGGGATTTGGATGGCGGTGAAACAGTGAGCCCTGAGGCAGTGCGCGAACTGCGTCGGGCCACAGATTTATCTCTGAGAGCCACCAAGGAGACCGCTAGAGCTATTGGGCGGTCTATGGCAGCCTTGGTGGCGACAGAGAGACATCTGTGGCTCAATTTATCTGAAATCAAGGATAAAGACAGGGCTTTTCTCCTTGATGCGCCAGTTGAACCCGCTGGTCTGTTCGGCAACGCTGTAAATGAGGTCGTCGACAGATTTCAGGAGAATAAAAAGCAAGCGGAGGCTTTTAAAAAAATATCTCCCGCGCCGCCACCAAGGTCGTCCACAGGACAAGGTGTCACACTCGCAGCCTCCAAGGAGGTTAGAAACGCAGCCAGATCGGTTAGGTGCTGCCAGTACGCTTCAGGCCACCGAGATGGTTGCAGTGGAAATATCAGAGACCAGCCTCGAGAGGCTCCATCCCTTAGTAGATTTTCTGGCAGAATGGAAACGTCTACCAAATATATCGCTATGGGTCCTGCAGACGGTAGAAAAGGGGTACAGAATTCAGTTTGGGTTCCACCCACCTCGTTTCAACGGAGTGCTGGTAACATCAGTACGTCCCGAGCAGGCTCTGATAATGGAACAGGAAGTAGAAACCTTGTTAAAAAAGGAGGCTATAGAACAGGTCCCTGTACAGAACAGAGAGTCAGGTTTTTACAGCCGGTACTTCTTAGTTCCAAAAAAGGATGGAGGGTTGCGCCCCATATTAGATCTTCGTCGTCTGAATTGTACAGTCAGAAAACTAAAATTCAAGATGCTGACGCTAAGTCAGATTGTGACACAAATCAGATGCGAGGATTGGTTTGTCACAATAGATCTGAAGGACGCATACTTCCATGTCTCCATCCTTCCACAACACAGGAAGTTCCTGAGGTTCGCTTTCGGGGGCAAAGCGTACCAGTATCGGGTTCTTCCATTTGGTCTAGCTCTCTCACCCCGCACATTCACGAAATGCGTAGATGCAACTCTGGCCCCGCTCAGGCTGCAGGGCATACGCATTCTGAACTATATAGACGACTGGCTGATTCTGGCACAGTCGCAGGAGATGGCGGTTCGGCATCGAGATGTCGTCCTCGCGCATATTCAAAAGTTGGGGTTGAGGCTGAACGCGAAGAAGAGTGTGCTATCTCCAGTACAGAGGACCACTTTTCTAGGCGTGGTTTGGGATTCCGTAGCAATGCGGGCAGTGCTTTCACCCACGCAAATTGCTGCGATTCTGTCAGCTGTAAAGAGAGTCAAACTAGGCCAGTCATTCACTGTCAAGCAGTTTCAAAAGTTGCTGGGGTTAATGGCAGCAGCGTCCAAAGTGATTCCTTTGGCCTGCTGTACATGAGGCCCTTACAGTGGTGGCTCAGGACCAGAGAGTTTTCCCCGAGGGGGAACCCTTTTCGTATAATCAAGATCACGCGGCGGTGTCTCCGCGCCTTGGTCATATGGAAGAAAGCCTGGTTCCTGTCCCAGGGTCCGGTGTTGGGGGCACAATGTCGTCGAGTCACCCTGACGACAGATGCCTCTCTCATGGGCTGGGGAGCGGTAATGGAAGGCCGCTCAGCTCAGGGTCTGTGGGGGGACCATCATCTTTCGTGGCACATCAACGGCCTGGAGATGATGGCAGTCTTCAATGCGTTGAAGTTCTTCCTCCCGGACCTGAGGGGCCATCATGTGTTGGTCCGTACGGACAACACATCGGTAGTTTCCTATGTAAATCGTCAGGGGGGTCTGCGTTCGCGCCCACTGTGCAAGCTAGCGCACCAGATCCTCCTGTGGTCTCTGGGGAAGGAGACCTTCAGGCCTTATCAATATCCCCTTTGTGCTTGGAGTTTGCACCAGGGATGGTTAAAGCTTTCCTTTACCCTAGATTAGGGTATGTTCCGTAGGTGTTAACCAATGTTCCACGGCCTATAGTAATGCAGGCTCTCTGTCCTCCTCCATTTGTTAATCCAGACCAGGAAAGATTGAACCTTATATGTCCAGTGCGAGCACTGGATGCTTATGTCCACAGAGCTGCCCTGTGGAGGAAAGCGGATAAATTGTTTGTTTGTTTTGGACCTCAGAACAGGGGTCTCCCTGCGTCCAAACATACAATGAGCAAGTGGATAGTCGAGGCTATCTCACTGGCTTGTGGGTCTTCTGATCAGCAGTGTCCCTTAGCTGTCAAAGCCCACTCTACTAGGAGTATGGCGGCCTCTAAGGCCTTGGTATCGGGGGTTTCCCTCAAAGAAGTCTGCGATGCGGCCGGTTGGTCCTCGCCTCTTACGTTTGTGAGATACTATGATCTTGACCTGGAATGTGCTCCAGGTTCTTCAGTGCTCCTGTCTTGAATGTGCCACAGTTTCACACGACAGGCATTTGGTATTATGGCGTTTTGGTATTTCGTTCCCAAAGCTGTCCCTAATGGACGCAGTGCGAAGTTCCCTCGAAAGGGAACGTCTCGGGTTATGACTATAACCATAGTTCCCTGAGAAGGGAACGAAACACTGAGTCCCTTTGCCATACTCCCTGCATCCCTGTGATCCCTTGCTTCGGCAGTTTAGCTGAAGTGCGATCGGACCGGATGTATATTTATCCTTTCCTGGACGTGACGTCACCCGCCCGTGACGCTCACTCTTGCCATTGGCTGAGTTGACATACGTGCATCAGACGCTATCACGCTGTGGGGGTTCCCAAAGCTGTCCCTAGTGGACGCAGTGTTTCGTTCCCTTCTCAGGGAACTATGGTTATAGTCATAACCCGAGACGTTTTTTGTTATTCTATTCTTAGGCGACAGGAACAGCAAGAGGTTAAGGAGAAAAAGTACTATTTTTTATTGAAATACTCTTTCTTTATTTAACTTAAAAGAATTGAAAAACCTTACTTAAACTTAAAACTTTACTTTAAAAAAAAACCTTGTACACATTCCTTGTGCATTGTAAAATATAAAATAAATATATATAAAGATTTACACTGGCAGCTCAGAGCTGTACAGCAGCATTTAAGTATGAAATTGAATGAATAAATGTAAAAATAAAACACTACATAGACTTCACTTTAAAAATATACATTGATTCTTATTAAAGCTATACTGCAGGGTTCCTCGAATCTTACCCTGGAGGTCCAATGTGCTGCAGAGTTTAGCTCCAACCCTAATCAAACACACCAGAACATGCTAATCAATGTCTTCAGGTTCATTAGAAAACTACAGGTAGGTGAGTTTGATTAGGGTTGGAGCTAAACTTTGCAGCACATTGGACCTCCAGGGTAAGATTTGAGGAACCGTGCTATACTGTATTCGTTTTTCAGTCAAGAGCAGTGAGTGATTTTCTTTTGTTGTTGTATTAACAGTGATATTTCACTCAAAAATGAAAATTATGTAATCGAGAAATGAATACAGGTTTGGAACAATATTAGAGTGAGTAAATAATGACATCATTTTAGAGGTGAACTGTCCCTTTAAGGACAGCGTGTTCACTACTGCGCTACAGTCAATTTAAGACCTTTGTGCATCTAATATACAGACACGCGCGATTTTACTTTCACTTTAGACATAACCGACTGTGTTTATGTTAACCTTGTGTGTATTTGACAGTATTAGCGCAGTAAGACTACTTAGTCCAGTAATCGCGTGTTTGACAGGCTTTTAGTGCGCGCGCTCAGAGAAGCACATGTTAAAACCGCGCACGCGAATGAACCGGCAAGGCTTTAAAACGCATGCAAATAATGAACTTTCGTGATTGTGAATATCTATAGTGTTCCGTGAGTATAACTCTACCACTAACGTGTGATGTGAATGTATGTCGCGTTGTTCAGTATTGGGATGGAGGCAAATTATAGAATTTGTAGAAAAATAATTAATTCAATGCAAAACCGAAAAACTGCAATACACAAGCGCGTATTGAACCGTGAATGCCGTACCAAACGGTTCAATATTATATTGAGAATTGTGGCATCCCTAATATATATATATATTTTTTCTATTTTTTTTTTTCTGAAATCGCCTCACACTCCATCCCAGTAGGTGGCGGAATATGCACCATAAGCTGGTTTGTCAACCGCCATAAAACAGAAGAAGAAAAAGAAGCAGTGATGCAGCAGCAGATGTCTCTCTGATAAAAGTTATTACTGTTATTTCATGCCAAAGAGGCCATCGTCTGTGAGTTTGTTTATTTAATATCATCTTTAATTAAGTATTTCATGGCATTTAAGAAAACATTTGCTGTACATTTAACGAAGAAAATGATTGTTATCCTTCTTTCATTATATTAATGCTAAATTATTCTTAATTTTAGAAAATTACATTTGATTCACAGTTGACATTTTCAGATCAAATGGAGATCATAAAAATGGAAGATAAGTGCAAAAATAAGGCCGCTTTCACACTGCACGCGTAAGCAGAGTGTAAGCAGCACATATTTTTTCCAGCGCCCATGTTAACCGATTAGAGCATTCACACCGCGTCGCAGGAACAGAGCATAAGTCGCGAGTCTATTTTTGCTGTGCTATTCACGCTGAATTAAAGCCACAGTGCATTGTTCTTGATAAAAATTTAACTGATTAACACCATTAAATCATGTAGTGAAGTGTTCCGTGTGTTTCATAATCACCATATGACATCCAGCACTGTGAAAAAAAAAAAATATATATATATACAGGGAGTGCAGAATTATTAGGCACGTTGATTTTCTGATCATATTTTTTTTCCAGGCACATTTGACCAATTCCAAACCACAGTAATCCTAATAACTACTATTGATTTAGTATTTAATAATGTATAAGTGATATATAATTGTTCATGAAGGCTGGAAATGAAAATCACCTTATATTCAGGTGTGCAGAATTATTAGGCATGTTTTCTTTTACAGATAAATTGAGCCAAAAAAGAGATTTAACTCAGACTGAAAAGTCAAAAAGTATTAAATGCCCATGAGAAGGATGCAATACTAATGCAATACTAGACATTGCAGTTAAGGCATGACCATTGGACAGTGAAATGCTCGTTGGGTCAGCAGGATCTGACAAAAACAGGTGGTGAAGAAAAGACACCTATTAACTGCAAAAGAATTAAGAGTTAAGGTGAAGAATTAAGGGTGAAACCATCAGGAACCCTTTAGTCTCCAGCGCCACCATTTTCCAAAGCTGCAACCTACCTGGAGTCTCCAGAAGTGCAAGGTGTCAGGATCTCAGAGACTTCAGTTAGGTAAAGAATCCTAAAAAATGACCCCCACTAGATAAGAATCACAAGCTGAAGTGTTGTAAAATACATGAAGAAGGTTTTTTTATAGGCTTTATGGACAGATAGGTTGAGAGTGACTCTTGAAGGACCAGCACCACATCCTCTAGTACCACTGTTTGAAGAATTCATCTGCCAGAATCTGGCAGTACGTTTTGGGAGTTCATTTTTAGTCCATCTCTGCAAAACAGACTTCAGGATGGACTCAAATGAACTCCCAAAACGTACTGCCAGATTCTGGAAGATGAATTATTCAAACAGTGGTACTAGAGGATGAGGAGCTGGTCCTTCAAGAGTCATTCTCAACCTATAAAACCTATAAAGCCTATAAAAAAGCAGGCTTCATGTATTTTACAACACTTCAGCTTATGATTCTTATTTAGTGGGGGTCCTTTTTTAGGATTCTTTACCTAACTGAAGTCTCTGAGATCCTGACACCTTGCACTTCTGGAGACTCCAGGTAGGTTGCAGCTCTGGAAAATGGTGGCGCTGGAGACTAAAGGGTTCCTGATGGTTTCACCCTTAATTCTTCACCTTAACTCTTAATTCTTTTGCAGTTAATAGGTGTCTTTTCTCCGCCACATGTTTTTGTCTGACCCTGCTGACCCAACGAGCATTTCACTGTCCAATGGTCACGCCTTAACTGCAATGTCTAGTATTGCATTAGTATTGCATCCTTCTCATGGGCATTTAATACTTTTTGACTTTTCAGTCTGAGTTAAATCTCTTTTTTGGCTCAATTTATCTGTAAAAGAAAACATGCCTAATAATTCTGCACACCTGAATATAAGGTGATTTTCATTTCCAGCCTTCATGAACAATTATATATCACTTATACATTATTAAATACTAAATCAATAGTAGTTATTAGGATTACTGTGGTTTGGAATTGGTCAAATGTGCCTGGAAAAAAAATATGATCAGAAAATCAACGTGCCTAATAATTCTGCACTCCCTGTATATATATATAGGCTACACGAAAACACATCACTGCCAGAAGTTTTTTCCCAAACTTCAAAGGCCCATTTAAATTATTATAACTAGAGGCATATCTTAACTTTAAGGTTACTTTTATCATGTAAACTACCTATATACACCATGAGACAGACGGGTCGGAGGAGAACACCGGAAAAGGTGACAAAATGGACGATATTCGTCTGCACTACATATTCGTTTGCACTACACAAGCCGCGGTTCAGTTGCACCTGTTCTCCACGCACAGCTTCTGCGCTGCCACTGCACTGCTTGCGCATGCAGTGTGAAATGGGGTGCTAGTCACTCATCTCTGAAAAGTATATATTGGGCTTTGGTAAGATCAGCATTGGATTATGGCAGCATAATGTTAGGATCGGGATCTAAATCTCTTTAAAGAAGCTAGAGGTGATCCAGACAAAAGCACTGATAATTTGTTTTACTAGCCATACTGGTAGAAATGGAAGAATTGAAATGGGGCAATTCATTTGAAAAGAGTATGTAATCGAGTAATGAAAGTATATAATGAATTGATACAAAAAAATCTAAAGACAGTGCTAAAAAAAATAGAGACAGTAAAGCAACAAGGTTTGGGGTGGCAATATCAGGAAAATAAATTGGAATCAGAAGAACATCCAATAGAGATGTATACAGGAGAAATGTTGGCAATGTTAACGATATTACGGTGGGTGGAAAAACTGCAGGAAAAGGCTTTGATATGCTCAGATTCTATATCAGCTCTAACAAGTTTTAGGTCATTTCATTAAGAATGTCTGCAAGATACTGTATGATGTACTCCCGTTAGTTACAATAATAGTACAATTTATGTCTGTTCCAGAACATGTTGGGATTATGGGAAGTGAGGCAGATCAGATAGCAAAGAGGGCATTAACGAAAGGAAACATAGAAATGCAAATTAATATAAACAAAGCTGAGGTTAAATGCAATTCAATGGGGTCGCAATAATTCTGACTAAAGGATACATTTTGCTCAGTTGCAGCAATATTGAGAGACTTTTTATTTAAAGAGAGTCACTTTCAAGACAAGTTCATAGTTCATTCATTCATTCATTCATTCATGACCTCAAGGCTAGATTATTGTAATGCGCACGCTTAATAAATAAATTCCAGCTGGTCCAAAGCGCAGTTCTTACTAGAACCAGTAAGTATGACCATATTAGTCCGGTTCTGTCAACACTGCTCTGGCTCCCTATTAAACACAGTATACATTTCAAAATCTTGCTTGTTACTTACAAAGCACTAAATGGTTTAGCTCCCTAGTACTTAAGCAAGCTCTTCTTAACGCATTATAGTCCTTCACGTCTATTGGGATCTCAAAACTCTGGCCAGTTGATAATACCTAGAATATCAAAATCAACTGCTGGTGGTCAATGCTTTTCCTATATAGCACCTAAACTCTGGATCTTCCTAGCATTGTTCAGGAAGCAGACACACTCGGTCAGTTTAAATCTAGACTATCTAGACATTATCTTGGTCAGCCGGAACCGGGAACACTTCCCATAACACCTGATGTACTCGTTTACATCATTAGAAGAATGGCATCTCTGTTTATCCTGAGGTTTACTGTAGTCAGCCGGATCCGGGCCATATCCAGATCAGATGGTGACCTGCACCTAGACACGATCACAATGCAGCCCTGAAGTGTCTGCAGGGATTGCGTCAACTAGATTCTCCTCTGTGAAGGCCTCATCCACACGACATCCAGTGGCACTGATCCTCAACAAGCCCGTCTCCTGCATTATGACTCCGATCTTCAACTAGATGGAACTGGACAAATATTCAGAATATTCTAATCTGACTTCTGACTTGTAATGTTGCCTGAATCATAATCATACACAGTTTGTTCATTGGCCAGAGGAGAACTGGCCCCCCGACTGAGCCTGGTTTCTCCCAAGGTTTTTTCTACATCCTGTCACCTGATGGAGTTTTGGTTCCTTTCCACCGTTGCCTCTTGCTTTTGTCTTTGTCTTGCTTAGTTGGGGACACTAAATATTCAACTATATTCCTAATTGCCCACATTGACGCTATATGATAATTGAACTGAGAAAGATGACATCACTGTTTTCTCCAGAGCGGCTGTACAGCCGAATCAAATTATGTTGCATTATTTTCCCGTTAACACAGTGAAGCTGCTTTGAAACATCTCCATTGTAAAAAGCGCTATATAAATAAAGGTGACTTGACTTGACAAGTCAGTTCACTCTGTGGTTGGGAACACACTTGGGCAGCTATTTTCAGTCATGCAAGTACAGCTCCTATCTAACTGAATGGACAAATACCAATATCTCAAATATTACTTGCCAAACTCACATTTTAACTAGGCGTCTGGTAACACTTCATGGTAACACGTCTGGTTTACACCTTTATGTATATTCTGTGTGTGTGTATATATATATATATATATATATATATATATATATATATATATATATATATATATATATATATATATATATATATATATATATATATATATATATACATACATATATATATATATATATACATATACATTATAAAAGGTATATATAATGTACATTATAATGCATTATGTTTTCATAAATAATTGTAACCAAAATTTAAATGAATTAAAATATTGTCAAATTCCTTGTTGCATCTGGAATTGTTTGTTTGTCATGTGTTTTGGTTGTTTGTCATTGACTACAAAGCACTCCATGCAGCACTAGAAGGTAAGTAGTGTTCAATTTCCTATGTACTGCATTACCATTTGATCAAGTCCAAGTGCCATTTACAGGCATATTATGTGAAAAGTAGGCTATTAGGTCAAAAACATCCCAAATGGTGAAGCAAGCCTAGGAATTATAGTGACAGGTGGGTTTTTTTATTATATTTGTGCCTCTGCCTCACCTCAACGCTCTGCATCTTTAAATGACGTAATCGGCACTGAATAATAACAGACAGCATTGTGTGATGATTTCCTAAATAAATAGGTTTATTCTACAGTAAAGTAAAGGACACAGTAAAGGACACACATGACGAGTTATTAAGCGGCTATACAGAAGCCCCACCAACAGTGCAAAACGGACCAACCACGTAGGAACTTGCTTACTTTGCTCAATCTACATAACTTGCAATTAGTTGCTCGTTTCTCTTGTTTCTTTCTTGATTCGTGCTTGAGTCCCAAAAACATTTTAAATACATCATTTATTGTGCTATAGACTTGCCAATATTACACTATTCTTATCTGCACACGACTTAAATAGGCACTGATAAATAACATCTGGCAGCCTATGTAGCCTAGTTCACTAGTGTGCCTTGCCAGGTGTGATGTGGAAAATGATCAAATGCTAAAAACAAAAAAAGAAGAAGAAATAAAATAAATAAATGCTACACATAAATAATATATAAGAATACATTGTCAGGTGGAAACCTTGTATCTCTATATTTTGTCATTTTTGTTTTCCTTTTTGAAAATGAATGATATTGGTCATCCTTTTTGCATGTATGTGGGTTTTACAAATATTTAACCAATCAAAAGGATTTAAAATAGTTTGTGACTAAACCTCAAACTTCATTGTAATATTAAATGGACAACAAATCAAGAGAAAGGGATTGCTGGTGCTGGCGTCTTTATTCCATGTGGAATCACACAAATTCTTCTCACACCTCTCCTTAGCCATTGTACTTAACTTTATGCCTTCCATTACTGCCACCTGCTGGACTAAATAACATCCTAGTCATTACATCCATTTTCCTTAGATATTTAAAAAGACAATACATAATTAACACACATAATTAGTGTAATGGATAAATAGTCCACTTTGGTGGCTGAACAAAAAAAAGGCTTGATGCTCACTGTCCAAAAGATTCCATTGTCCACAGCATAGGTTTTCCGAACTGAATTAATATTTGAATTAATAGCAACTGAATTAATATTGATGTCCTGCACTAGTTTGAGTTGTAGTTCAGTAATGGCGGCGGAGAAAAGATGCGAGCGAAGCCATTCATTCCGTTGTGGCACCGCGCCGCTGCCGAAAATCCAGAAGTTAAAGCCAGAGCAAGAACAATATTTGCTGAGTTTTTTTGGTGGCCATGATGTTGTGTCCCGGGAAAAGTTTGATTTTCCAGCTCGCTTCGTTAGTGGTGAGGGAGTTGGCTGAAGCCCCGGTAATTGTTTTGCGTGCGGTCGGAAGGTATTGTCATCATTTACAGGGGCTAGTCAGTAATTTTATTGCTGCCCGTCTCCCACCACCCGAGTAAAAATCCCCGGCCGAATTACCTACTGTTTTAGACAAACACCAAGGTCGCGTGGTAATTTAATTGCTGTCCGAATCCACATCGCTGAGTTTTCAAGAATATATCACTTCAAAATGCACTGTTTATATCCTTTTTGACCACTGCAGAGCATCGTATGGTTGCACTTTGCTGTAATTTGGATGCATTTCTAGACTTTTATTTCTTTAAATGCTGGCAAGTATTTTCAAGAGCAATATATTTCATCACACTCAAAAATAATAGGAGGAAAAAAATGTAAACATTTGAATTGGGCCGTTATTTACGGCAGTATTTATTCTTTTTTTATTTACAGTTTATTTTATTTACTTTTTTATTTATATTTTATTTACAGTATACAATAATGTTATGGACCACGTGAGCAGCACATTCCCGATCGCAAAACACTCCCCTCCACCGTGAATAAATCACAATCCGAATGCACAAGGTTTTATCACTGAGGGTGCTGCACATTTATTTTTACGGACTTCCATGTGAGAAACACAGAGGCGAACGGCGTATGACATACGTCACGACCAAACGTTAGCGATTGCTTATGGCAGATCCAGAGTGGCTCTTGGCAGATCCAATAGTTTTAAACTTTAACAGAGTACCCGCCTTTAAGGAAGTAAACGCTTGTCAATGGAGAGTGGCCAGACTCTCTGTACAAATGAAATGTACGAGAGTCTGGTAGGACCAGGCTACCTCTTTTAGGACCGTAGCTTTCTTTTTCCATCGAGTAGGTTCCTCAACTCTAACCAGTAACCATCTCGTTCAAAAAGAGGTTTCAGTTGCAGAGCTTCCTTTATTTTTTTTCTGATTCCATGTAAGATGTTGGATATATTTCAATGCCAAAGTTTTGTTTTCTCTTTTCAGGGACAATTTTGGTAATGTGTCACGAAATTTACGATTCATTAGTAGTTCCGCAGGAGATAATCCTCAACTGAGTGGGGAGGAACGGTAACTCAACAGAGCCAGATATTCCTCAGAAATGCTTGCCGCTGCTTTTTAAAAAGTCTTATTATAATTTGTACCCCATTTTCTGCTTCGCCATTTGCCTTTGGGTAGAGGGGACTAGAAGTAGTATGCTTAATGCCATACTGTTCTGCAAACAACCTAAATTCATTACTATACTGAGGACCGATATCACTTTGCACAATGTAGGGAATTCCATGTCGTGATTAATCATGTTGTATCTTTGTTGTATGACAGAGCTGTTTAATTTCAGTATAATTGGAATAATAATTAAATACTACCAAAAAAATGGTGGTGGAAAAGATAATTTCCTACTTTTTGCCATGGTTGAGTAGTCACAGCTATCAACATAGGTTCTTTAGCCTGAAATTGACCCTTCACTAAACTACGCCTGAAAACCTCCACAGGCCAATCGTGGCTTAGCAACCATAACTAGGCGCGGAAGGTCTATCAAGCTTTCGAGCGAGGGAAACATGCCGAAGCATTGTGTGTATTGATTGTGCAAATCTGATACCCGGTATCCTAAAAGTTTGGACGGGAGGTGGATTTTTTTTCCTTCCCCAAACCTAAAACCCAAGGGAAGAAATGTGGGGCCATGTTGCAAGGCTCAGCTCAGCATCTCTGGCTCTTGCCAGGTCAAAGACGTAGATTAGACCCACGACATGTGACCAGTAGCCTGGCGTACTAAAAATATAAGTGGGAGAATGTTATTATTGCAAAGTGGTCAGGCTAATGTATTTTGTTTATTACACAAATTATTGATTTATAATTATTAGATTATTTTCTAATTTCACTTACCCTGCTGTGCATGAACATAGCTGTTCCTCAATTTGTTTCTCATTTGATTGGTTCCAGCCCTGTACAACAAATGTGTGTTGCTGGCCCCGAGTTCCATTGGGTAGTGCATGTTGAAAATATAGTAACAGATGAACATACTGACCAGTGCGTCAGTGAAGCTTGTCAAATTTTCCATTATCACCTCCTGGTCTGCTACCACCATGAAAGCTGCTGCAGATATTGGACTTCAGAGTCATAGAGGCAAATCCACTACTTTAAATGTGTTTATTTGCATGTAAGGCACACAAATGATGTTGCCCTTTCACTTACAACATACAATAATGCATGGTGTGGGTGGCAGGTGTTTGGCCTCAACCTTATCTGCAATGCATCTTTTGTCGACGATGTGGAACATTTTTGTATGATCCTCTTCGAAGTGTGAAAGCAGCATCTACACTGCCCCTGAGGGTCCACCACTTGCTTGGATTTCATCTCTGTCTTTTGCAGCTATGACCGACTTCTCAATTGGAAGAGACTGAAAGTAATCAAGATCGCTTGCAAATGTAGTTATGATAGCCTCTAAAATGCTTCATTAATGCGGACAAGCTAAACGTTTGAAGTGTTCCTTCATGCTGACTATTGTAAATAGGTTGGGCCATTCGTCTTTAAGGACCTGTGTGTTCTTACAAGACCTTATGTCACTTCTCTGAGATACAAAGTTATCCAAGATGAACTCTTATGTTTTTCATTCCTGTCATTTTTCATGAACAGTGCTTGTGCAATCTACAGGAGTACTGTTGTGCTTATTTCGCTTGTAGTTATCAACTTGGCACTGAAGTTGTTTTGTTAAAGAATCAATGCCTCTTCCAACAACTTCCATTATGTCTTTTAGACTTGGGATATTCTAGGACCATCTCTCGTGCAATTTCATTAAGGTGTTGTTGTTGTTGTTTTTTGTGTACAAATGGCTAGGATTTCCCCTGAAATTACATGAATCACTCCTGATTTTCTGATTTCTTTCTCAAAACAGCTGACAGCATGTTTCAAGGGATTTTAAAATTCTAGTGCCAGTCACGTGTAGCAGAACTTGTGCTGTCAGTATCAGACAGAGAGGAGGACGGTGTTGAAAATGAGCCTTGTGAAGTAACAGATAGGCTTGAGCTTTTACTGACCCAAGGTGGTGTAACAATAGATTGGGGTGAGACTGGGATATATCCGTCCATGTTTGAGTGGCTTGAAGCTGAGAAGATTCCTAAAAAGCACATAGACATAAGTTAAAAGTTAAAAAGATCAATGTCAGTCTTTAACAGAGATTAATTTTTGACTGTGTAAATATACAACTTTGTACAAATTGTGGAATGAGTACACTTACATCACTCATATTCCAAATACAGACACTTTGTATTAATATTTACAATAGTTTAAAGGCTCAAATTATAGCCTAAAGCTGTCATTACAGAGCTATCAAGAGTTACCGTTTGGAAGTGAAATGTTTTCATACCAATCACATGGTAGCCTCAAAATGCTACTAGTGGCAACATCATCAACCTGCCATATTACAGATTGGGCCTTACTTACTGTTTACATGTGCAAGAAGCTTCCTTGTTTGAATGGGTTTGAGCACTCCTGCAAGGTCATCTTTCTGGACAAGCTTCATATCATCAGCTGTTTCCACCCCAAGAATTTGGAGGGCATCCAAAATGGGTTGCAGTGTATCTGGTGTGCAACACACTGGAAGTGCTTCTTTAATAAGAGTGGCTGTATCATCCATAGCTAAAAGGGGAAATACATTATCAGTGAAGATGTAACATACAGGTCCAAAACACCATGCTTCAGGGATATTACTTTCATTGCAAACATACAGTATGTTGGCAGTGGATAAAAATTGAGACAGCTGATCAGCATTAATGCAAACCATATCTCTTGCAGCTTCTCCAATGTTATAGAGCCCATACTCTGGCATGTAAGATGATGAGTGTGGCATCAGAAGAAAATATACATATTTGTTTTCTCTTGATCAGAACAAGGTCAAGTTTTCCAAATTCCAGAGACTCATCATTGTTAAGGTATATAAATGACCACTTTGTATATAGAGTCTCACTGAAGTTCACTTCTGTGGACAAAAAATCAGGTTTGACCAAGTGGCCTCAACAGAACTGTGTAAGCATGGTAAGGGGATGAGTCTTTCACTTGCAAAACTGGAGGAAAGAATGTGTTGGAGTTAAGGTAGGACTGAAGTAACAGGTGATTGAAAGACTCTTGTGAAATGTTGTGTCCTCCTTACACATCACTTGAAATATGAGTGCTTGCTCTCAAAACTCAATGCCCATAAGTGAACAAGTGGGCCAAGCCTCATTATCAGTGATGGGTAATGGAGGAGGTAGTGATGATTTGGAGGAAAACAGATGCTTTCTTCTTTCCTTGGGCTTTAGGAAAACTAACTTGGGCAGCAGATATGTTGGGGGAACAGAGTAGCTCAACTACTTTGTATTTAAGGGTAGTGTGTCAATTTATCATGATTCTACTGTGAATTCAATCTCTATTTTGAGGGACAGATCAATAGTTTATCCTGGAACGAACATACCTTTTTCAGATGTGACACAAGCTATTAAGCAAACAACTTGTTGCTGACAACACGCCACTTGTACCCATGTCTGAATATGTTAGTTCTATTTGTGAATGTCTTCGTAATACTTGTGAAAAGTCAAAAGTCGAAGATGAATTTGGCTGAATCAGGCTTAGATGAAAGAACATTACTGCCGTAAAATTGTCACTCGTTCATTTCAGTGATTCTGTATTAGTGTTAATATCAGTTGTAGGGTCTGCTCTGCAACAAGAATTCTCAGGTCCTAATACAGAAAAGTGGAATGACACTAACTTAGCACTTTGAGATTTGTTCCAAATGTAAAGTGCAGTACAAATAAAATGTATTATTATTATTTTATTAACTATCTGATTTGCACTGCTAGTCGTCAGAGTAAGTCTCAAATGGTTCATGTTAACATGCTAAAGTCTTATGTGAAAGACGAGGGCCATCATCATGTCATTGTCTGTAGCAAAAAACTGGATTTTTCTGTAACTTGTAGTCATCTGCTGAATTAAGGAATATTGAATGATTTGGAATCTCATCATTTTGAATGATTTGGAATCTCAAGTCATTTTGCTCAGAATCAAAAGAAAGAATATTGTGGAGTTAAATGAAAGCCGTTGCTCACTCTTTTGTGATATGCTGTCTCAGACTATTGTACTTCAGCATGATATTAATGTTGGTTATGTGCATCCCATAAAACAGCACCATTATCAGCTTAACCTTGGAAAACGTGAATTATTATTGTGCCTTAACCCTTAAATGCATACCTCGGGTCTTCAGCGACCCGTGACATCATTCACAACCCTCCTCCTCATTCATTTTTTAAAGTTAGACATCAACCTTCTTAGTATTCCTCAATCAATCCATTTTAAACAATATAACAAGAAAAAATAATAAAATTATAATTGAATGCCTGTTTTTCACTAATTTTTTGTAAAAATTGTATAGGGTTGCTAACGACCCGAGGTGTGTAAGATTGTACGCATTTTTTTATCTGCACAATAATAAATGAATCTATAGTGACGAAATGAGTGCAATTCACCTTTATTCCACAAGGTGGCAATGTCTGATACACAATGATGAGGTGACGTTTCACTCATATTTACCTCAGACAGAAAACGAAACAATAATATATATATAATCTGCAAAATTTGAAATGGCTCAGCGATTTACTGCAGAGACAGTACTGAACGCAATTAAATAATAGTGTCGCTGTCACTTGATGATGGATCTGGTGAAGGAAGCTGTCAGTGATCAAAATATTTATTTTGAAGATGTTGAAAATGAGTTTTGAGGATATGCGTGAGATTGCGAATATGAGGGAAATGCTGAATGTACTGGGAAATGAGTTCTGACGAGGACAGTGATGATGGTATAAAACATCTGCTCAAACTGAACCCTTCCAAGCTCCAAAAAGTAACGAAATATGTTATATTTTATTCTTCCGTAATTGTTACTCAAATATCAGGAGTTTTATATATTATCGCGACAGGTATAGATCCATCCATGTTAGATATAGATCCAGGTCGCTAAAGACCCGAATATGTTAGAATGTTTGGCAAAACAGTCATGCATTTAAGGGTTAATAAACATAATACACATTGTGGATTTAACAAAGCGAAAACTAACAGTACCTCTTCTCAAACAAACAGTCAAGAGTCCACAGAAAGTGTCCATAATTAGGCTTAACGCCACTTGTGATCGGAGAGTTCCTGTATCAGGGTGAGGACTCGAGGGTTCACGTTGAGACGACGCTTGGAGTTTGTATTCTCTACCTTGTTTCCTTTTTCTGGGTTTATCAAGAAAAAAACACCAGTAGAATAAAAGCATATTAAAGCATATTAAGCATCAGTTAAAAAAAAGACTACAATAAACTATATATATATATAGTTCTGAGTCCAGGTCTGAGAAATGAGTAAGCCATGTTTACTCACCTTTGAAGAAACTCCAGAGTTGAAGCCAGCTCAGGTGGATAATGGATATTAAAACAGTAGTAGCTCTCCCGAACATGAGGTACAATGCAGAAATGAAGGAGATGTTTGTGTTGATAAGTTTCTGATCCATACTCAGCATGTACCTTGTTAAGGAATAGCAGGACTGTCCTATGAACAAATTATTTAACAGGTTTGTGGCGAGCAGCGAGGCCGAGGGACCGTGAGGGCAGGACTAGGCGGCGCTCATCAGAGAAGATGAGCGCCAGCTGCGAGCCGCAGCGATCTCGGCCCTTGCGGAGGAGTGAGGGAGTATAAAGGAGGAGTGACGACAGTGAGGGACGAGAGAGGACCAGGCCTGGATTTTGTGTTATGTTTTATTTTGTGTTCGCTGCAGTCGTCCGTGAGGGGCTGCAGCTTTTTATTTTCATTTTGTGTTTGTTTGTATGTAGGCGGCAGTCGACCGTGAGGGGCTGTCGCCGCCATTTTATTTTGATTAAATGTTTTGATTGTCCGCCGGTTCCCGCCTCCTTCTTCCCGCCTCCTTCTTCCCGTACAAACAAGCTTTACTACAAGGTTATATTAATAAGTGCTGCACTCACATGACATATTCTATAAACAGTGCAATAAAAAAGAGAGATATGAAACAGACTTACCAAAGCCAATAACAGCGGGTGTCAGAGGCACTTCAGTTGGCCCTTCTCTGCCAGACATGTATCTTCTACGTGGAAGAACATGGACACCTCCTTCTCATCAAAGCAGCTGAGCAGAAGCAGGAGCATCTCTATCACATCATCTGAACAGCCACTCTGCAGTCCCCACATCCTCTGAAGCCTTGCATAATTCTGAAGGAACTTCTTGCTTATGTTGACACAAACTGTGATCATGTAGTCGAGAAGCCTTTTCCCTTCAAATCCAAATTTCGTTTGAATGTCTCTTTGAAGTCAATCCCAGTGAGTTCCATGAAGTGGACTGACATGCCAAGTTCATCAAACCAAAACGGCCACTCCTCTCTAAGGCATTTGACACTTTTCCCCTGGTTGACATGTTGACACTGTGTGTAAAACGTGGACTTCATTAGACATTTTACCTCCTCTGGATTGCATCAGAGTGTTTGGAACATCACCTTGAGTTTTTCCATCTTTTCCTGCTGGCTCTCTTGAGTTTCTTCAAGAGGCAGAAATTGTCCATTCCATTTAATGCATCCATAAGTGTCCTGCATTGCTGCTCTCTCTTCTAATGGGTTCTCGTCTGTGTGGTCTGAGTCATCAGTCTGATGTTTTCTTTTTCTTATTTTGGGTGTTGAAGTGCGGTGCACATTTTCAATTCTGTTTTGCAACTGTTTGACAAGGGAATGGTAGCCTGTTCCAACAGTATCACCCTCTATTACATCTTAGAGAGAATTAGGATATTTTGCCACCATTTTTGTTGCAATGTCATTTGAATGCTTTTTACCTACATGAGGGCATTTTTCCATCATCTCAGTCACAACAATCCGGACCATTTGCCTCCTGAAAGTCATCGCTCA
Source organism: Gobio gobio (assembly GCF_949357685.1). Taxonomy (NCBI): domain Eukaryota; kingdom Metazoa; phylum Chordata; class Actinopteri; order Cypriniformes; family Gobionidae; genus Gobio; species Gobio gobio. Next base: position 22,226,248 of record NC_137118.1, on the reverse strand, counting down.
CTCTTTTGTGATATGCTGTCTCAGACTATAGTATTTCAGCATGATATTAATGTCGGTGATGTGCATCCCATAAAACAGCACCCTTATCGGCTTAATCTGAGAAAACGTGAGTTAGTGAAAGCTAAGATTGAGGATTTAAACCAGAATAACTTTGCGAGTCCCAGTCAGAGTGCATGGAATTCGCCTTGTTTATAAGTTCCTAAGGCTGATTCATCGGTTCAGTTCTGCACTGACTATCGCAAAGTCAACGCAGTAACTAAATCTGACTCATTCCCACTTCCACAAATGGAAGACTGCATAGATTGAGTTGGTCTCGCAAAGTTTGTAATGAACTAGACCTTCTTAAGAGGTGCTGGCAAGTTCCTCTTACCCCTCAGGCCTCAGACATTTCAGTGTTTGTGACCCCTGATGATTTCATGCAATGCTCTGTTATGACGTTCGGAATGTGCAATGCGCCATCAACATTTCGACAATTACAGTTTTTTTCAGTCGCTAACAAGCATTTGTCCAACCAATTGTTACATTTTCAAAACTCTAAACACAATTAGCACAGCGTCAGTCTTTTGTGGCCATGCCATTCACACATAACATGTCAATTTCACACAATATGCAGTCAATGAACACATTTCCACAATGCTTACATTTTCGTAACAGACAGGCTATACCTCCCAACAAAATTATGGATTGTTTTTTTAGTATTTACGAATGTTAACACACAACATCCCACAATAGAAAAAACAATATTCCAAACCTTAGATACAGTATAAAAACCTCTGCTTCTGCAATGATATCAGTTCAAAAACAATATATCTCAGCTGATAATAAACAAACAATTGAATGATTGACACAGAGCTGATTTATGTTGGGTAAATTGGGCCAAGCACAGCTGATTCCATTCTGGCTTAGACTCAGTGGCAGGGGTTATTTTTTCTATTACATTGACACTTATACAGTAAAAGGAGGACTTTAAGTAGTTATGTTTTTGGAAACAGAAAAAGACAAACACTGTAATGTCTGGACGAGGAAGAGTAAGAACAAGGGGCCCAGGGAGAAGAGCAGGCCCAGTGAGAGATGCAGTGAGAGGAGCAGGCCCAGTGAGAGATGCAGTGAGAGGAGCAGGAGCAGTGAGAGGAGCAGGAGCAGTGAGAGATGCATGTACAGTGAGAGGAGCAGGAGCAGTGAGAGGAGCAGGGCCAGGGAGAAGAGCAGGCCTAAGGAGAGGGCAAGGTAGAGGTGCAAGAGTGCGTGGTGGTGGCATTCCAAGGGCTGCAAGAACAGTAGTCAGTGAGGAAATTTGTGACACTATCATTGACCATGTAATCAACCACGGTTTTTCACTAAGAGAGGCTGGTGAAAGAGTGCAGGCCAATTTGAGGCGGTCAACGGTTGCCTCCATTATACGCATCTTTCAACAAACCAACAGATAAGTATTGCCTTTTACATGGATTGTTTCTATTCTCACTTGACATGTCAATAAGGTCATACAGTAATGCATATGTCGAATTTTTTTTTCCCTCTAAAGAATGCAATGTCTTTAACCCTCTTGGGGAAGAGGAAAGCTCCTCAATGATTATCAAGAGCTTGCCATTGTAGAAATGGTTGTTGCAAATAATGCAATAAAACTGCATGAAATTCAAACTAGAATTGTGGAGGACCATAAGATATTTGACAATATCGATAGCATCAGCCTCACAATCATTATGTGGACCCCATCCCCCCATGTGTTTCATGGATATTTTGTTCACTGTAAGCAATACCGTAAAACTTTTTCTGTTTTATCATACCGTGTTTCTACTGTACCTCCTGTAGTAAACAGTAAAGGGAAAAAAAATATTTGCTTTTTACTGGAATGCTTTTGAATGTGAACATTACTGTACATGTGGACATACAGTTCCCAACCAAGACATTTTGTGTAAAAACGGTGGATTGCATGTTTTACATGCAAATACCTGTAAAACTGAAACATAAAAGTCTATGCAGTTTTTGTAATGTCAACAATAGCCAGTATTTTGAAACCTGGTGTACTTTGATTGACTGCATGTACCTTCTGAAGTGAAAACAAGTGTTATTCTTTGACAGAATAATTTCATTTTGAGTCAGATTTCCAGTGTTTTGGTAAAGTTAGTGTGTGCAGAGAAAGATGTGTTCTATTTTGAAATGAAGAGTTAGTATATATTTAACAAAATGTGTTTTTGATAAGAAAATTATCCATTTGGCCAATTGTGTTTTGTAGGTGTGAGTCTGTGTTAAGAGTTTAGAAAAAATATCTGAAGTATAGGTAAGCGCTTGTTAGCGATCGAAAAAACTGTAATGTGTATCGTACTAAATGGATTTCAGAAATGTGAGATGATAATTTATATTCTTCTAATTGAGAAGAGCATATGAGTTATTTTATGTGAATGGCTTTCACGCTTGGTAGATGCTTCTCTGATTTTGAACTTAGCCAAATGTGAGTTTGCCAAGGCTACAGTGACATACTTGGGGAAAAGAGTAGGTCAGGGTCAATAATGTCCAACTGACGCAAACATTTTGTCTGTTATAGAGTTTCCCATACCAGTGAATAAGAGGGAATTGAGTCAACTTTTGGGTTTATTGCAGAGGATTTTACAGGATATTCGTAACTTCCAGTGTTGTTAGCCTTGAAATCTAGACGCACCCTAGCGGCAGCAAATCAAATTTGCCGCGAGTCTAGTCTAGAAACTTTTGGTAGACCTGTGAGCTGGACAAACCAAACTCTGGTCAGGCCAATCACAACGTGTACCGGTGGGCGGCCTTAACATAATGACGGCACGTCATGGCAGAGTTGCGGTGGTTCTGCGTGCTACCGTGTGCTACTCGTAAACAAAGAACCTGGCAAACGGCGGTCTTTTGAATCGGCTTTGGCTGCGACTCTGGAAGACTTTAAGTTAAGCTTTTCTTTGAGGAAAGAACAAAGAACGGCACTGAAGTCATTCTTAAGAAAGGAAGATATGTTCGGAGTTTTGCCGACCAGATACGGCGAAAGTTTAATCCATCAAATATCTCCACTTCACGTTGCTCTCTGGTTGGTTGTAGCGCTATCCAATTTCGTGCAGACGAAATTTGAAAGACAAGCGTTTGTCCTGCTCCTTGGATTGAGCCCTGTCGATGGTGAGTTCCCTGTTGGTGTTTTATGGTGTTGTATCACTGTTACCTGATTTCCTCAGAACAGCTTGAGTTTTTGTGTGGCCTCTTGCTTGTCAGCAAACTTTTCGAGCAGCTAATGATTTGTTGTGTAATGTCCCTGTTTTGGCAGTGCCAGATTTTACGTGCCTCTTTAGGGTCGAAGTGGATGCTTCTGCTACTGGAGCTGGTGCCGTTTTACTTCAAGAAGTTTGAGGTTGACCACCCAGTTTGCTACTTCTTGAAAAAGTTCACGTTATGTCAACACATATTACACGGTCGAATCGGAGGCTCTTGCATTGTAATTAGTGTTGCAACATTTCATTGTTGTGTATATTGACCACAACCCAACCAAAACTGTTGTGGATGCGCTGTCCATAGTCTATGGTGCTGAAGAGTAAAACAAATTCTGTTAAATAGTGTGGTAGATACAACATTTTTGTTTGGGAGGTGTTACGTATGAGTGTTATATTTACTTTGTGTTTGGAAGGATATATTCTGTGTGTAGTTTTCCCTTGTGTGTTTCTCTCTCTCTCTCTCTCTCTCTCTCTCTCTCTCTCTCTCTCTCTCTCTCTCTCTCTCTCTTGACTCTACTCTCCAGCTGTAATTACTTACAGGTGGATCTGTTAATGAGAAGTGACCTGATTGGTGACAGGAGTGATTGCTGCTGTACTTAAGTCTCGTGAACTATGGATATATGGCTCTCTGCTCTCATGGCTTCCTTGTCTGTCAGAATTGATAGTTGTTTACTTAGTACGGTGTACATAGAGATAGTGATGGCCAAATGAAGCGTTTCGAAGCATTATTGCTTTCTGATACAATTGTGTCGAAAATGGTTCATTACTCGAAGCTTCATTCAGATAGAAATTGCAGCACCATCTCCTGGTGAAGTAAATGTAATGCAACAAAGCTGACAACCATAAAATGCAAGTAGGCTTATATGTTAAGCTTATATGAGTTTCACAGCACTAACACCGTTTTATTACGTGTTTACCGAGGCGATCAAAGCTGAAACGGTGTTAGTGCTGTGAAACTCATTTAGGTGAATTTTACAGATACTGATGAATTTCATGTGTTCACCTTGATAATAAAACATTAAGCATAATGTTTGTGTGTGTGTGTGTGTGTGTGTGTGGGCATGTTTTTGTGAAATATCAGGACACAAATGTGTATAATGACATGGGTATGACATAGGTATTACAAAAAGAGGGTGAAATATGAGGACGTTCCCCATGTCCTCACTTTTCAAAATGCTTATAAATCACACAGAAAAAGTTTTTTTTCACAGAAAGTGAACTGCACAGTCTCCTGTGAGGGTTAGGTTTAGGGGCAGGGGCAGTGTAAGGGGATAGAAAATACGGTTTGTACGGTATAAAAAACATTACGCCTATGGAATGTCCTCACATTTCACAAAAACAAACATGTGTGTGTGTGTGTGTGTGTGTGTGTGTGTGTGTGTGTGTGTGTGTGTGTGTGTGTGTGTGTGTGTGTGTGTGTGTGTGTGTGTAATTATTTCTTTAGACAAGGACAGAAGATCAGACCAGCTTAAAAAAAAGTTGGAAACATCACAGAAATGCTAATGGTTTCTATTAAAATACCAATAGGAACCATTGGCTGCATTTAAACCACTACATAATTATTTTTGGTAGTGTGTTTGGGACATATTCCATTAGGATTTAATGCCCCCACCAATAGAACCCAACATATATCAGTAGAGACCACTATAATTCCCATTACAACCAATAAAATTCCCATAAACCATTAAATCCAATAGAATTTCTGTAATGGTTTCTATGTTTTTTTTTGCAGGGCAGTATCATGTGTGAAAGCTTTGTACTTGTGTAATGTTGCAGAGGGTTTATGAAGTTTCTGTCTTTGATGCATTTTTTTATGTAACAATGTTCATATGTTCTCTAATTAATAATAATAAAAATAAATAAAATAAAAAATACGGCAGAGGGTGACACTGAAATAAACTCAATCCACTCTCCTCAACAATAACGCCAATCCAAACACCGACTACTACAACCCACGGTGTTGCCATGGTTTGGCTTCACTTTTATAAGAAATTCAGCCGCCAGGTTTCAAACCTGTCAACACTGGATCGGGCTGTCAAAGCAGTCAGGTGGTTCACTACAGGAGTGAACCAGTGTGTTTGCTTCAGACGTCATTTTCACGTGACTAATGACGTAATGATACAAGCTCCGAAGCAGTGGTTCATTGCAAGGACCTTTCGAGTTTGAAGCAAGCTTCGGAGCGTCGGTGTCAGACGTAACATCACTACATAGCGACTGTTAAAGAGCCAGTACACAAGACATTTGATTTAAAGCACTATTTTGCAAAGCAGGTGCAAAGCGAATCGGGCAGCAGTCGAAGGCGGGGGCCTAGACGACCCGATCCCTGGACACGGAAACTGGCTCTTGGGACATGGAATGTCACCTCGCTGGCGGGGAAAGAGCCTGAGCTTGTGCGTGAGGTTGAGAGGTTCCGACTAGAGATAGTCGGAATCACCTCCACGTACGGCTTGGGCTCTGGAACCACACTTCTCGAGAGGGGATGGACTCTTCACCACTCTGGAGTTGCCCATGGTGAGAGGCGGCGGGCTGGTGTGGGTTTGCTTATAGCCCCCCAGCTCTGCCGCCATGTGTTGGAGTTTACCCCGGTGAACGAGAGGGTCGTTTCCCTGCGGCTTCGGCTCGGGGATAGGTCTCTCACTGTTGTGTGTGCCTACGGGCCAAACAGCAGTGCAGAGTACCCGACCTTCTTGGTGTCCCTGGGAGGGGTGCTGGAGAGTGCTCCGACTGGGGACTCCGTCGTTCTACTGGGGGACTTCAACGCCCACGTGGGCAATGACAGTGAAACCTGGAGGGGCGTGATTGGGAGGAACGGCCCCCCTGATCTGAACCCGAGTGGTGTTCAGTTATTGGACTTCTGTGCTAGTTACAGTTTGTCCATAACGAACACCATGTTCAAGCATAAGGGTGTCCATCAGTGCACATGGCACCAGGACACCCTAGGTCGTAGGTCAATGATCGACTTCGTGGTCGTTTCATCTGACCTGCGGCCGTATGTCTTGGACACTCGGGTGAAGAGAGGGGCGGAGCTGTCAACTGATCACCACCTGGTGGTGAGTTGGATCCGATGGCGGGGGAGGAAGCTGGATAGACTCGGTAGACCCAAATGTACTGTGAGGGTCTGCTGGGAACGTTTGGCCGAGTCTCCTGTCAGAGAGATCTTCAACTCCTGCCTCCGGCAGAGCTTCGACCAGATCCCGAGGGAGGCTGGAGATATTGAGTCCGAGTGGACCATGTTCTCCACCTCCATTGTCAAAGCGGCTGCTCGGATCTGTGGACACAAGGTCTCCGGTGCCTGTCGAGGCGGCAATCCCCGAACCCGGTGGTGGACACCGGAAGTAAGGGATGCCGTCAAGCTGAAGAAGGAGTCCTATCGGGCCTGGCTGGCTTGTGGGACTCCTGAGGCAGCTGACAGGTACCGGCAGGCTAAACGGACTGCAGCCCGGGTGGTTGTGGAGGCAAAAACTCGGGCCTGGGAGGAGTTCGGTGAGGCCATGGAAAAGGACTATCGGCTGGCCTCGAAGAGATTCTGGCAAACCATCCGGCGCCTCAGGAGGGGGAAGCAGTGCCCTACCAACGCTGTTTACAGTGGCGATGGGCGGCTGTTGACCTCAACTGGGGATGTTGTCGGACGGTGGAAGGAATACTTCGAGGATCTCCTCAATCCCGCCGTCACGTCTTCCATTGAGGAAGCAGAGGCTGGGGGCTCAGAGGAGGACTCGTCCATCACCCAAGCTGAAGTCACCGAGGTGGTCAAGAAACTCCTCGGTGGCAAGGCACCGGGGGTGGATGAGATCCGCCCTGAGTACCTCAAGTCTCTGGATGTTGTGGGGCTGTCTTGGCTGACACGCCTCTGCAGCATCGCGTGGCGGTCGGGGACAGTGCCTCTGGGATGGCAGACCGGGGTGGTGGTTCCTCTTTTTAAAAAGGGGGACCGGAGGGTGTGTTCCAACTATAGGGGGATCACACTTCTCAGCCTCCCCGGGAAAGTCTATGCCAGGGTACTGGAGAGGAGAATTCGGCCGATAGTTGAACCTCGGATTCAGGAGGAACAGTGTGGTTTTCGTTCTGGTCGTGGAACACTGGACCAGCTCTATACCCTCTACAGGGTGCTGGAGGGTTCATGGGAGTTTGCCCAACCAGTCCACATTTGTTTTGTGGATTTGGAGAAGGCATTCGACTGTGTCCCTCGCGGCGTCCTGTGGAGGGTGCTGGGGGAATATGGGGTCCGGGGTCCTTTGCTGAGGGCTGTCCGGTCCCTGTATGACCGAAGCAGGAGTTTGGTCCGCATTGCCGGCAGTAAGTCAGACTTGTTCCCGGTGCATGTTGGACTCCGGCAGGGCTGCCCTTTGCCGCCGGTTCTGTTCATAATTTTTATGGACAGAATTTCTAGGCGCAGCCAAGGGCCGGAGGGTGTCAGGTTTGGGGACCACACGGTTTCGTCTCTGCTCTTTGCGGATGACGTTGTTGTGTTGGCCCCTTCTAACCAGGACCTTCAGCATGCACTGGGACGGTTTGCAGCCGAGTGTGAAGCGGCTGGGATGGGGATCAGTACCTCCAAATCCGAGGCCATGGTCCTCAGTCGGAAAAGGGTGGCTTGCCCACTTCAGGTTGGTGGAGAGTTCCTGCCTCAAGTGGAGGAGTTCAAGTATCTAGGGGTCTTGTTCACGAGTGAGGGGAGGATGGAACGGGAGATTGACAGACGGATCGGTGCAGCTTCTGCAGTAATGCGGTCGATGTACCGGTCTGTCGTGGTGAAGAAAGAGCTAAGCCGTAAGGCGAAGCTCTCGATTTACCGGTCAATCTACGTTCCTACTCTCACCTATGGTCATGAGCTTTGGGTCATGACCGAAAGGACAAGATCCCGGATACAGGCGGCCGAAATGAGCTTTCTCCGCAGGGTGGCTGGGCGCTCCCTTAGAGATAGGGTGAGAAGCTCAGTCACTCGGGAGGAACTCGGAGTAGAGCCGCTGCTCCTCCACATCGAGAGGGGACAGCTGAGGTGGCTCGGGCATCTGTTCCGGATGCCTCCTGAACGCCTTCCCGGGAAGGTGTTTCGGGCATGTCCAACCGGGAGGAGGCCCCGGGGAAGACCAAGGACACGCTGGAGGGACTATGTCTCCCGGCTGGCCTTGAAACGCCTCGGTGTCCCCCCGGAAGAGCTAGAGGAAGTGTCTAGGGAGAGGGAAGTCTGGGCATCTCTGCTTAGACTGCTGCCCCCGCGACCCGGCCCCGGATAAGCGGAAGAAGATGGATGGATGGATGGATGGGCACTATTTTGCTCAGTTGTGGTTCACTTGTGTTAAGTTTTGCTCCTAGCCCCTCCCGATCATTGTTGAATTGAAGCATGTTAGGGAGGTGGGTGCCTTTTTGTTTTTTTTATCCGTTTTATCCTTCTTTTATCCGTTTATGTTAAGCAGGGAGGGAAGCTTGTTTGTTATCTGATTCCCTGGTTAGCATTGTACATTTTGTTGGCTTTGTTTTATTATTCATTTTGGCTTTGCCCCCTCCCGAAGCTTATGTTGCTCCTTATTTACTTTTGTTTCATAAATGAACTTTTTGTTCTTTAAAAAGTGTCTTTAGGGTTTTGAAGCCTTGGGAGTGAGAGTGGGGACTCCACAGATCTTGTTGATAGGATCCCTGTTAATTATATGGGTATTTTTTTCTCTTTGAGTAGAGGTTTAAAGGGGATGGCTAATGCTATGTAATGTATTCTGACTTATTTACACTGTTAAAGAGTTGGATTCTCATGCTAAACATGGCCAAAGGAAAAAAAGAAAGTGCACACACCCTTCAACGTGCTTCGTTTGGGTTCCGGAAGTCGTTGGCAGCCCTGCACAGGACTTGCTTGAGAAAGATTTGTCATTTTGTTTTTAAACCACAAAATCAACAATGTCCCCAAAGAAGTATGTTTCTGGTTGTGAGGGAAAGATAACATTGTTCAACTTAGTTTGTTTTTCTGGTGGCAGTAATGAAGTTGTGCAAGTGCGTTTGTTTGTTCCTGGCAGTTCGGTGACAGGCCCAGTTTGACGGTGGATTTGCAGATAGTTTGAAACTGAAAGATGGAGTGGTCCCAGCGATAAAAGATCCCGGTCATGAGTCGGAACCGCAGGCTGTAAGTAAAACTGCATCAAATGTCTCTGTTTTGTTGGCAATATAATGTAAACAACACAAACGTATAGTGAATCAAAAGTTATCTAGGGATAATGCGATGACGTGGTGTGTGTGTGTGTGTGCTCGTGACTCTTTAGCTCCGCCCACGGCACGCCTCCAGGAGCAGAACAAATTGGTACAGCTGTCTTTTATAAATCTGATAAAACTAAAGACTCTTCGGAGATATGAAGGATGCTATACTACTCTTTAGCTACTCAATATTAACAGGAGACTGGCAGAAACTGTGCGTTGAGTACCCTTTAATCTATTTTATTTTTAATATAATAGCTTTTTTTAACATTATTTACATGGGCAGTTCATGTCAGATTTTGTTTGACTAAAACAAATGTCACCGCCCATGCAGGAGCAGAGACATCATACTATGAACCCAGAAGACATTGGGATTGTGCTTGAAAGAATTAAGGTGTTGCAGGATTTGGATAATGCTCCATTTGCAGTTGCTATGCCTAATTTATGACCTGAACCTCAATTAACCAGACAATCTTCGATACACTTTTGAAGTCCTACAGAAAATGGAGCTGAATGCATATTATAGAAACAAAATTTTCCTCTGCATTCCAAAAATTTGCTGTGCATGCAGGCAAATTATGGATGTAAAGGTAATTGTATCCATTGCATTTTTATTTACTATTCATTCTACAGTGTAATACTTACTGGTATTTTTTTCCCCTGTTAACTATTATTGTTTAACTTGTGAGAGAATTGTGCAATTCATTGTATGATACTGGTACAATAAGGTTTTTAGTAGAAAAGGTTTCTGTGTCTGAGTGTGACAATACTAATCCCTCTATGTAAACATTCGGTGACATACAATAAGCAGGACTTCATATTATGTTTACATGATTACTTTCTGTGAAATAATAATACTAGATAATGTTAGTGAGTATTGGAACACGTTATGTCAAATCCAAGAAAATGCCAGGAAGACAAAAAATCACTTTGAAGCCACTTTGTTTGGTCCCTTAAAACAACTAACATTAAACAGATTGTGTTCTAAACGGCAAACAAAGTGATGTTAAAGTAAATTTCGTGGAACCAATGTACATGATTAAATCAGGTAAACCTAATGCACTGATTTTCTTTTTTTAATATTGTTTTGATTTTATATGACATTTACCATTTTTAATAGGTGATTGATACTAAAGTTTGGGGCATGTGATTTTAATATTAAACATACAGTAACGCATGAATAATGAACACAATAATAAACATACAAAGTACATAAACATCAATTCGAAAAATAATGTTAATGTCAATATTTCTGAATAGGTAAAAGGGTTTGCAGATTTAGATAATAATAATAATATTATTGTTATTACTATTATTTATAATGCTTGATACCCCCAGAGTTTGATCAATCTGCTGTGGGCATTGGTGCCATTCATTTTGTAGGAGATAAATACAGGGAGTGCAGAATTATTAGGCACGTTGATTTTCTGATCATATTTTTTTTCCAGGCACATTTGACCAATTCCAAACCACAGTAATCCTAATAACTACTATTGATTTAGTATTTAATAATGTATAAGTGATATATAATTGTTCATGAAGGCTGGAAATGAAAATCACCTTATATTCAGGTGTGCAGAATTATTAGGCATGTTTTCTTTTACAGATAAATTGAGCCAAAAAAGAGATTTAACTCAGACTGAAAAGTCAAAAAGTATTAAATGCCCATGAGAAGAATGCAATACTAGACACTGCAGTTAAGGCATGACCATTGGACAGTGAAATGCTCGTTGGGTCAGCAGGGTCAGACAAAAACATGTGGCGGAGAAAAGACACCTATTAACCGCAAAATAATTAAGAATTAAGGTGAAGAATTAAGTGTGAACCCATCAGGAACCCTTTAGTCTCCAGCGCCACCATTTTCCAGAGCTGCAACCTACCTGGAGTCTCCAGAAGTGCAAGGTGTCAAGATCTCAGAGACTTCAGTTAGGTAAAGAATCCTAAAAAATGCCCCCACTAAATAAGAATCATAAGCTGAAGTGTTGTAAAATACATGAAGCCTGCTTTTTTATAGGCTTTATAGGTTTTATAAGTTGAGAGTGACTCTTGAAGGACCAGCACCACATCCTCTAGTACCACTGTTTGAAGAATTCATCTTCCAGAATCTGGCAGTACGTTTTGGGAGTCACTCTCAACCTATCTGTCCATAAAGCCTATAAAAAAACCTTCTTCATGTATTTTACAACACTTCAGCTTGTGATTCTTATCTAGTGGGGGTAATTTTTTTAGGATTCTTTACCTAACTGAAATCTCTGAGATCCTGACACCTTGCACTTCTGGAGACTCCAGGTAGGTTGCAGCTTTGGAAAATGGTGGCGCTGGAGACTAAAGGGTTCCTGATGGTTTCACCCTTAATTCTTCACCTTAATTCTTAATTCTTTTGCAGTTAACAGGTGTCTTTTCTTCACCACCTGTTTTTGTCAGATCCTGCTGACCCAACGAGCATTTCACTGTCCAATGGTCAGGCCTTAACTGCAGTGTCTAGTATTGCATCCTTCTCATGGGCATTTAGTAATTTCTGACTTTTCAGTCTGAGTTAAATCTCTTTTTTGGCTCAATTTATCTGTAAAAGAAAACATGCCTAATAATTCTGCACACCTGAATATAAGGTGATTTTCATTTCCAGCCTTCATGAACAATTATATATCACTTATACATTATTAAATACTAAATCAATAGTAGTTATTAGGATTACTGTGGTTTGGAATTGGTCAAATGTGCCTGGAAAAAAAATATGATCAGAAAATCAACGTGTCTAATAATTCTGCACTCCCTGTACAGTATGTCAGTAGAATTGTGTGATAAGGAAGCATTTTCAGTGTGTGTCCAGCAGGGGTCAGTGTCTGCCTAGAGAATGTTATTAAGCAGATTTTATTGGGTACTAACTTAGACATGTTTGGATAAAGGAGACAGTGTAACTGTGACAGTAAAATTTAATGGTGACTGCTTCAAGTGAGTGGCACACTTTTATATGGGCACAGACAAGTAGAGTAAAACACACAACTAATAAAGAGCAATAAGCTGTGTCTGAAGACCAACTTCAAAGACATTCTAACAAGGGCCTTGTGCATAAATATCAGTAATTTACTAGGAATTTATTTAGTTATATCAGGCCAACCATGAAATGATATCGACTTTGGTGACACTGGGGTCCACATCTAAGGATGCTCTTTGAACATAAACATGAATACATTAGCGTAAATGACAAACAAACAAATAAATAAAGTCCCAAATAAGCCGCTGCATTTAAGTTCTGATGTGTTGAGCAATAATTATGGGCTGACTAAGAGATGTGATTTAAACGTCTAAAAATAAAAGGTGAAAAGCTGTGTCTCGCTAACCTCTCTAATGGCCACATCAGCTGTTATTTGCTGGATAATGGGCCAGCAATCAAAGTTAATCAAGCACATTACCTCGTTTGTCATATAATTGCACAGCATATCATCCATTTTAAGGCATCATCTGATATTGATGACAGACACAGACAGTTGAACATTTGACTCCGTCTACTGTGATTCTTATGGAACTTTCCTAGGGATCATTCACCCCAAAAGGAGAATTCTATATGCCAATTTATTTTCCATACTGATGCATTGTGTTTGATTATGGCATACCGTGCTTTCACTGCACTTTCTGCAGGTTACTTTGGCACTGAACAGACATAAACTGTCATCATTTGGGGGAAAAATGGCTGCGTGTGACAATTCTTCAAAACAGTGCTGGTCCCTCAAATGAGACATCGAGCCTTCTCAAAAAAATGTATCCGAAATGATTTAACAGCATATGGGTTTGGAACAACATGAGGGTGAATAAATATATTTAGAATTTTGCATGAACTGTTCCTTTAAAATCCCAGAAAGTTCCTACAGATTTCCTGAGGTCTGAGGATTTCCAAAGAACAGAATAGCGGTTGTACGCCTGTCACTTAAGCAAGAATTTGAACATGGTAACGGTGTGTTTTCTGTTAGACTGGGTTGTATATGCCAACACATGCGGCTTTGGGGTCTGAGCTGCTAGTATTTGTGTCTTGGCCCTGACAGTGACCGTGAATCAGGCGCACCTTAAACCTTACAGAAGAGTGCTATATCCTCTCTTGACAGCGGCTCTTTTTTTGCCAAGTCATAAAAGTGCCAGTCATGGCGCGCCTGGCTAGGGCGAGTCTTTGAAGACTGTCACGGGACACCCCGCGGCCCTCCCTGCCTGTGAGGTGTCGGGCTTCACCGCGGCCCCTTGAGCGCCGTCTCCGCTCCGGTACCAGATACAGACATCACAGCCGTGCGCCGGGCTGTTCTGGCAGGACTGGGAATGCCAAACGCAGTTCATGCTGATGGAGTGGACTGTAAATCAGTCTCAGTAAGACGAAAGGGAGGAAACTCGCCTTTTCTTGTTCGTCGTCTGGCCCGTTTCCCCCCTGCTGACCTCATGACCCTGGAGTGCTTGCCACTGCTCTTCGTCTGGCTAAGCAGGAATCCAGCCGGTCACCTGGCCAAGACTGAAATTAATTAGCGCCTTCCCACCTTAACCCAGCCCCCCACCTTCCTCGGCCCAGACTTGGCGCTCAATACCGGCCATAAAAGGAGGCCGCCTTCATCCGAATTGGGAAAGAACCAATTCATCAAGCTCCACTTCTGCTGCTGGGAGGTGCGGGAGTTAGACGAAGATGAACAGGGCACTTCTCAGCTGTCCCGGGACGTCTACGGGGGCCAGGATCATCTGTCAGGTGGCCAGCAGGGCGGTCGTGGGGTTCTCCTCTCTCTGCTGCTGATTACACAGCACGATTCACACTTGATGTGCATCAGATGTGCTCTATACGGATGCCTTAGAAAGCTCAACCAATGCAGAACATGCTGCTTTTAAGTCACGTCACACTGATCGTATTTACAAGATGAGCGCACATGAAAATTACGTATTTACAAGTGGGAAAGTCTGTATTTACATTAATCCAGAATTTGAGTTTGGGACTTGTCATTCAAAGAATTACATGATGCCACATGATGAATCAAATCTCGTCACATATAGCTTTTACGAAAGTTGAGGTAAAAACTAATATATAGAATGTGCACACAGTCAACACCATCATGATAGCACACATGATACTAAACTAATGAAATATACATTAATTTAACAACATAAGGTGTAGCATTAAACCCAAATGTGCATAACTGATAGGGAGAAAAAAAACACAATGGGAATTCTGGGAATGACAATTTATGTGTTTTTTTATAACTGTAAATTATAAGATGACTTGTTCTTTTTCACTTCCAAATCAAAATGTATCAGTATTCCATTACATGAAATTAGATTTAGATTTATTACCGTTTTTTAGCATATGTCGTAAGGGAACTTAACGTTAACCATTTTGTCCCATAGCATTTTTACTGTTAAACTTACAATCAGTGCATGTCAGTCACAGTGCTAAAACAAATGCTAACCCCTAAACTTAACCTTAACTTTCGTATAGTGTCAGTATGTCCTGATAGTTAGTGTCACGCTCGGACCATCAATGATTTTTCCGAACTCTGTGAATCCATGAAATCTGACCTTTTCTTGACATGTGACTGCATGATGGAGGAGCCTCCAAATGGCTGTGGAGTACCGTTCGCTCTTAACACACTTTATGCTAATTTAGCATTACTTTAGCTCAAACATTAGTTCAGGTCATGGGTTCAATACCCATAGAATGCATGAACTGACAAAATATAATCAGTTCATGTTCTAGCCTGTGGCTAAATGACAAAATACAAATAAAGCAGTAAAGACATATATAATCTGGATTATTAACTCTTTATATTTTGTTGCTTAAGTGCTAAAAGGCTTCCTGTTTTTTTGTCAGTAAGCGTAAAACAAAACATGAACAACTTACTTCACTTAATTGCACATCACATCATAATGATTAATTGCACATCAGATTCATAACTTCTGAATCTGAGATATGCAATACTTGCTGAGTCTTCCAAGAATGATACAGTAGACAAATATTATTTTGGCTTTCTAAGATACCTCGTTTGGCCAAATTCTAAGACAGCCTCACATGTATCCTTCCTACAAAAGGATTCCCACAATGCCATGAGCTCAATAATAATGATGGCAATAATGATAATAATAATATGTTGATTAAAAATGTGTGAATATTTCATTAATAGCTAAAAGTATTGATAAAAAACAGTGGTGTAAAGTGTAGTATTCCTTTTGGTGTAGTGTGCTTGTGTAAAGTATTTGAGTAAATGTAAGTAGTTACTGTATACTTAAGTATCGTTTTAGCTACTTTGGCTAGTTATACAGATTATAAAAAGATATTAGCAACTTTTACTCTCTACTTGACTACACTTTTGAATAAGTATATGAACTCTTTACTCAATTACATTTGTTATGAGTGATGCAATTACATTTTGCATGGCTCCTAACATTTTCTGCATCAGTTTATTTCTGCTACAAAGAAGTGATATCACCATCTACAGGGCATTGAAGGTATTATATCTTGAGCGTTTTGTCCTTACTCACCCAAACTTGTCAACAAGGCTAATTTACGTGAATGCAAGTGCATTAGCAGGTAGTTGCTGAATCGCAGTTGTTTCATTTATGAGATGAGGACACGGCTGCAGCTGAAACCAGCACATCCAGTGCGAGTATGCTTGAAAGGGGGCATGAACTGCATAGTTTTATTGTTTTATAATGTTTCATGTTTCATTACAATACTAACTTGTAATGTTAGTATGATTTGAACATCAAAAATGGTCATAATATAAATAAATACTACCCTGATTTTAGCCCTCTGCTATGAATGCTCTGTTTGAAGGGGCGTGTCTGCTGTGAGATTTCAGTGTAAATGCCCACTGCTGTGATTGGCTAACATCCTGCATATTACAAGTATTACACGTGGAGCTCTCTCTCTCACGTTTTTACTATTACAGCTCTCAAGGTTAACTGATTGTGAAAAGTGTTTATTAGCATTATATTTAGAGCTATAGCATTATATTCAGATCGTAGCATGAAAGGTTGCATGATGAGCATTGTAGCCGATCACAGAGCACATGAATGCAGCGATCTCGTCATTGAAACTCGATTTCTGAACACTAATGAATGCTTTCATCATAACTAACAGTGCAAAGACAATTTAAATAAGAGATTTGTTGACTATAACGAGTTTTGGCAAGAGTCACAGATCAGGCATTTGAATTAACACAGTTACTTAATCATTGAA
Source organism: Gobio gobio (assembly GCF_949357685.1). Classification (NCBI taxonomy): domain Eukaryota; kingdom Metazoa; phylum Chordata; class Actinopteri; order Cypriniformes; family Gobionidae; genus Gobio; species Gobio gobio. The sequence goes on along the minus strand of NC_137118.1, from coordinate 22,209,649 downwards.
TTCTGGTATTCCAATCACTTCTCTGGCCACATGTGTATATAAATCAAGCACCTAGGCATGCAGACTGCTTATCCTAACATTTGTGAAAGAATGGGTCTATCTCAGGAGCTCATGCGTGGAGTGAATTCAAGCGTGGGCCGCGATAGGTTGCTACCTGTGCAATAAGTCCATTCATGAAATTTACTCACTAATATTCCACGGTCAACTGTTAGTGGTATTATAACAAAGTGGAAGCAATTGGGAACAACAGCAACTCAGCCACAAAGTGGTAGGCCACGTAAAATCACAGAGCGGGGTCAGCGCATGCTGAGCCACACAGTGCACAGAAGTCGATAGCTACAGATCTCTAAACTTCATTTGGCCTTCAGATTAGCTCAAGAAGAGTGTATAGAGAGCTTCATAGAATGGGTTTCCATGGACAAGCAGCTGCATCCAAGCCTTACATCACTAAGTGCAATGCAAAGTGTCAGATGCAGTGGTGTAAAGCACACCGCCACTGAACTCAAGAGCAGTGGAAACGTGTTCTCTGGAGTGACGAGTCACGCTTCTCTGTCTGGCAATTCGATGGATGAGTCTGGGTTTGGCGGTTGCCAGGAGAACGGTACTTGCCTGACTGCATTGTGACAAGTATAAAGTTTGGTGGAGGGGGGATTATGGTGTGGGGTTGTTTTTCAGGGGATGGGCTTGGCCTCTTAGTTCCAGTGAAAGGAACTCTTAATGCTTCAACATACTAAGACATTTTGGACAATTTCATGCTGCCAGCTTTGTGGGAACAGTTTGGGGATGCAAGATTCATAAAGACATTGATGAGCAAGTTTTGTGTGGAGGAACTTAACTGGCCTGCAGAGAGTCCTGACCTCAACCCAAGAGAACACCTTTTGGATGAATTAGAGCGGAGACTGCAAGCCAGGCCTTCTCATCCAACATCAGTGCCTGACCTCACAAATGCGCTTCGAATGGTCAGCAATACCTATAAAGACACTCCTAAACATTGTGGAAAGCTTTCCCAGAAGAGTTGAATCTGTTATAGATGTAAATGGTGGGCCAACTCCATATGAAACCCTATGGATTAAGAATGGGATGTCATTAAAGCTCTTGTGCATGAAAAGACAAACGTCCCAAAACTTTTGGCAATGTAGTGTTGTCGCATTACTGTTGTGTCCATATTGTCAAAGTCTGTTTGCAAATTTACCAAATGATCCACAGTGAACCTACTACACTGGCATGCCTGATTCTGTGGGCGGGGCTAAACAGGCAGTGATGTAGAAGCAGATATTGATCTTCTTCTGTGGAGGTGGTGTTTATAAAAAAACTTAAGTGGCACATTCCACATCCTGTCGTTATGCAGATTTGCTTCAATATAAGCTTTTTTTACATTAACGAGAAAGTTTTGAGTTCTGAAACAAGTTCAGAATGAACAGTTCATATACACTCATGTGAAACTGGCATAATCGCTTAGATGCACAGACAGAAAACATACGTGAATCATAAGCAAGCTGATTTGAACTGTGTATAGAGAGTGGACACATACAGTATGTGAACTTGAGGAGAACTGACTCCATAAAAAAAATCACTATAAAACCAGTTGGGAATTGTCATTGCAAAAAAAAAAATACTACAAAAGTACATTTAGTACTGAGAAAATATCTGTAATCATTTGTTTGATATATTATGTAATGCCAGAGAGATATTTTTAAGAGTGTTGAAATCCATTTTTTAAAGGGCAGAGAGCCACTTAATACATTCTGGGTTACAACAGATGGATGCTGCATACATTACCAACTTTCAAAAGATTTAAAACAGGCACAGAATATGTTAAAGAAACTGTCAAATGAAGATTTACAATTAGAAGAATAACACCCCCACTAAACACCCAGCATAGAGAGAGAAATATATCCAACAGTTGGCTCTGCATGAAAAAGAGCTTTCAGATGGGCACAGAGTTTATAAGTGTATACCTGCTGGCCCAGCATCTGCCAGATGAAAGTCTCCCGCAGTGTAGCATGCAAGGATCCACAAACTGTGGGGGCGGTTACACGACACTGTTTTCAACTAAAAGCGGAAAACTTTGTATGCATTTTGACCGTTCTACAGTGGCGTTTTGGGGGCCTGATAATGCAAACTTTTGAAAACGGGTTTCAAAGTGCAAGTTTTTGAAAATTATACTTTTATCGTCTTCATGTACATTACAAAAACATGAATTTGTGGAAACAGTGATTTCATGCGCATACATATTACGTGTTCAGTCTATAGATATGCGCGAGTACTTGACAAGTATAGGACTGTGTTTGTGCTGCTCAAGATGCTGAGTTTATTACCGTTTCACTTCTCCAAGTGTAGATTTCCTGCACCACTACTACGACCAGCAGAGACACATTGGGGGTAATGCATTACAAGTAATGCAAGTTACATAATCAGATTACTTTAAAGTTACTAGTAAAGTAACGTATTACTTTTAAATTTACATTAAATATCTGTTACTTTTTTACCTTAAATAAATAAATATGTTAATACTAATCTACTGTATTTATTTTCACTTTATCAAACAATGTCTTTGCTGCTGATCGTTGGTGATCCAATTCAACCACACTAATTAGAAAAAAATTACTTTAAATAAACATCACATTTGTGTTCAATTTCTTTAACTTTTTTTTTTTTTTACTGCTGAATTAAAGGCTGCATCCGAAAACCTTTAGGCAGCTGACTTGTAAGACAGCATAAGCGCATGAAGGCACCTCACGAAACAGCAGGAGGCAGCGGGAACAGTTTAATGATCTACTTCAGCAAAATAAAGCGAGCTTTGGTGAGAACTAAACAAATATTGAATTACTACAGTAGTAATTTCTCGCTAGAAATTACATCAGAAGTGGAAAACGTTTGTTCAAAAACTTACATTTACACAAACTGAACAGCAACCACAACTTTCAGACGGCATCTTTTTTTTTCTAGCTCAACTGTCACTGAATGGAACGCATAGGATTGTGAGATACCAAAGAATACATCTGCTGCCTTCAAAAAACGATCAGATGAAGGTCTCTTAGGAGTCAGGAAGTGAAGCTGACTTTGGATTCGGACATGCCTTGATGCCTTCCTTCCTTGAAAAATGAGTGTTGAACTCTTGCGGCATATTCTTCTGCGATCCAGAAAGGTTTGTTTGAGCTGCGCCCTCTACTGTACAGACATGCCTTTGCATTTCCTTCAGAGGCTCATTCGTTTCAGTTTTGGGTTGAAATGGCCTTTACATTTGCCAAAAATAGATTTATTTTGTTGTTGTTGTTATTAAAAAAAACAAATAAGTGAGGCCAGAGGAGAAAAAGTAATGTAAAAGTAACAAAACACATTACTTTCCATAAAAAGTTACGCAATAATAGCATTAATATTAAAAGTAACTTTCCCCAACACAACATCTTTATTGTTTGTATTCACCTCTCCATAGAAGAATGCATATGTGCACAGGCGTTTAGTGTTTCTTTCCAAAGTGACATTGCCAACTCCTGGGGCATGTTTCAGAAAGGAGGTTAAGTGAAAACTCTGAGTATGTTAACCCTGAAATAAGGGAAACTCTGGGTGTTCTGTTTCAGAATGGGAGGTATGTCAAACCCGAGAAAGCAGGGTAAGTCAAGCCTGTTTCTAAAAGAGAGGTAACTTATATTCAGAGTCAGTTATCAGGTTAACTTACTCTGTGAACCTAACTTGGTCTGGAGCAGGTTTTCTTTGGTAAACCCAGAGTTTCTTTCAGTCTCCTCCCGTTTTAAAGTGCCAGCAGTGTTTAAATACTTAATTCATTCATTCAAACGCAACCCGTTCTCACTCCCAAGGTGTCAAAGTCCGAAGCATGGTCAAGTGCTTTCCGCGTCACAATAAAGACGCTAAAATCCCCCCTATGCCTCACTATATTGTCGCGCTGAGTGCTCCATTCATTTTAATGAGAAACCTTTGGCGTCATACACAGACACGTTGGGCATGGGGACGTTATCATCATGATGATCATATATTGGGTTATGATTTTGCCATTATGACATGTTGGACTGTGATTCTCAATTTAATCAGCCAGCATAATTTTATTTACGCTATCTAGACACGTTTTAACATGTAACCCAACCCCATTCCATCCCTAAACCTACCCATTTGTGTGGTATATAAAACACAGATAACAGGCAGATATGACTGCTTGCACAATTTATTCAAAAAGTACAAATATTCCGAGGCCAAGCAATTGATTTGTGTGAAGGAAATCCCCAAAAGCGATCAGCATCTCCATCCGCAGATCACGAACACATTAAATTTCAAATATTGCCACCCGTTACGTCAGTTTTCATAGTGAAATTGCATTGGCTCTCGTATGTCTCGTGACCAATTGCGTCATTACGTCAGCTTTGATTTTAAAATGTCATTGTTTCTCATGTGTCTTGTGACCGAATGAATGAGTGCGTTAACGGAGCGGCGGGATCGTCATCTCAGCGATTAAAACATTAAGATCAACTCTGTTCTTTACATAAAGACATTGTGTGACTTCAGAAGACTTGCAACATGAGTTAATACTTTTATACTGTTTTTGGTCAGTTTTTGCAATAAATAGATGTAACTTTACTTGTATTTGCCTGTTATGTGTTTTATATTGTTTAGGAGTGGGTAGGTTTAGGGTAGGAGTTGGGTTAGCTGCTCCAAAATATAAAAGTAACCTTTAAATATGAATAAAATATGAATAAAATCATGTCTGCTTTTACAAATGCAAAGAATAACATGTGTCTTGATCTGACGCATTGGGTAAACAACTGAAATGAATGGAGCACCCAGCGCGTCGTTTAGTGACGCCTAGGGATGCCTTTAGCGTCTTCGATGTGACGAGGAAGGCACTTGACCATGCTTCGGATTTTGACACCTAGGGAGTGAGAATGGGTTGTCAAACGCCACAAATTCTGTATTTTGTATTCGTATTTCAAGTACAAATATAATACTAAATCTAAAGTAAGCGAAGTTTACTTAAAGGAAATGAATTTAGATTGTGGCCAAAACTGGTACTGCAATCACTTTCAATTACTGTAGAGCGGTGTATCCCCTCTCCCCCTCCCCCTGACTCGAGGTTGCCAGATAGGCTGCAGGATCCAGCAGGAACGTAGGCTGCTACAAGGAGCTTCCAATGGCAAGTTTTTTTTTTTTTTTCATTGTCACGTTTTTCTGATTCATAACGAGGTCTTTTAGGTTTCGTAAAGTTTTATTTTTTATCCAAAAAGTTTGTAGCTGCAGCTGTGGTAACTAGAGCAGAGCTGGCATCCCGGATGCCGAAACACTACTGACTTTGTGATTGGTAGACAGGTGGAGAGTGGCGCTTCAGGCCAAAACACAACATGTCAACATCAACATTAGTTGAGGGCTGCAACTTCACTTTTAAATGACAATATCCTGGCCGAACTACTGTTGTCAGTGATATAAGTATTTGAAATTAACATGATTTCTTAATGTCTAGTGACATTTCAGGGCGATTTTATGATGAATTGAAATACATTTCTTACATACAGTTCCTTTAAAACAAATTGAATTATCTGCCACTTGACAAAAATGCATAGTAAGAAAATCATTTTTTGCTGTGCAGGAACAATCATTCATTTTTCATCATGAGGACACGGTCAAAGTGACAAAAATGGCATGTCCTTTTATACAGGGTCCTGACGTTCACTTGATAAACCTCTAGAAGCAACCTAATAATTAGAATTTCCTTTAGGATTTCCAGTGGTTGGACGCATTGATGACACTCATATTCCCATTATCACACTTTCTGAAAACGAATTATTGTGTGGGATAGAAGGATGCTGCCAGATGGTAGTACGAGATATATGCCATAACCACCACCACAGCTGATAAATACATTTATTTACAATTTTTATGGTCATCTTTATTTCCTAAAAATACTTTATTCTTTTTCCTGTGGGATGTTAATATTCTTCCTCCTTCTCCTCTTCATCTGTCAGTGGTGCTGGTGTTTGGCTGGCCTGAGTAGATGTCAAATGTTAATGTCATCACCCTAATTAATAAATGTAACTGGTGGGATTAGAGAACATTTCATTATGTGAAAAGAGCATAGACCCTTTTAAATTTCCGGGTTTCTTTGAAGCTGAAGTCGTCATAGTTGGGTTAACTTTTATAGCGGTGAATGAGAGAATACATTAAATATATATTTGAGTCCCCATTTGCTCAAATAGCAAAAGAAAAACTCCACAATAGTAATTTCACAACTTTCAAAAAGAGGGAAAAAATAGAGTGAGATTGATAACGGAAGTGAAAAGAGAGAAAGATGTTAATTTTTACCATCACTCCCATAGACGCTTTATTGGAAACACCCTCACAGCAGTGGTAACTTTTTTTTTTTTTAAATTTGATGCAAAAGTAATATAATACAAAGTATTAGTGTTATTAATGTACATACATAAAAAAAAAAATCAAAAAATTCAAAAAACGATCCAGGATTTACGATAACTTAAAACCTGTGAAAAGGGTCTATGTGGGAAAAGCTGCTGCACATTGGACACTGAATGATATTTATTTAATATGTCAAATGTTTGTAAAGTCATTAAACCTACACCCATGAACATTTTATGCTTAAAGCTTTACCTGATTGAATTATGTTTTTATTTTTCATTTTTAGCTGCTGCTACATTCTATTTTTGCTTTTTGGATACCATGAAAATTACACTTAATTAAAATAATTAAGAATTAAACTTACATATTGACCCGGAAGTATGTGAATGTCTTTTTGTTGGGTGCTGTTGCATGGTGAATCATGGTGCATGGTGAATCATAATTTCGGAGCTCCATTGATCGTGGCTTTTCATAGTTGGAGTGCATGTGCTTAACTCAGAGTCAGTCTACTCAGAGTTGATTGAACTACCTCAATTCAGCTGTTCTGAAACCCAGAACTCAGAGTTTCCCATCTCAGGGAAAGTCAACTCAGAGTTCAGGTTTAAACTCAGAGTTGGTTGAACCTCCTTATTGAAACGGGCCCCTGGCCTTGCAGCAATTCATGGTCAGGGTTGTCATTTTTGGTCATGTTCGCGGATCTTTGTGAATGGGGACCATTTTGACAACGTTGTCTTTTCACCTCAAAAAGTGTCTGCAACATTAATAAAACATTAATAAAAACTTTTTTACTTTCTGTATTCTTAGATGCAATGAAGATATAGAATTTATCTGGGTTCAGATATTTAACATATTGTATGCTTTTTTTCTGTTCTAGTTGGTTCAAGCAGGTTTAGAATGTTAATAAGCTACTAGACTACTAGTTGGTGGACCTGAAGTTAACCTGGCAAAAAAATAGTCCAGCTGTTTAGGGCTGGTAGACCACTTTGCACCAATAACAAACCAGCTATCATGTTCCAAACACTGGTGTCTTGATGACCACAGGGAACTTACATTAGAGCTGATGCTGAAAATGTATTCATATAAAAGGGGAGGGTGCATCGTAAGTTTGAAGGGTTTGCAGAAGTGACATCCCATCATGCAACATCAAGTTATTGAAGAGGATCATAACAATTGCAAAACGAACACTGATGTTGTGCTGTTGGATATCCAATTACTTGTATTCTTACTTGAGTTCAAACTGACACTGCTCTTTCCACAAACTTTTAATGTATCTTACGCATTCCTATTTGTCAAACAGTCTGTCAGTGTTTCCCACGCCCCTAGACTGGTATGATGCGGTTTTCCCAGCATGGTAGTAATTGCTTTGTAATACTGTTTACCACATTTGCCACATGTTGGTACCACTACACTTAATGAGTTATAGTTACAATGATGTATAAAGTTATAAACTGGGTATGGTAAAGTGAATATTGTAAAATGAGTATAGGGTAAGTTATTCTGTTTGCCTAAATTGCCTTCTAGGCAATGAGACATGAGATAGAATTAAAACGGATGTTTCTAATTTATACTTCAGTAGGTCCAAATGATTTAATGATGCATTATCCCATTTCAAAGTCTTAAATTGCTAAATGTTTCTTAAAGATATCTATTAAAAAATATATTTATTATACAGAATATTTCAGAGCAGTCAAATAATTTCCATTTTATGTTTTCATTTTTAGAATTGTAAGATTAATAAATAATAAACATAGCAAACAAATCTAGTTTTATATATTGGCAACTCTATAAGATTTATTTATTTTTTTGTAATGGGGTTACAGTCTTTTTTTTTTTTACAGTGTGCCCTATTTTCAGTTTTTTAGGAAAAAGTCAAAATGCAATTAACAACACTGGCAGATGTCACTTTGATTGTCCTTAGAAACTGAAGTTAGTAATTAATCTTACTGCAAGCTTACTGAACCTATCCAAAATATGTTAAAATGGAGATTTATTTAACATTTACTCTAAGTAAATATCATATCTATTCCACAAGTAGATACGCTACGCAGTGCTGAGCAGGAAATATTAAAGATCAGTCTGGAGATTATCCCTGGAGATTGATATTGTATCTGCGTCTGGATTCCCAAACCTACTGGAAACGGAGGGAGGGGCAAAACTGAATTTGCCCTGCAGTTATGAGGTGTCATTCATATAGTTAGCGCCTCTGAAAGGTCGAGGTTGTCATTAGACAGGCCGAGGTGCAGACAGGCATGCAATGGTCTATTGATTTTTCTCAATGCGCTGTCGGAGGTTTAAACTTTAGGTCTGACAAAGGATGTCAAAATAGAAGACTGGTTTAGCCTGAGTATTTTCAGCATTTCACACAGAAAGAACGGATTGAAAAATGTTGTAACTTGAAGTAGAGATTCACAATCATTTCAAAATGATATTGCATTTAAAGGAAAATTACGTTCCCTATCTGTCAGTCAGTTCGACGTTGTGTTGAGACGGACACTAGTGGTCACTCTTGGGAGCCCCAGATACCTCTGATGTATTCAGAAAAGGCCAATGAGAATTGAAAAGTGGAATTTGCATGCCAGCCACTCCCCCAAACATACAGGTATAAAGGGAGCCTTTCTGTCTGTGTCTGTCTCTCGGATGTCCGTGATCGATGTCTTGAAAGCCGGGGCCATGCTCATGCTGAGACAGCATTTGTGGATGGTTTATGCTCTCACTGCGAGAGCATGGCCATGGTAACGTTGCGGTCAATGTTCCTCTAGCAGTTTCCTCCAAGGAGGGGGAGGCAGAAAATTACCCATATTTTCAAAAAATAAAACAATGTTTACTGAGCAGGACTGATGATCCGAAAGTAAATTGACTATTATAAAGAACAGCTGAAAATCAGTTCACAACTCAAATATATTGTTTAACCCTTAATCGTCCCTTGGGGTCCAGCTGACCCCACTGGACTTTTCCTCCATTTTTAAAAAGTGTTCCCTTCATCTCAGGTCCATGAGACTCTGTGACTTTTGCTAAATAATCTATCTAAACATGCACAAAAAATCTGGGCTTGATTTGGTTGTTCTAAAGGTGTGTAAAAAAAAAAAAAACGTTTAAGTCCCTCGGGGTCAGATTGACCCCACATTGAAAATGAATGGGAAAGTGTAAAAAAAACATTTTTTTCACTTTTTTTGTCAAAAAAAATTAACTAAATCCTAAATCCTAAATTTATATCAAGGTCTGGTCCTAGAGCATAAACACAAAGTAGAACGAACTTTCTATCTCATACACACACACACACACACACACACACACACACACACACACACACACACACACACACACACACACACACACACACACACACACACACACACACACTCACACATGTGTGTGACTGCAACAGAGAGTATTTTTACTGAAATTGGCAAATACAATCAACAAAACTGGCATAAATCTGAAAGATTTTCATTCATAAATGAAGGACTAATACTAGAGAACAAATGCAATATGGAACAAGCATGTTCACACACACACACACACACACACACACACACACACACACACACACACACACACACACACACACACACACACACACACACAAACACAGGTGTCTGGAGATTTTTTTTTTTAATTTTGCCAATGAATGGGAAAATGTAAAAAATGCTTTTTTTTCACTTTGTTTGTAAAAAAAAATCAACTAAATCCAGTATAAATCTGAAAATGTCTACATTTATATCAAGATCTGGTCCTAGAGCATAAACACAAAGTGGAACGAACTTTCTGTCTCATACACACACGCACACACACAGACAAACACACACATGTGTGTGACTGCAACAGAGAGCATTTTTATAGAAATTGGCAAATAAAATCAACAAAACTGGCATAAATGTGAAAAAAATTCATACATAAATGAAGGACAAATACTAGAGCACAAATGCAACATGGAACAATCATGAGAAAGAGAGGGAAAAGGGCAAATAAAAGAAAGATGAAAGGCAGCTTAACTTTTGCATAACTTCCCTATGGACCTCTAGTGTGGGATAATGTATAATATATGTAATAAATATATGTAATAAATAGGGATAATGTGGTCATTGCACTCTCTTTCTCTTTAACTATAATTCCTAAAGTTTTTCCACAAACCTAAAGATGGCGGTATTCTATCCCTAACACATAGAGCAATGTCCTAAAACGATTTATATTTATTTAAGATCATCATTCAAGTGATTTTTTCATAAAAAAATTAATTTTAATGAGCCAATTTATGACATAGTTAAGTATTTGTGCAGTAAATAGGTAAAAAAAAACCTACCAAATACCCACAAAAACACAGCATAAATGTATAGTTGAGAAGTAAATAAAAAAAAATAATATATAGTTTTCCATGTAAAAAATTTATATTTCCTTATGCAATCGCTCTGTAAAAGTTTGGGGTCTATCTGACCCCAAGGGACTCAAACGTAAACCCTACTTGAGGGACGATTAAGGGTTAAAATGAGTTACTTCCTTAAAGGGTAACTTCAGTGATTTAGCATTAAACTTTGTATTTAAACTGGGTAATTTATGCAGTAGAAATGTGAAATTATTTTTGAATTTGGTGCCTTCTAGACTGAGAAAAGACAATGTATTTTTGTCTCATGTGGATGAAAGACAACAACTCCCAGAATGCACTTGCTTCGCTGCCCTACGAGGCCACTCCATACACCGTTGTTTTGATCTTCATAGTAATACGATCATTTCGTTCAGTTAGAGAATAAACACTACAATTAAAAACTGAACATGTATTTTCAATAAAGTATGAGTGAGCCGAACGAAAGTCACGGCACAAACCCAGCAGTGTCAGATTTCATTAATCGAAGAGCTAAGCAGAGCTAAGGTAACGTTAAGTGCCAGTCTGGCCCGTTTTCAGATCGCATATGAAAGCTAAACTATCACAGGAATTCATTGAAAAGTTGAAACACTCACTTTACTCTGCACCGCGCTCCGTTATTATGATTGTCCGTGCGGCCGTCTGTGTCTGTGTATTCTGTGAGTGAGAATCTCTCCCGGGGCGGGTTGATAACATGCGGAACAGCTCCATCTAGTGGCTGTAGTTTTAGCCTCTGGCCAAAAAATCCTCCGATGACGCAAGATAGCGATATTTGCGTCATCGGAGGAATTTTTCCAGAAATAAAATGCCTAATTCTCTCGTCTCAGGGGGATATGAGGGGGGAAAGTACCATAATTTGAATATACTACCGGGTTTCTACTGATACAAAGCCTAATGCTAAATCACTGAAGTTACCTTTTAAGTTACTTAAGTTAGTTCCTTTAGTTATTATTTTGGAATAAATGCAAAAATGCTTAAAACACTTATGTTGAGTTCACACTGCACGATTTTAGCACGAAGCTCAGGGAGGAGTTGTAAGAATATCATTATTACACATACGCTTTACAATTATATCAAACAATTATTTGTTTACCTCCAACTCTCTTTGCAGAACACACTATCTTTGCTCCTGCATCTCCCCAACCATTTGGACCAGCTTCTTGTGTTAGAACTCCGGTCTCGTGTACGCGTGAATGTGTTATTTCCTTATCACTTCTCGCGTGCGTTTGGTTGTGAAACGTAGTTTGAGGACCAGCAGGGTTGCCAACTTTTAAGATCAGGTTGGAGTGAGATTTTCTTTTTTTTGGGGGGGTGGGGGGGAGGGGTACTGTATACCGCTGACGGTATATCGATTTCAGTATCAATTCATAGCCTGCTCTACATATAAGGAAATAAGAATATGTACGTTATTAACATTTTAAAATTTCACATTTAAAGAAATCCAGGGTTTGATCATATCTAAACATTTATTAAAATGCAAAACTGCAATACTTTTTTGAGCAACAAGATTATATGGTAAATGGACTGCATTTATATAGCGCTTTTAACAGACCAATGGCCATCCAAAGCGCTTTACACATTGCCTCACATTCACCCATTCATACACCGACGGCGCAGTCAGCCATGCAAGGCGCCATCCAGCTCGTCGGGAGCAGCTGGGGTTAGATGTCTTGCTCATGGACACCTCGGCACTTGGTCAGGTGGAACCGGGGATCGAACCACCAACCTTCAGGTTTGTAGACAACCTACATGAACCACTGATCCACTGCCGCCCCTTTTAGATACATGTATACTGATTAAAGAGCCGTAAAGGCACCAGTGGGTAATGGCATTACAAATGGAAATTCAATTCAATTCAATTCAAATTTATTTGTATAGCGCTTTTCACAATACACATCGTTTCAAAGCAGCTTTACAGAAAGTGCATTTCATAAATGTACATTGAAAAATGTTAGAAAGAGAATGTTAAAGAATGTTAACAAAGAAATTATTATTTTTCAAGCCACAAAATGACTCTAATTTGCCTCTTTGAATAAGAATTCTCTAATTTAACCTTAATTACTGTACTAATTACTATGTACTAATATAATTGTAATATAAATAATAAAAATATTAGAAGAAAAATATTTTAAGTGGTCATTAACCTCTTAACAAGCGCCCCATTTTTGTGGAATTTTTTGAAAACGATATACCCAAATGAAAATGTCTGCAGCTCTTAAACCCTATGGTCTATATTCATAAACCTGGTCTTATTTTAAACTAGACACTTGAAATATTGCTACCCAAGAGTCATAATAACTCAAAGTAATATGGGAACAGAGTAATATACATGTAAATATACATGTAAGTGACTCACGTTTTTTGTTTTTTGTTTTCATTTAGGGAAAAAAATATTATAATTTAATGTTAAGAGCCTGAAAATAACTTAAATATAAAACTGAATGTCTAATCATGTCATGATTCAAATATGAGGATGATTCTCTCAGTAATGTAGCTTCTGTGAGCTTTTATGTCAAGAAAAGTCTAGGCGTCATTTCAAAAAGGCCATTTATTTCAGAACATTTGCTATTGTAAAGAGCAGGGCCGTGCAGAGAGTTCTTCAGAGGCAGGGGCTCAAATGTAAAAAAGGGGCAATATGTAAATATATTATATTAGGGGTGTAACGGTACACAAAACTGACGGTTCGGTACGTACCTCGGTTTTGAAGTCACGGTTCGGTACGGATTCGGTACAGCAGTTTTACAAAATTGCGTTTTATTAATTTTTATTCAACAGTGGTTTAATAAAAAAAAAATTGTGTCTGTCCTTAAATGAATTCAATTATAACTAAAAGTTTCTTAAAGATAATGCTGTAAACTACTGTATATAGGGAGCCCTTACATATTGCTATTAAAGATTAACAACAGAGCCCAAACTATTAGCCTAAATTAATTTGCTATTTATTTTTAGATATAATAATCAACACTCATAAGCTTCACATAAGGCAGTTTTTGCATTAATATCTAAATCTAATTATTATTATTTTTTGATTTATTTGTTGAAATATAATCATTTAGTGGCTGTAATTTTCATGACAGGTTTATTTAAACATACTAACAGGCTAAGTGGTATATAATGAATATATATAGGCTAATATAACGAATATATCTAGTGCATGTATTCAGTGAAAGAGTTAATCTCTCTAGTGAACTCACAGCTGTGGACACTGAATGACTTCTGAGGTAAATGTGATTCTACATGACATTGTTTGTTTACAAGCTGTTTTATTGTCTTTCCGCGGTTGAAACACCGATGGAGCGATTACACAACATATGATACGTTTCAGTAAGTTGTAATGTATCCTCAACATACCTTTAAATATTCATTTCTTTAGAAGAGATGATCGCGTTCACTCGCGCGCCGCGCGCTGCCGCTTGAAGTTGAACAGATACGCGTCTATCAGTCACGTCACATAATAGAGCGTTAAAACGGCATTTATCGTTTGAATTTCGTGATAAAATGGACTGAATACTTAATATGTTCGTGTGGGAACTCGGATTGAAGTGTGTTCCGCGCTTTAAACAAGCCGACTGTTAACTGATATAGATTACATTCATAACCATTCGGTACACGCGCGCACCCTACCGAAAGCCCGAAACGTTAGTTCGTCTGTCTATGTAGTTTTCAACCGATTTATGAATAAGAACAGAAAATTACCGCTCCACTTCACATGCCCAATGGAATTTGAACTTGCTTTGCCAGATCACGATTGGTTGGTGTATATACATGACAAACGGGCATTGGTGAATTGTGTAATACTTTAAAATATATCATATATAGATTTGTAATTAAATCAACACATTAGCTCTGATTATGGATGAAAAAAAATATTGGTTTACTTTTTTTCCCGTAAGGCCACACACTCTCTGAAAGGACCATATTTGGCTCGAGAGCCGTTTCCGAGCAGTGGAAAATCAGCTGTCAATCAAAACGCACGCGACCCATAGCAACGCGTTATGGCAACGCCTCAACGGAAATTGTCCGACTTTTGAGCCGTTCATTACTATTGTATACATTGTCATCAATGTCATGTTATAATAATCACATTTATTTAGTTTTATTGACCACGATATTATCATTGATATTTGTTTGAGAGGGGCACTTTTGATTCATTTTGAAAAAGGGCAGGGGCTCGAGCACCCAAAGCCCCCCCCTCTGCACGTGCCTGGTAAAGAGTAGTTTTTCATTCAAATAAATCTGCAATAAACTGCAATATATTACTAATTATAATGGATAAACAGTTACTGAAAAACTAAAGCAACTATTTACAGAGATTACAAAGTGTAAAAAACTCATTTAGCTGATGGGAAGCGTCAGTGAGAGACAGCGCGCTCTCCACTACAGTTGCGCCATGGAGAACGCGCAGCGAGCGCGCAAACAGTATTCACCAAAGCCTACTTACGCAAACTGCGCAAGATAATGCCTTTTGATTGGTTACTAAGTCCATCAATCAAACCTTTGTTGAAAAGGCATTGGCTGGGCACCGAGTGCCTTTATCCAACGAAAACCATGGGCGCAATGATTGACAGCTCACCAAGCCTGTAAAGCGCTTCCTCTATATGATGCATCCCAGAAGAGTCTCTGATTGAAGGAGAGAGACGAGGGTTGAACCATTGCACGTGGGAGAAGCCATTCTAGCAGGGGGAGTTTGCCAGACACGGAATAGAATCGATATTTCATTGAAAATGGACATGATTGATCACGCTAACTCAAAACTCTCTTGCAAACAACGGAGGATTTTTAGTTTTTTCCCTATTTTTTCGTTGTTTTGGATTAAAAAGTGGGATGCATTTTGAAGAGTGGACTCTTACACAGAGATGTATGCGGGTGTTTATTGGATTCGTCCGATCTGATCTGAACGACAGGAGATGAAAGATGAGTAACGCTGATATTTTGCTTATGTTTACATGGCAGGTCCTTTAGTGTTTCATTTAACCCTTTCCTCTCTGGTGTATTTATTGCAAAAACAAGTTCAGAACATGAATCTTGAGTGTTTTAGCTTTCAAATGATGCATAGTTTGTGATAGTTGATTGAATATTTTGTATAAAACAAAAGTTAATAAAAGTACACACCCCCCCACTTCCGTCAACCCCCCCGTCCACGAACCGGTGCGGGTTAAGAAGTTAATGTACCATAATTATTGCACAAATAGTATTTAGTACCAAAATATCTACAAATATTCAATATTATTGAACTAAAATATAGAACATTTATTCAATTGAAAAATAGTTAAGGTGTATGGTCACATTTGACCACCAATGAGTATAAGTGTGAATTAGTAAGGAATACCTGAGGGCTAAATACAAAAAAAATATTAACATTAATGTTAACATTGATGCATCTCCATCACTCTCCATTACAAAACGATCCTGTATGGTTGACGTAATAATCAATGCACACTATGCTGTACTGTTTACCAAAACTTGCTGCAAACCCCTGGAAAGTGGAGCTGTTGTGTATCAAGCCATTCACATGTATTGGCACAGCACTAGAAGTATTGAGAGCTCCGTGAAGCACGTGACCACGTGCGCCACGGGAGATGAGAGAGCATGTCGCAACTCCGTTTTTCAACACTCTGGCTTTAACTATGTCATATTAGCGCCAAAACGCTATTTATTGTTTGAATTTCGCATTAAACCTTAAAAAATTTAAAAGCTTAGACTTTGTTTAATATCAAAAGCAGGTTTGGCAATTTGGCGTGAGATTAAGTTGGGCAGCGTGAGAGCGTGAGACTGAGCCTGAAAGCGTGAGTATCACGCCAAATGCGTGAGAGTTGGCAACCTTGGACCAGACAGAGTTGTCTGCGATTCTTCCTATTGTAAAGTTATGCAATGTGTAACACCCTGTCACCGATCCATCATGCAATGTGCACACAGCAGCAACTGAATGCTACCCCAGGTAGTCGTGCAATGTAAACATTTATTTAAAAAATGCCTCCTCATTTCAGAACACCACTGCACGCCACTGATCTCTAGGTACGAGGCCTCGGCAGCGAGCACTGAGGGTGATCTGGGTGTTACAATGGGAGAGCTTCTGCCGAGTGAGTCCCCGCGGGCCTCCCATTCCTCAGCACACTTGTGTCCCCTGGATGAGTTTCTGGATGAGGCAGTTCACTCGAGGGTGAACTTAAATTTCTTATTCCTGGCTTGAGAAGAAGATGAGCTGTCAAAGCAGAAGTGGGTGAGTTGCCTGGGCTTCCACCTTCAGGTGTGATGGCCCAGTCTGAGGCTGACGTCAAGCTAGCAGTCATGTTTGCCTGGCCAGCCTTATCAATCGGGCTTGAGTTGACTCCTCCACCCTGCCCGAATACTTGTGGTTGGATGATTGGCTCCTGGGGTCGGAGCACAATGCACAGCCACACTCTGCCCCGGTTCCTTTCTACCCAGAAGTGCATGAGGAGATCACAAAGCTGTGGAAGACACTTTTTTCTTGTTGTTTATTTTCATTTCAGGGTGAACTATCCTTTTAAGCCCAGTGTTGAGTCCTGTTTAGTTGTCTGTTATTGTCGCGTTTTACCAGTTTTTCTGTTTCTGATGTTTGATAGTAAAGAGTGTTTTGGTTTCTAGTTCTTTTTTGTTAATAAACCTTTTACTGTCACATTTAGATCCTCTCTCCACTTTCTTTTGCAGATGCATGTGACAATAACGTTAGTTGTTTGTTATGAGTTGACATGAATAAATAAGAATTGTAAAATATTTAAAATTATTTATGAAATAACGGATTACAATGCGAATATGATACGCTGTAAGAATAACTTGTAACTACATGCCTCATTGGACGATTATATTTTACATAAAAAAATGAAACAGACAGGTCTATGATGATAAAAATGTGTTGAGGTCTTTGTGGAGAGTGAAAAGATTGTTAAAATTGCAAAGCTTTGCACACATTTTGTGTAATCTCTCTCTAAAAATATAAATCATTTCTACTCGCCTCAAGAAATCTTGATTCAACTCGTTTACAACAAATCAGTGCTATTTCATATGTCAATCAAGATGCCAACAGAGAGCACCAGCTATGTCAAAGAAGCCCTTCTGTGCAAACCAATCAACGCACTTTAAAAAAGCCAAAAATGTTCCTTATTATCCCAGCCTGGCAGCTGTCCATCAGAAAACTCAAATCTATCCCCCATAACTAACCAAGCCTCCCCCGCTTCCTCTGAACGCTACAGGCCTAGCATAACCGATCAGTCATCGTAATGCCTGGCTAGACGGCCGTTGGAGACCGCAACCCTGTGAGCCATTGATTTTCCTGTAAGTTTCTCCCCTCTCCTGCCAGCTAATAAGAGTTCTTGGGTCTATACTTTAGAAGACTTTAAGTGAAGGGTAAGTCAACAGTATGCCTTCAGGTGTACAGTCTGAGAGAGATTGATGCTTGAAGGAGAGTTATGGTTCTCCCAGAATTATAGTTACTCTCATCTCAGTGGTTCATGGTCGAACTTGGAAGAATTATGAAAGAAAATAAGAATTCTCTCTTTTTCACTTTATGTACACTAGTCCTGTGGTGCTACTGTACATTAACGGAAAGGTTCACCCAAAGTAAACCTTTTGCCATCATTCACTTTGTTATCATTTAGGCTCATGTCAATTTTGACCTTTTTCTCAAGTCTGGACTGTTATATATAAACTCACAATTCAGAAAGTCAGAATTGCAAGATGTAATCTCAGAATTATGAGAACAAAAGTCAGAATTATGAGATATCAACTTAACTCAATTGTGAGATATCAACTCGAATTGAAGGAAATAACTGTATCAGAACTGTGTCGTAATTCTGAGACAAAAAGTTAAAAGTGCGAGATGTATATTCAGCGTTGCATGAAAAAAAGTGAAAATTGTGAGATATAAACTCGCAATTTTGAGAAAAAGGGAGAATTGAATTAACTCAACATAGTAAGACTCAAAATAAAGTCAGAACTGTATGTTATAACTTCCTGGAAAAAAGGTCTGAATAGTGAGAAGTGAAATTTGGGATTGTGAGAAAATAAGTCAGAATTGTGAAAAGTCGCAATTGCTTTTTTATTTGTTCAGTCTGTTGTGGAAACAGGCTTCCATGGAAATGAGCAGAGTGTCATCTGAAGGTTTTAGCTCCCGTCAGGTTTGTGGTCCACAATCGACTCAAACACTTCGCTCTCTACTATGAGAGTTATAGTGAGTTAATTAAGATTTGACGGATGAACTCATGCCTCGATTGGACTCATTTTTATTACTTTAGCCACTGTCATTATGGCTACAGGTACTAGTCATAAATAGAATACGGGCTTGACTTCTACTTGAGCAGCTATTGTAATTGTAAGATTGCTGGTGGGCTAGGAATGATGGGCTGGGGCAAGAGAAGATGGTCCCTGAGGAGCAGAAAGCAAGCCAGGGCAGAAGCAGAGGGCAAAAGCAGTCTAGACAGTGAGAGAGAGGAAAAAAGGCACTGGAGCCTAGAAACAGGACACATCTTAAGGGGGGCGGCACGGGGTGGCAATTAACCTTAAGTCCCAACCAGGTTAATTTTGGTCAATTAACCAGTGGTGCGTTTGCCAACAATGATCGCAAGTTCCATTGATCTCTGTTGGTAAAGACAGAACTCAGGACTCGTAGTGTGCGAACGGAGAAGTACTCTCTCTCAGTGTGAGGAGCAGGGGTTGGTTTACATCACCTCAGTTTCCAGTGGGGAGACCAGAGGTGTCGTCAGTAGGGAGAGCAGGAGGGGGAGTGTGAAAAGTTCTAAATCAACACAAATTGAAATTATGGATTAAAAAAAAAATAGTCTAAGGTTCACCCTGGGCACCATATGAGCTATTGTTAGCGATGTGAGCTAACGTGTAACAATGTCGCCAAGCAACGGTAAACATTTGTCAGCCCCTGAAGCTAACGTTTTAGTTTTGTTTTTTCAGTTTCAGTTTTTACTTCATCGGAATGGTACGAAACTTGGTAACGTTTTTGGCACTTGCTGTGTAAACAACAACAAAAATCATGGACATGGACCATGGTTAAATGGTCCTGATAAAAATAGTCGCACTTGTACTGTTTGCATTTGTGGCGAGGTTGGCGAGCGAGAGACGTGGGAGGAGCGAGCGAGACCGATGCGTGATTGAGAATGAGCGTCACCTGCGAGGCACACCGGTCTCAAGTCCTCTCATGAGGGAGCCCGGCGGCATATAAGGATGAGCGACACCAGTGAAGGACGAGTGAGGACCAGGCCAGGACTTTACGTTGTTTTGGTTATGTTTTGTTAAGTGTGTGTGCGTGGCAGTCGTCCGTGAGGGGCACTTTCATTTTGTTAATTTATTTATTAAAGTCGTTAAATGTTCGCCGGTTCCCATCTCCTTCCCATAACAAAGAACTGTATTACAGCGTTCAAAAATGACCGCATTGGAAATGAATGGGAGATGAATTTCATCTAGTGGAAACATTTGTTACTGACAAACAAATTCTTACTGAAAGCTCATTTTGGAAAATATCAACCTCAAATTTGGAACACTGCTTGTTTAGATTTATGGAGTAAAACGTGTTTTGGAAATTCATTTTCAGGGCTCAAAAAGTGAATAAAAGGATTATTACTACTGCATAAATATAATTTAGTACCATAAAATCCCCTAAAATACAAAATATTAAATAAAAAAAAAAACATTATCAAACTAAGATATAATACAATCATTTCATTGAAAAAAAATCTGTTCTTGACTGACACATGAAAACCAGAAGGTTAACATATTAAATTGGCATTTAAAATCTCACAGAACAAACAATATACATTTTGTTTACATCCACTTCCACATAAGATCGTGAGAGGTGTTCTTTTCTGGCGTGATAATATCTTGTAGTGTGAGATGGGCTATGATTTTCGAACCTTGAATTGTGGGCATGTTTGAAATTTGAGAGTAAAGATTCTCCTTATGTGCGTGATGCAACCAGATTTCCTAATCGGTTATGTTTTAAAAACTCCTGTAGTCTGAGCCCAGGTTAAAGGTGGTGCTTTTTGTCGTTTTAGGAGATCATGGATTTGAAACAACATGAGGGTGAAGAAATGATTACAATTTTCTTTTTGTGGTGAACTATTACTTTAACATAATGATAGTTTCAAGTGTGCACAAACACATATTGCAGCCTATAGAAAAGATACGAAGAAAGAAGTAACACTTTTATAAATTACTGCAGTGTGTTTTATGAGTTTATGGAAATGAGTGTTTTACAGAGATCCAGCATGGTTTAATTGAACGTTTCGAATGCCATAATCTGTAATCATCTTCAACCTCAATGTGCATTTCAGTCAAAGAAAACATTTATCATGAGACCTTTTCCACACTCTGTAATAGTCCGAAGGGAGGCTTATATAAGCTCAGTGGTTATAAACTGATTGGTTGACCCAAAAATGGATCACAGGTCATTTCGGTTCAGAACTTTCAAAATAATTCATAAATATTTAACATTTTGGTGAATTGGTTACTAATTTGTATGAATGCGTACATTTTAGTCCCACTGACAGGTTTATGTAGCCTGGTCCTACCAGACTATCGTACATTTTTATTTGTACAGAGAGTCTGGCCACTCTCCATTGACAAGTGTTAACTTCCTTGAAGGCGGGTACTGTGTTGAAGTAAAAAAAGAGAGCAGATCGCCCGAGAGGGTTAAAACTATTGGATCTGCCCAGAGCCACTCTGGATCTGCCATAACCAATCGCTAACATTTGGTCGTGACGCATGTCATCTCAAACTAGCGCACAACATCATCGTCATCATTCTTAGCCACTCCCTCTGTTCGCTGATTGGACCGGGTAAAATTTGGCTGGAGAATCCCAGAGAATATACCGCAATCCCAGACGGAGTACTGAAGGAAAATGAAAATTGAGCGGAAGTACGTAGGAGGGCGGAGCCAGGCTAAGATTTATGGGGTGGACCTTCATGTTTTTTCTACAAATCGGACAAAGCACACTGTACGAATTTGTTTGAAATCCGCACCGGAAATTCAGTTCCAATAGGATTTGCAGGCGGCAGGGGGAAGTAATGTTAAATGCAACACAGTTCATTTGTCAAATTAATTTGTCACTTGATAAAAGTAAGGTAACATGGCCAACATCATGAAATCATGAACAAAACAATGCAAAGAAAAATAAATAGTCTGTTAAATACAGGTTTTAAGGACCATTTTGTAAACAATTTTGGTATTGTGTTGGCTCGCCAATTGATGTCCAATGTAAAACCAGTTAAGAAATGCACCACATTCATTGACGGACATGAACAAAAAGACTCGCAGGTTCTACTCATTGTGAAATGGTCACATTTAATGAACAACTTCTCATTTTATATACATCTATAAAAAGAACCCAGATACAGGTTACAAGAATCTAAAGCTAATACATACATTATTAAATAATAAACTTTTTCTCATGTTAAAGATACATATCATAGTTTACAAAATATGATCAAGGAGAATTAAGCAATTATGGTTTGAAAAAAACAAACAAACCACAAACAAATGAACAAAAATATCTAAGGTTCTAAAATTATATTTTATTCAATGATAACCAAAAACAAAGTGAAACGATTTTCCTTGAAGAAGGTAGTATTAAACTGTGATACTGACTAGAAAAGTCTGCAAAAACAGATTGTGAAAGGCAAAAAGTCGAAGAATGAAAATATGGTTCCGAATGGTGCTTAATCTTCAGATGGTCTGACACGACACATTGTTCTTCCTGTTACAAAAGGTGGTCCAGAACAGTCCAAACCAATTTGTTATTTACAGTTTCAACTTCTCTGTGTTCACGGGCCAAAAAAATGATAAAAGGAAAAGAGGAAAACGAAAGGAATACAACAGATATCAAATGATGGCCTTCAAAATAAATGTGGTACTCCTCAGTCTTTGAAGCTTGTGAAGATTTTGTACTGCCAGTTCCAATTCCTTACAGACACAGGTTTGGGGAATCTGGGGATCATGGGAAAAAAGAAAAACAGTCCAAGTCTTTGGCATGATGAGTTAGCTGCATGTCGTGGAAAGCAATGTTACACAAAATTAGCCTTTTCTGTCCTCTGAACAGTTTTAAAGATCGACATGGGGTGAAAAATCTTGTGTGACAAACAAAAGTGAGGTGGATGAATTTTGTTTCTTTGTTCGTGTTGTTCTTGTGCTGCCAGGCAAGTGAGTCTCGTGTCCCCCAAATCTTTTGCTCCCCTGGGGTTCGGGTCCTGTGTCTGCGTCTGGTCTTCCATCAGCTGTCATCGCCAGAGATGTTGAAATGCTTTATTGTTCTTTTGTCTTCCTTTTGTAATTGTCAGCATTTATTAATCTTTCTAGGTCTTTTTTCTTTCGTGAGAAAAAGAACTTGAATTAAATTATCAATGCACGATATCTATTAACATGTGCAAAATAGAAATAGAAGACTCCTCATTTTTTCCACAGGAATGAAGCTTACACATCTGAAAACAAAGAAAAGAAAATATATGTTAAATTTGTGCTGGAGTATTTATGGAAATTATTGAATTGTGTCTGAAAACATTCACTTAAGGTGTGTGTGTTTGTGTGTGTGCGGGCTTGTATATATGTGTACATGTTTTTCTATCCGGATAGGGACTTCAACCTGAATTCACATGACCTAAACTGAGGTCCCCATTGGGAAACAAGCTTATAAATCATACAGATTTTTGTATAATTATAAAGTTTGTGTTTTTTATAAAGTTTTCTGTGATGGGTTTAGGGGTAGGGGTAGGGTTAGTGTAAGGGGATAGAATATACAGTTTGTACAGTATAAAAACCATTCCGTTTATGGAGAGTCCCCAAAAAGATAGTAAATCAGACGAAGTGTGTGAATAAAGTCTATTTCAATTTTTTTTATCAATGCTTAATATATGAAGCATATTTTCCCCAAATTCATTACCATAGTGCATTCAGACTTTATAATGTAGAGGTTTTTATTTTTCCTATTTCCATTAGTTTCAATAGTGATTCTCATTCATTGTGTTCTCATTACATAATAAAAAAGTCCCCAAAATTTTTTTTTTGCATAAATTATCATCAGAAGAACAAACATTATCTATAAATACTTTACAATCTAAATATTACATATTTTTTTCACATTAAAGTAATGAGGATTGTATTTTCCAGCGGTTATTTGCACTGTGTAGCTGCTACTATAGCTGCTATTTACACTAAGTGAAAATTGGGATAGATTCTATTTACACTGTAAAATTGCTGTATTTTCTGTGCAACAAGTATAAATAGTAGGTAGATGTAAATTATTATATTTATAAAAATATTTAATGGATGCCACCTTATTGGGACAATAAAGCCCTCCCTACACCTACCCCTAACTGATGAACACTTTATTATTAAACACACGTTAGACACTTTATTTCCACTTTTACAATGTTTTCTTAATTTTTATTGAAAACAAATGCCTTTCTGATCTGATATGTGATGGGAAAAGGGAGTAGAGCGAGTTCAGAAAAAGGTGGATTCGAACACGGATCGATTTGCGTCAACTTTCTGCAACACACCTTACCCCTACACTATTGCTACTGTCGATAATCTAGTGCAAGTTAGTATAAATAGACTGTAATCTGAGTTGGTGCAAATAGAGTGTAAAACAACTTAGTGTAAATACACACTTTGTTATATTTTGCCATTACTACAATGAGAAGTTTGGAGAGAATGTGCTTAATTGTCATTAATATATATATATATAATCTAAATGGTCCTACATCTTCTTTACACAAAATCATTTCTGTTTTTGATTTTGGGGTGAAATATAAACCTATAAATATAAACCTACAATTAAAATGTTTTTGACAGGTAGAAAGGGTGTTAGATTTATTCATCATGACAGTGTGACTTCAAAAAACAATATAGTGAACTCCTTAACCGAATTTGAAAACATTCCCCAACTGAGCACTTCTATACAGCGGTCAGCCAACTACAGCATAAATTACGGACACAGTATTGCAAATGAGAACAAACAGGGGCCAATGAGAGCAATATCTAAATGGCTCCCACTTCATGCCAGTGGGAAGATGTAATTGGTGAGCAGCCACCCGTGATGTTGCCTTTAATTTAGTCTTGGCTTATTACAGACTGACCAATTAAATCTTGCTCAGAACTGCTCAGTTTGGAGGTATGAGGCGAAGGTATTTCTGCGTGTACATGGCCATCTTGGGAGGACGAACACATCCTACCCCCGAGGTGCTATCATACACTTCCTCCTGCCTTCCAGCTCCATGCATGAGCTTGCTTTAATTAGAGATTGGCTCGTTATGCCGTGTTGCTGAGTTTGAGATAACAGGCATGCTGTAAACATATGGACAGAGCGCTAATGAATCTCCGGCTTGTTACTCGGCTATCTCCTCTTGCTTTCTGACTCCTGCGGGGGATCGATGAGGTTTATGTGGCTGTAAGCACCGGTAATCGGGTCTGTCCCTCAGTTTCTCAGGGGTTCTGGGTGGATTGTGCTGGTCTAATGAGCCGATGGTCTCTAGTCAACTGTCCTGTATTGTAACCCGCTGTCAACAATCTCTACGTTTTTTTCAGATGGAAGAGGGCTGACCACATTGTAATTATGTCTAAGAGTGTCCATTTCACATAATTACAAGAAGGCCCAATAGTGTTTGTTTTGAGAGTGAAACTCCTCCAGTAGTCTGCCGATGTCTAGTTCATTAAGTGTAATATGTATAACTGCTGAGGGTGAGACAAAATCACGTTCTGAAAGGACTGTGACCACATGAAAGATACTAAAGTCTGAGTGGAACACGCCGACTTTTGGGACTTTATCTTATTCACCGTATCCCCCAGAGTTAGATAAGTCCATACATACCATTCTCATCCCCTTGCGTGCCATAACTCTGTCTGATGCACCCACCGCTAGCTTAGCTTAGCACAAAGACTGGAGGTAAATGGCTCCAGCTAGCCTACTGCTCAATAAGTGACAAAATAACGCCAACATTTTCCTATTACATGTTGTGATGTGTATAGTTACATCGTGTACTCAGACCGACAGAAAATGAAAAGTTTTTCTAGGGCGATATGGCTAGGAACTATTCTCTCATTCCTGCGTAATAATCAAGAAACGTTGTGCCGTCCCATGAGTGCAGCGGCGCAATGATATTACGCAGCACCTGAAAATAGTCCCCAGCACGCTCCCCGTGTAAGCAGGTTGTCACGTTGGTTATGTTGATGGAAGTTAGCCTATTTTCAGGCGCTGTGTAATATCATTGCGCCGCTGCACTCATGGGACGGCACAAAGTTCCCTGATTATTAGGCAGAAATGAGAGTATAGTTCCTAGCCATATCGATTTTCAACTTTTCATTTTCCGTCGGTCTTAGTACACGATGTAACTATACACGTCACAACATGTAAATAGGAAAATTTTGGTGTTATTTTGTAACTTATTGAGCTGTAGGCTAGCTGGAGCCGTTTACCTCCAGTCTTTGTGCTAAGCTAGGCTAGCAATGGGTGCGTCAGACAGAGTTATGGCACGCACAGAGATGAGAATGGAATGTATGGACATATCTAACTCTGATGGATATGGTGAATAAGATAAAGTCTCAAAAAGTCGGTGTGTTCCTTTAAGACCACCACCTCAAACATAGACCAATACTAGACCCACTAAGACGTAAATCAATAGCAGACCCCCTAAGTTTAATACCAGACCCAAGATTAATACCAGACCCAAGAGACCAAGATAAATACCAGACCCTTTAAGAGCCAGAACAATACCAGACCCCTTTAATTGCTACATCACTACCAAACTCCCAATTTACCCAGACCAGACCTTCTAAGATCCAGATAAATAACCACTAAGGCTGAAAGTACACTTCCCGTTCCGGCTCGCAAACTGTCTGAGTGACGTAATTTTCATCATCAGTACAGTGGACAAAAGCGCATGTGCAAGTTATCTATCCATGTTCACAGTCAAAGGAGTCTACCTTAAAAGGCAACTGTGTGCTAGCCAACCCCCAACACCCTCAAACCAATACTAGCCCACTGTGTTCCAGTGTCCTGTGTCAACACCCCCAAACCAATACTAGCCCACTGTGTATCAGGCAAATACCATACTGTACCAGACAAAAACCATACTGTACCAAGACCCAGATCAATACCAGATCCACTAAGATCCAGACCTTGGTCAAGACCAGATTCCTCAAGGGGACTAAGACCTCAGGAAAAAAGTTTGTCTATTTTTATGAACTGAATCAAGAAATGTATTTCAGCATTAATTTCTAATATAAAGCGACTGAAAGTGGTGGAATAGACATTCTTCTGAATTCTCTGTAATGGTGAAGATACAGCACCAACTAGTGGTGAAATTAATTATCACCATTAGTGCCTCGGACTGTGGTACTGATTGAGATCAAGAATCGTTCAGCCAATTTTCGTGGGTGGAATCTAGTCATTTCAAACAGAATTCATGCAATTGGGTGCAAAATATTTCGCTAGCGGTTCAAGATGGTCACACGGATTCGCCATGTTGACCAACAGAAAGCTGGTTGGTTTAAAGACTAATAAAAAATTTATCGCTTTGAACATTGACTGATTAGACCTATACCAAGGATGTTGTTTTTGTTGTTTTTTATGTGGTCTATATAGGTCTCAGTACCATGTCCACAAAATCAAGACTCAAACTCTTACTCAATGAGTTAAAATAACGCTTTAATAAATTATGTGCATAGGCTCCAACTATTAGTTAGTTATTGGTGTCTCAAGTGTATTGTCATTATGTATGGTACATAATTAGGAAATGTGTAGTCCAGCTGCATGAATAAAGTGGTAAGCCTCTAATTATTTATAAATGCTTGCACATTATGTTTGCACATTGCTCATTGTTCACACCTCAGGCATTGTTCAATTGTTTCATTGAAAGCTTGTGATCCTTTCTCACTTAATAACAAGGAATGAGATGTTCATTCTGGAAATAGCATTGCAATGATGTCACATACCACATGATGGACAGCAGGACGCAGGCCAGGAGCAGGTGGGTTGACCAGAGAAGGGTGGAGCAGGCCGCTGTGGGTTTACCCACTCGCGGTGCGGCTGAAGGCGGACCAGGGGTGGTTTCTGCCAGGGAAGAAGAAAATGGTCACTTTTTTAAACAGGAAAGGGTTTGTATGTCCTTGGTTCAAGTACTTCATGGTTCATATACAGTTCATATACTGTATGGATGAAAGACTATCTATTCATTTCTTCAAAAATTCAATAAAAATACAATTCATACATTCAATGACTTGAATACAATGAGCATATTTTAATTGTATTTTTCACTTTTTAATGTTTTTGCTTGCTTTAAAGTAAAAAAAAAAAAAAGTCAACACCCAGCAGACCCTTATGACCATGGGCCCTATTTTAACGATCTGAGCGGATGGTCTGAAAACGCATGGCGCAGGTTCACTTAGGGCGTGTCCGAATCCACTTTTGCTAGTTTAATGACAGAAAAAACGGACGGCGTGCCAGGCGTATGGTCCGAAAGGGTTGTACCTAGTCTCTTAATGAGTCATAGGTGTGTCTTGTGCGTAATGTGCAATAAAACAACCCAAACCAAGTCTCATTTCCCATTCCCTTTAAAAGCCAATAAGCAGAGTGTACGTGAGTTGTGCACCCGCCTACAGGCACATATTACCAGGTGGCGCAAAATTGCCTCAAAATAATGCGGCAGCAATGGGCCCGAACATACCTCCTTTTCAGAACAGTACAGCCATGGGCGAACAGATGGGTGCAAGTGCATTTGCTAATTAAATAACGTGGTGCTGGCGAGTACATGAAATGGTGTCAATAACCAGTTGTCCGGTAACATTTTTATGCATTCTAACAATGCAAATATTGTGAGAACATGAATGTGAACAAACTTGAACAACGCTCTGGACAGATGATGGCCCAGTGCTCCATCATCACAAAAGTGCAAGAAGACATAAAAGGGAACTCAATTAGTTTCTAGAGTAGTGTGTGGGATGCGCACATAAATCTGCGTCTCAGACAGAGCTTGAACAGACATATTCAAACAAAATAATGTCAAAATGCCCGTCTTGACAAGTTTATTTGCAAACATAGTTAAGTCTTAAGTGAATGTAAACAGTTGAGAAAGAAAACGCATGTGTATCCGTATATTGGATCTGTGCATTAGCTCTTAAAGTGATAGCAGCCTATATTCCTGCTGCTGTCTTTGTTTTTAATTTTATTCGAACAACAAAAGACAAAGAAAAACCACTCACTGCTCTTGACTGAATAACGGTAATGTAATTTTAATAAGGATTAATCTGTTTCATAATAAAACATATTAATGGCTGGTAAAAGTCATCTGCCATTGGCAGGAGTTAGTTTTAGGCCATGTATTCATGAAAATAAGGTTATTTATTTTTACTATGGTTAAACCACTTTTGTTTGATGGTGTATAGACATTAAATTTAAACATTTCTTGAAAATGTTTTACAATTTTGAAAATCTTGAACATTTAAAATTCCAAATAGTAGCCTACATAAAAATAAAACTGTGATAAGTCACTTTACATATCAGTTAGGCAGTCTCTTCCTGTTTTAGTGGATGGGTTCTGGCCCAATAACTGAACCATATTTTAAACCAAGAGTCAAAAGCCTGGCTCCATTCAACTTGATAAAATAAACTTTATAATTGTACCTCGCAATACAATAGTGTTAGAATAATATTTTCAGTTAACTAAACAACTGCTCCACTGCCGCTTGAACGTGTTCACGTTGTGCAATTGTTAATGTCACAAGTGTAAGTAGATATTAGTTATTGTTTCAATATCGCTCGTTTATTGTATTATTTGTGCAGTGTGGCGATGTGTGAAATGACTCCCTGAAAAACATCTCAGATAAAGTAGAAAAAGCTGTCGTGCAGAATGACTCTCATCTAAATTCAAGCAAATAAAATGCTGAAATAACGTAAGGCAAAGGAGGAATTATTACAAGAACGTTCTTCTGTTTTACCCAGGAGAAAAGAAAGAAAGCTTTTCGAGAGAGTGTTTTGACACATGGCTCACAAAACTAGCATGCATTTCAGCTGACTTTTTGATTCTTTCCTCCGTTCCAAGTATAGTGTATAGAAACTAAATACTGTCTGCTGGATCAAACCGAGCACGGCAGCCGTCACTAGATATTACTTCTAATAACAGTCATCAAGTTGTCAGTGCTATTTATAAAACAATGTACATAGGCTATCACTAGGGTTTTCAAGACAAGATTCTCTATGTCCGCCCCAAAATGACTGTTGTATCAGTACTCTTAAATCCCAAGCGTGGACAAACAAACACTGGGACACAGTTAGTGAAACTACTTTTGATTACAGGCCATACGAATTGACTCCATGTTTAGGATTGTCACAATATCTTTTTGGCAAATGACACACGTGCATGGAGAGAGAGTTTGAAACCATACAAAAGCATAAAAAACTTCATGCTGTTCAGCATTCCCTGCTGACTATGATGTTTAAAGGGATAGCTCACCCAAAAATGAAAATTACCCCATGATTTACTCACCCTCAAGCCATCAGGTGTATATGACATTCTTCTTTCAGATGAATACAGTCAGTTATATATATATATATAAAAAATGTCCTGGCTCTTGCAAGCGTTATAATGGCAGCCCAAAATTTGAAACCCAAAAAAGTGCATCCATCCATTATGAAAGTAATCCACATGGCTCCAGGGGGTTAATAAAGGCCTTCTGAAGTGAATCGATGGGTGTTTGTAAGAAAAATATCCATATTTAACACGTTATAAAGTAAAATATCTAGTTTCCAGCAGACCACCTTCCATATTCAACTTCCGTATATACCTAGGATGGCTTGAGGGTGAGTAAATTATGGGATTATTTTCATTTTTGGGTGACCTATCTCTTTAAAGGCCTGTGCACATCGGGACGTTTATCACACGCACTTATCGCCAGCGTTTTTCGAGACTTTTTTCGGCGCGTCTTTGTGTTCACACCCAAGTGATTTTTACTGGCGATGCGCCAAGGTGGTTCTGCGCCACTTTGCGCTTCTGACACTCACTTGTCACACAGAAAAAGAAGAGAGACAGTATTTACCTTCTTGCCAAAACCATTCACACACTTTTTGCTAACTGGCAAGCAGCATTAGCAGCTCATCTTCTTCTTTATCTACTTACTTTCTCTTCATCGTATCAATGTGTACTTGGCAAGACCGTTTTGTGCTTGAGCACCACCAAGTCGTCTTTTACTGTAACTTCAGCAGCTCCGGGCATGTGAACAAATGCGCCAATCTCAGTGGTTGGACAGTTTTTTATGCGCCACGTCAAAACAAAAAAAAATTAACCCAAGGTGTTTGGTCACAAGGCGTTAAACGCACGCAAAAATCGTCCCTGTGTGAAGAAGCCTTAACGCTGCCTTTTTTTATTTAACCCAAAAAATGTTCAACTAACTCTTTTTGGGGGTGTGGCTTTCATTTGTTATCTCCTTTGACATTATTTTGTGTGGCAGTAGTAGCTACACATTGAGTCATTGTCATCTTTTTTCATGGCAATTTGTGACTATTTTATGTTTTGGCGAATTGGTGGCTTATTCATATGAATTTGTACAATCTCATTCATATGTTTTCATACAACCTGCTTACGCCCCAGTGATGGGTATGTTTAGGAGTGGTCCTTCATGCTTACTTTTTAATGACTGTGCATTTTTGTAAGATTCACATCATACAGATCATATATGAAATTTCCACCTCAT
Source organism: Gobio gobio (assembly GCF_949357685.1). Taxonomy (NCBI): domain Eukaryota; kingdom Metazoa; phylum Chordata; class Actinopteri; order Cypriniformes; family Gobionidae; genus Gobio; species Gobio gobio. The sequence goes on along the minus strand of NC_137118.1, from coordinate 22,178,231 downwards.
AACATAGTTCCGTTTTTCTGTAAGATGAGTTTGTCCATGTTATTATGAGTGGCAACCAGTGTTAAGGTGCAATACCGCCACCTACTATGTTGGAGAGTCAACAAACTGTCCCAGAATTATTTTTTAAATCGTATATATCGTATCAGTGGTGGGTGTAGTAAACAAATCAAGTACTTGATAACCTGATGAAATATTACTTCACTAATAGTACAAGTACTCCTTTTCAATTTGACTTGGGTAAAAGTGAAAAAAAGTACTTGATTTTTAATGTACTTAGGTATTAAAAGTACTGATCATTGTATTTTACTCTACACTTTATCCTACAATAAGGAAGATTAGTGGATGTATTGATGTATTCATCTGCAAATAAGTGAACATTTTATTTTATTACCAAAACTCTCGGAGCGGGTGTCAAATTTTTCAGTTCAAAATAACGAGGAACAATATTCTTTTATGAAATGTAATTGAGTAAAAAGTATGAATATGTAGAATTATGCTTTGGAATGTAGCTGTGTTTCACTAAATAAAAAACTCTTACATATACTAATGTACTTTGTAAAAATACTGTTACTGTCCACCAATCTGTAGTATTAACAATCATCAATATTTAATTTTTTTAATATCAGAATTATCGTCAATATGGTATATTGCAACACCTCTAATGTGAACAATGGGATGGCGGTAGAATTCATGAAATACATTGTATAGTTGAGAACCTGAGTATTGATTGCTCAACTGAGGAGACAAGACTGACAACAACTCGGAAAAGTGGCATTCCAAATCTATTTACTTCTACCATACAATGCATTTCAGGGCAAAACAGAATTTTCAGTGAGAAAAAAAAGAGGTATCCACGAGGAATTGATTGGATGGTCAAAGAGTGAGCATAGAAGAAGTCCAAGCAGAATCCAAACCTTTTCAGTGGATTGTGAAGGTAAAGCTTTTTGTCTGAGATATGGAGGCTGAAGGCCAAGTTACAAAATAACATTTCAAAGTATCCCATTTTTTCTTCTTTTGGATAACTTGGACTGCAGAATTGAGCACAATTTGAAAAGGAACGCATGTTGAGAACGTAAATAGGGTTTATTTTGGGTTCATACTGACAGTACGACATACTGAACAGACATGAGTGTCCCTCAAGGTGTTTTGCTGGTGTCTGATTAAATATGGCACCTACTTTATAATTTTCATTAAAAAACTTAACAGAACCTGATGTTAATTCATCATCCAACCTCAGAGTGCATCAACAATTAATTTGTTGTTAATCCTGTCTGACAGCAGAGGGCAGCATGACTGTAAGATGCAGGGCTATAGAAACTGTCTCCTCATTATCAGCCTCTATTATTGTTTTATGAGAGAGCAGAGATCAGAGAGGCAGACGGAACTGCCATTGCAGTGAATAGAAGAGTAGGCATACACTTGACAGCTCATGCATACCTGGGATAACGTCACTCTCAGTGGTGGAGGTGATGGGTTTGGGTTCCTCCATCCAGGGGGTGGCGTGGACTGCAACGCTCCAGTCGCTCCAAGTGCCGATCTCCATGTCCTTGGCCGCCAGTTGGATGATGTACTCTTTCCCCGCATAAGCGTCAGTAATGGTGTGGGAGGTGCTGTCAGAGAGCTCCACCTGTCAATCAATAACAAGAGAACCAATCAGGGATATGGAACTTATGGGAATGATACATGCTATTGAGATGATTGCATGTGAGATGTATGCGATGAAGAATGTTGAGGTGTTCGTAGTGAACGAGATTGGGTGGGTGAGGGGTCTTCCTGTTTGTAGTGGACTCGAGACCACCTGAGGACCACCTGTGGTGTCTGAGGGTAATGAGATTGAGAGGGTCACTTGACCACAACAGAGGAGGGTGCACAAAGAGGCTGGGAAGTCCCGTGCATGTGTTGGCCGGTTTGAGGAGGGGGGGAATTTGACTAATGCACTGCAGCTGAGGCCTGTGGAGGGAGATGAGTGATGGTAGAGACGGCCCAGCGTCTATGACTCATCCCGCGCATCCATCACTGGCCTGTCCTGCACTGCTGAAGCTCCAGTCTGGAACTCAAAATCATGTGCGGTGCTCAGTCGCAGTTGCTCAATCTGTGCTTTTCTCGCTCTTTATCTGTCACACAGCAAGACTAGGGAAAATTCACTTTTAATCTACGAGTTGGAATTTGAATTAAATTGACCTTGACCCACAAAATGTTGAATTGGAAAAACAGGCGCAGGAATTTTTTATTTAATTACAATTTAATACAGTCACATAAAAGAAAGGATGATGTACAATAATGTCCATTTTCTCAACTAACTATATATATATTTAGAGGGTGCAGGACACTATAGTTAATTTATGTAAGTGAGGATAGCAAAATAAAGTAAACCGTGACATATTATACCCACAAATTCTTCATAAAGTGGACTACCAGTAAAATGTATTAAAATTTGGGTCTAAATTTATTCAGACACTTTGACCTGATCATGTTTTGCTTAAGTGTTTTTTTTTTAATTGCAAATGTTATCTTTTACACCACAGACTGAACAAAATTAAGCATTGCTTGGTCACTGGTTGTTGACCTAAATTGGTATTATCTAATTGTGTACTTAAATTTAACAGCTGGCTGCTGATATATTTGCTGCTGCAAATACCTTTCTATAAAAGTTATCTGACATTATCAAAATTTATTCTTGTCATATTTTATTACCATTTATAGCGAATAAACTGTGATAATGTGAGAAAATGTTGAAGATGTCTGAATAAATTTATGTTTGACTGTATATATATATATATATATATATATATATACATATATATATATATATATATATATATATATATATATATATATCATTCTAATATGATGATTTGCTGTTCAAGAAACACTTCTGATTATTATCAATGTTGAAAGCAGTTGTGTTCTTAGGATTCTTTGATGAACAGAAAGTTCAAAAGAACAGTATTGATCTGAAATAGAAAGCTTTTGTAACATTGTACTGCCGTTCAAAAGTTTTGGGTCTGTAAGAATTATTATTTAAATTTTTTGGGGAAAGAACTTAAATAAGTTAATACATTTATTGGATGCATTAAGGATGCATTAAATTGATCAAGTGACAGTATATACATTTATAATGTTGCAAAAGCTTTATATTTCAGATCAATTCTGTTCTTTTGAACTTTCTATTCATTAAATAATCCTGAAAAAAACTGTTTTCAACATTGATAATAATAATAAATGTTTCTTGAGCAGCAAATCGGCATATTAGAAGGATTTCTGAAGGATCTTGTGACTCTAAAGACTGGGGTAATGATGCTGAAAATTCAGCTTTGAATCACAGAAATAATTTGCATTTAAAATATATTCAAATAGAAAAAAAAGTTGTTTTAAATTATAAAAATATTTCACAATAATACTGTTTTTGCTGTATTTTTTATCAAAAAAATGCAGCCTTGGTGAGCAGAAGAGACTTCTTTCAAAACCATTAAACAATCTTAATGATTTCAAACTTTTGAATGGTAGTATAGTCTATATAACGCAGCATTAAATGCGTAGTGAGTTAGATAAAATACCATCTGCAGCAGTTTTTACAATTCTGCACCTGTTTGCTACCTCCATTTAAAATCAAATCAAACTCAGGAATTCAATTAAAATGTAACAGGCATTCTCAGTTCAATTCTGACTGGTGCACAGACCTCTCGCACACATGCTTGGTAGAGATGAAACAGTGGAAAGGGAGAATTACTTCGCCCACAAAGCAAGATCCTACTGCAGTATACAAAGTGCAGAGCATATTTTTCTAAAGAATTTACTATTACTTCACTGCCTCCCAGGTCTCCTTCGTGTAGCTGTACAACACAGAGAAAGAGTGAGCAGGAAAATTGAAGTGTGTTTGCTTCGAGACTCGAGAATATCTCATCTGCACCTGAGCTGCTCAGAACAAAGACCAAAAGAGCTTTTTTTCTTCACTGAATTTCCACTAGCACCGTCTGCGAGTCTTTCCATCTAGTGTGAGCAGACAAACACAGCCGGTGTGGCTGTTAGTCTCTGCATTTACATTTTAATTTAACTTTATCTTTCATAATTGGAAAAGAGAGCATTGCTCATTTCCCCAGTGCTCCTCAAAACCCACGAAACAAAAGCTGCATCCTTTTAATTTCAGACTAAACCACGTTCTCTGCGCTTCCCCACACAGAGGCCGCTGAGCACCTGGGCTGTCAAGTGTTTGATTCGATTATTATCAAACTGCAGCGTTTCGTCCATCTATTGTACTATATTTAGAGTTAAAATAGACCAACATGGGCTTGAATTGTAATTGTGTGCTTTTCATTCCCAAATTCCCATTCATATCAACAGACGCTTTTCCACCATCGGGCCAAACCGTTCTCATTGCTTACCCATTCCATTCCATGCTGATCCGGCCCAGCCGGTACGGATATGGTTTCATTTTCCACTGTGGTGCTGATAACGGAGCTCTTTGGAAAGCAATACAAATGTGCCAGTCGTTGCTTTGCTAACGCAAGAGTTACAGATTATGAGATGTAAAGAGTGGCTGTTTTATGATGGATGATCAGGTATTTCTATCATCAACTTGTGTTCACATTGCTCAAATATTTGGATTCTGAGTGGCGACGTCACTACACATTCTACCAGCATGGTTCAGCACGGTTAGCCAGCCATGATGAGAATTCCTGGCCAAGAATGGTTTATAATTGTGCCGAACCAAGCTCTAGTGGAAATATAAGGGGAACCGTTACCATTCTTAGAACCATTTGGGCTGATGGTGGAAAAGTGGCTAATGACAAATTCATTTGAATGGGCACCATTGAAGAAATAATTATGTAGTTGCGGCATCTACCATGCTAAACCCTCAACCAATGGCGTGTGTTTGATAAACAATGGCAGATGGAGAGTGTCTGTGAAATGTGTCAAGAAACAATTATTTTTAATAATTTAGTTTGGTCAGCTACATACATCAACTTATTTTATTTGCAAGGCTGTGATGGTCAATGCACATTTAGGGCCGGATTTACTAAACAAGGCAATGTAGTTTTTAAAAGCCAAAAGAGGGTTTGCGCTGGCGTGTGCTGTTAGTAAATCTGGCCCTTAATGTTTGATTCCACCTGTAATTCTGTTACACAAACCATTTCCCAATTGCTGTCAACTTCAGAACTGGTAGTGGGAGTCAAAATGTCCTTTGTTACCCCTGGCCTGTACTTTTAGGGCATGCTTTAAATCCACAAATAAAACACTACCTTCGGTTACAAATAACAAGTCTGTTGAAATCCCTCCCTAAAATCAAACTCTAAAGGCAAAAAAAAAAAGAAAAGAAAAGAAAAGAAAAGATCAACAGCTTCTTGTTTGTCTCCTCCTGGATCCGGTAACATTGCACATAGTGCTGAGAGAGAGGAAGACAGATGAAGAGTTCAGATGCAAAAGCCTCTAAGTGCCATCTGAAATTTTCTTCTAGAATGATCATTTTAATAAAGCTTGTATATTCAAGTTAAATAATTTTAACTTAAATGGCATTGCAAATTACCTATTAATTGTCATTTAAGTGAAATGACTTAAATGAAATATACAAGCTTTATAAAAATGATCATTCTAGAAGAAAATTTCAGATGGCACTTAGAGGCTTTTGCATCTGAACTCTTCAGATATAAAGAACAGAGACAGACAAGACAGTATGCATCTGATGTCTGAGACATAATATTAGAGAGAGCTATTTATATAGCCATATCATTATGTACCAAACACGCTCTGACCCTCATACATGGCTACGCCTCGACAATCCTAGGCGCCTCACTGCATTCTGGGCCTCGTTCAGTGCGGCCAAAGCTTATAAATAAGATTAGGTGTAAGATGTGTCATCCGAACAGCGAGGAGAGGATTTCTTTCTTACATCGTGTATTGCAATCAGTGAAACAATGAAACAGCTGCACACAATATCACTGGGTACTTATGAGACAAGATACAAGCTATATTTCCAAGTAAATCTGATCTTTTGTGCCAAACAGCCTATTAATTTCTATTTATATGGCGCTATACTGAGTACCCCCTCCTAAAATGAAATTCTTCAGTCCAAAAGCCACATGTAACGGTATATTAAACATTAAAGTCAAATATTGACATCGAAATTTACCCCATTTACTTTCATAATACATGTTCCTGGTCTTGAATTATTTCTGATTAAATAAATTAAATCCCGCCCTGCTTTGTTGATCATTAACTATTGGTTGTGAATTTCACTTCCTGTTGACTTTAAACACATTCTGATTGGCTGTGATTTCTGGGTCTTGTTGTTATTGGTAACTAAAACAAAATAACATAAAAAAAAAAGCTGAGATAAGATAACATGAATATTAGATGAAAACCTAAAAACATAAAAAACGAAAAGCACAAATTCTGCTTTGGAAACTATATGAAATAAATACAGTACTAAAATTACTAAACCTAAAACAGTAATACAAATCTATTAAGTTATTTAGAATATAATGACAAAAAGCACATAACAAAATTACTTGAACTTAAACCATAATCAAAATGAAAACTGAAAAATAAAAATTGAATTAAAATGTTTAAAAACTAATATAATATAAATAATACTAGATGTTAGAAATTATGTATATTGGAAATATTGTGTATTGTATAACACAAAATGTGGCGTCATGTGTTTTAATGCATCAAATTCTAATAGGTAATTGTTATGTATTACAAATGAGGTTAAAATTATTAATTAGAACTCAGAACTGATTGTAAGGTGTTACAAATGCTTAATAATTCATTTATGACACATTTATAAGTAAGGGATAATGTACATCCAGCTGGTTGTTATCGCAGAATAAACCCAGACAGAGTGATTCAGGTCTTGAGTCACTCTGAAGGGGTTTATTCTGCGATAACAACCGTCTGGATGTACATTGTCCCACTTATTATGGTAAATGGACTGCATTTATATAGCGCTTTCAACAGACCCATGGCCATCCAAAGCGATTTACATCTTGCCTCACATTCACCCATTCATACCCCGAAGCAAGGAGCCATCCAGCTCGTCGGGAGCAGCTGGGGTTAGGTGTCTTGCTCATGGACACCTCGACACTTGGTCAGGTGGAACCGGGGGTTGAACCACCAACCTTCCAGTTTGTAGACAACCTACATGAACCACTGAGCCAATTACATGGCTACTTTTCTCAAGTAATTTAGACACAAAATATTGTCTTACGCAAAGCTTCTTACGCAAAGCTTTTTTTGATAAAGTACAGTTCCGGCCGATCCTGTTCCATGGAAAAAGTGTTGAAAGAGCCTCGCGCAACACTTTTCCTATAAATTGAACACGGAAGGCGGTCAGCCGAAACTTTATTTTATAAAGTTTGAAATATGGATATTTTTCTTACACAAACTCATCGATACACTTCAGAAGGCCTTTATCAACTCCCCAGAGCCAGGTGGAGCACGTTATTTGATGGACAGATGCATTTTTATGGACTTCAAAAACAGAACAACAATCACTGCCATTATAAAGAATGTCATATACACCTAGGATGACTTGAGGGTGAGTAAATCATGGGCTAAATTTCATTTTTGGGTGAACTAACCCTTGAAGTCTTCCATTGTAACCTGTGGTGGTTAAGTGTTTTTCAGTCACAAGATGGCGCCAGACAGTCAACGATAGCGGAGTGACACGTTAAAGGGTTAATTCTGTCATTAATTACTTACGCTCATGTCGTTCGACACCCGTAAGACCTATTTACTAAATTAAGATATTTTTGTTGAAATCCGATGGCTGAGAAAGGCCTCCATTGACAGCAATGCAATTTGCACTCACAAGACCCATAAAAAGATATTAAAGATGTAGTTAAAAAGTCCATCTCAGTGGTTCTACAATAATTTTATGAAGCAACGAGAATTTGACATGAACTTACGAAGCACCACGACGCATGCGCGATAATATGACTTTCATTTCGAGGCTTTGATAAGGCACTTTTACGTGCACTTGTTCGTTTCTCATGGTTCGGGCAACCAGGAAATGTACACTTCAGCCCCATCTTGACCACTACACCAAGATCTAAAGCACAATCTATGTAGAATTCAACAGCTTAGATACAGAGCATCTTCCTCTGCTTGTAAACAAAACTCCTTGCTTCCAGGTCATGTGTCAGAACGCCGACTCTACGTCATATTCTCGTGCATGCGTCGTGGTGCTTCGTGAGTTGAAGTCAAAGGCCCAGGCAGAAGACAAGAACTTGTTGAGTAAAGTCGTTATATATAATTTTTTTTGCGCACAAAAACTGTTATCGTCACTTCATAAAACTATTGTAGAACCACTGTAGTGAGATGGACTTTGTAACGAAGTTTTTAGTACTTTTTATGGGTCTTGTGAGTGCAAATTACATTGCTGCCAATGGAGGCCTTTCTGAGCCATCGGATTTCAACAAAAATATCTTAATTTGTGTTCCGAAGATGAACAAAGGTCTTACCGGTGTCGAACAACATGAGGGTAAGGAATTAATGACAGAATTTTAATTTTTGGGTTAACTAACCCTTTAAGCATATAAGTAGTACCGGTCAAGATAACTCGTAGTACGAGCGGTGTGTTATTCACTTTGGTGTTGTTGTTGTTACCTGTGAATAACATATCGTTGGAATGCACGATTGACCAATCAGAATCAAGTATTCCACAGAGCTGTGTAATAATACATTATATTTAAAGGCTTCACAGAAAATGTTACCAATTGGAATAATCATTATTTACATGTAGGATATCATAGATACATATTATATAAATATAAGATACTTGGGATATTATTATGAGCTACAATAAACATGAAGAATCACTACATGATTACTATTCAGCATATTTTAAACCTCCGGGTAAGCCATTGCAACTACGCTGACATATTTTGGTATAAAGCTCTCATAAGCAATTCCAAATAAGATAAAGAAAATAACTAAAAATTTCTGACTTGCATGTAGGCAACTGAGCAGCAAATGGAGCTGCCAGACTCCCAGCAGTCACTCTTGGCTGATTACTGCCACCATGCTGTGATATTTTCTAAATTCTGCCCACTTCCCTGCATTTGTGCCTCCAGCCCAGCTGTGCTTAAAGCTGACGGCAGTGGAGTGCGGCGCAACCCCACCTGATGCCTGCTTGACCAAACATGAAAGGCCGTAAACAGCTTCTGATGATGATATATCAATGAAAGCATACAATGCCAAACAGGTGTAAGTAGGATTTTAGACATAGTTTTCTTTCAAGAGTGACTTTCAGTACATTGCAGGCACTTTGAATGGAAACGGCTACAAATGGGAGTTTAGGGTACAGTTGTTTACAGTGTCCATAGGTCAGGATGGGAACGCGGCTGTTCTCTCATTCTTTTAAAATCCTTTGTTTGCCATGATTTCATCAAATATTTATTTCTGACTCTTCCGTTATTGAAATTTGAAGCCCTGACCTTGCAGAACCTTTGAGACTGAAACGAAAAGCTGCATTCACAAGTAATTCGTATTTTTTTGTAAGTACACTGCAAGATTTACAAATGCTTTAGTATTTCATCATAATTGTATTATTATTTTGTCCATGTTAATGCAGTTAACTAATGTCAATGAACAAAATCTTATTGTAAAGTGTTAACAATAATTTTAATAAAGGATATTTGATGTGTATGGCCCAATCAAAAGATTTGTGTAGCATCATAATTAAGTCTTTAAAGTCTACAAGTGGCCTTTTTGACGTGATTCAAATGTGTTAACAAGTTCTCACTCACAAAATTATGCTTTCAAATATGCTATCACTCCAAAGCACTAGATTAAAAAAAGAATTTACATTTCACTCCCATTTCCTGAGCCAAAACCTAGTATGGCGCGGCTCATTACTGCACTTTAATTCAGCGTTTTATCTTCAAAGGCTCCAGTGTTGAAAAGGAAGTGTGTGGCTGTATCTGGACACTTGAGCATTGCATTTGAAAGACTAATTTCATTAGCACTTACAACTTCCCTCAATTTGTCAGCTATAACCTTCTTTTTTTTTTGATGTGTCCATTCATATCACTACAGGAAGTCTAGAGGAACAGGAAGCGTTCAAAATTAGTATCACAGATCATTGACAACTAATTCCAGCTAACGGCTTCCAGCTCCCATGCCCATCTTCTCCCAACGACGGCTTACATCACTGAGAGTGAAAACAAACAGTGTTAATTCTCAAGGTAACTGATTTAGATACTGTGGTTCTCTAAGTATGCACATTAACCTGAATTGCTTCCAATGATGGTTTGGAATACACACTGAGGGAAGTGTTTGTACCATTCCAAGAATACTCGCAGATGCCTCTTTTATTTTGGAGGAACAGATGGGAATAAACCAACAGATTAAAGTCATTCCATAAAAGTTTTTTTTCTTTTGTTTTTTTGTTTTTTAAACCGAATGCAAATACCGCCGTTTTCTATTTAGGATGTAATCCGTAAATAAAGAATAAGAGAATGGCAAGCGAAATGCCAAAAACAGTTAAAGACTAGTTCAATAAAAGGAGTGCAAATGTGGTTCAATTCAGTTTAATCCCTGAGTAAACACAAGCTTCCCTCAGGGGTGGAAGTCCACAGTTCCAACTTGCAAATTTCAAGCAAAGTACCAATGCAATGTCCCATTTGTCTTTCGCTATTCATGCAACATGAGCACTTATGAAATATGCACGAGATCTGAATAGCATCTCAATAAATAAATAATTGATATTATCCCCTAAATGGACAGGGGGAAAAACGACTTTGTTGAATGGATTCTAATGTCTATTTACTTTAAGTCTTGTTTCATTATCCAGTGCCATATTTTCATGTTTTACGATTTTCATTATAAGCTCAATTAAGATAATTTTATGCAATGCAATTGAAAGACAGCGTGATAAATTGAGAAAGAAACGTTGGTTACACTTCGGTGGTCCACTTAAGACATTCTACTTTCTATAAGTAACTTTGCAACTACATGTCAACTAACTCTCAGTAGAGTATTAGTAGACTGTTAGGTTAGGCTTAGGTGTCCGGGTTGGGGTAAGTAGAATAATTTGACATGTAATTGCAGAGTTACTTATAGTCAGTGGAATGTCTGTAGGAGAACATCAAAATAAAGTGTTAGCAGATATTAAGCAGACAGTTTGCCAATACTCATGACTGCTAGTTGACATGTAGGTGCAACGTTTCCTATAGTTAGTAGAATGTCTAAAGTGGACCATCAAAATAAAGTGTTACCGAAACTGTATAATCTGTTCACGTATCTGTGCACTCTTAATAATAAAGGTTCCAAAATAAATGCCTTGTCTCTCGGTTATCACACACAGTAAAAAAATATTGTAAGTTTAACTTAAAAAGGTAAGTTACCTGGTTTCCTTAACATTTTGAGTTAATTACAATAACAAATTTGAGTAAATACAACAAAATTTATTCACAAAATATTTTGTTTTGGTTGAATAAATAGGAACTCAAAAAAGTAATCACTGAATCACTTTAATTATCTAAGTGGATTTGACAAAAGATAAAAAGTATTTTTTTTTTACAGTACAGTGATGTCATTTAAGAACCATGTTTGGCTCCCCAAAGAACCTTTCAGTGAATATTTCTCAAAAAGAAAACATTTTCTTAGGGTGAAGAATATTTTAATAATCTAAATAAACTTTTTTCCACTATAAAGAACATTTTATGCAATGGAAATGTTCCATGGATGATAAAGGTTCTTCATGGAACCAATAACTCTTTCACCGCCATTGACAGAATTTTCCGTCTCTCTGTGTTTTCACTGTTATAAGATAGGGGGCACTATTACGCATCTTCTGAAAGAGTACTGAATCTCCCGATCAAAACACAGGCAAAAAATAAGCAGAAACAAGCAATATCATATATGTAAGCAGATGCATATGTAAAATAATGTGATCAACATTAAACAGCATATAAATCAAAACTGCCTAATGTTACTAATGTAACAAGCTATAGGACTGTACAATCATTAGGTGGTGTTGATGGACTCGATCTACTACATCTGTGTTTTGATAATCGTTCTGAATCCGATCCAGATGTAGTCTTTGACAAAAATTAGTTTTTTCTCAGATTTTTGCTCAAAATGTTGCTTTTTTCATGAAACTTGCCCACATTCAAGTGTTGATAAAAAAAATAATAATACATTAAGCTAGAATAAAACCGATTTGGCTGGCAACTTTTTTTTTAAAATAAGAGTTGCAACTTTTTAAAAAAAATAAGAGTTAAGTGTGTAGCTATATGGCATAGCTAAAAGCAAAGTTTGGAGTGTTTTTAAAAAATATATATATTCCAGCAAAAATTACTAATTGCTTGGAAATCAATCTATCAGTAACCTATGTTTTACGCGCATTATTGATTGCACTAAATTCATATGAATGGAAATAACATAGTTAACTCTGTAGAATATAAAAGAAGATGTTTTGAAAAATATCTCAGATTTGGAAGCAAATTATGCCAGAATTGTCTTTTTTTGCGGGGAACTATCCCTTTGATGAACAGTGTTGCCAGTTACCAGTAAGGGCCCATTCTTTTCCGGACGTGTATAACCATTGCGCTCTTGTCTTGCGTCTTGCATCTTTTGCACGCGGCGTTCTAAAAACTCAGAGCGTTAAAATCAGTTCTCGCTTTTCAAGACCTTGTGGTTTATCCCCGTTCCACTGCCCGCGTCTCTCATGTTTTTCTGTTTTTCAAAGCAAAAACGAGCTCTGTGAACCAGCCCTAACAGTTAACAGTATTTTGTTATTCCTCATGCCTTAATAAAGCCTGTGCTTGATAATTCTCTGAATATAACATCATCTCTTGATCTATTAATTGCATGTGATTGCTCCAGCTTTCAAGTTCCCTTTGGCATTGAAAGCTACACAATAGCACCTTCCTCATCTGTTGTGCTATATCATTGGGGACATTATAAATTCATCCCATTTCTAAAAGGTGCTCAAAGCAGCAATGCTCAGATCTTCCGCTCATTGTGTATCATCTACAGTATTTTCATCTTAGCTTCGAAGATGGCTGTCGAAAACAGCTTAGCCTATACAGTGAGCAGACGGGAGGCCCGGAGGAATGGGAGATTTGAACATTCTTGAGAGATTACATAAGGGAGGGCATGGTGACCCCTTTCTCCCTTCAGTATCCTGTCCCATTTAACTATAGCACCCTGTCCTGACTTAAGGCTTTTGGTATGGAAATCATGGCTTTAAGGGATGTGGATTCTTTTATCGGGGCTTGAAATTCTTGGGCTTTTAACTTGCCGTTGTGTATCCAAGGACAATTCAATATAAGTATCCTAGCGGGGGGGGGAAGTCAACTTTTAATGTTTTTTCATCTTTAAGATCAATAGTTCTCAACTGCTGGGATGCAACCCAAAACATTTGTCACAGATCTGTTCTGATAGGGTCAGGCGAAAACAAATAAATGCTAAAGCACAAATAAAAGGCAAAAATGAAGAGGAAAACTATGGAAGCCTGTTTTTACCTCAGAGTAGAAAAAAAGTCAGGTAAATTGTGTCTAAAGTTTAAAATGAAAAGACATAATGAGAGAAAATATGAATACAATGTCATAATGAGAGATAATGTGAGAAATCAAACCATATAAGGTCACATGGCAAGATTTTAATTCACTGGAACATATGTAAGATAGACTGTGAGATAAAGCCAAATAGCGAGATTTAAAGTCACATTGTGATTTATAAAGTTTCAGTTGTGAGAAATAGTAACATTGTGAGATATAAAGTCACAATTTCTAGATATAATATCAAGCAACAAAATAATGTGAGAAAGTCGCACTTGTGAAAAAGTCACATTTTGAGATATACAATCACATTACAAGACTCACTGCTGGCTGCCCTCAGCTAGAGGAGCCATCGCCGGCCGCCACGGGCGGAGGAGGGTCGAGCCGTCCACCAAGCGTCCAGTACCATTGCATGGCACCACGAGGAAGAGCCTCTCGGCTGGCTTAGGACTGAGCGGCAGTGTGTCCGGGAACCGGACCAAGATTTTATCATTTTTTTTCTTCTCTCTCGTCTCTCTGTCGATCCTCATGCTTCCGGCTCCTTTTCTCTCGCGTCGTCTGTCCTTACCCCTAGGTGCTACGGCTGATGGGGGTATGTGGCAAGCAGCGAGGCCGAGGGACAGTGTCTCACGGAGGAGCTCAGACGCATAAAAGTAGGAGCGACAACAGTGAAGGATGAGAGGGGACCAGGCCTGGAGTTCACGTTGTGTTTTGTTTACGTTTTGTTATGTGTGTGCGCGGCAGTTGTCCGTGAGGGGCTTCCGCTTTTACTTTCAGTTTGTTTATTTATTAAAGTATTTTGAATGTTCGCCGGTTCCCGCCTCCTTCTTCCCTGAACGTAGAATTGTGTTACATAGACACACTATGAGATATTACATTGTGAGATATCAAATCACTGTTGCCAGATATAGACACACTGCAACATATAAATCATGCAGTGAGATAAAGTAACAATTGTGAAAAAGTTACATTTTGAGATATAAAATCACATTACAAGATGTAGTCACATCATGAAATACAAAGTTGCAGGTGAGATGGTTAGAAAATGTTATGGTTAGGTTTAGGGGAAGGTTCAGGGATAGTACCTAGTTATAACCCAGTTATTGTAACTATGTACTATAATAAGTACATAGTATGTACATGGGGAACAGGACTGTACAATAAAGTGCTACCCCAAAATGTACGTTTACTACCTGTAAATGTTACGTTCTAATACTTACAAATATAAACAATGGGACCAGGATTGATATAGTTTTTTTTATTTATTTTTTTTTTACTCTGAGGTGTAAATGGGTTTTCATAGAAAATGCTTTCCATGTCTTTTGTTGTTACTAGAAACCAAAATGGTCATTGTGCAGTGTTAATAATTTTGTACAATTATTGGTTGCCACTTGATTTCCATTAAATAAATCGGTGTCCTGAGGAAAAACCACTTGAGAACCACTTCTTTAGACAAACACAAATCACATGCACATGCACAGGACCATTAGCATACTTAAGGCTAGAGTAGATAAGGAAACTCTCATTCAAGAGTATAGCACTGTATACTCCTCCTCACCCTCCCGTCAGGGAACATAAATACGCCAGGCAGCCCAGTTGGAGAGCGTGTCTACTGTTGTGGAGAGAAAAACCAATTATGTGCCACTTCCAAAATTCACGTTTGACTTTCTACTGACGGGATAAAAGAAGCTGGCAGAGCAAGTTCTGTCACTCAAGCTAATGAGAGCTATTCCCTCAGTCCCCTTTCTGTGGGATCACTACTGCTGACCAACAGGTTTAATAGATAATTATCCCCGGTTCTAGACCCCCTTTGATGCCCAACCAACAGTGGTGCAATTAATATCAAAGGTAGTGGAAACACCTTAGCGCTTATCACAAAGAAATGACTGTGAAACTACAGGAATTCATTCAGCATGCCTGTGTTGAGTGCGTGAACCGTTTTATGTGTTTTAAGAGGGACTCATGCAAAGCAGTTGCTAATGAGATGTGTTTTTTTAATGGGTTGAATGTCAACAAAAGAGACAGGCCGCCTTCGAAAAATACATACACGTAAACAAATAACCTGAAGAGGCACTGGAGGCAGTGCTTCGTCAAAACAATTGGGATAAGAAAACAAATATATTACAAAAGTAGTGTGTACATCACTCATTTTCTCATAACACTGTCAAACACTGATCACTGGGTTTTCAATGAGGTGAAATGGTGTGAATGAGGGGGTTAAAGGGTTAGCTCACCCAAAAATGAAAAGACAATGAAGTTAGTCTAAAAGTAATAAATACATTAAAAAAATATGTACTCGCTATTTCTGAGTAAGAACTAATCTATAATAACTATAATATAATTAGATTAGTAACTAAGTGTATTTTTGGTTTTTGGTCTATGTTTCATGTCTTTTATTTTGGAGTTTAGTCACCCTCTTGTTTTCCCTTTGTCATGTTTCTGGTTTTGTCATTTGATCCTCCGATGTGCTCCCTTATCATGTGTTCTGTGTTGTCATGTTCTCATTGATGTATTGTCTTGATTGTGCACAGGTGTCCCTTGTCTTATCATTAGCCTGTGTATTTAAGCCCTCATGTTTGCCACGTGCCATGGTCTAGGATTGTCTGTGTAACCACTGTTGGTGAGTGTCTGTTCATGTTTAAGTTCTGGTTTAGTTTATGTAGAGTCAAATCTTTTTATCTGTTCATGATTTCAATAAACCACACTTGGGTTCTTCAAACTCGAGTCATTAAGAATGAATCATTCTAAATGAACAAGTTAAATTTACAGCTCTAGTTTTAAAGTCCCTGTAAAGTCAAAATTAAACATGTGTTCTGAGTTTGTCACACCACAGACAATGTGTTATTAACCACCCAGCCAAATTTGAATAATTAAAAATCTACCAAGTAAATAAAATAGCTTATCAAAATCTTGAAAAAAAAAAAGCAGAATTCTCTGCTCTAATGCTGCGTTCCAGGCAGGTTTTTGAGCCCATAAGTTACGACTCCAAACCACGACTCACGACTTTTTAGCGTTCCAGGCAAAGTCACGCCAGACTGCCTGAGTGGAAGGAATTGTGGTAGCTAGATGTAAACAAAACATGGCGGACCGTACGTGGCTTATGCTCATTTACAATCATTTCTATATCGCCAAAGGTGCTTACTCCTTGCTTAAACGGAGGAGAAAAAAATGGAGCATAAGGCAAGAGAAGCTGTTATTCCTTTTATTTTACGTTATTCGTTTACGACTTTCATAAACACCGCATCAGTTAGGGCTGCCATTTTTTTGCAGGCTATGTGACGTCAGAGCACGTAACTGGGAGTACATCGATCTAGTACGAGTTCACCGGCGGGAAGTCATGGGTTTGACTGTCGTTCCAGTGCACTTTCACGGGTAGAAGGAAAAACACAGGTAACGGGTTGCCTGGAAAGCGGCATAAAACGCTGGGGGCGTGTCCGCTGTCGGCGCCGAAACCACGCCCACTAGCGGGAAAGCTGCCATAAGCACACAAGACAACACTAATGACGGCACCAGATGTCGGCAGGGCTGGGAGGATAAAAGCCGGGGCGGGAGATAGTCGGTTTGGCCCCATTTTGCAGCGGATTATCAGTTAATTATCACCTCTTCTTGATATCTTCGTTTTTGTTTTGTAAGCTGTTTTGTAAGTTATAAGCTGTATTAACTAATGGTACTGACAGTAACTTGCGATCGAGCGGGCAAACTGATACGAATGTGCTCTAGGTATAATAGTGTTAGGGGAGGTGCCAGGCTCAGTGGTACCAGTGTTTTTATCAACAGTTATGATAGTGTTGGAAGATATGCACAGTGGCTCCAGTGCGTCATCGAGCCACAGTTTTAGCCCCGCCCAAAAAATCCTGAACACAGAAAGGGTGAAAAACTGTTTAACTGTCTAACTTCACAATTCAGTGTTTCAGTGAATTGTGTTCAACGTGTTTCAGCCATACATTTATAACATTTATAATGTATTTAGAAACAAATTTCAGTATTGCCTTTACAGGGACTTTAATAATTATATTACAAATAAAATAATAATGTACTGATAAATATCCAAGTTGCTCCACAGCTAGAGAGGTGTATTTCCCTTCTCGTTTGTGTAGTCTACCACATGTTATTAACACACACACAATGAGAGGAATTTGTATTTTGAGTATGTCTCTTTCCATCTCTCAAACACACTGATACAGCACTCCGTGCCCCAGACAGATGTTCCCCACGCTGTGTAGTCTCAGATCATAAGACACTAGTCCTTAGGGGGCTGTGACACTGAATAAGGTGTGAGAATACACAAACCTTTATCCATCGACATCTCAAGGATGCCCCAGCTGATCTGAGAATCAATATGGGCGGCAGAGTTGGAGCCAAGGTGCATTTTTCAATCTCCACGCTCTGAGCATCAAGAAACAGCTTACAGCGCCCCAAGGAAAAATAACCTTAGAGCTGAACAAACTACTTAATCATAGTGTTCAAGCTGTCAGAGGTGAATTTTAATGTCTAATGCACTATAACGCAATAGGAGAGACATGCAAGAATGACTGAAGAGGTATAATTCTGCCACTGGCTCATGTATCCGTTTGAATCATTGACAAGTATTTGATGAATCTGTAATATCGGTAACACTGTAAAATTTCGGTTATGAGTTATTCATGGCTTTCCTTTATTATTAATGATCAAATTGATTTCCTAACCCAAGGCTTACATTGAATCCTATAGGAAAGAAAAATCTGAAGTGAAATCTCTTAATATCTAATTTTTTCTCCTGGATATGAGATTGATGAAGAGCAAAGAGGCTTAAGTGTCCTGCTTATCTCCTGCGTGTCATTTTCATTATTTATATATGTATATATGCATGCATGTGTTGCATGCCAAAAACAGGCAGTTATGAGACCAACATTTTAGATACATGTGAAAATTCACAATCCTCTATTCCAATTTCAATACAACAACTATTAGCTTAACTAATATAAATGTAATAGCCTACATGTGTAAAAATGTAAGCAGTCAATAATGAAATAAGAACAAACAAGCACAAATAATTACAATACAACGAAAGATATAAATTAAATAAACAGTGCATTTCAGGCAGGTCTAATAGTTTTTAGGTACAGACATTTAATAAAGGAGACTAATCAAATAAATAACACTGCATAGTCTTCATATCCATTTTAAAGTTCAAGAGCAGTGAGTGATTTTTTCTTTCTTTGTCCTTTGTTATTTGATTAACATTAAAAACACATACAATAGCAGGATTATTAGGAGGATGATGTCACTTTAAGACGATGTACACACATATCATAGGTTTTGTGTTTGTGTTCACTTAAGACATAGCCGACTATGGATAGGATACCCGCCAAGACGGGCATTTTTGGCATCATTTTGACACTCCTACTTATCCATTCAAGTGTGAAAGAGGCATGAAAGAGCTAAACTTTGCACGCTAAGACTCGGCTTTCAGGGCGCGCGCTTCGGATGTTTAAACTTCCCACACAGCGTGTGAGTAATGAATTAACTTAAGCGTGTTCCAGTACTTGAATATTTACATTAGAAAGGCTGAAACTTTTGTGATGATGCGTTTGTTCCCATTCATTTTGTCACAACATTGCATTGTTAGAATTCAAATAATTGTTACTTGCCAACTGGCGACTGACACAGTTTCATATAACCGATTTTTACTCACATTTGGCGTTAGTTAATTTTAGGCCCTGCATGTATGTATGTGTGTATGTATCGATGCGTGTACATTGATTATACATAACATTATGACCTAATATTCCTAACATTGTGTTGGTCCCCCTTTTGCTGCCCAAACAGCCCTGACCCGTCGAGGCAGGGAATCCACTAGAACCCTGAAGGTGTGCTGTGGTATCTGGCACCAAGATGTTATCAGCAGATCCTTTAAGTCCTGTAAGGTGCATGGTGAGGCCTCCATGGATCGGACTTGTTTGTTCAGCACATCCCACAGATGCTCAGTTGGATTGAGATCTGGGGAATTTGGAGGCCAAGTCAACACCTCAAATTCGTTGTTGTGCTCCTCAAACCATTCCTGAAACATTTTCCTGCTGAAAGAGGCCACTGCCATCAGGGAATACCGTTTCCATGAAAGAGTGCACATGGTCTGCAAAAATGCTTAGGTAGGTGGTACGTGTCAAAGTAACATCCACAAGGATGGCCGGACCCAAGGTTTCCCAGCAGAACATTGCCCAAAGCATCACACTGCCTCCGCCGGCTTGCCTTCTTCCCATAGTGCATCCCCAGTGTATTCCCCAGGTAAGCAGTGCACACGCACCCGGCCATCCACGTGATGCAAAAGAAAACGTGATTCATCAGACCAGGCCACCTTCTTCAATTGCTCCAAGGTACAGTTCTGATGATCACGTGCCCACTGTTGATGCTTTCGGCGGTGGACAGGGGTCAGCATGCACCCTGACTGGTCTGCGGCTATGCAGCCCCATACACAACAAACTGCAATGCACTGTGTATTCTGATATCTTTCTATCAGAACCAGCATTAACTTTTCGAGCAATGTGAGCTACAGTAGCTCGTCTGTTTGATCAGACCACACGGGCCAGACTTTGCTCCCCACGAGCATCAATGAGCCTAGGCCGGCCATGGCCCTGTCGCCGGTTCACCACTGTTCCTTCCTTGGACCAATTTTGATATACTGACCACTGCAGACCGGGAACACCCCACAAGAGCTGCAGTTTTGGAGATGCTCTGACCCAGTCATCTAGCCATCACAATTTGACCCTTGTCAAACTCGCTCAAATCCTTACTCTTGCCAATTTTTCCTGCTTCTAACACATCAACTCTGAGGACAAAATGTATGAATGAATGTGTGTGTGTGTGTGTGTGTATGTGTGTATGTTTGTATGTTTGTATGTATGCATGTGTGTGTACAGTACGTATGTATGTATGCATGTATGTATTTTGACACACATTTTCTGCACCATTTCTGATATGGACATAAAGTATTTTCAACATTTTTCAAAGTAGTTTCATGGTCATGGTAACATGGTGGTCTCTTTAATAGAGGGGAAAGGTACAAGGAGAGAATGTTTGTGGAGTGGGAATAATGGTTTTGGGTGCAAATGTATTAAACCCAGCACTGAGGAGGAAGAGCTCGAGAGGTAGACCCATCAGCACTTACTCGTGTGTGTATATGAATGTGTGTCCATTTGCACACTAGTGCCATCACCATCCTGATGATAGATAATGATGCGCAATATCACTTGTCTCTGAAATAATCAGAAGTCCAGCATCTCTGATGACAGGGCTGCAATGGGGCAATTACAGCCAGTGATATGACCCTCTGTTGGCCAGAGCCTGGAGTGTCACATGCATGTAAAAATGAATGTAAGACAACATAATCCATCTTCACTGAGAGCGAGTGACATGATAGAACTAAAACAGACCTGTAATGATCAACAAAGCTGTCTACATTTGCTCGCTTGCAGTGTATTTATGCTAAGTACATTAAAGAAAAACTCGATTACACTTTGTTTTAAGGTGCTGTTGTTACAGTGTTATTACGCAAATAAGTCCTGGGTAATATTAATTAACTTACAAAAGGATGGATAGGGTTAGGGTTTGTTTAGGGTTAGTAAATTGTAATTATGCATAATTTACTGTACCACATGTAACTATGTCACCTTGAAATAAAGTCAGCAAAAACTGACAGAATACTGGACCCAAAAATAGGGTTTAAATATATGAAGGTACAGTGAATTGGATTTCAGAGAGCACACACTTGCAAGATAGACATTAGCACATTTTGGAATTTGATTTTGAACCCGTTGCAAAATATGAGTATGGAAATCTTGCACAGATACCTATTGACTAGATTTTGTCTTGTGAAAATTCATTGAACAATGATAAATGTGACAACACCTTTAGATTCTTATTGGTCTGTCCAACCCAAATATATTACAATGTGGCAATTTTGATGTGATTTGTACAAAAATGTAAGATATATTTTTTTAAAGCATGCATGAAGGTCCATCCCTAAACCTAACCATCACTAGGTGTAAGCAGATCATATGAAAACATACAAAAGAGGTCATGCAATATGCCAATGCATACAAATTAGCTAAAAATTCTGCAATGCAACAATTGCCATGAGATTGTGTTGGCTGTCAGAGTTACAGCAAATAAATAAATAAATAAATATTCATTTATAATAATAATCTCAACTTTTAGTGAAAATAAAATGACATCTGTTCTTTCTTTTGACATATTCCATGTTCAGATATTCATACAAATAATATTCTGGGGTCCATGAAAATTTTGTTAAAATTATCAAAAATGCTGGCGATGGCTGGCTACTTAAAAAAAAAAGGCTGGTGCGGCCAATTGCATGTAGCAAAGTTTCAGAAGTGACATCTAAATATAAATGCTGGATTCACTCTGCACGAGAAAGAAATATCCTCCTGAGACCCAGAATAGAGGTTTTGCCTTTATAGAGGACATTATATTTTAGCGAATTTCTCTGACAGCATACACGTTTTTAAGTCTGGATATTCTTATGAAATATGAGATATTCCTATGAAAATATTCTATTTTATTACTCCCATTATTACACGTCATTTTACATTACATCTTGTCCCACAAACCCATTAATATGCAAAATAGATATAGTGTATAGATGCATTGCATAGAATGGGAATGGCATGTTTACACACATGTTGCATAAAGTAAACTGGTAAATCAAATTATTCTGTTAGGCCTATATCTTTCTTAACATAGTTGAGAATCATATTTAAACAAAGTTTGGATAAATAAAGCTTTAAAGCTGCAGTCCGTAACTTTTGGTGCTCTAGCGGTTAATAAACAGAACTGCATGCGTCTTGCGGAAGAACATTGCAGCCGGAGCTACTTCTCTCTGTTTATGTCAATAGCGAGTCACGCAGGGACTGTGCTCCTCCACAACTGTTCCTACCAGACCGGTCTGAAATAGTCCCAATATAAACACTTATCATAAGTGTACCGTAATGATTCAGGGTAAGACAAAAACATGGTTTGGAAAATGAATTTATGTTGTACATTCTCATTATATAATTTTTGTAAATCTTGAACACAAAAAAAGTTATGGACAGCAGCTTTAAGCATAAAAATTGATTGGTAAAAAAATAATCCTATTGTTTATGCCTATTTATGTCTTTTAATTTTCTCAATAAATGGGTGCTGGTGTCCTCTACAGAGCAGAGGATATAGCATATAACATAAAAATATCCCCCCAAAAAATATCCATTCGTTTTTTATGCTCCACAAAAAGTGTTGACCTAAAAAAATCTAAATTCACAAAACCTTTTTTTCTGGTTCTCAGGAAGATTGTTAAAATGTCAAAATACAAAAATACTAGCAGCGTAAAGGCAGACTAATATATAGCATCAATAGACAAACATTTTTAGCAAAATATTTGTGAAATTCCAATTATTGGCATAATTGGAATTTGTAAATAATCGTACATTTCTCACTGTACACTGCTATGGTGGAGCCATTGCTTAGCCTGCATCTGCACTTTACTAGAGCACCCTTAGTAATTTCAGAAGCACCCTCAGTGATTTGATTCTGTTGGGGACACAAATGGGTTGAAATTTGTATAATGTGTCGATTGTGTGAGTAGGATACGCTTCATTCAAGATCTGGCAACTGGACAAACTTGGAATAATATAGTGATGTGATTATTCATCTATAACAAGGTTTGGGCCATGCAAATTACGTGAGTTTCCCAAGAGAAACAACAAAACGGGAGGGGGCGGGAGATGGGTGTGAAATACAGGAGACTCTTGGGAAAAACGGGAGTGTTGACAGGTATGGCTGGCACGGAAAGAGAAAACTGAAAGCAATTCTGAATGAGGTTCCATTTGAACCTTAATCAATAAGTAGAATCGACCATGACATCCTCACCTAATCTTATTCTTTATTAATGGAAATTCATTCACCTAATGCTAGATTGAGTCGTCCGGCTGCAGCTCATGTGCATGAAAGTTGGGGTTTGGGGGCCTGAACTAGTTGATACAGGAAATCAGCAGCCTAATAAAGAGGTTGACTGACACAAAGTATTTTATGTATTTTGAGAATACAAAAATACTAAAGTTAGTGTATTTAAATACAAAATATATAGATTTTTTTCTAAGGCTTAAGAATACAAAATTTTTTGTATGTTAAAACTTTATTTTAAGGTGTCATTGTTACAGTGTAATTATATATTTAAGTACTGAGTAATATTAATTAAGTACAGTACATGTACTTACTATAAAGTTAGGCTAGGATCATGGTTTGGTTGAGGGTTAGTTGCAAGTAATTATGCATAATTTACTGTTATTACTATGGTAAGTACATGTAACGTGTAACAAGGACACTGTAAAATAAAGTGTTACCCAAAATAGTATTGTTTTATTTATTTCAAATACATATATCTGAAATACTGCCCATCCCTGTCCAAGAGATGCATAAATGTTTCATTGATGTGTATCTGCCCGCATGAGGAGTGGTGCAGACGGGGGCTGTCTGGGGTGGAGTACGGGACTTTCATGAAAGATGGCTGAATACCCCTTTTTCTCCCCTTAATATCCTTTACCATGCTAATGGTACTGCAATGCCGGTGCTATTGATTAATCTAAGTGCGGGCTGGAGGATGAGAGACTCTTTTGGCAGATGCACAAAAGGCCATTAAAAGCAGGGCAGCCGGAGGGGAGACGGGGAATGCAGCGTGTCAGGGAAGGGGAGAGAGAAATCAAGGGGTGAATGAATAAAAGAAAGAAGGGAATTGTGGGGAAATAAGCACATGGTAAGCGAGACAACGATAACGGCTGTTCTTTCTGCGTAAGACTAAATTTGACAATCCTCAAGAGGATTGAAACTGTTGTGAAGGGATAGTTCACACCCAAAATGAAAATTCTGTCATCATTTATTCACCCTCTGACTTTCATCCCCTATGACTTTCTTTCTCGAGTGGAACATAACAGAAATTCTCAAGACTATACCGTGGAATGGGGAATGGAGTTTCAAAAAGCTCACACAAGAAACATAAAAGTGTCATTAATGTAGTCCATCCGACTTGTGCACTACAGTCCAAGTTTCAAGTCACCCAAAAGATTTGTGTCAAAAAAGAACATAAGTAGTTATTCATTGATAATCTCACTCTCCAGTGGGCTGTTAAAGGGTTAGTTCACCCCAAAATGAAAATAATGTCATTTATAACTCACCCTCATGCCGTTCCACACCGGTAAGACCTCCGTTCATCTTCGGAACACAAATTATGATATTTGTGTTGAAATCCTCAAGATCCATTAATTTACTAAAAACATATTTAAATCAGTCCATGTGAGTACAGTGGTTCAATATTAATATTATAATGCGACAAGAATATTTTTTGTGCGCCAAAAAAAACGAAATAACGACTTATATAGTTTTTTATATAGATTTCAAAACACTGCTTCATGAAGCTTCGGAGCGTATCGAATCAACGAGTCGAATCATGATTTGGATCGTGTGTCAAACCGCCAAAACGGCTGAAATCACGTGACTTTGGCGCTCCGAACCGCTGAATCGACTCGCTGATCCGGTATGCTCTAAAGCTTCATGAAGCAGTGTTTTGAAATCGGTTATCACCATGCAATTCGTTATTTCGTTTTTTTGGCACACAAAAAATATTCTTGTCGCTTTATAATATTAATATTGAACCACTGTACTTACATGGACTGATACGTTTTTAGTACATTAATGGATCTTGAGAGTGTAAATTTCATTGCTGCCTATGCAGGCCTCACTGAGCCATCGGATTTCAACAAAAATATCTTAATTTGTGTTCCGAAGATGAACGGAGGTTTTATGGGTGTGGAACGGCATGAGGATGAGTAATAAATTACATTATTTTCATTTTTGGGTGAACTAACCCTTTAACTGTCGTGATCAGATCATTGAGTCAGTGAACTGAACAGATCAGTCTAATTCATAAATGAATCAAATGAATTAATCGATTCATTTCAAATATGTGATTTAAATTGACGACTTACATATATAGTGCACACGTTGTAGCATGTTATGATACATTTATGATGCTTTTGCATCCTTTTTGAAGCTTAAAAGCCTGTATTTGCATGGAATGCAGTGACTCACACATTCTTCTGGTTGGAATCGCCACAAAGCAACCTATGAATGGCATATTATTATTATTTTAAATTTCTCATTCTCTCTTTTGATTGTCATTATATTTGCATTACTGTAATACACTAATGAAAATCATTCTGTCATGGATACAATTTAATTACTTTATTAAATAAGTATAAAAGCAAAATAAATTAAGGCAGTGCAATAAATACTTCAATGATAATACTTGAGTCATGAGTCATGTTTTCTTTTAAAGAAATTGATACTTTTATTTAGCAATGGCCCAATAAATAATAATAATAATAAAATCTATTTTAAATAAATGCTGTTCTTTTGAATCAAAACAAAAAATGTAATTGGTTCCACAAAAATATTAAACAGCACTGTTTTCAACATTAATAATAATATGAAATGTTTCTTGAGCATCAAATCATCATATTAGAATGATTTCTGAAGGATCATGTGACACTGAAGACTGGAGTAATGATGCTGTAAATTCTGCTTTGATCACAGGAATAAATTATATTTTACAATATATTCACATAGAAAACAGCTGTTTTAAATTGTAATAATATTTCACAGTATTACTGTTTTTTAACTGTATTTTTGATCACAGTACATAAATGTAGCCTTGGTGAGAAACTTCAAACCTTTGAACGGTAATATAAATAATATATTTCCGGGCTTCGGGCCTTTTTTAGGCTTCTCCTTCATTTAATATTTTAGACATTCATTAATAAAAGAAAAAATGAGATCGCACAGCATTTAGAGTATGGCGCTATGCAACACGCATCGCTGCAGTAAAGCAAGCCAACACGCAAACTGTCGTAAGTGAAACTGAAAATAGGCTAAGTCTTAGATGCTCAAAAACACTATCATCTTCATTAAAACTAAGGAGACTAAATGCTCTTACCAGTGCTTAGGTCGCGCGTTCTCATATTGCGGTCTTTGATGTTGAAATGAGCTGATGAATAAAATGCAGCTCATATCTGTTGCTTTCGTTGACGTGAACTCCGTTAAATGTGCATGTAGCGTGGGAATTGAAGATCGGATTCATATTCATTTTGCGGTGAGGTGTAAGGTAAGACAACCTGCATGTGTTTTTTATTTTTATTTTAGATTGTGTAGCCCATTTCGTTTGCGAGCGCCGTTGCGAGCAGCATCAGCCTGCCTCAGCTCGTCAAAAATGCCTTTTTACTATGGAGGTGGTGGTGGTGGTGACAGTAGGTTAAACGTTTAAATTAACATTGTGATGCTTGAAGCGTTTTATATCTATGGATTTTATTATAAGCAAGACAAGTCAAGTGTTGATTTGAGAGGCTAAATTGATCAAACATGTGGTTAACTCACTGTCGGCCGCTGGCGGTTTGGTCGTCACTTTAAAAAAAAACAAAAAAAACAAAAAAAAAACACCTGCTCTAATCGGACTCGGGCCGAGAATTTTGATAAGCTGTTGGACACAGGCCGGGTATATATATATATATATATATATATATATAATATGATATAATATAATATTATATAATATAATTAGTATAATATAATGACCCGGACAGGTTTCATGAGATTCATATCTTGTTTATGTTCAGTAATGTATTATTCTCAATTAACTCAAATATGAGGAATGGTTCATAACAGAAGAACACATTAAACTGTGATTCAAACAGCATACAAAAATCAGACAACAGAAATGCTAATACAAGAAAATATTATCATGCACTCAGCAGAAGCCAATGTATTTGTTGGCATGAAGTAAACCTCAGTGGATGTGTGTGTCTTCTAGGGCAGAGGGAACGTACTCCAGCATGATAAACCCTGAATTCTGAAGAGATTTATAAATGAGAAGGGGTATGAAAGCTGTGGCCGATGGGGCTGTGAGAAGGGACAGGTCAGTATAGTGTTCCACCTGCTCTTGCCTCGACAAACAAAACGCCAGCCCCTGCGGCCACACCACAACGTGACTGAGCATATTTTTATAAGACATATACATCTCAGAGTCTCCCACTGCCCCCAAACATACACACATTATATATATATATATATATATATATATATATATATATATATATATATATATATATATATATATATATATATATATATATATATATATATATGTGTGTGACCTTTTTCCCCTCCGCACTGCTGCTTAATTTGCAGGAAGCTGCACATGTGGTATTAAGTTCTGAGGTTTTGGCTAGGTGTTTTCGAACTTTATAATGGCTCACACACATACATACGCACACACGAACATGCAAGACAACAAAGCAGCCATCTCATTTTCCCCGGAGTAAAGCCGTGACTCACTGGCGTTTGACATCTCCAGCTGTGGAGTGATATCATAACTGTGACTGCTAACTGACATCACACGCTAATGGCTAATGGGTCCTATGAAACACAGTCTAGTAGTCAATAAATCAGCATAAGTGCACTGTTATTTGAACCTGTCTCTCCATTAAAAAAAAGAACAACAAAGGAAAAATAAGAACAAGGCAATTATTGCACCACTCTGCTGTGTATGCTTGCAGTTTCTTCGTGAAATAAGATATGAAAGAAAACCGCTTTGCAATTTTTTCGTAAATGTAAGCTAAAATAATTATTTTGAAAATAAACAGGAAGCTATGAAGAGGGAAATGCTGTGTTATTCGTACCATTCAAGGACACATGCATATTGCAGTGTGAAATCAAATAATGTTTTGTTTACAAGAACCCAGAGCTGGGTTTGCTAAAGTTTGCAAGCACTATGACATCAAATCTTTATAAGATATTCTAGACTTTTGTTTAGTAACAAGCAATATTTTGTTTGTCCATAATATAATAGTTCGTTTTTAATTATGAATGGACATAAATGCTAGTCTGCAATAGTTACACTACCGTTCAAAAGTTTGGTAAGAATTTTTGTTTCATGTTTTTGAAAGAAGTCTCTTATGCTCACCAAGGCTGCATTTATTTGATCAAAAACCGTAATAGTGTGAAATATTATTACTATTCAAAATAACTGTTCCCTTTCGTTCAGTCACTACGACGTAACGTTAGTGACTAACGAATGGGGGTTTCGCTTAGAAGCCTATCATCTTCGAGCTTTAAGAAAACGCCCTATGGCGTGCCAATGCTATGGGGCATGCGGAATTTGCATACGTAACTCCGCCTCACCGCGTGAGTATATAAGGAAGTACGTGGCAATATCGCATTATGTTTCTGCTTTCGGAGCCAAGAGTACCTACCTCTTCACTCCTCACAAGCCTTCTGAGACTCTGACAGCCTCTTCGAGACGAGCGGCTTTCCAGTCGGTGTTGGTGTGACGGCGCGTTCCAGTGATCGCATACTTCCTGCCTGCTGATCTGCGCAGTGGTCTGCTAGACGGCTGGTGTGTGTTTCCCTGGGCGCTTCGGCATCGACTGCGAGGCTTCCTCTCACAAAAAGAGCTTGCGCGTGGCACGTCTTTTTCAAGACGGCTCGCCCGTGCACTTCCGGGTGCGATCGATCTCAGCTGCCGTCTATGGGCGCATTCACTGCTCAGCGTGTTTGGGCTTCAGCACGTTCGGGCAGTGTTTGTGGATGTGTCATGTTTCCTTTGCGGGAACGTGACCAGCGCGATGTCGCGGTCGAGACTCTATGATCTCCGTGAGGAGAGAGAGTCCCCTCTGCCACACCCCAATCTACCGTCCCCGAGCGAGATGGTACTTTGGCTGGTGGCCAGGGTGACCTGAGAGCGGTGCGTGGTCCTCGGGCCACGCCCCCCTCTCGCACATCGCTTCCCGCGAGTGTTGGACTGAAACAGCGGCCCGTCTCTGACGCCTCGTTCGTTTTGTTCACGCTTCAGATAGCAGTGAGATGTCGATCGCCGCATCCCAAGGTGGGCTGGAGTCCTTTGGGGATGACGATTAGGTGGTGCTCCGCCTCCGGGTGTGTCAGAGCTGCCTGATCCGACCTAAAGTTGAGAGCCATGTTATCTCGGGCAGCCGCGAGTCTCGCGCAGGTGTGGAACTCCGCCCAGTCGCGAGTGCTCGTGGTTGCGCGATTGGTTTTTGGGGGAGGCACCCGACAGCCGTTGGGCCCCGTCCCCAATGCCTTTCGCTCCCCGAGGTGCATGAGGAGATCACGCGTTCCCGGAAGTCCCCGTGCTTCCCGCGACCGTTTGGTGGCCTCCTCCACCTTCTCTACCCTTGATGGGGCCGCGGCCTAAGGGTACTCTGGGGCCCCCTCCCCCCCACTGTTGAACTCTCTGTTGCGCACTACGGTGTCCACAGAGGGCTTTGACGTGGCGTGGGTGGCTGTCCTAAGCACCCTCCCAAAGCCTGTGGGCTCGTCTACTTCGGTGGCGTGGTCCTGCAGAGCTACGGGCAGGCCGCCGCCCCTTTGCACATGCACAAGGGTGGAGCCGACCTAGGGCTCTTCAATGAGCTGCGTGCCGCAACTGATCCCGCCCCCCGGGCGGTGAAGGTGGCCACACGCTCCCTGGGTCGGGCGATGTCCACAGCTGTGGTCCGGGAGAACACCTGGCCTTACCTGGTGATGTGGAGGACGTTGAGCGGGCCCGCCTCCTCAAGGCAAGACTCAAGGCAAGACTTTGAGGACCCCTCCTCGGGTCCTCAAAGCGCCGGGCTAGCAGCGCTTGGGAAGAACTCATGTTCCTGTCTCTGAGGACCCAGAGACCGGTGATGACGGTGTGCGCCACCCACGGGTCCCGCCACTCGCACCCCTCTCTGTCGCCAGCCTCCTGGCAGAGCAGACCCCAGTGGAACGCACGTCTTTCCCTGGTCTCTTCTGTCAGGATGCAGCCGCTAACCGCACCCCCACAACCGGGACGCCCAACAGCCTCCCTTGTCCGGGTTGGTAACGCTGCATCGCTGCCCCACACCCGGTACGTGTGTAGTCCGAATGACCCCGCTGGTGCAGTTCCTGGGAGCCTGGCTTCAGATTCCAGGGCTGTCCCGCTGGGTCGCGAAGACAATCAGGCATGGCTACGCGATTCAGTTCGCGCAGGCTCCTCCCTGCTTCCGGGGAGTCCGCTTACGATGGTCGGGGCCAATGCCCCTGTCATGCGAGCGGAGGTTGCCACCCTACTGGCGAAGGGTGCGATCGAGCCTGTCCCTCCAGCCGAGATGAAGTTCGGGTTCTACAGCCCCTACTTCATTGTACCCAAAAAGACCGGTGGGTTAAGACCAATCCTGGACCTGCGCATCTTGAACCGTTACCTACACAGGTTTCCGTTCAAGATGTTGACAGCCAACGCCTTTTCGAATGCGTTCGTCCGGTCGATTGGTTGCAGCGATCGAACTGAAGGACGCCTACTTCCATGTCTCCTCCTACCTCGACCAGACCGTTTCTACGGTTTGCTTTCGAGGGGCGGGCATGCCAGTACGCGGTCCTCCCATTCGGGCTATCTCTGTCCCCTCGCGTCTTTACGAAGATTGTCGAGGCAGCCCTTGCACCCCTCCGGCAGCACGGGGTTCGCATCCTGAACTATCTCGACGACTGGCTCATACTGGGCCACTCTCGGGAGCAGGTTTGCGGACACAGAGATCGGGTGCTCCAACACCTAGCCCGTCTGGGCCTTCGGGTCAACTGGGAGAAGAGCAAATTCTGCCCAGCGCAGAGGATCTCTTTTCTCGGTATGGACATCGGCTCGGTCGCCATGTGCGCGCAGCTTTCGAGCGAGCGTGCGCAGTCTCTGCTGACTTGCCTCCGTCAAATCGAGAGCAAGAGTGCGGTTCCACTGAAACTATTTCAGAGGCTCCTGGGGCATATGGCATCTGCAGCCGCGGTAACGCCGCTCGGATTGCTTCATATGAGACCGCTTCAGCATTGGCTTCGCGATCGAGTCCCGAGATGGGCATGGCAGTCTGGCACGCTCCGGGTTCAAGTGACTCGGCCCTGCCTACAGACGCTCACCCCGTGGTCGAACCTCAGTTTTCTTCGGGCAGGTGTAAGGCCCTTAGTACGAGTTTCCAGGCATGTTGTCGTATCGACGGATGCCTCTGCCACGGGCTGGGGTGCCATGTGCAATGGACAAGCAGCCGCGGGCTCCTGGATAGGACCCCAGCGCCTCCTGCATGTCAATTGCCTCGAGTTACTGGCAGTACGGTTCGCCCTGCACCGCTTCCGAGTGTTGCTGAAGGTTCAACATGTGCTTGTCCAGACAGACAACACGGCCGTTAGAACGTACACCAACCATCAGGGCGGTCTACGCTCCCGCCGTATGTCGCAACTCGCCCGCCATCTCGTCCTATGGAGTCAGAAGCGCCTGAGGTCCCTTCATGCTGTCCATATTCCGGGAGTCCTGAACCACGCAGCCGACGAGCTCTCGCGGTTTCAGCCCCTCCCGGGAGAATGGAGACTCCATCCCCAGACGGTCCAGCTGATTTGGGAACAGTTCGGTGACGCACAGGTAGATCTGTTTGCCTCCCACGACTCTTCCCACTGCAGCCTGTTTTATTCCCTGACCGAGGGCACGCTCGGCTCGGATGCACTGGCGCACAGCTGGCCGCGGGGCCTACGCAAATATGCGTTCCCCCCAGTGAGCCTACTCGCACAACTCCTGTGCAAGATCAGGGAGGACAAAGAGCAGGTCCTTCTGGTCGCCCCGTATTGGCACGGCCGGACCTGGTTCCCCGAACTCTTACTCCTTGCGACAGCCCCTCCCTGGCCTATTCCTCTGAGGTCCTTACTCAGAGACGGGGCACCCTTTGGCACCCGCGTCCCGACCTGGAACCTCCACGTGTGGCTCCTAGACGGGACGCGGCAGGTTTGAGTGGCCTGCCACCTATGGTGGTCGCCACCATCACTTCCGCTAGGGCAGAGTCCACTCGACATGCCTATGCGTTGAAGTGGAACCTCTTCGTCACCTGGTGCTCTTCCCGCCAAGAAGACCCCTGGAAATGCCCGATCGGGTCCGTGCTTGAGTTTCTCCAAGAGGGGCTGGAGCGAAGGCTGTCTCCCTCCACCCTCAAAGTTTATGTGGCCACTATATCTGCCCACCACGATCTCTTGGAGAACAAAAAGGTAAGTCAGCACAACCTGATCATCAGGTTCCTGAGGGGAGCGAGGAGACTGAATCCTCCTCGCTCTCCTCTCGTACCCTCTTGGGACCTCTCAGTAGTTCTGAGTGCTCTGCAGAGGCCTCCCTTTGAGCCTTTGCAGTCGGTTGATATTAAGTTCCTGTCTATGAAGACGGCTCTGCTGACCGCATTGGCCTCTCTTAAGAGGGTCGGGGACCTGCAGGCACTTTCGGTTGACGAAGCGTGCCTGCAATTCGGGCCGGCTAACTCTCACGTGATCCTGAGACCCCGGCCTGGATATGTGCCCAAGGTTCCTACCACTCCCTTCAGAGACCAGGTAGTGAACCTGCAAGCGCTGCCTTTGGAGGAGGCAGACCCAGCCTTGGCATTGCTATGTCCAGTACGCGCTCTCCGCGCCTATGTAGACATGACGCAGTGTTTCAGGAGCTCAGACCAGCTCTTTGTCTGTTATGGTGGAGAGCGGAAGGGAAGTGCTCTCTCAAAGCAAAGGCTGTCTCACTGGTTAGTGGACACCATTGTTTTGGCTTACCAGCAGCAAGGTCGACCATGTCCCCTTGGTGTGAGGGCACAATCCACTCGGAGTGTTGCCTCCTCTTGGGCTTAGCGCATGGCGCCTCGCTAACAGACATCTGCAGAGCTGCAGACTGGGCGACACCTAACACATTCGCCAGATTCTACAATCTCAGAGTGGAGCCAGTGTCCGACTATGTACTCGCCCCCCCGAGGGGCCGGTAATGGACCAGGCTTTGGAGTCTTCGCTTGCTCGCCACTCCACTCCTCGGACTGGATACGTGCGATATTTTCCCTCAGGTGAGCTCCCAGAGAGCCCTGAGTTCCTCCAGCACTGCCTACGCCGATACCTGTGTGTCTGCCCTCTAAGCGAGCCCAGACCCTCGTCTCCGGCCAGGTGCCCCGTGTGCATGGTTCCCCTCTGGCGACCCCCACACGTGTATTTCACCGTAAGTCTCCGCAGCGAGCGGGTTTCTTCCCTTGGCGTGTCCCCCGCCAACCCTAGGGTTAAAAATCCACCTTCGGCTGGTACCCTAGAGATCTCCATATGCAGCCCCTAATCGGGTCATATGTGTCTCTTAAGTCCTCCCCACGGGTAGGCATCTTTGGCATTCCCTCACTGGGATATGCTTCCCAGTGTACCTTGGTAATCCTGTGTTAAGTGGGAGTCCTTCGTCCGTACTAGTCTTACGACAGGGTACTCACACTTACGCAGGGCACTGGAAGACAGCTGAGTGGCGTGATTATATTGGGACCCCCATTCGTTAGTCACTAACGTTACGTCGTAGTGACTGAACGAAAGGGAACGTCTCGGTTACGGATGTAACCCTCGTTCCCTGAGGAGCAGCAA
Organism: Gobio gobio; assembly: GCF_949357685.1. Classification (NCBI taxonomy): domain Eukaryota; kingdom Metazoa; phylum Chordata; class Actinopteri; order Cypriniformes; family Gobionidae; genus Gobio; species Gobio gobio. The sequence goes on along the minus strand of NC_137118.1, from coordinate 22,144,233 downwards.
AACTTGACACCTTGGTGTGCGACACTTGGCTAGAGTAAACTACGATATGGGCCACATTTGTATCATCTGAAAGCTGAATAATGTATGTTCCATTGATGTATGGTTTGTTAGGATAGGACAATATTTGGCCGAGATACAACTATTTGAAAATCTGGAATCTGAGGGTGCAAAAAAGTCTAAATATTGAGAAAATAGCCTTTAAAGTTGTCCAAATGAAATCCTTAGCAGCGCATATTACTAATAATAATACATTTTTGATATATTTATGGTAGGAAATTTACAAAATATCTTCATGGAACATGATCTTTAATTTTTTTTGGCATAAAAGAAAAATGGTAACACTATACTACTATACAACTATAGGTTCGTTAGTTAACATTAGTTAACATGAACTAATAATTAAATGCACTTATACAGCATTTATTTATCTTTGTTAATGTTAATTTCAACATTTACTAATTCATTATTAAAATTTTGTTAACATTAGTTAATACACTGTAAACTAACATGAACAAACCATGAACAGCTGTATTTTTATGAACTAACGTTAACAATGATTAACTAATGCTGAACAGTGGTGTTGTTCATTGTTAATTCATGACAACTAACTAACTACTGTTAACTAATATAACGTTATTGTAGAGTGTTACCAGAATTTTTTTTCATTTTGACCCATACAATGTATTGTTGGCTTTTGCCACAAATATACCCGTGCGACTTATGTCTGGTTTTGTGATCCAGGGTCACCTTTATGTCAACAGTCAAAAGGTTAGCTACACATTTTCAGTCAAATAATGATCTAAATCTCATGCAAATGCCATTATTCTTTTAAACCTACTCCATTTTGTCACTCTGCACTCCTTCCCTAGCTTCAATCTTGTCCATCATTGTGATTACCCAAAGCAACAGTAGGCCAAACCCCATTAGATCTACAGGCACATATCAGTCACCTGAAACTAGATGGTGCTCTATGAAGCTTAGCCTCTAAAACAGAACATTCATTCTGTGTGCCGACTCCCAGAAGCCCCCACTGGTCAAGAGCAGATTGTTTCTCATTTGGCTGAGTGGCACCACAGCGGCTTGTTAAAGCTCTGGTTTAAATACATCATTTCTGGGAATGAAAGGGACAAAGAAGAAAAATGGCTCGCCACACCATTTTCCCCCCTCCCGTTTCTTTTTTTCATGCTCCATGCTGCTGCTGCTTTCCTGGACAAAAGACAGAGCGTGAAACATATGCAGTCATTTCACAGCTGTCTTTTGTCTTTTCGACGTTCCCATCTATTTCAATCCATCATTCACATCTCTCTCCAGAATAACTTGCGATTTACAGGATTTCACCTGTTCTCTAATGCATGTGCTAATGAAATGCATGCACAAGCTTAATACCGCAAGGCAAGTCACCTTCAGTGCTTTTTTACAAAACAGATTGTTTAAAAGCAGCTTTACAGAAATTAATGCAACAAAGACTGTTTTGGCTGTACAGCAGCACTAGAAGAAAGTCATTGTGACGAGCAGAGCGAGCAAGAGCCGTGAGAGAGCAAAGCGAGGCTACATCGGTCTCCGATCTCTCACGCCGCATTCACACGGGGCTTCGGCGTCAACGCTTGACGGAGGGCGTGGCTGAAGCTTGGTGCTGACGCGACCGTCATAGTGACAATAGCTAATCACATACTTGCCGCTTGGACCACAACACAACACAAAAAAAGCGCCTTTTTTGACAGCTAGTCTGTGAGACTATTTTGTGTATGAAAACTGATCACTTTAATATTTGATTCCTCATTTGGCTGGGGGATAGCGCCTATTTGAAACACACATGATATGATATGCTGCTGTCATTCAATGATAAACAGAGTACACGGACGGAATACAAGCATGATACATTCCAGATTCTCCAACCGTCTCTGCCACCTCCTTCCAGGCCTGGTCTCTCCAGTTTGTGTCCTGGTATGTAAATAATGATTGGTAGTAAAGGACCGGGTGATTACCCACCGCAATTATTAGCTTTTCCTCCATTTTAGATCGTTCTTCACTCTTCATTCACCGGTGTTTTAAACGAACGCGATTGGCTAGCGTCTGCTCTAGGATATTTGCATAGGGTGATCTGATTGGATGACGCCTGCGTTGGCGCTTGAAAAGTTGAGAAATCTTCAACTTTTGCCGCTTGCAATGCGAGTGAAGCGCCGCGACGGAACCCACAATTCAGTTCGGCAACGCATGACGTCACCCATTCAAAGTAAACGAGAAGCGTTGACGCCGACGCCCCGTGTGAATGCGGCGTCACAGAGGAATGACGGGAGCATGAAAGGAGGAGCGATGAAAGTGAAGGACGAGTTTACGTTATGTTTTGTTTACGTTTTGTTATGTGTGTGCACGGCAGTCGTCCGTGAGGGGCTGCCGCCTTCCCTTTTAGTTTATTTGATTAAAGTCTTTTAAACGTTCACCGGTTCCCGCCTCCCTCTTCCCATATCTACAAACCTGTTGAATTGGTGCCGAAACTCGGGAAGGGGAAGGAGGGACATGCTGTTGGAGAGCCCAGTGGAACGGAGAGCTCGTTGACGTGCCCCTGGGTCGAGGTGGGGTGGCTGCCGGCCGAGAGGGAGCAGAGGAGTCGCCGGCGTTTGCCCTGGGCCGGAGCCTGCTGCCGTCCTCCATGATGGGGTGGAGCAGGGAGCGCGGGACTATACATTTATTATATAATAGAATTCACGAGTTCACACTTACATATAATTTATGGAGAGTAATTTAAATGCGTATTTGGCGTGCTGTCCGGGGGGAGGGCTTCGAGCTCGGAATTTGGCCCGAACCCAGAGTACCCCCCGTATGTAAGTGGTTGATAAAATAAAAGTGTGGAGAAGGGGTGGTGGAGGGATGCTGGAAAACTGTCAATGAATGGAGGTAGGACTGCTGCGTGTATATATACCTCTATTGTTGATTAGCTGAGTGCTCTCCACCTGTGTCAATTATCTGAACGTGCTCCTCCCGAACTTTGTTCATAAAACATCATTTATATGGACTTCTAATATTTAGTGTCCTTTTGGAGTCTCCAATGATCCTTGAAGCTTGCAGAAAATACAGTGTTGTGAGAATCACCCTTCAATCTGATTGTTTACTTTGCTGGATATAGCAAATGATGACAAAATGAATGTGTTTAATGAGATAAATGGCTTATGCTTAATTTCACAATGAGTGTGCGATTAATCACACAACCAAAGTGTGATTAATCACGATAAAAAAAAATTGAATCGCTTGACAGCTCTTATATATACACATTAATAACCAGAGTTATTTTAGTATCATTGAGATACTACTATAGTTTGTATTATTTTTTTAATTGTTTTTATTTTTGCCATTTTAATTTAAATGTTAAAGTTTAAGCAATTTTGTTGTGTTCATGCCTTTTTTTTTTAAATGTCTTTTTTTATTTAGTGTTGATTTTAGTTTTAGTTATTTTAGTATCAAGTTGAACTAAATTAAAAGGAGAAATGTTGCCTTGAGAAACTACTTGCAATAGAATATGTTTAGTAATTTTAGTTAGTAGTAACTTTATTTCAGTTAACATGTATTTTATTTCAAGTGATATTTTATTTTCATTTTAGGGTACGTTTACATGACAACGATGTACTAAAAACGGTGCTTTCATGTACAGACAACAACGTTTACACTGATCCATGAAAATGACTAAAAACACTGTATTATACATGCCAGGCCAGTAGTTGGCGATGTCACTTTATAAAAAACACTACACGCTTATAGACCGAACCCATGATACACATGCGCATGATGTCGCTGTTCACCTAGCACACAAATTCATTTCATATTTGAAACACAGATGAAATCTGACAACTGGCTCATAAATTTTGTTTCTAAATGCTCAAATCATAAATAAAAAAATAAAAAAAACGGACCAGCCAATGCCAGGTGCAGTCATAAGTGCGCATCTCGGAACATTGACTGTTTCTATAGCAACCACCAAAAAATGAAAATTACCCCATGATTTACTCACCATCCTAGTACTAAGTTGAATATGGAATGCGGTCTGCCGAGAGCTAGATATTTTACTTCATAAAGTTTTGACTATGGATATTTTTCTTACACAAACCCATCGATTTGCTTCAGAAGGCCTTTATTAACCCCCCCCCCCCCCCCCCCTTCCAAGAGTCAATCTCTTCTCCACACCTTCGAGGGAATGAAAACTTTCAAAGATCATCACTCAGTGGGTGTGAATGTATGCATATCTCTCTTATAATTACTCCACACTTCCGTTGCTCTTAAAGTCGTCTGTTAAATGTCAGTGCTTTTTAAAGCTCCGCTGCACCATATGTCTCTTCATCTCAGCTCCATCAATTACAACTAAGCAGAAACATTGATCCATTGAAATTCTCAGTCCAGTCATTTATTTGAGCCATTCAACAAAAATGACATTTCTACTCTATAATTACGTATATGTGAGGCCACACATTTTGGTTTGAAAATTATTTATAATGTTAGGTTTCAATAAATACATCAAGACTAAGCTATTACTTGTGGTACAGAATTAATGTTTTGTAAGTAGAGTTTGTTTTTCTGATCTTGTAATATAGCTGTGATATGTTTATGGGTCATTGTTTAAATGGTTTACTTGTTCCAAACCTATATGCAGTTCTTTCTTCAGTAGAAACACAAAAAAAGTTATTTGGAAAAATGTTGTTTCATCCATACAATGAAATTCACTGCGGTCCAATGCTGTTTTGGACCCAAATTACTTAAATTTCTGGATACTTTGGAAACAAACTATCTTCTTTTGTGTGCCTCTGAAGAAAATCATACAGGTTTGGAACAACAATTTTGAGTGAACTGTTCCTTTAAATTAATTAAAACTCTTCTGTACCAAAGCAGTCGTGAGTGAATCCAAATGAGTCTTAAATTAGAGGTTTAACTGTGTTCCTTTAATGCGTGATTTCAGAACAGATGGCTGACTATTTTTTGTCCTTTACCCTGAAAAAAAAAAAAACAACTATGCTAAGTCCTAATTACCACACTATTTAAATCATGGATCCAAAATTAACTTATGCATCTTATCCATGCAACACAAAATTTGGTGCGTTTTGTCTTTATAAAGTACTATGAATTTGTGCCTACCTACCTATCAGTCTGCCTGTCAATACTCATACTAAGAAAGAAACAGTTCTGCCATTTTGTGTGTGTGTGTGTGTGTGTGTGTGTGTGTGTGTGTGTGTGTGTGTGTGTGTGTGTGTGTGTGTGTGTGTGTGTGTGTGTGTGTGTGTGTGTGTGTGTGTGTGTGTGTGTATGTGTGTGTTCAAACTGTAAATCTGAAAGAAAAAAAAGTTGCACCACACAGAATAGATAAAAGGGTGTCTCAACGGCCCGATATACTTAAAGCCAAAATGAAGGAAAAACTGGTGTGGTGTAATTTCATTAAAATCAGGGCAAAATGAAGTTCATTTGGAGTGTTCCTTCAACAGCTTGTAAAATATACATTTTTGAGTTAGCTCCGGCTAGTAAACACCTTCCAATTACCATTGGTCCACAACGATTAGGTAAAAGGTGGGTGTGCCTTCTCTGACGTGTAAATCTCCGGTTCATTTCCTCTGATCAGTCCGTCGAGGTCAGACATGAGTAAAAACTTGAACGCACTGAAGAGCTGATTTATAGTATAAAATTAAGTAGTTTTAACTGAAAAATAATGTCAATTTTCATGTTTAATACTGTTGATTTAAAGCAATCTATTGTATAAAGAAATGTCTTCACTGGAGTGCCGATTTACAGAGCTGGTGCAAACATGTCAACATCCCTATGATCGGATGCTTTCTTAACGGTGAACTATGTAGGATTTTTGCAGTAAAATATCCAGAAACCACAAGGCCAGTGTTATATAGTTTGTTCAGTTGAGTACTTAGAATATCCCAAATGTTTCCAACTATTTGTAAATCGTGAGAAATTGCTATTTTAACCAAGGAACCGGGACGTGTGAGCTATGCGTGTGAGGGAGTCGCCTGTCGATTGCGTCATATCTGCGTCACCCTCGGTTTCCGGTTTTATTCAGTGAAACACTTTACTCTCACTGCAGTGTGAACAAGTGTCATAGCAGCCGCCGAGCGAACGTCATAACTTCCTTTTCAACACACTCAGATATATCTAATACGATAAACAGAGTTGCGTTACCTCATACTAATGACTGGAAAAGAGGAAGTGGCGCCGGCAACCGTGTCATAATAAAAGTCCCGCCGGCGACTATGCCATAATAACAGTCCCGCTCTTCAATCGCTCCAGCGGCCTTGCTCAGCTCCACAACACTCGGTCCTGCTCTGCTTCAGACTACAGTAACGTTAATAATCGCATCCATGAACATAATTTCTGCCCGAGTCCTATCCTGACTATTTTCCACCGGCTGTGAGCTGAAGACCACATGTCCCAAGATTCTGCGCTCAAACGTGGCGTCATCAAACTACGCCTTTGTTTTGAACAGGCGACCTCTAGTGGACGGAAAAGTTACATAGTGTAGCTTTAACTGCTGTTTTCTCACAGCTGTCATTTTTGATGTGTTTATTTTGTTATTGAAAGGAAAGTGCAGTACATATTTACGTATTCATCAAAACGCTGTTCTCAGCAGTGAGGACGGCGTCAGGATGTTTGATAACAGTATATCACTGCAAAGGTATTTTTAATCTTATTTTTACCCCTAAGCGAGGAATGAAAAATAACATGAGTATATCGCGGCCTTCAGATGTCTTTTTAGACAAATTGGAGATACTAAAATCTTAGTTATGTTTCTATACCTGTACCTAAATACAACCGGAAGCTACTTTATTAAATATTTTAAAAGCTCCACTTCTTAAACCCAGGGACATTGTCTGCTAGCCGTGAGCGTTTGATTGTTTCCATGCCACATTTTGCTGTCAGATCCCAGGCAGCTTTGAGGCACCCATCGCTCAGCGAGGACTGTTCCAGCTGCCATCCTCTCATTCCTCAGCAGAATGAATGGCTTCCCTACACCACGCTCCCCGTGCCGAACTGGCTCTTTCATCTCTCTGAAGCCCTCTCGCCGTGATGCACTACGTGAGTACACATATGAGGCGCAGCTGAAATGCGGCCCCGCAAAAGACAGATGAGGTTTCCACCTTGTCGTGATGGAGCTCAATATGGTCTTTGCTGCAAGCTGATATGAGCTTGTGTGCGGGTTGATAGGGTTTGTTTCAGAGGAGTAGTGGTCTCGGGAACTCAAATAGGATTCGTATGGCACTGAGTAATAGTTGTTTTGGAAATTTAGTAGTTGGGATCTGTGTAAGGTGGGATGATATGTGCTCTGTAGTGAAGTATGACATCATCCATGACTACTATTACACAACACTAGCAACACATGCTGGCTCACTAAAAAGTCATTCTGTGAATTCCTATTGAAATCAATACATTTTGCCTGCGGAATTTCACTGTACACAATAAAAAAAACTCAGAACTGACCTGCAACATGGATGATTGCATTGTTGATTTTTGTTCAGTACTTATATTGGAGTGTGCTTGCACCATTATTTGCTTTGCATAATTGAATTGGATGCTAAAACAAAGCATGCAAATAAATGAGTCCACAAGCAGCACAATTAATTCTTAATAGTTTCTCCCCAAATGTGCTTGCCCAATATCAGGAATAGTACTAGTGTTGTCAAAAATATAGATACAGTGTTGATTCTGAATATTTAATGGCTTCAATGCTCATTTTCCACAGTATCGATAATCTGATACCAGCTGCACTTTCTCACTCTCTCTTCTTTCCGGCATCATACAGCAGTGTGTATTTTAATCAAATAAGTATATAGTCTGTTGCGCTGGATGTGTCAGAGCAGAGTGAAGCTGTTCCTACATTCACACAGCTCATAATCCGGTGCATTCAGTATTTCAGAGCAGCCTGGTTTACAGTAAAAGCTGCAAACTCCATCTCTGCGAGTTTAACATGCACCCCTTATGGTTTATTTTCACATTCGCATTAATTCACATTTTTGTAGACAGTTCATTACAGCATTTTAAGCTTCCATGCATTTCACTAGGCTTGTAATGAGAAGCGTTTATAAACCTGTTGTCACAGAGAGGTTGTACAGGTTTCCCTGCAGTTTCCCACTAAAATGCAAGCTTGAGAGTTTAATTATTGCAAGTGAATAAATTAAGTCATACATATTGTAAATACTGCAAAGTAAAATAATGAATGAAATTATGAAGTATTGATATTTTATTAAATATTCAAATGTATGATTATTATATAACGCAAGAGCTAGCAGGCTTGAAGAATCTCAGAGAGCAGAGAGCAGAGTTTCATAAGAAAATACTTTGACTATGGCCACAATCAGGCCTTGACATTATTTGTTGGCTCACTAGCCCCTGTGGCTAATGGTTTTCCCTAGTTACTAGCCACTCACATTTTCACCGGCCACAATTTTGACATTGATAACATGCTGAAAACCTACCATATGGATATTTTTAATGTTATCTCATAATTTGGCAGCAGATAAATTAGGCTGCTGTCACTTTAAGACCTGACACACAGACCCATTATGCTTTTTCTGTTGCTTATATAACTTGTTTATGTTCACTTAAAAACATAATTGACTGTGTTTACAAGAATACTCGCCAAGACCGGTATTTTGACATTATTTTGTGTGTATTTGACTGTTTAAGCGCAATAAGCAGCAAAAAAGAACTCAATTTGGTACTGAGAGGCAGCTTTATGTGCACACACTTTGGGTGTGAGCCAAGCGGCAACCTTCCCCAGTTTATCTTGAAGCCAATACGGAAGTGAGCAGAATCTCATTGAGCATCATGTTAAAATGCCCAACTTTACAGAGGAAAAAAAAATGTTTACAGCCTGGTACAATTTGTGGTTTTGGTCTATACGGCTAATTTAGCCCTTCATGACAACTGTGAGGGGGCTGATTTTTTTTTATAACTCATTCGTTTACATTATATAAAGCCTTAAAGTTCTGCACAATTAAGGGCGTGGCCACTTTGAGTGACAGGTGGATTGTCGTTTGTCTGCTGTCTGTTAGTCATCACGTCACCTCAGCTCCAGCCACATCCCGCTTCTTTGCCCATTTTCTGTTATCCGGGAGTGACGCACTGACAAGATGGCAACGGGCGACTTTGAGGCTTCAAAACTGCTCTTCAGAACCCTATGGGTGATGTCACAAACACTAAGTTTTTTACAGTCTATGGTGTGAGCACAAAATCTGCGGGAATCAGTAAAATGATGCGCGATATGCGTAATCCCCCGCCACATTTCACGCCCTGTAACATCAACAATATTCATCTGGAGCAAATTAAAAAGTGAGTGAAGGGAGGTGGGTTTGTGTGTCAACTTTCTGTTGGAGAGATGAGAGAACGAGAAAGCACAGCTGGTATTGTGTATCTTCGGAAAATTATTATTGGTTTCAAGTGTTTCAGATATTTCAGTATCGGTATGTATTGAAAAATATATATTTTTGACAACACTACATTGCACTTAGTTTATTACTTCAGATGCCTTTTTTAAAAGACTACAATTGAAAAATGTATATAATATATATAAAATTCAACCCGCCAAAGTGAAGTAGAAGTGACTGCGCCACTGCTGAAATCCACCCACATTTGGTGGGTTGGCAGCATGGAGGGTGTTAATGTCAAACCCTGGCCACAATTATAACTTACATACTGCTCAAATTGTATGCCTTTAATGTTGTGGACATTTTCCCCATGTTATCAAAAATGGTATTGAATATTAGTATTTTTCAAGCTACTGTATATTGAAGTTATAAATTCCTGTATCATGACAACACTCCTCTGTACTGCATTCATCCAGAGCAGGTAGTATAATTTTAACATTCTCAAACAAAACAATTTGAAGTAGTTCTGAAACACTCAATTTTCTTGTGCGAGGCAGTAACTAGATTATAGAGTAAGATGTGCTCATCTACTTAAAGAGCTTAATGAAATAAGCATGACGCAACATCTACTTTTAGCCTTGATATGCAAGAGTGATAAATACAAGAATCCCAAGGGGCTTCTTAAGAAATAGTTTTCGACTGGCTGGTGTAACGTGCTCTCATTCAGCAGTCTAGCAACAAATGAAACTATGGGATATAAATCACCTACTTTCAGCTGTCTTCAAAACTCTGATTGACGTCTTAGTGAGCAAATCATTTTCCAAAGAACATGTCTGGTCTCATTCTGTAGAGCATGAGGGACACAATTGGACTCATGCAGAGACCTGACAATGGAACCAAATCACCCCAGCCCACTTTGACCCCAAAGGATGCTGTATTCTTGTAAAAAAAAAATGACACATGGTTGCAACACTACTCAAAACCCTGCAGAAAAGGCTAACACAGCTGGTCACATGTTATATTTTGCACGCTAACAAGTTAGGTGTGCTTGGCTTGTGGGTGGCTGAGACACAAACAACGGGCTTGTTGAAATATTTAAACAAGTTGGAGCTTGTTAGTTGACCAGCAAGACTACATTGTTTGACCGACTTGCCAAAAATACCAGCTGGTTGGGTTTTTGCAAATGCTATCAATAATAATCTGAGGTCACACAGCATATGTGCTTTGCATAAATGTTAAAGCTACAACGAAGATGGACAAGAAGCTACAACAGTGGTGATCCACACTTACGTGTTGCCACTGGTCTCGGATGAGCGGCCGGTAGCGTAGAAAGTACTTCAGCGGGAAGGTCTCCACATCGGGCCACGTAGTGGGACTGTTCCAGGTCACCTCTAGTCTTCGTGCATTGTTGGCTATGGGTTTGGCCACCACCTTCTCAGGGGGGTCAGGTTTCACTGTTGGACCAAAGAGATTTCGATTTAAGCTCATGACCTATCAAAGGTATCATATTTAAAGGAATAAATCCATTCTGTCATCAGAATTTAATTTCTTCTGTGGAACACAGATGGAGAAAAGTTCTCAAACCGTATTCACACATGGTCATATTCAAATGAGTCACATAAAAACTCGTCTTGCCAGGTTTGATGTAATTGACACCAAATGACACCAAATGCTTTTTGTGCATCTTGTAACAATGAGTTTGAATATGCAAAAAGTTATTTTAGTCTGTTTCTCAGACAATTATATGGTTTACGGCAAGACACTACAGGTGCAGGATTTAACTAATAGATTTCACCCCAGTTGATTAATTGCAGTACTTTAAGACAATTGTTTTCCAAAATGTTATGTTTAAATATGCAAATGATCTAATTAAATATGCACAAATTTGCATTCCTTTTCAGAGCACAAATATGAAAGCCAGGTTAAAAATGTTTGCTTAATTTTGTTGACATTTTAGAGTGTTTTTTTTTTTTTTTATTTACAGAGGGGATTTTGGATTTCTCTTTTTATCAGGAAAAACTGAAGAAAAAAAAAATCACAATTTTCTTTATAACATTTTATATAAACCAGGTGAATGATATGAACAAACCCCTGTCTGAAAACCTCCAGTATATAGATAGTGTCTATATAGTGTCTTTCCTTAAAATAATCTGGAAAACTTTTAGGTTAACTTCTTTAACTTGACTGCCCCTATGCGTTATATGGAAAAGAGCAGCTTGAACATTGTGCTAAATTTCTCATTTAGTGTTTCCTATCAAGTAAATCATATAGGTTTAGCAATAGGGCTGGGTATTGTCATACATTTCACAATTCGATTCAATTTCGATGCACAAGCTTGCAATTTCGATTCGATTTCGAGTCCGATTCAATTCAATATTGATTATTTTGGATATATATCAGATACAATACATGGCAAATGTTCTTCTTTTTTTTAACTAATGCTGTAAACTATGGGAGTCTGTTGGTAGGCTACTACATTAGCCTACTATAATGTTGAAAGTAAAAATGAACTAATTTGTATAAACACTTAAATTACACTTATTTAAATAAAAATAAAAAATAAGTTGTATGAAATATAAACATTCAAATGGTGGATGTCATAAAAACTTGCCAGATTTAATCAAACATGCATTAAATATTGAAGAACATAAAAAATTTAAATGCATATGTAATGTGGTGCATATATTTATCAAAATGCTCCTCTCTGGAGTTTGTGGACATTGAATATGTTTTTTCTGAGGTAAATGTAACGTTATGTGACACATTGTTTACAAGCTGTTTTATTGACGTCTTTCCATGGTTTAAACACTGATTGAGCGATGCCATGTGACATAATATGGATTTCGGTAAGTTTTATTCGTATCTTTAAACACACTTTCAGATGCTCATTCATGTTTATTTCATGCAGTACCTGGTATTAAGGTGGAAGAGAAGATCTGTTCACGCGATCTCACGCCACAGCGCCAAAACAGTATGTTTTTGAATTTCGTAATAAAATGGACGTAATTTGAAATCTGAGACTTTGTTTCATTTCAGTAGTAACAAAGCACAAGGATTATTGCAATTTATTGGATGGGAGGTGCGCTACAATCTCCCGTTCATTCATCAACTGAAAACAAGATGACAAATCGATTCTTGGGATTTAAGAATCGACATTGGTTCGTAAAAATGAGAATCGATAAAAATCGAGAAATCGATATTTTTTACCCAGCCCTATTTAGCAATGTCATGAGAGTAAGAAAATAAGAGAATTATTCATTTAACATGGCCAGGAAGTGTGAAAATACATCTAATGTTGAGATGCTAATGATAAATGAGCTTTGACAAGGCTCAGTACAACAAGAACACATTTTTAGTGGCTGAACAGAAAGAAGCACTCATGACGAATGCCACTAGCAAAATGCTACAATGGAAAAAGAGATGAATGATGAATAGTGTTGAGATTTCCTTTTTATGATCCCCAACTCGTCCCTCTGAGCAGAAAATCAGTTTGACATAACACACACGTCTTTTAAAGAAGCCACACTGTGACATTTCTCGAGATGTCTTTTGAGCGAAGGCGTCCCCTGTATATCAGGAGATCCTGAGGTTTATGGGAAATAAGCAGAGAGCAACAGAGTGGCCTTTCTCTTCTTCTCAAGCTGCGGCGTCCAAGGATCATTCTGTTTGCTCTGCGGTTTTAGCTTCACTCACACACAAACACATACACACGAGGACAAAGAGATGTTTCTGAGCCCCGTTCCCTTTACTATTCATAGCAGACACATAGTGGGTTCAGGATTTATAGCTCAGGCCTTGACCTGGCTTGAGCGAAACACTCTTTACGACTTTCAAACACTGTTGATGTTGTTTAGATGTCAGCTATTCGGATGCTAATTTTTTTTTTACGTCTTGGCATGCAGAGAGGGAGGGCTAGACTGCAAAAATTCATTTTCTTAATCAGTATTCTGGTATTTTTTTCCTGAGTGAAATATCTAAACATCCCGTAGACAAGATAAATTGCTAATTTAGAAGCAAACAATCATTCTTTTTTTTTGCCTTGTTTTAAGCAGAAACCTCACTAAAATTAAAGCAAGGGAAAAACTATTTAGCAATGGAGTAGGGAAAATAAGTCTTGTATCATGCATTTTGATATTTCTATGAAAAAAATCATACAAAAATGCTGATTAAGAAAATTATTTTTGCAGTGTAGCTGAAAGAAAATGCATTATATTTAGTTATCATGTACAAAATGTAACGGTCTGCATGTTTTAGTTCCATTGTAAGGCAATTACTTTGATACTTCCATCAATATGTTCCCTACTTGTCACTGAAATGTATGCTAATAATAAGTTGCTTTTTCAAATGAAATCAAATAGCTGTTGCATATGAAATGCATTTTAAAAGGATTCCACTTTCCATAAAATATACACTAGAACCAGAGGGAAAATATTTTCAGTGTCAATCCAGACGGCATTAGCATTTTTATTACTATCAAGCACACATGTAGCCATGCATGTAAGTATTCTGTTTAGTTGCCAGAAGCCACTTCAACAAACACCACCAACAACCAGCCAATATATTGAAGTCATTTTCTTCACTTCTGTTGGTCTGCATTGAAAATAATTTTACACTACTAGAGTGTCTGGAAATTTAGAGCTATGTTTTGGCCAGGTCCGTTTGCTCATCCCCAGCAAACCATTCAAGGTTAATAATGAATATGAATTTACTAAATGACTCTGGGTATGGTTTTTCTTTCAAGCATTTTAATGTATTTCTATCAAAATTATTGTAAATGACTTCACAATGGTGTATGTTGGTTTAACTACACATCAAATTCCCTGTGTCGACATTTAAGCTAAAAAAAAAAACTTTTTCGACAAGATGTAAAATAGTAATATAAACTGTACCTATTGAAGACTCCTCAAAGCTGATGGCGTTGGAAGCTCGACCCAGCGAGTTCACTGCCGTGACATTGACCCGGTAAGGATAGATGGAGAAAAGTTCTGGAAACTTCACGTGACACCTGTTCTTATGAACTTCATCCCTCGTCACCTCCAAGGGCCTCTGGTTGTGTCTGAAAAAAAAGTGAAGAAATAAATCTAAAACTTCTGAAGCAGTCTTGCATCATGACATTATTTCTGTCAGGAACACTATCGTCAAAGATGAACATTTAGCGTACAGTTTGGATTGCTGGTATGGTTCTGTTCTGGCAACAACTCCCCACCCTGCATTCAGCCTAGCATGGATAAGAACAGGGAGAGCAGCAATAACCCCCTTAGGGTAAACGGAACAGAACAGAACAGAACCAACATAAATATATTACAGATATCATTAATGTTCTTAATGACAATAATTTGATGTGACAATATGAATGAAGATAAATGACAGTCTGATTTGAAGAGGAATATCAGAAAGCCAGGAGGAGCTGGGGATGGAGGAGGGTAATTCGCTCCTGAGTAAAGCGATAAAGCTGCTGATAATACTGAATGGAGTTTATACAGTATATAGAAAGATGCTGAGGTATTCCTATAGGTAGACATGGATCAGCTGAGGCCCTGTTTTCACCTTGTATTAAGATAGTGTTTTGGTCGATCAGATCACAAGTGGACGAGAGAGACACATACACATTTACACCGTTTACATTTCTTTTGTCCACTTTCAACCACATCTGTCCTGATTTCTTTAAGGGGATGGTCTATGGGCGGGTAAATGGTATTTTTCAGATCTTTTGATCTAATGGACAAAACAACCTTGCACAATTTGCATGTGAACGTGCCTGGAGACGACAGATATACGAAAGAGCAGCAGATTCTGTTTCTGTTCTAACAGCTGCTAGACCACGCTGAATGCTACGAGTGTGCGTTAGAAATTAGCAATGGTGAGAGAACATCGTGCTTGGTATGTTTTTTGTCTTCAAACCAAACTTGGTTCTCCAAAGTTTAAATTGCATCTGGCTAGCACAGTTCCTATAATGTTTACGGATTAGGTCAGTAGGCGGAGAGCAGGTGTTTTTTATGGCTGTTCCAATACGTTCGACCACATGAAGTGGCCGGGGGACCGGACGGCAGAGACCGCCCAGCCGCACCCGGATAGGTTTTGGATCTGATAAATGCACGCGTCCTACACTACGAAAGCAATCTGGTCGAATGGGTTTTCGGTTATCGGAAGTGGTCGACAGTGGACAAGGTCAAAAGATTTTAGACCCCGTTTACACCTGTATTTAGTGTCGTCAACTTGTGATCTGATCGACCAAAATCTTAATACCAGGTGTAAACAGGGCCTTTTTTAGGCATTAAAAAGAAGAAAATCATTCATACTGGTTTGGTCAGTAAAAGACAACATATTTTACATTATTGGCTAAACCAGTCCTTTAAGGGGATTGTTCACACAAAAATGAAAATTCTATCATTTACTCACCCTAAACCTGCACAACATTCTTTCTTCTGCTGAACATAAACACAAGATATTTTGACAATGTTAGTAGCCAAACAGTTTCTGGGCCCCATTGAATTCCATTTTATAAAAAAAATAATAGTAGCTAATAATAAATAAAGAAGTCAATGGAGACCAAATACTCTTTGGTTACCCACACTCTTCAAAATATCTTCTTTTGTGTTCAGCACAAGAAAGGAATTAATACAGGTTTAGACTTTAGGGTGAGTGAATGATGACAGAATTTTCATTTTTGGGTGAACTATCCTTTTAATAGCAACACTAAGTTATTGTTGTATAGAATAAATGTCCTTAATTTCCGGAAGAAACAAACACACATTATTATTCCATTTTGATGTTTTGCAGTGGTACCGCATGGCACAAGAATAGCAGATATGTTTAATTAGGGGATGCCATTTGCTTGCCCCCAGGGTACCATCTGGGCAGAGGCCTTGTAGCTGACCTTTAAACCTCCTGATATCAGCTCTGCATGCACATTGCAAAAACAATTTATGGGGTTTTGATGAAGCTTTATTGAGGTTATACTTCGCAACCCTTGCAGCATATTTTCATACATAAATCACTTGTCTTGTAGATAATGTCTAGCGACATTATGTTCTTGTATAATGACCTAAACTGCACAATTTATGAGACTTAATGGATTATTAAGTTGTTATTAATAGAGGTAAAACAAGGTCAATGCTTTTTGATTAAAGTCAACTTTTCATTTATATTTTAGTGAAACACTTAGTTCCTTTGGAGCAGTGGTTATTTATATATATATATATATATATATATATATATATATATATATATATATATATATATATATATATATATATATATATATATTCTATTTAAATCCGACACATTAGCCACAGATTATTATTTTTTTTTATGTTTTGCGTGATTCATTTCTCAGCTGTTACCATAGAATTTTGAGTAAATATCTGTTGTCCAGTGAACTGAACATTTGTAATAAATAAAATAAAATAATAATAATAATAATAATAATAATAATAATAATAATAATAATAATAATAATAATAATAAACTATAAACTAGACAACACTCCATTTCAAGCACAAGTTTAGGGTCTGTTTCAAAGCAATATATTTAAAAAAAAAAACAATAAAAAAAAAACATTCTTACTAACCCCAAACTTTTGAACGGTAGAGTATTTCTTTCTTGCTGACAAATGTAAACATATTCAATTAAAACTGGAATAATTTTCTTGTGGTGGGACCATTAAAAAATGTTGGCAGGGCCAGTATAAATCTTAACTTTTGGGCCGACCAGTTCAGCAAGGAAAACAAACAAACTATATTATAGAGCCATGCAACACTATAATGAAAACTGTCTAATTTGGGCATTAAACTTCCATTATAAATTATGCTTTTATGAATATTTTATCCATCGCAGGACTAAGTTTACAGCACTTGTTATGCAGGGTCACCGTGTTTTTGCCAAGTAATATTTTGTTGATCCTGGAACAACATTCCTGTCTGAAAATTTTGTCAAAATCTATTTGTATCCCCAAACCTAACCCTACCCATAACTTATCCCTAAAGTCAGAGGAAAATGATGACACTGATATAGAAGCACCAAACCCTGGTTGTAAGCCTAAACTTGACATACACTGTAAATTTGTCCCTTAAATCTGATCTGGAATTTTGTTCCAGGATCAATAAAGATGTTGATCCAGGCACATGTTGTACATGGTGAAATTAGGTTTCGCTATTCCCAGGTGGTCTCCTATCCAAGTATTAACCAAATCAAACCTTAGCTTCCAAGATCAGACGTGCACTTGGTTGAATGGGCGTAAGTGTGGAAATATGATCATAAGATTCAGATGCCTTTACATATATTAGAACAATATCATGTGATATTCATATATTGGTATAATATATTAGAACAACATCAAGATTCAGCTATGTGTTCATGTATTTCAACAATATCATGCGTTTCAAATGGACATATTACTGGACACTGATTATAAACCCTTAAAGAATTGAATTCTTATATTTAGCTATTTAAAATTAAGGTTTAATTAAGATTAAGTACTAGTGGATTTAGATGTTTCCCATTTTCTGACTAATGTGGATAAAGCTACCTTATGGTTGTCCAGACAGATGTGGACAGAAGGAGAGAGAGAGAGAGAGAGAGAGAGAGAGAGAGGGGTTGAGAGAAAGAGAACTGGAGCTGTGCAGCGTTATTCCGCAGGGGCTTTCAGTTGAGAGTCCACTTATTCTGCCTTGAGTTCCAGCACTCAGAGTCAGACAGGCCTAATCAGCTCTCAGCAGACAGCGTCTGACCGCATAGATCACTGATTCAGATGAGCTCAGTTGAGCTCAAAGCCTGTGCCGAACACGAGAGGGCATGGCATGACAGACGGAGCGAGAGGCAAGCAGAAGGAAGTTGGGGCTGAGCGGGAAGCGAGGGTTGACAGATGGAGTTGCAAACAAAAGGAAAGGCAGACAAGACAATATCTTACTGGACATCGACTTCGAAGTCTGTAGGGATGTACGTCGGATGCTGAAGGTGCCAACTGCAGTAGAAGCCTTTGGGATAGGTGTTTGATCGACACGTCACCTGCGGTTCCTTCGGAGGAACTGTGAAAAAAGCAGAAGGGTGGAAATGTAAGTACTTTGTCAGCTACAACACCTTCAGAAATCCATCAGTGGGCCAAAATACAAGTCCCAGGAGGCTTTTACGATATCCCCTGCTTCTTTGGCTGTGTAACCCCTTGAACCTCCCCCATTCCAAGCATCAAGTGGGAAAGGAAATGTAATAACCGCCCATGCCCTCCTTCCAGATTAGGGTCCTTTCTTACAGCGCCACTGGACCGTGCCTACCACTGCAAGAATTGAAACTGATGACTTGGACCGGTTGCCAGGGTTACGCATAATATTACCCCTTCCCATGTGTTCCTGTGTGTGAAATGGAGAGTGATTTAAGCTCCGTTGGCTGTCGAGCGCCGCCTTCTCCTTCCTCATCTCCATTGGCCCCCGGGGGCCTGACAAACTAGAGCCCACAAGAAACAAATTCACTTCTAAAGCTCACCTCTGGGCTTCCCTTTGAGATTCGATTGCGCTAAACATTGCACTAAGCTGTCAGCTTACACACTTTCTTTCCGTATGTGATTGCGATGAGGCTGGATTTGAGATTTCTGATGGAGATTTCTGCTGCCGATCCTTGTATCTTTGTTCTTATGGGAACTTGCAATGCTCTTAAGGCCTGATATAAAAGGCACTGACTGAAGAACATTTGAAAGTGATTTTTTCTGTGTTTTTTTTCTTATTAGTGGTTATTAAAACTGGCCTTTTTGTGTAAGAGACATGAATGACACCTCAAATGATGTACAATTACTTTAGATGATCAACTTGGTGGATGATAAAATGGACAAAAATGTCCAGTAAACATACCGGTCCATTGAAGGAGGTACCACAATTAAGACACTAGAATATATTGATAGACTTGAGGGTCGAGCCCGATCACATGGAAATGTGTGTGTGAAATGTGAGTGTGCAATGTTGTGGAATGTATACGCCAAAATGCATATGGTACACACTTTATGGCATATTATACGCACAAACCCCCCATCCTACCCAAGAGCGTGTCATATACACGCCATAAAGTGCGTATGATATGCACGTGAAAAACTGCGTACCATATGCATGTCAAAACTAATTTTGTCGTATACATTCCACGACATTGCACACTCGTACTATTGATACACATTCTCATGTGATCGTGTTGGAGGGCCGGCTCTTTTGATTTGGACCAATCAGCAGCCAACCACCAAGAACACCCTATAGATGTTCACCACATTTTTATTTGAACTGTTTTTTTTTTAGAATAAACAAGTACAATACAAATAAAACAAATCGTCCAGTGCTACAAGACAAATTACACTTGCATTCTAGATAGAAAACCACCCTTAACATCAGTTTTTCTTCTTAGGTAAATAAATCATGTTTAGATATCTGTACTATAAAAACAACATTCAATAAATACAAACTGAAGTGTAGAAACAAACCCAATTTACATAATAATCCATCCTACAATAGCCTCTCAATCGACGCCTCCACATTTTTACTTTGTCAAATATATTTCATTGCATTTTGACGAGCTTATTACAGCAGGATAGAACTGTAGAAAATAGACAGCTGTGTAAACATCTTTTATTTTGCTTTTTCAATGACTCTGCTGTTACTTGGGTGAAACATCTTGTCCAATTCATTAGTCCGCAATGAAGAATCAATTGCCAATTGAGTTTTACTCCTTTGTTAAGAAGTAAATAAGAATACTGATCAAAAATCGCAACCCACACATTAACAGACTGGTGTTGCATAGTTCATTGCCGGACTAAAATCTCAACAAAAAGATGCTTGAAATTAGCTGTGTAGGAAAATATGAATCCAGGAGATAGTAGCACACTTGTTAGAGGAGAGGAGGGGTACAGAGCATGATGCGTTTGACCTGACATTCCAACCATGAGCTGCTAGCTCAGTGCTTAGACAGCTTCTCCTTAGGAAGTGCATTCCTCCTTAGAGTTTGGCCTGCAGGAGGCCTTCCTCACCCTCAGGACAAATGGGCACACTGACAGCTCACGGACCCTCATCCCCGGCTACTAAAAAACACCGGAACCCTCCCCTTTACTTCCCCACCCTTCCCAAAAGAAAGTGCATGGCCATCCGCACAGTGGAAGATCTCAAAGAGGCAAAAGCGGCAAAACAAAAGAAGGTTGCTTTTCTGAGAGAATTTGCAACCTAGCAACACCTCTATTGTTTCCTTTATGCTTTTTTCTTTCTTTCCCACCCTTTTTGTAGGACAGAATTTTGTTGAATTGACAACAAAGAAATATCTCAGCGTTCTTCCTTACATGTGATTTCATCTAGGCGACCAGGAACAGCATTAGGCGGAGATGTTGAGAAACTACACAAAAGTGTCACTTAAGCCATTTTAATTGCACTAGCGTTGTTAGGAACAAATAGGAAAGTTATTTCAAATGTTGGAGTTTGGAGGGTAAATCTCACAAAGAAAGGTCTGGGTTATTTTCCACTGGAAAATTGAAAAAAAAATTACAATCAATTAATATACTTATTTTTAAATTCGACTTATTGTTATTTCATATTAATAATCAAGAAGATAATGTTGAAGATAGGCTTCATCTTCTTCATACAAAATACAATTTCTAATTTCTCTCCCTTGGCTGGTTATGACCTGGCTATTTTCTTGACAGTTTTTATGAGATTCACCCATTTTGTCAAATTTCCCATGAATATTAAGTGCTCTCTAAAACCACGCTCTCTAAGACCACACTGTCAAAGCAAAATGCTTTGTATACAGTTGGAACTGTTTACCTCATTATTGGTTGCCTCAAATGTGAACCTGGAGCACAAAACCAGTCATAAGTTGCACGGGTACATTTGTGGCAATATCCAACAATACATTGTATGGGTCAAAATGATCGATTTTTCTTTTATGCCAAAAATCATTAGGATATTAAGTAAAGATTATGTTCCAAGAAGATATTTTGTACTTTTACTACCATAAATATATATAAAATGTATTGCTATTAGTAATATGTATTGCTAGGGACTTTTTGACAACTTTAAAGGCAATTTTATCAATATTTAGACTTTTTTTGCACCCTCAGATTTTCAACTATCTCGGCCAAATATTGTCCTATCCTAACACACAATGGAAAGCTTATTTATTCAGCTTTCAGAGGATGTATAAATCTTCATTTCAAAAACTTTACCCTTATGACTGGTTTTGTGGTCCAGGGTCACATATATGCTATAACCTCTGCATTGATAATTTGTATGATTAATTTAGTGTGCATGACTGTGAAATTGCGTATGCATGAGACTTTCTTTTTCTTGTATTTCTCAGGCCTCTCCTTTTTATTTGGATTGCATTTGAATGCAAGAATGTGAAAAACTAGGGCGGGACAAGGCCAACAATATTTTTTTTTCCAACCTCTGTGATCTCAGTTTGGTCAGCAAGACCTCACTTTATGCAGCCATAACCCTTTAGAGTGCTGTCATATCATATGCAGGCGTTGAAAATGATACCTTCCAAACTCCTGGTACAAAAAGAGAAACTTCAGTACTATTTGGAATAAAAGCTGATAATTGCAGATGTCAATGAAGAGGTGCAATTTAGCTGTCAGACGAAGTACACTTACTGGTGAAAAAAAGTAATTCTCTGCCTTCCGGAGTCTTGTTTTTCTATATTGATGCAATTTAAATGAAGCATACGAAAACATTTGCCTTTGACCTTGGCAGCTTATTCTTTAACCCCACTTTAAATCCGAATCCTACTTGTCTTTCAACGTGCTGAAGGCATCATGTGCGATTCTGACCGAGTCTACGACCCTAGACGCATCAGGTAAACTCTTTCACACACTCAACAAATCCAGCTGGTCATACAAAACCCAAAAGGAAAGGCTGTGCTATTGGCCCCCTGCATTGTCGGCTGTCTGCTCCCTAATCTGAGGCCATTAAAAGGCCAGCACAATGAAAGACACGGTTGCAGGGGTCAGTTGACAAACGTCAAATCGCCAGGCCACATGAAAGGCGAGCGAGTGAATCCCAGGCGACCACCACTATCATCACTAACTGCTGATCTGTCAAAGCTGGCTCTGAGCCCCCCTCCATGACACGTCTGGAATGTGGGCTATGTGCTCGGCATTTGGAAGCAGTAGCGAGAGCAATGCGGGGAGGGGGACAGGGGGGTCAAGTTGCATGGAAGGCCTCTACCAGTGGAGATCAGTCGCAGGAAACACCTAATGTTGTCTAGCCCAGCACCTAATGTGCCGTCAGGCACAGCTGACAAGCAGTTCTTAATCTGGAAGGATGCTGTGGATGTTTGAAAGCTTGCAGAGCCATAATTATTTAATTTGAATACAATATCTCTAAACAAAAACGTGCTTTGCAGTGATAAACACAGCATTTTTAAATATTTGCTTTAACACGTGGGTGCTCTATACAACACTTGACCTGTAAAATCAATATGACACATGCAACATTTTACATATATTCAGGTTCACAAAGCAGCAAAATAGAAATTAATCATGATATTTGGGCCTATGCAAGCATTTATAAAGCATTTATAAATTGCCTCTTATATAAATTCTTAAGAATAAATTCGTTTTTTTAAAGGTGTCATTGTTACAGTGTAATTATATATTTAAGTATTGAGTAATATTAAGTAACAACATGTACTTACTATAGGTTAGGGTAGGATTAGGGTTTGGTTGAGGGTTAGTTGCATGTAATTATGCATAATTTACTGTTATTACTATGGTAAGTATATGTAACACATGTAACAAGGACACTGTAAAATAAAGTGTTACCAAATCTTCTTTGCACATTCTATTACTGTATTATAACTGTTATAAAGCAGTTATTACTAAATCTGTAATTCACATATGCATGTTACACCGCATTGTTCAATAACATCAAATTTCTTTAATCAATATTTTTTTATATAACGTGGATATTTGTTCATTTTTACATTCATTTTTATTTTCTTGTTTTGTGTGGGATTGAATGTGTGCACCTTTATTAACAAAGTCCAAATCCGATTATTTTTCTATATTTTAGTTACCCTAAATTGTGCTTTTATTGTTGCATCTTGTCTAGAAGATCAGGATATGGGAGGCGGGGTCTTCAAACAGGCAAAACCATCATCATAAATTAGTCACAGTGCTCGTCCTGTGCCGAAAGTGCCTGGCTGGCATCTTTTCAAGGAACAGCTTTGCTCCGTCTGTGCATGCATGCAAATTCATCTTATGCCTTGGATCCTAATCGAAAGTCCAATATAAAAAAGCCCCATAAATCCTCGACAGAGGTGCATGAATCGGAGTGAGGGTGAGGCCTCTAGAAGACCACTGCTATAGACCAGCTAAATGAATTGTTCTCCCACAAGTGCCAATAAATCATCAATCTCCTCTGAGTATGTACTGCATCAACTGAGCACTAGCGGCAGGGTTTGTCTTGGTCCACCCCCCCCCCCCCCCCCCTTCCATGAACACAACAAGGTGGCACTTTACTTGTGCTGTGTTTTGATGGTAAAACATTTCTCCTCTTAACCATATGTTTCGACACACCGTAGAGACAGACAGAGCTGAGCAAATGGGAGAGGAAAAAGCCAGTCAGCAATCTTTAGCAAAACAATTTCAAAGCATCACACGAGCGAAATCCACCACGGTACGTGACAATAAATCTGAGAGTAATATACTGTGCCTTGTTAACAGTCTGTGGGGTTAGCAATCCATTTAACAGTGAAAGCTGTAGAAAAACATACTTTGTTTTAAAAAAGCCTGGTCTCAATGGCTTTGTCAGGGTAGGTGATGTTGTTTTCACTCAACGTGTATTCAGTCAGGGTGGTCTAGTAATGTAAACCAGCTCTCGACAACTTCAGATCACAAGATTTAGACTATTCTCTTACCCATGAAAAGAATAACTTAGCATGACTTGTTCCCATATTCGTTAAAAGCTACAAGAAGTAACAAATTAATAAAGTTGCTACGGGTTAAATATATAACAACAAGCAATTAGTTTAATATGTAACAGTCCCCCCAGCTTTTCAAACAGGTTGCTATAATTGTCTCTTGTGAACTGCTGAACTGTGTGATACTGCGGAGACCAACAGACAAACTTTTCCAGACCAATCACATCTGAGTCTACATTATCACCAGTCATACCTTTTAGCCGTCTGTGATGAAAACAACCAGTCTACGATTATATCCACTTCAGTGAAATTGCAAAAACTCTCTAAGGTGAATTTCAAAGGTAGCAACACAAGTTGTACATATTCAGTGACTAGAGCAGGGACCATCTGTACAGGGGTGGAATACATGAATAATACTCTCTAAAGCTCAAGGCAGTATTTTTATATTGAAGCCATTAGCGTGCGGTGGAAAAAAATAAATAGCAGTTCTGTTTCCAGAGGCCCTCTCCTGCGCTGTCCCATAACCATCCGATTATCATTGAGACAAAGGGATGTTTGAGAGATTTTGAGGATGTAAAAAGTTCTGGTCACTCCTCAGGGAATTCCTCGGATAGTGGCTGGTACTGTGACCTAGCTCTAGAGTGAATCCCAACTTAGGATTCAGGAATACTTCACAGTGCAGTATTTGAAAATTGACATTTTGGATTGACAATGTAGACTACATTCTGTGACCCTGTCTTTGCATTTTTAGGTCTTGCACACAAAATATTGTTCTGCCACTTAATTTTACCAGTCAACATTTTAAACCTAAAAGTAAACAGTTGTAATCATGGTTTGCAGCTTCCTGGCTATCTGTTATTCAGAATGCTTCTCACACTGTGTCCTTTCTTAAAGGCAAAGCTGTTCAATCCTGCGTCCAGAGGGCAACTTTCCTGCAGATTTTATCTTTTTAACATACCTACATTTCTATTGGTCTTGAGGACCTTGATTAGCTGGTTCAGGTGTGTTTAATTAAGATTAGAGCTTAACTCCGCTGGAAGGTGGCCCACCATGAATAGGATTGGACACACCTGCTTAAATGGATTGTTGTATAACTTTCTTCATTGGAACACAAAAGGAGAATTTTTGGAGAATATCCTGGCCACTGAGGTATTACTGGGGCTGTCAAGCTTCAAAATGACCGCAGAGTGCAATGATATGTCTTCTGAAATCATACAATATGTCAAGAACAGACAGATATTTAAGATGTTTTGTTTAAGAGAACCTTGGCATTCACTCTAGCTCTACTTTGTGTGTTTGTGTGACCATTGTTCTTTTAAGTCACATATTTTGAGTGAATCAGTTGATACAAACTTTTCAGTAGTCTGAATGATTTGTTCATGAATCAGATATGGATCTCGTGATCCCCTCACTGACTTAAAGGCACACTGGATGGGAATATCAACAGTGAAGAAAAAAATTGAAGTATGTTCATCACACAAAGTTAAAGTAATGTCGTATGATCATATGATAATAAGTATAGTTATGGGGATTTTGTGTTCTGAAGCTTGAAGCTTTGTGTCCATAGAACTATACTGGATAGTCTTTTTATCTCTTCCTTCCATTCAGTCACAAAGTTAAAGAACCTAATACTGTAGACACATATCTGATGGGGACAGGGAGGGGGCGTAAGTCATCAGGGGGAGTTAGCCTCTGAAGTGGGCCATCATGAGGGGCTAATTTGACAGAAATGCGGGGAGGAAGACTGATGATCGCTGAGCATGTGGTTGAAAAACAAAGAGGGAGGGGCTGATGGATGAAGGAGGGGTGGGAGAGGTAAATGGACTGCCCTGGTAGACAACAGCATGGACAAAGTGAAGCCTGAACGGAACAGTGTTTGGGTGGTCTTTGAGCCATGGTGGACTTCCATGAGAAAAGTGTCTCTTCCTAGGAGTTTTTCTTAGCTCTATCTTAACAATACCCTGAAATGCAAGGGAAATTAAATATCTTTTACTGTATGTGTGTGTGTGTGTGTGTGTTTTGTGGAGTTCAATCATTATCATGCATGCCTTACTGGGAAACAAGAGTGTCTGTATTTGTAATAGATGGGTCTTGACAGGGGTGTTATTAATCGAGCGCACTGGACAATGTGTTTGCACTTACTCAAATGTATAAGCAAGTCAAATGCAAAAAACACATTGCATATCATCTGAATGCATGAAAGTCAAACATTAATGAGAACCTCTAACATTCACAATTGGTAAAAAGATCCCCTTCAAAACTATATGACATATGCATTTAACAAGCTAGCTAAAGAAATATAGCTTAAACCAACATAGGAAAAAGGTTTGACTGTTATCCCTGCTAAGACTGGTTTTTAGCTGGTTTTGCCAATCTCCTAGACTGGCTAATTTGGTTGTCAGCAAGTCTAGCACAACTCCCAACCTGGTTTAATTGGTATTCAACTGGTTTTGCTGGTTGGTCAGCTGGTCTGCCTGGAAATTGTCAAAAACAACCCAAACAGACTGGCCCAACCAGCTTAGTCAGAATGGGAGAGCTAAAACATGTGTATATATATTTTTAAAATAAGGATAGAGGTAAGAATCATGCTGTAACTCACAGTCCATATCAACTCCAATGTCTCACAGCCCTCCAATTAGTCAAGGATTATCTAGCGGTGAGGATGGACATACCTAAATGAAATATCAAGCTGTTCAAAAATCCAATATTCCCTCTAAATCCCACAGAACAGTGCTTAAGGTTTTTATGAATGTCTGTGAACAGCTGGGAAGTTTTGGTCCAGTCTACAGTAGGGTGGGTAATAGTGGACGGCAAGTCTAATATTCCAAAGAGAGCCAGGGGATAAATGGTGTTCATTGTGTGGACGGAGCTCCCTGTCATTTCACAGTCATGCTAATGGCTCTAATCTGACAGTGGGCTCTGGCAGTCGGCTCTTTGCTCCTTGCCTTTTCCTGACGTCCCCCCTCTACCTCCAGCCCCTTCACATTCCTGTCCCCCGTGTCATCCGCAAGGAGCGGGCGGCATTACATGCCTGTTTGTTCCCTTTGTCATACAGCCTTCTCCAGCTATTAGGGTTTGAGTTAGGAGGGGCAGTGGTTTGGGGGTTAAATACTGAGAAAACGGGTGTTGTG
Source organism: Gobio gobio (assembly GCF_949357685.1). Taxonomy (NCBI): domain Eukaryota; kingdom Metazoa; phylum Chordata; class Actinopteri; order Cypriniformes; family Gobionidae; genus Gobio; species Gobio gobio. Next base: position 22,116,878 of record NC_137118.1, on the reverse strand, counting down.
AGGGGAGGATGGTGGGTTTCTGCCTGAGACGACTAAGCTCATACACTGGCCCACATTCACTCTACCCCTGCTGATCACAAGCCATTGTTTCTGATCAGTCAGGAATTTGCTCATGCAAAGCCTTCTTTGACTGAAAAAAGAGGAAGACAGTTCAATATGTGTGCTGAGGACTTGTGGTAGAAGACAGGGCAAACCGCGGATCGTTGAGTTTGATCCACTGAAAATGACAGCAGAGCTAAGCATTTTGCTTAGACTCACTCTGGCTGTAGGCCATTGAACCTACAGATTTTTAGCTACCTAGATATACCGTAGACACCTGCAGATGTGTACAGTGTGGCTGCAGCCTCCTTATTATACGAGCAGACTGAGCAATTGAGCTGAAAATTGGTACGCCAAGACAATCTAAAGCCATGCGGGTCGAGCAGGGATGAGAGTGAATCAGCTTAAAATACCAAGGTAATCTACTCTGACGGGACCAAACGCAATTGGAATTTAACGGCACATGGATGCATCAGAAACCCATGGGTATGCGGGATTGTTTTCATCCTGTTTTGGCCCATAAGTCCGCTAGATAATGGAGAAGGTTGCTAAGAGTTTAAGATGCATCTTCAGTGAGGTGAGGTGGAGTAATAGCTTCTAATATGCCTGTAAGGAAAGTCATTTGGCCAAAAAAAAGCCTATTTGTAGACGGCTCAGTTCCTGTCTGGCAAATTTAATCCTGGCACAAAGTTGGTCTCAGGACTTACCACTCTGTGTGTAATTAGTACCTGTTAAAAGTTAAAAGTTTAAACCAGGGATTAGAAGTCATAGAGAGAGGATTAGTCCAAAATACCAGCCTGGGTTTGGAAATAGATTCAAGGCTTTAAATGCATGACAGAGTTCATCTCGATGTGGAAAAAGAAACCCAGAAAGGTGTCATTTCAGGCAATCATTTAAGGATGGGCAGTTCTTATGGATGTATGGCGTGCAAATGGATGGCAAACCTCAGAGTTGTGTTTGTCAGGCAGATTCCTGACACGAACAATGCTTGACAGCTTAATTTATCAGTCTGTTAGATGGACACTTCTCCCCAAAGATGGAATGCCTTGATTTCACTCAGAATTTTAATAGGTCTGACTGCTCCAGGGCTTCTGAGCTGTGGGATAAAGATTCTATTACTACAAGGGCAACCCCAGAGTTGTGGTTTGCCTCAGAAAGACGGCTTCAGCCGAGAAACACTTGCCAGAAGAAAAGTGATACAAGGGTTAAAAAAATGGGTGGAAATAGTTCTAATGGGGGCAGCAGAAGCACAAAGTACTCTCTAATTTCAGTCTAATTTTCTTTGAGAGGAAAATGACAGGTTAAGTTGAATGGTTCCCCTTAATATTTACCGTTTCGCCTGACATTTTCCTCTGCGGTGTTCTTGTGAAAATATCAGGCAGATTAACATTTCTGATGGGTAAGCCAAGAATCCCTACAGGAATCACATTGGGGACTTAATTTCTGCACCGCAACGACAGCATAAATGATCCCTCTGCTTATAATTAGATATCGAGACTCTGTTGTAACTTTGGAACACGCTTGGGCCAAGTGAAAATTAGTCACAGTTCAACAGATGTCTGTAATTTCTGTAAAAAGGATATGAAGTTAAGTAAAGGTTTTCAAGCCAGCTTCAGACCCAACAAAAACATTCCCTCCCGCAATGGGCAAAAAGCGGAGGATGCTCTGCTTAGTCTACATTCTCGATTGCAAAGAATTCTGGGGTTCGTCCCAAATGACAAATCACACACTTAGCCGGGAGACAGTGGCCATTTGGGAATGTGTACCAGGGTTGCTCTGGGTGCTCCAGACGTAAGAAAGAATGAATTCCATTGATTCACTGGACCATGAATGGACTTCAGAGAGTTTTACCCCCCACCAAAACTGCTTCGCACCCAAACTGCCTTTTGAGTTAAGCACCCTCTCTTCCATGCACCTACAGTTCACAGTTGCAGTTTTTTTCGTGGATTTTTTTGACAAAAGATGTAATTTTTAGGACTAATGCATATAGAAATGAGTTTTACTAATGACAGCAAACAACTGATGACCACTAAAAATATTGAAAATGTTATGAAATAGTCATTTCTGAGCGGGGCTTAAAACTCGTTTTGAATTCAAGGCAGCCAACCACCAGTGACATTCATAAGCTGAACATGAAATGTAGGGAACATTATAAAGAAGTTAAGAATGGATTATAGCATCTTGTATCTGTATTCAAGGCATGTTATCCCCACAAATACAGGCATTCCTTTCCTGATGAGATCAAGAGGTTGCCGGGGACCAGTTCAAATGGTTGGTCAACACACACAGCGAATGCAAAAACATATATTCTCATAAAATTGTATAGGAAGATTGCTCCAACAAACACAACAAATGTAAATTGTTTCTGTTCTATCTGCACATGGACATTTTATAGTACAATTTGTGATACACTGTTAATCATATAGCATAGTGCGCATTAGTGCCGTGTTTATATGTCATCGTGTACACTGCAATTTTGTAAGGAAACTTACAATCCCTGAAGTCAAGCAAACGCATACAAGCACAACCACTGGCCCTAAATGCTTAAACCAACAGCTCATTATCTTAATACATGTGCTAACATATTTCACTAAAGCCACTGCAGTCTGCCTCATCCCACACAAAGCTAAGGACTGTCTGGATCAGCAAGGCAGCATGCGATTTGGGCAAAATATGCAATTCTCATTAGGGTCTGGAGTTATGGGCAAGCCAGACCCAGAGTCCTCTGTCTCAATTAATGGCAACGACGTCCGCAATGAGAACAAATCACCTGGGGTCTCCAGACAGTCGGCTTCCATCTCCGAAGAGTCGGACAGATTCACTTGCAGACATCTGGTCCATTTACAAATTGGAAAATGCAATTTGAGTAAGGAAAAAAAAGAAACATCAAGAGAGAATTTTGTGCAGACTGAAGAATCTGCAGGAATCAAACCAAATTCCCCCCTGCACTTCTGTGTGTCTGGCCCATAATTAATATTGTTTACCAGAAGCAAGAGAAAAGGACGGTAGGAAACAATCTATAAAATACAAGCTTGTTATTTTGAGCGAAATTTTGCTTCTTTTATTAAATGTTGCATTGCTATTTCAATTACCCTTTCCCCATGTAACAAAGCTCTTTTAAAAGAGCTGCCTTTAATCCTTGAGTAAATAAAAACAGCCTTCCGCATAAAGCTGGGCCATAAAGTTTTAAATTAATGAGACTCTGGAGAGAAGACTAAACCATCTGTAACATCATAATTTAAGTTTATAGATTCACCCAATATTTGCCAACACGTTTTAGGTTTATACACATTTTTTTGGACCGCGAGGGTTCTTACTCTGAACTTTAGACGGGTATTAAAAAAAGACATCTATGAATTTGTATGAACTTCATCTGTATGTATGAAGAAGATAATTTTAAGGATGTTTGGATCCAAACAACACATTCATTGTATGAAAATGAGACATTTTTACAAAACCCTTTTGTGTTCCACAGAAGAAAAAGACCAAAATCAACCAACCAATTTGAAATCCAAATCAACAATTAATTTTTTTATGGAATTTTGAAGTGTTTATTTTAAAAGATTTAACTGGCCTACTTGTATTACGAAAAACAATAACAACAACCACGATTACTGTTTTTATGCAAAATTTAAAAAGTAATATCTATCAACAATAAATATTAGTATACTCAGATTATTGAGTTCCCATCGAAACAATTCTTTATTTGAGAGAACACTCACTACAACTGCTATAATTTCTAGTTATGTTGCCCTCAGGCTATGTACATTAGTTAGTTAGTACATTGATCTTTATTGCTCTTGAGGTTCTTAAAAGGTCAGACTAGCAAAAATAGAAGGTTTTACAGTCCTAAAATGTTGATTCCTGATCTAGAAACGGATTCAGAGAAGGGGAATACCTCAGAAAATAGTTGTTTTAGAGACTTTATATGTGACCCTTGACCACAAAACAAAAAGTCATAAGTCGCACGGGTATATTTGTGGCAATAGCCAACAATACATTGTATGGGTCAACATGATTGATTTTTCTTGTATGCCAAAAATCATTAGAATATTAAGTAAAGATCATGTTCCATGAAGATATTTTGTAAATTTCCCACCGTAAAAATATAGAAAAAATGTATTATTAGTAGTAATATGCATTGCTAAGGACTTCATTTGGACAACTTTAAAGGACGATTTTCTCCGTATTTAGATTTTTTTTGCACCCTCAGATTCCAGATCCTCTTTCCTATCCTAACAAACCATACATTATATTTATTCAGCTTTCAGATGTTGTATAAATCTCAACAACAAAAAAATACCCTTTTGGTCCAGGGTCACATATTTGTTTTTGAACAAGATCACAAAAAGAAAAGGAAGAATGGCTTGCTTCCCTTTTAAGCAATGTTGTGTCTCAGAAAGGATGAGTCTTGTGGGGGATTACGTCGCTCCCCATAATGACGGTATGTAATAATTAATGGGATTAGGAGATTACAAAGCGCTCTTCCAATCTGTGCCCAGGGCCGTACCGCCTGTACAGTCTCTATGCTTATCTCATGGCATGATCTCGCCGCTGTGTGCCCCATGTTAGAGCAACGTCTTATTCTGGGCAATAGGCGCCAGTCTTCAGATACGACAGGAAACAAACAGACAGGAAACAAGGGATAAACAATTCAGCAGAAACCATTGCTGCTGTTTGCATGACCTTAAAGCATTGTTGACATATTTCATGGGACAAAAAAAAAGTGAATGTAAGAGCAGTAATTACACATATGATGGTAACTGATCATTGATATTTGGCCAGTTTGTGTTTCATTGGAATAACTAATCAAGAGTTAATGATCGATATGATACAAGAAATTCCCAGCAGTGTGAAGTTCAAATATATTCAACAGATGCAAAAATAAAAGCTAGCATAATCAAAACTAGTATTTTGCACCTGTACACTGACACAAAACCCATAAGGACATGTACGTAGCCAAGAGGAGTGCACCATCTGGAAACCCATTATGTAGTATTTTAAATGAATGTTCAGGGCTCAATACAAGTTAAGCTCTATCGACAGTTCTTGTGGCATAAAGTCAATTACCATAGAAAATTCTTAAAACTCATCCCACAGTTAAGAAAAGCAAAAATTGCATTTTAAAAAGCACATTTGTATTTTAGTTGAAGCATTTGAATTCTTATAAGTGTGTATTATTAGAGCAGTGAACTTCCAAAATGATTCAATTGTCATTTTTGCTTTTGTGGCTACAGTATACAGTTCTTCAAGTTGTTTGTCAGAGACGATATTTCCGTATATTTTTACACACTTTTCTGGTGTCGACAAATCATCTGAAAGTTACTGGTTTTACATGGTCATGGAGTTGACCATGACAGAAAAGATTTGTATAAAAGATTTTATCACATCAATCTCAAGTTAAAGGATTAGTTCACTTTTAAATAAACTTTTGCTGATAATTTATTCACCCCCATGTCATCCAAGATGTCCATGTCTTTCTTTCTGCAGTCGAAAAGAAATTAAGGTTTTTGATGAAAACATTCCAGGATTTTCCTCCATATAATGGACTTCAATGGGCTCCAAACGGTTCAAGGTCCAAATGACAGTTTCAGTGCAGCTTCAAAGGGCTTTGAACGATACCAAACCATACCAGACAATGAATAAGGGTCTTATCTAGCGAAACTATCAGTTTCTGCGAGAAACCGAGCAGTATTTATGCTATTATTTTACCTCTTATCAGACTAACGTGATCATCTCTGAGCTCCGCCATAACTACGTATCTACGTATACATCTATGACCATGCTCGTATTTTGACCTCACTTAGCGGAAGTTATGGCGGAGCTCAGAGATGATCACGTTCGTCTGATAAGAGGTAAAATAATAGCATAAATACTTCATTCGTCTGGTATCGTTTGTTATCGTTTGAAGCCTTTCGAAGCAGCACTGAAACGGTCATTTGGACCTTGAACCGTTTGGAGCCCATTGAAGCCCATTATATGGAGAAAAATCCTGGAATGTTTTCATCAAAAACCTTAATTTCTTTTCGACTGCAGAAAGAAAGACATGGACATATTGGATGACATGGGAGTGAGTAAATTATCAGCAAACGTTTATTTAAAAGTGAACTAATCTTTAACACATATGATTTTTAAGTAACAGCATATGTAAATGTTTCTTGCATTGCCTCATTCACTTACAGTGTAAATGCCTTACTGTGAATATATATTTTTTTTAAACAGTTGAAACTTTTAAATTGGTAATCAACATTATGCCACATATGATGTCAATATAACTTAATTTGTATTGAACTCAGAAAATTTGTTCAAGCACCATTTTTGTGTAAAGAAATATTAAGTAAAAATCTTTAAAATACCAAATTCTCATATATAAGATTATATATACTGCCATACAAAAGTAATAAATGAATACTGTTATTCAGCAAAGATGCATTAAATTGATCAAAATTGACAGTAAAAGGCATTTATAATGTTATATTTCTAAAATAAAATGCTGAACAGTCTAACAATTTACACAAACATACTGTATTAAGCAGAACAACTGTTTTCAACACTGATAATAAGACATATTCCTTAAACAGCAAATCAGCATATTAGTATGATTTCTGAAGGATCAGGTGACACTGAAGACTGATGATAATGATGCTGAAAATTCATCTTTGATTACAGCAATAACTTAAACAGTTATTTTAAATTTTAATAATGTTTAAATATTACTGTTTTTAATGTGATTTTGATTAAATAAATGCAGCCTTGGTGAGCACATTCAAAAACGTTTAAACACAAATCTTCCTGCTCCCAATATTAGTGTACATTAATGTACATTGCGAACACTAAAAAATTACATTGTGAAAATGAAATTTCACAGATTATAATAATGTGGTAGGCCAATGGTTAAATGTCTACTAAATTAATAAAATAACACAGTTTTCCCACAGTAACAGAGCTTGACATATTCTTCTCTTCTGCTATTACTGATCAGTTTTAATTAATGCAGAGAGCTCTCGAACTCCAGAGAATATGTTAAAAAGAAGTCAAGAAAAAAAATACAGCCATTAAAATGCCAGCTTGTCGCTGTGTTATGCACTAGCATGCTAATAGGCAGAGAACGGGAGGAAAAAGTCTGTCTGAAAGCACTATATGTAGCCGGACATCTCTTAAATGAATGAGGCACAAAGGGGATTACCTCACCACATTTCTTCTGTTACTTTTCCACACACATAAAGGCAACTTCTCAATGCGTGTTACAATTCTAATTTCAGCCAAGGAATGGAGGGAGGGTGCAGGGGGAATCAAAAGACGCCGCGCTGGTCTGTGGATGGGGATGGAATGTGACAATGCTAATTATTGCGTGCAAAGCTACACAAACCACAATTCCACCTGATAATAGAAGTCCTTTCAAAAATGCCTTCTAGAGTCACTAGTGTGAAAACCACTCCCACAATCTTTTCGTTCGATCCTTAAGCAACTTTTTTCTTTGTTTTTGAAGCAAAAATATTTTCAAATCAATGTCAAATAAACAATAAAAGTAACAAAAAAATGTCTGTCAAGATGGATGAACGTGAATCTGGCGACGTTGGTTGTTAAACGTGTCGGGGCAGAACAGAAATTAAATATCTGGTGAGTGGCTTTAAAAGGTTAGTTCACCCAAAAATGAATGTCGTTCCTCATGTCGTTCCAAACCCGTAAGACCTTCATTCATCTTTGGAACACAAATTAAGATATTTTTGATAAAATCAAAGATAGACAGCAATTTAATTAATACTTTCAATGTTCAGAAAGTTAGGAAAGACATCGATAAAATAGTCCATATGACACCAGCGGTTCAACCTTCATTTTATGAACTGTCAAGAATACTTTTTGTGAAAGTATTTTGTCAAATAAAAATAACTTTATTCAACAATTTATTCACGTCTGTGTCAGTCTCCCATGCTGTAAAGGTAGTAAATACAGTCCAGTACTCCCAAGTTACATCAGAACGCTGGCTTACCATTGGCCGAAGCTGTACACGTGAGCACCGCGACGCATGCGTGTGATGCTGATGCAGGAGCTGACCAACAAAAACTGCATAGAAGACTAACACAGACGAGAAGAAATTGTTGAATAAAGTCAATTCATAAGATTAAGGTTGAACCACACATGGACTATTTTAATGATGTTTTTAATACCTTTCTGGACCTTGAAAGTGTTAATTAAATTGCTGTCTATGGAGGGGTCAGAGAGCTCTCGGATTTCATCAAAAATATCTTAATTTGTGTTCAGAAGATGAACGAAGGTCTTACGGGTTTAGAACGATATGAGGGTGAGTGGTTAATGACAGAATTTTCATTTTTGGGTGAAATAACCCTTTAATGCTCTGTTGTGTTTGAAAATAATGTATAGTACCTACAGTAAACCTATATATCATCCACCAGTGGTTCCCAATTCTTGAGGCATTTACCTCTTTCCCCACCATTGACAGAATTTTCCGTCTTTCTGTGATTTTACTGTTATACAGTAGGGGGGCGATATTACACATCTTCTGATAGAGTATTGAGTCTCCTGATCAAAACACAGAAAAAGAGGATGCAGAAACAAGCAATATCATATGTTAGCAGATAATTAAGTAAAACAACACAATAATCAATATTAAACAGCATCTAAATCAAAACTACCTATTGTTACTAAATGAAATGTTGACCCAGGACAAGGTTTAGGACTTTGCAAGCTTTGTGGGTTTTGATGGACTCGATCTACTCCATCTATGTTTTGATAATCGTTCTGAATCTGATCTGGATGTAGTCTTTGGAATGATCAAAAATGCTGGTTGTGGCTGCTAACTTTTTTCAAAAACACTGGTGGGGAAATAGTTAACTTCTTTCTGTGTACCCCCTGTGGTACCTTTAAAAATGATACTTTTAAATAATAAACTAAAACCACCAGTAGGTGACGGTTAGGAGTCATCGAGTCATTCATTCTTTCAATAAAAAACTACTGTTTAAAATGTACATCACTTTATATAACCCTTTTTGTTTGTTGAACTGTTGTATAAAATCAATGTCACAGTGTGTGGGAATTTGGGAAAAATGGTATTCTTGCAAGTATAATTTATTATCAACATTAAAAACAATAACTCAAACAAGGTATGTTTTTGTATCACGGAGAGTTTTAAAGTCTTAAATCGATTTCTATGCAGTCTGTGTCAATATTTGTTCTTTACACTAGTAAACTAATTTACAAAAGGTACATTGTCGAGAACGGCAGTAATGTAGCGCAATTTACTAAGGAAGCTCACTCTGCACTCTGATCATATGCACGCTGCTTATGTGGATGCAGTCAGTTTTGAACACAAAATATGAGGTATTTTGATTGGATGTCGTGTATTTGACCTTTTACGACATTACCATTTTGGTGACATTTTGCCTGTTAGAAATACATGATCGGTGTTAAGGCTGTTTTAAATTAGAAATTAGAATTAAACGAATGGCAAAACTAAGCTTTTTGTTTACGTACACCCTCTGTAACCTTACGTACCCCAGTTTGGGAACCACTGTTGTACACTATTACCAAAAGGCAAATGTCAGATAAAAAAAGTTTTAAAGATGTATATTTTTCTTACAAAACTTAAATGATTCGCTTCAGTGCCAAAGAGACTCAAATAACTTGTTTTTGTAAAAAACTAACGTTTTTTATCATAATTACACTTTTGCCATTAATGTGTTTATAAGCAACTGAAAAAAACACAAATGTAAGAGCATGTCAAAACTTCTAAAGGGCCCCAAAAGAGCTCAGACTCCTGGGGGTTAACCTGGAGTATGTTTATGATGGATGGTTGCACTTTTTTGAGCTTCAAACTTGTTGGCCCCGTTCACTGCCATTATAAAGCGTGGAAGCATCAGCATATTTATTAATATAACTCTGATTGTGTTCTTCTGAAAGAAGAAAGTCATATACACCTAGGATGGCTTGAGGGTGAGTAAATCATGGAATAATTTTCATTTTAAAGTGAACTAATCCTTTAATTTCAGCTTATATAGGTACATTTTTGAAGTAGATAGAGGCACGTTTTTCCAATGAACCCAGGTTGGATTTTAAGCAAAAGAAACCGCAAGAGAAAGGGAAAATGAAACACCCCACTAAAAGAAACAAAAGTTTTTTGAAGGCTTCACAGTTTGAACATACAGAAAGATACAGCGAGACGGCCGAAAAAGCCACATCAATGGAGCCATATATTCAAAGAGCAACAAACAGAAAGAAATGAGGTACAAAACCAGAGGGAGATGATCACCAACATGTTGGAGAAGCTCTACATGGAGCGTACTGTTCTGTTGGGATGAAGTCATGAATGCTGTCCTGCAGAGCCGGGTTTATTCACTCTCTTCTTTGCCATGCTGTGGCTCCTCTGGTTGCTCTTCTTTTCTTTGGACACTAAAAGACAACCACTGACTGAAGCCTTTCAGCGCACATCACCATGCCTTTGTGGAGCGTAATCAAAGGACATGAATGTGCGCTACAGCCAGGAATCGCCATGATTTGTCCGAGCATTGAGTCTGAAAGGACAGGTTTTGCCACATAGTTGGCTACAATGACCACAAACATTTTGGAAAGACGACAGATCTGCTTGTGTCCAAACATGAAATGATTTATGTAAAGAAAAAAATTGTTAAAAGATTACTCAAGCTCCTTTTTGCATAGACTTTTTTAATTAAACATGGTTGTGTCCTCATGTGACCTAACTGTATTCAAGACAACAAATAATTTGGTTTGCCACTCGGTGTTGCTAAGATAATCTAGTTCCCTTGTCATTATGCTAATTAAGTCATCCCAGTTTTAAATTAAAGCTTAAATGAAGGTCTTAAATTTATCACTGATAAAATATAACACAAACCGTTGGGACTTGAGTCATCTTTCATGCAGATGTTTCTATCTAGTATCTTTCATCTCAAAAATAGTCTGTTTCTGTATTCTGGGTTATTGCTGTGAGTGGGGTAACATAAGATCTTGAAAACGGAAAAGCGCTTCTTATGAAATATTCATCATTCATGCATGTGCCTGATGATATACACTGTATGCTGTCCACATGTGTTCATATTTTGCTAAACGGCCCAAGAAAAAGCCTTTGAAGAAATATACATGCATGCAGAATGGAAGAAAGTAGTTCCATAAAGTGCATGTAATAAAGTTAGACTGCCATATTCTTAATCAGTATTTTTGTCTTGTTTAACGATAAAATATAAAATATTCTTCAAACATAAAATTGTTGAATAAAATATTATTCATTAATAAAGTTCATTTTTATAGGCATAAAATCCAATAATTTTCATTATATTTGTGTTTAAAAATATATAAAATAAAAAAATAATAAGTTCAAAATACACTTAAAATATGAAATCTGATATAATTTTTTTGTCACACTTTAGTTCTCACTATTAACTACAACATTTGCCTCAATAAACTCCTAATTACTGATTATTAATAGTTAGTAGGGTTGTTTTTAAGTTTAGGTATAGTGTAGGAATGGATTTAGGGTAAATCTTTATTTTAGGGTCCAATTCTCACTAATAGCATACATATTTCTAGGATGTTGGCTGTTTATTAGTACCTATAAAGCATATATTAAAGCCTTATTCTGACACCTAATCTTAACAACTACCTTACTAACTATTAATAAGTAGTAATTAGGAGTTTATTCAGGAAAAAGTCATAGTTAATAGTGAGAATTGGACACTAATCTAAAGTGTGACCGGATTAAGGGATGTAGAATATGTTCATGCAGAATAAGGCATTTATATGTGCTTTATAAGTACTAATAAGTAATATGCATGCTAACTAGCAACTAGTTATAATAAGAATTGGACCCTAAACTAAAGTGTTACCAATTTTTCTTCTCAAATCTTCAGGATGTTTTGATATACAAAAATACTGATAAAGAAAAGTATTTAAAAGCAAAGTTATACCTGTTTTTGCTATTGTCCAAAGGTTAAGGGGAGGTTGTAAGATAATAGTTTAAGATCTGTGCTGCCAACACAATAGTTTCAGGTTTATCGGCAATTACACGATTCTGCAGTGAAGAATTATTGAGATCACAATTCTGCTTTATTATCACTGAGCAGCCACTTAACCCCCGGGAAACATTTCCTTAATAGATTTTACTGTCACTTCGGTCAAACAGCATTTGCTAAATAGCAAGTACCGAGGTCACTGACCGATTAATGCTTGCATGTGTGTATGTGTGTGCTGTGTATTGTGCATGATGTCATCAACATGACCAATACTTCAATGACTTCCTCCATTGTCAAGGGTCTATTGCCATTTTCCTAATCACAGACATTATGAGCACACGGAACAGTTTCCTCATTAAAGTACCATCAAGGATCTATTGAGAAAACAATCTGACCACATAATCATCACTCCCCTGCTAGATCGCTGCCAAACCCTAATGAGAAACACAATATACAGCATAGTGAGGGGTTACATCTGAATAAACATTAGTCTGACAAATAGGATTTTTAATTAGGTTAAACTGAGAAATATTTGCTTATTTAATGGCCATGTGTTTTTGAATATAATTAGCATGTCGGTGCTTCCAAGAGAATTGATATACACATCAAAAGTAATTTATTCGTAAAAAAGTGATACAACTAGATAGTTTACCCAAAAAAGTGCAAAGCTTCAAATGGAAATCACAACTAAGCACACCCATTCCTGGTTATGTTCTATTCTTAGCCAGCAGAATTCTCATTACAACACAACACTTCAAACATAATATCACTAAACATTTCAGCTATTTCATATTCATTGCCTAGCAATTAAATATTTACAGTTTTATATCCAAACTTGTCTTTACTTAACATGTCAAACTTTAACCTGTAAACAGTAAAATGAAGTCAAGCTTTATCTAAGAGTTCAGTTAATACAAAACTCCTTGAAATTGCAAACTAAATTAGGATCAAACAGGGGGCAGTCAAAGCAATTTGCAATACAATTTCAGTGAACTTCCATTCGATTTGAGTGTTTTTCTAAATTGTCACCAAGTGGCGACAGCGTTGCGCTGACTGGTCAGTCTCACCAATTACTCTGTCTGTCAATATCAAAATGTGTGGCACATTACGTTCTCATGCATTCAAAACAATTTTTTTTTTTTTTTTGGTGGTATAATAAGTAAACAAAACGTGCTTTTACTTAAACTAACAAGATTACCCCCCTCCCCCAGTACAGTATATTTGATAATTCGGGTAAACAAAGACTCTATTTCAAGGTCCTTGCCTCATAATTGTATTCGTAATGAACTTTCACATAATGAATATTCATTCACGGCTTCACACTCTAGGATTGTCTTCTGGCTACAAGGCCACTAATTGAATTGCTCGTGTGCAGAGGACAGCCGATTGCTCTTCGTTTTTTTCTCCTTCACATAATTATGTTCTCTGCTGCCAATCAAACCTGCCAGCCCTGTTTGTTTAGACTGAGCCAATTTGTATCCCTTGTAACCTCATAGATCTAATTTACAGTTAGCTGTATGAATATACAGCCAAAATTTAGAGTAATTAAAGCACTCACACACAAACAGTCACAGTTACAAATAACACTGAACCAATCACTGCCCTGTGTGTGCTTTACTTGCAAACTGAACTGTAGCACACATGCATGCATTGATGGATTTATTGACGGCTATTAATCAAATCTCCAACTAGATCGCTTGTGAATATCACAGAGCAGAGTCTGCTTGTGCTGGAGGTATAAAATCAATATGACGAGACTCACATGAGAAAATATAGAGTTATTTTTTCTGTTTTACAAATCTTTTTCATAAAACGTTGAGACCTAGGGCACTATTTTAACGATCTGAAACGCAAGTGTCAAAGAGTGAAGCGCAAGTAACTTTGTGGGCGGGTCTCGGCGCTGTTGCTATTTTCCCGGCGGGATAAATGGCTCTTGCGCCCGGCGCAAATCTAAAATGGGTTGGTCTGAAGTAGCTTCATTATTCATAGGTGTGGTTTGGGCGTAACGTGAATAAACCAATCCGAGCGTCATCCAACATTCCCTTTAAAAGCAGGTGCGCAAGTTCCATTATGGATTGCTATTATTATGGCGTATTTACCAGGCGCACGCCAGGAGCGGTTCACAGCCGAGGAGACTGATGTTCTTGTAAGAGCAGTGAAAGACAGAGAAGTGAAGTTGTAATGTTGTACATTATGGTAAAGGTGATTTCACAGTCTTTTTTTTTTTCAGTCGATTTTTTTTCCTGGTTCTTGACGGACAAACCAATTTGTCAGATGTCCTTATATACATATATGTCTTGCCACTATTGGGCAAACAGGTCTTATCCTTAATTATTACAATTAGCCTGAATCATTTGTAAGCTAGATTTATGCCTATTTTTTCACATCTTCGTGGCACACCACAATGATTTCCGTCATCTCATGTGTTAATATTTTTTTAGTGTAACAATTTATGATTTGCAAAAATAACTGTTGCATCTGTGTAGCTTACATGAGCAAAGTGTATGCGCGTTGTGCACGCTATACATTATGGTCAAGCATGCGCCCTTAAAATAGCATAATGAACAACACGCAACGCGCCACTGACTTTAGACTAGGTTTTTTCTGGTCAATGGCGCAATTGTTTAATGGAACAGCAAAATAGCACCATGGATTGTTTGCGCCGGAACACGCCTGCTTTTTTGCGCTGAACCGCCCAGGGAGCGCAAGTTCATTCACTAGTTTAGCGCCGTGCTTCTGTGGAGGGAAAAGCGCGCTTTGCGCGGGTGCAAAATAGGAATGACACATGCGTCGGTGTACAAAGTCAATTGCGCTGGGTGCAAGATAGGGCCCCAAGTGTGATATCTTTCAAAACATACAAACTCTAGTTATATCGTGAAAAAAAGACAGCTGAATGAACGATGTGAGCTGAATTCTTACATCCAAATGACCATGGCTGCATCCGAAATTGCATACTTCCTTAATATATAGTAGGTGAAAAACAATATGTGACAACAGAAGTATGTCCAAATTCACAGTACTCATAAAAGAGTAGCAAAAAGTACCCAGAAGACCTCCTTCTTCCGGCAAAATTCTGAAGTGTGCATACGATGGACATTTTACTATCCCATGAGGCCACGGGAGAGGATTTGTGAATGGCAGTGAAGCGACGCAACTGACGTTGGTAGGTCACATGATAATGACAACATGGCAATTTTTTTTATGTCTGGATTACATTCATACTACACACACTCATACTATAAATAACGTAATTTGTTGTGAAGTAATTACTTGTTTAAAATTCAAGAGAGTATGCGATTTCGGATGTAGCCATAGTCAAACAAAATTACATTTTATTCACGTTTTCAGTTCAATCAGGAATGTAGTTTTTTTTTATTTCTTTTCGCCAAACATTCCTTTTTCAAACATTCCAACCACATTTTCTCAACATAAAATGATTTAAATAGGGCTGTACAAACAAACTCTTCATTTAACCCTTAAATGCATGACTGTTTTGCCAAACATTCTTGCATATTCAGGTCTTTAGCAACATGGATCTATATCTAACATGGATAGATCTATACCTGTCGCGATAATATATAAAACTCCTGATATTAGAGTAACAATTACAGAAGAATAAAATAAAACATATTTCGTTACCTTTTGAAGCTTGGAAGGGTTCAGTTTGAGCAGATGTTTTATACCATCATCACTGTCCTCGTCAGAACTCATTTCCCAGTACATACAGCATCTGCCTCATTTTCGCGATCTCACGCATATCCTCAAAACTCATTTTCAACGTCTTCAAAATAAATATTTTGATCACTGACAGCTTCCTTCACCAGATCCATCATCAAGTGACAGTGACACTAATATTTGATTGTGTTCAGTACTGTCTCTGCAGTAAATCGCTGAGCCATTTCAAGTTTTTCAGATTATATATATATATTATTGTTTCGTTTTCTGTCTGAGGTAAATATGAGTGAAACGTCACTTCATCATTGTGTATCAGACATTGCCACCTTGTGGAATAAAGGTGAATTGCACTCATTTCGTCATTATAGATTTATTTATTATTGTGCAGATAAAAAAAATGCGTACAATCTTAAACACCTTGGGTCTTTAGCGACCCTATACAATTTTGACAAAAAACTAGTGGAAAAACAGGCATTCAATTATAATCTATTATTTTTTTTCTTGTTATATTGTGGATGGATTGATTGAGGAATACTAAGAAGGTTGATGTCTAACTTTAAAAATTGAATGAGGAGGAGGGTAGTGAATGACGTCTCGGGTCGCTAAAGACCTGAGGTATGCATTTAAGGGTTAAAAATCACTGGACTACATAAAAGAAATGACAAGAAGTTTCAGTGTTCATCCAAACACCATCTTCCGTTGTAAAAACACACACAAGTCACACAAGATCCGCGCACATGTAGTCACATGACTACCAAGTTGTCCTCATATGCTGTGTCCCAATTCAGAGGCTGCATCCTTCGAAGGGCACATTCGAAGGCTCCTTCAAATGCGGCCTCCAAATTCGTCCTACGTTTCCTGTGAAATGAACGATATAACGGATGGATCCTTATTTGCCTTCCCCAGAATTCCTGGCGCGCCGGTGACGGCAGGATGTTTTTGAGTGAAATTGCAGATTTACACTTTTAAACATAAGTATTAGGTTTCAACTAACTCAAATGTCCAAAAAAATTATAATAATTAAAGCGATTCAAATGTGGAGTTATATCTTACTAAGATGTGATTATATATAGTTTATACTCTTTATTATATACATAAACGGACCATGGTAAACCTATGTAAACCATTTTTGAACCCTATTTTGTTTTCAGACAATTTAATATAACTTGCAGTACAAAGTCCAGTACAAACTTTACTGTCACTTATCAATGGCAGCTGTCACAGTTGCTAGATGAAAAAAAAATAAAAAATTGTCCTCCATAAGCTATACCGTCCTATTTAACAATGCTCAGCCTGAACTTCACGACCTGTGGCCTTTGAAGTCCGGATCCTTCAAAGAATGCAGCCTTTGAATTGGGACACAGCCATAGTATGCTTGCCAGAGCTGATGGTATTCCCCGCTTCTATGTGTGTAGTCCAGTGATTTTTAAATAAAGAGTTTGTTTAAACATTTTATAACCTGGCTGTTTTAGTCATGAATCTACATAGACAGATTAAATAGGGCTGTAAAACAGGGTAGAATTAATTTAGTGTGATTAGTTAAAATGTCTGTCTGGAGCAAGGACACCAGTGTTTCAAAACACATTTTCAATGTTGAACTACTTACATATGGCAAAATGGATTGCTGTAGACTGATAGGCTTGTGTTAATTAAAGAAATAACAATATAGCCTATAGACTTCTAAAGCTTTGTTTTGTAATGTCTATTCAATGTTTTTGTCTGCCACAAATATGCAATGTTTTTTAATTACCTGCTCATTGATAAGCAGTTAAGTTGATTAACAAATCAATTGGCAGCCCTTGCTTTAATGATTATGATTGTGAAAATGATATAACGTAATGGAGTGCCCAAGCTCTGTTCTGAAAATAAGTAGTCTAGCTCTTGTATGGTGGTGGATTCTGCACGCGCTCTGTGGATACGGCAAGATTTCAGATAGATCACTTACATGTTGGCTCAGTCATGCGCTGCTCTGCATTTATAATCTTTCATCCGGACCTGATTTGACTTCCATGCTGGTTTATGAGGTTGGATCACATGGAGCCAGACAGACTCAGGAAACGTCTAACTACTTATTACAGCTTGTTCTGAGCTGCATGCTGGTGTTTAGTATGAAAAATAACAAGCTGAAGAAGTTTAACTACAGAGTGGGATGTTGGGGTAATTCTCTCAAGTTGAAGAGGGTGTCTGTACTTTGAACTCTGCGTTTTAAGAGCTTCGCCAATTCTGAGCCCTCATTTTAGGCATCAAGTCGAAGCAACTCATCAAAATTGCCACTCTTGCGTTAAAGCTTTCCGTAACCATGTAAAGTGAGTTTGTGTATGTTTGTGTGTCAGAAGAGAGGGAACTCTAACCGTATGCCGTTACTGTACACAAATTAGAGACACATTCTTTCCTCATTTTGCAACCGTCTACTAAGAATTTCATTGGAAATTTAACTCCAACAAACTAACCCAGACCTGTTAGGTCAAACCACAGAATGTGCACGTCTAGCTGCTAAGCATGGAAGTCTTGACATAGGAAAATGACAACCATGGAGACAAACCTCAAGTTGACCTCTTCTTGCACTTAAATATGCACATATATAAAATTGCACTGTTCCAAAACCTAGTCAGCTATCTACTGCCTACCTAGACATATACCTCCTGTTCACTCATGTGTGCCACACAAACAGAGTGACCTCACATGACCTGATTAACAAGAATATAGGGTGAGCAAAATGTATTTTATGAGTTTAAGCCCAAAATTCAATGAACAAGAATAATTCATGATAAGAAATCAAAAGTTAACTGGCGAGCCACTTTAAGTGCAGAAATTGCTCAACCTTGGCACATTTCAAACACAATCAGAGCAAACCAGTGCCAATACAGCTCATGTTAATAGCCTTTCTATGGCATGTAGTGTAATTTTTGTAATTGCTCTGGGTTTTAATAATTCACAGTATGGGTCCAGCACTGCCCTCATTATAACTGAGGTGAAGGACCTCTAGGGGGAGTAGAGATAGGCTGTACAGCATTATTCCTACATTATTTATACACTTGGCTAAGATCCTAATCATAATGAACACTGTTTATTTTTCATCTCTAAATGAAGGCTCCTTTTATCGGAATGAAAAACACGCCCTCTAAACTCAAATGGCTGGAGAGAACTAGTGTAATGACTACTAGGTTATGATTACGATGATGGCCATTGGAAATTGTCTAAATCCAGATTTAGGGTTTGTAGAGACTATATTTGTTAAACGGTTTAGTATTCAGCACATGATTAATCTTTTGTGCGTGAATGAGGTGTTGTAAAGCGAGTCGCCAGAGTGTGACACGGAGTTCCATTATTCCATCTCTGATGAGGCAGTGAGGCGAGACGAAAGAGATTCCCAGTGGAAATGCTCTGAAATCATTTTTCCTTTTGGAAACGCAATAACACTAAGAGCCTTAGCTGCTACACCTGTATGATTTTTTTTGGTGGGCAGCTTGAATAATTGAATTATTCATAATTTGATCCAGCTGCACTCCATATTCAGTGAAAGGGAAAACCATTTTGGAACTATTTTACAAACAGAGAACCTTTGAACTGTCTGTTAGCTCTGAAATCTATATTATACAGATAAAATGTATAAACCACAAAAAAAAAATAGTAATTATACAGATAATTTAACTGATCACTCAGGTGCTTATTCAAGTTTCTGTCCAATAAATGGTAACACTTTACAATAACAGGACATAAATAATCACGTACATGAATTAATAGTCACTTCAACATGAACCAATGAAGAGCTATTCTTAATTACGACAGGAGTCATACGGATTCATGCATGAATAACTGCAGCCTTAACAAAATGTTTAGTATATGTTTGATAATTAATGCATTAATTAACATTTAGGGGTTAACTAAATCAATCAGGCTACGTAAGAAGGAAAAAGGAATATTTTGACTTTGAAATACATTTTTAAACAATTTATTATTGTCATAATTTAAACTATTGACTATCAGCAGCTTCGTCATAAACATTACTGGAAGGCACAGGATTAGTTTGTCATTATTTTCACTGATCTTTATCGAACATAGAAAATACTAAATACACTAATAATTTATCTTAAAAGGTCTCAATCTGTTGTGTGATATTCTCTTTCCCATCAAACTAAACCTACAGTGACTTACAACAGTTCCTGAGGGATCGGTTCCCCAAAAAATATCGAAACAGGAAACATGCAGTAAGGGCAGGGAACGTTTACTGGGATCAATAAAGTTCCATCCAGACACAGACCGTGATGATACTGTACCTCTGTACTGTACTATCTCACAACATCACTTAACTGGGCTGAATACTAGTTGTACTAGTACATGTGTATTTGATAGGTATTATCATGATATTATCATGTGCCCCCTAAAGTAAAGTAATTACAAAATGCCTTAACAAGCCATTATTTGATGTTAGTGTATCGTTTGTTAATAATGAGTAAAGTATGATGTGCCCCCTCAAGTAAAGTCATGACACAATGATGCACTTACAAAACATTAACTAAAATATGAATAAACATATACACTAGGAATCCGTATTCCTTTACACCCCTGGTACAAAAGAACGTAGATAAAAATACAAATACAAATTATTTGTAATTATTTTTTCATTTATATAATTAAATATTAATGGACTTAAAAGAAAGCTTAAGCTTACTAAATCAGTCAACATTTATTATTAGATTAAAATGCCAGCATTACCATAGGAACACAACCAGGAGCACCGAGGGCACCAATAATGAGTGTCCAACCAAAAACTAACCCTACACTCTCAGAAAATAAAGTACATAATTGTACCTTTAGGGATACAATGGCTTGTCACTGGGGCTGTACCCTTAAGGGTACATTTTACTCTAAGTCAGGGGTAGGCAATTTCGGTCCAAGAGAGCTGATGTCCTAAAACCACAAACTAAAGCCAAGAGTCAAACTGCCCAACTAAATGACACACTGATCACCATAATGGTGACCAAATATTTTCAATAAAACCAACATCTTAACCTTAATTCTCAATAAGAGCTTCTATAGATGTCTTTCAGGGTTGGAGCTCTTTTTTCTGAGAGTGTACAGTAATTCCAGGAAGAAAAAACATAAATTAACTATAAAAATCAGAAAACGGTTTAGATCCAATTAAATGTATTAGTGGTAGTTATTAGTCTATGTTCCACGTTTGATTAGATGGATCTGTGTAATTAATGGCTAAATACTAATGTTTCATTCCAATTTGTCACAAAGCTGCAGATGGCAGATTATGATATTACAGTTTAAATTGTGACAGTATTAAATCACATGATTGTTTCAAATTCAGAGTACTTCTTATTATTCTCACAGAGCCTGATTGATTTAGTTTACCCCTAAATGTTAATTAATGCATTAATTATCAAACGTACTAACATATAGTTAAGGCACTGTTATTAATGCATGAATCCATATGACTCCATATGACTGTCGTAATTAAGGATAGCTCTTCATTGGTTCAATGATTAGTTCATATCTTCACTAATCATGAGTTCATGTTGAAGTAACTATTAATTCAAATATTAGTAAATGATTATTCATGTCCTGTTATTGTAAAGTGTTACCAATAAAATTCCTTCAAGAATGAAATTGGCCCTCCCCCTAATGCCACTTGCCTCCAATTAACTATAAACAAAAGGCTACTATAGGCTCTGTTTAAAAGACTGTTAGTATTCTAAAACTATTAATATCATTTACATCATAACAGTAAAAACATATACTCAATGTTGATTGACCCATTGTTCACTGAGGCATTTCATGGGGTCTTTAAAGATTTTAGTTGAAAGAAAAAAACAGAAAGTGCTACACAGAGAAAACAGTTCACACAGCTTGCTTTTATCTTGTCGAACTTCAAAAGAATTTAAAGAGTGTCTCACAGTGAGAGAGTTGTTAGACCTTACATATCTTATCATCAAACTTAGTCTTCACACACTTTATAGCTGTTTAATTCCCTATTTGAGCAGAGGGTACACCCGAGGCATGTGCAGGGAACAGGAACAGGAAATGAGTGCTGGCACTTCTATCTTGCTCAGAATTAGATTTTTCCTCAGTGGAAGCCGCATGTTGTCAATTTAGATGCAAGCAGGTGGCTGTTCTTCAGGCTCTTTCTGAAATTATTAATTAATCAGAGCAAAAATGTTGACAAGAGGCTGTCTTACTGAACATATGATCGAGGTAGAGGCATCTGAATAATGAAAGGGTTTTTTAAGTTATGTTTGTAAGAAATGTATCTTTTAAATCTTGCTCAAGGTTCTGTTGGGTGTAATGCTGCGTTCACACCGGACGCGATTCGCGTGAGTGATTTACATGTTAAGTCAATGCAGAGACGCGAAATAGCATTCTGCGGCGCGATTCGCGCGATTGAGGCGGCGCGAAGGACGCGAATTGAGCGCTTTGAACGCGCGATTCGCGCGATTCAAGTTGAAAAATCTGATCTTTGGCGGATATTTCGCACCGCGTTAACCAATCAGGAGCTTGCTCTAGTAGTGACAACAATGAGGAGAAAATCTGTATATTAATATCTGGTTCAGACAATATGATTATCACTGTGATAACATTAAATGACATGAAACACAACCCAGTCTCCTTTTGTTAAATGCAAGTTTATGTATGATCAATAATAAAAAAGTATAAGTAATGTATAACAAGCTATACATGAAATAAAGCAAACAATGCAGTCAAACATTCAAAGTCAGTGCTAGTAGGCTAACGTTACAACTGCAACGTACAGTTATAGCCTAAAAATATAAAGTAATGAAACTTATCTTTGCCCTCAGCCTAAACGATTTGCCAGGGAACAAATTATAGATCCATGAGACCAAAGATCGGCCGTTACAAGACGAATTATAGCTCGAGACACACCACAGAGACATCAGAGCCAGCGGTAGACGGCAGAAGGACTGGCCGAGGAAAGGTTGCCCTCGCCGGCTTTCACGTGCGCTGAGCGCCGCTGTCCGCTGGAGCTCACAGCTCCGACAACGGCAGATAAAATGTTCAAATAGGCACTGTTTATATAAATAGACCACAGATTTGAGCTTTAAACTACATTATCGACTGAAAAAGTCTTAAAACTACGTTTTGTCACACATTAACAGTAGATATTAACAAAAAAAAGACATGGCAGAAGCCCCGCCCATGACGCGAATTCGCGTCTGTTGTGCAGTGAATGTCACGCGCGATTCACGCGAGTAAACTCAAAATGTACACGCGTCCACCTTCGCACGATTTGCGCGAATTATTCGCGTGAATCGCGTCCGGTGTGAACGCCACATAAGAAAGGTTTTCCTGTTCCCATTCGCTATGGCTGAATAAGCCGCAATTGTTCAATTGCCTTTTTCAACTGGGGAACAAATAATATTTTCCTTTTTGTGATTCAGAATTTTTGAGGGGGCGGTAAGAATGTTAAGTGGGTGGAGCCATTAAGTAGATAGGATGGTAGGTAGGTTAGGCATGGCGGTTGGTGCATATCCGGTTGGTGCATACCCAGACATGGCAGTTGGTCCATACAATTGGGTAGGTACAGTATGTCAGTTGATATGTGGATTATTAACTTTCGGTAGGTAGGTTAGATTGGTGGGTTAGGGAAGGAAAGTGGGATAGGGGTAGGGTAGGTGGGAAGGTAGTTGGCAGTGTAGGGCAGATTGGTATATTGTTGGTTGAGTGGGTTGGCTAGGTAGGTGCTTTTATGTTGAGTAGGTAGATTACGTTCAGTTTGTGTGCAGGATATGTAGATTGGCAGGCAGGTTGGGTGGGTGGATGAGTGGGAGATTAGATTAGGTTAGGCTATATAGGGTTCAAGCGGCAACCTCTCTCTTGAAGCCAACATGGATGTGACTTAACCCGCAATTCATCGATTTGGGAAACGCACACCAGGTAAGAGGGTTGATAGATGGGTTTCTGCTTTAGGTTAAATATGGGTGCGTAGGTAGGTAGGGTTACTGCGTAGAAAAATAAATTAGGATAGGTAGTTTTGTGGAAGTGTTGGTAATCTTAGGTAGGTAGTAATATGTTTTAGTTTTTGTTCTTTTCTTGCCACAGCCATCTTTGGCTTGCTCACTGGGGAATTTGTAAAGGTGCTTTACTTGTAAAGCTGCTTGAAAAGTCAATGCCTTTAGGAAACTGAAATAGTTTTGATTCAAGACAGAATCCAGGAAATCTGTATTGGAAATGTTACTTATTAATAAATAAAACTTTTCTTAAAAAATAATAATAACATCATCAGCTTTGGATGTTCTGTGGTATGTTTATTTGCATTTCCTAGATGTTCAGTTGTGACAGGTGCCTGAGGTATCTGAACCTTCCACAACATACAGTATAAACATACACACACAGAGACACAAATACACTCATAACTCCAACCTGAGTGTGTTTGCATGCATGTGTGTGGGCTGTCTTTTGAAGTTAAGCCTTCACAGATAAACAGCTTCACCAGGTTTTCAGAGTGATGAGCTAACTCAATGTGGGACACACTCCATGTTGACGGTGGATGGAAAAAAGTGAGCACCCACCATTTTAGATTCCAATCGAGCCAAGATCAATAGTGATGTGTTATTCCGCAATAAAACAGGCTCATCCAAAAGAAGCTCTTGTGTTTTGTCATGTTTGATTTATTTCATTTAGCCTGGGTACTTGTGCGTGGGTTCTGAGGGGCCGAGTTCTTGTTGTTTGTTTGAAGTAAAAGAGGGCATAAGTCCATCGGTTCCCATTGTTTCTCTGTTAAGAATATACAGACCCTCTTAAAACAGTTGCTAATCTGACATGTTCATCTTGGTGGCACACCAAGTGTTATGTAATGTTTAAAGCTCAGCTACTGTTTTCGAGCCTGTCCCGAAAATGTTCTGATGGTTTGAGTGGATGCAGATGTTTTGGTGGAGGTTTTGCAGATGGTTGGTTTTTGTCTCGTTTTACACTAGCTTTTCTGCTACATCTTCTAGCGTGTATTATTCTGTTAATGACTTACTACTGCAATTCCCCAGTACAATCACAACTCAGATTAAAAACATAGATTCCAAATTCCAAGGTATCCAGAAATCTCCAGATGCCACGGCCATGTTCGGTCTGTATTGATATTGTCTACTTCAGCTATAAATAACAACGCTATTATGTTACTAGGGACTAAGGTTATGACTGAGGAAATGAACCACAAAAAAAATGTAAATTAGTTATTGATTTTTGTGCTTTTCAGGCCCACATCCATCTTAGGTTTGAAAATATATTTGACACTAACCATATTCACGCTGAATAACATGGAAAAGCTTTGCTAAAATATACTGATGGTCTGGAACGGGTAAGTATTTAGCAATATGTTCCCTTTCTTTTCCCATTTTCTCCCTGCATCTGTCTTTCTCTTTGAGAACATGCAGACAGTATGGAAAGAATGGGGAAAATTTGATTAGAGAGGAAATCCTGGAGAAAGAAGCTTGTAAATTACAGCTAAAGTTCAGCAATCCTTCCTCCCAAAGGATGAGACAAGCTGCTAAACGGCATAAATCTGCTCCAGAGAACTTCAGCACGTCACATCTCTATAATTCTCTTTCCTTTTCCTCTCACTCCTGCTTAGTGTAAATCCCTGAATAATTGATCAGCATGGAAAATTTCAGCAGCAAATCTGATAATGAAATGTACCCCATTTATCTAGAAACTTTAATTATTTAGATTAATATTCACTATATTGCCAAAAGAATAGGTAAACCCCTCCAAATCATTGAATTCAGATGTTCCAATCACTTACATGGCAAGAGATGTATAAAATCAAGCACCTAGGCATGCAGACTGCTTCTACAAACATTTGTGAAAGAATGGGTCTCTCTTAGGAGCTCAGTGAATTCAAGCGTTGTACTGTGATGGGTTGTAACCTGTGTGATAAATCCATTCGTGAAATTTCCTCAATACTAAATATTCCACGGTCAACTGTTAGTGGTATTATAACAAAGTGGAAGCAATTTGGGAGCAACAGCAACTCAACCACGAAGTGGTAGGCCAGGTAAAATCACAGAGCGGGGTCAGCGCATGCTGAGGCGCACAGTGCACAGAAGTCGGCAACTTTCTGCAGATTCAATAGCTACAGACCTCTTTGTGTGGCTTTCAGATTAGCTCAAGAACAGTGGGTAGAGAGCTTCATGGAATGGGTTTCCATGGCCCAGCTGCCACTGGACTCTAGAGCAGAGGAGACATGTTCTCTGGAGTATATGGTATTATAACAAAGTGGAAGCAATTTGGGAGCAACAGCAACTCAGCGACGAAGTGGTAGGCCACGTAAAATCACAGAGTGGGGTCAGCGCATACTGAGGCGCACAGTGCACAGAAGTCGGCAACTTTCTGCAGAGTCAATAGCTACAGACCTCTTCTTGTGGCCTTCAGATTAGCTCAAGAACAGTGCGTAGAGAGCTTCATGGAATGGGTTTCCACGGCCCAGCTGCCACTGGACTCTAGAGCAGTGGAGACGTGTTCTCTGGAGTGACGAATCACACTTCTCTGTCTGGAAATCTGATGGACGAGTCTGGGTTTGGTGGTTGCCAGGAGAACGGTACTTGCCTGACTGCATTGTGTCAAATGTAAAGTTTGGTGGAGGGGGGATAATGTGCAGGGTTTTTCATAGGTTGGGCTTGGCCCCTTAGTTCCAGTGAAAGGAACTCTTAATGCTTCAGCATACCAAGACATTTTGGAAAATGTCATGCTCCCAACTTTGTGGGAACAGTTTGGGGATGGCCCTTTCCTGCTCCAACATGACTGCACACCAGTGCACAAAGCAAGGTCCATAAAGATATGGATGAGCGAGTTTGGTGTGAAGGAACTTGACTGGCCTGCACAGAGTCCTGACCTCAACCCGATATAACACCTAAGGAATGAATTAGAGCAGAGACAGCGAGCCAGACCTTCTCGTCCAACATCAGTGCCTGACCTCACAAATGCGCTTCTAGAAGAATGGTCAAAAATTCATATAAACACACTCCTAAAACTTGTGGAAAGCCTTCCCAGAAGAGTTGAAGCTGTTATAGATGCAAAGGATGGGCAAACTCTTTATTAAACTCTACAGATTAAGAAAGTTCACGTGCATGTAAAGGCAGGCGTCCCAAAACTTTTGACAATATAATGTATTTGTATTTATATTTTCTATGATTATAGCAACAAAATAGAACAGATATACATAATTTGGCAAATTCAAACTGTTATAATACCTGTTTTCTTTACAATTTACTTAACTTATTGTCAAAACAGGTCGTTTTTTTAAGTAAGCAAAACCTTTAAAAACAAATGCAAATATTTTCCTCTCATGCTGGTGAGTCTTGTCTAGGTTTGTCTCACAGAGCTTTTCTCTCCAGCTCTGATGTAATTACTGTATGCTACATTTGGCCAACCCGTTCTCCACAATCCCAGAGGATCCCAATGGTAAACAAAATATCAATCACAGACAATAAAGCTGGCAGGGAAAAGGAGCTCAACCTTAACAAAATACAAATAAGAACTGGGGCCATCTCTCAAAGAAATTGACCAAAAAAATGTTTGGGCCAAGGCAATGATCAGAAGTGGTCAGCACATGGTAATTCAGACTTTTTTAATGGGTGCAATTTTTTCTTTTCCTGTCCCTTAGGGGGAAAAGGAAAGTCATTTTTCATACTTTGCTAATGACACTGAATCTGCCTAATAGTCTAAATTTTAGTTGAGCACAAATATGCAAGCATGTGAGAAATTCAAATGGTATATGGAACTACTTTGATTATTTGGAAGATGTAAGGTCAGCCAGATTTTCACACAAAAATCGAAGGCACAATACTGGTGTAAACATGAATATCTATCAGTACTATGACCAGTGATGCCAGTAACGCGTTACTTAGTAACGCGTTACTCTAATCTGACTACTTTTTTCCAGTAATCTAACGCGTTGCTATTTCCAAACCAGTAATCAGATTAAAGTAATTTATCCAAGTCACTGTGCGTTATTATTTTTGTCATTTTTCTTACTAAAAATATATATTTTTGCTTTCTTGTTGAGTCTCAGCAGGGGTTTTCCTGCATAGAGGAGAATTACGAGGCGGCCGCTCCGTCAGTCGAAAAAACTCAAGACAGGCAGTCACTTCAGATTAGGCATGTCGTGATAATTAAATAATCATCAGAAATATATATTGTCACATTATCCTTCAGCAATCATTATTCGCATATTATTATTTGCTAGCAGCCTACAAAGTCATCTAAAGCCATTCCATAGCTGAATATCTTTCCTCCGCTGCTCTGTCATTCTCCGTTCAGCAAAACTGCGCGTCGCGTTCGGTTACAGTCAGCAGCAGCACAGTAAAGCTCACTCCATATGATATATTCCCGTTATAATACTTGATATGTTGATAAAATAATTTATCTTGCTGGAGTTTATCTAGCGGTTTCTGAAAGATGTTGTGCTCGAGCTAACTTACCCAGGTGACAACACAAGGACTATTAATTAGCATCACACGCACAATAACCGGAATTTAAAACTGTGAAGAAACAAATAATCAGTGAATGTTTGGACCGATATAGGCTACATAGTAGACTAGGATTTGTGGGCTCAACACTCATCTTCTCTTTATGCCGTGAACTTTTCAATGTGCACTCGCGCTGGACTGCACACTCTGACTCCATGTTGCTTTAAGCGCATCATTCTGCACCCGGGATGCGCATAAGCGCTTTGTTGCCGCTCTGTTTTGAAGCGTTTCATATATTTTCATAGTTTTGTGCACTTAAAAATTATTAAAAAATATATTGTTCTCACGTATCGATCATATAATTGTTGTCCCTTTACAGAGCTGCACATCAGGTTTACAATAAACTATAAATCTTGTAATTTTATATTATTTGTGTTGGCCCATATAATTATTTACATTCATATATAAATATAAATTAAAAAATGTAATATAAATTGTTTTTCATAAATGTATTTAATAAGAACACAAAGTAATTTGTACCTTTTCATTAACATGTTTAGATTTTATAAAATTAGTCCAAATATTTTTTTTGGAGATACAATTTCAGGAGATACATTGTTGACGTTACTATTAAAAATGCACTTCCAATAAAGTGTTGGCAAAAACGGTTGTCATTTTTATGTTGAGGCTGCAGAGGTGTTGTCGGCAACTGATGAATGTAACTAATAAAGTAACTTGTAATCTAACTTAGTTACTTTTAAAATCAAGTAATCTGTAAAGTAACTTAGTTACTTTTAAAATCAAGTAATCTGTAAAGTAACTAAGTTACTTTTTCAAAGTAACTGTGGCAACACTGACTATGACTAATGACTAAATGTGCCTCATCATTTTCAAATACTTACGTTTTCACAGTCCACACTTCAACACAAAAACAGTGTTTTAAAATGTGTTTGGAACGAACAATGGTGAGTGAATGAAAAATATCCTTGGAATAAAGAACTTAACATTTTTTACTTTACACACTTTTTGATGAACCCTTGTTATCTTCCCCAGGATTCACGTCACAAAGGTGCTGTGGCAACTAGTTTAATGCTTTTGTTTTCCTCTGCTTGCAGTAAGGTAATAAAAGTTTAATAGTTACGGCATCGTGAGCACTCAAGTAAAGCGGTGATGACCTCGACATATGTCTTCTCTCTAACCTCCTCCCTGACAACCACCGCAAAGCAGCCCAACACGAGCATCCTATCTCTGACAACGGCACAGCTCGCTTCCCCTCGCATACTTTGTGGTCCTGCCTGAACCCTCAGCATTGCTTACTGTAGACCCAGCACTTTATCCTGCAGGATAGCAGCTTTTTCCCAGGGCAGACAAAACATGCCACTTTAATGGCTTTCTCTTGTTTCTTACAGCTAAATGGAGACAGACCACAAACAACAGAAAATCAACAGCAGGGAAAAGGATGGTGCAAGTTTTTGAACTTTACAAGAGGTAACTTGCTGGTGAATGTTTTTTTTTATGCCCTTAGGCTAGCATTACTTTCTGTGTGATTTTATGTTTTAGTTATCAGTGAAGGCCAATACTTGTCTGTTTCTTCATCTTATTAATAGATAACTTCTTGGCAGGTAGTCATTACATTTTTTTGTCCAATGGCAAACAGGAGGATTTGACCTGTCAGCGATTTCAATTCATGGATCTATTTGGTGCATGTGAGACATTTGGGTTGGACAACTTTCAGAAAGAGTAAATGAAAAAACAAATTTAAGTAGCAAACACACTCGCAAAAGTATAACATTATTAGTAAACATTGTTATGCTTATGCATCATGTTTCCTGCCAACCAATAATGATACAGAGGACTGTATTAATCATACTGAGTGTTTCAAGACAGCTTTATGAAAGTATGATAGATGACATTATTTATTTATTCCAAAATCATGGGTTTTTTATATACTCAGTCATTACAAAAGTTACAATCTAGCACACAGAGTATAATGATATCTCGAAAATCTGGTCACCTTTAAGAAATTTTGTTGTGGATCTTGTTAAAGGTACTTGAATACTTGATTCTTTACATTTACTAAATGAACAGAAAATGGACTGTGTTTTTTGCCCTGAGGTCTTCAACTGTTAGGGTCCTGAGACCGACAAGGGAACACCAAGGCTCCCTGGTGCATAAGATTAAAATATGGGGCATTCAGAGAATACTTTGCAACCTGAACACAGAGACCCCCAGTAAATAGTCTTTGATTATTATTGTTCTTCATCTAATGTATTTTAGCCAAATTGCTTAATTTTTTTTTAAATTTAATTTTGACTTCGTAATTTGTCATCAAAACGTCAAGAGAAACGTCTGACTATTCAGAGTCTTGGACAATAATTAATGTTAAAAGTGAAAATTACACCATGATTTACTCTCCCTCAAGCCATCCTAGGTGTATATGACATAATACAATCAAAGTTATATTAAAATATGTCCTGGCTCTTCCAAGCATTATAATGGCAGTGAATGGCTGCCTAAAGCACTTCCGGCAGACTGCCCTCCGTATTCAACTTACGGAAAAAGTGTAACTTGTGCGATGATGACATTGGACGTAGCATAAGCATTTTGAACTGCGAGAGGAGTTACACTTACTCCGTAAGTTGAATACGGAAGGCGGTCTACCGGAAGCTAGATATTTTTCTTTGTAATGTGTTAAATATGGATATTTTTCTTACAAAGACCAATCGATTCACTTCAGAAGGCCTTTATTAACCCCCCGGAGCCGTGTGGATTACTTTTATAATGGATGGCTACACTTTTTTGGTCTTCAAATTTTGGACTGCCATTCACTGCCATTATAAAGCTTGGAAGAGCCAGGACATTTTTATTATAACTCAGATTGTATTCATCTAATAAAAGAATATCATATACACCGAGGATGGCTTGAGGGTGAGTAAATTATTATTTTTGGGTGAACTATCCCTTTAATGTGCTTGAGATGTTGAGCCAAAGTGCTTGTGGGGATGATATAGGTTCCCATCAAATTTGTGATGTTTACTGATTCCACCCCTTGTCTTTCTTCATAATAATTTCTTGTTTCTTGCTACAGGCCCACACTGAAAGTGGAAATGCTGTGCAGTGCAACAAAATCACATACAATAAGAACATATTTAATATGCATTGTAACAATTCGTATTTAACTGTAAGCAAGGTTAGCTAGCACAATGATGGAGAAAGAGAGGCAAAGCTAAACAATTAAAAAAGCAGTAGCTATCTTGAACCATCCGTGGGCACAAACGAAACCAGCGTAATTATCAAGGAAACCATAACTTATTTCCTATGGTTTCTCAGTGAAAGTTGACCTACAAGCTGTTTTGGTTATGACAGACCACTAAAGACTGTTTAGAGGAGCTACAGGAATCCTTGTAAACGGCCAGACCCAATTCTTCCCCTCTAATTCCTGGCAAGCGTTCCTGTCACAGATAGGCCGAGTGTTTGACGTACTTGCGGAGGGGCCTCTCCCTGTCTGTGGGATTGGGACCATGCCATTCTCATTCAGACACTTAGCTGCAGAACTTATCTTGTTAGCTGAGCCGTATTGCCCGTGATCCAGCCGCTGTGAGAGAGGAAGTGCAGCCACACGGCCACTAGCCCACCAGACATAAGCTCACAATCTGTTTTTGCGGAGAAAAGCCACACAATGAAATACTGTTCTCACCTTCGCTTGGTTCAAGAATTTTAAGAGGTGAACAATTGAAGGGCATCTGCTAAACAGAAAACGCCCTGTAGCCCACTTAAAATGCAGTGTGTCACAATGTGCTGACTTTTTTTTAACTGTTTGTGCTTTATCAACAATGCAGTAACACTGTGAAGTATGTGGTTATGAAATCTGATCACAAGAGGTCACCGGAGACGCATTTAAGATGTTACTTCCAGGTGTAAATGGCAATCTGTCTTGGCTGAACATTTGTGTTTAGATCACCTGGAACAGATGTTAGTACCAGATGTAAACAGCAGAGACACGTGAGATTAATGTCTTAAAGGGATAGTTTATGCCAAAATGTAAGTTCTGTCATCATTGACTCACCATCATCTCTTTCCAAACCAGTTTGAAAGTGATTGAGGTTTGGAACGACATGTGGCTAAGTAAACATAAGTCTTAATTTGCTCTCCATTTTATCTTAGGAAAAACAATCAAGATTTAGTTCACATTTTTTTCTTGTAGAGACATACAATAAAAGGAAACAAAGTGGTAATTTGTTAGAGTTTTTGGAATGTAAAAACCGTAATGAGATCTTTGAAATGTTGCATTTTTAATGCATGTAAAATGAAATTCCTTTAGAGAAATTAGCCTATTTTTATTAATCATGTGATGTCGCTTACATTTTGTTCAGTCATTTTCAGGGGCTGTGGAAGAACGCAGAGGCGGGCGATGAAGCACATTCCACATCATGTTCTCATAAGAGGACTCATCTCCACTTTTCCCCTCTTCATTTGTCTAATTTGATTAGTCAATGAAATTGCTGTCAGGCGGTGATACGGGTAGCATCTTGTCACATAATATTTATTACAGTGCTTTGCACATTTGCTACAGCATAGCGGTTCAGAATTTAGCTGTGGGGTTATAGTAACGGAAAAATAATCGACCAATTCTACCAAGTCGCCCCCCCTTTTGTCTAAATGTTCATAAAATGCACGGCCTATCTGAACACATTTGATGTTTAATATACAGCTTAGAGTGATTGAATGTCCCAATAGTTTTATGGAGGCCACTCAGAAGTCCTAAAAAAATGACCCTGTTGTATTGTGCACATCTGGTCGAGGCCTACTATCTTCTCTCACATCATGTTGTACATCCTCATAAAAAAGATTCACCACGACAATTTAATCCAATTGACAAATAGAAAAGACATAAAACTTGCACCCCAGTGACTCCCACACAGATAGAAGCAGCTGCTTGCTAAAGAAGACTAGGTTTGGGATCAGGGGCCGGAGGGGAACCAAGCAGCAGACAGGGTCAAACAATGACGTTTGTTGTTAATAATTAGACTCTTCAAATACACAGTGGAGACACACAAACAAGAGGTTACTGGCCTTTATGAGATGACCGGGAAGCAAGCGGCGGAAACGTGGGCAGTGCTTGTTTAGAAAAAGAAGTGTCGGGGTAAACACAGTCCAGGGTTATTCAAAGTTCTGGGAAGGATGTAGTGAACATGAGAAAGATAAAATCAAGATAAACAGTCACTACTTACGTCCGACGCGGAGATTGATCTGGTCGCGGCGCTGGCCGTCGGGGTTCTGGAAGCAACTGTATAAGCCGTTGCTACTCATGTTCACCTCCATCAGGATGAGCCGTGGTCCTTCTTCTCGCCGACGGGCCTTCACGTCCGTGCCATTCACCTTCCACGTTACAGAGGCGTTGTTGTCCAGCGAGCCACACTGCATAGTGACATCACTTCCTATCCTTTCATATTGAATCCTGGCACCTGAGGAAACAGAACAGAGGATTAACATCAGCATGTTTGCAACACATGGCTTGACATTTTATTTTTTCTAAGTGAAAATGAATCAAATGTGTTTTTCAAAGAAGGATTCAAGGAGACCTTCAGTTTACATTGGTATAATCAAAATATCAAGAAAAAAAACGTTATGCATAATGGAGAAATAAGAAATGTCTATGCTTTACTGCTGTCGGCAGTTCATTCAAAAAGATGAGGGAGACTCTTACAACCATCAACCTACAACTTATCGTACAACAAAATTACCATCCAATTACAATTTGTTATCGATAAACTTGCAGTTAGTGAGGGCGGGGTGTTAGATAGCGCGGAGGACATCAAGTCAGGTGCGAAGATATCAAAGAAACGCGTATGTACATTTAACAAGGATCTTCAGAAAAAGTTTATGAAAATATTATGTGCAGCTACGCTGTAAAAAAATTACTCACTGGTACTGGTATTGCGCTGAACGACACACCAGAAGCGCTCTCACAGACATCGCACAATTGCGTATTCAGTTCTATTTGCACCTGGATGGTCAAATCATGCGGAGTATCTTACGTATACAGTCGATATGGCTGAGAAGAACGTAAACAGCTTGGTGAAAACCGTTGATATGTATCAATGTATGTTAAGTCAAGTCAACTTTATTTATATAGCGCTTTTTACAATGCAGATTGTTTCAAAGCAACTTCACAGTGTTAAAAAGGAAAACAATGCAACAGAAATTCGGCTGTACAGCCGCTCTGGAGAAAACGGTGATGTCATCAGCTCATTTCAACTATCATATAGTGACAATGTGGGCAGATCAGTAATTTTGTTGATTAATTTAATTTAGTTTAGTAATTAAATGTATTTGGATATTTAGTGGAAAATTTCGTTTCCCCAACTGAGCAAGCCAAGCAAAAGGTGACAGTGGCAAGGAACCAAAACTTCATCAGGTGGCATAATGGAGAAAAATAAACAATTATAAAATAGGAATGTTCAAAAGATTGGAGTCATCACGCCGGAGACGGTTTTATTGAGGATGACATGTTGATTAACCAATTATTAAATAGGAATATTCAAAAGATCGGAGTCATTATGCCGGAGACGGGTTTATTGAGGATGACGTGTCGATTAAACAATTATTAAATAGGAATATTCGAAAAATCGGAGTCATCACGCTGGAGACGGGTTTATTGAGGATGCTGTGACGATGAGGCAATTTCAGGGGGAGTCTGGTGTATGTGTATTGGTGTGTATTGCATGTGTTCGATCCAAGCATTCTGTCTTAAAGGGGCAGTAGCCTAAAATACCTTTCTGTTTCATTCATGTTAATCAAACAAAAAATTGTGTATATATGTTAAATAAACTTACTGTACCTAAAAAACATGGTTTATTTT
Organism: Gobio gobio; assembly: GCF_949357685.1. Taxonomy (NCBI): domain Eukaryota; kingdom Metazoa; phylum Chordata; class Actinopteri; order Cypriniformes; family Gobionidae; genus Gobio; species Gobio gobio. The sequence goes on along the minus strand of NC_137118.1, from coordinate 22,081,896 downwards.
AATCAAACTAAAAATGTATATGTATGATAAACGTATCGTACCTTTAAAACGTTGTTTATTTTATTTGTATCTCTATTATGCTTGCCCTATTGTTTGTAATTTGCTTCTTTGTTCTTTTTTTTAGATAAAATAATTATATATATAAATAACTTAAATAACTATATATCGTTATTGCAAAATATTTTCACAAATGTTTTTTCCACTGCAGATGCATGACAGAATGCATGACAAAATGTGAGGAGATTCTCTTGAAAGCTTGTTTTTGTCACATTGGATTGTCTGAGATTTTTATGAATGAATATATTTTGGCTAAGAATATCGAACACAATTGGTTTTTGGTTTGCCTGTGATGAGAAAATAGTGGGTCTGTTTATTTTTCTACTTAAAATCAGTTCGGTCATTACTGTGTTTTTCACAAGAAAGATGAAGATGTGGTTGTTTTTCTACATAATCTTTTTTCACACCCTAAGGCATGTTGTTATGGGCTTTGACATCAAACGAAAATACATTTCTTCATGTCGCAACCACGAGTAATTCCCCATAGATGTCCACCGTCATGCGACAGCAGCAACAATGAAAGAAACATAAGAAAAAATAAGGTTCAGAATACACAAACAGGCAAACAAACAAAACTCAGAGAACACATCAATGCTCCTCTTTGACTTTCATTACAGCGTCGTGACTCCCACAATGCACAGGGGTCGGAAAAAGCAATCTCTCTTCTTTCCACTGACCTGACTAACTACCCCTGTAGCTTTATCCACACGCTCTGGGCAAACCAAATCCATGAATTTTACATTTACTCCGATGTCAAAACCTGTGATGCAGCAGTGTTGAGTAGAATGGAAAGCAAAAAGGCTGTTGCGTTCAAGAGAGGAGGACGGTGACAGTGGCATCTGTTTGCTATAACACGGACATGCCCATTAGGATTGGTTAAGTACAGATAGAGTGACATGCAGTTGTAAATTTGACTGCAAATTTCCTGCTTACCCTGCTTACAGAAAACATATAAGTTATTATCTGTAAAGATAGAAATAAGCTTATAAGCAATGACAAAAATATCTTTGAGATAGAAGCATAGCACCAATGTTGCTAGGGAAACTTTCTCTGCAGATAATAGTATCCTAGAAGTCATTTGATGTATTCCAAGCAACCAAAAACTTAAAAACACATTTTTAAATCCAAACAGAATATTTTATAATGTGATCTATCATTTTAAAATGACAGAACGGGAGTAGAATAACTTTTTGAATAAGTCATGTATCACTTTCGTCAGTCTTAGCTCAAAGAAAAATCTCCGGTCACCTTATACAGTGAACTAACTTGAATGTCTGCTGATTTCATCACCCTAATTATGCTGCTATAGATTTTATTTTCAACTTTAAAAATAATGGCAATTATATTCTCTTCACTTTAAACTGACATTGAATGTATTGCATGCATTTGTATTGTTTTATATTCAACACAACTCCCCCATACACTATAATTTATTTGAACCGATTTCATTGTGTCAATTGACCAAACATGATTATCATTCTCAAACATGTGTTAGATATCAAAAAAAAGAATAATTGCAAGGAGGGTAAATGCCTGGACTTCTCAAAAGCTCATTTTATAGGTCTATTTTTTTTTTGAGACCCTCAGAAGACAATGCTTTGTGAGGAATCTCAGTTGTGTAAGCCTGTGAAATATCTCCTCTCTAAATATCTTTAGTATGGGAGTCATTGCTTTGCCCTCTGCCTTGTTCCCTTTGAGGATTCTCATTAAGGGGTTTCCTCTCACTTGTCTGCCCACTTTTTCCAGACTGTGCTATTATGAAGCATCAAATAAATCCTTTTCTTGTTTCCTGCCTGCTTATCTGTTGAAGCTGTGGGCAGGCAGCGATAGGGCGCGTAAACGGTGGCGCATTGGCACAACACAACAAAGCCCAGGAACAATTCCTCATATCTGCTACCTTTCAATAGCTCAGAATGCCTAATTCCCATTATGCAATTAGCAGCTTATTTTATGGCCATATCAGATCTTAGGTTTGCTTCCTTTTCAAGTATTGCCACAGGGTGGCATAGAATTGGCAATTCAATGTTAATACACCATAACTGCATTTTATCTTTAGGATAGGACATTTGTGTAAAAAAGCTAGTCAGGATCAGACCTCAAACTTTCACTACCCACAATAACATCAGGCATCAACGTCTCAAAATCTCCAAACATGGATATTACAGTACTTTAAACAAACCCAACTACAAGTCAAACAAATTCCGATACATGCAAATGTGCAGTGAACGTGCAGCTTCAAGGGCAATGAGTTTGAAGGTCCCATTAGGAATAGGATGGAAGGGGAAAATATGGTTGGAGTTTAAAGCAGTTGTCAAACTGACACTTAATAATGTAGATGTAAACTGGCCGCAGAGGTTAGCGGAGGCGTCATGTAGAGATGAGAGGAGAGGGACTTTACACCCACATGGAAGTGCTAAAGGTTTATGAGCAGGACATATGCAGTGTTGCTCGTGGAGGGAATTCTAGACCGGCCAATAGAGGACCGGACGGACAACTAGAACTCCTGGCTAGATGAGGAACAGCTGTCCTTCTGAAACATGCGGCAAAATCACAAAGCAGTTAATTGGCTGCACAAACAGAAGCTGTCTGTGTAAATGAGTGTCCTTTGTTCTCAAACTCTCAGAGAAAAGACAGTACATATGAGTACAGTGCATGCTTATACCTGTATTACCATTACAACGACAATTAAACTTACAATTTATAATTCACAATCTCAGAATATTGTTATGTGAAAGTACACAGTGCAACCAAAAAAAAAAAAAAAAGTTTCATACAGGACAGTACTTGCTGAAAACACCAGTTGTTGAGTTTGGGATACTGGTGCCAAGTATGGGATGCTGGTATGCTGCTGTCCCAAGAGAGTTCCTAACTAACTTAACCAGCAAAACTTCCCCAACCAGCTTTACCTGCTTTAAACCATCATTGGCCAGAATAAATCAGCTTGAAAATAGACTTTAATCACCACTACTATTCAAAAAGGTCAATGACTCGGTCTTAAAATTTTACATTTGATTCCCCCAAATCATGAATATTTCGTTCCATCCTTGGTTTCATGGCATCAGCATGCTTTCAGAGCTGCCAGAGTTTACAAGGACACATCGCACTCAAGCCTCCAGGCTGCGGGTGGGCTGGGTAGGACTGCGGCATATGGAAGTTTTCCCTCCCTGACTGATATTGTATTGTAACACGGAGGGATTTCCACACAAACAAAGGTCATGAAATGCTACATAGTCTGCAAAGGTCAATAGGATTAGAAAGTATCAGATTGATACTACATAGATCAGACAGCTTCATCATTGGGCTCCTGGGCTTAGACGCTCTACATTGGGAATGTGGGTTTGGCTACTTGGTTTATTTTCTTACACTTGTCGGGGGGGATGCTTGCTTACTCCCAGCCACTGGCGCTGTTCCTGATTTTCTCTCTCCTCCCAGACCTCCTGTGATGCACCACATGCTTCAAAGACTATCTAGTTGAAGACCAACACTCTAGTTATGACCTACGAAAACCCCTAAATGGGTATATACTAAGCATACTAACTAAAATGAATGATTATCCAGTCAAATTTTAGAGATGGAACTATTGCTCAAACCATGTTCAAAGCCAATGGTCGATCCATGCCTACAAGTTACAGAATTACTGCTGGAGCCACGTTCAAAGTCATTATAAAATCGCTGCTCTATGCCCACCAGTTGAATTTTGTACAAAGATCATACATTGATTGTTATTGGATGTATTTCTTGAGAACAAAGCATAAACTGACCACAATGAATATTATAATACTGTACATACTGTACATACTGTACATACTGATAAGAGGGGAACTACTTGATGTTTTGTCCCAGGTCAAGATTCAGATCATGTTATTATATATATGCTATATGCAATGTGAAACTATAAGAATTGTTTATTGTGCATAACATTGGTCATATTATTCTGCTTAGTGCCATGTCTAACAATGCCCTTCAAATGTAAAATCTCTGCAACATATCACTATATCTCATTTGTTCAAATATTTTGCAGAGTTAGTTTTTTTTTTTTTTTTACATTGTTATTTTTTTACATAATATCTCCACTAGTCAGAAGAAAAATACACTAGGATGTAATGATATGGGCCTTGCATCGTTCTGAATTTTTTTTTTTAATAAAGGCTTATTATTTTCCCAATTCAATGCACAATGGAACTTTTGACAGAAACTCAGTCTCACTTTGTTTCCCCAGACACATGAGCAGCCTGCCAGAGGAGATGAAACAGGATGTACAACTCAACAGCCCCTTGTGATGGAGAGCAGCATGAGGCAACGCTCCAATGCAAATCGGCACCAGAGGAGATTAAAGCACCCCATCCCACTCGCACCCAAAGCCCTAATACACAAAGGCAACCCTGATTGAACTGGATCCTAATCTCAGAAATGCACTCCAGAGCAATAGCACCCCCCCCCCTTCATTTGCTAATACACAGTAACATACATCCTTAGCATTCCACATGTGGAACAGAAATCTAGCTGCTGCTGCCAGGCTGTGCAGATATATGGGGCTGCGCTTGCTGTGTTCATGTCATTGATTTGGTGCAAGGTTGGGAATTTCAGCCTATCAAGTGGTAGATTGTGTATTACAGAATTGGAGCCATAAGCAGTATCATACACTGTAAGAGAATAAGACTATCTGCAGCAACTGGACCATATGTTATCATGGTGGTGTTGATGCTATGCTGTGATTATCATGATTGCGAAGTATGCAGGGAGCTGGTATAGTCTTACACCGTGTCCCAATCAACCGGGTGATTCCAATGTCAAGTCTTCACTTAAAGTATTTATGCAACAGCCAATCAGAACATACTTTATGTTTAATGCTGCGTTTCATTCAAAGTTGGATGTGGGATATTTCTTCTCACCAACCAGTGTTCCATTGGCCAATCTACTGTAAGTGCTGATGCTCGAAAGATTATGTATAAGGTAAGGAAATTTTCCCACCAGTTAATCTATTTGTGCCAACACTGGTAATGCCGGTATCACAATGACAAACTCGCTTAAATAGGCATTTTTACATTTCCACTCCTGCTGCTGGTTTGTTCTGCAACTCTCGGTTGGCTCACGCTGTATTAAGCAGACTTCAGTTTATATCTGTTCTCTAACTGAACTAAATTCTTTTTAGTACTATAAAAATCAAAACGAGGTTGGGGCGGTGACGCGGTGGGCAAGTGATATAACCGGTGTTGCGGCTGAACGCCAGTAACACCAACTATCGCAGCAAGCCTAGTATAAGGAAACAAAATAGCTTAGCAAGTGTAAGATTTCCCAGTAACCAAATTGCAGAGGATAAATGAAAGCATTACCTGTCTCTGCAATTATTTAGCTAAACAGGCTCAGGGATACATTTGGTGTGCCAAAATATGAATGGCCGTGTACATCTAACTGAGTGCTGTCATGTTTGCATGTTGTCATACTCGTGCATCTGGGAAAAAAGTTCATGTTCATTTAAGTGATGTTCTATGGACCAATGCAATTTTGCACCGACGAGAGTGGTCCAACTAAAACCAAGTGTGCGACAAATTCAGCTTGTTGCAGACATAGCTGGAGAAATGTGATTAATTGCTTGTTGCTTTATTACTATTATTTAACTTCTGTGAAGATCATGGCATGGAAGAAAAAAAAGGGCTGAACACTGCAGTGTAACTAAGATTTCAGAGGGATGTGCTTTCCTGCAAGGCAAAAATTATGCAGTCCAACTCAATAAGCACAGTGTAAATTCACAGCGTAAAAACAGACATATTCACAAACTAAGTTTCATTCATATTTGACGGATGACCTTGGGCCAAGATATTCCAGAGTGCAATGTTAATTGGTAACAAGCCAAATAAAAAAGCATTCACAGTTGACTGATGATGTTCTGGAGCCTTCAAGTAAGTCACTGAGGCTATTCCTGTAGTGCCAAAGGCATGTTATGAAGTCCTCTAGCTTATAAATATTTGTAAACACAGACTAACAACTGATGTGGCCCATAAAATATTGTGGCAGAAATAAACTGATTGTAAAATCAAGTTTCAAGATCACTCTGCAATTTTTTTCTAATATCTAATCCATTCTTAGTATGAAGTGGATGGCAAGAACCTGCTGCATTGACCCCCAGGCCCTTGGAGAAAACACTCCTTTATACCCAGATTACTTGCACATTTATTCTGCCGCTTTACCTCAGCTCTGCTTTGAATGAGGGAATTGCGTGGCCTTGCTGGTGGAATGTAAACATCCCGTGGCAGGCCTGTGTCTGCGGCCCCCTGTACTCCTCATCAGGAAGGATTGAAATCTGCTTGCTGTACACCTCCCTCTCTTACTCCATCTCCACCGGCACACATGTCCTCCAACACTGATCACAGATGAGCCGTGCAAAATGAAGAGCAAACATACCTGGATGTCATTACAAAGCACTCCTATAGTTTACAGGAAGTACACTGAGGCCTAAAACCAACAATCGCTCCTTCTCTGTTCCCATTCTCCTCGCAGGGTGGCAGCAGGAGGGAGAGGGAAGGAACAAGCTCCGGTAGGGGTCAGAAAGAATCCTAACGCTCGTTTTTTACGTCTGTTTTGACAGCCACTCAGAGCACCAACAACGCTTGCCGTAATTTGTCTCCATTTGCTCAGCCGTTGTTATCATTTCCCCAATCAATCTCGACGCAAAGGGTCTTTTTGAGATGCTGATGTGTTTATGTCAAAAGGGGAAATTCTTGCGACTGGAATTTGATGACTTGGTGCAAAGCATGTACTCTGATTTAAAAACGTTGCTATGCTGAAGGGATCACAAAGCATTTCTGAGTGGATGCCAGGGTGCCAGCGTAAGTAGCACTTTTAGATCATTTATCACGTCAGGCCTAGGCATGTCTCCAAAAGAAAGATAAATAATTTTTTCTGATGATAAAAAAATTATTTTGACCAGGGTTTAAAAATTCTCTAGACCAGAGGATGAATTGGCCTTAGGTGAACTGCAATCAAGAATATTCCTATATATCCCCCATAAAAAGGAACAAGGGAACACAAGGGATGAAAAAACATTTAAACATTTTAAAGTTGATTAGTGACTTTAGGTTGTGTAAACCACTACGTTTGTCGATCTTAAGGACAACTTCTACAATTAGGCTGATTTAGGGTTATTAAGCACCAATCAGATGTATCAGGGCTGAGGGCAATATAACTAAAATCATTAATTGCACTTTCATAGTCCTCACAAAAATGGATTATGAATAATAATGAGAACATTGTTCACAGCAGGCGATCTGAAGTCTGATGGTGATTGTCTTTAATTTTTTATTGAAAGGGGTCGAATTTGTAACAAAAGCACTGCTTTGATGATGCAGACGTTGTGCTTTAAAGGGGCTGAAATTAAAGACTTCTCAGAGGGATATTTAACATCCTGACAGATTCACAGCTTGTCTACACTGCAAAAGCAGCATTGCATGTTTGCAGTGTAAAGAGCATCTTTGATTATAATTGAAGTTATGTAGGTTTGCTCACCTACACACCGCTAGTTATGATTAGACAATTAGCATGCACACTCCCTAAAACCCTCTTTGAGAATCCAAAGATTAATTACCTAGATAAACAATCCCAATAAAATGTTATAGTTGACCACATTTGTCAACTATATGATTGGCAGATGACTAGTCAATCATGTAAAAACACATCCCTACTTTTCAAATTTGAATAGTCATTAGGGTCAAACAAAAAGTGCCACAAATCATTGTGGCAAGCAGGGTGGGGCCGAGAGCCATGGGAACAGAGCGAGGTCGGTGATTGGATTGCTAATGAGCGTCATCGGAGCGCCTCAAGTCTCACGGAGGAGCTCCGGAAGGATAAAAGGAGGAGTGACGACAGTGCTATAAATGAGAGGACCAGGCCTGGACTATTTAGCCGGTTCCCACCTTCTTCTTCCCTGAAACTTTACCATTGCTACACAGGTGCCCGAAAACAAAATGAAAGTAAAGTGACAGCCCCTCACGGACAACTGCCACTTAAACTAAAACAAAACTCCAACATATATAATCCACGCCTGGTCCTCTCTCCTTCTTTACTGTCTTCACAGCTCCTTTTATCCTCACAGAGCTCCTCCGTTAGACTTGAGGCCAGTGTTGCGCGCAAGTGATGTTCGCACCGTTCCCACAGCTCTCGGCCCCGCCCTGCTTGCCACAATCATATTTCCAATAATACAACAAAAAAAGAGAGAAATCTAATAAAATATTGTAAGTCATATGTTTTGGTAAAAATATATTGTTAATTTAATCTGATACATGTATAATTTTGTTTTGACTCTCATCTCTCTATTCTCATCCTGGGTGCCACTCTCCTCTTACAAGGACATTATATTTTTGTGAATTTCTCTGACACCATTTGACACAGTTTTAAGTTTGGATGTCCTGTAAAGATCACATTCAGGGCTTTTCAGAGAGACCATTTGTTTTGAGGTTTCACCAGGACAACAACTTCTCCTTGGTCTTTAAAAATTACTGAATGGTCAAATGTAGCACTCTTATGGAAACATAATATTTTGTAATATTTTGTAATTATCATTTAAATCTGACTAATTTTCAAATGGTTTTTTATAAATCAACATCTCAGTAAAATGTTACGGGGTTTCTAATCAAAATATGACTTTCTGTTACAAAACATGGCATTAATTTCACACCTGTCCTCAATAGAGGACACCGGGACTTGGTAAAATGGTATATCAATTCATTCCATGATATCTTTCATAATATAGTTGAGAATCATCTTTAAACAAAGTTTGGTTAAAAAAAAAAAACGGTTCTTCTGCTCTAAACAATGTAATGACATGATAAAAATACTAAATTCAAAAGACTTTGTTTTCCTGGGTCTTAGGAGACAACTCATCTGTGATGCAAAGCCATTTGATCAAGACTTTATCATACCTTTACTACAGATTCTCTAGAGAGAGCAGTTGAGGTACCAGGGCTTGCGGAGTGACAGCAGACAGGAAACTGCAACTGTTTGCTTCCGGATGCTCTCGTTTGCAAAGGGTACACATTCTGGCAGGCCAACAGGCTCTACTATGACAAGCCTGCTTTGTATTCCACACTATTACTCCCCATGAGAAAACCTTTCATAACACAGTCTTATGCTCTTGTGTTTTCTCGTGCTTATCCCTTATCTATCCTACCTCCTTTCCCATCCACTTTTCCTCCATTGTATTCATCTCTTCAATTCCTTTCTCCTAACAACACCTCCCTAAGCTCACACCCTGGGATGGAGCCTCTCACTGCAGGGCAACCAAAAGCTGCCGTGACTTCATCCAAATTCTCCTGTTACCTCAGGGTAATCCTGGCGTGATTGCCCTGCTTAGTGGCCCTTCTTGCTCCCACAGGTGGCACGCTACTCACCAGACACTGCCACTCGCAAGGAAAACAACGTGCAAGTCTTGTTTGGATAACACTCAGGGCTAATCTGTCCGGAAAGGGAGGGCCTGTTCGTGAGTGTCACTGGAATAACAGGTATGTTTGAAGAAAGGAAAATTTGGGTGGTTTCTCCAACTACTAGTGACATAACACCAGAGAAAGTTTTCATTGGTATAGTGTTTTTTGGATGATAGATGTTACCTTGCAGGATATTGCAGCCACCTTTGGAAGTAATCCAAACACATCATCTGTAAAGCATGACTAGCTCCTCTAAGTTTTGAGTTCCTCACATTCAGCTCTGATCTCGATTGGTTCTGCATGAGAAAACATTGCAATCTCCACCTCGTCTTCTCTGTGCGCCATGAGCAGGAAAATTTGAGGACTACCAGTTGCAAGGGTGTCCAATATTGCCAATGACCTTCAGAGTTTAGCTCCAACTTGCTCTAACACACCTGCCTGGAACACTGTAAAGTATAATTAGTTAGACTTACTTAGAAAAAAACAAACAAACATGCAAACCGATTGTCTTAAAAAAAACAAGTAAAGTGAAATAGGAATAGTATGTTGTGCTAACAAATGTTTAGTTAGTATACTTCACTTACACAAGAGTTATAGTAACAAAAAAATAACTGTGGAGAGTATTTGATGATTTACTCTAGGTTTACACTTTACTTAGTATAGCTACCATTGTTGTTACCATTGTTGTGTTTTGCAAGCTGAATGTTGAAGTCTGTGTGTGACTCAAGCATGATCAACTGCAAGATATTGTTACAAATATAGAGGGATTATAGAAAACCAATTAAAAGTTTCACAAGTTTTTTACGATGTTAGCAATAAAATTGTAAACGATCAATATACAACATACAGGGAAGTATTACATTCGTTACTTTTAAACGGTGACCTAATTTCTGACTAAATTATTAACTATAGTTAATTATTCAGTTAGAAGCTAGGTAAACTTTTAAAAGAAACCTATTTTTTAAAACAAATAACTGATTTCTTGTTGCATTGCTGCATCAATCGGAAGAGAATTACAATAATATGAATGTAGTGCCCAACCAAAGGGAACAGTGATCACCACAATGGTGCTTGCTCAAACCAATCAATTAATCTTAACTTGAGTTTTCTGAGTAAACAAGGAATAGTATGTGAACAGTACATATTACTAGATTTTTACAATTAAGTTTTAAGACATTTACTTAAGTACTTAATTAAGGTACATTAAGACATTAAGAAAAGATAACTAAAAAAGTGTTAGTTAGAATCACTGTTGAATTTTACAGTGAAGTTTCTTCTCATTCTGAAGAACTTGATTAGCTGGTTCAGATGTGTTTATTTGAAATTGGCTCCAAACTCTTTAGAACAGCGGCCCTCCATGAGCAGGATTGGACACCCCAGACAAAGTACAACACATAGGTAACATTAATGATATGCAATATGGGCATCACAATCATTAACTGAGAAGAACTGGGAAGAATTGTCGCTTACACTTTCTTTGACTTCTCTCTTCTTTTGGGGAAATAATCATTACATTTTAAGAGTTTTGTTTTTGAGCTTCTGTTTTAAGGGCCACCAGACAGCTGCTAACCCACACAGGAAATTAAAACTTATTGCAAGCATTAGTTTTTGGAAACAACCATTTCACTTCATTGTTTGTTTCATCGTGCACAACTCGAGCACACACACACAGCTCGGAATCTAAGAGGGCAATCTATCAGTAGATTTACCACTGCTGCCACACATGCAAACAGAGACATTAGATCATGTACAGTAATTGCACTAATATTATGACTACATATACAGTCGTGGCATTAATGGTGATATTAAAACGTAATTATCTTTGCACAATTTATCTCAAAGTATACTTTATTTCCATACTAAATTGCAGTTCGAGGAGCAGACTTTTTTTTTGCATGTCACATCTCCTGATGAGCATAATTCACGCAACATTCATTAATTGTGATGACATTCATACATAGATCAAATCTATTAGTATGCACTTGACAGGGAATGTGACCTTCAAAGGCTCATTTAGAAACTGCTAATTGTGTATACTTAGCAAAAGCTGTATCATCTATTAGTCTGGAGGATGGCTATTGACCTCTAAAGTTGCGCTGTTTTTTCTGTTGCAATATGCATTGTTTTGCATTGGTATAATAGCACTGAAAAAAAAGCTATTAGTAGCATATAGTTGACTCCGAGTTGTAAGAGGAGTGAGAGCTGATAACAAAGGTTAATTCTAACAGCCGTGAATTTCCTGACCCAATTTCTCCAACATACACCTCTCAGAGAGTGCATGCAGATGGAGGCGTGAAGATTAATGTCCAGACTTTGCCATTTGACATATGTGGGCTCTCTGTTCTTTCGCGTACGCCAATACACTCTTTTCAAGCTAGGCCTCACGCGGACACAATGCTAGCTTCACTTTGATGAATTAGCATGGCTAGATGGGAATGAAAAACAGAAATGTTGAGGTAAGGGACTCTTTAGTTTCTTTAGAGGAGAACGCACCTATAACGGCAAGTGATGAGAAAAAGTGAGTTACAAAAACAGGGTGTATTATACAAACTATAAACACAGAATCTGATGAGATTCTCTGAGTTTCTATGCTTGTAGGTGTAGTGAATGGGGCATGATACATCAAATGGAGTCTGAAACAGATGGCATGCATACTTTTGTTGTCATCATTTGGGTCACTGGGCTCAATTTGAATGCCTTAGTGACTGGTATAGGGGCAGCTGAAGCTGAACAAGCAGATGCACTCCGTTGAATAGAGGAAGAATGCTTTGGCTGTACACAGTAAAAAAAAAAGGAAATCTCAAAATACTTGCGGCAACCAGTTTCAGGAATTTGAGGATACTGAACTTATGGGAAAAATGTTGTGTCAACTTAACATTTAAAGTTGGTCTGTGCTTTCATTAAACAAAATATAATAATTTCCATAAACTCAAAAATAACAGTGATGTAGAACGTTCTTAACTTAATGGTTAAAAGGTTATTTAGAGTTACTTCTATAAATTGTATACTCACTAAAATGGAAGAAAGCACCTATTTATTCAGAATAACAAATATGTCATCATAATTACCCAAGCTTTGAACAAAAAACTAAAATTTGTATTAGCAGCCTACTTTACTTTCGGTTTAGAATAAGCGCCAATTCAGGGGCAGGTTGCTTGAATGGAGGGTTCAATAGCCTATATTATTCTTACTGAAAAACACAACAACAAAACAGTACAATAACAAACTCACTTAAATAGGCACTTTTACATTTAGCTTTGAAACCAAATCTTCCACGATCATCTTGTCAGTCAGCTCCTAGTTCTCGTGATAAATGAAATCTGACTCCTGCTGCTAGTTTGTGCTGTGACTCTCATTCGGCTCACGCTTTATTAAGCTGACACATTCAGTTTTTATTTGTAGTGTCTGTTCTCTAACTGAACTAAATAATTGTATTACTCTAAATAAATCAAAATGACGGTGGGGTGCGATGTCACGGTGGGCAAGTAATGTAACCAGTGTTGCGCCTGAACACCGGTAACACCGGTAACACCGGCAACACTGACTATCGCAGCAAGCCTATTACCCGTTATTATCAATCTAAATAAATCTACTGCGAAATGTAGGAGCTTGTTACTGGGACGTAACAGACCTGTGTGTTTTGAATCACCAGTGCAGTGTCCGTTCTCTGAGCATATTTGCCCTGCCCACGTGAGGCGTGCCGCTTCTCTAGATCCCTGCCTTTATTAGAGAAAAGAATATGTTCAGCCCCCTCCCTCCGAATCTTCGAATATTCTGTGTTGATTACTACCGAAGCTTCGAAGCTCAAAAAATGGTAATCGGACAAGCCCTAGTAATGCCATTGAATCTTTAATTTTTTTCCCTCACGCATTACTCGCACTTTCAATGCAAGCATTGGATCTCTTAAGCCACACGCACATCACTTCACTTCAGAAGGCCTTTATTAACCCCTTTATTAACTTTTATGGACTTCAAAACAGAACCCTCCATTCACTGCCATTATAAAGCTTGGAAAAGCCAGGACCTTTTGTAATATAACTCCGATTGTATTCGTCTGAAAGAAGAATGTCATAAACACCTAGGATGACTTGAGGGTGAGTAAATCATGGGCTAATTTTCATTTTTGGGTTAAGTTTTAGAGGAATGGACTTGAAATGGAGGGACAGAAATATCTCAGGTTTCATAAAAAATATCTTAATTTGTGTTTGGAAGTTAAACAAAATGACATGAGGGTGAGTAACCAACATGATGACAGAATTTACATTTTTGTGTGAATTATACCTTATAAATACAGCATGGTGAGCATTGGATAACACAACTCTATATCGCAAATCATATACAGCGATATACATATCATTGCATTTTCATATCGAGATATATCGAATAATGATGTATCGTTACACACCCCTAGTGTTTTTACAATTTTTTACAGGCCTGGCCTGCTGAGAAGAGCCATTTGAACCTCTCTTCCAGGAAGTGTGGTGGTCTTAATTGGTTCAAGCTGGTTTACCAGCATTGGCCAAACTCTTTTAGCCCCGACCAGACCCAAACCTCTCTTGAACCATCAAATGTCACATTACAATATACAATTTTAAAGAGACGTTTAAATGTAATAGCCCAACTACAAAAATGTGAAGTAAAAGTTTTAATATCAGTTGGAATATGCTGAGTGCAAACTTGAATAATGATATTCTAAAAGAAGATACGATATATACATATCACAACTTTAGGCCGTATTGTAATTCCGAAAATGAAAAAGAAAAGGTCTATTCAAGTCATTGTATGTATGAATAGATTTTTAATGCATTTTTTGAATAAATGAAGGCAATTAAGATAAAAAACAATGAGTGTCATGTCGCTGACACATTAGCACACCTGCGTACGCTTTCAGAATCAACTCTGCAAGAATGCTCACGTTTACACCACATGCACAACCTGCAAGCTGCAACCCACATTTAATTCTCCAATGAATCCCCTTGTCAGCAGCTTTTATCCTCAATGGACCACAAATAGCATTTTTTTTCCTCAATAATGCATTATAAGACAATGAAAGTCTAGCACTTTCATCAAGTTCAGCATCGAGTTACGCCTGTCTCGCATAACTAATTTGATGATATACTTTGTGAACAGAGCGCAAAGCTCAAAGTCGTTTGGGGAATGTTTTTGTCACCGTCAACATCTTTTGAAGGATTAATGAAGGGCAGAAATAGAAACTATCACCAGACGGATCACAAATGCTTCATTTAATGTGTTCGGCTTAATGAGCTCATAGAGAGTCAACAGCAAAGGCGGAAGCAATGGAAACGTGTGAAAAGCAGGAAGAGTCACTCACAGGGTATCTTCACACTTGGTGTGATTGTTTCTGCCCCCTCTCCTTTATGTTTGCGTCATCATTGTGAGCATCATAAAAAGCATCAACTGTACACCACTGTAAAAATTCAGGAGTGGAAGATGCCAACTTCACTGTTTTATTCACTTTGCTTTTACACAAACACACTCGCATTTAGTCAGCAATATAGATGCATTCAAATGAATGTGTTGAACGCAAGCTATTCTCAATGAAAACGATTCCTGAGATCAGTAGATGGGAAATGCTTAACGGAGAAATGACTATTCTAGCCATATTAAGCTGAACAAGCAGATGCACTCCGTTGAATAGAGGAAGAATGCTTTGGCTGTACACAGTAAAAAAAAAAGGAAATCTCAAAATACTTGCGGCAACCAGTTTCAGGAATTTGAGTATACTGAACTTATGGGAAAAATGTTGTGTCAAAATAATGTTAAATAATTGTATTACTCTAAATAAATCAAAACGACGGTGGGGTGCGATGTCACGGTGGGCAAGTAATGTAACCAGTGTTGCGCCTGAACACCGGTAACACCGGCAACACTGACTATCGCAGCAAGCCTATTACCCGTTATTATCAATCTAAATAAATCTACTGCGAAATGTAGGAGCTTGTTACTGGGACGTAACAGACCTGTATGTTTTGTATCACCAGTGCAGTGTCCGTTCTCTGAACATATATGCCCTGCCCACGTGAGGCGTGCCGCTTCTCTAGATCCCTGGCTTTATTAGAGAGAAGAATATGTTCAGCCCCCTAACTCCGAATCTTCGAATATTCTGTGTTGATTACTACCGAAGCTTCGAAGCTCAAAAAATGGTAATCGGACCAGCCTAATGCCATTGAAACTTTTATTTTTTCCCTCACGCTTTACTCGCACTTTCAATGCAAGCATTGGATCTCTTAAGCCACACGCACATCACTTCACTTCAGAAGGCCTTTATTAACCCCTTTATTAACTTTTATGGACTTCAAAACAGAACCATCCATTCACTGCCATTATAAAGCTTGGAAAAGCAAGGACCTTTTGTAATATAACTCCGATTGTATTCGTCTGAAAGAAGAATGTCATAAACACCTAGGATGACTTGAGGGTGAGTAAATCATGGGCTAATTTTCATTTTTGGGTCACTGTAAAAATTCAGGAGTGGAAGATGCCAACTTCACTGTTTTATTCATGTTTTTGTCCCTTTGCTTTTACACAAACACACTCGCATTTAGTCAGCAATATAGATGCATTCAAATGAATGTGTTGAACGCAAGCTATTGTCAATGAAAACGATTCCTGAGATCAGTAGATGGGAAATGCTTAACGGAGAAATTACTATTCTAGCCATATTAAAGGTGCTGTATGTAAGTTTTTGACTGTACTAAAGCATCGAAATACCATAATATGTTTGCAGATATTTAGGAAGCATGGTGAGTTCACATACTCGTTTCTCAGAAAAACAATGCTACAGCCAGTTATTCTACTTTTAAATGTGCATTACGTGTCAGAATGTCGGTTTTTATTTTGGTCTGTGCGATAACACACGTTGCCAATTTATCCAATAGTATTTCGACACCATAGGTTGCCAGTCTGCGGAAAAAACAACATATTGCTGCCATGGAAGCCAGCAAAAAAAATGGGTCAGAGATCGCAGATTCTGTCCGAGTTTGTCATTGTACTGTTCTGTTTTTGTGTTTTTCATTAAGAATAATATTAAACACATCATTCAAGCAATTTACCCCCAAATTGGTGCTCATTCTAAAGTGAAAGTAATCCGCACGGGAATTCATAACGGTGCGCATTTTATGCAGCCTAGCTCCATTCTTCGTGAAAGATAAAGATAGAAATGCGCACAGGACACAAAAACCTTGTAAAAATGATATACGATCCGCCTAATCCCAGCCAAATCACAGAGATGCCGATTTGCACGGGACTAATATTAGGCTATCACAGGACCTCTGTGTTCGGCGAAATATGGTAGGTAATTTGCGGGGGAATTTTAACTTTACATAATACAGACATGGCCGATTCGCACGGGATTAAGATCACAGACATTCTCTGCGATTATTACAAATCACCAGAGGTCCCCACATAATAGGCTACTAATCCCGTGCGAATAGGGATATAGTAATTATAAACTTCAGTGTTTATTTTTTGTGCAACATTCAATGTTTAATTTGTGTGACTTTACCAAAGCATTTGATTTGTAAGCATATGTATTCCTCCAGTTGCGAGCCTGTGCGCTTTACCTGACGTTGGTTGGGCCCGACAGCTGCGCACGGGACTGAATATAATTCAGACAGACAAAATAATAAAAATGACATTCTTCTTCTTTTAAATAATAATAAAATAAATAATAATAATAACGACATTCTTCTTCTAAATAACAATAAGCGTCATTAATAATACAAATCATAGTAATAATAAGAATCTTACAAATTGTCATGCAATTATTAATGTGAATGAATGGTACTCCACATCACATCATCATCACTATTGTACACCCCAATACATGTGACGTGATACGAAATTAAATGCTAATTATTTCAAAACACGTG
Source organism: Gobio gobio (assembly GCF_949357685.1). NCBI lineage: Eukaryota > Metazoa > Chordata > Actinopteri > Cypriniformes > Gobionidae > Gobio > Gobio gobio. Next base: position 22,064,531 of record NC_137118.1, on the reverse strand, counting down.
CTGTAAAATAATGAATTGTGAATCCGGGTAATTTCTCATCCAAACAGCTATTTAAATTGGATTTCCACCGTACACCTTTTTGTGGGCGCCTTTAATCCCACTCTTTAAACTAGTTTTTCCAATTCCCTGGTGATGTTCTCGATCTCCACGTCAGAGAAGTTTCGCTTATTTGCCATCTTCCGTGTGTCCATGGCGTAAAATGAGGGCGTGGGGGAGGCAGAGACTTGAATATATAGGGGCGTTTATTATAATGACGATCGTTTTCAGCCACGGCATTTATCAAGGGCAGGTTTTGCGTACGCCTGGATTTCAGAGGTGCGCACAGCTTCATAAATCAGGCGGTGAGAGGAGAGTAAGCATAATCTTATGCCAACATATACGCCCGTTTCTACGCAAGATTGATAAAGGAGGGCCAATGACACTAAATAATCAGCCAATAAGAGTTTTAAATACATAATAACTGACAAAGCTGAATTGACAGATTGACAGAATTGAATCCAACTTAATCAAATCTAAAGCCATTTTCTACTAAAGTTTAATTTAAAAACGGTATTACAACTTCTGACTGTGTGTGTGTGTGTGTGTGTGTGTGTGTGTGTGTGTGTGTGTGTGTGTGTGTGTGTGTGTGTGTGTGTGTGTGTGTGTGTGTGTGTGTGTGTGTGTGTGTGTGTGTGTGTGTGTGTGTGTGTGTGTGTGTGTGTGTGTGTGTTGGTCTAACATTAGTTAATAATCTTGAAACTAAATCTTTTAAATGATCTCAAATCCTTTGTGCAGCATTTTAAATCAGATGAATGCAATTAGGATATAATATTGTTAATTATTAATGTTAATTTATAGTATATTAACTGATGTTAAACTTGAAATGTACAACAAAAAATCATATATGCAGAACATAACATTAACCATTATTAGTAAATGCTATGATAATTTTCATAAAAATAAACAAATGCTAACCTGTTAAACCTTATTGTAAAAAACACTTTTTTATTAGTCAAATGACAATCTTTAGAAAACTTCTTAGTCAATCCAAAAGTGCATTAAAATCATCAAGACATCAAGACACTACAAAAAGCTGTAGAGTGAAATTACCCTCAGTCTATTCTGCTTAAAAATGTTGCTGGTACAGTGTCAATTTTAATAATGAATGAATATTGAACATAAGACTGAGGTATTGTTTCTTTGTTTTCTAGTAATTCACAGATAGAATGAGTGGACCGATCCTTGTTAAACTTAAATTCAGGAAATTACATTCACACCGTGATGCACAGCTTGAGTCATTGCTGTGCAATTCTTTGTCAGGGGTGACTGAATAAATAAAGTCTATATTTAAAATATTGTTCCTGTTTCTGTACTAATGTAAGTACACAAACTCTCACCCCAGACTATGTTATTATAAATTGCAAATATAGGTAATTCAGAAATTGTTGTATTGATGACATAACCATGAGTACATTAACCAAACCTGGTGAACAACAGAGTGAAATACATTATTGCACAGAAATTAGCCAATCATAAATGAGGTAATTTGCATAAAGTAGTTTTAAAGGTAGGAAAAAAAAACAAAACTTGTTTATGCCATCGAAACTTTCATGAAGACATTTGGCTCCCTTCAGAGACGCATTCACATAAACCCTCACCCCCAATTCAATCTTTTGAATATTTTTCCAATATTTCGAGCATCGCGAACAGTGAGCTGGTACAGTATTTGCTCTGCTGGCGCACCTGTGCTCTTCTCTCCTCTTTTCGTCCAACATCAGCGTGTCCCGTCTATGTCCTGTTTACAGGCTTTATAATATTTCCACACAAATGAAATTTTGGGAAATTATTGCAATGCAGTTTGTGCCGGGACAGAGATTTCCCTCCAAAAAAAAGCCATTTGGGGCAAAAACTGTCCGGTTCTGATCGATGGCCGGTCGACCGATGCATCTCTAAATGTATGCATTGTTCTTCAAGACATGACAGTAAGAGCTGTCACACTGATGCTTTCCACAGTCAATGTTGGTAACATAATGCTCTCAAGGATGAAGAAAGCACAAAGGCAGAACGTGCAGGGCTAGAGGAAGAGAGAGAGATAGAGTAAATGCATCAGTAAGAATAGAATGGTCTAGCTGTCCCAGAGAGCTTGCTGGATCGATACACCCCAGAGGATAAGCAGCCAACTTGAACTGTTTCAGATAATAAGTCCCCATCACCTGAAATCAAACACTGAATCACTGAACATGAGATCCACTCAGGACTTCAGGAGACAGTGCACTCCACACAGGACTCATCCTGGGCTCGTATTGCAGCAGGTGAAGATTTATCCATATTAGGACTCTTAAACCATCGTGTTACTGGTGTTGTGTGTGGTTTGCTTGTGCTGTTGTCATGTTCTCAGGAAATGCTTCATACATATTTGAGTCTTAATCGCAAAAGACAACTCTTTAATATCTCAATTGTTCCTCAAAGACAGTAATTATATTAAATAGAATAGATAGAGGCTTTTGCCTAAAAGATCCCAGTAATCTTACATTTCATGCTTCAAATTTGCACTAATATAAAATAATTAGGGGCCAAGAACCAAAAGTGCATTGGAAACTGTTGTAATCGTTAGTCTTCTTCTTCTTGATTCCAATAGCATCATAATTTTCCAACCATGTTGAATTGTTGATGCTTTACCTTATTTTCACCAAATTAGAGTCAGATCATTATGTATTCCCTGGCTTTGTGTCACATGTGCTTTGTTAATTGGACTTTTAGTTTGCATTTTACCCTGTTTCTGCTCCTATTCCCTGTCCTGTGTGCCATTTTTGTAGTCCTTTGTATTTTTTCATGTAATCATACCGGTTTGGAATGGCATGAGAATCAGTAAATTATGACAATTTTCATATTTGGTTGTACTATCTCTTTAAAGGGTAAGTTCACCCAAAAATGAAAATTAATTACTTACCTGTCATTAATTACTTACCCTAATGTCTTCGGAACACAAATTAAGATATTTTTATTGAAATCCGATAGCTCAGAAAGGCCTCCATTGGCAGCAATGTATTTTGCACTCACAAGACCCATAAAAGGTACTAAAGACGTCGTTACAAAGTCCATCTCATTACAGTGGTTCTATAATAATTGTATGAAGCGGTGAGAATAGTTTTTGTGCGGACTATAAAAAAGTGCTTGCGCAAAAAAAAAAAGTGCTTGTCTTCCGTCTAGGCCTCAGACGTGAACTCACGAAGCACAACGACGCATGCGAGAGAACAGAGCCGGCGTTCTGACACATGACCCGGAAGCGAGGAGTTTTGTTTACAAGCAGAGGAAGACCATAGCACCATATCTAAGCTGTTGAATTCTACATCGATCGTGCTATAGGTCTTGGCATAGTGGTCAAAATGGGGCTAAATTGTGCATTTCCTGGATGCCCGAACATGGGCGCTACGTCATATTCTCGTGCATGTGTTGTGGGGCTTCGTGAGTTCACGTCAGAGGCCTAGACGGAAGACAAGCACTTGTTGAATAAAGTCGTTTTTTGGGGGGGGTTTGCGCACAAAAACTATTCTCATCACTACTTCAAAATTATTGTAGAACCACTGTAGTGAGATGGACTTTGTAACGTCGTCTTTAGTACCTTTTATGGATCTTGTGAGTGCAAAATACATTGCTGCCAATGGAGGCCTTTCTGAGCCATCAGATTTCAACTAAAATATCTTAATTTGTGTTCCGAAGATGAACAAAGGTCTTAAGGGTGTTGAACGACATGAGGGTAAGCAATTCATGACATAATTTTCATTTTTGGGTGAACTAACCCTTTAACATTTTTCAACTTTCTACAATTGAAGCGCAACCAATATATACAACATATTATTAAGTTTGAAGGATTTATCAGTACAGACAAAAATATAAAAACCCAGTTTTGTCTGAACAAAACTGAAAAAGTTTTTTATTTTTTTATTTTCTCAGGTCAATTAAATTATTTCAGCAATGGCATTGTCACATCTATTTTTTCTATTTGTTTTCCAGAAAGTTTATGGCGTAAATTTTTAAGGGCAGACTAAGAGCAACAGGTACATGGCAAAACTATTTTGGGATATGAGAAACAAAAATGTCCTGAAAAGAAGAATCAACAAGCAGAACTCTGAAGGAAAGGAGCCTCTGCTCTGGCAAGAAGATGGACACATCATTAACCTTCAAGTCATTAAGGTCTTGGAAAAGCAACAGTGCCAAATAGACCAAGGCAGTGTAGCACAGCTGGAGGTGCGTGCAGAAGTTAAGAGGTCCCGTTGTATAAAAGCATGGACAGAGAGCTTGAGGACATGGGTGACAAGTTGAAGACAGGTCAAGACAGGACAAGTAAGCTGGAATGGGGAATGTCACACAGTCAGAAGGATCCAAAAGTAAATCGTGTCCCACGGGTAGAAATCGAGAGAATGGTATGCTGATTGAATGCGCTACCTAAGCAGCCCCCCGGGACATTAATTAAGTAATTAATTAGTATAAAATAATATTGGTATGCTGTGAGATAATGGAGAGGTCATTATGCAGTACAGAAGACACCAGAATAACTGTAAGGTACCATCTACCAGCTACCATTATATTGGTACTCATTCCAGTACCAATATAAGGCTAAAGGTTCATTGTTGGGACTGCAGTTGAATAGGAACCTGAATCCCAAACAGAGGAAGTTAGTTGAATACAATAGCCACGTTTTCACCGCAGGAACTTTCCCCAGGAACTAGGGACTTTGGAGTGGTACTCGGTGTGTTTCGACGCAGGAACCAGGGTCTAAATTAAGTTCTGGGTAAATATTCACCCCTCAAAACGGCCCTGCTCACGAGGTAGTACTTTTTCAAGGTTCAGGAACTTTCAATGATGGGACTTGGGCCCTGAACATGCTGATTGGCTGACTTCACCCATCATTTTGATTGGCTGACTCCAGGCAGCATTTTATTTCAACCACAATTTTTAAAACGTCTGTTGCGGTATGTGCCATAAGAGTTGTTTGCTATTCGAATCAACACTGAAGTTAAAAAAAAAAACGAGGGTACGTCACCACACTAATCTTCACAGTACTTTAGACAGCGATGGAAAGGCAGACAGCAATAGGTCTGGGGGAAAAAAAGTTCCTGGGACATATTGTTCCGGGTAATTTCGGTGGAAACGGGGCTAATGACTGCTGAACAAGCTAGACTTTACTTAGTAGAGGTTTCCACAGTGGACGGTTTGGGATTTCAAAGAAACAAGGAAGCCTGACAACTTACATTATTCTTCCGGAAAATGCCAGATTGGAATAGTATTCATTTCCATGTTTATGGTCGTTAATATGTATGTAGTTTTAAATGTGTAATTTATACATTTAAATGAGTATAAATGTTTTACACATTTTACCCCTTCATAATTGTTTCATTTACAAATGAAATATGCAATAATAGGTGAAAATTACAGGGCTGTAATACAACACCAAGGCACACATAAAATCATAAGCACTTTTTCTGAAAAATGATGGCATATACCGCATAAAAACAGCAATAATATGAAATATTATTACAATTTTAAATAACTATTCCTGTGGTACAAAGCTGAATTGTCAGCATCATTACTCCGGAGTATTCAGTGTCACATGATCCTTCAGAAATGTATTCTAATATGATGATTTGATGCTCAAGAAAACAGTTCTGCTTAATATTTTTGTGGAAAACGTAATTCTTGTTTTCCCCCAGGATTATTTGATGATTAAAAAATTCTAAATAATTCATTTGAAATAGAAATCTTTTGTAACATTATAAATGTCCTTCCTGTCACTTTTTATCAATGCTGTTAATTTCTTCGGCAACATTTTATTTTGATGGCCCATGCACTTTAGACATTAAGTGCACTTTGAAAACTACATCCCAACTTATTCTACTAACCTGATGCCTAAATGCCCATTCACATCAAGGGCGATAACTTTGATGATAATGATAAAAATATAGTTTTAAAAATAATTCGAAATATAAAAGAATAGCAGAGCTACAACTATAATATAATGGCACTGAGAAACGATATCATTAGAATCACTTTCAGAACGATTTTCCTGCTGATAAAAGATAAAATATTTACAGCCAATCAGAATCTATACTGCTTTAGGAGCTTGAGCATTTAAAGAAGCAGAATATAAAACTGCAGCAAACAAAACAGAACAATACAGCCCAGGCTCATTAGAAAAACGTACCTTTGGAAAAAAATTCAGTGAATTGTTACAACAGAAAAGCGATGTAAAGTCCAAAATGTATTCGTTTACAAATCAGGCACTATGGTAAAAATTGTTTTGAGATCATAACATAATATTGTGCAACGAAATTTGAAAACAAGCCTTTATTAATCGAAAAGGGTTAAAAGTGTTTGCTGTTTTACTGCCTCTTGTGTTAATTAATTTCTGTTGGAAACTGCAGTAATATGTACGTATTGGTACGTATTTTGTGTTTTTCCAATGAGCCTGGGTTGGAACAATACTATGCGTTGGTGTGGACGCTAATATAGTTTTATCATTATTATCGTTCTTGGTGTGAACACCTTAACACTTAACCCTAACATAACAGTCTACTACCTAATGAGAGTTAGTTGACATGTAGGTAGTTGAAAAGTTACATATAGTACAATGTCTAAAGTGGACCATCAAAATAGAGTTTAACCATTTCTTTCAACAGCAAAAATATCTTATTGACCCCAAACGCTTGAATGCTAGCATACATGATATCCGATTCAATGACAATGCATCACTGGCCCGACAAGGGAAAGTCACTGTTCCGTCAACTGGCCTCAAACTCTCTCACGCTGGTCCCAGACCAGCAGGCCAACCTTATTGTTGAACCTTGAGACTAGCGCAGCATTGCTGTTCAAAAAAGGCTTGTTGACCAGCAGTGTATCACTTGTAGAGCTGATTGACCAATAAGTCTAGCTGGTTAACTCAAACTCTTTTACTTCAGCTATTGATAGCAGATGGTTTATTGTTGAAATGGTTGAGCTGAACTGGTTTTACCTGCTAGAGGTCTTTCCTGTACGTCTCAGAAATCTCTTTAGCCCACAAAGCATGTTTAAAGCAGCAGTATCCATCCATCCAGGGTGCTGTAGTTTGGAAATCCAATTCCACCTTCCTTTGAACCAATTTCCTAGCTTGAATCACTTTTGGCTGAAAAGGTTACAGACAGAGCACGAGGGTGTTTTTCTTACTCTGATAGCTAACATAGAGGACAGAGAATATCACAGCAAATCAATTGCAGCAAATCTTGAAAGAGCTCCGCTCCTTGTGCAGGAACTCCCAGAGCTTTGCAGTATTTCTATTTGTGCATGGCTCGGGTTCAAGTTCTAGTCAGTGTCGTCTTATTCATATGGTGCACAAAATGTACTGGAATTGCAACTCTAGATTTATAGTACAAAACTGTAAATTTGGACCTCTTCTGCATATATTTAATTTCTGTAATACCACTTGACATCTGACAGGTAGTTAATCTGCATATTTTAAAGTGGTGCTCCGAGTACAACAGCAGGAAAAACACTCATATTCAAGCAGGGCAGAGGAAAGTTAATCATACAATTACAAAAACGCATATGGAAAATGACTGCAAGGCCAGGGGTTGAAAAATACCTGGTAGATTATTCAGGACACTAGGGATTAAAATTCTGAAATCCTTTTTAACTCCTTAAGCTGCATGAGGACGTGACCAGGTTGAAGCTCTTCTACTTATACTCTTCTTTTTGGCAACTGGGGACCTGCTTTTAATGTTTTGTTAGGTTTGTTTGGGTATGTGTGCATGGGGTAAAGCAGTAATACACAATATTGGATCAAAAGGTTTAGGCAGATTTGCACCTTAAAGGGTGAATTGTGTAATATTTTTTGAATTTATTTATCTTCTCCCAGCGTAACGTGCAAAGGCAAAAATGAGTAAGCCATAAGTATATTCATAAGTTGTAGACATGTGCCGATATATGGTATGTGATATGATAACGATATATCACGATAATGAACATGCACAATATTTGTATTGTGTCCAATTCAAAATACTATGAATAATTATTTATTATGAGTTATTCAGATTTTTTAATGTATTTTAAGAATACTTTTCCATCAACCGATTAAAAGGCACGTGCACTCTGATGTAGGCCTAAATAAAACCAACATGCATGAGTAACATGGACGGAAAAAGTGAAGGAGACGCGCTGAATGGAAATGCACATTCACTCTTTGACAGCAGATGGCGCTGATGGAACAGCAGAAATGCAGCCGTTACCCCGGTAACCCTGTAAACAAAGCAGCTGTGCTACTTTCTGTTTCTGAACAGTATTTAAATGTTTGAATTTTAATCTGGACTACAACATGCCCTAGATATTGATTTAAAGTATTCTGATTATTTAATATTGTTCACTTTACAAAAAGGTTCCACTAGTTAACATTAGTTAATTCATTAGTTAGCATAAACCAAAGTCCCTTTAAGGCAAATCATTTTACTCGGCGGCCATCTTTGAAATGCCTCTCGGCAGCTATTTCAGTCATGCAAGTACAGCTCCTATCTTTTTTAATGGGGAAACATCAAATTCTCCAAAACTGTTCACCAAGCTTATAATTAAATTTCAAATTTGTTTTTATAGCAACCGGAGCTTCTAATGGCAGCTGCAGTGATGCGATGACTTTACCAATCGGCGATTGGCTCTTTTACATAGAAGGCGGGACTTATTCTGCAATATTGCACTTTCTCCCATTCATAGTAATAGACTTTATGCGCCAGAGAAACAAGCGCACAGCCATCTTTAGAGTGACTGTAAATTTCACATCGCTGTCGAAGAGTAGGTGAAGTGGATTTACTCATTGTAGCGTTAAAGAAAGTTATCATGAGCATTGTAATGTTTGAAGCGGACGTCATAACAAATGTCAGCTTTTCAGTGCAGAAAAAATCTGAAAAGGTACTGGTTAGTTTACTGCCGGAGCAGTATCCATTAAGTTGATGAACATTGTGTTTTGGAAAATTCCTTCATATGAAAACAGTACATTGAGCCATATGTTTAGATTTTTGTGGAGAATGTGGTGTGAGTTTGGGGCAGGTCTGTGGGTCAGGACATAAGGGGCTGTACGAATTTGGGAAACAACAGATACTTTTACTATTCTACAATCGTTTGTGCTGCTATTGGCACAAATAAACCCACACATTTTACCTTTAAATCTTAAATATTCAATGTATACTTAAAGGTGAAGTCTTATCTGCACAAAACACAAAACATTGGCACAAAACAGTGTTGGTCCAATGGTCGGTTTTATGAGGACTTTTATGGGGACTTTCCATGGACATAATGATCTTTTTACTGTACAAACTGTATATTATATTCTCTAACCATAGACGGAGAGTGAACAAACTTCAGGGTAAGGCTAAAGAGATGCTATTCCTCTTTAAAAACACATTTAAACAGAAAGTAATGAAATTGTTTCAAGTTACATTTCACCTAGCACACACAGAGTTGAATTTGTACATACAAATTAAGGCAAGATGAACTGGTGCAACATTATTTTGTATGCAAGTGATTGTCCCAATACGGTAATGGAAACGTTGTGCACCTTCAAAAACCTTCTTTTGCTGTTTCAATAGAGATCCCATATTTGTATTTCCCCATTTGCATCTCTTATGTATATAGGCTTTTAATTTGCCACTAAAGGTGCACGCACACACAGTTGACCAGCAAAAGGGAAACAACAGAGTAAAGCCTTCCATACACACCAGAAATGTATTGCTCATGTTCTACACAAGACTTTCATCCCCATTAGGTTTCTATTCACAAACAAAAACATCTGTGTGGAAGCGTGTGTGATTTAAACAGCTGTCTGGACGGTCAGTGAAGTAGCCTTGGGAGATGCACTGATGTGTTGCTATAGACATTGTTTTAAGGGAGTAAGACAAATTACACAGACACTCCTTAAAATTTCAATAAAGATTGAATTTGATCTCAGCAGAATCTCTATCTGCATATATATATTCCACTTTGAGGTAAATTACTTACATTGCCAAGATCTCAGCCATAGTGTTTCTAGAAGGATACAAGCACTTTTAAATATGCAAGCTATAACAAAAAACATGACATTTTATTTAGTTCATTCTAAACAAAATTGTATTTAATTTTTTTTTTATTGCATCTAGGTTGGTCAACTGTCACGCAAAGGAATTCCAAAGGAATGTGAGAGTGTCAACAATTTGGAGGAAGATTACATGTTCTTTGAGACCAAAATAAGGACTTTTGGACCTCAATGGTATAAACCAAAGACAGCACATCACATTTCGGAAAACTCCACAGTTATGTATACTGGTGGGAGCTTTGTATGTTTGTGATGCTACTCTGCGGCTGGAAAACCTGTAAATACAAGAAAACTTGGATGAAGCTAATAATGGAAAAATCCTGTAAGGAAAATGTGTCGCTATCTGCAAGAGCTGCAAGACAATTCATCTTCCAACAGGGTGATGACCCTAAACACTGGGCAAAAGCTACAGTGTGGCTTAAAAGACCTCAGTCCAATGGGCTCAAAAACTGCTGTTCACAAACTGTCTTCATCCAACATGATGGCAGCTAAGCAATTTTGCCAAGAGGAATGGGCAGAAATTCCAATGCCAAGATGCGCAGTACTGGATAGAGACTCTCCAAAGGAAGCTGCCAAGAGTTTATAGGGGGTACGAGAATAATGAACAAGAAAATAGAGTTAATACTCTTCATCTATACACAATTTAGGAGATACAGGAGATGCTCTTGGAAATATTTAGCAGTTCATTGTATAGTCTAATCAAGCAAGTAATGTCTAGGCACAGTTGTATTCCTTCTTCTCCAGGCACAATCATTAAGAGCTGTTTGAACCAAACATGACCACTGCTAGCCCAGCATTAGGTGTGCTTTACTTTATGTTGTTCATTAACATTTCGGAGCTTTTTTTTCATCTGTTAGAGCTTTGATCATTTTGCCAGTTGAGCAGTTAGATTGCCTTAGCACAGGGAACTCTCCATTTTGAATAAAGTTTAAAGTCTATACCCACTATGAGAATGAATATCCTTTGAAGACCATGTTTAAATCATAAAACTTGTTTTTTTCTTTTCTACACACACTATAAGCAGGATAACTAGAGGAAACACTTACGGATTTTAAACCTTCACAAGATCATTTAAAGAAAACAGCAAGAGTAAACATCTCTTGGAAACTCTCCTGATCTCTCTAAGATGAAATAATACTAAGACTTTCTTTTGTTAAGCAGTGCTCACTGTACTGAACAAGAACTCCACGCATGAACAAACACAAATTCAGCAGTCTGATCCAGAGTTCAACTCTGCTTTGCCAATTAGATGAATTTACACATATTGGAATGCTGAAGCTGCAATGCATTGTGCGAGTCCATTAAGACTTCCAGCCCACTGCCCGAATAAGAACTGTGCTGACCTCCACGAGTAAACATTCCCCATTATCGAGCTCGCAAAATCCTAGAATGGCCATGGTATTTGGCTCATGACCAAGGGGATGGACACTTAATCTCTGTTCCAAAACATATGAGCTGCCTAGCAAAACTGTATTTTACGTCATTTTAGACATGCTCCAGACACAGGGGTTGTTCCCAAAATGGTAGGAGGCATAATTTTAACCCAACAGAGTAATTCTAAGGTAGCAAATGTTTAAGAGTAAAACAATCCCAGAATGCATTGCAGCAAGCTTAGTGTGTGTGTGTGTGTGTGTGTGTGTGTGGGGGGAGAGGCTTGGCTTGTACAGTAGGGCCGCCCCCTAATAGTCGACTAAACATTAGTTGACGAGAAGGGGCTTAGTTGGTTATTCGCAGAAAATAACTCCACAGGAAGTGGGGAAGTCACGCAGTCCATGAGGGACAGGTCGTTAACGGCAGGTCCTTGTGGTAATTAGTATGTTGAGCAGGAATTCAAATAAGAACATGATAAAATCATCCATCAACCTCAAATATAGCTTATCATTTGAAACATGTAAGTAGCATCAACTTTTCCTAACGCTAACGTTAATCTAGATAAATGTGCGCTTTTGTTAGGTGCAAATCCAAGTGTTATTAATGTATTATATAATGTATTATAGATAAAAGTAATACAATATTTGAAACTGTAAAGGTCTACTGTTATTTGTGTAAACTTACGATAACAAAATTAAGAAAACATATAGGATATGCTTTCTGCTATCTCGGTATCTGTCAACTGGAACAAAAATGAACCGAAACTTAGCGTGTGCTATTTGCCTCACAGACATGAAAAACATATCTATAGAAAGCTTGAAATGTCTAAAAAAACTATTAAAAATGGTGCATTTCTCTCTAAAGGTGCGTCCACTATAATGAAGAGATGGCAAGTCAGCATCGTCAAGTTTATTAATATTTAAATATCAATATTGTATAGTTACAATAATTATTAATAAACAATTAAAATGTCTTCTTGATATTTTGTCCGCAACTGCTTAAAGGCAAGCTTTATGCGTGCACTTGAGTGCGGCATAGGCTATATATTACACACCCCAGTAGACCTTTATATGCAATAAATTAATATAAAACTGCTATTAGTCGACTAATGACTTAAATGAATGACTACTAGGTGTGTAAGGGTGTGTAAGTTCGCCACTTCTGTTCACTCTTTACACAAATGATGTTAGCCAGCAGTCAAACCAATTTATTATGAAACTTTTGGATGACACTGTATTATTACACCTGTTGACGAGAGACTGCAGTATTAATGATTACAAAGCTGCCATAGAAGGGTTTGTGGACTGGTGGGATGACCATTATTTACAGATTAATGTTAAAAAAAAACTGAAGAGGTAATCATAGACCCTAGATTAGTAGCTCTGTCATGGTTCATGGTAAAGTTATCAAACAGGTTTCTTTTTATAAATATTTGGGTGTCCACATCGACAGTGACCTCAAATGGCACACACATGTGTCAAGTGTGTGCACAAGGGTTAATCAGTGCCTACATTTTCTATGGAGATTAAGATTATTTGGGTTGAGCAGTAATATAATGTTGTTATTTTTTTTATAAAGCAATGATATAATCTGTCTTAAGATATGGAATCATTGTTTGGTACAGCAGTTTAACAGTAAAATAGAGAGCTCAAATAAAAAACTTGTTGAAAGTGGCAGGAAAAATCATGGGGATACAGACAATCAGCTCTTTGCAAGATATTTTGAGCTTTGCACAATCCAGCAGGACAATAGGATTCGATTGGACTCTTCACATGTGTTGCACCCAGAGTATGTGCTGATGAACTCTGGTCGGAGATACAGGGTTCCATTATGCAGGCATAATCGATATAAATATCGATATAAATTTGTCCCATTGTCTGTTAAATTAAATAATGAACAATTGCAGCAGGATGTTAAATAACTGCAATATCTGGTACAAAATGTATTTTTTTTACGTAATTAATTATTTTAACGGTATGTATCGCTTTTTATGATACATGGTTATGGGATTAGAATGGTTGTTAATGTTGTATGTATATGCGTTGACTTGCAGTAGTTCTCTAATCTAAAACAAATTTATCCTAAGGGAGACAATAAATGATACCTTGACCTTGACCTTGACCTAGACCAGCCGTAGATTAAGGTATTTTTATCACACGCTAACTTAAACTCAACAGTAATCAGAGCACATTTTGCTTTTCGGGAAAAAACTAAATAGAGCGTGACTGACAGACTGGGAAGAGAGGTGCTGCAACAATATATAAGAAAAAAATAAGGCAAAAATATAAGAATATATAAGAAAAATATTTTGTACAAAATAATATTTTTTGAAAATTCAGGCATGGAAATCTATTCTAGTAGACTTTTTTTTAATCAAGGCTTTGAAAAAAGACAAGGTCTCCTTTAAAGGGGTAGTTAATCCAAAAATGAACATTCTGCCATCATGGAACAAAGACACATACAAAAAACAAACTGTGAAAAATCTTGGTAACTAAACAGATTTGGTGTCCATATACTTACATTGTATGTATCTTAAAATGAATAATAATAAAAACACATATCAAAATATTTTCAAGTTCCATAAAACAGAAAGTCATACAGTTTTGGATATTAATATTTCCTGTTAAGGAACATGTTTTGTGAGATACATTCACAAAGAATATAAAATGTCTGTAATATTTCTCAACTAAATACCCACCCACCAAACAAACAAAGAAACAAAATTATTAAAAACATACTTCATCTTGTTTTTTTTCTTGTGATATTAGGGTGAAATATGCCCCGGATATGTCCTTGACAGGATTTATAAGATTCTTCTTTGTTGCCTAATTTCCACAGTTTAATTAAAAGAGGATAACACTGCAACCACGGAAGGGAAGTACACAGCCTACATCTGTAGCTTCACACAAAACAGCTGTTTCCTCAGCGCTGTGTGTAGCCATGCCAATTTTATGCTTTCCGTGTTGGGATTTCCAAGGAGAACATCTTAAGCATTGATTGATGCTGGGAAAAGGAACTTTATTGACAGCGGAGAGTTTGAATGATTTATACACTGTAGTAAGACGTTTATTTTTGCACATCTTCGAAGATAAACAGTCCTTTAGACGTTCAACAAGCACATGGTAAAGCAAAGCTGGTTTTCCTGAATAAGGCTTTATCATTTAACACCCAACGTAAGCAAAGTTTAGAATAAATCCTTGAAGCGATGCTTGAGCACCTTAAAAATGGTAGTAAAAGAGATATGAATTTTGATGGGTGCTGACAGTGTCAGAAGTTCATGCACCTGACTTCTTTCACATGCTCTTTTTTTGAACAAGAAAAATCGCTTGAAAATCGCCACTGCATTTGCTTTCATCCCCCCACCTGCTGATTCAAGGTAGGTGCACGAGAGACTGTTCACACTTTCCAGCTTTAACGCCACCACTCTTGAAGTAAACATAAATGTGCAATTATGCCACAAAATCTATGCAAATTCTCTAGGGATGCAATACGCACATATTCTAACACCTCTAACACAGCCAAAGTCGGAGTTGTTGATAAAATTCGCACTTGCACCCCAAAGGGATGCTGCTTTTTTTCTATTTAGGGAGTACAGCTAGTAGACAGCTTTTAAATCATTCGTCCATTACCAACGAGCGCCAGCAGAGAAATGCCTGATCCAATCACAGCTTACCAACTAAAGACAAAGCCTTAATCCTGGTTTTAAAATCACGCATGTCGAAATGCAAATATCTGAAAGCTGTCCATTTGCCTAAGATCTGTGAGCCAGTTTAATAATCCAGCAAGTCTGGACATGAGACACATCACTCACCAACATTATTCATTCCACATTTCTATACTCGATCAAGATGCCATCATCAAACAGGGTACTTGTGTATTATGAGGCCCTTTAGGCCACTAGAGACAAACAAGTGATAGATTGAATTCAACAACCTCTCCACACTGAGACGGATTGGAACTGACCAGGACAATGGATGCTCTGAAATATATTTGGTCTCATTTTCACTTAGGGTCTCATGAATAATTAAATTGTCAGAGATGGGCTTGTCCGGACTTAATCTCACTGACTGATGACATAAAACAAGGCTTTGTCTGTCTTTTTTTCTGATGGAAGGATGGGGTCGGGTAATGTTCCTAGTTCTAACTTAAAAATACCCCTGGACATGGTCTATTATTTCAGCTCACAAGCATACTGCTTACACTTCTACCATTTAGTTCTATTTCTGTTAAGTGTGAAATGTGTATTTAATGAGGACAGTCGGTTATTAACCAATTATAAGGTATCAGAAATCAAAGGTGTCAGATTTAGAAGAAAATGTGCATGTGTGTGCCAAGCCATTTTAGAAAAATAACCATTCCAACATCTTTCATTTGCAAATTAACCATTTCCAATTACTTCACATTCTAATAAACATACCATTTGCATAAAATCTTACCACCGTCTTCGGCAAATGTGTATTGAAACCCCATTTGTTGTTGTTTCATCAGTTTACATGTCGTTATAAAATAAGACTCGATTCCTGATGTTAAGTGTAAGAGACTCCTAGAGCAAAATAAATATACCTCGATATATACAATGTTATATTAGAGGCTGAATCCGAAATCGCCCCCTATACCCTCAAATAGGGCATTATTTGAAGGGTCAGCCATTTGTAGTGGTGTACTCACTTGTTTTCATTCACTCACTCCTTCAAGTGAACTGTATTAGTGGACGAAAGCCGCGTTTCCACCGCAGGAACTTTCCCCAGGAACTAGGAACTTTGGGGTGGTACTCGGTGTGTTTCGACCACAGGAACCAGGGTCTAAATGAAGTACCGGGTTCTCGACAAAAAATGGGGAATGGGGAATAGTGATTGAGGGTTTAGGGGTTGATTTTGGATTCAGCCAGTGTGTGTAGCATGTGGAAACCCATGTACATTTCAACCAAACTTTCTGTAACATTTTATGCTATATAATGAAAAAAATACTCAAAATAAATTACATTTTGGTCTGGACTGCATGGTGTACAAGAAGAATGCAGAAAGTCGAAAGTTTACTAAAACAAAGACAAAAAGATGGAAATTGTTCAAATCTAAAACTGAAATAAATAAAATATTAATACCTAAATATCAATATATTAAACAAAAGACAAAAATTAAAAAGTACTTAACAAAATTACTCAAAATTAAACTAAAAATAGGAAAATGAAAGCTAATTAAAAACAAAATAAAACCATAATAAAGCTAAAATAACAGCGCTAGATCTTGCGCCACATTAATATGTCACAGTATATTCATAAGCATAGGGTCCACACATTCTATGCGTACAGAAGCATCAGACACATACGTTTATGGTCAGTGGAGTAACGGCAGATGGAAAAAACGAAGCACCCCAGGCTTTCAATGTTGGCCTGGATCAACCGATCAAATATTAGGTTTAAGCTTATGCTGTGTTCAATTTAACTTGGAAACTTGGAATTATCTCAATAAAATACTACTTGAAACGGAACTTGAAAACTTGTGAGATGTGGGTGTATATGGCTGCAATCCATAAGCTCCTACACTGCATGGTTTTTAAACCTGTTTAGCATTATGTGCGGAGGCAGGTGAGTTAAACACTATAAATGATTATCTATGTTTATAATCATACACCTGCAGAACATAACATTATATAGCATTGTTTATCCTATGCAATTTGGATGGCAGGAAGCTTCCTTGTTGAAAAATCGAACACCTGCAAAGTTAACAATAGCATGCCATTCATGAGCATCCAGTAGTGTAATGCCAGACATTTTAAGTAAGAATATACCACATCCGACTTTAGATGGAATGCAGCAGGGGATGGAGCTTGAATGACCTAATCATTTCAATCTGCTTTTAGGTTATGCATATTGTTTGGAAATGGGGTTAAAGATAGGGTTAAAACTAGGTTTGTAGGCCTGGAATGTTATTCATGGACTAACAAAGGATGTTGATGCAGGAATACTTCCTTCTGGGAAAAAGCAGGGTTTACTCCCTTATCCTTGTGATTGACAGGATTATATGGACCTGGAATCTTTGTTAGGAACATAATTTGGTCTTCAACTCTTATGGCTAGCAACAGACCCTGCTTACACGAACCAAACTTGGAAGGTTTACCAAGCTCTAATACAATTAGTCAGGAGAAGAGATCCACCTGCAACTGAATTCGGATGCTTTGACAGTTTGCCACTAGAACAGACATATGGCGCAGTATCAAGCTTTCCCTGAAAACAGAGATTCCCGAGAAAAAGTGGCATGGTATTAAATCTATGAATAGTAAATTAATGTCAGAATTTTAATAAAGACTTCCCAAGATGTCAAATCCAGTTTAGTTATAATTAGTCAATAAGAAACATTTTGATTAAGTCACCAACTCTTTGCATTTGTCTTGGTTATTTTTGAAAGATATTCAACAATAATTATACCCACCCTAATGATGCATTAAACACAAATCTTCTGTGACTATGTGAATAGAAAGTTAATCATCACATTAAAACACCTTTCTCTATGTTTGTGTATTCTAATTAAATGCTCTTGATTCTGCATCTGTGTATTGTTTTTGTCAATTTTTTTTGGTCCATACTTTTAATTGTGTGCGTGTGGTGGTGGTGGTCCTGGTAAACCCTATGTTAAGGATGGCAATATTCAAAATCCCAGACATTTTGGTCCTCATGATGTTTTTTGAAAATGTAAAAATGCTGAATTTTTTTTGTGATGGGTAGGTTTAGGGGTAGGGCTGGTGTAAGGGGATAGAATATATAGAAAAGTACAGTATAAAAATGGAATGCAGGGCCATAACTACCATAGACATTAAGGGGGAGAAGTCCCCCCGAATAATTAGAAATAGCCAAATTGACATATTTTATAATCTTGATGCTGCTCTGCTGTACTCCATTACACACACCGCTCTGTTTGTTGCTAGGATGACAGAAGTAAAATGTTACATTTTTAGGTTGGTCTGCCTCAGCGGCCTTACAGCACTCGTCACTGTCAGAATGAGTAAGATGGCCAATCGAATCAAAGAAGGCGGGGCTTACTGTAAGTGAGAAATCCAACGCAACACTTTAATTAGCAGTGAAAGCGTGTTTCGTAGTATAAGTAGCTAAACATTTAAAATGAACTGTTTTACAATAAAAACGTTGAGAAACCAACAGTAATACCAAGTGATGAAAATAACAGTGAATGTGTGCATATTTAAAAAATATATTTTTTGCAAATAGTTTACTTCATGCAGTAACTACAATAGATATGGAATTTTTACCATTTTAATTTATTTTTCTTAATTTCCTTAAATCCCTTAATAATCCCTTAAACCTTTAATAATATAAACCAATAAGACCAATAACCCCTCCCCACGCAAAAAAACAACAAAACGTTGGTCCCCCCCAATGTGTAAGACATGATTACGGCCTTGATGGAATGTCCCCGTAAAACATGAAAACACGCGTGCGTGTGTGTGTGTGTGTGTGTGTATATGTGTGTGTTTAGGCTTAGCTGGAATTACGTGGTTTGTGATGACTGCTTTCTAGATTAAACACGATCAGCTGACCAATCAGAACAAGTGTGGCAACAGATAAGCAGCACTGCTGATGGATGACGTGGTGATGTCACCCCACTATGACATCATTGTATCAGTGCTACTGCCCTGCCAAAGAAACACATGCCAATGACTAGGCATTATAGCGATGTAATCAGCTTTAGTGAGAGCCTTGCTTCAACAAAACGTGGGCCGCCGCAGGGGTGTGGGGGGATGACAACAGCATGAGACATCCAAGAAGATGCCCTATCACTCTCAAAAAAGTGTTCCCAATTGAAGTGACATCTGCAGTTTTGGCTAGCACAGGTTCAGGATTCCTTTTATAGTATGTAGTCATTTAGCGCCTACTCTCGTTATAAGTGACCTAAAGTACACTATATAGTACAAATGAGGAACAATTTGATGCAGAGGTTCTTGATCAGGGGTGTCCAAACTGGCTCTTGGAGGGCGAGCATCCTACAGAGTTTAGCTAACACTTGCACCAACAAACCTGCCTGGAAGTTTCATTTTTTTGTGTGTGTGAATGCCGTGAAAAGCACACAAAAACCAGGCCCGGAGCCAGAGGTCGGGGGGTTGGGGGAAGGCTTGGCCACGTACCGCATGGACATCCCTGTGCCCCCCTCCGGACAGAGGGAGACGGACTTGATAATAGCATGTAATTTTCTCACTCAAACCACTGCCACCTGTTGCTTCTGCTACTGATTGCTTTTAGAGGGAAAAGCTGCCCATAACTGCTGGTCTAGAATCTTTTTTATTCTCGTAATAATAGCGTATTATTAGCGAAAGAGAGTTGCCAAAAGATCCAGTGCATATCTGTATTTGTGCTCGTCAAATGATTCAATTTCCAACGTGTTTTCACTTCGGTAAATGTAGCCAATCACAGATATGTTTGTTGATTTCTACAAAAGTTTTTACAACAACTTTTTTGCCCAGTGCTGAGTTCTGCATGTGCGCTAATCTTCTCTAATAGGAGATTCATTGTGTAGTCAGCGTCACTGATTAATATAATGGAATTCTGTGAGATCCAGTCTATGGTGAGATCGCCTTCATTTAATGAGTGACATCTTTTAGTGATTTTAAAGGGAGCGCTCTTTGTGCGCTGTCTAATGCTGCATTCACACCAAACGCAAATAGAGCGTCAAAATTGCGTCTACCACGTCTAGTTTGACGCGTGAACATTTTGAATCCATTCTCGTTTCCGCGTCCAATTGAAATCGAGCGTTTGAAGCGAAATAGATGCGCGTTCAAGGCGCTCCAGCAGAAATATGTCATAAAACACCACTCTGCCTCTTTTCATTTTCATTAAAAATATATATTAAACATTAATAGCCACACAAATGTGGTCCAGGCAACTCCTACATTATCTTCACTGCATGTATATTTAAATATCCTTAAAAAATAAAGTCATGAAATTGCTCTTTGCCCTCAGTCAAAACGATTTGGCAGACAACAAAGTATAGATTCATGACACCAAATATCGCCCGTTAGATCTACACAAGACGAACCACTACAGGACATCAGAGCCAGCGGCAAACGTCAGAAGGACTAGCCAAGGAAGGGCTGCTCTCGTCGGTGTTATGAACGGTGATTGCCCGGTGATCACTTGGATCTCACAACTCCAAAAACACAAGATTATTTACCTATTTATTTAAATAGGCGCTCTCTTTATAAATAAACCACCGATTTGAGCTTTAAACAACTACATTCTCACCTGAAAAAGTCTTAAACTACATTTTGTGACACAATAGTAGTATTTTTAAATTATGCAGGGTTTCTCATCACGTCACTTTACCACGTGACCGCAGTGAGCAGGCTGCTGATTGGTTAACGCGGCGCGAATTGACGCCAAAGTTCCAATTTTTCAACTAGGGCGTCAGACGCGAATTCGCTTCAAACGCGTGAATGCACAAAAGCACCACTCACGTTTAACGCGTGTATCGCACAAGACGCTCATTTCGCGTCCAATTCGTGTCATTCGCGCGAACTGGACGCGCGAATGAGGCGGATTCGCTTCCTTCGTGCCACGCGAAACGCGCCTTCCGCGCCGCAGGACACGCGTCAACGCGCCTTTCCATTGACTTAACATTAAAATCGCATAAGCGATATAAAAAAATATATTAATAGGCCTATAATATATTCAGAATTTGAATAAAACTTTTGTTTTCCATTCTTGACAAGCGGCCACATTCACGTTTCAATATATAGGCCCATCCGCATATACAGTACATACGGGATTCACTCGCGAAATTGTGAAATATTTACGTATCGAAATCCGGCTCATAAAATGTCAGAAAAAAACACACTTCCTGGCTGCATGTCAATATCCAGATCACTGGATCTTGTTGTAGCACAATATCGAGTCCAACCTTTATTTTAAAATGTTTCACTCTTTTTCCCCTATTAACTCCAGTCATGCAGCAGCTCTTTTTCCATTCAGTCCAGGCTGAGGAGGCGTGTTCTGGCGGGAAACTGACGGTGATGCATACCCTCTATATTACAGAACTTGATTAGCTAGTTCAGGTGTGTTTAATGAGTGTTGGAGCTAAATTCTGCAGGACGTTGGCTCCCCAGGAGTAGGATTGGACAGCCCTGGTCTAGATCCAAAGGCAAAATGGTGATATTTTGAACCTACAAGCTTTTGATTATGAGCCTAGATCTTTAACCATTGCACCTCATCCCATTCTCAACCTTTAGTAATAAACGGTTGAAGGTTCAGGAGAAGCATGTTCATCTACAGTAGTCCGGCAAAACCTTATGCACTCTATATTTATTACTAATTTTGTTTTACTCAAAGCTAAAGTCAAATTTTGTGCCTGAGTTTTCCATCATGGAAAACAAGCCAATTCTATGACTTCTAATGCATCTACAAACTA
Organism: Gobio gobio; assembly: GCF_949357685.1. NCBI lineage: Eukaryota > Metazoa > Chordata > Actinopteri > Cypriniformes > Gobionidae > Gobio > Gobio gobio. The sequence goes on along the minus strand of NC_137118.1, from coordinate 22,042,685 downwards.
GAGTTTGTGTTGTATCAGATAATGCTGTGAATAGTATGGTTTTAAACAGAATGGTTCTTCTGGAGGGACACTATCCAAGAAGAGTTTCATTCCAACACACCTTCCAGGACATTTCTAAGTTATCCTGAAGACCTTGATTAGCTGGTTAAGGTTTATTTAATTGAGTTTGGAGATAAACTTGGGTGGAAGGTGTCCCTTTAGGAGCAGGACTATACACTCTTGACATAGAGGGAAAAACTCAAAGGGTCTGCTGAAGTGTTCATCTAATTCTCTTCCTTCCTTCAAACTGTGTAATTCTTTCCAAACCCCTAAATTGTATTATATGCATTCCTTTCCATCAAACCCTTAGTTTTCTCTAGTGTGCAAGCTCCATGAAATATGTTCTGATTGGCTGTGTGGCGTTGCGTAGTATTTTTGCCTTTACTGAGGACAGACAAATTACTTGTTGATGGAAACTTGAGTTGCACCTGGTTAGGAAAAGGCGTGATATGCTGTTGCATCCAGCTTGAATAATAACTGAAAAAATGACAATAGCTTTATTGTAGCTTCCAATGAATCAAGGATGCCTCGGTAGCATTTCCACCCCGCTGTCTTGCAAAATGACACTGAATTGGAATGCAGAAACAACATAGTTGCTTATTCACCCAAGCATGAGAGAACCCATCACAGTCAGCAAGATAACATGTCTAGTCCAAACTTAGACACATTCATACACACTCCGAGGATTTCTTTGTTTTAGAACTCTAGTTTTTGACCCAGTGACAGGCTAGTCTCTGTGTCTCCAGGCAGCCAGGCCATGCGTTAAACAGCATTCACACACACATACACACACCCCTCCCCACAGTCAGGTGATACTGACCCTCTGCTCACAATGTGACTTCTCTGTTCCACTCCAACAGACAGAATGAAGGAGGGACGCAAAGAAAACGACAAGTAAAAAGAAAGTCAAGATACATAACCAGAAAAGAACCAACTGATCCCTAATCTACAAAAGATGTAGTTGATTTTGTTAAGAAATTGTCTTGTTCCTGAACAAACACACACACACTGGAGACCCGCAACAGATGGAGGAAATATCCGAAATGTGGACTTACCTTGCTGGCTGCGCCTTTGGGCATAAACCACCACCACGGCTGCAAGCACCACACAGCAGAAGGACGTCACAATGTTGGCCATCTGCAGAGACACACACAGAGGTAGATCGTGAGGCTTCTGGCCTGCCTGAGAGAAACTGGGTGGCACCGATGCCAAGACAGCATGAGGAGGACAGTTTCCTCCTTCCTTCCTTCCCTCCCTCTCTCTCTCTCTCTCTCTCTCTCTCTCTCGCGTTTTCTTTCTTCCAATGTCTCTGCCTGCTGATTCCCCGCCCCACTTCTCTCTATCTCTGTCTCTCTCTCTCTTCCCTACTTTATAGCGTCTAATCAGTGGAATCAATGCCCTCAGGGACTGATATTCTCTCTGGCCAACTGGCTGCAGGATGGACCGACCTATATGAGAAATAGGAAGAAGGAAAGACAATGCCAGACTGTTTGGATCCAGGATTGACCATCATACAGACCTTCTCAGTCTCTCTTCATCTGACCTTCTATTTATATGTATGTTCTCTCTCTCTCTCTCTCTCTCTCTCTCTCTCTCTCTCTCTCTCTTTCAAAGTCTTTTTTAAACCAGGGGAAATGTTTTTTTAACTCAGGATAGTGTTTCCCAAATCTGTTCTTGAAGGAACCCCTAAACGTACACTTTTTGAATGTCTCCCTTATCTGACACACACATTTCTAGTCTTGGAGTGACCCCCAAGACCTGGCAGGTAGTCTTGCTCCAGAATCCGACCATTGGTTGAGCCACTGTTGTTATGGCTGACTTAGCTGGGCCATTTAAACAAACAGCCTTCAATTCCATTTAGTGTCAACAGTGGCACAAAAACACATTCACTTAAGATTTTCCCACTACCTGACAGATATCACTGAAACAGGTCTACTGATCAATCATACGGTCTCTGTGACAGCCCTACACTCTGCGAACAGCAAAACAGTACACTTCTTTAACCAACCAGAAAAACTCTAGGCCTATCAATCATTTCGAGTGTTTTTGAAAGAAATGTATGCACTACAAGTGGAACCAAAAGGAATTACAAAAATAATTAGTTTGATGAGACTTTCATATCTTAGAAAATCAGTTGGAGACATTGCTAAGAGCACTTCTGAAACCATAGAGGTAGTATGTGAGATTACCGGGAAATTTGAGTCTAGGAAAATCTGAGAAGCAGGATAGCCTACTTAAACAAAATCTGATCTCAATGTAATCTAATTTATGTCCAGGAGAAATAATTGAGATATTAACAGAATCATGTTAGAGATTTTCTTTCCTATGGGAAGACTTCACAGTGAAACATTTGAAATCCAGACCAAAAACAACACAATGTAGGGTCAGGATATCAATTTGTCTCCCTAAGCACACCAGCATTTAAAACATTAAAAAGAGCCCACAGTTAAAACAAACACAAAGAGAGGCATTCATCTGAGTGAGACAGGGAATATTCATAACCGAGAATAATAATAATAAAAAAAAAATCCTGGATGAATGCACACATAAATCCATGGAAGGAATACGAGCATTATTTTTTGTACACTCACTTGTTTAATTGTCTCCCATGCTCCCAACGGTAGTTATTCATTAAAGCTAAACAGGAAATTATAACACGCCCCATTATCAGGATGGTTAACTCACTAAAGGAAATGTATACATGCTTTATTTATATATTTAACATTGTAATCACAACACCGTCTCGCTAATTGTGGAGAACCAAGCTCACTTGTAGCAAAAGTTCTTGATTGTTTTTGCTGGCAAGAACGTGCTCGTCTTGGCTGGCGTCGAACACGTAAGTGGGAGTGATGTGCATATAATATTTGCTTTTATTGATATGGGTGTTTAATATTGTGGATATTTAGCTTTTTGTCAGCTACTTATTAAGTTCTGATTCATGAGTCTGCATACTTAGTGTGTCTTTTATCAACATTCTGTATTTACCCAGCATTCGTCACTCACTAAACACAAGGTTCACATACACACAAGTGTGAAGACGAGAGAGCAAACTATTTTCTTTGTGTGATCAATGTCGTAGACTAAAGTCAATATTGTACATTCTCACCGAATAACGTCTTTGCGTTTGTTTGTCTCTGTGTCGTTCATCAAAAATCCATCATAAACATTGTATGAGGTCATCATTTACAAACGGATGACAATCTGAAATCAAGCATATGTCCAGATATTACTCCCATATTGTTGCACAGCACTACTTATAGAGTTGTATAAGTAAGTTTATAAGTAGATAAACCTTTCACATTCAACTTGGTATGTCCAAATTATTTTGGACTAAGTATTTTGAAGTGCATTTTTCAATTACAACTGCTTAAAAACCAATGCTTTCCTCTATTCCGTTGAGATTCTTGAGTAAAGCAGAGAAATTCTTTAGTCTGTTGACTGACACTTCATATTTATTACAGCACTCGAGAAAAAAAAATGGACTGACAGGAGTGAAATTAAAATTGTATCTCTCTGTCAGTTCTTCAGAATTCCTTCTTTTTCTAACGGCCATAAGTAGCATTTAGCCCATCAAACTTGTGAACAATACATTTGATATCTGACAGCTCAGGATCCTTCTCTTAATGACATCCCATGGCACTGCAGATTTCATAATAATGTTGCTCAATGAGACCCATTTTGCTCGCCTTTATCTCCTGTCTTATTTATTTATTCATTTCTTATTTATGACCATTGCTGCTGAATAGACGCATTTCTCTCACTGGTTAATTAAAATTTATAATTTATCGTTGGTGCTGAATGATTTTTTTTTTTTTGCACCCATCTCAGGTTCCTTGTGATGTCCTGTAAAATTTGCATTTAAATTGGAAAGCCTGAACTGAATACTCGCAAAGAAGGTATGAAGTATCACAAAATAGTACCAGCCAGGAAAATCCCACCAAACCTTTGGCTGTCAGATGAATGGAAATCGCAAAGAGTTTTTATTATCTGTTTTTTTTTTTTTTTTTTATACTTTCCCTTCAAAAATCTCTTAACTTGCTAAAGCATTCTCCAATATGAATCAATGTGGCCTAAAGGATATGGGGATTGGTCTACATGTTGAATACAAATAGCAGTGCCAATGGCATTGAACTCTGAAAATCTTCAGTAGAATATCAATGCTTTCTAGCAGCGGACGCTGTCTCCCTAGAGTTGCAAAGATGATACATAAATAGCTGATCATTACATGTATGAAGTTGTTGTTGTTGGGGTTTTTTTCCGACCAACATTAACAAGTTTTATACTGACAAATCAGTTTCAGAATCAGGTATGTGCTATAATTAATTTTAAACTTTTAAGATGATTGGTTTTTTCATTGTTGGTATATACTGTACATATCCAAAATCCCTTTGAGACAAGTCATTTCACTTGGCGGCCATCTTTGAAATGCCTCTCAGGCATGCAAGTACAGCTCCTATCTCTTTTAATGGGGAAACATCAATTCACCAAAATTGTTCATCAAGCTTACGATTAAATTTGAAATCACCAATGAAATCTGACATCAAATGTCTTTCTAAACGCTTGAATCAAGACAAACAAAACAGCATTTTTCAGCCTGGACAAAGCTAATGTGCATATGTCCTAAACATGCATCTCAGAACACTGACAGTTTCTTACTAATCAACGATTGGCTCTTTCATTTAGAAGGTCGGGCTTATTTGCAAGTAATCGGAGTGCACCGTCTTCCTATATATAAAGTCTTTGATATAATGCATATTTCGTTTTTTTTTTTACTATTGACACAAAATAAATGCAAGCATTTTTAGATGTGCATCAATTTAAATTCACAATGATTCATGAAATGGGTTTAATCCTAACAACCATAGTGCCCTTTTTACAACTTCAAATCAGTTTGAATCAGATAATCAATTAAAGCATCTTGGTTCATAGTCCGTCATAATTATAGTCACAAGGCCAGAACTGATTGTGAAACTATTGTAATAAAATGCCTTTAAGAATCTTAATGACCAAATAAAAAGCTTGCATTTAATTCATTGTGATATTCATGATGTCGAATTTTATATTTCCAGCTAAATTATCACAAATATATCATGAATATTTAATATATTGCTCAGCCCAAAATGTGACTGAACATACAAAGATTAAATCAATTTTCCACAAAGGCTCCAGTCTTCCTACTGACACACACAAACTCTGAGGTCATATCCTGTAATTAAAGTCTTGCATCCAAGACCCCTCCTGACACTAATTCCCTCCATCAATCCAGTCGTATCACAGATCTCTCAGATTAGCACCCATGCTACAGCGCACATGGCACACGGCCATGCACAAATACAGCCAATAGACCTGACATTTAAACCCGTCACATCACCCCTAATCGCATGCCAAATACAATGTCAATCCTGTCAAAGCCTGTGGAGCTGTGATCTCCGGGCTGCTGTGCTGGTGTTATTTATAAAAAAAAGAAAGAAAAAAAAAAAAAAAAGACCAATGATCAATACTGGATCGGTGCAGTACACCTACAACACTACAACACACCCCGTTTACTGTGTGTGTTTAGGTGAAGCCAGGAGAAAATGTACATTAAATCATCAGGACTGCACATAGACCAGTTGGGAAAAGTGCAAGTTATTTAAAAAGTACATTAGAAATGCATTTCATACGATTATTTATTATTATATTTTTCTTTTTTTGAGGCATAAAGAAAAAAATGTCAGCTTGATGCAACTGTCTTGATATCAAAAAAAAAAAAAAAAGCCTAGTTAAAATGATGAAATTCTTGAAAAGAAGTTTCATAATCATGACAAAACCATTTATTATCTATTTGAGAGAAAACCAAATAATATACTAACAAATTACTCCCTGAACTAAATTCTGTCCATGGTGTGACCAAAGTCATGTGTTAAAACCGACACACGAAACAGGAAATTATATCACAGAGGGTCCCCTCAGATGCTCATAAGTTCATGTGAAGGTCAATAAAAGTTCATTTGACATGTTATGAAATGTCATGTAATGTGACTCCCCAAAAGTGTAATGATATTTATAAATGATATTTGTAAGAAGAAAAAAAATCTTGAAAAATAATAATATATATATATATATATATATTTTAAATTAAGATACAAACTCAACATGCGAAACCAACATGAATACAAAGAGTACATTTCCTAAAACTTGGCAGATTTGTTTTAAACTAGTTTTCCCCCTCCCCTTTATCTTGTACACTTAAAGAATGTATACACCACACAATGTTCATTTATGCTGGGCCACTCTCTTTTTGCAATCTAATTAGGAACCCATTGTGTCCCTCATGCCAAGTTAGCACAGCTGCATTTTAAAGCATGCAGCATAAAGAGTTTATCACGCATATGGCACCTTTAACATTTTTATGATAAAATAGTGCAGATGGACCTATGCAATGAATATTCATCAGTCAATGCCATTAAATAAGTGCATTATGACTTTATTATCCAATGTGAATACGCAGGCCATCAACAGAATTGGTTTATAGGCTGTGATACAGATTATTTGGTGCGATTTTACACCATTCTGCTCTGCCATTACTTATCTGCATGACATGTAGCCCTTGTGCAAATGCAAGTAGAAAGCCCCACTGCAAACAGCATGCTGTTGGTATTTACCCACAATCCCACTCTGCTCTAAATATGTAGTTCATATTCTAAATGAGTTATTGAGGGAGACTCGGCTAGCTACAAACCAAGCTCTATGTGGGAGCTAAAAACACTCTATTTAAGCTTTTTTTCCCCCCACAAGGATCTTAAAATGCAGCACCCATGAATAGACCCTTCCTGCTTTGGGCCTGGTCCTTAGTCCGGCCACCCTGTGTGCTAACCGCACTGAGCCAATTGGGACATTACAGGGGAGACTAAATAAGCAGACACCCTACAACGGAATGCACACATGATGCTTTTACCCTCTGTAAGAGGTTAGTGTGTGTGTGTGTGTGTGTGTGTGTACTGGATTTACAGTGTGTGTTTGTGAGGTTCTGGATAAGGATAGTGTTGTTTACATCATTTATCTAACGAATGAACAAAAGAGTAAGTGTTAAGGCTGTCACTCAGTACTTCAAAGATGATGTAAGGAGTGAATTAGGAAACGTGAAGCAAACAGGGTCATTGATTTGGAGATTTGGACATACAGTATTTTACTGAAACATGAACTTTGGAGGTCTCAGTCTCTCCCTTTAAGGAAGTAGGATCTAAAATAACTAGAAAGATCCTAGGTGGCCACTTTGTGGACTGACTATACAAATAATTTTGATATCTCATTTTTGGGAATGAATAAGTTTGAATAAGCTTATGTTTGTGGGCCCAAAATGCCTTGATCTTTAGAAAGCTTAGCAGGAGCAGTGCAGGGTCTCTTGACGGTGACTCAGTGATCTGTGACTTGTGATGTAATTATCCTTTTTCTATTGGTTTACTCGCCTAAAGAGGACATCTGTCATGCAGAGCCCGGGCTAATGGTATAGCACACTCTGTTTCTTTCTTTATCCCCTCAAAATTCGAGACAAATGCAGCACTTTCAGTCTCCAAAGACTTTTGGAAGATCCATGGATCACAGTTCATTATCACCCAACCGACTGTCCAATGATAAAGCAGAACAGCTTTTATTGCTCCACCTGTCCATGGCACCTCATTGTTCTGATTGGATAGTATTTATGCTTACCATATCACCCATGGCCACAAGTGAAAAAGGTTAATTTGTCAATATTGCAAGGTCTATAAATAAAAATAAGAGTTCTTGGGAGGGAAACAGATGTTTGACAGAGTCAGCCATTCAGATAGTTCGGGTTCAAAGGTTCCAGCTGGCAACTGCAGGCAGGAATGCCCTGTGGTGGTACCAGGGGTTTGCCTCTGCCACCACTGTGCAAAAGCAACATCTGTTCCTCAGACAAACTACTGAAACTGCAGCCAACTATTTACTATGCTCTTCTGATGTGACACACCAAGCAAGAAATGTGGAAAAGTCACAATGAGAGGATCTCTAGGGCTTCAGTGAGAAGATGAGAAAGACCAGGAGAAAGAAATTCAGAAAAAAGAGAAAGAGAGGAAAGTATCAAGAGACTGACAGGTTGTTAGCTCTGAAGCCAGGGCATTTTTCTGCCCACTCACAAAGGGATTATTTGCTTCGGAGAGTCCTTCAAACCAAAATACCACAGTGGCTCGGTCCTTCTCAGATCATTTATGTCCATAGGCCTTACAGATGTCAACCATGAAACCTCACCACTTGCCCAATTCTCAAGCAATGTAGTTCTTACTTTCAGACGACCAAAAAGGCCAGAATCCACCACAGAGTCAACCTTTTAGTGTAGGTACAATTTACGGAAAAAAAAGATCACAATGGACAATTGCACAACACAGGCTGGGGTGGCTAAAGATCTGAGCTGGTAGGTGAAATGGTTGAAGATCTGAGCTGCATGGTTCTATTACTATTGGGTCCATAATCAACAAACGCAACACAAGGTTACATCAGCGGAACGGCCCCTAATACGTGTACTAAAGTAGATTCAAATAAAGGGCCTGCTAAATCAGTTGTTCTCAGTTGGTTTAGCATTAGGGTCCAAATTTTATGCTTGACATCAAGTGGTGACCCAACATCGTGGTCATCACAAACCATTGCAAGCGAACCCATAGTTGCAGTCTGGCTTGTATTTTCCTTGACCCTTTTGTTTAGGCTTTTTAGGGTTTTTTTTTAGATGAGAATGTGTCTTGCAACCTGTCCCTGTTGGTCCCTACCTATTTTGGCAAGTTACCCTCAAGTGACAGAAGAATTTGATTAAAAATATTGTAGAGTTTGATTGGAAACATCACCTTTAATGCCACCCTGTCCACTCTACAACCTATGCCTGGGCTGTAACCTATCCGTTGAGAACCAGTGCCAAGAAGCAAATTAGTAATTTGTTGCTAGAATGTTAGGTGACAGTATGGACACTCTGGTGTCATCTGTACTAGTATGTATTAGACTCTTTTTGAACTCTCTGTTTGCACACCTTTATGTGCACACAACCGAGGCTGGTATCCTACAGCTATCTGAAACCATTGGAAATTTGCCCAGGGGCCTTGTGTGAGCTGTACGGCAGGACCCTGGCGAGATGCTCCTCTCATCACCACTCTGACAGAGTCATTAGGATTCTATTCCCAGCTTCCTTCTCCTCTCAGTGCTCATTAGTCATACAATCAATTAAAGCCAGTCCACACTCACATCGTCTTTCCCTGCCAGATACCTAAATTACACATGGCGAGAATATTCCACTGAGGTGGTTGGTCACTTTCCTTTACGCTGAAAAGTTTTGTAGCCTTTTAAGTTGGAGAAAATTACCATTTTGTTTTTATATGAAAAGTCCCTCTTGAAGTTTCAACATTTACACAAGCTGGACAAATTATGCCTCAGACCAAGGCCATAACCAAAATGATGCACTTGATGTGGATTTGCAATCTTGTGGCCTTTGTTTTTTTGTGTGTCCAAGAGGTCATCAAGATCACTGGGTGTCCCAGTTAAAAATTTATGGTTCAAAAGAATGCCCACCAGTGCCTCTGTTTCACATTTGATGAACCCACAGTGCATTATTTTATGAAGATAGCACTGGTGCGAACTTTACTGTGATACCCAACAGCCCATGCAACAATACATCATTCCAGGGTGGAGTCAACTGAGGGCCAAAAGAGCCGAGGTTACCATTTGGAACAGAGGCAAAGCTTGCTGAAGTGAAATAAATACAAATTGTTTTTCAAGCCATCGTGTATGGTCTTCGCAAACAATAATTGAACAATGTCTTCTTCTATAGGTGCCATTTTGAGTTTCATTTCAGATTTCATTTCACACAGTCCAGGGATCAGAAACAACATCCTCCTAATTCAACACAATTACACCACCAACCTGGAAATGGGTGTGTGTGCACTTTTCGCTCTGACAGAGTCCATCGATTTGTGCTGACAGAGACAGACAGCTCTCTTGCATCACTGAGTTCAACTGCTGTGGGTCTTTTCACCTTGATGGGCAACTCCTGACTCAACATCACAAAGATACTCATCAGCAACCTCTATGGTGTGTTGGACATTACAGTAGCGTGAACTACTAAGTCCGCCTTCAATGAAACTGTTGCTGTAACAACCAATGGGCCTGAAGCATGCTAAATATTTATTGAGAAGTCTTACTTCCGGAAGACAGGAGGCTACAGTGCAGACGTATTCTGAGAGTAAAGGGCACCTCAGCACAAAGGAGCCTTAAATTCATTCACTGGCACATATTAAAAGTTGATTCAATAGACACTGACAGTTCTTCCTCTGAGAAAAAGAGACCCAGATCATGTCTCACAGTCCTCCTGTCCCTTTGACTCAGTCATGCTGCATAATAACCTCCCTCTTTTGAGTACAAAGCCTTCCCAGATGACAGGTGTTTGACTTAATATGCCCACTCCAGCTGAGCTCCAGCTTACCAGAGTGCAATCGACAATTACATTTCACACATATTGGAGAAGGCCTGTCTAAAAAACTTAGAATTAGGTTATTGATCGGCTTACTCTTATTGCCATTGCTCTCAAAGTCAAGCCGGTTGTGTAGTTGCCCATTTATTAATACCCATTTTGTGGAATGGAACATTACAAGGCGTGACACTGGCCAATCTTGGGATCCAAATACGAAATGACGACAGACTTCAGTAAAAAAGTGAGATAATTAATATTGATATTATTGCCTCAAAGCTTTGTTGACTTTAGGGAGTTTCAGTCCACTTCTGTGATCACGTTCTGCCACGCATATTATGATTGAACTCAGACAAGGCGCCTAGCATGTTTGCATTCAACCCAGAGGGATGCAACTCAGCAAAATCTATAATTGCTAATAGCATGCTAATAGGGAGAGATAATGGAGTTTATTTCTGGGGCCACTTTTGTGCATCTATTGACTATGTTTGGCAGGGATAGCCATGCTAGCTAATCCTTACACCACCTCTCCTCGGCTGCCTTCAGTCTGTAGGATAATAAATAATGAGCTTCAGTGAGTTATTGATCTATCTCGCTCGCTCATGTTACTCAGAAAGGTCTTTTTCAGAATAGGAAAATTAGAGAGAGCGAAAGCTCCTAGCATTTCAAACAGAAAGGATATTAGCATTTTGATGGTTTGAGGTGGGGATTAGTCCTTCTTTAAGACAAATCCAAGAGGCATAGATTAGGTATCGCTTATATCATTCACGGCAAAATACTGATGCTTATGGTACAACATGTTCAATTCATAGAATAACTTAGTTCTGAATAATGTTTTTTTAAATGACTTTTTTGATGCAATTACCAACCATGCGGAAATGACATTGATTACAAGGTATGTAAATATTATAATAACCAAACAGCTCTGTTATATTTGTTTACCCTGATTGTCTAACATTTCAGCCATTACTGTCAGAAAGCCAAGAATATCCGAATAACCCTTTTCCTCGTTCTTCCTGTTTGGTCAGTAATAAACACCCCACACAAGCAGAGCTGCTGCTGTCATGTTGAGCAAAATCAGCTCACAGTGCATTAGCTGCTCTATCGGAGAGGGTATCGATCCCTCTGAACATGGTTTAAAGCTACAGAGAGCGGAAGAGGGGGGGAGGAAGAGGGAATGCATGCATTTTGCTTCATATCCCGGCTTAAAGCTGGTGACTCTTGTCTGTATTGCATAACTATAAACAGTTATTTATAAAGAGAATTGCAATTTCTGTGAGTGCAGAGCTACAGAGAAAACTCAGTGTTTTTATTCGATTGGCTGTTTATTCTTTGTCGTCTTTATGATGTCCAAACTGTAATTCATGTTTTGTCAGGTAACTTAATATTACCAAATAATGAATGAATTAATTAATTAATTTATCTTAAGTAAAACATAAAAAAAGTGACTGAAAGTTATAACAATGGTCAGATCAGGTAGAAATAACACACTTCAGTTTTACATAGCAGAATGTTAATAATATGGCTTGAAGAGTTTATAAAAGGTACAGCAAGATTTGTGGACATACTGTAATGGAGAGAAAACATTCCTATTATAATTCATTGATTTCACCATCATCAAAATATTGCTCTTTATGAATCAGATCTGAATTAACCAGTAACTTGTTATGAATTAGTAATCTTCTCAATTGATTTTTTTTTTAATTAATCATTAAAATTTAATTTATTTCCTACTCTTTATTGCACAAATATGTTAAACCATATTGTTTCTTTCAATATGTAATTTGGTAAATCACGACTGTCTAAGTAGACGCTGTAATGCACAGCAAGTGATTTGTTGAGAAAAGAAATGCATTAAGGCAGTGCTCTCACCTAAACAGAGATTACTCCGCTAATCATTATTGACATAGTTTTAACTAGTTTTATTTCACTTGGCAAATCCTGATCACAACTCCTCACTGAGGGAGCAAACATGATGCAGTCTTAGAAATTGGGCAAAATTTAAGCATCTAGCAATGACCATGAACGCCCTACCAACCACAAAGCAATGCCCTTGTAACCTCCCACCTTAACATGCAGGTGACAAGTTCTACAGAAAATCTAGTTTATTACTTTTTTATAAAAGTAGAACACAATATTATGAAAAAAAGTTCAAATTGCTTTTTTTGTTTCTTATAGGCACCTCCACACCTTTGGCATGAAACCGATCAATATAATACAAGCTAAAACTGTGATGTGAAGGAAGTAAGGAAGCCTGCTTTCTGTTTTTATAAGGATGGAAGTTATGTTTTTATCAAGGCCTAGGATGTAAGGAGTGCTCGTTGAACTCTAAAATGGATCGAATGCTCCTGTCGTGTGGATTCTGGATTGATCCAAAGGTGTGCGCTTAGGGAATAGAAAGAGAGAGACAGGTGAGCACAGGTCTCTCACCCTGACTCTCACTATATCTCTGCCTGTTGAGACATGTCACATTTGCACATTGAGTTTGGTCTGGGAGATATATAAAGAGAAGCACAACCGTACTTTCTTGATGCACAAAAATGAACCTCATTGGTTCTTGCCGAATCTCAAACCTCATTGGTTCTTGTGGAAGCTCAAACGTGCTTCGTAACACACGAGAATGAACCTCATTGGTTCTTGCTGAAGCTCAAATGTGCTGCATAACACAAGATAATGAACCTCATTGGAGAATGAACCGCATTGGTTCTTGCGGAAGCTCAAATGTGCTTCGTAACACACGGGAATGAACCTCATTGGTTCTTGCGGAAGCTCAAATGTGCTTCGTAACTCACGGGAATGAACCTCATTGGTTCATGCGGAAGCTCAAATGTGCTTCGTAACACATGGGAATGAACCTCATTGGTTCTTGCGGAAGCTCAAATGTGCTTCATAACACACGAGAATGAACCTCATTGGTTGAGGTTCACAGCTTCGATTTACCATAACTGATATGTGCGTTGATTAATGTTAATATGTGACTAAAAGCCTAAATTCAATCTATTCATCATATAAATTGATTGTGGCTAAATCGCTCAATTCAAATGGATTAGTTTTGCGATCTCTTTATGAACTTTTTGAAGCATCAAAGTTGTAGTTGCATAGACTGTCAATGGATGGACAGAGATCAGATTTCATTCAAACATCTTCATTTGTGTTTCAAAGATGAATGAAAGTCTTGCAGGTTTGGCACAACATGATGATGAGTAACTGATGACAGAATATTCATTTTTGGGTGAACTAACCCCTTTAAATATCTGGATTCGGTCTGGTAACAATAGACAATAAATTAGAGATGGATCATATGCCAAACAAAAAAACCAAAACAAAAAACAGAGGGAAAAGAAGATTCTTTAAGAGGGATTTGTGGGTAATTCAGTCTTTAATTACTCTTTCATAGACATCCTGAGGGACTTTAGGCAAAGTATGACATAAATTTTAACACAGGTAGAACTATCTACAACATTAAGTTTTAACCACACATCTCTCACGCAGAGCTGATTGAACTTGGCTCAGATGTAAGCCTAAATGATGAGGAATTTAAATGACTTTTTAATCAATTTGAGATTAATCTGTCCCTGTTCTATTTACACAGCGGAATTCCATAATGCACTACGGAAGATTAGCATACAACTCATTAAGCAGCCAAATAAGTAATTGTGCCCATATAACAACTAATGTACAGTCTAATTATGCAAAAGAAACACATTTTAATTCTCAGTTGTTGCTTTAAAAAAAATTATTTGATGAATGACAGGAAAAATTCTTGCTTGTGTGATCTGTGAGTGGATTATAAAGGTGGAACCGTCAACTTTCCTCCATGCATTTAGAATAAAGGCAGGCGAAGCCAATCGAGATCCAGATTTCATGGCGGCTTTTCAAGGATTAGACAGCAAGCCCCTGCCTTTTGCATCCCTGCCTTTCAGACAAACGAAGCCCTTGATCTTTTTCAGATCATGTCGCGCACCATTCATCATTCTGACAAGTTTCAGAGAAAGGTCTCCACTTGCAAAGTTTCTTTTGTTAAATGGAAGATTATATTGGAGCAGACGCAATAATGGCCTTTACTATGTACACCAAATTAAGACCCTGTGAGCTGAAGATGTCTGCCTGTCAAAAAAACCTAAATGATTTTCTGCTATTGGTACATGAGTCATTTTTAATTCGTACAAATCAGTTCAATGTGCTGCAACGGTACACAGCTTTGCATGAATGAAACTCGCCTCGAAATAGTCTGATTGTTTATAAGATGACTCTTGGTTTAGAGTCAACATGAAATGCTGTTTGCAACCCATTTTACTGAGGGACAGCAAGGCATGAAATGAGACAAATGTTGGGAGGGGCTACCAGAATAAAGCCAGATGGACGGAAGACAGGGGTTGAAAAGCAAGAGATATTTGCAAAGTAAGCCAAAAAGGATAGAAGGCGGAAGTTATTTTAATGAAATATTTTGGTTTGAACAATGCACCCAAATAATTGCACGATCAGTCCAAGAACATGCATTAAGTAAGAAGTGTGCTTAATTCTGTTGAATGTGCTATTGTAGTGTACTTCAAATATATAACTGTGCATGTAAAGAAAATATAATATTAAAGAAATAAAAACCCACTTAAGTGTACTTAAAGAGAGTACATTTTTATTTGTACACTTTTTCTTAACACACTTAAGTACACTAAAAGTTAAATGTTTTACTTTTTAAAATCATTATTTTTTTATAATATTTGTATGTGCTTTAAATAAGTACACTTATTTTGATGTGTTGACTAACATACTAAAAGCACACGTAAAGTACTTAATTGTAATTTTAATTGTAGTGTGTGATTTGAAATTACATTTAAAGTTAAGATATTTTAAATGTACTAAATTGCAACTACTAAATGTGTAATTATAAATAGATTTAAATAAATGACATACAAGTTTCAATAGAAATCCCATTAAAATATATTTTATTTTTACCATAAATGCTTGACAATGTACATTCGGCAGTACACTTTAACCATATTTTAAAGATATTAAGAAATTACATATAAAATTATATTTATGTGGGTCAAAAAGCACTCTTAAGTTCAATTAATTGCATTTATTATAAATTTGAACAAAAATTATTTTCACTTAATTGTAAATGACATGCAATTAAGTGTTGAAATTAGATTACATTCAGTTTGTACTGATGATTTTTTTTAAAGTATATTATTTCTGTAATAAGAACTTAACGTATGCTTCTTTTCACAGGGAATGGATACAAAATGATGCAAAATGTCCCCAAAAATATTTTTAAACAGGATTCTCAAACAATGTGTATGTTCACATCAAAGAAATGATCCAGAATGTTGCCCAGTAAAATTTCTTATAGCTGTGCTTTGGTAAATGCATGTCCCTTTGTTGCATTATTAAATAACCCTTTGAGTTATGACCTTTACTCTCACAAGAGGCTTGGTTTACACTCAGGCATATTAGAGGACAGCCCATGGGTGATATGAGACCCGTGATACATAGAGAGCATCATCAATAAAAACAGTAAGGGAGGCAACCGCTGCCAAGACAGCACTCAGAGAGACTGAGGCTAAATCCGGTTTCATATTATCATTACACATCCCAGGCATGGATGAAAGGGAACCCTCCTTTAAATGGGAGTGAGATGGATCCTTCGGCATAAAGGACCACTTGGGACCAGAGACGAGGAAAGCAATTACAGGTTTACAGTGCTGATATTCTGCAAGTCATTGTAAGTTAATGCTGGGGGGTGGGGGGAATGAGGCGAGAGACGATGACCTGCGACGGAAGGTAGCACGTGACGGGGGAGCGAAAGAAACAGCCACATTGGGCCAGCCTCCCATTTTTGTGCGCTGTAGATTTACAAAACAACCAAAGAGCCGCTGTGGCTAGACCGCTCTTTTACCAGCCCAAATGAAATGGTAGGCGTTAAATAAATGTATGCAACAAAGGAGCATGGGAAGCAGTGGATTAAAGACATGGGGGACTTGTATTAATTTAAGACGTGAACAGCCCAGAAACTTCAGTTGGGACTAGCAGTCTGGAACAATAACTGCAGGGGATTAACTGCGAAAAAAGGCCTTCGGAAGGAAACCATTTGACCAAACTAATTAAGTTAAAAGTAGGGGGGGAATAAATAAATTACTCGATTGAGAGCCATTCAACCAATTCTAGCATGGAATACAAGGGGTGCTCTTGAAAAGTGATTTGCATGAGCTTTTTCCCAAAAAAAGTAAAAAAAAACTGCTTTCAAATGTCAAGATTGCGTGAGCATTGTGAAGGGAGAGAGAGAGAGAGAGAGAGAGAGAGAGAGAGAGAGAGAGAATTAAAGAGAGAAAGAGTGATGGTGTTTCATGCCAATTCCAGCAAACCAAATCCCTGTTATTCCAGCAGTAGAACAAAAAACAAACAAAAAAAGTTTTATAATATGGCAAAGACTAATTTGTGAGATTCCAAACATATTTCTATTCCAAACAAGCACATAATGAAACAACCTCATGAAACATATTTTTGATAACATTAAACATCATTGACCCATATTCAATACAGTCATTCTCCTAATGGATGCACAAAACATTGGCATGTGTAGCTGTATTGATTGCACTTGAGCTCCTGAAACATATCCTTTGCTTTTAAATGGAGCTTAGTTTCTACTGATAATTTAAAAAAAATATTGTGAAAATGAATACCGCTATAATTCAGTGTTTTATGTAAAACATCATTATAGCTAATGTGCTATACTTATCTTCTCATGTCCCTGAATACTTGTTAGATGAGGTCATCATAGCATTCCAAGTAATGCCATTCGTTTCTTTATCCATTAAAACAAAATAGTGTCCATTTATATGTATGTTTTTGTTCAGTTATCTTCTCCTGTTTCACTAAATGCTATGGGAAATTGTATCGAAACCACAACACACACTGAGCCCAGATGTCTTCTAATGTTTTATTTCTGGCAACCGGAGGCCATGTTCTGTAGTTTAATCTGGGGTCATTTGAGATATCACTGAAGAGGAGTAAAAACTACTCTCAGCTTTGTCAAATTAGAGTAAGCGGCAAGCAGCAAAATGTCTTTTCCTTGAGCATTGTCTTCACGCTCTGTCAGAGAGGCAAATCAAATCACAGGCCAGATGAAACCTGCTCATGCATTTTCACTGATGGCTGTTTGAGCTCTGCTTAGATAATTAGTCAACTTAACAGCACAATAGTGCATTAACACCTACCACCATTTAATTACCAAGACAACCTGACTATAACACTTATTAACACTCCCTAAAGTCATAATCATTATAAAAAAAAATCTGCAGTTAAAAATGATTGCATGTCATCAGCATTAACATTATAGCTTAGAAGCTAAATATCTGTCCCTCTAACTGAAACGTAGTAGATTCAAACTCCAGAGGGTCGATCATTGAATCACCATTATGTCCTTGATCAAGATACTTAACCTCAGGTCACTCCTTAGGGACTCTCCCTTTGATAAATAATAAGTGTTTATTTGGTTAAACACATCATTTGAATGACTAATTACTAGGTAGGGATAGGAATTGTAAGAATCGATTAACGATTCAGTTTAACGATTCCATTTTCGATACAATACCATTAATGATTATTTTAGCACTTTTGTGGAAGCACCAGGGGCCACGTGTATAAAACTTTCCGTAGATTTCATCCTAAAAGTGTGCGTACGCACTAAAGCCAGAACCTGCACTAAATTCCCTTCATAAAATCCAGTCAGCAGAAGATTGTGTGTACATGCATCTCCACCCCGTCTCCTCCCCGAAATAACCATATATTGAGCTTACAATGCCTAGTTTTACAATGCATAACCTCATCTTCATATCATTCCCATGCATATTTCGATCCACGTGACATGTTTAACGGTACAAGACATGAGGAAAATATGAGATTCTGACTATTTGCTATCACAGAGTGTTCGTACGGTGCGCACATATTTACGTCTGGTTTATTTTTTATAAATCCCGATATGTACATGGAAAAATACATACGCACATTTCAATGCCTTTTTTGTGCATAGGCAACGTTTATACATCAGGCCTCAAATGTGTATATCAATTTGAAATTTAAAAAAGTAAGACAGAGTCAGGTAATTAACTAACTGTTCTGGGTTGCGTTCCCCAATAGCATCATAAGCCTAAATTGATCATAGAGACCATTGGTGGCAATTGTTCTACAGACAACTTAGGCTTACGATGCTTTTGGGAAACGCAGCCCTGACTGAATCATTGGGTCTCACTGATATGCTTTAGACAGATTATATTGAGAGTCGTTTACTAAAACAAATCGACTCATAAGAGTCATTCGCTCGTGAATCGGACTAAGCTTGTCACGATGAGTGTGAGACCGGCGAGGCCAATGCAACAGAAAGATGTGTGCAGATGTATGAATTTTCATTGTCTCTGTATTATTTCACGGCAGCCAGTCTTTCTCTCTCATCGCATTCAAGACAGCACAACTCATCTAAAACATTTATTTTACCTGCAGAAGAATGCAGATGTTCAAGAACCATTAACCATGTCATGGATAAGAACTTGTTCTCAATTCCCAACCCTTCTAATTACTAAATGTATATATCTCAGCTGATAGTGACGATGGTACACTTCACACAAGACATACATCTACTGGGATAAAAACAACTTACAGTCCTGGCATCTCTCATCTCCCGTACTTTGCTCCATGAGCCCATGCATCTGGACTGCCATTGTATCAACACACAGTCCTGACCATACAACAGCCATCTGGAGGTTTTGCCTAAGTCTAATTGACACGCTCATTAGGAAGTAATGTCACAGAGAACATTCTGGAAAGGGGAGCCATGGAACCAATGGCAGCGCCATGCTTGGCAGGAAATAGGCAGCCGTCCATGCATCCCCCATGCCAGAAGAATCCACAAGCAACCCATCTGGACGAAACTATTACGCTGTGAAGTGATAGTCTTCGATGACATGCAAGACAGTTTGTTCCAATGTGTGGCTTACATTTTAACCACCATAATTTGCTTGCTTGTTTAAATGTATTGGGATATTTTGCGGTTAGGAGATAATGCAGAATATTCCACAACAACTGCCTGAGTTGAATTGGAAATTGGCTAGGCGCACCTGGTATGCGTGACATGGCAATCGACACATTAACCCTGAATTATGCAATGGGATGCACAGAATATTTGCAGATATAAACAGCCACATGCATGCAGCTGGCACGAATTAAGGAGAAACAACATATGCAAGGTTTCTGAGAATACGGACTAGGAAGATTTACTCTATAACCTACAGCACACAGCCATTGTGACAAACTTGAAAGACTGATGAAATACATACAAGACCATGCGAGTCTCAGAAAGCAAAAGTCTAAGACAACCATTTCATATCAAATTTAGAATCTTGTGCATTGTCTGGATACACATTTTCTCCCAGATGCATTAGACTGATTGATGGCACTCTCTTCTCTGGGCTTGCTTTCCTTTGAACTTAATGGCATAAAACTACTCCATTTGTGTACAAAACAGAATAAAATCCTGTTTCATGGAGCTGTCTTGTTTTACAGTAGCTTTGAAGGTAGACTTATGCCAGTGCACAAAACAACAGACAGAATATGTGAAGCATATCCTGTTTCCATTTGCAGAAGAAACTTTTCACCTACACCTTTAACATTGTCTTCAAAGGAGGAAAACCTCCAACCGCCGACAGTAAAGGTAGTGTGTTATTAGTGGCAGCTTCTTCCAACAATATAAGCTTTGACTTTGAAATAATTGGAAATAATTGTGATCTTGAATCCAGGCTCCCAGCATTCATAGGCGGTTGGATTCCAGATGTTTTGTTTGTGATAATGTGATTTTAATTACCGTCCCAGAAGTGTGATAGTTTAAACTGGGCATCAGTCTACCCCCCCCCCCCAATTCTACAGTTGAGTGGGCGAGTTGTACATCTTCGACTAAGTAGCCTGTCAGGTGGTAAGACCATCAAGGACACCAATACCAAATGCTGCTTTTCCCTCCAAAGAACCCTTGCCAGTCTTAATGTAAGCTGGAACAATTTCATCAGCCCTCTCAGTCGAAGCTGAATGTGATGCAGTGCACCTTGCCTTATCTTTGTGCTTTTTCTTGCTGTTTGATATTGAACATTTCTTCTACACAGAGGCTTAATCTGATAACGCTGATCCTTGAACCTGGTGTAGTTTGATGCGGCACTGGACAGAACTGAGATAAAAGAATGTCCAGCGCCTTAAACAATAAAACCTGTATCTCTGAAAGCTGTGAAACTGTCTTTAGTCTAGCCCACAAGTGTTCAATCTCCCTGTAGAGATAAGTTCCAACTCTAATTAAGCACAGTGAACCAGATAATAAATGTCTTCAGGATTACTACCCCACATCCGAATATGTCTACTTCTCTTAAATAGTATGTGAAATGTGTAGTATGTCCAAAATCATTGCATAAAAGTACCTGAATGGCCTCAGGCTCCCGGGCCTCTGATGTGTGCATCCACTTAACTATTCCATATTGCATCAAAAGGTCCAGTTGCCCCACTTTTCGCAGTCCTACCCATTAGGCCAGGTAAGAAGGGTACACTGTCAGGGGTACAACAGCTTGTCACTTGGACAATACTCTTGAAGCACAAGTTGTACCTTGCATATCCCTAGAAGGTGCATTTTAGTACCCTAGAGTAGTAATATGTACCCTTAATGTACTACTAGAAACCTCGTGACCTTTTATGGGTAAATGAGGGTATTGCCCCAGTGACAGGCTTTTATAGCCCTAAAGGCAATATACTCGCACATTTGTTTTGGACATTATGTCCATACTACATACACACACATACTTTTGAGAACATACTTTTTTAATTGTCATCAAATCTAGGACCGATTCTAATGCCAGGCAGGTGTGTTGGAGCAGGTTGTACAGTCTCCAAGAAGGTGACCCACCAGGGACAGGATTGTATGCCCCTGGTCTAACTATTTTCCTCACAGGGCCGGATCATGGTCTCTCGAGGCCTCTGGGCATGAGGGCCCTTTGGGACAGCTAATGTTGTATGCACTCAGGGAGCATAATGATCAGCCGGAATTGTATATGCCAAAGAATCCAAAGTATGTGCCCCCTTTAGATGTCCCTGGAAGCCTTGGGCCCCGGGGCAATAGTTTGGTCCATAATCTACAAGTGAATTTGTCATGCATTCATAAATGTTATTTAGAATCTTTCATTTATTTCATTGACATATTGTGACCTTTAAACACACTTAATATGGTAATCTGAAGTGTACACAGTTAGAATTAACTTTATAATACTTGCTTCTAAGTAAACGGCTTAAAATAGAGTAGCACATATTTACAGGACAAATATTCCTAAGCTGTATTAAGCTTGATCTCTAACACAGGTTGGGTTCATGTCCTCATAAGTAAAGCTCTATTATATTCCCTTCCAAATATGGATCTACTTCTGGAGGAATAACACTGAGGATATGTCATTCCACTTTTGGCTGCCTTTGTGCTAACCTTATCCCTTGGATTTCCTCCACCATGTTTGGCCCTAACCGAGACCTTTTCCAGAAATGAATTCAGCTGAAGGGCCTGATGACCTTTTACAATGGAGCGAGCCATGAGACATTAAAACCAGGCATCTGGTGGAAAGGGTACCGCTTTCGCGGGTTCTGAGTTCTTGTGATTACGCAGATATACTGCATATTGCAATTGCACCGAGAAGTGACATTTCTGGTTGGATGTGATGCCAAGTCACAAAACGTGGCAAATTGAACCGTACAATGTGGAGACAAGGGTTACTTTGCAATTTTATAAGAAATTGAACATTTCCTCTCCACTTGAGTGCAGAAAACCTATTCGTTTATTCTTGGTTGTGGAGTGTTCTGGTGTGAAAATAGCTTTCACAAACTCTCAAGGACAATCCACCTGGTATGGATGAGGGACAGTCTCTGGTACAGATAATTAGGGGTGACAGAATTATTCCAAAGGCTGTTTAATTTATTCACATTAGGGTGTTTTCTTTTTTACCTGCAGGGATTTAATAATTTGGCTGGGTAACGCATAATCTGTATTGCACATAGTTATTTATCTAGCTAACTCCTTCCTGGATGAGTATCTGAGGACAATTAGCATATTAACCACACCATTCTTGAGGATAAAAGCATATTTCTTTATAAACCCTTACCACATTTCAGGGTTCTCAGAAGAGAATGTCTTCATAGTTAGGTACATTTCTATGGGTGATTGAGAGGCAAGAGCAAATATGATTTTTGCCTCCCCATTTGCTTCAATAGCAGAATAAATAATGAAATAATGAAATAATGAAATAATAGAACACACACACACACACACACACACACATACACGTCTATATTACCAAGAAGGGACTATCGCTCTACACTGGCCAAGAGGGGACCCATGTTTCTGGTCATTTTAAAGAAACAAAACTTACATACAAAATTTAGTTTTAAGGTCTTTTTTTCATAATATAACTAATATAACTAATATAAATGTGCATTTTTTTATTATTTTTAAAAACATGCCAAGAGGGGACCTCCATAGCCTGCAATGGAGCTGTGTGTGTTATAAACATAACGCTGACTGGCAGTAAAGTCTTTCTCCATTATATGTTATTTCATGGACCTTTTTTGGAGATCAAAACTCATGTTGACTGCATTGAAAAAAATTAATCTGACTCAAATAAATTATGTGAACTAAATTTCTTTTAACATTGACACTTGTTAACATTGACAACTGAGTTTTAATTTCCAAAATCTTATTACAGTGTATATTTTATGGCAAGAACTGATGTTTTATGTTTTTAATCACACACACACACACACACACACACACACACACACACACACACACGTCTGGTTTACTATTTTTGTGGGGACTCTCCATAGACATAATAGTTTTTATACAGTACAAACTGTATATTATATCCCCTTACACTATCCCTACCCTTAAACCTACCCATCACAGAAAACCTTCTGCATTTTTACATTTAAAAAAATATATATTCTGTATGATTTATAAGCTTTTTTCCTAAATGTAGGTCCCCACGGTGAGTCCCCATGAGTCAGTGTGCATTCAGGTTGAAGTCCCCACCAGGATAGAAAAACATGCACACACGCACACACACATATTTAGGATGTTAATAGAAACGTGTCATCACATTGCGTACAAAGGGTCCATTGATAGCCACCCTGAAGTACATGTGCATTCTGATATTTTATATCTGTATTCTGATTTGATCTGAAGCAAGATATAAATAGCAACTATTTAATTAAATGATACTAGATGTTTTGCCAGTGATCGATTTTTTTTAAAATGTAAACTTCAGTATTTCTCTGACGACTGCTTTTTCACATCGTAATTCACCTGTGAGTTATTTGCCCATGAGCAAAGATGGCAGTAAGCAGGTCGTGTACTTCCGGTGAGCCCCGAGCTGCTGTCATCGAGATGAATGGGAATGGTAATGGATGGCTTTCTCCAGCTATAATAAACTTCCTTGGTTTAACCCTGTTCCTATTATCAACTCCCCGCTTTTAATTCATGGCAACCCTAATGCAAATGCGATGTAAAGGAACTGCTGATGTACAAAGTGGATTGCTAAACTGCACAGCATTTTTCACGAGCCAGCTCGGTCTCGATTTGAAGGAGCTGTCGTCCCCTATCTGGTTGACAGACGTGTGTGTCAGACTTGTTTACTGGTCGGCGCGTGGAGCTGTCCTAACGGCTGATGCTGGTGAGCCGAGGCAGGCGTCCAGTGTCTGCGGACTGTATGGCAGGAGGGATATCTTAATCAAGTGGGCATAAAATCGAAATCAAGCCTCAAACTGAGGGGGTCATTACATTAGAATGACTTAACTTTATGTTGCTGCATAGTTTGTTGTCCTCTTTCTGGGTGCGGACAATATTAGTTGGATGTCTTATTAAATATTTGACTAGAATAAATAAGCAAGTGGTACTTAAATCTTCATGTCAAATGACAACTGGCAGAATGATGGATGTGTTATTTTTCCTAAAGAGATCTCGTGGCTATCCTGATTAAATTATGTGATATTCCATAGTTCTATTTTATTTTGTGAACAGCACAACGTACTAGATACATTTTACCCTTGTATCACAGACCCAATAGCTGATTACAATGCAACACCACCCTTTCTTACACCTTTTCCCACACCAACTCAGATCCAAACATGTCTGCAGGTCGAGACAGTATTTACAGTGCCTTGGAATCGATTATTGATAGTGTCAGTTGTGTTTTATTTGACAGCAAGGCTTTTCCTCCTCATGAGGAGGAGCAGGGGAATGGTAAGAATGTTTGGGAGGAGAGACGTCCAGTCAAGCTGATAAGGAAATAGATACAGGGACCAGGTGAGAGTTTGCTGGTTATGGAAGTTCTGGTGGTGGTGCGGAACAAACGTGTGCAGCAAAGGGAGACAGCAGTCATGTTGTGGTTCCCAAAAGAGAACTAGATGGAGAGATACTTGGAATAGAGAGATAAATATGTAATGACGTAAAGGTAGTGCACTAACACCTCAGTTCTGGGTAAAAAAAAAAAAAAAAAACAGAACAAAAACAAAGAAATGTATGTGATGCCACTAGGATCTTGCAGATTGTACTAGAATTGTAAAATGTATATTTTATGCATACAATATGAATTTTTCAGGTTTTTCCAAGGAGATCTATATTACCTGGAGAAAGCACTTATTTCATTATTTCAAGAGCCTTTCAAGAAGAAGAAAAAAATCTACTTTGTGTGATATATACACTGCAGTTCAAAAGTGAGTCTGTAAGCCTTTTATTATAGAGTACAACGGGGCTAAAGGCACACCTTAAGAAAAAATGTGCTTTTCATTACTCCCATAGTGTATGATTGCAGAAAAATATATATACTGTAGCCTATGTTTGTATTGACCATAGATGGAGCAACAGATTTTGTGTGAAAATAAATCATAAAAGGGACTCATTTTGTTTTAATCTTTCATTTTGTTGTTCATTTTGTTTTAATCTTATAAATGTATGAGGTGGAGATGGGACCTTTTACCCCACACATAACGTAAAAGGCTCACCAGCATGGGGCAAAATGCACATAGTATTGGTTAAAAAACTTTAGCTAAAATGTTTTTAATAATGTCTAAGTAAATACTTGTTCAAAACATATGTTAATATAAAAATATATTTTGAAAATACAGAAACAAAATTATTTAAAAAAGTAAAGATTCTGAAACCATTGAAGGAGAATGCATAATAATTGTGAATAAATAAAATGGTGTCATTATAATTATGGGGATTATCTCAAAGGTGTACACCCAACTTAATATATGATATTTACTACAACAGCAGGGGTGCCTTTTACCCAAAATGCCATACTTTTACATATTCTTCCATTATTGAAAGACTGTTGCTTTAATTACCTTAAACAAAACTAAAAATCATTAAGAAGTAATTTGTCTATAAATATATTCAATAATTTTTGCGATTCTCATTTCCTACTTAAAGGTGCAGTGTGTACATTTTAGGGGCATCTAGCGGTGTAGTTACGAATTGCAACCAGCCACCGCTCACCCCTCCCTTTCGAAGCACATAGAGAAGCTACAGTTGCAGACACAGGACAAAGATATCGTCTGAGAGAGCAGAGAGTGACTAGCGCTCTTTAGAGCAGTTTGTCCGTTTAGGGCTACTGTAGAATCATGGCGCTGCAAAATGCCGATTTCACTGTAAGGGGATCCACGGTGTATGTAGATAGAAATGGCTCATTCTAAAGTAATAAAAACATAACGGCTCATTATGTAAGGTCTTTATACAACACTGAAAACATAGTTTTGCAAATTATATTGCATTTCTGTCAATAGATCCTCATAAATACTACACACTGCACCTTTAAATCTACATAATTTGAAAAACATCAAATATTAGTCCAAATTAGCACAGAATCAACTTTGTGCTGCTGCCTGCAATCGCGTCAAGGATCAGCCAAATTTCCACGTACATCTTGAAAAGCGGAAAGTCCAGTGGCAAGTTTTTGTGCCATCTAGTGGTTTAGAGGAAAATAAAATCAAAGGCACCTTTTAAATAAAAAAAGCTTTTGAATGGCTGACATAGTAGAAGTATTTGTTTTGCTGTCAAATGGTTTAGTAACAACATCTACAAACAAGCTCTGGCCCATACTAATCTACAGCTGAAGGTCGTAAAATTTTTTGAAATTTTTAATTAAAAGGTGTTTCCATTCACCATGGTGAGTGTTGCAAATTCTCCCATTTATTCTTCAAAAGTCTCCAGCTCATGTCTAGTTATCATGCTTATCATGTTACTTCCTGCGTCACAGGAACACACACACAGTCAAGTACACACATAGACAAACTCAAATTCATAGCACACACACAAACAGTCATCCTAACAACCATCTACATCATGCCCTCTACGCGCGTTCAGTTCGCAGGCAGCCTCTCAAGTTTAATGACGCGTAGCAACAGGATCGAGAGAGGATGAGGGGGGTCACGGACGGCACTAATGTCCGACACATCGCCAGAGGATCAGAGACTTCCAGACAAAGGACATCAGAGAAAGCCTCTCTCTCCACAAGCACATTTCTGACCTCTTACATCCTCAAAGAAACCCATTCACAACTGTTTCTTCTATGATATCAGTTCTCTAAAAAAGGACATCTTGGACAGGTATGATGGATACAACCAAAATGCTTATGACAATGTAAATTGTCTTCTCAAATCGACTTCCATATCTGTCATAAAGTACTTAAGAGATTTGTCCTTTGTTGTCAGATAAGTCTCAGATATCATCATGATGTGGTTTCCTGCAATACTGCACATATATTTTCATAGAGCAAAGATGAATTGAATGCAGTTAAATAATTGAATGATTGTGAATCACCACTAACCACATGACTGAAATGGTCAAATCCATCAGAATTCAACTAGCTAGCTTGTCAGCATAACCTGATTTTTGGTTATTAATGCAACAGACGCAATAATATTTCCCGTAACTCTTTTTGTTCAGTCAAAGGAAATGACATATTTTTGTATTATCTTTAAAATGCGGCTTTCATGGCTCCTAATATTATTAAAGTCCTTGCTAGAATTTGTCTAATCTCGTAATGTCCAGCATGATTACCTAAATACAAGCAGAATGTGCTGTTACTTCTGATGGTGTTCCAAACTCTTATGAATGTTTATTTATCTTCAGAAGAAATAAGTCATAGAGGTTTGGAATGACATGAGGGTCATGATGACAGAATGTAAATTTTTTTTTTTTTGGCTGAACTATCACTTAAACTGCCTCTTTTTTATGGGGTGGTGTGGAGACGGGTTCCAGCTTGCCTAATATTAGTCATTATGTTCTGATAATTTGCCTCTAATTTAACGCCTCCTCTCTCTTCCCCTTTTTTTTGTTAACATAAAAACATATTTGCCTCAACACATCAACACTGACTAGAAAATTGTAGTAAATACTTTTAATTATAACAGCAGCGCCGTAAAAGCAAGGGACTGTCATGGTGGTAGAGAGATAAGAGAGAGAGAGATAGAGAGAGAGAGAGAGAGAGAGAGAGAGAGAGAGAGAGAGAGAGAGAGAGAGAGAGAGAGAGAGAGAGAGAGAGAGAGAGAGAGAGAGAGAGAGAGAGAGAGAGAGAATGCATTGGAAAGGAAAACAAATAGTGGAGTGAGACTCCAGCCCTCAGGGAGCAGCACTTAAGTAATTAATGTTTGAAATTGCTCAAGTTTAGCGCGGAGACTCCCGAGAGAGCCAGTATCAGTCACACACACACACACACACACACACACACACACACAAACCACCGAGGAGACTCTATTTCTCTTATGAAATTTGTTAAGATTTGTATTATCCACTTATTGTCTTGCAGATGCACAATCAAACTGTGACTTACAAACTGATGAAATGTTTATCTAAAGCAAAGTCCCTAAAATCATCACGTATATTACTGTTTCTAATTGATCATTTCCATTTTTTGGTAACGCTTTTATTATCATTATTAACAAACAATATATTTTAGATTGTTTAAAAGGTTATTTGATAATCTGCATACAAATATCCAAAAGACTTCTATTGATTCATATATATATATATATATATATATATATATATATATATATATATATATATATATATATATATATATATATATATATATATATATATATATATATATATATATATATGAAGAGTTCAGATGCAAAAGCCTCTAAAAGCCACTTAGGTCAAAAATTAGATAACAATACTGAGTGAATGCTCTCCGCATATAGTATACGTTCATAAAATACTTTCATTTCAAACCCACTAAATCCCAACCTCAGCCCATTCAGAAGTACCGGTACTTATGTAGAAACCTATACATAGAAGCCTGACAAAAATGCTTATTTAAAAAAAAACGTCAGACGGACTTAGAGGCTTTTGCATCTGAAGTCTTCATATATATATATATATATATATATATATATATATATATATATATATATATATATATATATATATATATATATATATATATATATATATATATATATATATATATATATATATATATATATATATATATTAGTGCTGTCAAACGATTAAAATATTTAATCGCATTAATGTCATAGTTAACTCACAATTAATCACAATTAATCGCACATTTTTATTTATTCTAAATGTCCCTTGATTTCTTTTTGTCCCATTATTTTTTCTTATTTTAATGCTCTTCTCAACATAGAAAAGTGGATCGGCTTGCTTTGTTCAAATGTTTGTTTTATTGAAAACAACATTGGCATACTTTAGTGTTTGATTTCACACCAACATTCTCACTTGGAGCAAATAATCGCTCACACAATGTAACACTGCCCATCAATAAAAGGGTGAAACAAATACTTTGTTGCACAAACAGCCCCTTCAACAGCCCTTTCTAAGGGATCAAAACAGGGTGATACAAAATAAAATTACAAAGTGCACATGCAAGGTAAACTAGGACTCCGCCTATAGTGCAGTTAAACCAGGGGTCGCCAACTAGCGGACTCCGGTCCGAATCCGGACCGCGAAGCCTTTTGACGTAATGAAACAGTTAACGTTGCAATGCTCACTGTTACTACGTTCAGACCCAGACGCGCGGTCAAGCATGCAGTGAAGAAGAGACTGACGGTGCGTTCACACCGGACGCGAATGACGCGACATGCACGCCGCTTAATCCGCGCCGCAGAATGTCTATTTGCGTCTTTGCATTGACTTAAATCACTCGCGCAAAACGCTTCATTCGCGTCTGGTGTGAATGCACCATCAGAGCAGAAAGCAGCGCTCAAGACAAGCACTTTTAGTTGAAGACCCCTGAGTTAAACCATGGCTTAATACGTTTCTCATTTCGGCGTCTCACGCTTGCCATCCACGTCTACTCTTTTAATGGCCCAAACGAGTGCGGGCAGCCGCAGCGTGCCTGATGTTTTGTTTCCGGTCTAGCTACATCCGGAGTGGTGTTGTAGTTTTTCTAACGTTACTAGTTGTTGCAACAGCATGTGAAAAAACTACAAAGTTTGTTAGACCAAAAAGAACGTTAATCTCGCGATAAAAAAATTGACGCCGTTAAAATAGGTTTGCGTTAACGTCGTTAATAACGCGTTTAACTGACAGCACTAATATATATATATATATATACATATATATTCATATTTGAGTTAACTACAAATGTTTAGTGCTATTTACGGTTATTAATGATTTACTGATGAGTTATAAAATAGTTATTACATGTGTGATCTTTTTTACTCAATCAGTTACTTTTAAAGGGCACCTATCATGCCCCTTTTTACAAGATGTAATGTAAGTCTCAGGTGTCCCCAGAGTGTGTCTGTGAAGTTTCAGATCAAAATTCCTAACAGATCATGTAATATACCATTTTGAAAATGCCGATTTTTGGGTTTGAGAAAAATGAGCTGTTTTGTGTGTGTCTCCTTTAAATGCAAAGGAGCTGCTTCTCCCCACCCCAGAGGGCGGAGCCTTCACAGCTCGTGAACACGAATGAAAACTGAAACAGGATACATCTGTTTGGCTTTGATTATCATCTCTATCGCGAACACGCTCACGTGACATTGCAGTTCTTAATTATCATGCAATATTATCGTCTGCATGCGTTTTAAAGCCATATCACTCTCAACCTTACAGTCTATGCCCTCAACTTGAGTGCACACACCCGACGTAGGCGCACAGAGAGCTGGATGTCGGCACATCCGTGAGTAGGCTATTAAACAAGACTAGTTCTCTTTCATGTGTTATTGCGATTAAACTGTCAATACAGTTATAAAAAGTTTATAAAAAGCCTCAGCCTCAATGAATGCAAATTCTTGCAACACTTTTAAAATAAAAATTATACTAAAAATGAAACACAAATATGATGTTTATCTGAAATAATTTTTGCTTATTGGTATGATAGAATTGGATCATCGAAGGTCAGCTGTAAAGACATTGCTTAATAAAGTGAGATTAAATACATAAAGGCCTGGTTTAAACCAGGATTAGGACATTTAAGTACCTTTTATAAACGTGCATTAGAAAGAGAGAAAAATGGTGTGCTTCTTATGGCAAAACAATGGTAGTGACATATTTTAAGATGCATCAGTGCAAGTTGCTTTCAGTTAAAACAGCTCAAAAATGCATTTTAGTCTGGGACTAGTCTTAAACCTTGTCTGAAACCGGGGGTTATCAAGTACATAGTTCAATAAATTTAATGTTGAAGTGACAACATTTTACTAGTTATTACTCTACCCTGTAGCACCGAATAGAGTTGCAAAGATAATGACTTTTCCCTAACATGAACACTCCCCTTAATCTGCCTTTGGTCAAACAAACAGATAGCCCTGCCCAAACCTCGTGCAATTGGTTAAGCCAATCTTGTGCCGTCGGGCTGCTCAAATGAACAATGTAAAAATTACACACAGCACATTAAAAAAGAAAAATGGGATAATCCATTTCATTTTGTCATGTAATTGGTTCCTGTTACAGATTTAATGAACACTCTAAACTCTTGTCTGTATCATCAAGAGCTTTAGTGAAACCCCTGGCTGGAGTCTTTGAACCCTCTCAAATGAGACTGAAGGGACTCTTCAAACTGACAGCGTTAATGCCACGCATCTTGCTGTTCCTAAACCTTGCCTTAATGGATTTCTTTCACATTTTCAGCTTAAGGCGAGACACTACAGGTGAATAGGGATTTTTTTTTAATTACAAGATATCACTGTGAAACTTCTCCAGTTTATTACTGGCATAAACATAAGAAAAAAATATATTACAAGTTTTGTGTAAATTAATGTTTTAATATGCAAATAAGGCCTTATATACTTAAATATACGCTCATTTGCATACTTTTCCAAAAACAAAATCTGGAAATTGGAAAGGATCATGTTTAAAATTCTTGGTTCTATTTGTTGACATGTTAGATGAGAGGGCTTTTACAGAGGGGATTCTGGATATCTTATTTTGTGCTTTAGTAAATTAGAGAATACTGACAATAGCCTTAAAAAATAAATTTTCGCCATGTTTTTTGGAGTTAAAGGACCTATAACTCAGGATAGGAATGATATATCAACAAATCCCTCTGTAAAAGCCTTCAGAATATAGTTCAGTATAAGACTGCAAAAGTTGGTGCTTGTAGGTGCTACTGAAGTGGATAAATCTGACTCTGAGTGTGAGGAAAAACTCATTTTGAGAAAACGGCCTTTAAAGTTTTATACTGTATAACTGCATACATTTCTATAAAACCCCCAACCTACAAACAAAATATATATTCAGTTAATTAATATCAGTAGTGTATAATATTTAAAACACGTGGAAATTGATAAATGAATAAATTATTAATAGCAATAGCTATTAGAGAACTACCTTAAGAGAACTACCTTAACAAACACCAGTCACAAAAAGTGCAGACGAACTGTCCCTGTTTGTTGTATTGGTCCATCTATAACTATTTTAATCTAATTCTGACGGGGTTTCGTCGTCTAATCTGTTGTTGTTTACTTTCTTTTTACTAGCTCTTGCTACTTGGTCTTTTCTGTGAGCGTTTATGAGCCGATTTCAGCGTTGTCTGCACTTTCTCTCTGGTGGAGAATACACAAGCAAGCGGCAGCGCGTGAGAAATTCACATCGACCAATCAGATATGGTTTTCGGCTGCAAACTTTCGCGGTTGGTCAGTTCTACAAAGGAAATTGCCATATTTGGATTAGCCAGCGCTGTGTGTGAGACTGAGAGCTTTACAATGATACCAAGCATGACACGTTTCTGTGAATGGAGACGGCACCAGAGATCGCGCTAGAATAACTTTTGATGATTTCGGGTAGAAATCTAAAGGCGCACGGTGACGAAATATAATGAAATAACCACCTTAATGTGTAATGTTGACATTTTTTTTATTTTGACATGAAAGCTTACATGTTAAGGGAGCAAACTGGCCCAAAATCTCAAAATTGACCACTGCATGAAAAAACGATGTTTTCACCTGCCGTGTCTCGCCTTAAGCATTTCACACTAAGCTAGATGCAGCCACTAGCCAAACGTGCTTAAAACCTGACTCTATTCTCACTGTCCCTTCTCTTAGAGATAAATTGAAGTGGAACGTCCATCGGCACAACGTCAGTTTAGTATACCAGCTCATTTTTCAGTTCAACTGGGGATAAGACAATGACTGAATTTTAAGAGCTCAGATAAATGCAGTCCCTTAAGACAACACAGACAATTACTGTCCTTAGGGAACAAAGGATGGCAGCAAGACAATTTCAAATAGATTTGCTCTCGTCAGTCCCAAAAGAATGTGTTAATACAGAATAAGAAGCTATCTATTTGTTGCACTTACACTAATTTAAAATGCAAATGAATATAAGGACTTTCATTCCAAATTTGAATACTTTAACATAATCAAGCTGCTGTATAAGAGTTGTTGTGTAGCCATTACATGAGCAGTGGTGTTTTGTAGGGGCATCAATTGGGTATAAGCAGGTTATGGTGGCTGCCATAGCTTGGCTGCCTGGTCAGGTCAATGCAAAGCAATATATTTTTAATGCAAGATTATATTATATTATTTTGTATCACATCTAATTTGTAATTTAGTGGGGATACGACACAGCAGTTTGTGTGGCGGGTGTGGCTGATTTTGAACCTGCGGCATCACGTGAGCGCAGAGACATCACTTTTTTGTAGGCCAAAATGCGGAAACGAGTTAGCATTTTAGCACTTCCGGTTGGAAGTCAATGGGTTTTTTGAATGGACTTTTGGTTAAATGGCTGAAAAAATGTGGTGAACACAAGCTCAAGATACTTACATGTTTATTCTATGACATAAAATACATTAGTATTACCCCACTTATGCTGTTTTGAAGCTGTTACGTGTCTTGAAAAAGGCAGTTGCTAACAAGTGGCTAACTGGGACCATAGAGGCTGGCGAGGAGTTAAAAGGTCATCATGCTGAAACAACCTTTTACAACCTTATTATGCTTATAATTGTGCTCTTAACTATTTCAACTCAATTGTTCTGGGAAAATCTTTTTAGATAAAAACTAAAAGAGTTGTCGGAAGCTTAGTGATGGTGACGTTGAAGTCGAGTGACCGTGGTGTAGTCCATTTATAGCTCACCTTTAGCTTTTTACTTCTGGCGACTGCATTTAGGCTTCAGAATTCATTAAAGTTGTGTTAATCTGTGATAATTATCTTGATGGACAAAACATGCAAGTATCATAAACATCTTTTGAGCACAGAGCTTGTTTTTAGCGATAATCCAAAAGCCTATGGGAAAATCCTATTTGGTTTTTTGTCAAAGGAACCAGTGCGATGCCAACTGCCTACAAAGTGATGTGTCATACCTGCTCCACTCTATTACCCCGTCATTACATGCCAGATTGGAAGTGAGGTGAATATGTAGTAGCTATAGATAATGACTGAAATATTAAATTAAAAGAAAACAAGAATCACATGATGCATACTTCAAGAAAAAGACTGCAAGCGACAGCTGCACAACATCATGTGAGTCAGAGATGACTATCAGCACTAACTTTGAAACCCCAGCTGCAGCGGAACAGCTGCCCCAGTCTCACCAATCAACTAGACCCAATGACATCGCAACATCCCCTTTGTGAATCCTTACACCAGGAGAGGTGAAAGTCAAGCTCAGAGGCGCAGGTGCCCCACGAATCACCTACCAAGCCCCATGACATTGCGACATTGCCACAAAGAGTCGACCTCAGTGCAAATACAACAGACAACCCGGTGCAGCCTTGTGTAACCCAGTTCCCATTTACAAACTGAAGACGTTTCAATGCTGTGTATATAAAAGGTATAACTGGATGAAATATTGATTGTCATGGGATGCTATTTTTGTTTTGCATGACGCTATTTTGCCAGGGTTTCAGCTGTTGCTGGGGACAGACAAGGGCAACATGTTTACATCGACCATGGATACAGATGTTGTATAAATATGCAAAATTATCTTCTGGAGCACAATGACAGCAAGAGACAGAAGGAGTCGATTGACAGTCAAATTCATGCCAACACCCTGTTGGAGGTACAAAAAAACAAAGCATACGTTAAAACTTTATTATAAATTACATCATTTTTTGGACGACAGAAATGAACAA
The DNA here is from genome assembly GCF_949357685.1 of Gobio gobio. NCBI lineage: Eukaryota > Metazoa > Chordata > Actinopteri > Cypriniformes > Gobionidae > Gobio > Gobio gobio. The sequence continues at coordinate 22,007,596 of NC_137118.1, read as the reverse complement.
AGTACAAAATGAACAAAGATTGTGGCAAAAATAGGGGAAATGTATTAATAGCATCAAATGACCTGACAGAGTCAGAGTCAGAGTCTGAAATAGATGATTAGTGTCATTGGAGAAAAATTAAAACAAATAATAACTGAAGTTAAGGAAGCACATTATTTCTCAAATTTTAGTGGATAAAACAAAAGATTTATCAAAAAAAGAGCAGTTAGCTAAATTGCTTGGATATGTCCATAAGGGGGTGGTTAAAGAACATGCCATTGGAACATTTCATATGAAAGACCTATTTGCAGAATCTCTTGCCTCGTTCATAATGAACAAGTTGTCAAGTCAAGGTTTAGACCTCCAGATGTGCATTGGGCAGTGATTTGATGGAGCAAGCATTATGAGAGGAAACGTGAGTGGAGTACAGGCTATTATACGTCAAGGAGTGCCATACGCTGTTTACATCCACTGTCCCTGAAATGCCTGAGCTATCTGAGATTTCAGCATTGTACAAACACTTTGTACAATTTTATTGCAAACAACAATAACAGATGCATGCTTTTCATTCAGGTCAGAAAGTGTTGAACTTGGAGCTGATTGTATTGTTATAGGGCACTGCAAAAAAAAAATAAGTTAATGCTATGTGGCTGTATCAGCTGTGCTGGAGACCACCTCTGAGACTCATACAGAGGGATCTGTGGAAGCAGGTGGGCTCAGAATGAAGATGCAAACATTTTTGTTTGTCGTACACCTGCATGTTCTGGAGAAAGCCTTAAAATTGACTTATGGATTGTCTGAACAACTTAAAATAGTAGACCATTCTTCATCTCCCGATTTTATAAATGCAAGTGAGATCGAAAAGTTTACTAAACAATATTATAAGAACATTGATAACGCATTGCTTCAAGCACAGATCAAAACTGCTAAAGTCTTTCTAGACATTGAGCTAAAAGATGACAATGATGTAAGCAGTTCGACAGCTCTTCAAAGACGGAATGTCCACTGCATAAAATGAACAATTTTTCTCAATGCTGAAACGGGTCAAGGAGTACTTACGGACCACCATGACTGATAACAGATTAAATGGCCTGATGCTGATGGCTATTGAACCTGCAGTTGTGAAGTCCCTTAATTTGGAGGAGCTTGTTACGGACTTTTCCAAGTTAAGAAACCAACGCTACACCTTAACAGATTAAATGATACAATACTGACAATGATACTGACAATGTCAGTAAAGATTACGGCGACTTTTACCTTCTACTTTTACCGGAAAAATTACCTCAGCTAATACTAATCACGTGTGAATAAACCTGCTGTAAATATGTACGTAAATATTCCATAATTCCCTGTTTAAAAGTAGTTTTCCGTGGTTTTTCAAGTATGGAGGCACTTGAAAAAATCATTCAGTTGTGTTTTAGGAGGTGGGACAAGCCTGTGGCAAAATTCAAGTGTTTTCTGCTTACCATTCAGATTAAAAAAATAAAAAAAATAAAAAAGCACTTTCCTATTACCAACAAAATCCAATCAGAATTAAATCAATAAATTGTTCGACCTAACTGTTATGTATAGGCTATACATAGATTATATGTGTTTGCGCACATGATATCAGGAAGCAACTTTAAATGCACATGACAACAGGGAGATGACAGTGGTGTGTAAATTGAGTTACCCCTCCCACTTCTGCTAGATTTTCTGAGATTTCTTATCCCGTGCGAATTGGCCATTAATATTACAGACGTCCTGTGGTAAAATTGCATTACTCCATCTACCCTTGCACAACTAATCCTGTCCGAATAGGGCTTTAGTTGGATCTGCTCTTCAATTGATAATTTAATCCCTTAAACGCATACCTCGGTTCTTTAGCGACCCAGGATGTCATTCACTACCCTCCTCATCATTCATTTTTTAAAGTTAGACATCAACCTTCTAAGTATTCCTCAATCAATTCATTATAAACAATTTAATAAGAAAAAAAGTATACAATTCTAAAAGAATGCCTCTTTTTCTAATGACCCGAGGTGTGTAAGAGTGTACATATATTTTTTTCTGCTCAACAATAGTTTAATCTTTAATGACGGAATAAGTGCAATTCACCCTTATTCCACAAGGTGGCAATGTCTGTTTCAGGAGAGTTTTATATTATCGTGACCGTGTTAGATATAGATCCGGGTCGCTAAAGACCCAAATATGTAATAATGATTGGCGAAACAGTCATACATTTAAGGGTTAAGGTGTGTATAGGTGTGCTTTGTTGTGATATTTGAGGATGGCTGCGCAGGAATGAATGAAAATATGTGGAAGTCACGTTGAGGTTTTGGTGAACTGATACCGGGGTGCCTTGTTAGTGTCCTTGTTAGTCCCGCTTGGAGTGGAGTGTGAGCAGTTATATTGGTGCCATGTCCTGGATGGGAATGAGGTTTAGGGGGGAATAAGTGTAACGGAGGTCAGTAAGTAAAGCTGTGCAGGTAGCCTCACTCCCCTTACCTCAAATGGAGCACTAGTGTCTGCAGTCTTTAGAGTCCTAATTAATGTGCCTGCCTCCTTACCGCTGGTTCGAATCCCACCAGGAGCAGTGTGAGTAGGACTAGTTACACCTGCCTTGCTAAGCTCACCTCCACAATACTACTAGGGTGTTGTGAGAGGTGCCCAACATTGCTACAGTCCTCTTGGTGTTTTGTTTTGCATGTTGCAATGCAGTTACAATTCCTGGTGGTTGAGTAGCAAACTCAAAAGAGTCCAGTCCACCTCTAAACATGACTCTGGTCCCTCCTTCAATGTAAATCTATGAGACTTTCTTTGCTAGTAAACTTCTTTTTGACAAGCTGTGTGATTTGAGGTACTGTATTATGTCAGTAACACAAACGTGGGATTAAAGTTTCATTTCACATGCCTACTGTAAGTACGAGCAATAGAAAAACTGATGTTTGCCTCCACAAGCACCACTAAAACTGCTAGACTGCATAATCTCAAATACATATCCAATGAAAGATGACAAGATTACACCTGCTAGACAATCATCGGCACATCCATTCGAATTTCATCACACCTTCCATAGACGACATGACATGTCGCGCGAACGCTGTTTTGCAATTTTTCCAGCGCTTGTGGCGGTAAATCACAGCATCTGAAAAGGGAGGCTTCAGTTTTTCTCCAGCTGTTCTCATGTAGGAAGGTGTCAGAGCTCACACATGGCAAGAATCAAACGAAATGGAGACAGAGTGAGAGAAAGAATGAGAGTGAAAGAGAGAGAGAGAAATCGGAGAAAGCAAATCACTCGAGGGGTCCAGCAGACATCAGTGAGTCCAGCTCAGACGCTCAAAGTAAATGACTTCCTTGTGTGCTCTCCTCTCTGGTATGTATTTTTAAAAAATAATGCATAGGATCACATTGCTTCTGCTCATGGTGTTTGTGATGTGCCGAGACGGACGAAAGGGAGAGAGCAGAGGCTAGCCGTCCTCCGAGGAGAATACAGAGAGGAGGTGATCGCTTGGAATTTCCTTTACAATGAGCTTTTCTCACAGAGAGAGGGAGAGAGAATGTACAAAGGGAGCAGTATGTTTAGAAAGTGAGCTGTCAATTAATGTGTGACTATTTTCTAAATAATGTCACATGAAGTTGGTTCTACTACATGTAAAACTTATTACTCTATTGTTCCGAATATAAGACTGAAAAAATGGGGTTGTCTTATATTCAAGGTCTCTAGACCCTTACATGTCAGTAATACACCCGCCCCTGTAAATACACTTCCAGTAGTTTACATTGCCAGGGGATTGCATGATGGCGAGTGAATGTCCAGAACACAGAGATGAAAAAAGCGGGCAAGTGAACCAGCAACCGAGGAGAGGTTATGATGCAAACTTTAATCTCATGTGGATAAACACAGTCATGAAACAACTCTCATTAAGCAAATACGGTGTGTCAGAATGTAATATTAGAAGATGGCGAGCCCAAAAAGACTGTCTTAAAAATGCTAACAGCCAAAGAAAAGCTTACCACAGCCCTAAAAGTGGCTCCTTTTTTATTTCGGCTACGTTCTGATACACTTGCCTGTCGATTTGTTTAAAGCGGCCGCTTTGATGCGGCGTAAGAATGAGGTGGCGTAATGGATTAGCATTACGCCACAGAACAAGTCTTGCCCAACGCTTGCCATCCGACTTCAGGGGGAACTGGCTGTCTTTTCAGCTCTATGTGATCGGCCTAAGGAAAAAACATATCCCCTGGATCAGATGTGGATGTGTTTTTTGACATGCCAACATCTATCACTGGACATAAAAAAGGTGAGAAATCAGTCATCAAATGAAATCTTTAGGTTATTTTTAAGTGGGTTTTTTGTGATTGTTGGTACATTTACCAGTATTTACCATAGTTTCAATACAAAAATCAAAATAAGAAAAATATGCAATCTGAAAAAAAACATTTTGAAAAAAAAAAGGAGGGGGGGGGGGTATAATGTAATATAATATAACATACATGCATTTTCTTTAAATTTTAAACTTTCTTTAAACTTTCATTTCATTCATTTTTCATATAATCCAATTATATTTCTACATTTTAAAGTTTAGTATATGTTTCCAAATACTTTTAGGAGTCACTGGATCAATACAGGACCATCAAAACCATATAGACCATACAGTATGTACAATGTGCATATACACTTTAGGTAGTTTTGAGCCAGTTTCAGTCCTTGAATTGATATTTCCTTTACACCCCCATGGGGAAATAAAATGACTGTAGTCTAGACCTGTGGACAGAGGGGACGTTTCTGATCAATAAATGTGAAGCGTTTCAAATCCCTCTCAGCCAGAAGACCCACGATTGCTTACTCCACTGAATATCATTATAGCAAGAGTAAGACCTTTGATTAATATATATATTTAAATTATTGTTCTCAGGTGTTTAATTTTTAATTTTTAATTGTATTGTTATTGGTAGCATTTTGTGCATTTTGTATTAATATTATAATTATTATTTGTAGTAGTAGTAGTACATTAACTCTGAATATTTATTTACTTTCAAACAAACATTTATAATTACAACTGTCATTGAAATTGTCTTTAAAATCAATTAAAATCATAAAATTTGTATTGCAATTTTTGGCATTACAAGGATTATTCAAAACAAATAAATCCACCAATTGACAAGTATATTATTATTATTATTGGTAAATGTATTCTGAATATTTATTTATTGAAACGTATATTTAGAATTATAACTGTCATTAAAATGTATTTAAAAAATCTGCAAAATAATAGATCATAATTAAAACAATTACATTTCTAAATATGATTATCAATCAGATATATGTATGTTTGCTAATATTATTAATAGTGGTAAATATTATGAATGTTTATATACTTAAAATATTTAGAATTGCATCTGCCATTAATGTTGTTTTTTTAATCAAGTTACATTGTTATATACTTGTTTACAACAATGGTAATTTAAATGTTATTTTCTTAATGAATGTGTAATAATACATTTTACATTTGTTTCTCCAAATGTATTTTTTTTTTATTTGATTGTGTACTTACTATTTATTTGTATTGTAAACAGTTTATTTTTTATTTTAATATTTTACACAATTATGTTGCACTTTTTCTATGCTATTCTATTCTGTTCTATATAATGTGATTTTTTTATACATATTAGCAAATTTGACAGCAAAAAAAATCCCATATCCCTGTGGTGACTGATTTCCATCTCATGCTATATGCAGCTGGGTGGCATGTAGAGAGAGGGTGGGTCCAGACAGACCCGCTAGTCTTGTAATTATTAACATTATGGAAGATCTGGTGAAGCACTGGGGATCCTACACTTGCCAGGATGTCCCTTGGGAATTGGCAGCATCCGTTATCAAGGGGATGGAATCATTGAGTAAAGGAGTAGACTGAGATAATGGAAATGGTAGTGAGTGCTTTTCCTCTCTCTCTCTCTCTCTCTCGCTCCATATCTGGTGTCTGGTTCCATTCCTCATCAGAGGAGCAGACCTACTGACGTCGGCCGCATTGATCGTGGAGCGCTGGTGACAAAATAAAAGAACCCTTAGGGTTGAGGGTAAAAAATTGAATTGTAGTTGAATCCAATCGCTTTTAGTTGCTATATGTCTATGTAAATCGCTAATGTGCAACCTCTATGACACACTGCATAGCTATTCCTGAACACGTTATCTTCACCAATTGACTGTAAAACAATGATTGCATGAGTGTGAATTAATTGCTACTAGTTAAACGTATTTATTATTACTAATTATACTTAATTATAATATACACTATCAGTCAAAAGTTTGGAATAATTACGATGATGTAATGTTTTTGAAAGAAGTCCTGTTTGCTTACCAATACAGTAAAACAGCAATATTTTGAAATATATATATATATATATACAGTAAAAAAAAAAATCCGTAAAATAAAAAGTACTGGCAGCTTATTACCTGGACATTATCCAGTAATTTTACAAACATCTCCGCTAACCCTAACATAGAACACAATGGAGTTCAAAATTCTAAATACAGGTAAAACACCTGTAAATAATAAATATGTAAAATTCTGTTAAATTAATACAGTACATTGTGCCCCATTTTTACAGATTTTTGTGTAATGAGTGTATGTGTGTCCTGTGTATAATTAGTATGTATATTTGAATACATACACTTACATGTATATAAGACATATTTGCATGTATGTACTGTATATATATTTATATTATATATAAACATTAAATATATAAATAACAATTTTTTCTGAAATATATACATGCATGTGTGTGTATTTATACTGTATATACATAATAATTATACACAGTACACACACACATATATATATATTATGTAAATACACTTTTATTTAGGATGCGATTAATCGCGATTAATCATTTGACAGTCCTAATATTTTTATAACATTATATCATTGGTGAGCATATAAGAAAATTCTTTCGAAAACGTTAAAAGAACTTAATTATTCCAAAATATTAATGTAAGTGTGTAACTAATTTACCTACACATGACAATTTAGCTTGTGATGTTCCTACCAATGTGTATAGACTACACAGTTACAAAAACCTACTATATAATTGTGTTAAATATACAATTTCAAAAGCACAATTAATCTTTTCTATGAACTGGCGTTCTATTTATCATGGATAAATCTCTCCTATGCACCTTGAAGCTAATCATGAGGGCTCAGGACACAACAGCACCATCCCGCTGGTTCTAATTGCAATCAATTAAAAAAACTTTCCAAGCGTGAAATACGAAGCCTGACACGGGACGTTCTGAGGCAGGCGGAGGTGAGGAGGCAGGCCGAGGTGACAAGCCACGCAGCTTTGATTAAAATCAATATCAAACTCCAGCAGGAGCGTGCTTACAAACAGAACTGACCTTGTGCCTGTAATATTAACCGACAAAAGAATAAGCGCTGGATCGTTCGGACTATTGGGTGGATAGATGGACAAAGAGGGGGGAAGGGGGACGAGAAAGACAAAGCGCCTCCTTGACACCCCAAGCAATGCCCCCCGAACGCCGCTTTATTATTTATACTCTCTTGCCGTTGATATTCGTCTCCAGTTCTCTGTCCCAGCGCGGCCGGCGCCTGACAGCTTAGTAATCACACATTTAAAATTGTTACCATTTTCCTTGATGATTCTCAATGTGACCGCAGTTGGTATTAATACAGGTCACAGAATAATAAACAGCCTGTCAGCACAAATAGACTGGCATGTCTGACTAGCATTTGGTTATTCAGTTTATCTAGCATGAACCAGCTTTGCCTGAAGGATAGAGGTTATGTGTTACCTGTTATTTAAGGGCCAATGGCTGTGCCTGCAGAAGCAAAATCACAGCCACCCACCTGGCCGAGGTAACAGCTAATATTTCAGCAAAGCATAAACTCATTAATGCAGAATTTATTTAAAAAAATTTTTTTTACCAGAATACAGCATACTTATTATGGCTGGTTCTTGTAAAAATGGGTTAACAGCACAGGTCTCAGGATACTGAAACATGATGCCAAATAGGCCAATGTAGCTGTAATATGGTAAACAAGACATTTTCGTACCAAAAATAGGATACAATTCTTCAATAGGTCTTCTTCAAATAGGGGCTGGTTACTATGTTTATACCTGCACATTCGAAATTATATATAAAATGTTATATAACAGCAGCTTTAAGAATGGAATCAAGCAAATATAATAACATTGTAAAAAAAAAAAAAAAAAAAAAAATATATATATATATATATATATATATATATATATATATATATATATATATATATATATATATATATATATATATATATATATATTTAAAATCATATTATCTGTTATTATCAAACTATGTTATAATTATATATTACTAATTATATTGTTTTTTTTATTAAAAAAGTTGTATTAAAAAAGTTAAAATCAAAACAATTAATGTGCCATACTTGTTTACTATAATAATAATTATAAATCAAATAATTTCATTACCGAATGTGTCATAAACATTCTCACTACATTTTACCATTAAAAAAAGTAATTTCCACATTATTCAACTAAATAAAAAAATGTAATAAATTAAAATAAAACGTTAATTTATTCTCATTACTTATTTATTATACATATTTAAAATAATATATTTAAAGTATTATATAGGCCTATATATTTAAAACTGTCCTTAAATTGCCTTTTTTATAAAAAGCAAAAAGTTCCAATCAAAACAATTAATATACCGGTACCAAACTTTTTTTAAGTATAATAATCATTATAATCCAATAATTTCATTACCAAATGTGTCATAAACATTCTCATTACATTTTACCATTAAAAAATAGATTTCCACATTATTCAACCAAACCATCCAATGAAATGAAATGAAATAAAATAAATAATAAAAATCAGTTTATAGCTTTTGTTTATGTTCGCTGATCAAAGTTTATATGCGAGTAAACGCCTAAATGAAATCTGTTCAGAAAATTTTTGACTAAACTACTCAGTTTATATGAACGTGTTTTACAATCACTTTATGAACTTTTTGAAGCGTCAAAGTTTCAGTTCTATAGGGACAGAAAGCTCTAAGATATCATCAAAAAGATCTTCATTTGAATCTCAGATGCACTTTTCCTATATGACAGACGCATGTAAGTGCTCAATAGATCAGATATCATGAAATGACATTTTCTGCTTATCGCACCAGCTCTGATGGGGCATGAGCGATTCTTACCCCACTAAAGAGAGCCAGAGAGATGGCCTTGGCATTGGAAAGATTAGTGGCCACTTTTAAACACGAGACAGAGACAGTGCATTATCAATGACAGTGCATTACTGTAGTATGGCAATGTACAACAGCAGACTTACAATAGTTAGCATACTGCAGAGCAGATGGTCCGAAAGACAACTCAAATGGTCAGCGCAGCATGACCGCAAAAGACTGATGATTATGTTGAAATAAATCCAACAGTATTTGCATTATTTCCAGGAGGTATATTTAGCTCTTTATTTATGTGTGATGGACTACTGTACATAGAGGTTCAATCTTTGGAATGGTGACTCAGTATTCATGACGACACACACCACAATGAACATTTCTCATTACAGATGCTCATACATTCTTAATGTACATTCTTGAACTGTCTCAGGTCTGAACATATTCAGTATCTGTGTTACAGTGATTATTAATGATGGAAGTTTTATTTTATTTTTTGTTTTATTTTATGTATTTTATTAAAATGATGTACTGTTTTTTTTATTTATTTAATTTTATTATTTTGTTTTGTTTTATATTTATTGTTTATTGTATGTTGTTTCTTTTTCTTAAATATAAAAATAATATATATATATTTTTTTTTAATTAAATATTGAATAAAACACCATTAAAACCACCAATAACAATGCCATTGTTTTATTTTTATTTATTTTTTGTTTATTTTTATTTTATTGTTTTATATTTTATTTTATTATTTACAATAATAGACAAATATAAAATAAAATAAAATATAAAATTACATTAGATATTGAATAAAATACCATTAACAATATTATTGTTTTATTTTATATCTTATTTTATTATTTACAATAATAGACGGACACTATAAAAAGACAATTAAATATACAATTGTATTAAATATTCAATACAACACCATTAACACCTCCATTAAAATATTATTGTTTTATTTTATTGCTTTATTTTATTATTTACAATAAAAGACAAAGAATACAATTTAAATTAAATATAAATTAAATTGAATAAAACTCAGCATTAACAATATATATATATATATATATATATATATATATATATATATATATATATATATATATATATATATATATATATATATATATATATATATTATTATTATTATTATTATTATTATTTATTTTTTTATTTTTTTATTTTTTTGCACATTGAAAGTAAAAAATAAGCCTGTCAATAAGCCCGGACATGTTATGAGGTTGTGCTGAACTGCATGATGTACAGCAGAAAAGCCGGATACAACTAAGCAAGTTTGAAAATTTGAATACCAAGAATAGCATAGCATCCAGGAGGTATATTGGACACAATATGTCTCCTTTTGCTCTGATACTCACACCCCAGACACGATTGGCAACTACAAAGACCCCCGGCAAACTGTTCTGTGCCATTCGGGGCAATTAGTCATGGCGGTGGGGGGAGTGCTTTAACTGAGTTTTGCTAAAGCGACCGAGACAAGAGCGAGAGGATGGATTACACCATGTATCACTGCTCAGGACAGAAAGGCTATCTGGCCAGGGATGTTGTAGATTACATGCTAGAACACCGTAAACCAACAGAGCCAGATGGAGTTAAAGATATGCATCACGCAGGCCAGCATGAGACCAGTTTAAACGGACAGTCAGACTTTCCCAGATAACAACACCTAGCCATTTTCTAATGGATGGTAATGATACAATGCAACATTTGAATATAACCACTATGATGTCTCAAATTATGTTTACCCTCGTTGTAACAAACCTGTTAAAATAAAATTGCTTAAACTAGTCAACACAATCTCTAAAAAGCATGGTCAGTGTGGTGCTGGTTTTAATTACTAGTTAATTCGTATGAACTCGTACAATCTGATTCACATCTTCTTGCTTACTATTTTTCAAAAATCATACATTTCTGTAAGATGAGATTTGTTCGGAAACATATGCTTTTTAGAAAAAAGTAAGCATAAAGGTGCGCATCAGATTGTACGATAGCAATTCGCCAAACATATGGAAACATATGATCTTCAGGATAAAAAGTTTCTTTCAAAATTGCCACCTTGATTTCTCATGAAATTGGGTTGAAATGATCAAATCAGACCAATCTAACTAGCCAGCAAATGTAACATGTCAAGGCCAAGTATGGCAACCCATACTCGGAATTTGTCCTCTGCATTTAACCCATCCACACACATTAGAAGAAGTGAGTAGTGAACACACACACTGCAAACCGTGGCACACAGACCCGGAGCAGTGGGAAGCCATTCACTGGAGCATTTCAATCATTTCAGAGTTGGGTATCGTTTGGGTTTTTTGCGATACCGGTGCCAAATCGATACTTTTAAAATGGTACCAGTGCCTAAATGGTGCCTGAACTGATACTGATACTGAAAAAAGTAATTAAAAATGTCACAAAACGATAAATAATAGCTTTTTATTGAAAAAAAATATTTAAATTGAACAATTTATTAAAAGTTTAATGTATACTTAAATATAAAAATATAAATAAATACAAAACACAACATTTACTTTACAAATTCACAATAAAACTATATAGTTAACTACAACGTGTTGATATAAATAAGACACGTAGTCAAATTATAACTGAAAGGATTGTTATTGCCGCTTCCATATACATCAGTGTGTAGCCTATTTAACAAACTATAATGTATTTTTGCTAGTACTTATGTGCATTTAAAATAAACATTATGTGGTTGAAAACACTGAACAGTTGTGATATGTGACAAGTGCTGAGCTGGACGCCAACCAAAGCGCGAAAGCATGTTTGAAAAGCAGGTTGATTCGTTCTGGTTACATACCGGTTATATAGGTACCGGTGCCATATTTTCACCAGGTTTCGTTACCCAACCCTAGTCATTTCCTGCCAGTATTGAGAATCGAACCCACAACCTTTGGGTTACCAGTCTGACTCTCTAATGCTTTTGAGAAACACACCCCTGGTTGGGAGACCATCTAACCTATGTGAAGTTAGATTTTCAGCATAGTAATCACCTTATGGTAATCTGACAATCTACAAGCGTGAATCTAACACAACCATCCTAAAAAAATGTGTACAAATGACACCAAGCCTTACCCATCCCAGAAAAACACATGTTTAACGTCTGCAACATGCGGTCTGCTCTGGTTACAAAGCGAACACACAGAACGGCTCTCGTAGCAGCCGGCCGTCACTGTCATTCCTCTCATTTCAGGAAACGCAATACTCTGTTTAAGTGCTTTCATCACTTGCCAAGGCAACAGACATAGCAACGCAGCCAAACAAATCTGAGCATGACATCACATGATGTTGGCTTGTAGACAACCATGTAACGACAATCTTCCTCTCACCACCAGCTGCAAATATCAACACTGTCTGGTGGTCCGTGAACGAAACGACCCAGCAGAGTTTATGTTAATGCCATCATATTTTGAGAACATGTTTTGGAAATATGCTTGCATACTTATGTTTCAGAAGACATAACAAGGTCCAAGACTTTGTCTTACCTAGCAACTAGAGTTGGGTGGGATGACCAGTTGTGCATCTTCATATTTTTGTGGAAACCATGATCCATTTTTTGTTTGTTAACTTTTCAGGATTTTTTGATAAATAGAAAGTTCAAAATTACGGAGCCCCGCACATGACATGCAGTAAAAAACTAGTAGGCTAAATCGTGCGCACGATTCACTATTTCGTTCCCTCGATTTATAAAGCGTGCGCACGTTTTACTTATTCGTTCCCTCGATTTGCTAAATCATGCGCATGATTTATAAATTGAGGGAACGAATTAGTAAATTGTGTGCACGATTTAGCAATTTGAGGGAACAAATTAGTCAAACGTGCGCACGATTTATAAATAGAGGGAACGAATTAGTAAATCGTGCGCATTAATTATAAATCGAGGGAACGAATTAGTAACTCATGCGCACGCTTTACTTTTTTTTCTTGCATGTCATGTGCGGGGCTCCATACAAAATAACAGCATTTATTGGAAGTATTTTATGTAGGGATACTACATCCAGCAGTTTGTTATCACATAATAAACACAGACAGGGTGATCAGGACCCCGATGTGAAATGGAGGGGTCTTGCATAAGCCTGAAAGGGTTTATTCTGCAATAACTGCAATAACTAGTTTATACAAGTTCAACATCACAAGTGTGTAAATAAATAAATTCACAATTTTTTTATAAAATGCTCTTTTGTGCGGAACTACTTCCTTCCGCCACGGATTAGTAGTTTAACGTAAAAATGATGTCCTTTTTTCTTTGTTTCTTCTTCTACTCACTCATAAAGACAGTATTTGCTGCCATCTAACGGTGTAATAAATGTAACTTTCACTGAAGTCGAAATCACAATCACAAACGGACACTTTCTCAATACCAAATACAGCATGTTATTTATTTAAATTATTTACGATCAATAATACTTAAATAAACAATATTAGCCATTATTAAAGTGCAAGAAGTTTGTACTATATGAAATAATCACAAGCAAATTACAAAAGCAGCTTTATAGCAGCCTACAGATTTCATTTAAATAAAGATTTAAAGTTATGAAACTATGCCCTTAGCCAAATCAATTTGCTCTGGAACAAATAATAGATTAATAAGACCAAAGATTGCCCGTTTGATATACCCCAAATTAATTATATCTCATGTTTAACCACTCTCTATATACGAGCCAGCTGCAAATTCCTGAAGGACTGGTCGAGATGAAGCTGTTCTCTGCGGGTACATGAGCGCTGAATTGCCGCTGACGGTCTGGAGCTCGCATCTGAGAAACCGTCTAATCAAATTGTAAAATAGGTGCTTTGTATGAGTCACTTATTTAAGGTCTAAATAACTACATTTTCATTTAAAAAACTCTTAAAACTACATATTCCGTGACACAAAAACAATAGTATTTGTAAAAAATATGTTGGATTTGCTCGACCCCCATGACAGTCGCTGCAAATGGAGTGATACAAATAGTGAAACGTTACAAGTGCTGATACTGGGAGAATATCGCACGGCTCAAAAAGGCTCTCAGCCAATCAGGTCAGAGAACCAGAAAGAACTGTTGCATATATACAGTATATACACACACACACACACACACACACACACACACACACACACACACACACACACACACACACACACCATCATCATCATCACTAATACATTTAATACATATAATACATTTTATATGTCTAAACAACTGAAGATAATCTAGATGTTTTACTGAGTACTCTGGCACAATACCATTTATTTATTTATTTGATCAGCTGCGGTCATTCAGTATGCACTGAGCATCGGGCAGGAAATGCATTTGTCCCTGCCTGCTCATGTTTGGCAAGAGAGGGGGACAGAAACAGCTCAGAGCGCATTTCTTCCAGGGCATATTACGTTTTTTGTTTGACATTGAAGTAAACACATTTTAATGGATGTTGGACCGCACATATCACTGTGTCACTGCCGCTGATATAACTGTAAAGCAGGTGAAAGTGCTTAGTGCAGAAAGACAGGGAGGAGGTGCTGATACGTCCGACTTTCTGGAATACTCAGCTCTGCAGAGACGCAACCAGACACTCACCTTGCGGGTGTCACCAGCTGCAGTTTTCCACATGAGCGCTTCTGCAAACATTTCAAAAATCGTTTTTTTTTTTTTCTCTCTCTCTTTGGACAAAGACACTATTTCACAAACAACAACAGAACAGAAATGGAAGTGTTCACACCTGAACCAGACAGATGGACCGGCTGGCAAACACTTTTACGCTGTCTTTTGACAGCTCAGTGGCTGTGACACACAACAGTGTTCTCCTGTGGTAAATGCCAAATATGCAAGTAGATTGGCCGGCAGTTGAGTTTTGGTGTTTCCTTGATATTCACAGAAATGAGAAAAACAAAAACAAAACGTTTTAAAAGCATTAATGGTCCAATCAGTGCACTTCACACAGTATCTCACTTACCCACATACCGTATAAACCGCTAGGGTGTGCTGGGTGGTTCCTAGGGTGTAGATAGGTGGTTGCTAGGAGTTAATTTGTATATGATTGATAGAGTGTTCAAGGTTTTTGGGATTGCCATGTGATTGACATGGTTCTGGGTGGTTGCCAGTTGTTTTCTGGGGTGTTATGGGTGGTTCTTGTGTTGTAACTACTGTAAGTGGCAACCAGTTACAGGGGGCAGTCGTGGCCAGTCGTGGCCAAATGGTTAGAGAGTCAGACTTACCACGACTGAGGTGAGACCCTTGAGCAAGGCACCAAACCCCCAATATGGCTGCCCACTGCTCTGGGTGTATGTTCACGGTGTGTGTGTGTGTGTGTGTGTGTGTGTGTTCACTACTATGTGTATGCACTTGGATGGGTTAAATGCAGAGCACAAATTCCGAGCATGGGTCACCGAGTACTTGGCCACACGTCACTTCACTTCACTTTCATGGTGCACTGAGTGGTGGCTAAGCAGTTGGTAGGGCATTGTTAGGTGGTTGCTATGTGATTGCTGCGGTGTTCTGGGTAGTTTATACAGTGTTCTAAGAGGTTGCTCGTGGATTCTATGTTGATATTGTGTTGATATTGTGTATTGATGGGTGGTTCTTAATGTGTTGTTACCAGAGTGCTCGAGGTTGGTAAGCATTTGTTAGACTGTTGGTTGGTAAGTGGTTGTAAAGGCATTAGTGTTGTCACGATACAGGAATTTCTAACTCCGATACGATACCTAAAAAAGTATTGATATTCGATACCATTTTCGATACCACGGGGGAAAACGATGCATATACTGTCAAATAGATATTTTTTATATAATTTATTTTTTTGCCCATCTAATGAAAGTCTAGGCAATTAAACATTTGTTCGGAAGAGATCACTTTATATGATAAAGCTTTTAAGCTTTTTCTCATATATAAACGTTGATCAATTACCATTATCTCAAAAATATGTGCTAACTAATTGTGCTACAATAGCTTACATACAGCACAAGGAAGCTTGATTTCAAATTGAATTTAAAAAGACAAGTAAACGGTAATAAAATAAGAACAAATAAACAAATTACAAACAATAGCACAAATAAATGCAATAGAAAAAAATACACATGAAATAGACTGCTTTTTTCAGGTAGGTCTAACAGTATTCAGGTAAGAAACTGAATATAAAACAACAACAAAAACTAAGTAATCAAATTTAAAATAACATTGGATAATCTTCATTGTAACAAAATAAATACAGATTAATCAATTAAAGTTACACAAGTTAATCAGTCAAGAGCAGTAAGTGATCGTTTGTCTTTTTGTAGTTTGAATAATAAATAACTGCTGTCCCTTTAAGACCTCGATGCACGCTTGGATCCCAAACACTGTTCCTGTAACACATTTTACCTGAACTGTGTTTACGTTAATACTCACCAAGATGGGCATTGAGACATTTTTTGAGTGTATTTGACCATTAAAAAGCTAGAAAAAGGAGCAAATTTTTGCACTTGTATGTCAGAGGCGGCTCTATTACGGTAGGCCTATGTGTGTGTGCGCTTCAGATGCAAGCGTGAAATCTGCGGGAATTAGTAGAATTAACGTTATGTGCAATCCTGCACGAAATTCAGACCGGTCACACCAACACTAACATGCTGTCTTGAAGAAAAATCCAGCAGAATACGCATTCACCGTGAGGGTTAGCGGGACTGAATGAGAGGAGGCGGGTGCGTGTCAACTCGCTGTCGGTAGGAGAGGAGAGCGCGGCTGGTATCGATACTGTAGAAAATGAGTATCGTATCGTTTCAGATATTTCAGTATCGATACATATCGAAATATCTATATTTTTGACAACACTAAAAGGCATGGTTATATGGTTGCTATAGTGTTCTAGGTTGTTGCTAGGGTGTTTTGGGTGGGTTCCAAACGTATTTATCTGACCGTTATCAATTTGTAGCAGTAAATGAAGAGGTGTCATATCAATCAAGTTCAATCTGGGTACCACAAGGGCAAGGCTTGTACATGGGCCGTTGCTTTTCACCCTGTGCATGCTTCATTGGAAAACATGCCTTTAGTTTTCACGGTTACACTGATGATACTCAGCTTTATATTTCTTTGCGGCCTGACGAAACAATAAAAAAAACCCAGAGGTTTTAATCATTGGACCAAAAACCTCCACATGTAATAACCTAGAATAATCTCTAACACTTGGTGGCTGCTCTGTCAAATCTTCTTAGTCAGTTAGGAACCTGGGTGTGCTATTTGATAGCAATTTTTTCATCTTCAACTATATCCAAATTACGACATGTGCTCTAAATGTCAGATGCAGAAAAGTTAGTTCATGCATTTATGACCTCAAGGCTAGATTTGTGAAATGCTTTATTGGGTGGTTGCCCTTCAAGCTTAATAAACAAACTCTAGCTGGTCCAAAATGCAGCACCTACAATTCTTAGTAGAACCAGGAAGTATGACCATATTAGCCTGGTTCTGTCAACACTGCATTGGCCCTAGAGACAGATCCCCAGTGAAGACCTCATCAACATGACAGCCATCGGCACAGATCCTCGGCTAAGAACCAGACATGTCCTCTGCACAGATCCCTATGGCCAGCTTTGACTCCTCCCCACCATATGCCGGTGTGTATTTGGTAATGACTGCATGATTTGTATTATTGTAGAACAGTACATTTCTATGACATTACTTTGACACAGTCACCTCTGATAATAGATTATGGTGTTTTGGGTGGATGCTAGGAATTGCTATTCAGTTGATGTGGTGGTATGGGTGGCTTCCAGACATTTACATTAACCTGGGTGGTTGCTAAGCAGTTGGTAGGGTATTGTGAGGTGGTTGCTTGGGCATTGCTATAAGGCTCCTATAGTGTAGCTAGGTGGCCACTATGCCTTCATACGTGATTGGTTGGTTGCCAGGACATTGCTATGGTGTTCTTGGTGGTTCCTAGGATGTAGCTAGGTATGCTTTAGTTGGTTAGGGGATTGCTGTGTCGTTTATATAGAATTATGTGGAGTTGCCAGGCATTTCTTAGGGTGTTCCATGTGAGTGTTTCTTTTTTTTTTACAGTGTAACTAGACGGTGTTGTTGGGAAGTTGCTAGGGCATGGTTATGCAGTTGCTTTGGTGTTCTGAGTGGTTGCTTGCTTACTAGCTCATTCCTGTTTTAAGTTTATGGGATTGTTTTGCCCACTTTATCATCCACCAGGCACTAATAGTAAGTCCAATCACCTTGAAAAGTAATAGTTCTTCAACAAGACACATGCTTTTATGTATCAATCATGTCTGTAGCGCAGACATTTAATACTTAGCAATAGGCTGACATGATGGGAATTACATACATCATCATCCAAGGCCACATAATCAATAATGGAAGACCATGGGATCAGTTGTATACATGTATGACCTGTGCAAGGCTAAACACAAGCAGACTGGTAAATCCATTCTATTAAACAGGAAAACAGTTTGAACAAAATGAGCGCTCTGAACCAGACACTTGGAAGTGACTGTCTGGTCAGCAGTCATCCCACTGTGAGGCCACAGAAGGTCATCGGGACATATAATTGATAGCCAATGCTGACCTGTCCTGCGCAAGACATCCCTGCTCGGCAAGTTTACGAGATCCCCTGATTTAATAGGACCATTTACAGGCCGATGCAATGTCAGTTAGGTCATGGCTGTTGAGGCGAACCGGTGGGAATCAATTAATGAGTATACAGGTAGATGCCAAGTCTATGATCAGCAAAGATTATGCAGCAGCGGTGGGTGAAAAATGCAATTGCGCTAAACATCTGTGCACTGAGGGATGCTGGGGCATTTGACCTTTCCTGCGCTGTATGTTAACTCTGTAACATTTCTGGCTCAGATTAAAGTTTTAAGATTTTGCAACAACAAGAAAAAAATTATTTCCAAGTTGCGCTGTGTTTGATCCTGAGTTTGAAGCGTGTTGTTGTTTTTTTGGATGCTATGTGATATTTAATACTTTACCAGACTGATCTCTAACATCAGATATTAGTTTCTTGGATGATTTGCTTCGGATAAGACAGACTTCCAAATAGAGTCATTTATTTTGACATTTTGGTCAGCTGCTGCAAATCGTGACATCAAAGGAGCAACATTTTCAAGTGTTATTTCTAGTTGGTCATATATTTTCTGTGAATTTAAAGAAATATGCCAGGTTCAATACACATTAACCTCAATCAACATGCCTCGAAGGGCAATTGGTTTTTCAGCAAGACCAGCATAGACAAAAGACAATTTACAATACATTAAAATAACATAAAAAACGAAACAAGACAACAACAGGCTGAAAAAACAACTTACTTCCCCCTACTCCCCCTACTCCCCCCACTCCCGAATTTAACAGAGAGCAGTGGGAATGAATGAATGTTTGTACCCGTTACAACTAAAAAAGGGAAATCTAAACAGCGATCCTGAGATCCGTTTCCGACTACACTCTAAGAAATGCTAGGTTAAAAACAACCCAAGTTGGGTTGAAAATGGACAAACCCAGTGATTGGGTTAAATGTTTGCCCAATGTGCTGAGCAGTTTTACCTAACCCAACTATTGTTTAAAAATTACTATATGGCTTGCTTAAAATTAACCCAAAATGGGTTGGAAATTAAAAATCAGACATAATTACTAGAGGCATCAATAATAATCAAAAAGTAAACATTATTCATAAGCAATTTAATTTTGTTTAATTATTATTCATTAAACTTATTAATAATGTTAATTTATTAAACATAATATATATTAATTTCCAACATACTTTGGGTACATTTTAAGCAAGCAATACATTAATTCTTAAACAATAGTTGAGTTAAATAAAACTACCCAGCAGGTTGGGCAAACATTTAACCCAATCGCTGGGTTAAAACCCAGCATTTTTTGGAGTGTATACAAAAACACTTGCATTAGAAAAGAGAAAACGCTCAGTAAAAGGCAGATAGCAACAGTTGCTAAGGTAGGATTGGTCAGAAAGGGTTTAAGCGAAGAGGCAACTGCAGGTTCAAATTTATTTCTTGTGGTATTTTGCAACATATTTTCACTTTTCGCATTTTCCATCAGTTCTGCGTCCAAGCATAAGCTAACTGGAATGGGAACCTAATGGGCTTGCCCGGTGATATTAAGTGACACCTTTTTCAGGCCAAACTATTTAGCTTCTCATCTCTGTCGCCTTTTATTCTCTTCTTCATTAGTTCCTCTGTCGTTCTTTGAGCAAGCTAAATAAGCTTAGTTCTCTTTTCCCCATTCTTCTCTAAAGCTTCAACTCAACATTTAATTGCTCTCTGTGAAATAGAGGTGAAATGTGAGTGTCAAAGATCTAATTGGATGGAGACGGGAAAATGCCCAAATTGGCCCCAAACTTGCACTGGTAGCCACATTATTTTGCCAATGTAACTAATCTCAATCTTATTTAAAATGCTAATGAGACAGCTAATACTGATCTTCAGTTACAGCTCTATGCTGGCGCTGGCACATTAATTACACTGGCATCGTGACAGAGAGTCTGATTGGTTTTCTTTTAATACGGCTATTTTGACTATATGCCATTATACTTTAAAGGGTTAGTTCACCCAAAAATGAAAACAATGTCATATATTACTCACCCTCATGCCGTTCCACACCCGTAAGACCTCCGTTCATGTTCAGAACACAAATTAAGATATATTTGTTGAAATCCGATGGCTCAGTGAGGCCTGCATAGCCAGCAATGGCATTTCCTCTTCCAAGATGGTAGTGATAAATTACATTATTTTCATTTTTGGGTGAACTAACCCTTTAAGTGATATATGTGTTGCCTTTATATGCTGCCATAAATGGCAGTTTTTCAGTCGTTTTCTGTAGTTGTGCTACTGGCTTGATAAAGGTGTCACGCTCTGGTGTTTTTCGATTGGTCAGTGTTTACAAGGACAGCAAAATATGAGGCTGTCAGCAATGTCCTTCATCTAGACGAAGCATTCCCCACCCACTATATGGTCGACGCACAAATGAAGACTCAGACAGCGGAGTATCTGCTCAGTAAGGGGATTTTAAGGGCATATGAGAAGTAGGCACAGGAGGTGCCCATATAAGATCATTACAAAGTGCATTAAAATGCTATTTAATCTGCTAGCACTGCATTCTCTAAAGTGGTATTCATCGGTCATGTCCAAATCTACACTTGCACCTCAGACTTGGAGCTTAGAAGCTGGCACAAAAAAAGACAAGCAATATAAAAATTACAATGTTGAATGTGCAAGAAATCACTTATTAATATTTTTTTTACATTACTAAAACTTATGTATCCAATATAATGTTCAAAATCATACAAAAACTAAAAAAGAAAAAAAATCTAATAAATCTGTAAATGACCGATTGAGCTATTAACTGTAAAATCTGATGCAATCTAGGACAAGATACGCATCTCATGAATAAACATTATGTGGGATACATCTTGCATATTCTAGTTTGTGGTTTGACCTAATCGTCGTCTTCTTTCATGTGCTCTTTTGACTTTCTCTTATCAATGTGAGCATATCTCCATGACTTATTTTCTTCTCATTAACACGCATCTCCTCCCTAACCACCATCCTCAGCCAGCATAAAATGTCAGTAAACAACTAATTTATCATAGTTTGTCAGTGCTGCCTCCTGCTCTGCTGAGAACATCTAACCTTGCTTCAAGAGTTCACATGTGATGTGGAAAGCGATAAACAGGTTTGGCTTGCAGTCGGTAATAGAAGGTTCCTGCATTAGATGCAATTGAAGTTCAAAGTTCCTCCTTTGACACAGAAGCAGAGTGAAAATGGGGATTGAGTTTTCAGGAGCAACATGAATTGTTAAGGGTAAGCTGAAGTAAGCAGCACTTTATGTAAGTTCAACGTTGTAATTCGTGTTGCCAACCATCCTGTACATTGTTCTGGATTTAGTCCAATTGGATGCTGATTGTCCAGTATGAGGTGTATGAATCGTTTCATATAAAAGGTTAAAAATGACATGTTAGCATTAAAAAAGAAAAGAAAGAAAACGAATTGTGAGATATGGGATGCGTTGTGTGCATGGGTTTGTGAGATCCCTAACATTGGCTGTTGCTTGCTAGACAGACAGACAGACAGATTAGCTCAAGAACAGTGCGTAGAGAGCTTCATGGAATGGGTTTCCATGGCCAAGCAGCTGCATCCAAGCCTTACATCACCAAGTGCAATACAAAGTGTCGGATGCAGTGGAGTAAAGCACGCTTCCACTGGACTCTAGAACAGTGGAGGTGTGTTCTCTGGAGTGGCGAATCACGTTTCTCCGTCTGGCAATCCGATAGAAAAGTCTGGCTTTGGCGTTTGCCAGGAGAACGGTACTGCCTGACTGCATTGTGCCAAGTGTAAAGTTTAGTGGAGGGGGGGGGGGGGGGGGGTTATGATGCGGGGTTGTTTTTCAGGGGTTGGGCTTGGCCCCTTAGTTCCAGTGAAAGGAATTTTGGAATTTGGATGCTTCAGCATACCAAGTCATGTTGGACAATTTCCCAAGGACAAGCTCCCAACTTTGTGCAGTTTGGGGATGGCCCCTTCCAGTTCCAACATGCACACCAGTGCACAAAGCAAGGTCCATAAAGACATGGATAAGCAAGTTTGGTGTGGAGGAACTTGACTGGCCTGCACCTCAACCTGATAGAGCACCTTTGGGATGAATTAGAGCGGAGACTGCGAGCAAGGGCTTCTCGTCCAACATCAGTCCCTGACCTCACACATGCGCTTCTAGAAGAATGGTCAATAATTCCCATAAACACACTCCTAAACCTTGTGGAAAGCCTTCCCAGAAGAGTTGAAGCTGTTATAGCCGCTAAGGGTGGGTCAACTCCATATTAATCCCTACGGAGTAAGAATGGGATGTCATTAAATTTCATGTGCATGTAAAGGCAGACGTCGCAAAACTTATGGCAATATAGTGTTGATAAATAGATAGTACTTACTTTTAGTGCTAATTAATTTGGTGTTTGTCCCTGCACATATACTGAATATTTAAAATATTTGATGTTCAGAAATGGAGAGCGTTCTCCTGTTATATTGATCAAAAGAATCAGAGGTTTCTTATTTTTTCGTGAAGCTGGCAGCCCTAGTTGTAAGTGGCAGGATTCATAAACACGCTCCCAAGAACTCCATCTATATCTAAAAAAAAATCCATCTGCGATGCATATTTCAACAGCTGTGGGTTTATCCAGCTGATTAGACCATGCACCAACATTTGATATCAAACAAATCTGTCACAGGTTGACAAAATCCCTCAATCCCATCTTCAAAACCGTATTGATGTCTTTCCAGTACCCCTGAGGTGCAGCAAGTTTAAGTGCATGTACCCCGTCTGCACCTCCTCCGCCTCTCATCCTCCATGCTAAGAGCGACGTTGTGTGCTGTTGTAATGTTAACTAGGCCAAACTTGGCATTTACATGCCCTAAACTTTGTTTTAAGCTGATTTTGGTAGTGAAGCGTTGATGCTTTAAAGTAATGCATCTAACAGGTGTATCATGTAGACAATCTAAGTGCCAAAAATTGCACATTGACATGTCAGCTTAGCAAAATTTGAGCTATGTTTGAGGGCTCTGTTCCAAAATTTAGAAAACCTTGATGTTTGTTGCCTGTAGGCAACATCGTAACTGAACTTCATAAGTGACTGATATAGAACACAGGCAGCAACACACACACTACACTACACGACTAACAATTTACTTTGTCTAAACTAATACTCCAAACTCTGTAAACATACCTAGCTCCTGCAAAAATGAGAAACAAATGTTGACACCTGGGGGAAATTAATTATGTTTTATTTATATGTGTTGGAGTTAAATGAAGTATACAAATACCTTCATACACCATCTTCAATTGAGATTTGGAATTATTAAATTGTCATTTCCATAAGGAAAACATGAGATGCTTTCTTATAACTGGCCCAAAAAATATTATTATAATTAATATTATATAAATCAATTAATTATTAATAATATGATATATTAATAGTATCTCATATTATTAATACTATTTTAAGATACTATTATTTAATGAATATATTGTGGATATAAAATACATGTTTTTGAAAGAAGTCTCTTCTGGTCATTTGATAAAAAATACAGAAAAAACTGTAATATTGTGAATTATTATTACAATTTCAAATAACTGTTTTCTATTTGAATATGTATTAAAATGTAATTTATTCCTGTGATCAAAGCAGAATTTTCAGCATCATTACTCCAGGCTTCAGTCACATGATCCTTCAGAAATCATTACAATATGATAAAACATTTCTGATTATTATCAATGTTGAAAACAGTTTTGCTGACGATTTTTTGTGAATTTATTTGATGAATAGAAAATTCAAAAGAACTTTTGAAATAGAAAAAAATGGTAACACTATGAAAGTCATTACTCTCACTTTTGAGCAACTTAATCTGTACTTGATGAAAAAAAGTATTGATTTCTCTAAAAACAAATGTATCTGACCCCAAGCTTACATTAATATATGTAATAAATAAACAAATAAATAAATCTATAGAATACTATAGAAGGGAATTTTTTTGACCATCCAAAATCTTCTGATTCAGAACAGCTGTTTTCAAGATTTTAAATGCAAATTGGACAAACATCATGTGGGATACATCCTTTATTTTTTTTATTAATTCTCCCGATATGAAGGTCATTTCAAACGACAGGTATAGTTGCCTACACTCAAAAAAAGTCCACCTTTTTTTAGATTTACACATTTCAATTAATAGTAAAATTTCATCAAATTGAATTGAACAATCCATATTTTAATTGAATAATTAATTGTTCAATTATTCAATCAAATTATATTTAAGAATTATTCCATTCAATTTAATGGAATTGTACTATTTCTTGAAATGCATAAATCTTAAAAAAGACTTACATTTTTTTGAGTGTACCTTTTGAAGCCGTGTTTACATTGGGGGTGTATCTGTGACGACTTCAAATTTTGCCTATGTAGGCAGCTCACTAGATTTTGAAACAAAGCCTAAATGTGAGCATTAGCTAAACAAATCAGCTGAGGGACTTGAAAAACAGTTCAGAACAGTTGTTAGTCTTAATTAGTCTAATCAGTTTTTGCATCATAACTTGCATGTGTTGAATGTGCAGTTGATTACCTGAGAGCCCGAGATGTGGAGTAGGGAAAATCAAGCTCTTGCCAATTAAGTTACTAGGTTTTTCAAATGGAGCATGCTAACCAACTGTTCCTTTAGCATTAGTATGATTCCTTGTTTATATTTTTGTGTGCCATTCCACATCAAGGTTCATTTTTTTCCACTAGCTTTGAATGGGCAGACTCATTTCAAGTCATGTTGGAATCATATTATGGGATGAATGGACATGAATGGCATTAAAATGAATCAGGATTTTCTTTAAATCCAGAATTTTTGCAGTGCATCAATTAAAGACTCATTGAAAACCAGTACTGGTCTTAAAGGGATAGTTCACCCAAAAATGAAAATCATCCCATGATTTACTCACCCTCAAGCCATCCTAGGTGTATATGACATTCTTCTTTCAGGCAAATACAGTTATATACAAAAATGTCTTGTCTCTTCCAAGCATTGGTTTATCCATCCATTATAAAAGTAACCCACATGGCTCTAGGGGGTTAATAAAGGCCTTCTGACACATATCAATAGTTTTTTGTAAGAAAAATATCCATATTAAAATATCTAGCTTCCGGCAGACCGCCTTACTGAAAGCCTAAAAGCCTAACTGGCACTACGATGAATTCATTACATCTTCTTCGTAAGAATACAGAAAGGCGGGTCCGCTGGACACTGGATATTTGACTTTATAACGTGTTAAATATGAATATTATTTAAATATGAATATTTTTAACCCCCCGGAGACGTGTGGATTACTTTCTTAATGAATAGATACACGTTTGGTCTTCAAATTTTGGACTGCCATTCACTGACATTATAAAGCTTGGAAGAGCCAGGACATTTGTTTATATGTCTGAAAGACAAATTGTATAGGATGGCTTGAGGGTGAGTAAATATATTTTACATTCTGGGTGAACTATCCCTTTAACCAAGTTTTTATTGTGGATGTAAACTGGTGTTAAGTTCACATTTTAAGAAAGAAAGAAAGAAAGAAAGAAAGAAAGAAAGAAAGAAAGAAAGAAAGAAAGAAAGAAAGAAAGAAAGAAAGAAAGAAAGAAAGAAAGAAAGAAAGAAAGAAAGTTTTTTTTTTTTGTGTGAGGTTTATGGAAAAATAAACAAGAAAAACCAGCCTTTTTACCATAATATTACATGGATAGCTCACCCAAAAATTACAATTTTGTCATCATTTACTCATCAAAAGAAGACATTTTGAAGAATGTTGGTAACCAGACAGTTGATAGGAGCCATTGACTTCCAAAGTAGGGATAAAATACTATGGAAGTCAATGGCTATTGTCAACTGTTTGGTTACCAACATTCTTCAAAATACATTTTTGGGGTTTTTTGGATCAACTAACCCTTCAAATCAAGACAAATCTGATAAAGCTGGCCAAAAATACTACTTAATCAGTTGGTTCTTTTGAATGGTAGTGTATGAATATGAAATTGCCTAACATGTTTTAAAGACTAAAATCACCTGAATGCAGATCCAAGTGTAATTTCCAGTGTCATAAGTGCAAACTTCCCAAGAAAGACTTGCAACTGGCTTGCGTCTTTATCTGCTGACAAAGACTGATGGGTTTTGTACAAATACACTTCTAACTGTTTACACAGGGTTTAAATCTTGGCCGCACTCTCTCCCAGGTAAATTATACACTGCTATATTTTCCACAACACCAGCACCTAAGCTGTCAAAGCGCTTAAATTACATGCAGTTTAATGCAGCCTTGTCAACTGTTTTATTTTCAGCGGCCATTAGCGCATTTGTTCCTCGCAATCTTCACCACTCGCTACTTAATCAGGATGTCTTATTATTTTGGGAGACATAAAAAGGACAAGTGCAGGGTTTTGATAGACCCAGATTCACCACAGATTCGCACTGCCACCTGTGTTAAGCATTTGTCAAAACCTGCTCACTTTAGAAACAGGAAATCAGCGTGAATATGTGGGGGAACTATTTACAAGATAAGAGTTATGGTGTGTGTCATAATTAATGAACGTCTTAAGGAAACTGCCTCCCTATGGAGTGAACGAGGAATAATTATGACTATAGAGACGTAGAGGAGGCCATTTCTCTAAGCAGATTAACTACTTCCAATCAAACTGCCCTACTTCATTATGGTGATTAAGATGAGATGAAACAGCAAATAATCATTTATTTTGTTCAGTCCAAAGTTCAAAGAGGCTAAGAATCAATAGACTACGCAGTGAAAGATGATGAAAATCGAGCTCAACAGTGACCAGACAGTTTTGCAGAACTTTTAGGGGTTTTTTGAGAGTACAAGTAGACCAACTTAATTATTTTATGTAATTTGCAATGCTTTTTTTGGATCAGTCGCTGCTGAACTCTTTTGTTTTTTTGGGCTCCTGATTGGTGGATCTTTTTTCAGGATGATGAACAAGGACATCTCTAGGGTTCTTAACTCAATTTTAAAAGAACACTTTATGGCAAAAAGGTTCTGTATAAGGAAAAAACATTAGCAATGATTGCATAAAACTTTTATGTTAAACGTGTTATTTTAAATTTTTCTAGTGCTAGTGTATGTTTATGAGCTGTTTGATTCATAAAACTTAATTAAATGAATAAAAATAAGTTAAAACTAAATTAATTATTTTATCCCATGATGGGACCCCTAAACGATTCTGTATATCAAATAAAAAACAAAAAACAATCTAGGCAACACTTTCTGATATTTACTTTTTTTAATTTAATATATTATTATAATATTTACACATTTTCAAGCAGCATTAAATCACATCTGAAACACTCAAGAAAAACTATATATTGTTTTGAAAATCTTGATATTTCTTATATAAAAAATGTGTCACTTTATTTCACTTTTATTACCTTTTCTATTATATTCTATTGAAAAAATAAACTTTTTTTTAATTATTATTCAAAACTAACTTAAGATGTTTACATTATTCCCCCCTTACTAATTTTACATTTAAATTAATACTTTAAATTGATTGTTTTATTAAAATGCTTTAAACCTTATAAAACTTCTGTCTATTGATTATTGGAATAAAGCAACACTGCCAGTCAAAAGTTTGAACATTCTTAAGTGAGTTTGTTTCTCATGACATGATCTTAAACGCCTTTGGATCTAAAAGTTTATGCCTAAATAGCCAAAATGAGTTAAAAAAAATTGCCTACATTTAAAGGTGCACTATGTCAATTTTGTTCAGTAAAATATCCAAAAACCACTAGGCCAGTGTTATATATTTTGGTCAGTTGAGTACTTACAATATCCCAAATATTTCCAACTATATGTAAATCGCGAGAAAATAGCTATTTTAACCAAGGAACCGGGACATGTGAGGAAGTCGTCTGTCAATTGCGTCATATATACGCTTCCCTCGGTTTCCTCGCTTTACTCTCACTGCAGTGTGCAACAAGTGTCATAGCAGCCGCCAAGCAAACGTACAGAGTAACGTCATAACATCATTTTCAACACACTCAGATGTATCTAATATGATAAACAGAGCTGCGTTACCTCATACTCGTGACCAGAAAAGCGGAAGTGGCGCCGGCGACTGTGGCATAATAAAAGTCCAGCTGCTCGCAAGGCATGTATTCCACCCTTCTTATTAACAATCGCTCCAGCGGCCTTGCACAGCTCCCACAACACTTGGTCCTGCTCTGCTTCATACTACAGTAATGTTAATAATCGCATCCATGAACATGATTTCTGCCCGAGTCCTATCCTAATTCTTTTCTACCAGCTGTGAGGTGAAGACCACAAGAAGTCCCAAGATTCTGTGCTCAAACGTGGTGTCATCAAACTATGCTGTGTTTTGAATAGGTGACCTCCAGTTAACGGAAGTTACATAGTGTAGCTTTAAATTTCTTAGAAAAGTAATATTTAAATGAATGAATGAATGAATATTAAGTCCCATTCACACCACGGATGATAACGATAAAGACATGGTTCTAAAAAAAATTATATGAATAGCAGAGTCCACACCACAACTGAACGCCACGAGAAACGATATCGTTGGAATCACTTTCAGAGCATTTTTTTCCCTAAGCTGATAAACGATAAAAACATTAACAGCCAATCAGAATCCATCCTGCCTTAAAGAGCACGATAATTTATGACAAAACTGAGAGAATAAACTGAACAATATCACCCATTTGTGTGGAAGCTAATCGTTTTAGTTATCTTTATAGTTATCGTTATTGGTGTGAATGACTTACTATGAATATTCTGAACTATAAGAGCATATTTGGTTCCTAAATATTTTCCCTATCTGAATTGGTTTTCATAGTTTTAACTTTACTACAACTGTAAAATATGTAAAATAGTGATATATCGTTTAAAAAAATGGGTGGTGGAACCAAGACCAGGTGTATGTTTTACTGAACTGACCGTATTAAACTGCAGTCAGAACCTCTAAATGAAAGTGTGTCACTATACAGAGTCTTTAAACAACATAATAGAATGTTAATGTCTGCTCTCTGGCTCGCACAACAAAGATATATAAAATGCATATAAAAAAAGCATATAAAATGTGCATCATAGCACCCTGTCATTGATGTACATTATTGTATTACATAATATTTCACAACTGGTCATAAAATGAATAGCCTACTGTACAGAATTAGGCTACAATTAATTTATGTAGACAGTGTTTGTCTTTTAAAAAAATTATGCCTAAAGAGTGAAGCCATGCTAGAAAAAAAAAACCCTAATGAGCAAACAGCAGGGGGTCCTCGTTTTGAAAATATCGTCAGCCTGATGATGTCAGGGTACTCAGCATGATATTTCACTGTAATCACAGTCCAATTATTTCTAAAAAACGCAGCAAAGAGAATTCAAAGTAAATGACTTTTTTTAACATTTGCCATCTGGTGATGAGATATAGTCATTTGGTGCTCATTAAGTAGGCAGTTGAGCCACCTGGACACCCGGCTCGCTCATAGGCGTCCTGACATGACAAACATATCGTCAGTACTGTATATCATCCATATGCTGTGTTTTGATGCCATTGATTTTACTTGTGCCAAGCCTGACAAGTGAAATACATTGCTTTCAGAGCAATTCAAAGTTCAATATCTGTGAATCTTTGTATGTCAAGCAATTATTTATGAAGGTACTAGAACATTAAATTACATGGAACTATTATACAACAGCAAACATCTTAAAATGCAAGTCCAAGTATTAAAGGAACACTCCACTTTTTTTGAAAATAGGCTCATTTTACAAGTCCCCTAGAGTTAAATAGTTGAGTTTTACCGTTTTCGAATCCATTCAGCCAATCTTTGTATCTGGCGGTAGCACTTCATTCATTGAAGTATGCACAGCATACATCATTGATTCTGATCAGTCCATTAGCATCTCATTCAAAAAATTACCAAATTTTTCCTATTTAAAACTTGACTCTTCTACAGTTACATCGTGTGCTAAGACCAACTGAAAATGAAAAGTTGCAATTTTCTACACCTATATGGCTAGGAACTACTTTCTCATTTCTGCGTAATAGTCGCAGATCTTCGCGGCCGTACCATGGCTGCAGCAGTACAATGATGGAACGCAGCGTCTGAAAGTAGCCCCCAGCTAGGTAACTTTCAATGTGACCGGCACTAAGTTCGTGTAGTTGCAGAGAAAGTTTCAGGCTTGCAGCCGACAAATTGTGTTGTGGATTTACCTGTGTGATTAGCCATGGTTCTGTGTGTTGTAAAGGGCTGTGATAGTAAGTCGAAGGTGTATACTACCACCATGTTTCACAGACTACCAACGAATAATTGCGCCGCTGCAGCCATGGTACGGCCGCGAAGATCCGCGACTATTACGCAGGAATGAGAAAATAGTTCCTAGCCATATAGGTCTAGAAAATCGCAACTTTTTATTTTCAGTTGGTCTTAGCACACGATGTAACTGTAGAAGAGTCAAGTTTTAAATAGGAAAAATACTGAAAGTGTCTTTGGTCATTTTTTGAATGAGATGCTAATGGACTGATCAGAATCAATGATGTATGCTAAACTATGCTAAAAGTGCTACCGCCAGATACAAAGATTGGCTGAATGGATTCAAAAACGGTAAAACTCAACTATTTAACTCTAGGGGACTTGCAAAATGAGCCTATTTTCAAAAAAAGTGTTCCTTTAACCACTTTATTTGCCATGTGTGAACAGATTGTAACGGAACAAACAAACAAACAAATTATTGTCTATGAAAGCATGTAGACAGATTTCTATGCAAATGACTCGGGTCGTATGCTAATTTTTGCCGGGAAAATAAACAAATATTTTAGACGGTTACGGTTACGCGCGCTCCCGAGAGCCTCTCTTCCTTAGGCTACTATGTGACACATGAAATGAATGCTTACAAAGTTCGGATAATGCAAAGAAAAGTGATTCATTCAGACTATATCACAAAGCCAGATATAGCCTAGTCTATAGTCTTGAATATATATAGGCCTACTTTATAATAGATTTGATTGAGATTTGTAATAGATTTGAGAATTACAGATATCTAATTTTAGTTACCTCATCTGTCGACACGACCCAGAGCTGTTGCAAACATATCCACATCGCTATGATCAGATGCATCATTGCTGCTTTCTCACGCTGCCATTTTTGTTGCGTGTTTATTTTGTTACTGAGATGCAACCAGACGGCACATATTTACATATTCATCTAAATGTCACTCTCAGCTGCGTGGACGGCGTCGGGACGTTCGTCTGAATACTATATCGCTTCAAAGGTATTTCCAACTTCTTTTTACTTCTAACAAAAAAACAAAACAAAACAAAAAGAACTTCGCTGTGAGTATATCAGGACATTGAATCACGTTTAGTCTCTTGTACAGTCTTGTTACTTGTGCACGAGCTGTTGTTGCTGGCTGCAGTTCACTTAACGGCCACAGGTGTCGCTAATAGCAAGGGTTTCTGAATTCAACATACAGTCAAACCAAACATTGTTCAGACACCAAATATTGTTTTTTAATAGTGGGTGCAGGACACAATAGTTAATTTATGTAAGTGAGGATAGCAAAATAAAGTAAACTGTGACTATACCCAAAAATTCTTCGTACAGTGGGCTACCAGTAAAATTAATAAAACATTTGGGACCAAAATTATTCAGACACTTTGACCTAAGCGTGTTTTGCTAAAGTGTTTTTCCTTTAATTGCTAATGCAACCTTTTACACCACAGACTGAACAAAGCCAAGCATTGCTTGGTCACAAATTTACCTATTATCTAACTGTGTACTTACATTTAAAAGCTGACAGCTGATTGGTTGACTGTAATCCATGACATACCTTTCTATCAAAGTTATTTGACATTATCAAGATGAATTTGTTCTGACACAGTTTAACTCTGAGTTCTTGTCATATTGTATTACCTTTTTCTAATAGCCTGACAAGCCAGACCAACATCAAGATGTTGGGTCTGGGAACACACCATTGGCAGGGCTCAATCTGAGGGGCGGGATAAACGGTTGTCTTTCAAATTCCCTCTGCACGCAATAGGATAGCGCTACAACCAACCAGAGCAACGAAGAAGGTGAAGTGGAGCTAGTTGATAGATTAAACGTTTGCCGTATCCGGTCGGCAAAACTCCGAACACATCTTCCTTTTTTAAGAATGACTTCAGTGCCGTTCTTTGTTCTTTTCTCAAAGAAAAGCTTAATTCCAAGTCTCCTAAAGTTGCGGGCAAAGCCGATTCGAAAGACAGCTGTTCGCCAGCTTCTTTGTTTTCAAGTAGCACACGGAACCGCCGTAAATCTGCTAAGCCCGCCCACCAATTCTATACACGATGTGATTGGCCTGACTAGAGTTTGGTTTTTCAAGCTCGCAAGCCAACGGAGAGTTGCTAAACACCCTGGCTATATTTGCTGCCGCTAGGGTGCGTCTAGATTTCTAGGCTAATTTTCTAAACTATAGCGAATAAACTGAGAATAATGTGAGAAAATGCTGAAGAAATGAGAGAACATTAACTTGATAGAATAACTGTTTTTTCTTAAAGGGGTCTTTTTTTTATTTATTTAATGACTTCTTACAACTTGAAAATAATCAATAGTCTTTTAGAATGGAAGTTATGTTTTTACAGTATAATGAACTTCTTCACCTCAAAAGATCAAGGAAAATTTGATCTGACCCCTTTCAAAGGTCACTCAAGGAATCTATGCAATTTTCCAAAGCAGCCTCAACTATTAAGCCACATTAATGAGATGAAAGTATTTCTCTTGAAGGAAACAGCTCCTAGATGGAGGCACTAGCAGCTGTGGGCAGCGGGGAGCGCAGCTAATTCAGTATGCTTAGTGAAAACAATCGTATCACACCCAGGGCCCTATTTTAACGATCTGAAACGCAAGTGTAAAAACGCGAAGCGCAAGTAACTTTGTGGGCGGGTCTCGGCGCTGTTGCTATTTTCCCGGCGGGATAAATGGCTCTTGCGCCCGGCGCAAATCTAAAATGGGTTGGTCTGAAGTAGCTTCATTATTCATAGGTGTGGTTTGGGCGTAACGTGAATAAACCAATCCGAGCGTCATCCAACATTCCCTTTAAAAGCAGGTGCGCAAGTTCCATAATGGATTGCTATTATTATGGCGTATTTACCAGGCGCACGCCAGGAGCGGTTCACAGCCGAGGAGACTGATGTTCTAGTAAGAGCAGTGAAAGACAGAGAAGTGAAGTTGTAATGTTGTACATTATGGTAAAGGTGATTTCACAGTCTTTTTTTTTTCAGTCTTTCAGTTTTTTCAGTTTTTCAGTCGATTTTTTTTCCTGGTTCTTGACGGACAAACCAATTTGTCAGATGTCCTTATATGTCTTGCCACTATTGGGCAAACAGGTCTTATCCTTAATTATTACAATTAGCCTGAATCATTTGTAAGCTAGATTTATGCCTATTTTTTCACATCTTCGTGGCACACCACAATGATTTCCGTCATCTCATGTGTTAATATTTTTTTAGTGTAACAATTTATGATTTGCAAAAATAACTGTTGCATCTGTGTAGATTACATGAGCAAAGTGTATGCGCGTTGTGCACGCTATACATTATGGTCAAGCATGCGCCCTTAAAATAGCATAATGAACAACGCGCAACGCGCCACTGACTTTAGACTAGGTTTTTTCTGGTCAGTGGCGCAATTGTTTAATGGAACAGCAAAATAGCACCAGGGATTGTTTGCGCCGGAACACGCCTCCTTTTTTGCGCTGAACCGCCCAGGGAGCGCAAGTTCATTCACTAGTTTAGCGGCGTGCTTCTGTGGAGGGAAAAGCGCGCTTTGCGCGGGTGCAAAATAGGAATGACACATGCGTCGGTGTACAAAGTCAATTGCGCTGGGTGCAAGATAGGGCCCCCAGACTGCTAGGATTACAGGGCAGATTGAGTCCACCTGCAGGGCTTCACAGCACTGTTAATAAAGCCACCGTTTTCAATTAAAAGCCTTTTAAACACTCTAAATCTAATCATGCTTGCAGGTGACAAGCATTCTAACTTGGCATGTTAAGTTAAGAATAAAAAGAGGAGATTATTTTAAACGGATTTCACAATATCTAATCGCTCAGGTTTGCCGCTTGAATAGCTGCAGAGCGAAAGGGTAAACTTATGCAATATTAAACAGCCTTTTCTTGCCATTAAGACAGCTTAATAGTGTTGTTCATTGTTAAGACGTATGGTGGTACTTGAACTGCATTTTAAAAACACAATTTGCAATCTTGTTGTGGAGAAAACTAAATGTAATATGAAGTAGTTCCTTGATGGATCCAAACCAAGACTCAAGATAATACTATAAAATATTATAAAACATAGTTTATGCTCTTAATTCTTATTAAGTACCTGCAAACAGCGTAAACTCTTCTTCACATCATGCCTCCTTTTTAACAATGTCATCCTTTGCTTGACCATTTTAGCAGACGTCAACCCATATTCGCATTTATCCATATTTCACTCTCATACGTAAATATCATTCACATATGAGATTCACCATGCCATCAACAGGTTATGCCAAGAGGATTGTTGAATTCACAAGAGGAAACATTCAGGACTAAGGCGCCACAAATGTGGCGTGTCCAGAGGCCCTCAACCTTGAATATCTGCCAGGGTTCATAGTAGCCCATGCAGGGGTGTAAACAGAGAAATGTACCCTGGCATTTTCCCCAGTCCACTCCAATCAGAGGCCAAATAGGGAATGCTAATGCAATTAACGTTTCCCAGTCAACACAACGCCTCCTCCTTCGTCCGAATTCTGCAGCCCCCTTCCCTTAATAAAGAGTGTGCTTGCTATCAAAAGCGGGGGCACTAATAATGCAGACATGCCATAAAAAGCCAAGGGGATGCAGGGAAATTGGGTAAATAACTCTGCCCCAGAGCCCTAACACGATTTGCAATGCACACGCTAAGAAGAGGTCCGTCTGTGATGGTTTTCCAAGTGAAGGAGGCTGGCCACTCTGACGGCATGATTTATTTATTCATTTCCCTTTCTCGTTTAATGGAAATATAAAAGCCTGCATTGATTAGAGTTTAAGGATCAGCAGTTAATAGATTAAAAGCTTGCGTCGTGGCCAAAGAAGAGCTCCAGCAATTTTCTGTGTTGCTCTTCGCTTGGAGGTATTCAAAGGTTGTTATTTAGGTAACTGCTTTATTTCCTAGTGGTTGTCCTGTATTTTGCACTGTGCCTAGAGCTACGTGCTACCTCTGTGCCCTGACCTTGGACCACTTTTCCAGTTTTAAATCTTTATCCACAGGTGCAAAAGTGATAGAGGTGGTCAGTAAATGAAACTCGAAAGTTCAGAAACCCGAGTTACCTTCAAGCGTCAACTCATTGACCTTTCAAAGACATGCAGATGCTCCTCTGGCCTTCAGCCTGTAAATAACAAATGTATATTCAGTGTTCAATATGGCAAGGGTCAAGATGTCTCTTTAAATAGAGTTTGGGACGGAGGAACTGGATTTTTTGTAATACCCCATGAAAATCTCCTCATTGTTACTGAACAGGAAGGGAGCCATTGAGGAGAGGACCATGGTTAGGTTAAGCTACATCTACATACATTTGGATACATTAAAGAGAGCGCTTTAAAAAAAATTCTCAAAAAACATAGAACTAAAACATAGAAAACAGAAAAATCCCCGAAAAATCAGTTTTCACAGGGCAAAAACGCTGTCTCAGTGTGGACGGAAGACCCAAATTTAGAGAAAAAGATGTGTTTTTGGTAACACTTTATATTAGGGTTCAATTCTCGCTATTAACTATTTGCTTATTAGCATTCATATTACTAAGATGGCTTATAAAGCACATATTAATGCCTTATTCTGCATGACCATATTCTACACCCCTTAATCCTACCAAATACCTAAACCTAAACACTACAAAAATGAACTTACTAACTATTAATAAGCAGTAAAATAGGAGTTTATTGAGGCAAAAGTCCTAGTTAATAGTGAATATGTGCTCCCCATACTAAAGTGTTACCATGTATCTGGTTTTGTGTAGACGTATAGCCTCACAGCTTGAGTTAACTGGGTTAGTTATGATCCAGGTAGTGAATAGTCCAATTGGGTAATAGAGGATGTTTTGTGGACTGGGTTAAAAGGCAGAATAATAGATTTCATGCAGCCCAGGGATTAATTAATTTAAAGCGGAGGCAAATGAGCATCGGTTTGGGGTGCAGTCAATGAATTTGTATGTTCATACTACCAAGGATAGTTTAATCAGAGGATGACTTGGAGCCCCAAAGGTGTCAATGAACAAATTTATAAAATGGATTCACAATCCCTGCCCTAGTTCAGCCCACCTACAGACATAAAAATGAGTCTAGACATGGGGTAGACATGCAGATGCGTCCAGCATATAACATATAATTTCCATACTCAGGCAGAAACAATAGATTTAAATCCGAAACACATTTATAATTAAAATAACCTGTATGTCCTTTGTTCTTAACTCAAAACCATATTATTATGTTACCATTTCAACCTGAGCTGCTTAATCGTTCAATTCAAACTTTGTGTTATATCATTTCAGGCTTAGACGTGCAGTCTTATATTTTAATGTAACTGGCTGTGATGACATCATCCTTACATATTATGTCCCTATTGGTTTCGTTTCTACATGTATTTGCCTGGTGATTGGTTTTTTTCTTGCT
This sequence comes from Gobio gobio, assembly GCF_949357685.1. Lineage (NCBI taxonomy): Eukaryota > Metazoa > Chordata > Actinopteri > Cypriniformes > Gobionidae > Gobio > Gobio gobio. Next base: position 21,970,231 of record NC_137118.1, on the reverse strand, counting down.
TTTATTTATCCGTCACCTTCACTTGCAAAGATTGTGTCATTGGGATTTCATTCTTCTACACAGCCAACAGAAAACAAAACGGCATTTCGTTTTTATTTACAAACTTAATTTTACATAAAACTCTACGAAGTATACTTCAGTTTTACCGCAACTGTTTGGGATATGCGTACAGCCGAACGAAAGTGCGTCATTTGATAGCATGCACAAGCATAGGCAGTCGACACATGCGCACTAAAAAAGTTTCATCATTTTCCAGTGTCTGAGCTATTTCTCTCCAGATGTTATGACTGATAAAAATGAATGTATGTGTGTACATCTTCATGTGGGCGTCTATTGTTGTTGCGTTGTCCAGTAGTTTGTTGCTGTTCCGTCTCTTCTGTTACTTTTTCAAAGCCCGCGTCGCCACCTTGTGGATCAATTAATTGGTGCAAAAAAATTCAAGCCGCAAGCTGAATGCACATATACGCGCTGTTCGAAAAATCACAATTCACGTGCCCTTGGGTGAAAACCAAAATATACTTTGGGATTTATTGCCTTGCAAAAGCATTAATATCTCTTACAGGAAATGCAAATCTAGTCCAATCTCTGTGATATAAATATTAATTTCTCCTTAAAGACCCATGTGGAAGTCTTCTTGCAATTAAATGCAATTTAATGAATACTAATACAGCGCACGGGGTTGGCGCCATCCACATTCTCACTATCAAATGGTGGCAACATCACATTAGTTAGCTCAGTGAAGGGCTAAATTGGAAGAGTCAAGAAAATAACATAGCTGCTCATCTTGAAAATTCTTATTTACTGCATAAAAGACACATGCTTAAAATTCCCAGGCAAATGAAATTGATAAATCAATCAAATCACAATTGAATAAGCAATGAATTATCATCGCATGAGAATTCAGTTCATAAAGATGACAGACTATTTCATCTCAGTGTGGTCCTGGCTTAAAAAAAGGAGAGCAGCAGCACAGAGTGGGAAGCATTTTCTTGGCGGATTCCTCAAGCACCAGCTTCTAATTTGTAGAATTTGTGTATGTTGGGGAAGAAAGCATCGGCAGCCCCCGTTGTCTGTGATCAGCCAGCGTTCTGACATCTGTTTAAGGATGTTTATCCAAGGGGTAAGTATGTTAAGGGAAATATTATGCTGGTGTTATTTTACTTTTCTTCTGTTTGAATCATAAACACAGCTCCGGGGCAGGACGGAGAGATTAGAGCGAAGAACGCGAGCATGGGGTCTCGAATCACACCCCGCGAGAGGAATCCCTACCGTGAGTCCAAACCTAAAGATGTCCTGCTTCTTCAAGTCTTTAATCTGCCAACAGTAGAGTATTAGTTCAATTAAGCCTATACCGTAGCACATGCACTCTTTTATTGAGCCTGCAATGTTTTATTTACATCCACACGAGATCCCGGACCGGCGCGTGTTGCTCTTTCACTGTGTTTGTGTGGATGGAGACAAACTAAAACCAGGTGCCAAGCTGTAGGCTGCTCAGATGACAGCGAGAGCCCCTTTAGTGAAGGCTTTACGAACTGAAACGCTGCACAGAGAAAGCAGAGACCCTCGTTTAAAAAGAAAAGTAGGTGTCCGGCAGCCATTCAGTCACCGCTTTCAATAAGGCATGAAACAGGGCGTCATTAAGGCAGTGTCAACCCTGCCAGAGTTAAGCTGACCCCCCTTTGAGCTAATGTGCGGAGGGCAGAGTCTTTAAAACCAAAGAGAAAGAGGTTTACCCCCGCAGCATGTCCCTGTGTTACAGATAAAGAGCTTTAGCCCACCAATAAATGGATGTCGCTTCCCAATAAGTCAAAACGAGCAGTAGATGTGCAGAATAAGGGTGAATCTCATGGAACCTGTCAAGAATGTGTCCAGATCATATTTCAACGCGAGTAACAAGAAATTTGATTTTGCTAAATGAATATGTATCTTTTGATTGTAAGACTTTTTGCTTTGCGACACGCTTTTAAAATACATAAAAAATACCATAATGTGAAAGAAATTACCAAAACGTACAATTTGAATCCATTTTTTTTTCTTTTTTTTCATTTTTATACATAAAGTTAATAAATGTGTAATAACATTTGTTGTACTTAAAATTGCATTACAAATGCAAGTCACCAAGGATAATATATATTTATTAATATATATATATATATATATATATATATATATATATATATATATATATATATATATATATATATATATATATATATATATATATATTAATAAATATATATATATATATTACGTTTAAGATTGTCAAGATTCAATAATACTAAATACATTACAAATAATAATAATAATTAATAATACATTTTTAAAAATGCTAATAAGAACATTATTTAAAAAATGGATCTTCATCCAATATTTTTTTTGTGATTTTTTAAACAATATTTTCATGAGATTTACAGATAACGAAAGTCCAAGAGACAGATGAAGAAAGTAAAGCCAGGGAAACCAGCAAGATACAACCCCAGCCAAAGAACAAAAAGCGGCAGCCCAAGCAGGCGAAGGAGGAGGAGATGAGGAGATTTCCGCTAAAACTAATCAATCAGGTCCTGATAATGGATTCCATGCAGGAGTGTTGACACTGGGTCAGCTCTTCCCTTGACCCGCGCCTTCAGGGCAGCGGCTACAGAAAAGGCACAGATAACAGAAGCGGGGGCTAATTGTCTGCCTAGTGTCAGGGCTTTTCAAAGCCTCTCCACTTTCACTCGGTCGCCTGTCTTTCTCTCCCATTCCTCCGTACCCTGATCCTCACCCCCGTCTCCTTCTCTGGCCACTTTGTTTGCCTCCTCTTCCCGGAGCGAGGCTGCATGAATCACATTTCTCATATGGTGCGCGGCTGTCTAACACGCTCGCATCCTTCTAACACGTGCAGAGAGCTGGGGACGCTCGGGCAACATGAACACTGTGACACCAGGCTCAACCTCAAGCAAACAGGAAATAATCCATTAGGTGACATTTGCCAATCATTTGTTGATCCCAACAGCCTCTACCAGCTCCAAAATAGCTAACATAACAATCTGTTCATCTTTGCATGTCTTTCTTGTCCTTCAAAGCACAAAATCAAATTGCATCGCATGCAACAAAACGCGCCCCATTAAAAAATGACTGACAGTTTATAAAGAAGAGACACAATCAAGGTACTTACTTAAAAGCGTTCGCTTCCGTCTCTAGCCTTATCTTCCTCTGCTCCTTAATGTCTGTCTTGTCCTCTATAGCTGCACACAGATGTGAAAGTGTGCGTATGTGTGTGTGTATATCAGAGAAGCTCCAGTACAGAAAGTTGCTGTTCTCTGGGCAAAGGCGTGTGGTGTGTGTGTATGTGTGCGCGTCTCAGGCAAAGGCTCACACTGCACTGGCTGAAGGGAAACCAAAGCACTTTTAAACTCGCACTGGCTCCCCATGTGACCAGCTCACAGCAGCCAGTGAGGAATATATTAGTGTGGCTTCCTCTGTCCACATGCACCCCCTAGCCACTGTTGCAGGAAGTGTGCACTGCCAGAGAGACACACGCGCGCTATGACATATGCTTGCAATACCCAGGGCACTATTAAGAAAAATACAAATGCAACCACCCAAAGGGAATTTCTAGTGCTCTTTTATAGCTCAGGAGACTTAATGGGGTTTTGGTTATGCATTATTTAATTGTTCACTTTTTCTCAAAAGTTTTTATCTAAAATTTCTTAGGGGAAATGCCAAATGACAAAAATAAGACAGTTGGAACAATTAGTCTTTTATAATAGAAGGGAAATCAAAAGTCTATTTGCTCTCTCCTTAAATGCATCATTGTTTAGCAGAAACTATTGAGATGCAAAAGAGGTCTCTTTAGCCATATTTCCTTTGCTCTTGGCATTTACTAGGAACTTTTTGGCTTAGGTTTGTAGTTATGTCATTTTAAAATGCACAATACCTCAACTGGCCTGATTGACGCCTATCTGGGTTAAGATGAATTGCTTGTTGTATACATATAAAAGCACCTGCCAAAGGAATACATGTAAATGTTTATAAAGATAATGTTTTTAAATTGTCAAATGTTAAGATCTCCTTTTGCCATTTGATGTTTTCTATCTTCAAAATAAAAAGCAAAGGGTCCTTGAGATGAAACAAATAACTAAAAACAAGCACCAAATATAACAAACAGAAAACCCTAAACACAATTTAAAAAACAGTGTACACCAAACACAACAAACAACGCATGCTAAACATAAACAGAATACAGAACACTTAACATAAAAACAACAAAACCCAAATTCAACATAATAAACACTGCACATGAAACACAACAATCAACATACACCAAATGCAAACAACTATACCAGACATAACAAAAACAGACCACCCATACACCAGATAGTAAACAATATAAAACAAAAAGGGATGAATGAATGAATGAATGAATGAATGAATGAATGAATGAATGAATGAATGAATGAATGAATGAATGAATGAATGAATGAATGAATGAATGAATGAATGAATGAATGAATGAATGAATGCATATTTCCACCAATCACAATCTTCTGAACCTTTTACCTCACAAATTCTATGCTGCTGTTTTTTATTCCGTTAAACCACGTCTGAACTACAGCTCATCACCAGTTTATGCTCCCCCCTCTCTCTGTCTCTTTCTCTCTCCTGGGCTCTTGCTTCTATGCAAATGTGCCTCCTGAAACAATGGTGAGAATCTTACCCGGATAAACACACGGCGTGCATTTACAAATCAATACTCAGAGCTCAGCAGGGCTGTGCATTAAACATGAGCTTCTCCACAGAAAAGCAAAATCACTACTAGCCCTCCTATGAGTCTGCTCACCATTCAGCCAGTGGGGGAGACTACCCACAATGCACTGAAGGATCATACGTCCTAGTGTAAAGTTAGAAGATGAGCTGGAATCTACAGTGATACTATTAAGTGATAACAGGAATGACTGCCATTTTGGTTCAAAGGCCAAAACAGTTTTGGATTAAGTAGGTCAAATACTGTAATAGCATAAAATTATAGAAATTGGGGTCAGTTACTTTATAATCAATGTCAATAATAAGTCATTACTGAACATTATATCATGCTTAACAGATCAGCAGTTAATTTACTCATAGATATGAAAAATTCAAAGTTTCATGAGAACTATTTGAATGTAAATGTACTTGGGATGGATGAACGGATGGGTGGACTGACCAATGGATGGATGTATAGATGAACGGATAGACAGATGGATGATGAATAGATGGACCAACCGGTGAAAGGATTGATGGATAGATGGACTGACCGATGGACGAACAGATGGATGGATGGATGAATGGATGGATGGACAGACAGACGGATGGACGTATGGATGGACCAACTGATGAATGGACAGATGAACGGACAGATGTATGGATGGATGTACGAATGAATGGATGATTAGACGGACGGATCGAAGAATGGATGGATGAACGGACAGATGTATGGATGGACCAACCAACGGATGGACATACGGCTGGATGGACGGATGGATGGATGGATGGATGGATGGATGGATGGATGGATGGATGGATGGATGGATGGATGGATGGACGGACGGATGGATGGACTGACCGATGGATAGATGAACGGATGGACATACACCCTAAAAAATGCTGGGTTAAAAATAACTCAAGTTGGGTTGAAAATGGACTAACCCAGCAATTGGGTTGTTTTAACCCAGTGGTTGGGTTAAATGTTTGCTTAAAGCAACCCAATTGCTGGGTTAAAACAACCCAATCGCTGGGTTAAAACAACCCAAATTTTTTTAGAGTGTATGGAGGATGTATGGATGGACCAACCGATGAATGGATGGATGGATGGATTGACTGACAGATGGATGGATGGATGGATGGACAGACGGATGGATGGATGTATAGATGGACCAAACGATGAATGGACAGATGGACGGACGGATGTATGGCTGGACCAACCGATGAATGGACAGATGGATGGATGGATGGATGGATGGATGGATGGACATCTAAGACAATCCCTGAACCCGACACAGTACTTTAATCAAGTAATATATCATAAGTGTTACCAATATACTTACTGGTTTCTGTCTACAAACTCTTTAATGGTACACAGTTAAAGGCATTCTTGCTGATTAGTTGTAAATCTTTGTTGTGTGTTAATGTTTGGGAGTTCTAAAAGCAGCCTGTGCCAAAGCTGCACCGCATCTGGTCAATTAAGTACAAGTGATTCATGTATTTGTTCTTTGTTCGCCCAGCTTCAGATCTCTAATTTCAGGATATGCTAATTATACCAAGTTTGGTGAGAAATGACAAAAGAGTGAGACATAATAATTGAAATAGTTTATTTTTTGTTCATTTGATTTCATTCCATCATGTTGGCGAACTTCCCTGGAGGTAATTACACTGCTTTCAAGGCAGCACTGAATATATATTTATCAAATATTCAGTTTAGGGTTTGTTCTAAACCTCTGACCCTTAAACTACTGCAGTTAGTTCAGCCCAAACCATTTAACATGCAAACTCCATTCAAACTTTGTTTTGTTTATAATTTCAGCCTGACTTGCACTGACTGAACGTTTGCCAGTAAAATGTAACCGACAGCAATGAAACCACTGCAATATTTGCAGACAGAATTTCAAATGTACTTTCTTGCTACTTATAAAACCTCCCAGTGGAACGCTGAACACACAGGAAGTAACTGGACTTGGATGTACTAACCTTCCCCACTGTGTGTCTGAGTGCTCGTTTGATTAGTGCTATTTTTATGCATGTCTCATCATAGCATATTGTATTTACGATATGAAAATGCTAATATTAGTGAGGAATCCTGTAGAGACTTGCCTCAGGTTCATGGGCACTGAATGGACTGAAAACTGTCTCAGGCTGTTTGTTACTAAGAAGAACTTCAGAAAGGGGTAAGATCATAGGCAGACATATTCCCTGAGGCATATATTTCAGATGCCTGGAATGGTTAGTGAATATGGGGATGTTGGTTAACAGAACAGATGACTACTTTTAAGATAACGTACAATTAAAATAGGTCTTAATTACTTCTTAATAAGGAATAAATAAATCATTTTATTTCACAAAAGGTGCCGGATAATTTACGCTCAAAAATGAATTGCTTTGGGCTAAAAGGGAATAGAGTTTTGCTCAGCCCCAAAGCATATACTGTTCAGGACCCTATCATACCCCTGGCGCAATGCGGCCAAGTGTTTTTTGCTAGTTTAAGCCTGACACAGTTATCATTTTCACATCCTGCACGACGTTTCGCCCATTTCTGCACCCATGGCTGGTCTGAAAACGACGTGTGTTCAGGCGCATTGTTGGTGCGTTGCTATTTTGAGGCAACTGAAAATGACTGCACCATTGACCAACTGAAACCTGGTCTAAAGTCAATGGTGCAATATTTTTTTTTGTTATTTAAAGAGTGCGTTAGTAACATGTGCCTATAGGCGGGTGCATAACGTGGGTACACTCTGCGTATTACACACACAGGGACGTGCAGCAGCACACAAACATTTTTAAATATTAAAAATAAAAGGATTCCTCTCTGGTGAAGCGTTCAGTCTGCCACCTGCAAATTCTGACATGTAAATAGCAATCCGCCATGGTGCAAGCACAACTGGCTTTTAAAGGGAATGGGAGATGAGACTCTGATTGGTTTATTGCATTTTAAACCCAAAAACACACCCAAGAACACAGAAATTTCCGTCATTTGTGAGAAAAAGCTTCCCTGCCAAACACAGAATTTTCCAGGTTTCCGTGTTTTCATTCTTACACGCTAGGGGGCGCTATTAAGCATCTTCTGAATAAGTACAGAATCTCCTGATTTAAAACAAAGGCGTAGAAGACGGGGGGAAAAAATAAGCGATCGTATGCAAGCAGATGCATATGTAAAATAACGCGATCATCAACATTAAACATCATATAAATCAAAACTGCCTAATGTTACTGAAAGTAATGTCGACCCAAAACGAGCAATAGGACTATGAAGCTTTGGGGGTGTTGATGGACTCGATCAACTCCATCTGTGTTTGATCATCTTTCTGAATCTGATCTGTATGTTGTCTTTGACAAAAACGTGATTTTCTCAGCTTTGTGTTCAAAATGTAGCTTTTTTTATGAAATGTACCCATATTTAAGTGTTGATAAAAAAAGGAATGCACATTTTTTGTTGTTCAAAAGCAGACGGGGTGCTCTTTCTTTTGATATATAGCATGCTCAGATATTCATACAACAAATTATTCTATGGGCCATTACATTTTTGTAAAAATGATCAAAAACCCTGGCGGGGAAAGAGTTAAAAGAATAGGAACAACCCTTTTGGACCGTGCGCCTTGTGCGACTATTTCCTTCATTAAACTAGCAAAAGTAGATTCGGACATGCCCTAAGACCATGCGCTTAGATCGTTAAAATGGGGCGTTTTGGACACTTAAGCTACAATTAAATTTATTTAATAAGATATTAAAACAAGTGGCATTTTTCTATTAGTGGCAATTTTGCACAAGCACACTTTTCAATCCAAATTTTTTTTCAAAATTAAATTAGTTTAGTTCCAAAATAAGAAACAATATAAATGAAGATAAGTAGTCTTGAGCCCTATTCGGATGGTTATTGCTTCTCATGTGGACATTGTAAAAATAAATTTGCATGCCACTTCAGTGATAAAACTCGTGCATTCGGAGTGCGATTTATTCACGGTGGAGGAGCGAGTTTTGTGATCCTACGAACCTGGGAACGCGCTGCTCATGTGGTCAGTCGCATGATTGTCTGCTGTAAATAAAATGTCATAGGCTTGAAATAATAAGAATAAATTCATACTACTTCATCATAACTGCGTCTTTAAATGGATCACTTGGCTGCTACGTGCGTCCTGTCAACGTTTAAACTGCCCAGTCAAACATTTCGTCTCAGTTATAATCATTCAATTTAAGTTAATTTCCTACTGTTTCAGAGAGGAATGTAGTAGCACGTTGATATACCAGTCGTGGGTCTTTCATGCGGAGACTCTCCTCATGTGTTTTCAATTTGCATAATGATGCATTTAAAAGTTAATGACCAAACGTATCTTTACAAAAGTTCACAATACTATTACAGGCAAAATATAATGTGAATAACATTGAACAAATGTTATTTACCCTTTATCTAAACCTTGCCATATAACCGTCAGACTCGCACACACATCCCCCATGTTTGTAGCTTTTAATACTTTTCATTTGTGTTTGTAGCTGTAATCGAGTGTTGCACAGATCTGCACTTCGGATTTTATCTGGAAAAAGTAGGGTATCTTTGGAATACTCATTTACTATTTAGGACAGATAGAATGTGAATTGGGACGCAGCATTGGTCAGCTCAAACCTACCCCTTGCATTCATCTGCTTCCACTTATGAGTGTCAAGCCCACATCTCAACATCCAATCAAAAACCAATACAAGCAGTGCAAGTCCCACCCCATATTTCCTTCTTTTTCATTAATCCGTTACACTCAGATGGATATCAAAATATGAAAGAAAAGATGTGTCGCTGCTTCCGTTTTGACTTTAAGGGTGGGTTAAAGGGATAGTTCACCCATATATAAAAATTACCCCATGATTTACTCACCCTCAAGCCATCCTAGGTGTATATGACTTTCTTCTTTCAGACGAATGAGTTAGATAAAAAAAACCCTCCTGGCTCTTCCAGGCTTTATAATGGCAGTGAATGGAAGTTAAAAAATCTGAAGTGAATCTAAATATGCGAGAGGCGTTACACTTTCTGTGTAATATGAATACGGAAGGTGGTCCTCCGGAAGCTAGATATTTTACTTTATAAAGTTTTAAATATGGATATGTTTCCATTGTTTTGCTTCAGAAGGCCTTTATTAACCCCCCGGAGCCGCTTGGAGTACTTTTAAAATGGATAGATGCACTTTTTTGGGCTTCAAGTATTGGGCTGACATTCACTGCCATTATAATGCCAGGGCATTTTTTAATATAACTCCGATTGTACTTGTCTGAAAGAAGAATGTCATATACACCTAGGATGACTTGAGAATGAGTAAATTATGGCATAATTTTCATTTTTGGGTCAACTATCCCTTTAAGAGTTTAGAGTAGGGTCAACAGTGTTTCTAGACTCCACTTCCGTGGCATGTTTGTGGCTACAAGGGTCCAGATATAGAAGCACTCAACATCCGGATGGTGAAGCTTGCTCGCTCTCATTGGCTATCGCGGGTATCACGACAGAGGCAGCCTGATCAAGAGTTTTGGGATCATGCTGGCTCCGAAGCGATCAGGAGCAGTAAGATAATCGTAAGGACACCACACAATTGAGAATTTTTTGGACAAAAAGTCGTTTGTGACAAACATTGAATCGGGCCACGCCCATACCCCACAACCAACCCCCCGCAAATCTAGTTGAATCTTCAAGTGTGTAGCCAACTTAAAAAGGAAACACTTTCAGATAATTAACCAAACTAACACAGGAGGAGCATATTCTGTTAATCAACTTGATTAGTGCGATCAGAGGTATATATACAGCAGACTTACCTCTGTTCCACAACAGTTTGCCAGCATCCCTGCACCACCCCATCTCCTCACTTCTAACTATTCCTATTCCAACCTAGGATGGGGGAGTACTCTGGGTTCGGGCCAATGTCAAGCTCAGAGCCCTCCCCTCGGACAGCACGCCAAATATGCATAACCTTTACTCCATCTGATTATATGCAAGTGTGAACTTGTGAAACAGCATTATAGTAAAAAATTAAGCACTATGTCAACAGCATTCTTACCTGTGCAAGACAGCGTTTTGCTTCAGGGGGTTGGGTGGAACTTACAGAACGCAGTTTATTTTACCCCCCCGCCTGTTTGGTCTAAAACACTGTGTTCATACTCATCCAGTTTGAAATGTTCACTATAAACACAGAGGTTTTTCAGATTTTCTTTTGCTGTGTTCTCTCCATATTTATGATTCTTTGCAGCCTTCATCCACTGTCTTCAACATGCTGGATCCTTCACTGGAAACCAAAAGTAACTCGCTCCCGCTAAACTTGCACCAGGGAACAACACAAGTCGCCATAATGACTAAACGTTTGATAAGATATTTGACTCTGGTAAGCGCAGGTTCTAAAAGTAGCACTTGCCGAGCACCAAATGTGAGTAAAAATCATGAAACAGTATCACTCACCAGTTGGCCGGTAACATTTTCATGAATTCTAACAATGCATGAACGTGAACAAACATTAATGTCTGAATAACGCCCGGGACAGTTGACAGTTGACATCATCACGAAAGTTTATGCCTTGACAATTTAAATATAATAATAAGTATTAATTAATAAGGATGTTTAGTAACACTTTATTTTAAGGTGACGTTGTTACACATTACTACATGTACTTATTATAGAGTTACTGTTAGGATTAGGGTTAGTAGTCTTAGCTGTGGTATCATTGAAAGCCCATTTTGCCAGCGGGGAAGTACCCCTTTAATACAGTATAAAGAGGGTCCTATTTTGCCAATGTCATGTCACGTGATCTTTTGATTATTGTGATTTAAGACAGAAGTAAGCATTGTCATTGACATTCACTTTCTTCTAAACCAACACTGAATGAACTATGACACTTCACTAAAGAGCATTGCAACTAAACTTTCTGATGAAACTGTCATTTTGACAGCAGTTACTTTTATAGAATGCATTGTCTGTCAAACCTCGTCTTTTTCAAGGTGAACACTTTGAACTTTTCTGTAAAAAAAAAACAAAACTTGTAATCACACAGGGCACATCACACCACATTTCTGTTCATGTTGTCGGCTTGTTATGACAAGAGCAAGAGCATCATTCAGCAAACACACTTGGCCGTAATCCACAACTTTGATAGGGTGCACCTTAATACGCTCAAACTCTCACTGGTGTTTCAGCAGTGTTGCATCATCAAAAATCTTCACCAAGGGAAAACAATATTTTTTTTTGCATGTAGTTCAGGAACTTTGAAGACTGACATATTAAAAGAACATCCACTGAGAGTTTGTCTGATCTGTCTACTTCCCAAAGTCTAACCTGAGGGCCATTAGACGGGTGGTGTACTTCGTCAATTTCTTCAAATGGATTTTGCAGCCATACATTTTGACTGTAAACAGCTATCGATGCATGACAGCCCTTTTCAGAGTTTCGCAACAGCTCATACTCAGCATCATGATCTGCATGTTTAATGATCTACTGACGCCTGAGATTGTGTTCCTAGAGAACTGCAGGATATTGCAGACCAGATCATTTGTGCAAGGTGACAGAGATCACAATATATATTTGACCCAATTCTACACAGAATATTAAGCACCATGGAAGAGGTCAAATATCTCATATAGATAAATATCCTCAGCATTACAAACAACAGACAAGACACAGACAAGAGGAGACAACATAAACTACAAGATTTTAAATCATTACCATTACAAATACAAGCTATTACTGCCCATTTTTGCTGTAGTAGCAGTAACTGGTTTTATGACAGAAGGTCATGGTGTGACCTTATGGAACTTTGACCAGATCTATGTTTAAAGGTTCTTGACTACGCCACCTGGTGCCTCTCACACCAGGATATACCTTTCCCCTCAACTGCTAAATACCTAATCTAAGGCAAACAGGTTCGTAAAAATACACCCAGGATGAACTAGACAGAGACGTGCTTCCAGTAGAAAAAACAATGATAAAACTTTATTGCACAATTGTAGAATTAAAGGAGCCACACCGTCATACTAGTGGCACAGTCTCAAAGCGAAAGACCAGACCTGGTATTGGCGGTTACAAGAGACAATGCGATTTACCATTTAATTAGAAAATACTAATTTACTATTCAATACTGTCAAGGCAGGTTACCTGTCCGGGATAAGCGTGACGTTCACCGCCCGTGCTCTGGAATCTGGTGCCCACGATCACATGCATTCACACACACACACAACCACTACAAACCAATGATTCAATCAATATTGTGAAGTGCAGTTTACCACTACAATACGTGGTGCAGTGCGCGGGGACGGAACCAGGAACCTTGTGAGCAGTTACTCTAGTACTCTAGAAAAAAAGGAGGACAAGAAGGTTATCACTAGCAGGATAGAGAATATAAATCTTATACACTACTAGAACAGCCAATACCAGATCAGTTGGACAGAGCATTAGACGGAGGCTACGGCAAAATAACCACAATAAAGAAAAGAAAAAGATATATATAAAACTTAATTCAGGCAAGGCAAAGCAGCAGGAGCAATCTGACTGCAGACACAAAATCATTAAAATTAGTGCTTGATATTCATATGCACAAATAGTCATATAGCATCACAGATATTTCATAAAACATTATTTTCTTTTACCTCAATGTCGACATATGAACTGACAGTGGAAAAACAGCCCTTTGCGCCAGTCTTCACAATCCTTCTTGATGTTGCTGCTCGATTGCGGTACAGCTACCTGGCGGGTGCTTTGCCCAAGACCTTCGGTAATACGCCGCGCGATTACCCGGAAGCGTCTGGTAATCAGTCAAACACCTTCGTTGCACAGGGAACCCACATACCCACGCAGTAACAAGATGTATCTGGACACTTTCAAGCACAACAGTGCAGACTGTTTTATAGAACTAGCATAGACACAAATGAGCTGTTTAGCCACTCACGGCTAGCTGGGTGACGTCAGGGGACTACCGTGGCTGCAGAGGGACAAACTTCAACCAGACAGCAACTACTCTGCCGGTTACACTCTACCCCCCCAATTTGTTATCGACGTCCCGCCGATAAGCTCAATAGATCATAACTCCATTCTTTAATAAAAATAAAAAGATAAACCAAATACAAGGGGGTAACCTAATACCAAGGACGGAAAACCGTTGTCACTTTACTGCTAGACCCAAGTACTTGAGAGTTAGTAACCCCATCTGCCCTACTCACCACTGGCACTGGGAGGTGGTATAGGTTGGCATGTCTTCCTGCAGTAGCCCGAGCTGTTCTCCGGGGTGCCATTGAGCAAGCTGGTGTCTCGTCCATGATGGGGGCGATATGCGGGGAATCAGGCAAAGCCAGCATTGGGGCATCCTCTGGAAGAGTTGTGGCAAGCTGGATAGGTGGAACCTCTTCCCGAGAGCGGACAAGAACCCACTGGCCAGGGGTGTCACCTTCTGCTGACTGGCTTGTTTCCCCCTGCAGTTCCACAGGCCTGTTGGGTGTTTGTGGGTCCTGGTTCAAGTGGGCAGGCTTTAGCATGGTTCGATGTACTTGTCGTACTTTGCTTAGGTCCTGTGCTGGAGCCACAGAATATACCACCCCACCAAGTGGGGGTGCACGAATGACCTGATGTATTGTTCAGGTTATGTAATGTTATGTAATGTACTGCTCCTGTCTGATCGATTGCTCCTGTCTGCCTGCTGTGTCTGTTGCTCTGTAGCTCAAGTCTGTAGCTCTGTAGAGCCTTGCTTACGTTTGAATCTTTATTTTGATATTTCCTCTTTCTTCTACTGCTAAATATAACTTACTCATCACCATACATTGTTTAAAAATTGCCTATCACGTTAAATTTGACATCGCTAGCTTTTAATCTAAATCACCATCACACGTTAGCATTTTGCTAGCCTGTTAGCTTGTTATCTCTGCACCCGGGCCTCCCTTTTTCTGAGTTCATAACTTGGATTAGTAAATTGTGTCCAGCAAACGATTGTGGTAAGTGGTAAATTGGATTAATCAACAAACACGGTAAGTCATGTCTTCTCCTGTCATTATCACCTGCAGTGCATGCCACATGTTCAGTATAGGCTTCTCCGCTGGCGAAAAGGGCTTCACATGTGATAAATGTAAGGAGATAGTTAGGCTGACGGAGAAGATTTCAGAATTAGAAACACGCATCCATACTTTATCTGAGAGTAGTGAGGATGTAACAGCTTTAGACACTGATTTGGATGCGAATAGCTTAGTGAACTCTGTACATTCTTCGGTTCCGGCTGCAGGGCCCTCGCAGCAGGGAAACTGGGTAACAGTGAGGCAGCATAGTCGCAGACCAAAGAACCGCTTTTCCGTTCCGGTTAGAACATCAAACAGGTTCTCCCCTCTCAGTGAAGCACCCACTGAGTATCCTGTTGAAAGTGCCCTAGTCATTGGCGATTCTATTACACGGAACGTGAAGATAGAGACACCAGCTACCATAGTCACTTGTTTACCGGGAGCCAGAGCACCTGACATCAAAGCAAATTTAAAAGTGCTGGCTAAAGCTAATCGTAAATTCTCTAAGATTATTATTCACGTCGGCACTAATGATGTTCGACTTCGCCAGTCGGAGATCACCAAAATTAACATTAAAGAGGTGTGTGAACTCGCTAGTACGATGTCTGAGGCTGTTTTTTTGTTCTGGACCGCTCCCGGTAAAAAGGAGTGATGAGATAGTTAGCAGACTATCATCACTCAATGGCTGGTTGTCTAAGTGGTGTCTGCAAAATAACATAGGGTTCATAGACAATTGGAAAAGTTTTTGGGGCAGACCTGACCTGTTGAAGAAGGATGGCATCCATCCCTCTTGGGGTGGTGCCGCTCTTCTCTCTAGTAATCTGGCACATAGTCTTAGAGCTAAACCTTGACTCACTAGGGCCCAGGTCAGGAAGCAGACAAACTGGCTAAACCGACCGTCTGCTAGCTGTCTCACGTTACCGGAGTCAGATAAATCCCAGCACATAGAGACTCTTTCACCTAGATATTATCATATAGAGACTGTGTCTGTTCCCCGAATTAGTAAATACAAAAAAACATCAAAACCATTCAACAGTAAAAATTTAATTGACGTCCAACAAATAAACAAAATATATAATACAGATGAACAATTGATAAAGCTTGGGTTGCTGAATATTAGATCCCTTTCCCCAAAAGCGCTTATTGTTAATGATATTATTACAGATAATAATCTAGATGTGCTCTGTTTGACAGAAACCTGGCTAAAACCTGACGACTACATTACCTTAAATGAGTCCAACCCCCAAGATTATTGTTATAAACATGAGCCGCGTCTGAAAGGTAAAGGGGGAGGGGTTGCTGTAATTTATAATAATATCTTCAGTATTACTCAGAAGTCTAGTTTCAAATATAATTCCTTCGAAGTTTTGGTGCTTTATGTAACGCTATGTAGTGTACATGATAAAACCCGTTCAACATTTGTGTTAGCTACTGTATACAGGCCACCTGGGCATAATACAGACTTTATCAAAGAATTTGCTGATTTTCTATCAGAGTTAGTACTGGCCGTAGATAAAGTACTAATTGTTGGTGATTTTAATATCCATGTTGACAACGGAAAAGACGTATTGGGATTAGCATTTAAAGACACACTAAACTCTATTGGAGTTAGGCAACACGTGTCAGGAGCCACTCATCGCCATAATCATACTTTAGACCTAATATTGTCACATGGAATAAATGTTGATACCGTTGAAATTCTGCAGCAGAGCGATGACATCTCAGATCATTACTTAGTATCATGTATACTTAATTTAGCTAAGGTTGCAAAGCCGCCCCCTCGCTTTAAAAATGGCAGGACAATCACTGCCGCTACTAAAGATTGCTTTTTAAATAATCTCCCTCATCAGTATCATCTGCTCAGCATCCCAGATAGTATAGAAGAACTCGATGTTAGAACAGAAACTATTGACTCTCTCTTTTGCAGTACTTTAGACACAGTTGCTCCTCTGCGCTTAAAGAAGATTAAAGAAAATAGTCCAACGCCGTGGTACAACGAGCACACCCGGGCCCTTAAAACAGCAGCCAGAAAAATGGAGCGCAGCTGGAAGAAAACAAAATTAGAGGTATTTCGTAATTCGTGGAAAGAGCACATGATCACATACAGAAAGGCTGTAAAAACAGCTAGATCTGCTTATTTCTCAACTCTCTTGGAAGAAAACAAACACAACCCAAGGTATTTATTCGATACAGTGGCTAAATTAACCAAAAATAAAGCTTCAACTTCTGATGATTGTAAACAGCACAGCAGTAATGACTTTATGAACTTCTTCACATGTAAGATTGATAATATTAGGAAAAATTTTTTAACCATGCAGCCGTCTAATACAGCATCACATCAGACAGAGCATTGTAGTGTCACTGAGGAAAAATTACACTCATTCACTGCTATAGGAGAAGAAGAATTGGCTAAACTCGTTAAATCATCAAAATCGACAACATGTATGCTCGACCCTATACCAACTAGGCTATTAAAAGAGATGCTACCAGAGGTCATAGATCCTCTTCTTAATATCATTAATTCATCTTTGTCATTAGGATATGTACCGAAAACTTTTAAGTTGGCAATTATTAAACCACTTATTAAAAAACCGCAACTTGATCCTACAGATTTAGTCAATTATAGACCAATCTCAAATCTACCCTTTCTGTCAAAAATACTTGAAAAGGCAGTGTCTTCACAATTATGTTCCTTTTTAGAAAGAAATTGTATCTGTGAGGATTTCCAGTCAGGATTTAGACCGTATCATAGCACTGAGACTGCTCTCGTCAGAGTTACAAATGATTTGCTCTTATCATCCGATCGTGGCTGTATCTCTCTATTAGTGTTACTCGATCTTAGCGCTGCATTTGATACTATCGACCACAACATTCTTTTGAATAGACTCGAAAATTATGTAGGTATTAGTGGAATTGCATTATCATGGTTTAAATCATACCTATGCGACCGTTATCAGTTTGTAGTAGTAAATGAAGATATGTCACACCGATCGCAAGTTCAGTATGGAGTACCGCAAGGCTCAGTGCTAGGACCGCTACTCTTCACCCTGTACATGCTACCACTGGGAGATATCATTAGGAAGCATGGCGTTAGTTTTCATTGTTATGCTGACGATACTCAGCTCTATATTTCTTCACGCCCTAAAGAAACTTACCAATTCACAAGATTAACGGAATGCATAGCTGATATAAAACATTGGATGACTGGTAATTTCCTGCAACTCAATTCAGAAAAAACTGAATTTTTAATTATTGGACAAAAAAGCTCCACAAGTAGTAACCTAGAATACTGTCTAACACTTGATGGCTGTTCTGTCAAGTCCTCGTCGTCAGTGAGGAACCTGGGTGTGCTCTTTGATACCAATCTTTCGTTTGAAAGCCACGTTTCTAGCATCTGTAAAACTGCTTTCTACCATCTTAAAAATATATCTAAATTACGGCACATGCTCTCAATGCAAAATGCTGAACAGTTAGTTCATGCGTTCATGACCTCAAGGTTAGATTATTGTAATGCTCTACTGGGTGGTTGCCCTGCTCGCTTAATAAATAAACTCCAGCTGGTCCAAAACGCAGCAGCTCGAGTTCTTACTAGAACCAGGAAGTATGACCATATTAGCCCAGTTCTGTCAACACTGCACTGGCTGCCTATTAAATATCGCATAAATTTTAAAATCTTACTTATTACTTACAAAGCACTAAATGGTTTAGCTCCCCAATACTTGAGCGAGCTCTTAACATATTATACTCCATCACGTCTTTTGCGGTCTCAAAATTCTGGCCAGTTGATCATACCGAGAATATCCAAATCAACTGCAGGCGGTCGATCGTTTTCCTATTTAGCACCTAAACTCTGGAACAGTCTTCCTAACATTGTTCGGGAAGCAGACACACTCTGTCAGTTTAAATCTAGACTAAAAACACATCTCTTTACTGTGGCATACACATAAAACACTTTTTCAATGAAATGATTGTTAGGCTGCATTAACTAGGTCAGCCGGAACCGGGAACACTTCCCATAACACCTGATGTACTCGTTACATCATCAGAAGAATGGCATCTACGCTAATGTTAGTCTCTCTGTTTTATCCCGAGGTTTACTGCAGTCAGCCGGATCCGGGCCGTATCCAGATCAGATGGTGGACCTGCGCCCAGAGAAGACCAACACAGGACCCCGAAGTGTCTGGGAGACCGTGATTAGACTCCCCCTGAAACTGCCTCATCGACACGGCATCTCAATAAACCCGTCTCCTGCGTGTTGCCTCCGATCATTCGAATATTGCACTTTAATAATTATTTAATCAACATCATCCTCAATAAACCCGTCTCCAGCATGTTGCCCCCGGTCCCTCGAATATTCTGATCTATTATGACCTCCGAGCTGTAAAACTGCCTGAATAATAATAATAATAATACGCTGTTTGTTAATTGACCAGAGGAGAACTGGCACCCCGACTGAGCCTGGTTTCTCCCAAGGTTTATTTTTCTCCATTAGGTCACCTAATGGGGTTTTGGTTTCCTTGCCACTGTTGCCTCTGGCTTGGCGTGCTCAGTTGGGGACACTAAATTTTTCAACTAAACATCGAAATACATCTAAATAATAAACTAAATTAACCATTTAAACTAAATTACTGATCAAATTATTGATCTAAAGCCCACACTGTCACTGTATGATACTTGAAATTTTTCCAGAATGGCTATACAGCTGAATAAAATTATGCTGCATTATTTTCCTGTTTAATACTGTAAAGCTGCTTTGAAACAATCTACATTGTTAAAAGCGCTATATAAATAAAGTTGACTTGACTTGACTATTGTGGCGCCCCAGGCATCGTGGATCTTCGAACGGCCCCTCTGTGTATGGTCTCTGATGTAGACATGCTGTCCTTCTGCCAGTGGCTCACTCCGGATTTTCTGGTCATGCCGTTCTTTTCTCTTGGAAGCAGCAGCTTGCATACGCTCCTTGGCATTCTGGAAGGCCACATTAAGGCGCCGCTGGTGCTCCCGGACCCATTCACACACATGCCCGTGTCCAGGCTCTTGTACCCTGCCAAGCAGGAAGTCCACTGGTAACTGGGGGTCTTGCCCGAACATCAGGTAATACGGTGAGTCGCCAGTTGTCTGATGAACAGCAGTGTTGTAACTAAACACTAATTGGGGTAAGTGCTCTGGCCAGCGGCGCTTCAAATCCATGGGCAGAGTACGGAGCAGATCATGCATTGTGCGGTTGAAACGCTCACACTGGCCGTTCCCCTGAGGGTGGTAAGGGGTGGTCCGGGTCTTCTGGATCCCGTACAGGGCACACAACTGGTAGATGATGGCATTCTCGAAGCTGCGTCCCTGATCAGAATGCAGGCGAGCTGGGACCCCAAAACGAAAGAACCACTCCCGGATGAGCACATTGGCCACCGTTGTTGCCTTCTGGTCCCTGGTGGGCACAGCCTGTGTAAATTTAGTAAAGACATCGGTCATGATCAACACTTGCTCTCTACCATCCATTGCAGGCTCCAGGAAGGTGAAATCCACAGCCAATATCTGGTTTGGACGAGATGCCAGGAGGTGCCCCATGGGTGCATGGGGTCGGAGTTGCGAAGACTTCGCAAGGGTACACCGCTCGCAGTTCTGACACCATTGCTTTATATCTTCCCCCATTCCTGGCCAATAGCACCGCAGTCTTATCAGCTCTGTGGTACGTTCAACCCCTTGGTGGCCATGGTCGTTGTGGAGCTGCTGTAGGACTTCCTCCTTTAGGCATGCAGGCAACAAGAGCTGACGCACCTCTTCACCCCCATCTGGACGTAATGTTCGGCGGTAGAGCAGTCCATCAGCTCCCACAACACGGTCCCATTGTTGCAGCAGCACACGGGTAGGGCCCGGCAATTTCCTTCGCACTGTCGGATCGGGCAGTCCCTGTGCCAGCCAGAACGGCAGGAAGGCCCCGATAGTGGGGTCCGCTGCTTGTAGCCTTCTTAACTCCTCGAGGGTGCGGCAGGGGAAGGCCGAGACAGCCATCTGGATTGCCAGTGGTGGATCTTGACATCTGTTCGTTTGTTGTACCAGAACTGGTATGGCTGTCCCCAGTGTGGAGGACTCTGCGGTCTGTCCCAGTGGTCCTGCAGGTTGTCGGGAGAGGGCATCTGCATTCCTGTTGGTACGACCAGGCCTATAACGGATGGTATAATTAAAAGCAGCAAGCTCAGCCTCCCACCGCTGTTCAGTCGCTCCCAGCTTGGCAGTCCCCAGATGGCTCAGGGGATTATTGTCCGTCCAAACAGTGCATTGTTGGCCCCACAAATATTCCCGAAACTTGTCGGTCATGGCCCACTTCATTCCAAGGAACTCCAACTTCATTGAACTGTAGTTCTTTTCTGCTGGACTGAGACTACGACTAGCATAGGCGATTGGCCGGATCTTTCCTTGCTGCTCCTGCGAGAGCACTGCTCGGAGACCAATGTGGCTGGCATCCACCTCCAGAATAAATGGCAAGTCAAAATCAGCAAACGCCAAAGTAGGGGCACTCACCAACCTCTGCTTCAAGGCCTGGAAGCTGTTCTCACAGACATCTGTCCACAGTCCATCAAGCCATGGCCCTTGGCCCTTCCGGGTCTTAGTACCGCCAAGCTCTGCCCCCAGGCGGTTTAAAGGAGCTGCCAGCTTGGAAAAGCCCTCCACAAATCGTCTGTAATAACCCGCAAAACCAAGGAAAGACCTCAATTCAGACACGGTGGTGGGACGGGGCCACTTAGCCACTGCGGATACCTTGGCTGGGTCAGTGGATACACCTTCGCGGGAGACAAGGTGGCCCAGATACTGAACTTCCTTCTGGAAAAAACAGCATTTCTCCAGCTTTGCTTTCAGACCCTCTTTCCGTAGACGGCTCAACACTAGATCCAGACGGTGTATATGATCTTCGACACTAGAAGAAAAAACAATTATATCATCCAGATATAGTAGAAGGGACTGGCAATGCTGCGCTCCAAACATTCTCTCCATCAGTCGCTGAAAAGTGCTTGGAGCATTACACAGTCCAAAGGCCATGCGGTTAAATTCAAACAACCCAAAAGGCGTGCAAAAGGCAGTCTTTGGACGGTCTTGTTCGGTCACAGGTACCTGGTTATACCCGCTAGCCAGGTCCAGCGTGGAGAACCACTGAGCCCCCGATAGTGCATCCAAAGACTCCTCGATGCGGGGGAGAGGGAAGGCATCCTTTCTAGTCCTGCTGTTGAGTTGTCTGTAATCAACACACATACGTAGGCCGCCACATTTCTTCCGCACAATCACAATGGGAGAGGCATAGGGGCTACTACTTTCTCGTATGACCTGGCTGTCTAGTAACTGTCGCAGGTGAGCCTTAACAGCATCATAATCAGAAGGGGGGAGACGCCTGTAACGTTGCCTAACTGGTTGGTCGTCTAGCAGAGGTATATCATGGGAGATAAGATTAGTACAGCCAAGGTCGCCCTCGAAAGCCGAGAACACTGACTCATGTTTTAACAAGAATGCCCTTATCTGTTCTTGTTCAGCATCCACTAGCACTGACAAATCAAGGGCCTGTATCTGCTCCCTCACTGACTTAGGCCTGACTTCCCCATTAGGAACCTGCATGCTAGCCACAACAGCCTCTATTTCTGGTTTGTCTTCAGAAATGCCCACAGGAAGGCCCTCAACAGTAGCGTGAACAAGCAACCCTAGTGACTGACGGGGGTATACTGTAGCACGTGTAAACCCCACATTGACTACAGGGATAAAAGCTGTACCTTGTTCTACGCGCACTAACGCAGGCGAAACTAGGAGACCACTAGGTAAAGAGCCGCTAGCTGGTTCCAACAGAACAGCAGGGGCATCACAAAAGTGAGGGGAGCAGGTGGCTGCCACCAATTTTACAGTGCCTCCTGGTATATGAATGGGCCTTCTACCTCTAACTTTAGCTACACCCGTTTTGGGTGGAAGAGAGCTGAGCTGGACCCGATGACAATGCTGCAAGGCGTGCCGCCATGGGAGTGAAGCATGAACTACCGGTGGGAGATCAAACAAAGAAGAACCATGTTGGCCAAATAGTTCAGCATAACATTCTCGAATCACATTCATCCCAAGCACACCCGGCACAAGTGGAGGTGTTTGCTGACCTGGGGGATCTTTAACCACTAGCCAACCTCTTTGGGGGATTACCTTCCCTAATACTTCAACCGTTAGCTCAGCATACCCGATATAGGGTATGTCTAGACCATTGGCAGCCCGAAGCTGCAACCAATTACACTGTTGAAGTTTATCCTTGAAATGTTGCAAAAAGAAACTCTCCACCAAGGTAGATACCATAGACCCGGTGTCTAAAAGACAACTGACAACTACTCCCCCAACTCTAACAGCTACCTTCGGGCACTGAGCGACAAGGGAGGTTACAGGGTGACTAAAAGTGTCCTGATTCTGAGAGCCGCTACCATCCCCTCTCAGCGTGTGGCTCTGCACGCTGAAGGGAGCTAGTTTTCCGACTGAGAAACTGAGACAACATTAGCCTGAGCTTGGGCCTGGGGTATGTGATTAGGAGCTACTACTCTCTCATTGTTACACTCTCGAGCGTAGTGACCAGGCTTTAAGCATCGCCTACAAATCACAGTTGACGGCCGACTAACTAGAGAGGGGCGACTGGAGTAGGCTGGGCGAGCTACTCCCTGTAAAGTAGTTAAGGCACTAGTTAAGTGGTTGATCTGTTCTTGTTGCTTCAGCAACATGGACCGCAGCTCTGCCATTTCTGAACTTGCCATACTAACGGGCGATGAGGCTCTGCCTGGCTGAGTTTTGGAATACTGCATAGCGCAAATAGAGGGAACTGAATGACTCCTACCCCTATTGAAGTCACTGGGCCTGCCCTCACACTCCCACCGGATTGCAGCAGCACGCACTTCCAGCATGGACATCCCCGGGGTCTGACGGACAAGTCTCTTCAATTCCCTGCGGAGGTCCGAGTCAATAACGTGCTCTGCAAACTGGTCACGGAGCAGCATGTCAAACTGGGGTACCGAGTCAGGGGAGACCTGTTTAACTTTATCCATCAGAGAAAAGAGAGCATGTGAGTATTCTTGTAAAGATTCACCATCTAATTGCTTTCTAGAAAAGAAACTCTCTTGTAGGGCAACATAAGATTGGGAACACCCATAAAGTTCTTTGAGAATATTTGCAATCCTTTCCGGGTTTTCCCGATCTGCCCTTGGCCTATAACGAATCTCATCTTTAGCCTCCCCATCCAGATGATCAAACATAAAGTAAGCTTTGTCAAGTGCACCCAAATGTCTAGTACGCGCACAAACCTCCACCTCTTCCACCCACTCAACAATGTCAATACCCACCCTACCCCGAAATACAGGACACTTCCGTTCCCTAGGGAGATAAATCAACCGTTCATGGGAAGCGGGGATAGCAGGGTTGGCAGAATTGTCCGACTGAGGCGGCGGTGGTTGCTGCTGCTGCAGGCGGCCATTGTCCGCCTGCAGCTGACGGATCTGTTCTCTCAGCTGTTCAACTTCATCCATTGCTGCAGCGGAGTAATGCCCACGTTACAGGAGAGGTGGTAAGGTGGACAGAGGCCTTCCCACTGCTCCTTTAGGTCCCACGCCGTGCCCACTGCTGCTTTGCCCTTAACCTATTAATATGCCTTGAAAATCAAAATATACATAGACAAAACAAAAAGAAAAAAAACACAAGAGGAAGACACGTCTCTGTGTGCAAAGACCCTGCCGACTACGCCACTTTGTGACCTTATGGAACTTTGACCAGATCTATGTTTAAAGGTTCTTGACTACGCCACCTGGTGCCTCTCACACCAGGATATACCTTTCCCCTCAACTGCTAAATACCTAATCTAAGGCAAACAGGTTCGTAAAAATACACCCAGGATGAACTAGACAGAGACGTGCTTCCAGTAGAAAAAACAATGATAAAACTTTATTGCACAATTGTAGAATTAAAGGAGCCACACCGTCATACTAGTGGCACAGTCTCAAAGCGAAAGACCAGACCTGGTATTGGCGGTTACAAGAGACAATGCGATTTACCATTTAATTAGAAAATACTAATTTACTATTCAATACTGTCAAGGCAGGTTACCTGTCCGGGATAAGCGTGACGTTCACCGCCCGTGCTCTGGAATCTGGTGCCCACGATCACATGCATTCACACACACACACAACCACTACAAACCAATGATTCAATCAATATTGTGAAGTGCAGTTTACCACTACAATACGTGGTGCAGTGCGCGGGGACGGAACCAGGAACCTTGTGAGCAGTTACTCTAGTACTCTAGAAAAAAAGGAGGACAAGAAGGTTATCACTAGCAGGATAGAGAATATAAATCTTATACACTACTAGAACAGCCAATACCAGATCAGTTGGACAGAGCATTAGACGGAGGCTACGGCAAAATAACCACAATAAAGAAAAGAAAAAGATATATATAAAACTTAATTCAGGCAAGGCAAAGCAGCAGGAGCAATCTGACTGCAGACACAAAATCATTAAAATTAGTGCTTGATATTCATATGCACAAATAGTCATATAGCATCACAGATATTTCATAAAACATTATTTTCTTTTACCTCAATGTCGACATATGAACTGACAGTGGAAAAACAGCCCTTTGCGCCAGTCTTCACAATCCTTCTTGATGTTGCTGCTCGATTGCGGTACAGCTACCTGGCGGGTGCTTTGCCCAAGACCTTCGGTAATACGCCGCGCGATTACCCGGAAGCGTCTGGTAATCAGTCAAACACCTTCGTTGCACAGGGAACCCACATACCCACGCAGTAACAAGATGTATCTGGACACTTTCAAGCACAACAGTGCAGACTGTTTTATAGAACTAGCATAGACACAAATGAGCTGTTTAGCCACTCACGGCTAGCTGGGTGACGTCAGGGGACTACCGTGGCTGCAGAGGGACAAACTTCAACCAGACAGCAACTACTCTGCCGGTTACACTCTACCCCCCCAATTTGTTATCGACGTCCCGCCGATAAGCTCAATAGATCATAACTCCATTCTTTAATAAAAATAAAAAGATAAACCAAATACAAGGGGGTAACCTAATACCAAGGACGGAAAACCGTTGTCACTTTACTGCTAGACCCAAGTACTTGAGAGTTAGTAACCCCATCTGCCCTACTCACCACTGGCACTGGGAGGTGGTATAGGTTGGCATGTCTTCCTGCAGTAGCCCGAGCTGTTCTCCGGGGTGCCATTGAGCAAGCTGGTGTCTCGTCCATGATGGGGGCGATATGCGGGGAATCAGGCAAAGCCAGCATTGGGGCATCCTCTGGAAGAGTTGTGGCAAGCTGGATAGGTGGAACCTCTTCCCGAGAGCGGACAAGAACCCACTGGCCAGGGGTGTCACCTTCTGCTGACTGGCTTGTTTCCCCCTGCAGTTCCACAGGCCTGTTGGGTGTTTGTGGGTCCTGGTTCAAGTGGGCAGGCTTTAGCATGGTTCGATGTACTTGTCGTACTTTGCTTAGGTCCTGTGCTGGAGCCACAGAATATACCACCCCACCAAGTGGGGGTGCACGAATGACCTGATGTATTGTTCAGGTTATGTAATGTTATGTAATGTACTGCTCCTGTCTGATCGATTGCTCCTGTCTGCCTGCTGTGTCTGTTGCTCTGTAGCTCAAGTCTGTAGCTCTGTAGAGCCTTGCTTACGTTTGAATCTTTATTTTGATATTTCCTCTTTCTTCTACTGCTAAATATAACTTACTCATCACCATACATTGTTTAAAAATTGCCTATCACGTTAAATTTGACATCGCTAGCTTTTAATCTAAATCACCATCACACGTTAGCATTTTGCTAGCCTGTTAGCTTGTTATCTCTGCACCCGGGCCTCCCTTTTTCTGAGTTCATAACTTGGATTAGTAAATTGTGTCCAGCAAACGATTGTGGTAAGTGGTAAATTGGATTAATCAACAAACACGGTAAGTCATGTCTTCTCCTGTCATTATCACCTGCAGTGCATGCCACATGTTCAGTATAGGCTTCTCCGCTGGCGAAAAGGGCTTCACATGTGATAAATGTAAGGAGATAGTTAGGCTGACGGAGAAGATTTCAGAATTAGAAACACGCATCCATACTTTATCTGAGAGTAGTGAGGATGTAACAGCTTTAGACACTGATTTGGATGCGAATAGCTTAGTGAACTCTGTACATTCTTCGGTTCCGGCTGCAGGGCCCTCGCAGCAGGGAAACTGGGTAACAGTGAGGCAGCATAGTCGCAGACCAAAGAACCGCTTTTCCGTTCCGGTTAGAACATCAAACAGGTTCTCCCCTCTCAGTGAAGCACCCACTGAGTATCCTGTTGAAAGTGCCCTAGTCATTGGCGATTCTATTACACGGAACGTGAAGATAGAGACACCAGCTACCATAGTCACTTGTTTACCGGGAGCCAGAGCACCTGACATCAAAGCAAATTTAAAAGTGCTGGCTAAAGCTAATCGTAAATTCTCTAAGATTATTATTCACGTCGGCACTAATGATGTTCGACTTCGCCAGTCGGAGATCACCAAAATTAACATTAAAGAGGTGTGTGAACTCGCTAGTACGATGTCTGAGGCTGTTTTTTTGTTCTGGACCGCTCCCGGTAAAAAGGAGTGATGAGATAGTTAGCAGACTATCATCACTCAATGGCTGGTTGTCTAAGTGGTGTCTGCAAAATAACATAGGGTTCATAGACAATTGGAAAAGTTTTTGGGGCAGACCTGACCTGTTGAAGAAGGATGGCATCCATCCCTCTTGGGGTGGTGCCGCTCTTCTCTCTAGTAATCTGGCACATAGTCTTAGAGCTAAACCTTGACTCACTAGGGCCCAGGTCAGGAAGCAGACAAACTGGCTAAACCGACCGTCTGCTAGCTGTCTCACGTTACCGGAGTCAGATAAATCCCAGCACATAGAGACTCTTTCACCTAGATATTATCATATAGAGACTGTGTCTGTTCCCCGAATTAGTAAATACAAAAAAACATCAAAACCATTCAACAGTAAAAATTTAATTGACGTCCAACAAATAAACAAAATATATAATACAGATGAACAATTGATAAAGCTTGGGTTGCTGAATATTAGATCCCTTTCCCCAAAAGCGCTTATTGTTAATGATATTATTACAGATAATAATCTAGATGTGCTCTGTTTGACAGAAACCTGGCTAAAACCTGACGACTACATTACCTTAAATGAGTCCAACCCCCAAGATTATTGTTATAAACATGAGCCGCGTCTGAAAGGTAAAGGGGGAGGGGTTGCTGTAATTTATAATAATATCTTCAGTATTACTCAGAAGTCTAGTTTCAAATATAATTCCTTCGAAGTTTTGGTGCTTTATGTAACGCTATGTAGTGTACATGATAAAACCCGTTCAACATTTGTGTTAGCTACTGTATACAGGCCACCTGGGCATAATACAGACTTTATCAAAGAATTTGCTGATTTTCTATCAGAGTTAGTACTGGCCGTAGATAAAGTACTAATTGTTGGTGATTTTAATATCCATGTTGACAACGGAAAAGACGTATTGGGATTAGCATTTAAAGACACACTAAACTCTATTGGAGTTAGGCAACACGTGTCAGGAGCCACTCATCGCCATAATCATACTTTAGACCTAATATTGTCACATGGAATAAATGTTGATACCGTTGAAATTCTGCAGCAGAGCGATGACATCTCAGATCATTACTTAGTATCATGTATACTTAATTTAGCTAAGGTTGCAAAGCCGCCCCCTCGCTTTAAAAATGGCAGGACAATCACTGCCGCTACTAAAGATTGCTTTTTAAATAATCTCCCTCATCAGTATCATCTGCTCAGCATCCCAGATAGTATAGAAGAACTCGATGTTGCAACAGAAACTATTGACTCTCTCTTTTGCAGTACTTTAGACACAGTTGCTCCTCTGCGCTTAAAGAAGATTAAAGAAAATAGTCCAACGCCGTGGTACAACGAGCACACCCGGGCCCTTAAAACAGCAGCCAGAAAAATGGAGCGCAGCTGGAAGAAAACAAAATTAGAGGTATTTCGTAATTCGTGGAAAGAGCACATGATCACATACAGAAAGGCTGTAAAAACAGCTAGATCTGCTTATTTCTCAACTCTCTTGGAAGAAAACAAACACAACCCAAGGTATTTATTCGATACAGTGGCTAAATTAACCAAAAATAAAGCTTCAACTTCTGATGATTGTAAACAGCACAGCAGTAATGACTTTATGAACTTCTTCACATGTAAGATTGATAATATTAGGAAAAATTTTTTAACCATGCAGCCGTCTAATACAGCATCACATCAGACAGAGCATTGTAGTGTCACTGAGGAAAAATTACACTCATTCACTGCTATAGGAGAAGAAGAATTGGCTAAACTCGTTAAATCATCAAAATCGACAACATGTATGCTCGACCCTATACCAACTAGGCTATTAAAAGAGATGCTACCAGAGGTCATAGATCCTCTTCTTAATATCATTAATTCATCTTTGTCATTAGGATATGTACCGAAAACTTTTAAGTTGGCAATTATTAAACCACTTATTAAAAAACCGCAACTTGATCCTACAGATTTAGTCAATTATAGACCAATCTCAAATCTACCCTTTCTGTCAAAAATACTTGAAAAGGCAGTGTCTTCACAATTATGTTCCTTTTTAGAAAGAAATTGTATCTGTGAGGATTTCCAGTCAGGATTTAGACCGTATCATAGCACTGAGACTGCTCTCGTCAGAGTTACAAATGATTTGCTCTTATCATCCGATCGTGGCTGTATCTCTCTATTAGTGTTACTCGATCTTAGCGCTGCATTTGATACTATCGACCACAACATTCTTTTGAATAGACTCGAAAATTATGTAGGTATTAGTGGAATTGCATTATCATGGTTTAAATCATACCTATGCGACCGTTATCAGTTTGTAGTAGTAAATGAAGATATGTCACACCGATCGCAAGTTCAGTATGGAGTACCGCAAGGCTCAGTGCTAGGACCGCTACTCTTCACCCTGTACATGCTACCACTGGGAGATATCATTAGGAAGCATGGCGTTAGTTTTCATTGTTATGCTGACGATACTCAGCTCTATATTTCTTCACGCCCTAAAGAAACTTACCAATTCACAAGATTAACGGAATGCATAGCTGATATAAAACATTGGATGACTGGTAATTTCCTGCAACTCAATTCAGAAAAAACTGAATTTTTAATTATTGGACAAAAAAGCTCCACAAGTAGTAACCTAGAATACTGTCTAACACTTGATGGCTGTTCTGTCAAGTCCTCGTCGTCAGTGAGGAACCTGGGTGTGCTCTTTGATACCAATCTTTCGTTTGAAAGCCACGTTTCTAGCATCTGTAAAACTGCTTTCTACCATCTTAAAAATATATCTAAATTACGGCACATGCTCTCAATGCAAAATGCTGAACAGTTAGTTCATGCGTTCATGACCTCAAGGTTAGATTATTGTAATGCTCTACTGGGTGGTTGCCCTGCTCGCTTAATAAATAAACTCCAGCTGGTCCAAAACGCAGCAGCTCGAGTTCTTACTAGAACCAGGAAGTATGACCATATTAGCCCAGTTCTGTCAACACTGCACTGGCTGCCTATTAAATATCGCATAAATTTTAAAATCTTACTTATTACTTACAAAGCACTAAATGGTTTAGCTCCCCAATACTTGAGCGAGCTCTTAACATATTATACTCCATCACGTCTTTTGCGGTCTCAAAATTCTGGCCAGTTGATCATACCGAGAATATCCAAATCAACTGCAGGCGGTCGATCGTTTTCCTATTTAGCACCTAAACTCTGGAACAGTCTTCCTAACATTGTTCGGGAAGCAGACACACTCTGTCAGTTTAAATCTAGACTAAAAACACATCTCTTTACTGTGGCATACACATAAAACACTTTTTCAATGAAATGATTGTTAGGCTGCATTAACTAGGTCAGCCGGAACCGGGAACACTTCCCATAACACCTGATGTACTCGTTACATCATCAGAAGAATGGCATCTACGCTAATGTTAGTCTCTCTGTTTTATCCCGAGGTTTACTGCAGTCAGCCGGATCCGGGCCGTATCCAGATCAGATGGTGGACCTGCGCCCAGAGAAGACCAACACAGGACCCCGAAGTGTCTGGGAGACCGTGATTAGACTCCCCCTGAAACTGCCTCATCGACACGGCATCTCAATAAACCCGTCTCCTGCGTGTTGCCTCCGATCATTCGAATATTGCACTTTAATAATTATTTAATCAACATCATCCTCAATAAACCCGTCTCCAGCATGTTGCCCCCGGTCCCTCGAATATTCTGATCTATTATGACCTCCGAGCTGTAAAACTGCCTGAATAATAATAATAATAATACGCTGTTTGTTAATTGACCAGAGGAGAACTGGCACCCCGACTGAGCCTGGTTTCTCCCAAGGTTTATTTTTCTCCATTAGGTCACCTAATGGGGTTTTGGTTTCCTTGCCACTGTTGCCTCTGGCTTGGCGTGCTCAGTTGGGGACACTAAATTTTTCAACTAAACATCGAAATACATCTAAATAATAAACTAAATTAACCATTTAAACTAAATTACTGATCAAATTATTGATCTAAAGCCCACACTGTCACTGTATGATACTTGAAATTTTTCCAGAATGGCTATACAGCTGAATAAAATTATGCTGCATTATTTTCCTGTTTAATACTGTAAAGCTGCTTTGAAACAATCTACATTGTTAAAAGCGCTATATAAATAAAGTTGACTTGACTTGACTATTGTGGCGCCCCAGGCATCGTGGATCTTCGAACGGCCCCTCTGTGTATGGTCTCTGATGTAGACATGCTGTCCTTCTGCCAGTGGCTCACTCCGGATTTTCTGGTCATGCCGTTCTTTTCTCTTGGAAGCAGCAGCTTGCATACGCTCCTTGGCATTCTGGAAGGCCACATTAAGGCGCCGCTGGTGCTCCCGGACCCATTCACACACATGCCCGTGTCCAGGCTCTTGTACCCTGCCAAGCAGGAAGTCCACTGGTAACTGGGGGTCTTGCCCGAACATCAGGTAATACGGTGAGTCGCCAGTTGTCTGATGAACAGCAGTGTTGTAACTAAACACTAATTGGGGTAAGTGCTCTGGCCAGCGGCGCTTCAAATCCATGGGCAGAGTACGGAGCAGATCATGCATTGTGCGGTTGAAACGCTCACACTGGCCGTTCCCCTGAGGGTGGTAAGGGGTGGTCCGGGTCTTCTGGATCCCGTACAGGGCACACAACTGGTAGATGATGGCATTCTCGAAGCTGCGTCCCTGATCAGAATGCAGGCGAGCTGGGACCCCAAAACGAAAGAACCACTCCCGGATGAGCACATTGGCCACCGTTGTTGCCTTCTGGTCCCTGGTGGGCACAGCCTGTGTAAATTTAGTAAAGACATCGGTCATGATCAACACTTGCTCTCTACCATCCATTGCAGGCTCCAGGAAGGTGAAATCCACAGCCAATATCTGGTTTGGACGAGATGCCAGGAGGTGCCCCATGGGTGCATGGGGTCGGAGTTGCGAAGACTTCGCAAGGGTACACCGCTCGCAGTTCTGACACCATTGCTTTATATCTTCCCCCATTCCTGGCCAATAGCACCGCAGTCTTATCAGCTCTGTGGTACGTTCAACCCCTTGGTGGCCATGGTCGTTGTGGAGCTGCTGTAGGACTTCCTCCTTTAGGCATGCAGGCAACAAGAGCTGACGCACCTCTTCACCCCCATCTGGACGTAATGTTCGGCGGTAGAGCAGTCCATCAGCTCCCACAACACGGTCCCATTGTTGCAGCAGCACACGGGTAGGGCCCGGCAATTTCCTTCGCACTGTCGGATCGGGCAGTCCCTGTGCCAGCCAGAACGGCAGGAAGGCCCCGATAGTGGGGTCCGCTGCTTGTAGCCTTCTTAACTCCTCGAGGGTGCGGCAGGGGAAGGCCGAGACAGCCATCTGGATTGCCAGTGGTGGATCTTGACATCTGTTCGTTTGTTGTACCAGAACTGGTATGGCTGTCCCCAGTGTGGAGGACTCTGCGGTCTGTCCCAGTGGTCCTGCAGGTTGTCGGGAGAGGGCATCTGCATTCCTGTTGGTACGACCAGGCCTATAACGGATGGTATAATTAAAAGCAGCAAGCTCAGCCTCCCACCGCTGTTCAGTCGCTCCCAGCTTGGCAGTCCCCAGATGGCTCAGGGGATTATTGTCCGTCCAAACAGTGCATTGTTGGCCCCACAAATATTCCCGAAACTTGTCGGTCATGGCCCACTTCATTCCAAGGAACTCCAACTTCATTGAACTGTAGTTCTTTTCTGCTGGACTGAGACTACGACTAGCATAGGCGATTGGCCGGATCTTTCCTTGCTGCTCCTGCGAGAGCACTGCTCGGAGACCAATGTGGCTGGCATCCACCTCCAGAATAAATGGCAAGTCAAAATCAGCAAACGCCAAAGTAGGGGCACTCACCAACCTCTGCTTCAAGGCCTGGAAGCTGTTCTCACAGACATCTGTCCACAGTCCATCAAGCCATGGCCCTTGGCCCTTCCGGGTCTTAGTACCGCCAAGCTCTGCCCCCAGGCGGTTTAAAGGAGCTGCCAGCTTGGAAAAGCCCTCCACAAATCGTCTGTAATAACCCGCAAAACCAAGGAAAGACCTCAATTCAGACACGGTGGTGGGACGGGGCCACTTAGCCACTGCGGATACCTTGGCTGGGTCAGTGGATACACCTTCGCGGGAGACAAGGTGGCCCAGATACTGAACTTCCTTCTGGAAAAAACAGCATTTCTCCAGCTTTGCTTTCAGACCCTCTTTCCGTAGACGGCTCAACACTAGATCCAGACGGTGTATATGATCTTCGACACTAGAAGAAAAAACAATTATATCATCCAGATATAGTAGAAGGGACTGGCAATGCTGCGCTCCAAACATTCTCTCCATCAGTCGCTGAAAAGTGCTTGGAGCATTACACAGTCCAAAGGCCATGCGGTTAAATTCAAACAACCCAAAAGGCGTGCAAAAGGCAGTCTTTGGACGGTCTTGTTCGGTCACAGGTACCTGGTTATACCCGCTAGCCAGGTCCAGCGTGGAGAACCACTGAGCCCCCGATAGTGCATCCAAAGACTCCTCGATGCGGGGGAGAGGGAAGGCATCCTTTCTAGTCCTGCTGTTGAGTTGTCTGTAATCAACACACATACGTAGGCCGCCACATTTCTTCCGCACAATCACAATGGGAGAGGCATAGGGGCTACTACTTTCTCGTATGACCTGGCTGTCTAGTAACTGTCGCAGGTGAGCCTTAACAGCATCATAATCAGAAGGGGGGAGACGCCTGTAACGTTGCCTAACTGGTTGGTCGTCTAGCAGAGGTATATCATGGGAGATAAGATTAGTACAGCCAAGGTCGCCCTCGAAAGCCGAGAACACTGACTCATGTTTTAACAAGAATGCCCTTATCTGTTCTTGTTCAGCATCCACTAGCACTGACAAATCAAGGGCCTGTATCTGCTCCCTCACTGACTTAGGCCTGACTTCCCCATTAGGAACCTGCATGCTAGCCACAACAGCCTCTATTTCTGGTTTGTCTTCAGAAATGCCCACAGGAAGGCCCTCAACAGTAGCGTGAACAAGCAACCCTAGTGACTGACGGGGGTATACTGTAGCACGTGTAAACCCCACATTGACTACAGGGATAAAAGCTGTACCTTGTTCTACGCGCACTAACGCAGGCGAAACTAGGAGACCACTAGGTAAAGAGCCGCTAGCTGGTTCCAACAGAACAGCAGGGGCATCACAAAAGTGAGGGGAGCAGGTGGCTGCCACCAATTTTACAGTGCCTCCTGGTATATGAATGGGCCTTCTACCTCTAACTTTAGCTACACCCGTTTTGGGTGGAAGAGAGCTGAGCTGGACCCGATGACAATGCTGCAAGGCGTGCCGCCATGGGAGTGAAGCATGAACTACCGGTGGGAGATCAAACAAAGAAGAACCATGTTGGCCAAATAGTTCAGCATAACATTCTCGAATCACATTCATCCCAAGCACACCCGGCACAAGTGGAGGTGTTTGCTGACCTGGGGGATCTTTAACCACTAGCCAACCTCTTTGGGGGATTACCTTCCCTAATACTTCAACCGTTAGCTCAGCATACCCGATATAGGGTATGTCTAGACCATTGGCAGCCCGAAGCTGCAACCAATTACACTGTTGAAGTTTATCCTTGAAATGTTGCAAAAAGAAACTCTCCACCAAGGTAGATACCATAGACCCGGTGTCTAAAAGACAACTGACAACTACTCCCCCAACTCTAACAGCTACCTTCGGGCACTGAGCGACAAGGGAGGTTACAGGGTGACTAAAAGTGTCCTGATTCTGAGAGCCGCTACCATCCCCTCTCAGCGTGTGGCTCTGCACGCTGAAGGGAGCTAGTTTTCCGACTGAGAAACTGAGACAACATTAGCCTGAGCTTGGGCCTGGGGTATGTGATTAGGAGCTACTACTCTCTCATTGTTACACTCTCGAGCGTAGTGACCAGGCTTTAAGCATCGCCTACAAATCACAGTTGACGGCCGACTAACTAGAGAGGGGCGACTGGAGTAGGCTGGGCGAGCTACTCCCTGTAAAGTAGTTAAGGCACTAGTTAAGTGGTTGATCTGTTCTTGTTGCTTCAGCAACATGGACCGCAGCTCTGCCATTTCTGAACTTGCCATACTAACGGGCGATGAGGCTCTGCCTGGCTGAGTTTTGGAATACTGCATAGCGCAAATAGAGGGAACTGAATGACTCCTACCCCTATTGAAGTCACTGGGCCTGCCCTCACACTCCCACCGGATTGCAGCAGCACGCACTTCCAGCATGGACATCCCCGGGGTCTGACGGACAAGTCTCTTCAATTCCCTGCGGAGGTCCGAGTCAATAACGTGCTCTGCAAACTGGTCACGGAGCAGCATGTCAAACTGGGGTACCGAGTCAGGGGAGACCTGTTTAACTTTATCCATCAGAGAAAAGAGAGCATGTGAGTATTCTTGTAAAGATTCACCATCTAATTGCTTTCTAGAAAAGAAACTCTCTTGTAGGGCAACATAAGATTGGGAACACCCATAAAGTTCTTTGAGAATATTTGCAATCCTTTCCGGGTTTTCCCGATCTGCCCTTGGCCTATAACGAATCTCATCTTTAGCCTCCCCATCCAGATGATCAAACATAAAGTAAGCTTTGTCAAGTGCACCCAAATGTCTAGTACGCGCACAAACCTCCACCTCTTCCACCCACTCAACAATGTCAATACCCACCCTACCCCGAAATACAGGACACTTCCGTTCCCTAGGGAGATAAATCAACCGTTCATGGGAAGCGGGGATAGCAGGGTTGGCAGAATTGTCCGACTGAGGCGGCGGTGGTTGCTGCTGCTGCAGGCGGCCATTGTCCGCCTGCAGCTGACGGATCTGTTCTCTCAGCTGTTCAACTTCATCCATTGCTGCAGCGGAGTAATGCCCACGTTACAGGAGAGGTGGTAAGGTGGACAGAGGCCTTCCCACTGCTCCTTTAGGTCCCACGCCGTGCCCACTGCTGCTTTGCCCTTAACCTATTAATATGCCTTGAAAATCAAAATATACATAGACAAAACAAAAAGAAAAAAAACACAAGAGGAAGACACGTCTCTGTGTGCAAAGACCCTGCCGACTACGCCACTTTGTGACCTTATGGAACTTTGACCAGATCTATGTTTAAAGGTTCTTGACTACGCCACCTGGTGCCTCTCACACCAGGATATACCTTTCCCCTCAACTGCTAAATACCTAATCTAAGGCAAACAGGTTCGTAAAAATACACCCAGGATGAACTAGACAGAGACGTGCTTCCAGTAGAAAAAACAATGATAAAACTTTATTGCACAATTGTAGAATTAAAGGAGCCACACCGTCATACTAGTGGCACAGTCTCAAAGCGAAAGACCAGACCTGGTATTGGCGGTTACAAGAGACAATGCGATTTACCATTTAATTAGAAAATACTAATTTACTATTCAATACTGTCAAGGCAGGTTACCTGTCCGGGGTAAGCGTGACGTTCACCGCCCGTGCTCTGGAATCTGGTGCCCACGATCACATGCATTCACACACACACACACAACCACTACAAACCAATGATTCAATCAATATTGTGAAGTGCAGTTTACCACTACAATACGTGGTGCAGTGCGCGGGGACGGAACCAGGAACCTTGTGAGCAGTTACTCTAGTACTCTAGAAAAAAAGGAGGACAAGAAGGTTATCACTAGCAGGATAGAGAATATAAATCTTATACACTACTAGAACAGCCAATACCAGATCAGTTGGACAGAGCATTAGACGGAGGCTACGGCAAAATAACCACAATAAAGAAAAGAAAAAGATATATATAAAACTTAATTCAGGCAAGGCAAAGCAGCAGGAGCAATCTGACTGCAGACACAAAATCATTAAAATTAGTGCTTGATATTCATATGCACAAATAGTCATATAGCATCACAGATATTTCATAAAACATTATTTTCTTTTACCTCAATGTCGACATATGAACTGACAGTGGAAAAACAGCCCTTTGCGCCAGTCTTCACAATCCTTCTTGATGTTGCTGCTCGATTGCGGTACAGCTACCTGGCGGGTGCTTTGCCCAAGACCTTCGGTAATACGCCGCGCGATTACCCGGAAGCGTCTGGTAATCAGTCAAACACCTTCGTTGCACAGGGAACCCACATACCCACGCAGTAACAAGATGTATCTGGACACTTTCAAGCACAACAGTGCAGACTGTTTTATAGAACTAGCATAGACACAAATGAGCTGTTTAGCCACTCACGGCTAGCTGGGTGACGTCAGGGGACTACCGTGGCTGCAGAGGGACAAACTTCAACCAGACAGCAACTACTCTGCCGGTTACAATAGTTTATTTTTGCATGGCTCTCTGGAATAAGGGTTAGTTCACCCAAAAATGAAAATTGGCCAATGATTTACTCACCCTCAAGTCATCCTAGGTGTATATGACATTTTTCTTTCAGATGAATAGAATCGGAGTTATATTAAAAATGTCCTGGCTAATCCAAGCATTATAATGGCATTGACTTGATGGGTCATTTTTGAAATCCATAAAAGTGCATCTATCCATCATAAAAGTGCTCCACACGGCTCCGGGGGGTTAATAAAGGCCAACTGAAGCGAAGTGGCACGTAATAAAGGCTGATTGAAGCGAAGTGGCACGTTTGTGTAAGAAAAATATCCATATTTAAAACTTTATAGACTAAAATAGCTAACTTCCGGCGGTCGACTTGCGCTAAAAGAGTAACCCCCGATGCTACATTTTGTTTTGCTCAATCCTCTGCACTGTTCGTCAATACGCATGTGTCAAGGGTCAAGGGTTACTCTTTCGTCGTAAATCGATGCGTACTGCAATCCGCCGGAAGTTAGCTGCGGGAGCTAGTGAACAGATAACGGATGAATAGTGAACAGGCAGGTAGTCAGGTAAGTCCTTCTCTGAATACTGCTTTTGTCACATACTGTTTTTCGCCTACTATATAGTAGGGAAGTATGCGATTTCGTATGCAGCCACTGTATATATGAGTCCTTAATTGGTGACGGCAGGTGCAGATGGTTAGTATTCTGGGGATCGGGAACTGAGGTGGAGCTGAGGAATTCTGGAGGAGCTGAGGAATATGATGGATTTGTGACACTGTACATTGTTATCCCTTACATAATAAATAGGGGGAATCTAATTGACTTTATCACAGATTTGAATATCAAGGGTGGCTTTGTTGGGCTGTAACGTAAACTAAACGCAAATGTATTTTAATACATTTTGATAAATTTACACGTTCAAAAAGTTTGGGGTCAGTAATATTTTTTTTTTAAATAAATTATTTTATTTAGTAAGGATGTAAAAACATTTACATTGTTACAAAATTATAGTTTAAATAAATGTTCTATTCATCAAAGAATTCTGAAAATAAATGTTTCTTGAGCAACAATCAGTACATTTTAACGATTTCTGAAGGATCATGTGACACTGAAGACTGGAGTAATGATGCTGAAAATTCAGCTTTGATCACAGGAATAAGTTATATTTTATATTCAAATAGAAACCATATCTTTTAAACTCTTTTTTACTGCATTCCCGATCAAATAAATGGTGAGCATAAGACACTTTTTTTCAGAAACATTGATTCTTAGTGAGAAACAAAAGTTGAAGAATTCTGGACTACTGTGTTTCATTAAAAGCCAAAACAAACTAAAATAAAAAAGGATTTGTGGGTTGGATACAATGCTTGAGAGGTTGTAAGAAACTATCCTCTAGTTTGAGACCTAGTTTAGTTGTTGTTTTAGGTATTGGAACATCTGGCTAGTCTCTGAATAATGACGAAAACACTGAAACTCTTTCCCAAGCCTTGAATCTGATAGCATGATATTCTGTCATATAAATAGAACAAATCACACATCGTATATTAAGATAGTGATGATTGATGGGTAATCTCAGCACTGGTGTGGGTAACACTGCATTCTTTCTCAGGGAAAAACAACTTTATCTAAATAAAGGGACGTTTTTAGTGACCTTGGATCAAGATCAAAACTTTTAGATACAACACTATCTACAAAATGAGGCAGTTCATCTTACTTTGAGGCTTGTTTCCCTGACAAAGATTAAACGAGAGCTCAGAGCAAAAATGTGTTCAATGGATAGTCACCGATGGCAGGGCATAATTTAGTCTCGGATTAGGTTTCATCCGTGGACAGGACTTTATTCAACTTCCCCTTTATATGAGCCATATTATGCCCGAAGGCTAGAACAGACTTGCCTGGATATGGCTGGGCACACGTCCACTTCACCTTGATTCCCTGCACCATCTGGTGATGGCTCAATAACGTCTGGCTATGAATTGAGTGATCATTACATATTCCAATCTAGTTAAACAGAGCTGGGTACTGAAGCCGTTTTTACAGGAAGAATATTATCAAATACCATATAAATATCTTTCATGTGTATCAAATCCATCCGAAATGCGTTAGGATTGTCCAGTTTGAGCATAATAATTTGCTTCATAAAGCAGATGTCCATCTGTGCCACCTGAAAGTTTTAAAGAGACTAGAGAACTAGCCTTGTACATTTTCTGAAGAAATTATGCTAATGACTTAGGCAATGCTATGCAGTTGCTAGGCTGTTCTGAGTGGATTTCAGTGCATTGCTATGCTGTTACTAGGGTGTTCTAGGTGGCTGCTCATTGGCCCAATCCCAAGAGCACACAAGTCTCACAAAGTCTCTATGATAGTCTGGTCCCTATGGCTCAGGTCCATGTTTGGCACAGTTTATCATCCATTGGAATTGTATGCCCAGTAGCTATGAAAAGTAATACCAAAGATTTGAGCTGTCATTCATTCAAATACATACTGACATTTAAAACGTCATGCTTTTCCACTCTAAGATTAATGTTCATCATGAATTTCCGTATATGATTGTCTTCTCAGATCAATGCAAAATTCACTATTTTGATTTTCCCTTTAACACATTCAGTTGGCTATAAGTAATGTTGCACCTACATGTCTACTAACTCTCATACTCTAGGGTTAAGGTTAGAATAAGTTGACATACTTGCAAAGTTACTTGTAGGGGAATTTACAGTTAAAGACCCAGATCAGATATGTTGAATGAGGACGCGGAGTCAGAGTTATAATAAATAGAAGAACATTTAAGTGAAGAATAGCTTGCAGTTTCATCAGCAGAGTATCACAAGGAGGTCGTAGGCTCTGCGTACAATTTCCCACCACAATTATACCCTAAATTACGTCATCACTTCAGGTTGAATGATTGAATTCAGAAATGTTCCACACATAGACAGAAGCATCGATTACACAGATGACACCCAAAGTGGCCCTCTGAGGTCACAAGACTGTGTGTCTAGGTGCCAGCATGTCGAAGAAAACAAGTCATTCCATCTTCCTAGGGTGTCAGTTGTTCACCTCACTAATACTGATCTGTAACAAAGAATACTAGCGCACATACACAGATACATTGTTCTTCAAGGTTGGAGTTGGTCGAGCTCAAGCTCTGACCAGAAACCTTCCCAAAATACACTTATAGCATGTTCTTTCTCTCAGTAAGAGGTGCAGACATTATTCACCATTATTAATATTCACCATTATTCTCTAGTGTTTAAATATTGAAGAAAAAATAAATAAAGTAAGTGCATGGAGAGAGTAAATTCCATTAATAGACAAATACAGTGCATTCGGAACATATTCACAGCGCTTCACTTTTTCCACATTTTGTTGTGTGAATTAGAATTATTCCAAAAATTGATTAAATTCATTATTTTCTTCAAAATTCAACAAA
This sequence comes from Gobio gobio, assembly GCF_949357685.1. Taxonomy (NCBI): domain Eukaryota; kingdom Metazoa; phylum Chordata; class Actinopteri; order Cypriniformes; family Gobionidae; genus Gobio; species Gobio gobio. Next base: position 21,929,117 of record NC_137118.1, on the reverse strand, counting down.
CAATACCTCATAATTAGCCTGACAAGCCAGACCCACAAAGATGTTGGGTCTGGAAACTCACCATTGACAGGGCTCAATCCGAGGGGCGGGATAAAAATTCCCTCTGCACGCAATTGGACAGCGCCATGAGCGCCACAACCAACCAGAGCGAAGAAGTGAAGCCGAGCTAATGTTAGTTGATAGACTTTCGTCGTATCCGGTAGGCAAAACTTCGAACATATCTTCTTTTCTTAAGAATAACTTCAGTGCCGTTCTTTGTTCTTTTCTCAAAGAAAAGCTTAACTCCTAAAGTCTTTCAGAGTCGCGGCCAAAGCTGATTCAAAAGACCGCTGTTCTCCAGTTTCTTTGTTTACGAGTAGAACGCAGAACCTCCGCGACACTGCCGTGACGTGCCGTCATTATTTTAAGCCCGCCCACTGACTCTAGACACGCTGTGATTGGCCTGACCAGAGTTTGGTTTATAGGTCTATTGAGAGTTGCTAGACTACACTCGCGGCAATATAAATGTTCTGCCACTAGGGTGCATCTAGATTTCTAGGCTACCTCATAATGACATTGTGAAAGAAGTTAGTTTGAATTCTTTGCAAATGTATAACAAAAAAGAAAAAAAAATCATATGTACATAAGCATTCACAGCCTTTGCTCAATACTTTGTTGAAGCACCAATTACAGCCTCAATACTTTTTTTAGTATGATGCTACAAGCTTGGCACACCTATTTTTGGGCAGTTTCTCCCATTCTTCTTTGCAGGACCTCTCAAGCTCCATCAGGTTGGATGGGGAGCTTGTCTGTGCACAGCCAAGCCATTTTCAGATCTCTCCAGAGATGTTCAATCAGGTTCAAGTCTGGGCTCTGGCTGGGCCACTCAAGGACATTCACAGAGTTGTCCCGTAGCCACTCCTTTGTTATCTTGGCTGTGTGCTTAAGGGTCGTTGTCCTGTTGGAAGATTAACCTTCGCCCAAGTCTGTGGTTCAGAGTACTCTGGAGCAGGTTTTCATCAAGGATGTCTCTGTACATTGCTCTGTTCATCTTCCCCTCGATCCTGACTAGTCTTCCAGTTCCTGCTGCTGAAAAACATCCCCACCGCATGATGCAGCCACCAGGTGATGAGCAGTGCCTGGTTTCCTCCAGACATGACGCTTGCCATTCAGGCCAAAGAGTACTTTATTTCATCAGACCAGAGAATTTTGTTGTTTAGGTACCTTTTGGCAAACTCCAGGTGGGCTATCATGTGCCTTTTACTGAGGAGTGGCTTCCGTCTGGCCACTCTACCATACAGGACTGATTGGTGGAGTGCTGCAGAGATGGTTGTTCTTCTGGAAGGTTCTCCTCTCTCCACAGAGGAATGTTGGAGCTCTGTCAGAGTGACCATCAGGGGGTTCTTGGTCATCTCCCTGTCTAAGGCCCCCGATCGCTCAGTTTGGCCGCTCTAGGAAGACTCCTGGTGGATGATGGAGGCACTGTGCCCATTGGGATGCTTCAATGCTGCAGAAATTTTTCTGTACCCTTCCCCAGATCTGTGCCTCAATACAAACCTGTCTCAGAGGTCTACAGACAATTCCTTGGACATCATGGCTTGGTTTGTGCCTTTCCAAATCATGTCCAATCAACTGAATTTACCACAGGTGGACTACAATCAAGTTATAGACACATCTCAAGGATGATCAGTGAAAACAGAATGCACCTGAGCTCAATTGTAAGTGTCGTGGCAAAGGCTGTGAATACTTATGTACATGTGATTTTTTTTTTATTTTTTATTTTTTTATATATTTGCAAAGATTTCAAATATATTTCATGTTGTCATTATAGGGTATTTTTTGTAGAATTTTGAGGAAAATAAGGTTGTAATTTTATACTTATTTTCATGACACTTTATAACAATAAACATTTTCGACTAAACATAATGTTTTATTCAATGTAATTATTGCATTTAAGAACACTGAGAATAAAAAGGAATTGAAGAAATCTTATTTAATTATTTAAAATGCTTTTTAAAGAGAAGCTTGTGTGACATCTTTGTCCTCCAGCGTGACAGTACAGGTGTCACACAGGCGGACATTATCTGTCACACTAAAGGATGTTTCAGCCTTTTGAGTCAGTAAATGACCTTGCTATTTTTGAGCTAACCTGTCATTAGCTGTTAACAAGACATATCAAGTTTAAGTTCAAGTTCAAGTTAAATTTTATTTGTATAGCACATTTCCAACAGCCCCCAGGCTGACCAAAGTGCTTTACAGAAGAGCAAGAATATCACACATACATATAAATAAACCACATAAAAATGTAAAAACCACCTATAGAAAAGTTATCAGTACACTAAGGAAAATAAAAAAGTTTTTAGCAGGGACATGAAAAATAGACAAGGAAGGGGCCAGCCTAATCTCTAAAGGCAGGGTATTCCAAAGTTGTGGCCCTGCCACCGCAAATGCACACTCACCTCTACGTTTTAGTCTAGCGCCTGAAACGACCAACAAAGCCTGATCACAAGAACAGAGGCTTCTGGGTGGAGTATAGGAGTGAAGGAGTTCAGATAAATAGACAGGAGCTTTGTTATGTTGGGATTTATAAACGAAGAGGAGAATTTTGAAGTCTATTCTCTGACAAATCGGCAACCAGTGAAGGGATCTAAGAATCGGAGTGATGTGTTCATGTTTATGACACTTTAAAAGCATGGCACTTCTCGTCCAACATCAGTGACTGACCTCACAAATGCGCTTCTAGAAGAATGGTCAAAAATCCCCATAAACACACTCCTAAACCTCATGGAAAGCCTTTCCAGAAGACTTAAAGCTGTTGTAGCCGCAAAGGGTGGGCCAACTCAATATTACACCTTATGGATTAAGAATGGGAAGTCATTCCCAAGTTCATGTAAAGGCAGGTGTCCCAAAACTTTTGGCAATATAGTGTATATGCTGGAACACATTGATTAAATTGTAGGTGTAACAAACTTTTGACATTTGAAAGCATCTTTGCCTTTCTGCACTAGTATAAAAGGCAAATCATTGGAGAAATCCCCCAGCCAAACATGCCAAAAAGCTTCTCTTGGCATCCAAGCACTCTGCATGTGACAGACGCTGCTCTTGTTCATTTCAAGGAGAGCAGAGAAACAACAACAATAAATAACAACAAAAACGCACTCCTACAATGTCAGACAGAGACAATGATGTTTTACCCAGTGGAAATCACTCAAAATTATGTTTATGCACCATGTCCTTGGATGATGAGAGAGAAAGATTAATGTATGCAAATGTCTTCAGCAAATTTATTGACTTTCTGGCTACCAGGTAAGTGCATTTACAACGTGACAGTTTTGACTCCAAATGTTAACCTTTCAATTCTGATAAGGACAAAGGAGACCAAAATGTCAGGATATGCTTCTTAGTCAGTTGGCATTCTATAAACATTGTGAAATAACTTATTCAAAACAAAGTATTCTAAACAGTAGAAAGTCTTCTTTGAAGCTGAAGTATCAATAATAACAACAACACTATTTTTTAAACAACGATTTTATTTTTTACACATTGACAACATTTCACGATACTGTACTTTTATTCGATTAGATTCAATTTAGTCAGCCTTTGTGTGTGTGCTCTTCAGTTAAGATACAGATTTTTTATATAAGCAATACAGTATACCAGAGCCTTTGCTATGTTGTAAATATTGTCAAGGTTAAGTTGTGTTTTTATAGACAAAAATGCAGCATCTTCAGCCGTGACTACTTTCACAATATATCATGGCCTTGAGTGTCTTGATCCTTTCCTAACCTGCTACTACATAATACAAATATCAAGGAAACAATTTTGTCATTGATATGTTATTTTATTGAGCAGACTCATTAAGCAGCCTTTTTTCCTCTACAATATTATTCCATGACACATAATCTAAGGTTAACATTTGGCCTCTATGGGTGAGTGATATATAGCTCTTGGTAAAAAGGTGTTTAATGGGTTTAATATCATTGGCTAACAAACAAATTTCTTCACATGATGCATATGAGATGCAATAAAATGGTAAAAAAATTAAGGGATGACTTAAAATTTCAAAAGTATGATTACAATTTGTTGGTAAACTTCAAAAGATTTAAGCTCAAATAAATTTGTGTAATTTACGAGGAACGTCTTAAATGGGTTTGTTGTCTAAAAGTAATTTTGTCTTAACAGTGAAGAAGATACAGCTCACTCTTCAGCAAAGTCATGCATTAGAATCATGCATCATTAGATTCTTAACTCATGCTCTGTAAACCTAGCCTGGATGCCAGCCGAACTTAGCTCCACCCACAACATTTGAGGTCGGGAAGTTTGGTCTGGACTTGATCCGTAGTGGAGCAACTATGCTCGAACCAGAGCTGTTTGGACCAATCAAATTGTCAGGGCGGGCTTTATGCGATGATGGACAGATGATCAACATTAACGTAATCATCCACGTCACCAACGCTTGGGTTGAATTCGTTCTAATCCTAAACGGAGAACCTGCTCGTATATGCATTCACCTTTAGTATTTCTCTCAAAAATGATGATCGTGTTGGTAAGTACTCCGTGTATCCTTAAATTCTTTTTACAATACTGGCAAAGTTTACACTTATCTTTTTCCACTACTTCTTCCAGCGTGCGTGCAGTTGAGTTCTGTTGACAACTATGCGTCGCTCAACATATGTCACTTACTCTGTTGCTCTGATTGGTTGTATGTCTATCCAATTGAGTGCAGAGGAATTTTCTTTTCTGGTTCGGTTGAAACTTGCCCGACAAAATTACAGCGTCATACTCCTCCATTCTAGTCAGAATATGAGTCTGATACTTCTCCATTGGGCTGTGATTATGAGACGTGTTTCAACCGAACCAGGAAAGAAAATGCCTCTGCACTCAATTGGATAGACATACAACCAAAATTGTCACTTTATTTCCTTATTTGGAGGACTAATACTTTTAGAATGAGTAAGTAATTCTTTCAGATTAAATATTAATGCAAAATGTATTTATCAGTTTAACTTTTGGTTAATGTTTGGATTTGCCTTCATGTTTAAATGTATTGTTCTTGCTATTTGTGTTTTTAGGAGCATTTCTATAATGCATCAAGTAAGGGTACCTGGCTTGGTGTTTGAAGACTGTACAGACTAGAACCTGGTGATGGTAAAATTTAACAGATAACATATGAGAGAATCATGGGCACAAACATCAAAAATAATCATAGCTTTGTTGGTATTTGGCTAACAGAATTGTGTCAAACAAATTGTTTTCATGATTTGACGTTTGGTAGATGTTTTCTTGCTGTTTGATTTTAGACTCAACAGATTGGGAAATCTCTGCCTATCACCTACCCCCAACATCACAAAGTCAGGAAGAAGGGAACAAAAATAATTCCAGCAGCTGAAAAGTAAGTGAGATTTCTTAAAGGTACACACCAACTTTTTGGGACTTTAGCTTGTTCAGTTTTCCCCCAGAGTTAGATAAGTCCATACATACCATTCTCATCTCCGTGTGTGCCATAACTCTGTCTAACGCACCCACTGCTAGCCTAGCTTAGCACAAAGACTGGAGGTAAACAGCTCCAGCTAGCCTACTGCTCAATAAGTGACAAAATAACGCCAACATTTTCCTATTTACATTATGTGATGTTTATAGTTACATTGTGTACTAAGACAGACGAAAAAATGTAAAGTTTGCAATTAAACTTTTACGGTGTTGAAATGTACTCTGTGAGTAATGTACATATTTAACATTTTAAAAAGTGTTATTTTAACTCCGAAATGAAAATGGAGGGAGTTATATATAAATTTCAGGAGTGTTAAATTTGACTCTAATTGAGTTAAATGTACACTGTTTTTTTGCTGTGCAGTTACATCAATAAGTTAAGAAATTTGAAGTTTAAGTAAACAGAACTTGCTGATTTGTATTTTGTACTCATACATTTGAATTGCTATTAACTTGATATATTTGAGTAACCTAATTCATACATTAAAAAAATGTATCATGTAATCTAAATTTAAAAATTTGTAGTTGTGGAAACTTGGCTAGTTTTAACCCTCTGAACCCCGAGCTGTTTTCTGGGTCCTGGAGGTGCTTTGACATGCTCTGACATTTGTGCTTATTTTTGTTACTTGTAACACTTTCATGGTTAAAGTCTGAGTACACTGTATTCAGTACAAACTCTGCTACAATAATATGTGAGCAGCATGTATGTAAAAGTTTGTAGTTTTGAGAAAATGGCGTTTATGCAAGGTTTGTGAAAGAAAGAAAAAATCATTTAAATAAAGCCATGAAACCCATACTGAATATTTGTTCACAAGACTTTTGATAACTGGATCACGTAGGCTAGAATTTTTTGCTTCAATACGATGTAAAAATGACTCTGGCCACTCATTCACATAAAACAATATACTGATTTAAAATTTGTAAGACATGTTTGTTGTCAGGAAGGCTTATGCAGGGAGGGTGTGAATCATCATGAATATTGATGTTTTTCACACTTGACAAAGACAAAGACCCCTCCCCTAATCCTAATGGCCCTATACCAGCTGAATGACTGTGAAGGAACTAGAACAGAGAATATGAAGAGATTGAAATAATGGCTTTTTGAATTGTTTGCATTTATTTACAACACAACATAACGAAGGACAAAAAGTGGGACAAAAATAAGGGATAATTGTGGTTATTTATAAGGGACACTCAAAATATTTGTACTGTAGCTATCACCCTGTGTATGTCATTTCAGTGTCTGCAGTTAAGTGTGTGTATATAAAACATCATAGAAATGAATGTCAATTGTTACACTCAAACCAACTAAAGCTTTTGTAGCATTATACACTACCGTTCAAAAGTTTGGGGTCAGTAAGAATTTGTTTTAAATTAATAGTTTTATTAATAATGAATAATGATGCATGGAATGGGAGCGGCGGCACTGCGCATAGGAAAACGAGCCTGGGAAAACGAGCGCGCTGCACCGCATGAGCATTACGATGGCATTGTCTCTATTTGAGCTCGCTTGTAACGCATCTACATTTAAAATAACAAACTTGAGCGCACAAATGACGCAACATATGTGAACAGCTTAGTCAGTGGTTACATCAGCGTAGCAGTCAATAAACGGGACAGTCATGTACGGGACATTTAGGCCCAATAAACAGGACGTCCCGGCTAATACGGGACAGTTGGCAACCCTACTTTTATATCATGCTGTGTTTAATATTATAGATCATAAAAATATCCCCATGTCGTATGTGTATCTTTATTTAGCATTGAAAGGTTGCCTACCTATTTCATATTTCAACATGTTTCCGTTGATTTCACACATTTAAGTCTGGCAATAGTTCAACTAGTAGCCTACAATGTGAAGTGTATGCATCAATAACGCTGATATAAGTGAGAAGAAATGTTTACCTTAAACATTCTCATATTAACCCTTAATCGCCCCTCAAGTAGGGTTTACGTTTGAGTCCCTTGGGGTCAGATAGACCCCAAACTTTTACAGAGCGATTGCATAAGGAAATATTTTTTTTTACATGGAAAACTATATATCATTTTTTTTATTTACTTCTCAACTATACATTTATGCTGTGTTTTTGTGGGTATTTGGTAGTTTTTTACCTATTTGCTGCACAAATACCTAACTATGTCATAAATTGGCTCATTAAAAATAATTTTTTATGAAAAAATCACTTGAATGATGATCTTAAATAAATAAAAATAGTTTTTGGACATTGCTCTATGTGTTAGGGATCGAATACCGCCATCTGTAGGTTTGTGGAAAAACTTTAGGAATTATAGTTAAAGAGAAAGAGAGTGCAATGACCACATTATCCACTAGTCCATAGGGAAGTTATGCAAAAGTTAAGCTGCCTTTCATCTTTCTTTTATTTGCCCTTTTCCCTCTCTTTCTCATGATTGTTCCATGTTGCATTTGTGCTCTAGTATTTGTCCTTCATTTATGTATGGAATTTTTTCAGATTTATGCCAGTTTTGTTGATTTTATTTGCCAGTTTCTATAAAAATGCTCTCTGTTGCAGTCACACACATGTGTGTGTTTGTGTGTGTGTGTGTGTGCGTGTGTGTATGAGACAGAAAGTTCGTTCCACTTTGTGTTTATGCTCTAGGACCAGATCTTGATATAAATGTAGACATTTTCAGATTTACACTGGATTTAGTTTTTTTTTTTTTTTTTCAAACAAAGTGGAAAAAAAAGCATTTTTTACATTTTCCCACTCATTGCCAAAATCCAAAAAAATGCTCCAGACACCTGTGTTTGTGTTTGTGTGTGTGTGTGTGCGTGTGAGTGAACATGCTTGTTCCATATTGCATTTGTGCTCTAGTATTAGTACTTCATTTATGTATGAAAATCTTTCAGATTTATGCCAGTTTTGTTGATTTTATTTGCCAATTTCAATAAAAATACTCTCTGTTGCAGTCACACACATGTGTGTGTTTGTGTGTGTACGTGTGTACGTGTGTGTGTATGAGATAGAAAGTTCGTTCTACTTTGTGTTTATGCTCTAGGACCAGACCTTGATACAAATGTGGAAATTTTCAGATTTACTACAGGATTTAGTAAAAAAAAATTGACAAAAAAAGTTTTTTTTTTTTTTTTTTTACACTTTCCCATTCATTTTCAATGTGGGGTCAATCTGACCCCGAGGGACTTAAACGGTAATTTTTTTTTTACACACCTTTAGAACAACCAAATCAAGCCCAGATTTTTTTGTGCATGTTTAGATAGATATTATTTAGGAAAAGTCACTGAGTCTCATGGCCCTGAGATGAAGGGAACACTTTTAAAAAATGGAGGAAAAGTCCAGTGGGGTCAGCTGGACCCCAAGGGACGATTAAGGGTTAAAATCACTTTCTGTTTCTGAGGTAAATCCAAGGTAAACTCAGCGTGTCTTCCAAACTCAATGAAAATTATGAAACTGATTCTTTGTTTTGAGGTGATGGGGGGCGTTCACAGGTTCGCATTCCTTCCATGTGGACGATTTGCATGTGAATCGATTTGCATGCGTGTGGGAGTGGTCACATTAAAGATAATGAGGCTCCGCTTGATGAACTGTACCTCTCGCTGTTTTCATATGGATTTCATAAACAGAAAATATTTGTTTTTTATATAATTTACTTCATTTAAAAGTAGACATTCCAAGGTTTATAAAGATATGTCTGTTGTGTCTGTGTGGCAAGTTTTCTCTGAGTTCTGATTATATTTTCACACGCATTTTAGAATGGACATCACAGGGAGACAGACAGGAGAACGCGCATCCTGTTTGTTTTCTTTATTTAGCGAAAAGCACAACATTTAGTTTTTATTTTGAGTGTACACAAATAAAAGTAGACACTTTAAGCTTTGTATATTGTTCATGTCTGTGAGGCCAAAAACTTTGTCTGACACTGTCATGAGGAAAAATCCAGCAAAACGCATGGGCGCGTTTCTCAGGTCCAGAGAGTTAACTAGCTAATTCAATAAATACTACCTTTCTAATTGGAAATGCAATGCTTGACTTTAACAGCCTTTAACACCATAGTTCCCATTAAGCTAACACACAAACTCCTGGATCTAGGCCTGAATTCTTCTCTCTGCCTCTGGATTGAAGATTTCCTCACTGGCAGACCCCAGGCGGTGAGAGTAGGCCAGTTCACCTCCACCTCCATCACCCTGAGTGTTGGAGCTCCACAGGGCTGTGTGCTGAGTCCCCTGCTCTACTCTCTCTACACCCATGACTGTTTGTCCACACACAGCTCCACCTCTATCATCAAGTTTGCTGATGATACTGTTGTCCTGGGTCTCATCTCCAACAACAATGAGACGGCATACTTGGACGAAGTGGAGCAACTGACATCATGGTGCCAGGACAACTGTCTCTCTCTGAATGTTAACAAGACCAAAGAACTGATTGTGGACTTCAGGAAGAGACAGCATCGGTCATACTCCCCTCTCATGATCAGCGGGACACCGGTAGAGAGAGTGAGCAGCTTCAAATACCTGGGTGTGAACATCTCCGAGGATCTGACCTGGACTACACACATCCAGACACAGGTGAAAAAAGCCAGGCAAAGACTGTACCACCTGCGCCAGCTGAGGAAATTCAGGGTTTCACCAGCCATCCTGAAAACTTTCTATCGAGGGGCGATAGAAAGTGTCCTGACTCAGTGCATCACAGCGTGGTACGGGAACAGCACCAGTCACGACTGCAAAGCCCTGCAAAGAGTGGTGCGCTTATCCGAGCGCATCTCAGGCTCAGCTCTCCCGTCTCTGCAGGACATCTTCACCAAACGCTGCAGAGGTAGAGCTACTAAAATCATCAGAGACATTAATCACCCTGCAAACTCTCACTTCACCCTGCTGCCATCTGGTAAGCGCTTCCGTAGCCTGATGGCAAAGACTGAAAGACTCAGGAGGAGTTTCTTCCCCCAGGCCATCAGACTCCTGAACTCAGTCACGTGACTCACTTCACCCCCGCACACACATAAACATCCAGTCTTTTAACATTAACATCCACATACTGCAATTGCACTGCACTTTACGTCCCTATTGTTACTGCGTAACAACCTGTAATAAACCTTGCACATTATACTTCTTTATATATACATATTATATATTTTATGTTAACCACTTATTTTTAAGTCTACAGTTTATCTCACTTATCATATCCACATATTTTTTATATTTTTATTTTTATCTTATTTCCTATTTTTATCTTAACTTGATTTATTTATAATTCTACTAATGTTAATACTTTTTATTCTAATTTTATTCTATTTCTATTTAATTTCTTGTAACTGTTATTTGCACTGTCCATGGAGCGGACCTGTTTACATTTCACTGCCAGTTGTATATTGTGTATATAACTGTGTATGTGACAAATAAAACTCTTGAATCTTGAATCTTGAATCTTGATAGCATTAGCTTAGCATAGCACTTGCTGAATGAGTACAGAAATATAAAACATTTAACATTATGTGTTCTCAAGCTAAGCTCATGCTCCACTCGTCACCATGATGCTGAACCCCCCAAAAAACCGACATAACAGATACTCTTCTAAACTAGCATAACAAAACATTAAACACTAAATCTCCCACTTAACATTAATCTTGCACAAAAAAACAAAAAAATATTAACCTTAGCACTTTCATTTGCACTTACTGTCCCTTTTGAGTGTCATGGCAAAGCATGTTGGGAAATATAAATCCCAGCCCAGTTTCAGTTAAATTAAATTAGTCTAAAATAAAGGAAGTTAATAAAACTCAAAACAATGAAACAATTCAGATTACTTAAAATGTGTCAGTTTTGTGAACTCAAAATAAAAAGAAATGTATAAATACTCATACAAGTTAATTTCATTGAACTAATTTGTTTAATTTCAGTTAGCTCTTTTCAGTTACCAATTAATTATTTTGAGCGTTAGGGTTTACAATGTGTATAAAATCTGCTTCCGTTAAACAATATCTTTTGTAAACACACCTGCTGTATTGATTCGAGTCCAGTATTGAGTGATAAAAAATAAAGTAGACCGCCGCTTTGGTGCGGTTGACCTTTTGTGCAAAGGTCATCTCCTGTTAACTGTAAGCTAGGTGTGGAACATAGATTAAATCATTGAAGATTTCAACCTTGCAATAGTTGAAATGAAAACAGTCACAATTGAGCTTCTTGTTGAGTCAAAGCCTGCAAATTAGGAGGAAATGAAAGAGAAACCAGCATTTTCTGAGAGAGAAGACCATTTGACCAGATTCAGAGAGGAGGTCACTAAAGTGGCAAACTTCAGTCTGCTAGAATCTCAAAAATTCCTTGATGAGGTTTTTAAAAATATGAAGGAAACCATCAGAGATGACCAAATGTTACGAGAACAGGCTGAAATCAAGCTAGGGGTTCAAGGACAGAATTAGAAAAGCAATGTTTTATATGGACCAGTCCTTTCAGGATTTCACAATCTTGCGATTAGCAAGAATTAATGATTTTGTGCTTTTATGAACAAAATTGTTATGAATTTTGAAGCCTAAATATACTCTAAAAAAAATATGGTTCTTTAAAGGTTATTTACATGTAATATCAGTTCAAAACCGTATGGTCTTGAGGAACCCTTTATAAGCTGAAATGGTTCTCTGTTTTATAGTTTAGAGTTCTTTATTCATGCCTTTTTGTTTTTCAAATCTGCAACTGTCAAAATCACCTCATTACTGATTTTCTGGAGCTCAGCTATACAACTACATAGACTGTCAACACACTCTCAAAAGGTAAATTATTTATTTCTTAAAATAAAACATAATCATATCTTGGGTTAACCACAAACCTTATTCCAGGCATTTAACCAAAACCCCATTCAACACTCCCACTGACTTTGGGAAGATGAAACCAAAAGTACAAAAAACTGGTTTAAAGTTAAAATCTTTATAAGGAAATAAATTATCTGATATTAACCAGGACAATTTGAGCAATGGGGAAGGTAATAATTAATATTTCCATGTGAGCACTTCAATGAATTAATCTGCATTTGCCTATTGTCTTTCCGATCTGTTTCCTACCATGTGAGAGAGATGCTGATGATCAGAAAAGAAGAAAAAAAATCGATGTTGAAAGATTGTTTGAATGGCTCAAACTGTGTGACAAAATGGCTCAATACAGTCAGGCAACCTGTGAAAAAAACATTAAAGAATAGCCAAATGTAAAGTTCCACAATCAAATGAAGATATACATGAGACACATGAAGGCATGTGATGATGAGATCGTATTTCAAAAGAACAGTGAAGAAACTATGGCGGAACACAAGGATATGACAAGAGACTTTTCATGAAATAACATGGGCTGACGTCCCCAAGAGCTGCAACATCTCAGGTGGACCTCTAGATAAAACAGCCACTCACACAACCCTATGGTAAGTGCAACCAGACCAAGCAATGAAACATTAGATGTCTTTAGTAATCGCTTCTTTCAGGGTTAGTTGACACTTTAAGTGCATTTCAAACCAGTCACAGGACACAAAGGGTGGCCTACACATATGGTGGGGCGGCACGGTCTGCTTTCCATATGTGCTAAATGTACTGTATGCTTTTATAATCTGCAAATCATTTATGTGAATGTACTGACACATTATGAAGCATCACACCACTTTTGACGTGATAGATCAGTCTAAAACCTTTGAAGAAAATTTCTGGCTTGTGATATGTCTGAATGTGGTGATATCTTTCCCTTGATCTGCTTTAGTGGTCTCTCTCATTTCACTGATAATATTCGACTGTGGTTGTGATGGGAAATAATCAAGTTTTGACGAGTATTTTTAATAGCGATGAGCCCGTCTTGAGAAGCTGCTGTAAAAGATTAAATTCTTGTTAACACAGAATATGAAATAAATCTTTGTCAGGGACTGACATCGAACAGAATTGCTTTCAGACTAACTTCGGTACGTGTCCGCTAAGGCAATTATTTCCTTCTCATGGCTAATCCTTTGTCAATTAAGTTTCCAATTATAATGGGAAAAATTATTTATATATGCTGACATTCATTAGCAAAGGTACAAAGAGTAACTATCCCACAACTTTCACAAGGTATTGTTTAAGGTTTTTGTTAATTACAGAGGTATTTCACAAAGAGTTTAATGTCACAAATCCAGGTAATGGCAATTGTAATTGATCACACAGATTTTTACCTTTTCTAAAGAAAATGTACAACCCCAAATCAGAAAAAGTTGGGACAGTATGGAAAACGAAAAAAAATAAAAAAGAAGTGATTTCTAAATTTACTTTGACTTGTATTTCATTGCAGACAATATGAACAAAAAATATTTCATGTTATGTCTGGTCAACTTCATGTCATTTGTAAATATGCATCCTTTCCTGTCCTTCAGACCTGCAACACATTTCAAAAAAAGTTGGGACAGTAAAGCATTTACCACTTTGTAATGTTGCCATTCCTTTTCACAACACTTAAAAGACGTTTAGGGACTGAAGACACCAAGTGATGAAGTGTTTCAGGTGTAATTTTGTCCTATTCTTAAGGTGGGCAACAGTACGGGGTCTTCGTTGTCGCATTTTGCGCTTCAAAATGCGCCACACATTCTCTATTGGAGACAGGTCGGGACTGCAGGCAGGCCAGTCAAGTACCCGTACCCTCTTCCTCCGCAGCCAGGACTTTGTAATGTGTGCAGAATGTGGTTTTGCATTGTCTTGTTGAAATATGCATGGACGTCCCTGGAAAAGATGTCTTCTTGAAGGCAGCATATTATGCTCCAAAATCTCAATGTACTTTTCAGCATTAATGGTGCCTTCACAGAAGTGCAAGTTACCTTTGCCAAGGGCACTGACACAACCCCATACCATGACAGACCCTGGCTTTTGGACTTGTTGCTGGTAACAGCCTGGATGATCCTTTTCTTCTTTGGTCCGGAGCATACGGCGTCCATTCCTCCTAAAAAATATCTCAAATACTGATTCATCTCACCACAGTACACGTTTCCACTGTGTGATGGTCCATCCCAGATGCCTCAGAGCCCAGAGAAGTCGACGGCGCTTCTGGACACTGTTAACATAGGGCTTCCTTTTGGCACAGTACAGTTTTAACTGGCATTTGTGGATGTAACTACGTATTGTGGTACTTGACAAAGGTTTGCCAAAGTAGTCCTGAGCCCATGTGGTGATATCGCTTATAAATGAATGACAATTCTTGATGCAGTGCCGCCTGAGGGATCGGAGATCACGGTTGTTCAGCTTAGGCTTGTGCCCTTGTCCTTTACGCACTGAAATTCCTCCAGATTCCTTGAATCTTTTAATTATGTTATGCACTGTTGAATATGAAATATCCAAATCTCTTCCTATCTTTCTTTGAGGAACATTGTTTTTAAACATTTCAATAATTTTCTCACGTATTTGTTGGCAAACTGGCGATCCTCTGCCCATCTTTGATCCTAAAAGATTAGACCTTTCTTGTATGCTGCTTTTGTACCAAATCATAATTACAATCACCTGTTGACATCACCTGTTTAAAATCACATCATTATTGAACCATTTTACCTCATTACTAGCCCTAAATTGCTCCTGTCCCAACTTTTTTTGAAATGTGTTGCAGGTCTGAATGACAGGAAAGGATGCATATTTACAAATGACATGAAGTTGACCAGACAAAACATGAAATATTTTGTGTTAATATTGTCTGCAATGAAATACAAGTCAAAGTAAATTTAGAAATCACTTCTTTTTTTTTTTTTGTATTTTCCATACTGTCCCAACTTTTTCTGATTTGGGTTGTAAGTGATGCTTGTTAGTGCAAAACTGCCACAGTTGTGGGGTTTTCTGTGTGTTCACTAGGGGTGTGAACCTACACTGGTCTCACGGTTCGGTTCGATTGCGATTATCATGCCATCGATTCGGTTCAATTCGATATCACGATGCATCACAATGCATTGACGATACACTGCATCCTCATGTATTAAATTTTGTCAGTCAGTTATATGAACTGAACCTTTAATTTTACCTGCTCAAAGAAAACACGCTTCTTGAATATATCAAACAAAACTCAAGTCTGGGCACAGAAGACAACAGGCGCATTTAGAAAAAATATACAAAATACTAAAAGCCACTTCAGGAGGTGGTCTGGGCCGCATTACAGTCAAAACTAAAGACTAAATGCATTTGGTTGTTGAAATCACATATGTAAATTTTAATCTACGCAACAATGGTAAAACAAATTTTACGTGTGAGAGTAAAATCATATACATATCATATATGACAGCACTACTGAAGCACGCATCGCCGCAGACGAGCAGCTGCGTATCTCTTCATCAAGCTAACGCACACACTACCGAAAGTAAAGTCGCAGGTGCTCAAAATAAAATCATATCCATAAAAAAAACCGAAACGGAATGATCTTACCAGTGCTGTTCCCGTGCTCGCTCCTATTGCGGTCTTTGATTGTGAAATTAGCTGATGATTCACGAGTTCACACGTACATCAAATTAAATGGAGTAAAGATTATGCGTATTTGGCGTGCTGTCCGGGGGAGGGCTCCGGGCTCGGAATTTGGCCCGAACCCAGAGTACCCCCCCCATGATGAAGATAGTCTAGAACTAGACTGTATTTTATTATGGATTGTGTTGACGTCTAATGAGTTTATTAAATCAAAGTGAGGAGATGGGGTGGTGGAGGGATGCTAAAAATAAAAACGGTCAACGAAAGAAGGTAAATATGCTGTATATATACACACACCTCTTATCGTTGATTAAATCGATTGGCTTTATATGCTCCACATGTGTTTAATTAGGTTTAATTATCTGAGGGTGCTCCACTTGGGTTTGATTAGGTTACATTATCTGGCGTGCACCATTGTTTAGATAGGTTTAATTATCTGGACGTGCTCCTCCCGAAATTAGTTACTAAAACTTCACTTAATAAAATGCAGCTCATATCTGTTGTTTTCGGTGACGTGAACTACAATAAATCTGCATATAGTGCGGGAATTGTAGATCGGATTTATTTCTGTTTTGCGGAGATACATTTATGTGCCCAAGTGTAAATCGTTTTGATAAATCAGATAGCTTTGATTTACACACAGTGCGTGTGTTCTCCATGCAGGTCATGCTTACCTGGTTGTTCATAAAAGCCGAAATGTGCCCAGATGTCGTCTTTTAACCCTCTGGTGCTCTTCGGTCATTTCTGACTGGAAAATTTTCTGTTTTGAAATGTTAAAAATCACAGCTTCTGTGAAAAACTGAACCTATGAACCACATTTGGAATTATTAAAAATCACAGCTTCATCAGAATGATATGAAACTTGGTGACTTTTCTAGCACCACACCGTGTCCTAACTACACCAAGCAACCAATTCCAGCAACAAGCAACTTGTCTGTCCACACCAGGGGCGTCGCGACTACGAGATGCGACAAATCAATCAAAAACCACAGCCAATCAGAACAGCGTGTGGGCGGGCTCTCGCGGCAACAAGTGCACAGTACCAGAGATTAATCCTGACGGCACTCGCAAGGAAATGGATAAGTACATAATCAAATTCACAAATATCACACCATTTAAACATTACTACAAATACATACTGTGTCACTGATACAATCTTTGTCATAGAATAAACTTGTTTGTTCACAGTTTGAACGTTCTCATTTCCATTTGTTTAATTTCAAGATCTGAGGTGAATTATCCATCGTTGCTTTTAGTAAGACAAAGCTGGGAGCACTAAATGATATTCAAAGTCACATTACACGCTTTTAACATTAAATAAAGCACATAAACATTACCTGAGATTATGTTTTATGTTGTTGTTGTTCAGCCGCGATGTCGCAGAAATAGAAACCGTTTCTAAAATAGATTCATTGCGTGTCGTCGTCGCGGCTGGTTAGGACAAAAACTCCAATTAACATGGAAAAGATGCCTTTTATCGCGTGTCGCGGCGTCGCGGCGCGTGTAGTTAGGATACGGTGTTAGGTATGTAAACACACAAAAAAGCATGCTAAGTGGTCGTAAAAAAATACTCCCACTTGTGCTCTTCGGTCAAAAATGACACCATAGGAAATGAATGGGAAATCTGCAAAAACACAAATTCACAGAAAAAAATCAATATTTCTAACAAACAAGCAAACTTTATAATAAATAGTCTTTGAGATGTTTTAAATATATATTCAAATCCATAAAAAAAAAAATCATTAAATGTGTTCAAAACAGAACTAGGGAATTCTCAAGCCTCTCCATAGAGACCTCTAGTGATTACACCCATGGTTGCATGATTTCTTAAATAATTCCAAAAGAGGGTGCTAATCTGCCTCCAAAAAAAATTATTTTAATTACAAAAAAAAGTATAATTTCCAATGGCAAAAATAGACCATACTTATTGCATAAATATTAAAAAAAAATACCATCAAATCATCTCAAAATACAAAATTAAAAGAAAAAATATTATTGAAGAAAAATAAATTGCATTGGTTTTACTGGGGTGGAGGAAGTTTAATTTTTGGGTGTCTGGTCACTTATGACCGGGAAGACAACCAATGCAACCCCTAAACGAAGAGTACCAGAGGGTTTAAGTAGTTTTAATTACTTTCAATCACGTCTCGCCTCCCTCTGCCATTGTATGCTACCGCGTCAAAGCACGTACGCGACAAATGACGTCAGAAAAGAATCAGTACATTATAATCGGTTGTGGTCTATTACTGAACTGATACCGAATCGTCCTCATCTCATCACGATGTATCATAGAAACGATTCATTTCGACACCCCCTAGTGTTCACACAGGTGATTCTTGTATTTTCAAGGGTGTTCTGACTGGTTTGCAAAGACCCGCCCCCCTTAGTAACTGTTGATATGTCCGACAAGCCATCAAGCTCTCACCCACAATTGAATTGAGAATTTAATGAATTTTTACAGGGTGAAAAATACATCACGGAGCAAAAAGGACATTGGCAATGCACCGAGAGACGAGACAGAGCAGGTTACTTTTGGTATGAAACAAAGTCTCAGCTTTCAAATGTTTTACTTTTTATGAAATTCAAATGTTTTGTGGCTCTTTAATGTGCCATGTTAGATTGTTGTAGTTCAAGCGGCATGTGAACCGATCATCTGTTCCTCTTTACTATTAGTTATAGCTCAAAATAAACATGAATTGACATCAGAAGGTATGTTGTTTAAACCGCGGAAAGACATCAATACACACTATTTTAGATTAATTTACTAACTCTTTTGTCGGACGGTTTGTTTGTTGGACAAAATGGCAGATTTGGTCAGATCGCATGTCAATCAAACTGCAGGCGGAGGGTGAATTGACAGACCATTGGCAAAGTGTGTCTAGATGGTCATTAGGTTGTTATGATTGATTGATAGGGTGTAGTGTAGAATGATTTCCTGGGTAATTGTTAAAAATGTATTGCTAGCCATTTGCTATGGTGTTTGCTTGTGTTTAGCTTGATGGTTGCTAGGATTTTCTGGGCAGACTGAAGGTTGTTGGCAGGGTGGGTCAAGGAATCAGGGGTCCGTTCTTCGTACCTTGCTTAATACATCTGAGATGATTTGACAGATGCCAGATCTTCTAATCATGATAACTGAAATCTGGCAAATTTGGTCCTTCAAACGAATTTGTGGATTGGATTAAAATATCTGGATTAAATTGTCTGAGATTACTGCATGTTTTTGTGTTCCTTGAAGAGGGTAAATGTATTGAATACTCGAAACCACGATCAGCAATTTTCTCAGTGGTCGCTACAATTTCTTGGGCTGCGTTTCCCAAAAGCGGGGGTTGCTAGGGGGTTGATAGGATGGTAATAGGTGGTCACTAGGGTGTTCGGGATGGTGGCTAGGGTGTTGCTAGTGTTTTAAGGCTGGTTGCTAGGACATTGGTAAAGTTGTTAGTGTTGTTAAGTGGTTACTAGGTTGTCTGGGATGGCTGCTAGTGCAAGGATTTTCTTGATAGTGGTTACAGAGGCATTGTGGATTGTTGCTAAGATTCTTTAGATGGTTTGGTAGAATATTTGAGGTGATTACCAGGGTGTTGCTAGATGTTTACTAGGGTTTTTAATACTATAATGCTAAGTATGAGCAACAGTAATAGTGATGTTCCTTTTTTTTAAAGCACGCTCTGAACATTTCAGTAGATTCTGAAGGTCATCACACCCGTGAAGGTGTCTGCACACTAATTGGTTTTCTCCATTGTTTTAATTGCATGTCTTCATCTCCGGCAGCCAAAAAGGGAGAATTCTCAGACCTTTTTGCTGTCATCATGATAAAAGCGAACAACTTCACGCTTGGCTGTTTGAAATAAATGGAATACATTTAGTTGGAAGAGGTCTTCTGTTGGTGACACACTAACTGGGCTGCAGTGCTTTTCCAGAGGATGAACTAGGATCTCAGAGGGTCACATATTACATGCAAACAATGAAGAAATATTAGAAGCGGATGTGGACTGAATTTATCTTTGAAGAGGCTTAGTGGAATACAAAGATATACACTTGAAGTCTGCAACTGCTGAACTTCACACATCCTGTGGCATGTGTTTGCTGAAAGAAAGACGGGTAAGGAAGAGAGTTGTGTCTGAAAATATTTAAAGTTTGGTCCGAGATAAAACACAGACCTAACCTCAACTGAAAAGCAGGGGGCGGACAGGCAGGAGAGATAAATGCATAAAAACTGCTCTTGAAGATCAGATCTACCAAAGACTTGAGCCACATTTTTTATTAGTAGACTGACTTCCCAGTATGCAAAGCATATGAACCCAATCTCAGACTTTGACTTGAATTTGTTTTATGAATGTCAATATTTGGGTAGCTATGACTCCATTCAACAATATTGTTTTGAAGCAAGGTCGTGCGTCATGTTTGAATTGAATTGAGACTGTGTTCTACATTTCGGTTCAGTGCCTGAAATATGATTACAATGGAACTAAATATATTTTTAGCAAAACTATATACAGTCATATCAAAAATTATTCAAACACCAGAAATGTTTTACTAGTGGGTGCAGGACACTATAGTTCATTTATGTAAGTGAGGATAGCAAAATTAAGTAAACTGTGACATATTATACCCAAAAATCCTTCATACAGTGGACTGCCAGTAAAATTGATATCAATCATGGGACCAAAATTATTCAGACAGTTTGACCTGACCATGTTTTGCTTTAGTGTTTTTTCTTTCATTGCTAATGCAACCATTTACACCACAGACTGAAGTTCTTGCCATATGTTATTACCATTTTCTAAACAATAGCGAATAAACTGTGATAATGTGAGAAAATGTTGAAGGTGTCTGAATCATTTTTTGATTATACATTTTTCACAAACATTATCATTCACACAACATTATTTCTAGTAACATAAGATGTTTATTAAAAATAAGTTTTGCCATATATTGCCATATTATATATATTTTGAATGTAATCTGAAAGTACTACATTCGCCAATGAAATGAATCCAAATACGGATTTAGATTCATGTCGGATAGCTTTTGGTACCCGGATATTACAGACCTCCTTAAATGCAATGATGCTTTGGTTGTGGGTGGCAGGGACAGGGGTCAGGATCCTACACATGCACATCTTAAATGTCTCACCAAACCCTCAATAAGAGTCATGTGCTATCCTCTGTTAGCCATGTTTTGCGAGTAAAACCATGTGTGCAGCAGTGGTCATACAAAGGGAACTCATGAGGAAGAACATTATTTGAATGAATTTGAAAAACAGGACTGCTCTCTAATTTTTCAATTAAACTAAGTGTAGGGTTAGAGGCTGTTATGAGCATTTTTGGCTGGGAAAGTAAGTCAGGTCTCTTGCCAGGTTTAGCTGTGGCCACTTCTACTGTATGTGCTCTGGGATTAATTGAAATTTAGAGTTTTGTGGGTTTTGGCACCTCGAAACATGATGACTGACAGAGTAAATCTATCTTAATACATATAAACGGCATGATTAGTTAATTAAAATGCTCTGTGGAAATAGTCAAAAAGCAAAGTCATTCACTCGAGTTGCTTTTCTCCTTCACATCAATGGATATTGAGGTCAGAGATTTATAAACCCCATTTTTTAAAGGAAGAAAAGACATCCCATCTGGATGCTATTTATTTACAAAGAATGGGAAAGCGTTCAATTGAGCTAAAGTGAAATTTCGGTCTATATTCAGGCTTAAGTGCAGACAGTTGGCACCTCAAATCTTTTTAAACACCATTCTGTGGCCTAGAAAGAACTCTGTTGTAAGACTGCCATGAACTCATTTTCACTTTAATTCAAAGGAAACGCTTTAAGAGATAAGAGGATGCAGAAATATAAGAAGATTGATTAAATTTGAAAGCGGTCATACATCTTCCGTTTCTCTGGGTCCATAACAAACAATGCCCTTGGGTTTAAACTTTTATCTGTTTTCAATAACTTTAAGAATATAATGTACACTTGCATTCAAAATGTGAATAAAGACCTAACAGAAAAAACCTAAAAAATGTCTCAATTAAAACTTATTCGCCACAGTACAGACTGGTGTTGATTGTACAGCCATTTGTATTTGAATGTGATATGGGTTTAATAATATACATACGCTATTTATGGGGATTGCACACATACTTTGTAGTCACAAATAACCATGTGCCCTAGACAGGGCAACAGTGAGTTAATACAGAATGACAGAGCGTGTAAATGCATGTTATATTCTCAGTATGGTCACATTAATCTGTGCGCTGCAATTTGAGTGAATTATGGGGTCTGTCATTAACAATAAATATATGAGGAATGGTTTTTTTTTTTATTATTATTTGAACAAAATACATTGTACATTTTGTGCATAAGATTGTAATCAGCTGAATTCTTACTGTAATCAAAGGAACTGTTGAAATATATTTGGCCAGTTATTAACCAATCCAAACTTTAAAATAAGATGTGACACTTGTGTCTAAATGTGAGGTTATGATCTGTAGTGCTATATTAAAGCTGTGGAAATATGCATACAGACGCTATATTGTAATAATTATTGCAAGGTAACACTATGTTAATACAACAATTTTCCTCATTATATTTGTGACAAACAGATGTTAACCCTTTTTTTAATTTATTTAGTGAATTTCAACAATGTAAATTTCCTAACATAGAAAATATTTTTCATTTGAGCTCATTTCACTCACAATTTTTTAATGGATTTATCTAGTACTAATAAAATACTATTAAAAACAAGAACAACAACAAACCCTCTTTTGAAAGGACTTTAGAAGTTTCCATTTCTCTAGCTATTATCACTTTTTTTCTGCAATGTCCCGCTGCTGAAGAACAGAAGAACACAGGAGAAGAACACATTGTCAGAGTGAGAAAAGCACAGAGTGAACCAGCAGAGGAAGTGAAGGTACATACTGACCATCTCCCGTGTGACACCTGTGCATTGCTCTGATGGATGAAGGCATGTTAGTCCCTCTGGCCTTTATAGAGTTCTTATTAACTTAGAGATGTTGTTATTCTCAGCAGGCTCGAAGGCACTTTTGTGGGGAAAAAAGTTTGTGGGTTTTGAGCCTTGGTAATTTCAGTCTAAAAAAGTGGGATCTCTTTTGTAAGAAAGTTTATACTAGTAATGTTAAACTTGACAGTGGACCACTTCCCAGAACTTGGTATACTGAAGTAAGACTGCTGAAAGACAATTTTACAATTTCAGTATCAGCCTAGTACCAAAGTGCCTGTACATTTGACAAAACTACCCCAACATATTGAATGCTACAATTAGAAAAAAAAAACTGGACAAGTATGGCATGTTTGGAAGGTTTGCCAGGACCTGGGCACCTTGCAGTCTTTGAGTTGACCAGGTAAATCAAAGTATTCTAGAGTCAAATGTGAAGACATCGACAGCTAAAGCTTGGCTGAAATTGCAACATGACATCATGACTTTGCGTAAACATACACACCACTTTCTAAAGCCAAATGGCGTGTTATCTGTACGCATTTTGAGCTATCCGCATCTATGTTTACACCGTGTGATTCCACGTGTATGTGTATGCCAACACGAACCATCATCTCCGCGTGTATGTCTACGCCGTGTGATTCCGCGTTTATGTCTACGCCGAAACGAACCATTATGTGTGTGTGTGTCCACAATGTAAAGAATGTTTCTTGTGATGGGTAGGTTTAGGGGCAGTGTGTGTGTGTGTGTGTGTGATGGGTAGGTTTAGGGGTAGGGGCAGTGTAGGAGGATAGAATGAAACGGCGTTGATAAACACGCTAAAAACTGATTATGCGTCTTGATAGCACGCCAAAATGGCATACGAATTGGCGTGTCATACATACGCCATTTCATGAGATCAGTCTGGAAATTGAGTCATGCAACAGGACAAAGACCACACAAGCAAATCTACAACATAATGGCTGAAAAAGAAAATAATCAAGGTGTTATAATGGTCCAGTCAAAGTCCAGACCTCAACCCGACTAAAATGCTGTGGCAGGACCTTCAGAGAGCTGTGCATAAACAGATGTTCACAAACCTCAATGAACTGAAGCAATGTTGTAAAGAAGAGCGAGCCAAAATTCCTTCATACCGATGTGAGAGACTGATAAAGTCCTATAGAGATTATTATTTAAATTTGCTAAAATTGGGTGTGTAGAGTGTACTTACTTTGTCACCCATGCCTTATCCATTTTGGCTTTATTTTTGTTAAATAAATAATGACATGGTGGAATATGTCATCTGTTGTTGTTCATCTGAGGTTGTGTTTACCTAATTTTAAGACCTGCTAACGACCAAAACCATAGAATTCAAAAGGGTGTCCTTTCTTTTTCACATGATATTCAGATGTATATTCTTAGAAGGTGAATCCAGTATTTATGAAAGTACGAACAGTTTTATCTTCAAACAAATCTTAAATATTCAAATAGTAATGACTATTCCTGGATATTCAAATAGCATAACAAATGTCAAGGAGCAGCGCTACACATTTCACTGTGAGTATTATTCATTTGTTATTCAGCAACCACTGGAGATAAAACACACTATTTGAGAAAAGCTGGTCTACATTCATCGGCTGTTCTACATGGCAGAAAGCTACATTTTGCCTTGGGCATTCGCACATATGCATAATTGCCTTGAGGAGCAACACATTTTTGTGGGCATGTTGAGGATTAGGCAGTCATGTGAGGCACCTTTTTGTAGTGCCCGCTTATAACACTGGCCTCTCTTGGCCTTTGGAAAACACAGCCCACTGTGTTTAAAATCACATTTTAACATTCAGATGGGCTGCTGTGGAGAAGAGTAACCAACCAGAAAGCAGCACAACCTTGTTATGCCAAGAATCTTCTTAGAAAACAATTAATCTGAAGATTATTAATTGTCTAAAAATATATCATGCTCTTTAGATGTTTCATTCTCTTTGAAGCCATTATTCAGTTCAAGTGAATTACCGTGTGGCCCAGTGTTAAGAACAGGGCTCTGAACCGGTTCAAGGAACGAAAACGGAAACCGGAAACAAACGAAATTTTAAGAGGAACAAAAACGGAAACGAAATCAAAATCAATTTGAATCGTTCTGAACAGAAACGTTAATTTGAAATGACCATTAACCGGTTAATAACGTTATTTTATCGTTCTCTTTAATATTTTAATTTGGCAGTGACCAATAATGAATAGAGTAGTACAGCATGTGACGTTGACGTATCAAGCGTGAGTGAAATGCCCGCGCACCAGTCATCTATGAATCTACCGGTACACTGTAAAAAAAAATTGGGGGGAAAAATTTTGCAAATTGATCATTACATATTGGCCCAATAAATGACTTCCAAATAATTATCGCCATGCAAAAAGATGCATTGTACTAATCATAGCTTAAGGTCTTCACTAAAAATTAAAATTGTATATTCACCGAACATATTTAATTGTGCTCAGTCAATCTATGAAGTCGAAGTGAAAAATCCATGTTGGCTGAACAAGTCCTCCGTCCGAAAAACGGTATACGCAATCGCAAAATGCGCTTGAAAAAACCCGTTTGTGTGGAGATTTCAAACGCGGAGACGCGGGAGCGGCAGCGCGAGCGGAGCCGAACCAGCAGGTGCTGAAGACCGAGACACATTCCCGAGAGAATATAGATATTCATCTCACAAAGACTTTGGTGAGTATTTAGCACTGAAATTATTCTCCAGAGTTTTGCTTTATGACCGGGTATGAAGTTTAAAAGACATTTTGTAGAATCACGAGTTCATGCATTCATTGTTTTCATGAGTGTGTTCTCGTTTACCACATAATTATCTAATGGTAGCCTGTAGCCAATAGTTTTATTTTCCTCATGTCTTATATGTCTAAAACAATAGGTAATAAGGAAATTAAGTCATTTGTGTGATATGTGCGGCATGCGACTGTTGAACACGGTGCGTTTGGCGTCGGCCTCTTTCTGGGCTTAAGTTATTGCCCTTTAATATCAAACACGTCAAGCTCGTGATTTTCTTATGTCCATTCATTCGTCTCATCCTCATTATATAATGAAGAACTTCTGTTCTGTCTCTTGCCAGATGTGATGCAGGGGAGCTTTGTCATTAATGTTAGTTTTTATTTTTATTTGCAGGTTTTTAGCTTGCCGTGCCGTGTTTTCTTCACCACAACAAGACATCCTGTTATGCAGAGACTTCTTGAATGTATTCAGAGTTTTGAGAATAAGAGTTTTTGAGAATATTTGAAAATAAGGTATTTTCACCCAAATATCCTGTGTTGGAATTTACTTGTTAATAAAGTAATGTGATAAAATGTCAACCCTGTTGTCTGTTTCTGTATTTTGCTTAATATATTTATGTTTTTAGTCATTTTTGTCTTTTGGGACAGTGAGAAATAAACAATTGTTACTACAATTTAAAATATTTAATTGGACCAACCACACAGTTTCGCTGTAAAACATTTCTCCAATTCAAAAATTTCCAGTGACTGATCACATCTAAATTTTTCAATTTGGCCAACTAAAAAATTTAGATGTGATCGGTCACTAGAAAATTTTTAATTGGAGAGGTCTGACATTTTTTACAGTGTTGGTAAATTACATTTTTCCATTAGCTCAACATATTTCTAATTGAGCCCATGTTAACAGGCTGTTGCCACAATGGATCAAATTCAATTCACAGAAATTCAATTTGGCTAATTGAAAATTTTAGATGTGACCAGTCACTAGAAAATTTTGAGTTGGGAAGATTATACATTTTTTCCATTGGCTCAACATATTATTTCCAATTGAGCCCATGTTAACAGGCTCTTGCCACAATTGATAAAATTACATTTACAGAATTTCACTTGGGCCAATTGAAAACTTTAGATGTAAACAGTCACTAGAAAATTTTGAGTTGGGAAGATTATACATTTTTTACAGTGTACGCAAGTCATTGTAGAGCACGCATTTTCATGCCTCAAGTACATTCCTTTCCCCCACTGATGTCTACAATGAAAGCGCTGGTATTGGAGGACATTATTTTCGAACGTTTAAATAAGCAGTACAGACTTTAAGCTCAAATAGACTGATTTAGGCTAGTTTATGGATTTTTTTTAAGCCTGTCCATTTTTCCTATAGTCTTTCAGATTGCCAATACAGGACAGGTCAATGTTCCCATTCAGTCGGTCACGTTCGACGTACGTCGGACGTACCGACGAATTGGGATCACTTCTGGGAGCCCCTATCAGCTTCGAGCTATCTAAAACCGGCCAATGAGCAATTGGCGTGCGAGATTTGCATCTCGCGCTCCGCCCCGCACCGCGGGTATAAACAGGAAGCGAGAGCGAATGCACGCTGTCATTCACTTCGGAGCCAAACGGCGCATGAAGACGACTCTCATTCATGAGT
Organism: Gobio gobio; assembly: GCF_949357685.1. Lineage (NCBI taxonomy): Eukaryota > Metazoa > Chordata > Actinopteri > Cypriniformes > Gobionidae > Gobio > Gobio gobio. The sequence continues at coordinate 21,901,901 of NC_137118.1, read as the reverse complement.
TTATCGCTGCTATCAAGCAAGAGGAACAAAGAACCGGAGAATCCAGGAAACGCGTGTTGGAGAGACGGCACATTTCAGCGGGATCGCGCTGACTCATGGGCTGCCTCTGCAAGCAGAGAAAAATTGCTGTTTTAACAGCAACAGCAAATCTGTTGGTCTGGTTGGGCGTTTTTCCTGTTGAGTACAGGCACGGGCTGCACACAATCCCGTGCGCTGTCGCGTTTCCCCCTGAGTGCTTCAGCACAGAGCGTTTCCTCACAAAAGAGTTCACGGGTGACGTGCCGTCCTTTTCAGGATGTCTTACCACCCGTGCGTTTCTGGATGGGGTCGTTCCCTGTCCCCTGCTGACGGTCACAATCGCTGTCTCACGTGTTTGGGCACACAGCACGCTGAGGCGGCGTTTGTGGATAGTTCATGTTCCCACTGCGGGAACATGACTATCTCGGAGCTAAGATCGAGACTCTCCTACCTCCGGGCTGGGGGAGTCCCCTTACCCATCCCACGAAACAGGGCTGCCCCTAACCCGGGCGGACCTGCTTCTTTGGATGGCCAGGGTGATCTGAGGATTACGTTTAGGGCAAACCCGCCGAGCGACCCTCCGCAGGCCCCTAATCCCTCAGCTCCGCAGCCGGTAGAGCCTCCAAGAGAACCCGCTGGACCCTCCCACGGGAGACCAGTGGTGACTTTTGGAGCTCCAGCGGACGAACAGATGTCGATCGCTGCATCGGAGGGGGAGTTTCAGTCCTCAGAGGATGAAGGGTCAGCTGTACTGCCTCCCTCTGGGAGAGTGGCAACGGCTGCCCCGGACCCTGAGATGGCTGCTATGCTTGCCCGGGCCGCCGAAAGGGTTGGGCTCGAGTGGAACCCTCCACCGTGTCCCGAACCCTCTAGGTTGGACGATTGGTTCCTCGGGGTGGGTCGCGCTGGTTCTCAGCGTCCCGCCCCGACACCTTTCTTCCCGGAGGTGCATGAGGAGCTCACGAGGTCGTGGACGGCACCTTTTTCTGCCAGAAACCGGCCGAGTGACTCCTCCCCCTCACTACCCTCGACGGCGGGCCAGCCAAGGGTTACGTGGGGATCCCGCCAGTGGAGCACGCCGTCGCGATGCAACTGTGTCCGGCGACCGCCTCTAACTGGCGCAGTGACCCACGTCTCCCGTCCCGGGCCTGTAAGTTCTCTTCCGGTCTGACCGGGAAGGCTTACAAGGCCTGCGGGCAGGCTGCGTCCGCCTTGCATGGCATGGCGTTGCTTCAGGTCCACCAGGCCCAGGCACTCCTTGACATGCACGAGGGTAGGCCTGACCCAGAGCTCCTCCGGGAGCTCCGGACGGCGACGGACCTCGCCCTCCGGGCGACGAAAGTCACCGCCCGTGCCATCGGTCAGGTGTTGTCCACACTTGTGGTCCAGGAGTGGCATCTCTGGCTTAACCTGGCTGACATGAGGGAGACCGATAAATATCGGTTCCTGTACTCCCCCATCTCGTCAGCTGGGTTATTCGGCGACGCGGTCGAGAGCTTCGCCCAACAGTTCTCGGCCGCCCAGAAGCAGACGGAGGTATCAAACACATCCTGCCCCGGCGGCCCGCTGCTGCCTCCACCCCGCCGCCGGCGGCAGCGCCTCCGACTACTCGTCGCCGAGGACGTCCACCCGCCGCCGCCTCCGCCCCCGCCAAGGCACCGCAGCAGCCTTCCACCAGCCGACGGCGTGGGGCCGGCCGTGGGAAGGATGTCCAGCCCGCTCAGGCCGCTGCCAAGCCAGGTGGCAAGCGTCGTCGCAAGCGACCCTGAGACGGGCCGCCCAGAGATGGAGGAGACTGCTCTGAGGGAGATGGCTGCAGCACCACTCCTTCCCCCGGAGGAGGGCCGGGGGAAAATCTTTTGTTTTTCTCTTCCCAAAACATCAATAAAAGAGCAGTTTCCAATATCTCTGGGTGCCAAGAGAGCGCGCTTGGCGGTGGTCGACGCTCCCATGCCTCGCCACCCTCAAGTACCTCTCCCTTCGCCAGCAGGGGACGCCGGCTGTCGGGACGCACACAAGCGGCCTCCCCACACTCGCACGTCCCCTCCGCGTATGCAGCTAAGTGTTGCACAGCACACTCAGATCCCGCTGCGGGCCGCTCCCATGCCGTCCGAGCCGGATCCCTGCGTTCCGCCTCGCTGCCCCGCTGCGGGTACGTCTGTGGTGCCGATAGTCCCCCTTGCTCGGAGTCTGGGAGCCTGGCTAGCGCTTCCCAGCCCGTCTCGATGGCTCATCCGTACCATCAGACTCGGCTATGCGATTCAGTTCGCCCGGCGTCCCCCCAAGTTCAGGGGCGTTCACTTCACGACTGTGGTGGAGGCGAACGCCCCCGTGCTCAGTGCGGAGATCGCTGTCCTACTGTTACGACCGATCTTGGACCTGCGATTCCTGAACCAGTCCCTTCACAGGCTGCCGTTCACGATGTTAACGCAGAAGCACATCTTCAGGTGCATCCGTCCCCGAGATTGGTTTGCAGCGATCGACCTGAAGGACGCGTACTTTCATGTCTCGATTCTCCCTCGACACCGGCCCTTTCTGCGCTTCGCGTTCGAGGGACGGGCATATCAGTACCGCGTCTTACCCTTCGGCCTGTCCCTGTCGCCCCGCGTCTTTACGAAGGTTGCGGAGGCGGCCATTGCTCCCATGAGAGAGCATGGTGTCCGCATCCTCAACAACCTCGACGACTGGCTGATTCTTGCCCAGTCGCGAGAGCAGTTGTGCGAACACAGGGACAAGGTGCTCAGTCACCTCAGCCAGTTGGGACTTCGGGTCAACTGGGAGAAGAGCAAACTCTGCCCCACGCAGAGGATCTCTTTTCTCGGTATGGAGATATACTTGACTGCGCGCCTCACCGAGGAGCGTGTCCAGTCGGTGTTGAACTGCCTGAATTCGTTCAAAGGCAGGACAGCGGTTCCACTGAAACATTTTCAGAGGCTCCTGGGGCATATGGCATCCGCAGCCGCAGTAACGCCGCTTGGATTGCTTCATATGAGACCGCTTCAACGCTGGCTACACGATCGAGTCCCGAAATGGGCGTGGCACAGCGGTTTCCTCCGCGTCCAAGTGACTCCGAGGTGCCGCCAAACCTTCGGCCCGTGGTCGGACCCTCTGTTTCTCCGGGCGGGAGTTCCCCTAGAACAAGTGTCCAGGCACTCCGTAGTCTCCACGGATGCCTCATCCACGGGTTGGGGTGCCACGTACAACGGGCTTGCAGTTTCGGGTCTGTGGACGGGGCCTCAACTGCAATGGCATATCAATTGCCTCGAGTTGTTAGCAGTTCGTCTTGCACTCAGCCGCTTCAAAGTGCCGCTCAGAGGCAAGCACGTTCTGGTCCGGACGGACAACACTGCGGCCGTAGCGTACATCAACAAACAGGGTGGTCTACGCTCCCGTCGCATGTCGCAACTCGCCCGCCATCTCCTCTTATGGAGTCAGAAGTATCTGAGGTCGCTTCGTGCCGTTCACATTCCGGGCCTGCTCAATCGTGCGGCCGACGAGCTGTCACATCAGCAGGTACTTCCGGGAGAATGGCGACTCCATCCCCAGGCGGTCCAGCTGATCTGGAGTCGTTTCGGGGCCGCACAGGTAGACCTGTTTGCCTCCCCAGAGATGACCCACTGTCAGTGGTTCTATTCCTTGACCGAGGGGACCCTCGGGTCGGATGCCCTGGCCCACAGCTGGCCCCGGGAAGAACGCAAGTATGCGTTTCCCTCAGTGAGCCTTCTTGCGCAGACTCTGTGCAAAGTCAGGGAGGACGAGGAGCAGGTCCTGTTGGTCGCTCCGTATTGGCCCAACCGGACTTGGTTCCCGGAACTAGTGCTCCTTGCGACAGCACCTCCCTGGCCCATTCCTCTAAGACAGGACCTCCTGACTCAGAGACGGGGCACCCTATGGCACCCGCGTCCGGACCTCTGGAAACTCCATGTTTGGTCCCTGGACAGGACGCGGAGGTTCTAGGTGACCTACCGCAAGCGGTAGTTGACACCATCACTTCCGCTAGAGCCCCCTCTACGAGGCGTCTCTATGCGTTGAAGTGGAACCTGTTCGTCGACTGGTGCTCTTCTCGCCGAGAAGACCCCCGAAGATGTTCGGTCGCATCTGTGCTTACCTTTCTACAGGATGGGTTGGAGCGAAGGCTGTCTCCCTCCACCCTCAAAGTCTATGTCGCCGCTATCGCCGCTAATCATGAGCTCGTAGATGCAAAATCTCTAGGTAAGCACGATCTGATCGTCAGGTTCCTTAGGGGAGCGAGGAGATTAAATCCACCTCGTCCTCCCTCCATACCCTCTTGGGACTTAACTCTGGTGCTAACTGCACTACAGAGAGAACCTTTTGAGCCTCTGCAGTCAGCTGAGTTGAAAGTTCTGTCGTTAAAGACAATACTCCTGACTGCGTTGGCCTCCAACAAGAGGGTAGGGGACCTGCAGGCATTTTCGGTCGACGAATCGTGCCTGGAATTCGGGCCCGGTAAATCTCATGTGATCATGAGACCCCGGCCTGGATATGTGCCCAAGGTTCCCACTACTCCCTTCCGGGACCAAGTGGTGAGCCTGCAAGCGCTGCCTTCGGAGGAGGCAGACCCAGCCCTAGCTTTTCTCTGTCCCGTCCGTGCTCTCCGGACTTACGTGGAAAGAACGCAAAGCTTCAGGACCTCAGAGCAGCTCTTCGTCTGTTACGGAGGACAGCAGAAGGGAAAGGCTGTCTCCAAGCAGAGGATGGCCCACTGGATAGTGGATGCCATCGTCTTGGCTTATCAGTCCCAAGACGTGCCCTGCCCGCTCGGGTTAAGAGCCCACTCCACTAGGGGTGTTGCCTCTTCTTGGGCGCTGGCTCGTGGCGCCTCGCTGACAGATATTTGTAGAGCTGCTGGCTGGGCGACACCTAACACGTTCGCTAGATTCTATAGCCTCCGTGTAGAGCCGGTGTCTTCCTGTGTGCTCACTTCCCATAGTCAGTAACACCGAAGTACCCGTTCTAGTGTCGGCTTGCTGCGCCATTCCCTCCCCTATGGTAGACGGATGCGTGCGCTTATTCTGCTCCAGTCGAGTTCCCCGGAACGGCGAACCCTGTTGAGTCCTCCGCAACCCGCAGCAGTCGGACGTGGCGGAGCATTCGACGTCAGGTCTAACACTCGTATGCATTGGTGGAACTTGTGTTAGGCTGGGTTCCGTATGTAGTGACCCCCACGGCGGTCCCATATGTGTATTCTTCCACGGTATGGCTCCCTACGGCGAGCCCTTGTCTTTCCCTCGGCAGAGTTCCTCTGCCGTCCCAGGTACGTGTTGTCTCCCTCCTAATTGGCCGGGGCCACCCCTGGGACTTCCGTATGTTGTGCTGCCCACGGCCAGCCCATACGTGTATTCTCCACATGTTAACTCCCTCTGGGCATGATGTGGCTTCCGCAGCTGCCTTCACAGGCACGCTTTCCCCGCGTTATCCAATACAGTCAGCTGAGTGGGTCTTGCGGAACAGCAGCTTTGACTCTCCCTGCGTGAACCTACCCGCCCGCATCAGAATGGGGTCCGTGGGGCTCATCGCTGGGCGCTGGAAGTGGTAGTAACTATGGCGTTTTCCATAGGGGATCCCAATTCGTTGTTACGTCCGACGTACGTCGGACGTGACCGACTGAATGGGAACGTCTCGGTTACGTATGGTAACCCTCGTTCCCTGAAGGAGGGAACGGAGACGTACGTCCCGTCGCCACAGTTGCTGTACCATCACTGCAGGTCGAGCCACTACGTTTGGCTCCTCAGTGAAAAACAGCGTGCATTCGCTCTCGCTACCTGTTTATACCCGCGGCGCGGGGCGGAGCGCGAGATGCAAATCTTGCACGCCAATTGCTCATTGGCCGGTTCTAGATAGCTCGAAGCTGATAGGGGCTCCCAGAAGTGATCCCAATTCGTCGGTACGTCCGACGTACGTCTCCGTTCCCTCCTTCAGGGAACGAGGGTTACCATACGTAACCGAGACATTTTCTATATAGACGGTTGATGCTTCGTATTAAATGGTATATTATATTGCATTAAATGATCAAGCTTTATTGGCTGACTGAATTTGATTATGTGTGCAGTGTTTGCTTTGAAATTAGCAGTTGACGATGCATTAAAAGAGCAATGGTTATCCAGTTTATTTATTCTTTATTCATGCAATTTTTAAAACAAGTCGTGTTGAAAAAAGTTTTGTACAAAGAATGTTATCACTCTTCTGAAAATAATTCGGCATAAGAGGGCCACTTTAGATTGTCTAACGCTCCATTAAAACAGGTCCGCTGTTTATGCTTTGTAATTCTAATGCATGTATTTCTGGTTTTAAAAATGTTATGAAATAAATATTCAAGTTTAATTACCATGCGTTATATTATTATTGAGTGAAAATAAGTCTATTTATACATATTTGTTTAAAGTATAGGCTAAAGTAAAATAACGTTATTAACCGGTATTTTTTCATATCAAACCGTTTTCGGAACAGTAATGTTTATTGAGGAACGCAAAAACGGAAACGCTATAATATCGATTCTGCTCGGAGTGAACCGATTGATATTTTTTTCCGTTTTTAAGCCCTGGTTAAGAACAATTATAAATCAGCCTGTTATCTGTTTCCAAATTGAATTACATTTGTTTTCACTCTTATGAGGTGAACAAATATATTTTTTTCCAGACTGCACAGTGTTAAATCACTGCAGTTTCCCTTTTGCAAAGACCTCCAAGCTTGCGATGTAGAAATAATAAAATAGTTCCTCTTGAGATGTTGAAAAGACTTTAGATTTTAAGAGGCCAGCAGGTTTGCCATATATGGTTATGAATAATAAATTGCAGCAGCTTTATGTTTGCACTGAGGAACAAGGATTCGTGCAATAAACAGTGTGCATTATCAGAATATTTCAGACAAACAACAGCACACTAATTTAGCTTCAGGAACGAAGCAATGGGCGTCTAGAGGCATCTACGGGTGATAGCACAGAATTCAAGAATGTACTGTAAATATTTACGTACTATTTACTTCTTGTTTAACTCCTCATGGAAAAAAACAGTAAACTCTTTGTGGAATTTGTCATACTTATTGGTCTCTGACACACAAACTAGATAGAATGACACTCTGCCAAGATAAATGGCCATCTTAGTTTTTTTTTTTTGGCTGAATGGTAACCCATCTGTGATCAAAGAGAAGGTAGAACTGGGTGTGAATCTGGGCCCCATCACCAAAGAAGAAGTAAAGAAAGCTGCCAAGAAGATCAAAAGTGGGAAAGCACCTGTACCCAACAACTTTTCACCAGAAGCCCTTAAATCAGACCTTGGAACTACAGCAAACATAATATACAGCTACATCATCAAGCTTCCCAATAGCCGTAGTGACTGTCAGAACTGGAGAGGAAGCCAGCTCCTGTCCCTCACAAGCACGGATTGATTTTGGACAGGATTAAGGTGTCCGTTGATGCCAAGCTGAGAGAAGAGCAAGCAGGATTCTGAGTTGGGAGATCATATCCAGACCAGATATGACCCTACTTATCAATCTTAAGCAGTCACTGGAGTGACAGTCACCATTATACATCTGCTTTGTGGACTTCAATAAAGCTTTTGACATAGATTACAATCTGGAGAATCCTGAGACACCCGCAGAAAGCCATCAATATTATCCAAAACCTCTGCATGGACACCTCATGGACTTGTCTTCCCCTTTTGCAGTCAACAAAGACAGCAAGACTCCAAGATGTTGCTAGGTTCACAAGACTTAAGATAAGTACTACAAAATCCACCAGTTGACTCTTAGCAAGAAGCTCCCAGCATCATAGGTGGCCAGGCAATTGGGGATGTGAACCAGTTCATCTACCCTACAGAGGAAACAGATGAAGAGGTGCAGTCCAGAATCACTAAAGCTCACCATGCCTTCAGCATCCTGATGCCAGTGTGGAGGAAAATGTATTTCTGCTGTCTCACCAAACTGATACTGTTCAACACAAATATCAAGTCGGTACTGCTGTACGAGGCAGAAAGCTGGAGACGCACACCAAGAGCCTGGACCACAGGCTGCAAGTAATGCAGCAACAAATAATTTATAGTAATATTTAAAACAAATAATGCATGTTAGATGGTCAGAGAACTCTGGCACTGAACTAACCATTGTAAACACCATCCAGAGGAGGAAGTGGATTGGGCACATTACAAACAAGTATTGATTGCCATGCCTTGGAATGGAATCCCCAAAGAAAAAGGAAGAGAGGAAGACCAGCTACTTGGAGAAGAACCATGCAAGCAGAGCTCAAGCACTTTAACCCTTAAATGCATAAATCAGGTCTTTAGTGACCCGAGACATCATTCACTACCCTTCTCCTCATTATTTTTTTTAAGTTAGACATCAACCTTCTTAGTATTCCTCAATCAATTCATTATAAAACATATAGCAAGGAAAAAATACAACTGTAAAAGAATGCCTGTTTTCCCATTTATTTTTTGTAAAAATTGTAAAGGGTCGATAACAACCCGAGGTGTGTAACAGTGCAAGTATATTTTTTCTGCACAACAATAATTGAATTTTTGATGACTGAATAAGTGCAATTCACCTTTATTCCACAGGATGACATTGTCTGATACACAATGATGAAGTGCTGTTTCACTCATAAGCTGTGTCCCAAAGTGAAAGCTGCACGTTTCGAAGGCCACGGACTTCGAAGGCCAGCCTGCAAAGCCTGCGACGATGGGAGACGGACCATAACCAGGTAAATAGCCTATATAGCCCATGGTTAACTATTTAATCATTAGCAATTATTAGTTAACAGTTCATTACTTATGCCATGTAACTGTTACAATATATTTTCATATTTATATACTTACGTCCGAATCTTTATTTGAAGGGGGGGTGAAACACTCAGTTTCAGTCAATCTCATGTCAATCTTGAGTACCTATAGCGTAGTATTGCATCCTTCATATCTCCGAAAAGTCTTTAGTTTTATTATATTTATAAAAGAAAGATACGCTGTACAGAGTCTTTCCGAATAAAGCAGAGCGGCTGGAGGTGTATCGTGTGGGCGGAGCTAAAGAATCACTATGGTTTATGGCGATTTAACGATAGCAGTAGCAAGCGGAACGGTTTTGCACGGTTTAGAAAAACAATGGAATTGTTGCGCATTTAAATGAACGTGTCGATAGCTAACAACACAAAGACATTTGAAGCAGTTTTACTCACCGCCTACTTCCAAGCACGACCGTGAACCTTAATCGCTGGGACTGCTCCATCTTTCATCTGTTTCCCTGGTGTTCCTGTCCAGGAAGATTTGTCTGTAAGGGTAATGTTTAAATGCACAGTTACCTGACAAATATTTGTTGAGTACTCCCTCCGGTGCGAGGAAGACCCGTTTAGATCTGCTCTGACGGGTAAAACATCAAGAGAACGCCCTCAAGTTAGGCCAAGATGATTTGTCTGTAAGGGTACTGTCTAAACACACAGTTACCTGACAAATATTTTTAAAGTAAACCTGACTCTCCATTTTCTTCCACCCCATATAGGGGATTTCGCGTGCATTCACACACAGCTATAGTCACCGCAGGCAGAAATCAAAAGAATAGAAAGTATCATCAGCAAAACTTGAAATGGCTCAGTGATTTACTGCAGAGCAAGTACTGAACGCAATCAAATATTAGTGTCACTGTCACTTGAGGGTGGATCTGGTAAAGAAACTGTCAGTGATCAAAATATTGATCCAAGCTCAAAAAGGTAACAAAATATGCTTCATTTCATTCTTCTGTAATTGTTACTCTAATATCAGGAGAGTTTTATATTGTCTTATATTATGAATTATACCTTTTTTGCCAACATCGGGATGGTGGTTTAAGTACTACAGATATCCGACCCAACACAAAAATAATTAAATCAAAGTCAGATAACAGATGTAATTAAATCACATGCATAAGTATAGTTTGCTTCAATGGATTTAGAGTGCACACATCCAGTGCACACCACCTTTTGAGGTGTATTATTACCTGTGTGTGATGGTCTTGCATGGGTGGTCTGTGCAGTTTATACTAACAGGCTTTTTGGTGGTATAATTACAACAGTCATTGACATGTTCAGGTTTCAACCGTTGCCATGAACCTGTGAACTTTTATCAATGTTGTGGGTATATGTTTTTAGAAAAGCTGCAGATGTCAGACCACATCCTTCACATCACCCAACTTTAGGAGGCACTCATGCCATATAAACAGAGCAGGACGCAGCCAATGGTAAGCTGTGGTTGTCACAAACAGAACCCTAGAGCAATTTACTGTAAAGGTCAAGTGTAATAACAGTCGTTTTGGTCGTAGACACAAACGATTTGCATACCATGTGGGACACAAGCTGCCTGCTTCTTGCTTACAAACAGTTATGTTGGCATTGCAACGATACTGCCAACATGATGGACAGTTTAAGCCTGTAATTACTTTGCTAGTTATCATTTTGTTGCTTACAATGGGGGGAAAAAACTTCAACTTCGCCTGCAATTTTACTAAAGCAATATTAGTTGGCCGCAAAAACTCATACACTCATAAAACAACACAAATACAGCAATAAAGCTTTGTTTTTTATGACTTCAAAATGACATTTCTATTTTCTTTGACAATATCCTGTTGACAAAATGCACTGTTATTTATATTACACCTCTGTAGACAATAACCCGCTATGGCCTTTTTCTTTGTCTAGGAGAGTAGGTTTATATGCTCAAATGTCAGATTTACAGGCAGGCGTAAAATGGAACAACTGAGATTATTGTGTGTAGCTGCTGTTAGTTTGTGCAACTTTCTATCTCATCATCATGCAGGCAAACGGAGGCAGTTCAGTGTCTTTGATCCATTATATATATTTTTTTATGTGTATATGACATGAAAGAACAAAAAGATTTGCTTGGGAATACATGACAAACCTTCTCTGCTTGCCTTTGTATGAATATTATGATCACTGTATTACAAGTCGAAAATAAATATAAATGGACCCTATTTACTTTTTTAAATTTCTGGTATTATCACGCATGATACATCAGTGTTCATGAAAAAAAAAATATATATATCTTTCTTCATTGTTGCTTTGCCTATAAAACAACTTTCCATTTTTACTGACATCAGTAACCAATTAGCTAATATGGCACAGTAAATATGGACGTAAAATGGGTTGTTTAAGGGATAGTTCACCCAAAAATCAAAATTCTGTCATCATTTACTCACCCTCAAGTTCTTCCAAACCTGTATGAATTTCATTCTGCTGAACACAAAGAGTTTCTACCAAGATGGCGGCGCGAGTAGATCGCGAGGCTCTGGTTCTCTCCAGATTCTGCAATTTTGCGGTATTTTTCCTGTTCTTCTCGGGTCTGTTCGCACAGAACAGTTGTGCCTTTACATCGTACACCCGCGCTGAGCTTTTGGATATTGGTTTGCGAATTTCCGACAGTTTTATGGACAATCTACAACTCCTTCCTGAGATCGCTAAGACACCGGTGACTCTGCACTCTACCCGGCCGGCCGGAAGTGCACGCAGACGGCGGCGTGATCGTAAACAAAGGCGGGGGAGACGTGGAGGAACGCGTGCTAAGCTAACGCTTACTCCTCATCGGCTCTCTTTACCCAGCATTTTCCTTGCCAATGTACGGTCGCTAGTGAACAAAATGGAGGAGATTCGACTCAGCATCACACACAGTAAGAAACTTTTGAACTGTAACGTCCTAATATTCACGGAAACCTGGTTAAACAGCGGAATACCGGACACCGCTATCGAGCTAGCGGGACTCCACACACTCCGGGCGGATAGAACATTAGATGGCTCCGGGAAGAGCAGAGGGGGCGGATTGTGCATTTATATTAACAAAGCTTGGTGCACAAACTCTGCTATTGTTGGGAGTCATTGTTCAGCTAACCTGGAGTTTCTCATGGTTAAATGTAGACCGTTTTATCTACCCCGGGAGTTCACCTCCACCATTATCACAGCAGCCTATATTCCACCCGATGCTGATGCCAAGCTTGCTATGAAAGAACTTCACGCAGCCATCAGTAAACAACAGACTGATCACCCGGAAGCTGCGTTTATTGTTGCAGGTGACTTTAATCACTCAAACTTAAAGTCAGTGCTACCCAAGTTTCACCAGCATGTTTCCTGCCACACCAGAGGAAACAAAACCTTAGACCATGTCTACACAAACATGGCCGGAGCTTACGTTGCGACACCCCTCCCCCACCTGGGACAGTCAGACCACCTCTCTTTGTTTCTCAGACCCAAATATTCACCCCTCATCAACCGCGTGAAGCCATCAATGAAAACCATCAAGGTGTGGCCTGCGGGGGCAGACTCCACACTCCAGGAAAGGTTTCTAAACACAGACTGGAGTATGTTTGCTTCTCAAGCCACCAGTGGCGCTCACACGGACATTGACTCCTACACCTCCTCAGTATTGGATCATATCAATACCACCATCGACAGTGTTACAACCCAGAAACAGATCACCACATACCCAAATCAGAAGCCTTGGATGAACAGGGAAGTACGACTCCTGTTGAAGTCACGCAACACTGCCTTCAGATCAGGAGATGCACAAGCCTACAGCGCATCCAGGGCAAACCTGAAGAGGGGCATCAAAAAGGCCAAGCACTGCTACAAGCTTAAGATTGAGGGTCACTTTTCCAACTCTGACCCTCGACGCATGTGGCAGGGCATCCAGGCCATCAGTGACTACAAACCCCCCCACTCCACCCCCGCAGCCACTGATGTCAACTTCCTGAATGAGCTAAATTACTTTTATGCTCGTTTTGAAAGAGACAACAGAGAAACTGCCACCAAGCTCAAACCCTCAGCTGACCACCCACCAATCACACTCTCCTCCACAGATGTCTGCAAGGCACTGAGCCGGATCAGCGCGCACAAGGCTGCTGGACCAGACAACATCCCTGGACGTGTGCTCAGGGCATGTGCGGAGCAGCTCGCTGGGGTTTTTACAGACATTTTCAACCTGTCTCTCGCCCAAGCAGCTGTACCATCATGCTTTAAACGCACTTCCATTGTGCCAGTGCCGAAACACTCCAGCCCGAGGTGCCCTAATGACTACCGCCCTGTAGCACTCACACCCATCATTATGAAGTGCTTTGAGCGGCTGGTCCTGGAACACCTAAAAGACTCTATACCATCCACATTGGACTCACACCAGTTTGCCTACCGCAGCAATAGGAGCACAGAGGATGCCGTTTCCATGGCACTGCACTCTGTGCTCACCCATCTGGACAGTAAAAACACTTATGCACGCATGCTGTTTGTTGACTTCAGCTCAGCATTCAACACTGTCATCCCATCCAAGTTAATTGCCAAACTTGGAGACCTGGGCATCAACACTTCAATGTGCAACTGGATTTTGGACTTCCTAACTGACAGACCCCAGAATGTTCGATCAGGATCCACCTGCTCCACATCCATCACTCTTAACACTGGTGTACCACAGGGCTGTGTGCTAAGTCCGTTTCTCTACTCCCTCTTCACCTCCGACTGCAAGCCTGTGTATGGAACTAATTCCATCGTCAAGTTTGCGGACGACACTACGGTGATTGGTCTCATCAGCAACAACGATGAGACTGCCTACAGGGAGGAGATCCAGCACCTGGCCACATGGTGCGCTGATAATAACCTGCTCCTCAACACCACCAAAACGAAGGAGCTCATCGTGGACTTCAGGAAGGAGTCAAGAGGCACACACGACACCATCCACATCAATGGAATGGCTGTTGAGCGTGTCTCCAGTTTCAAGTTCCTGGGGATCCACATCTCGGCGGACATGTCGTGGACGACCAACACCTCCAGCCTGGTCAAGAAGGCTCACCAGCGCCTCTTCTTCCTGAGGACACTGAGGAAGAATCAGCTCTCCTCGGCTATCCTGGTGAACTTCTACCGCTGCGCAATAGAAAGCATCCTGACCAACTGTGTGGCAGTGTGGTATGGGAGCTGCTCTGTTGCGGAGCGCAAGGCACTGCAGCGGGTGGTGAAAACTGCCCAGCGCATCACAGGGACTCCACTGCCTGCCATCGAACACATCCAGAGGAAACGCTGTCTGCATCGAGCTCGCAGCATCCTCAAGGACTCCTCTCACCCAGCCCACAGACTGTTTTCTCTCCTGCCCTCCGGCAGGCGTTTCAGGATCCACCGGACCAGGACCAGCAGACTAAAGAACAGTTTTTTCCCCAGAGCTGTCTCTTTACTGAACTCAAACCCCCGTTGATCCACTTCCCTCATAAACTGCGAACTCTCCTACCTCACATCTGCCTTCACTTTGTTATTTGCACTACCGACTGTTTATTACAGTAACAACTGTTTACTTATGCATTCTGCACCACACTACCGTAACTGGATTATGCTCATCTGCACTGCCGACTGTATCTACAGTAACAATGTTTACATTTGCATTTTGCACCGTACTTCTAACTGGAATATGCAACCACTTTCCACTGCACTTTTACACTTTCTTTCGGATAGCTCTGTCCATAATTTATTGTACTAACTTAATCCACTGCTATATTCCTCATATTAGCCTAACATATTATTGTATACCTCTAACTGTAAAATTCTGTTCGAGTAATAACCGTCTGTATATTTATTCATAGTCAGTGTTGTGCGTGAACGAGTTCAAAAGAACGCGTTCATTGAACACGCTCATTTTTTCGTGAACGTTGAACTGAACGCAACACATTTTTTAATAAAGAACTTGAACGTGAATTAGTTCACATTATGTGTCATGAACGGCAGACATCACTGTAAATGAACGTTGGAATTTGTTTTCCATTGAAAACTGAGTGACATCTGTTTTCTCTTTTGAAACGCAACGAGAGAAAGTTCCTCCCTCCTGTATTCTCGCTGGTGCCGCTTAAATCATGTATCACCGGACAGAAATGGTTTTGACATTGTGTGCGCAATGCATTGCGGGCAACGTAGAGTCCGGCTGAGAATAGTTGAATAGCATACTGGCTTCCGCACAACGTTACCCGTGATGAATTGCAGCAGAGCGGGGTAGGCATAGCAACGCCGCGTAGCAGGCAACGACGAGAGCGCGGAGGGCTAGAGGAGCGAGAGAGAGAGAGAGAGACAGACCAAAGACGAGAGTGAGAGAAAGCGCTGCAATTTAAAAAAAAAATGGCTAGTGGAAGTGATGGCACGGAGACGGACACCGACAATTGCAGTGTCATGAGCAAATGTCTACAATGAGCAGCTTCAAAGAACGTATAGTGATTTCTAGCTCGTAGTGTGAAAAAAAGTATTTATTTGAATATCTCACGAAAAAAGTAAAATGAACTGAACTTTGAACTAGTTCAGAATTAAAATTGTGAACTTTGAACGTGAACTGTTCACTTTGAGCATGTATGAACTGAACTTGAACTAGTTCAGAAAAGCTGTGAACTGGCACAACACTGTTCATAGTACATAGTCACCTGTAAATTCTGTTTATAGTAATAGCCATCTGTATATTATATTCATAGTACATATTCACCTGTAAATTCTGTTTATAGTAATAGCCATCTGTATATTATATTCTAGTACATATTCACCTGTAAATTCTGTTTATAGTAATAGCCATCTGTATATTTATTCACTGTATATATTCATCTGTAAATTCAGTTCTACTTATAGTAATAACCATCTCTCTACTTATACATATTTATATATATTCAGAACATTTTTATGTCCTGCACTTACGCAACCATTGTATATCCTGCACTTGCTGCTATTGCACTTCTGGTTAGACCTAAACTGCATTTCGTTGCCTTGTACTTGTACTTGTGTAATGACAATAAAGTTGAATCTAATCTAATCTAAAACAAAGGAAGATATCTGGAAGGATGTTTGTAAACCAAGCAAATCTCGGCAGCCATTGATAACCATAGTATCTTTTATCCCCACTATGGGTCAATGGTTGCCGAGATCTGGTTGGTTACAGACATCTATACAAATATCTTCCTTTGTGCAGAACAAATAAATGTATACAATATTTTGAACAACTCGGGTGTGAATAAATGATGACAGAATTTTCATTTTTAGGTGAACTATCCCTTCTATGCCTTTCCATGACTTTAAAGGGATAGCTCACCCAAAAAATGTTAATGTTGTCGTCAGTTACCTCAAATTGTTCCAAACCTGTATGAGCTTTCTTCTGCTAAACATGAAAAAAGATATGTTAAAGAATGTGTGCAACCAAACAGTTGATGGTCCCCATTGACTTCCATAGTATTTTGTTTCCTATACTATGGAAGTCAATGGGGTTCAACTCTTTGGTTATCAAATTCTTCAAAATATCTTCTTTTATGTTCAACAGAAGAAAGAAACTCATAAATGTTTTGAACAGCTAGTAACAACTATCATTGAGTGAGATCTTTTTGTGGGCATGTTCTGACTATTACATTTTTATATTTCGAAGACACTAGCTATTCCAATATTTGTAACCAAGCTAAATTTTTCAATCATGCACTTGCTTTAATAGGACATTGAAAAATGTTCAAATCTGATTAAAAAAAGTTCAGATAAACTGACCCTTTACAAACATGTCTAAGTGATTGAGCAAATAATCGACTGGTGAAATGTCCACGCATGAATTATGTTAATTACTGATAAATGAAGCATGGAAATGAGACTAAAGCACCACTTTAGGTCTGCAACATGAATTGACTTTGATGGAGTGCCATCATCACAAAAAATCAGCCATTAGCATTAATACTGGTGCTCATCAGCAGCTCTTCTGGGAGGCCCGTTGAGCTGCGACTTAACTCCAAATGTTAATGCTTGTATTTTTATGCATGTGGGCAACTTATTTACTCCCAGAGGAATGCAGGTTCTAAATTTAGAGCCTGGTTTGCCTCTACGACTGTCAATTTCAGACAACTTTTAAAGGTTAAACACCATTTTAAATGTTTTTCTTTTCATTTACTCAGTCATCTGCTACTGACATGCTGAAAAACTGTAGATTTTAAACTTTCTTAAATGACAAAACTCCCCTTTCTCTGGGAACTCGACAAATAAAAATGTGTCAGGCTTTGCAGCAACTCTAAAAAAACTGATGACAGGTTTCAGCCTTATTTTTCAGATCCTCTGAACTCAGAATCGATGTGCGCAGGGCAGTCTTATAAGGAAACATCGCTGCAGTGACTTTTTATCCTGGACCACCAAAACATTGAAATGACTTTTTCACCTCAGTTCGGAGGATTCTGTCAAACCTTCAGCTTTAGATATTCAGATATTATCTCATGCTTGAATGGTTGAATGGATTTCATATGATAATATACTAGATTGAGTACATACTGAATGTTTTTTAAATATAGTCCCAGTATCTAACTGTACGTATTGCACAACCTAACATAATATTTAAAGGGATCCCTTGGTATTAAGACTTGTATGGCTTAATATAACATAAATTATGTCTCTTACTGAAATTTGTAAGAGAAGAAAACTCATGAAAGATCCATGTTATTTAAAAAATCCATTATATATTTGGACAATGGGCGGCGCCATTTTGTTTGCGTTCATACACAAATAAATAAATACATTTTATCCTAAAACTTTAGTACAGTTTAATATGAGTGATCTATTATTTAAATGGAATGTGTTGATTTAAGTATTAAACCTACACAAAAATGTAATCACCAATTAGCTATAATCAAAAGATGTGTTACATTTAAAACAGTATAATATAATTTTTTCATTAACATTCAGGGATGGAGATGCAAACAACACAAGTAAACGGCACACAATTGCCTCATTTCATAAATTGAGTTTTTTTATTAATTATTTTTTATTATGCAAAAGTTCTGGAACAAAACCCTCTGTAACAGGTTTTTTTGCTGTTTGCCGGTCTGAAAAAAAAATATTGTTCAACAGCAGTTTAACTTTGATTGGCCTCCTATTGCTGGAATAACTACACGTATTCATCACTGTCAGAGCAAACATCTTTTTTTCAGAATAAATCTGTATTCTGAAACTACCCAGCAAAATCTAAAGCAATTTGTTTTTGTGAGATAGAGGTTTGTTTGTGGCATAATGAGACCTGATTGTTAATGCATAAAGTGCTATTTACTGTTTTTCTTGACTTGTTTATATTAAGCATACAGCGCCAGCCCATCGCAGTCCTGGAGGCAAAATTAATTTGCCATACTTGCGTTACTTTAGTTAATTAGTCCATCTCTGCAGAAGAATAGATGCACAAGATCTGCTTTAATTTCGGGGAAGTTGCTAAACTTGTGCAAACAGTGGGGCACATTCACCTTTTTGATTATCATATTAATTAATCTTGCTTACTTACTCGTGTAATTTAAACATTTGAAGCTTCCACCCAGAAAGGCAGTCATCTGATTTAATTAAGTTAGAAGTCAGATGTAGAAAGCTTATCTTGCGGATGGTTTAGCAAGGCAGGACATCTTGGTCGATCATTGCAGTTTCATTATTTATACAAAAGAGATCGCGGTCGTTAACGCTTTATAGTATGATCAGGTCAAATAGAAAACAACGACTTGAAGTGAGTGAATGTAAAACTGGCATGTCGTTGCTGTCGGGCAGAAACCTTGTATCTCCATAAACAATAGGGGAGACCGGTTATTGATGCTCAAACACTTTTTGTTTAAGCATCAGTAACTCAATGGTTGTTTGTGCTATAGATGTCTCAAATATTTATTCATGGTAGCCTAGCCACATTTAACTCACGTGGACGTGTACTACACAATCACAGATAATGTGAGTTAATGTTACTGTTATGTCTGAAAACGTTCAGTATTGGGTCCTGTTGGACTCTGTTATGTTATGCACTGCGTGTGACAGGTTACGGTGCCTTTAAGGCTGACAGCAGTGGTTTACGGCAAAAGGTCGGAAAACGGGAGGTTGGCGGTTTTTGAAGAAAAGTGATATGAACGAAGTTACACGGTGTGGTTATTGAGTCCTACACAAACACAACATTTGGCGAACGAGGATGTCTGAACTCGTCTTACCACCACCGCCACCTTTTCTACCTGTTCCCGGTGATCCAGCTGTTCCCTGGGATCGCTGGCTGACATCGTTTGAGGATTATTTGCTGGCTTTGGGTCACTCAGACCTAGCGGAGGCGAGAAAGTGCTCGCTCCTGCGCCATTGTCTCGGGCAGGAGGGACAGCGAATCTTCGCCACGCTCACCTTATCGGATGATAAGTATGTCACAGCCACGGCCGCCTTGAAGGCTCACTTCAGTTCCGGGAAAAGCCGGCGGATGCATCATTTTGAGTTTCGTCAGAGGACCCAAAAGCCGGGTGAGACCGTTGCCCACTATGTATCAGCATTACGTGAGCTGGCCAGACTTTGTGATTTTGGGGTGTTGGAGGACGGACTTATAGTTGACCAGTTAATAGAAAAAACGTCCTGTAACCAACTGAGAGAGAGACTTTTACTAGAGCCAGACTCCACGACACTAGCGGATGCTTTAGTAATTGGAAAACAGTTGGAAACGGCCCTAGAGGAGGCACGCAAGTTTGTTCGCGCTGTGCACGAGCCTGTGACGTCATCACCACCGTTAGTTCAGCACACAGCAACTGCAGAAGCAGCTGACAGGGTGAGTGACAGTTTGGATGTACAGAGAGTGGACAGGGGGCCCAGGGAGAGTGGGCGCAAGAGCTGTAGCAACTGTGGCTCTCCTAAACACGCAACCAGAGATCAGTCATGCCCTGCCCAGGGGAAACGTTGTCGTAACTGCAACAAGTTGAACCATTTTGCACGCTGCTGTCGCTCCTCTCCTGCTTACCATGACACTGCTGCTGTTCCCATAAACACTGGGACTGGGAACACTGCACATGCCGTGTGGGCACTGCTCTCATTCCACTCCTCGTGGACACAGGGGCTAAAGTGTCAATTCTGAATAAATGCACATATGACCGCTTCATCAGTGACGTTCCTCTGGAAGCCGCGGCTAGACCCCTGTTAGGCTACGGCCATTTTCCCATCTCCACTCTGGGTGTGGCCCGCCTCTCCGTCAGATATGATCAACAATGTGCGCCTGCCACTAAGTTCTGTATCACCCGGAAGGGAGCTAACATTATGGGCTTAGACTTGTTCCTTGCCCTGGGTTTTACGGTGAGTGATGCTAGGGGCCTACATGTCCTGCAGGTCGCCACCTCCTGGCCTGACCGCTACCCAAAACTGTTCAACGGGCTGGGCTGCATGACTGGATTTGTACACCAGCCTACGATTGACATGTCGGTCCGCCCTATTATCCAGCCCCTTCGGCACATTCCCCTGGCTCTCCGTGATGCGGTGGAGGCCGAGCTTCATCGCCTGGTAGAGGCGGATGTCATAGAGCCCGTCGATGCCTCGCCGTGGGTGTCTAACCTGGTAATAGCCAAGAAAAAGGGGGGCACACTGCGACTCTGTGTCGACCTCACAGATGTAAACAAAGCCATCATCCCCGATAAGTACCCCCTACCTACGGCTGAGGAGCTCACTAGCCATTTCCACGGCTCCACTGTCTTCAGCAAGATGGACTTGCGTAACGGCTACCTGCAGGTCCCTCTCGCACCGGCCAGTATGGACCTTACAGCGTTTGTCACGCACATGGGTGTTTTCAGATTTAAACGAATGGCATTTGGACTTTCATCAGCCCCGAGCTGTTTTCAGAAGATAATGTCACTCATACTGGCTGGTATCCAGGGTGTCTCCATCTATCTGGATGATGTGGTGGTGCATGCGCCCTCCATTGCACTGCATGACGATCGTCTGGAGCAGGTTTTTCAGCGTTTCGAACAGTATAGGGTCTCACTGAACTCTGAGAAATGCATGTTTGGGGTGGAGGAGGTCGAGTTCCTGGGCTTCAGACTCTCGAAGGAGGGCATCGCCCCGATTATGTCCCACACTGAGGCAATTCTATCCCTGCCAGACCCACAGTCACCATCCCAGCTGTCTTCCTTCCTGGGGATGGCTGCCTACTACCTCAGATTCATGGCACACTACTCTGACTCAACGGCCCCCCTGCGCCGGCTGCTCAGGAAGGATGTTACGTGGGATTGGACCTCGGCCTGCCACGAAGCTGTGCGCATCATCAAACGGCAGCTCACATCTCCACCCACACTTACCCATTTCAGCTTGGCCGCACCCACCATGGTCACCTGCGACGCCTCTGGGGTGGCGCTAGGAGCTGTGCTCTCCCAGACTCAGGAAGGGGTGGAACGCCCGGTGGCTTTCGCCTCACGAGCACTTACTCCTGCAGAGCAGAAGTATTCGGTGGGGGAGAGGGAGGCCCTGGCCTGCCTGTGGGCGTGCGAACGCTGGCATGTTTACCTATACGGGAGGCCTTTCACCATCCGCACTGACCACCAAGCGTTGACGGCACTGCTGGCGACTCAAGGCTCAGGACACAGGCCCATGAGACTGCTGAGATGGGCTGACAGGCTAAATCAGTACAACTTCAGCCTGGAGTTTTTGCCTGGACGGGCCAACACGGTGGCCGACCTCCTGTCTAGAGCTGTGTCCGTGACGAAAGAGACGGGCGGGGTGACAGCTGACACAGAGAGCGACGAAGACTGGGTCCACGTCCTACACGGGCCCCTCAGCTCAGTAGTCACTCTGGCGGAGCTGCAGCAGGCCTCAGCTGCAGATGAGGCCCTCACGATTCTCCGTACCTATGTCCAGGATGGCTGGCCTGCCAAAGTGGATGACAGGCTGTTTCCCTATTACCGTTTCCGCAACGAGCTTCCTGCTGGGGGGCGGTGTGCCTGGCCCGTGGCCACTGTGCGGTTGTTCCGGAGATTCTCAGGTCAAGAGTACTATACATGGCGCATGAGGGCCTCCTGGGGGTGGTCAAGGTGAAGCAGCGCTGCCGTGACACAGTGCGGTGGCCCCACATAGACTCTGATGTTGAGGAGCTGGTACGTAACTGTGCTTGTTGCCTCCTGAGTGGGAAAACCAGTCAACCTGCCACAGCCCCTCTCACCCCGACCCCTTGGCATTCTTCACCCTGGGAACATATTCAGGTCGACCTCTGTGGCGAACTTCACGGGGCACCTGCTCACGCTCGCTACCTGCTGGTGGTGCACGATCTTCATTCAAAGTGGCCAGAGGTTTTTCAGCTGAGCTCCATCTCTGCACACACCATCATCGAACGCCTGGAAAACCTGTTTGGGCGCTGGCCTCCCCAGTGTCGTCACAACAGATAATGGGCCCCAGTTTGCATCCGCGGAGTTCACAGAGTTTCTCATGGTACGGTCTATCAAGCACATCAGGACGGCAGTGTATCACCCAGAGAGCAATGGGGGGGTGGAAAGATTGAATAAAACTCTCAAAAATGGAATCCGTGCCTGTCTGGAGGAAGGGAAAATCTTTAGCGATGCACTCAACCAAACTCTCCTGACCATCCGGGCATCCAAGCATTCCACCACGGGAGTCTCACCTGCATTGCCCATGATTGGGCGCGAACTAAAGGGGGGGGGGGGGGGGGGAATCCACCCGCACTGCCCGACACAGTTTCACGGCCAGCACGCCCTCAGAGGATGAGGGCCCCTCCCATCTGGCATGGGGACTATGTGACAGGGTTATAGTGACGCTGGGGAATGTGGGCTAAATGCTATGTTTCAGTTTTCAAGGGGGTGGGGGGGGGATTGTTATGTCTGAAAACGTTCAGTATTGGGTCATGTTGGACTCTTTTATGTTATACACAGCGTGTGACAGGTTACGGTGCCTTTAAGGTTGACAGCAGTGGTTTACGGCAAAAGGTCGGAAAACGGGAGGTAGGCGGTTTTTGAAGAAAAGTGATATGAACGAAGTTAAACGGTGTGGTTATTGAGTCCTACACAAACACATCAGTTACACAATCACAGATTATGTGAGTTAATGTCAAATGCAAAGAGTTCTGTTGTTACAATCTACCCCACTACTGGGGTGAGTTGTAACACTAGCCGGTAACACTGAGAGGATATTTGCTGAAATAACACCCACACTAACCAATTTTTGCATAAACATCGTTGAAGAACAAAGAAAAAAAGCTGTTTTGAACAGTGTGAACAATTTAAAATAACAAAAAAACATTATTTTTTTAGAACATTAAATGTAGTGCATAACTACATCTCTCCTCTACACCTCTACACCTCTCCTCATCAGTCTGCACTGGCTACCAATAGCCGCTGGCATTAAATTCAAGGCACTGGTGCTCGCCTTCAAAACATCCACTGGCTCTGCACCAATATACCTAAACTCGCTCATTCAGACTTACACACCCTCCAGGAACTTGCGTTCTGCCAGTGAACGACGCCTTGTGGTGCCATACCAGAGAGGCATGAAATCGCTGTCACGGACCTTTTCCTGGACCGTTCCCACCTGGTGGAATGACCTGCCTATCTCAATTTGTGTGGCCGAGTCTGTAGCCATTTTCAAAAAACGTCTAAAGACACATATTTTCCAGCAACACCTGACCGATCGAGAATAGCACTTATCATTCTATTCATTGTCTGTCTATCTAATTTATTTATAAAAAAAAAAATATATATATATAATCTGTTCTGTGCTAGATTAACTGAGACTTGTTACAGCACTTGCATATTGTTGATATTGTTGCCCTTGGACTGCTCTAGCTGCTTCTATTGCCCTCATTTGTTAGTCGCTTTGGATAAAAGCGTCTGCTAAATGACTAAATGTAAATGTAACTAACTACAAAAAAAAGTTTGTGTGAGTGTAAGTGTACTGTATTCCTCTCACATAAGAGTTCAGTATGTTTCCAAGATCCACTTATTTTTATGTGAATTTTGAGATATTGCATAAAAAACACTGGATGGAAACATCAAAATGCGCATAAATTCTAGTGCGTTCAATTGAGGCAGATTATTTTTTTACCTGGTAAGAAGACATGTGCATAAACTACAATGGAAACACATTTACTGAATAAATCACTCAATATGCAACAACAACAAAAACTCACATTTGCCTTGTCACGTGATCACTTCCTCGGACCAGAGCCGGCTCTCCCTATAAGCGAACTAAGCGGCTGCTTAGGGCCCCGCCGCCACTAGGGGGTAATCACGCAAGACGCTCAATTCGCGTCATTCGCACCTCGCGAAAAGCGCCTTCCGCGCCGCGGGACCTCTAGATGCGCGTCAACGCGCCTTTCCATTGACTTAACATTGAAATCAAATCACTCGCGCCAGACACTCTATTTGCGTTTGGTGTGAACGCAGCATAACGTTAGCTGTCCGTCGATTATGCTGAATCAACATTGCTTGCGCTAGGGTCCAGCCGTCGGCCCCAGCTCTGGGCTACAGACCGCGTAGAGACAGACCCACCTCCTATGAATGTATTTTCTTTTTAACAGTTAACGTTACATGACCTACACTAGTTCTGGGAAAGAAAAAAACGAAAAATCTTTGTCTCAATAGACGCTTATTACAATAAAAAAATAGTTTAAGAACATTCGAGAGAAAGAAAGTAATAGGAAGAGAAAGAGCAATCATTTGACAGTCAAAATCAAAATGAAGTTTAAAATAAAGCGGTTAAATACAAATTTTTCTTATGGTCTTAATTGAATAGGCAATTAAAGATTATTAATAAATATTAATCTATATACTATTATGAAATATTTTATATAGGCTATTGTTAAGCTAAATCGCCCAGACCATTTAAACCTAAAGAAAACACAGTGTCCTCTCTGAAACATTATTGAATGATGATCGATACAAGACACCTAAAAGCAAAATGGATTTGTGGTAAATTTTAGTAAAGAACACTGTAAAAAAAAGCAGGTCCCCAATTGAAAATTTTCTAGTGAGCGATCACATCTAAATTTTTCAGTTGGCCAAATTGAATTAATGTGAATTGATGCATTTTAATTCAATTAAATTTCAAGAAATTAAATTTGGTCAACTGAAAATTTTAGATGTGATCGCTCACTAGAAAATTTTCAATTGGGCACCTGATTTTTTTTTTACAGTGAATGTATTACTGTATGTAATCATTAAAGGTAAAAAATATCTCACTCCATGCTGTGAAGGTTTAAAATATGAACAGTATGTAAGAGTTAATCAACCAATAATTAAATAATATAATTTAACATTGGATTTCTTTTAATTTACCCTGAACATAATTGTAAAAAACTAAATGTCACTTTCTCAGGAGGAGCCATTCTTAAATATTTTGGTGGTCGTGGAGAAACATTTCAGGAGGCTGACACAAGTAAATATTTCCCACTGCCTTTCTTTTGAATAGTTTTGTGCGCAACTTCAACATAGCTAATTTTCCTCTTGCCAATAAAAAATTTAGTTTTATAATCATAATTCACTATGTTGTCTAATTGTACTTTAATATTAATTTAAAATTAATGTGTTTTATCTACTCTGCATACTGTATTTATTATTAATTATATTATAATCTCAACAGCTGGAGGAGGTGACTCTACTGCTGCTTCAGTAGAGCATAGCGAGCCGCATACCACTATGGCTAATGTTGTAAGTTAGCTATATATTGTTAATGCTAAATTAAACAAATTGACCTTAAATTTGCAAATCTATAATCTTTACTTTTACTGTTTCAGTGAGTGTACTTTAATAAGCAGTAAAATAATTGTAGGCAATCATGTTAAAAGATATACAGATGAAATATGTAAGTGTTAGATTGTATACAGTTGCTGGTTTGCAGTGCAATACTCCATTATTCACTGCAAGGCAGGGCCCCAAAATTATCCTGCTTAGGGCCCCCAGATTTACAGAGCCGGCCCTGCCTCGGACAGAGGATGTGATTGATAACTGGACTCATTGGAATCATCATAGAGGTTGGTTGTAACCTTTTTAATAAACTGTTACAACGATCCCAACCCCAAACAGCCATAACAAGACTAAGGGCCCTATTTTAACGATCTGAAACGCAAGTGTCAAAGCGCGAAGCGCAAGTAACTTTGTGGGCGGGTCTCGGCGCTGTTGCTATTTTCCCGGCGGGATAAATGGCTCTTGCGCCCGGCGCAAATCTAAAATGGGTTGGTCTGAAGTAGCTTCATTATTCATAGGTGTGGTTTGGGCGTAACGTGAATAAACCAATCCAAGCGTCATCCAACATTCCCTTTAAAAGCAGGTGCGCAAGTTCCATTATGGATTGCTATTATTATGGCGTATTTACCAGGCGCACGCCAGGAGCGGTTCACAGCCGAGGAGACTCAGCTGATGTTCTTGTAAGAGCAGTGAAATACAGAGAAGTGAAGTTGTAATGTTGTACATTATGGTAAAGGTGATTTCACAGTCTTTTTTTTTTCAGTCTTTCAGTTTTTTCAGTTTTTCAGTCGATTTTTTTTCCTGGTTCTTGATGGACAAACCAATTTGTCAGATGTCCTTATATACATATATGTCTTGCCACTATTGGGCAAACAGGTCTTATCCTTAATTATTACAATTAGCCTGAATCATTTGTAAGCTAGATTTATGCCTATTTTTTCACATCTTCGTGGCACACCACAATGATTTCCGTCATCTCATGTGTTAATATTTTTTTAGTGTAACAATTTATGATTTGCAAAAATAACTGTTGCATCTGTGTAGATTACATGAGCAAAGTGTATGCGCGTTGTGCACGCTATACATTATGGTCAAGCATGCGCCCTTAAAATATAATGAACAACGCGCAACGCGCCACTGACTTTAGACTAGGTTTTTTCTGGTCAGTGGCGCAATTGTTTAATGGAACAGCAAAATAGCACCAGGGATTGTTTGCGCCGGAACACGCCTCCTTTTTTGCGCTGAACCGCCCAGGTAGCGCAAGTTCATTCACTAGTTTAGCGACGTGCTTCTGTGGAGGGAAAAGCGCGCTTTGCGCGGGTGCAAAATAGGAATGACACATGCGTCGGTGTACAAAGTCAATTGCGCTGGGTGCAAGATAGGGCCCTAACTGAGATGATGAGATGAGATGAGATTCAAGTTTATTGTCATTACACATGTACAAGTACAATGCAACGAAATGAAGTTTGGAGCAAGCCTCCGAGCCGCAGCTATTTAAAGCGCCGCCACACGCTCTCCAGAAATAAAGAAATGCAGATTGCTAAGCATACATGCAAACATTACATACATAGTACACACAGTACACGTGGTCACGTGATGGTATTTTTTGTTGGGAATAGTAAGGGAGATAGGAAGGTGGAAAGGGGAGGCAGACGGTTGGATGGGGGGCAGGGATGGGGGAGGTGTGTATGATGCGAGTAAGAGTCTTGAAGCTTCCTGTGTTGTGTGAGAATGTTAGCCATAACTTAAGATGTTTTCAAAGTTCAGTTCTGTGGCTTGTCCTTGAAAGGAGATATGGCCGTGCACAGGGAACGAAAGCAAGATAGCAGGACCCAGCTGTCAAGCTGACCTCCCAACCGAGAGATAGGGACAGGCTGGACGTTGGGATGAGGGAAAATATCTTAATCCATTTAGCTGATCTTCTGTAATTTTCCAGACCATAATCAATCAATCCGTTCTGATCCTCAGCGTCAGCGGCGAGCGTCCGGTTCATGAATGGACCTGGACATTTCATCCAATTTCATGGTCAGACCAGACATACTGCGTAGCAGTTCACTAGCCTGACCCCCGATGGAGCCCACTCTTCCCTGCGTCTCCGCAGTCCGGGCTGAGATGTTACGATATCAATCAATCAACTCAATCAATGTCACTCTTTGATCTAATACCTTCAGTCGGTCGCACACATCCACGAAGCACTCTTTAATTTCCACAGACAGCGGCTGGGTGAATTTACTGGCAGCTGTCTTACCCATTTTTCGATAGGTCAGGGCAATCCCAAGGCCGAGAAATAGGAACCCCACTATCATAATGCCAATTATGAATAAATCCTCAATATCCTCCACGGACAGGACTTCCAGGCACAGGACTTGCCAGTTGTTCCAGGCGTCCCGCGTGTAGCCCGCGGGGAAGGTCCCGTCCGGGCAGGTGGGTTCTCCCGGAGTACCCTTCCTCAGTGAGAAAATCTTGTCAATCGCGCTGAGAGACCAGTTAATTAATTCCATTTCAGTATTTTCAGGAGTCCAGCAAGCAGGGAGTCAAGAAAAAAAGACAAAAAGATCAGCGCCAAAGCAGAGCGGGGAGCAGATAGAAGGCACGTCTGCTCTGTGTGAGATCAGGAAGTGGAAATCTGTTTTAGCATGTGGGTTTGAGATTAGCATAAATATAAAGCATCAAATTAAAATAGCTACTTCAGGTCATGTAAGTTAAATAATTATACCTAAAATTCAATGATTGCTACACTGTAAAAAAAAATTTTGGGGAAAAATTGTGACAATTGATCATTACATATTGGCCCAATAAATGACTTCCAAATAATTATCCCCATGCAAAAATATGCATTGTACTTATCATAGCTTAAGATCTTAACTCAAAATTAAAATTGTATATTCACCGAACATATTTAATTGTGCTCAGTCAATCTATAAAGTCGAAGTGAAAAATCCATGTTGGCTGAACAAGTTCTACGTCCGAAAAACTGGATACGCATGCGCAAAATGCGCTTGAAAAAAACGTTCGTGTGGAGATTTCAAATGCGGAGCGCGGGAGCGGCAGCGCGAGCGGAGCCGAACCAGCAGGTGCTGAAGACCGAAACAGACATTCCCAAGAGAATAGAGAGATATTCATCTCACAAAGACGTTGGTGAGTATTTAGCACTGAAATTATTCTACAGAGTTTTGCTTTATGACCCGGTATGAAGTTTAAAAGACATTTTGTAGAATCACGAGTTCATGCATTCATTGGTTTCATGCGTGTGTTCTCGTTTACTCTAAGGGTAGCCAATAGTTTTATTTTCCTCATGTCTTATATGTCTAAAATGATAGGTAATAAGTAAATTAAGTCATTTGTGTGATATATGCGGCATGCGACCGTTGAACACGGTGCTGTTAGATTGCATTTGGTGTCGGCCTCTTACAGGGCTTAAGTTATTGCCTTTTAATATCAAACAAGTCAAGCTCGATTTTCTTATTCATCCATTCATTCGTCTCATCCTCATTATATAATGAAGTAACTTCTGTTCTGTCATTTGACAGATGTGATGCAGGGAAACTTTGCCATTAATGTTATTTATAATGTTGTTTTTATTTGCAGGTGTTTAGCTTGCAGTACTGTGTTTTCTTCACCACTTTAAGACTTCCTGTTATGCAGAAGACTTCTTGAATATTCAGAGTTTTCCTTATTGAAAATAAGGTATTTTCACCAAATATCCTGTGTTGGAATTTACTTAAAGTAAAGTAATGTGATAAAATGTCAACCCTGTTGTCTGTGTTCTGTATTTTGCTTAATATATTTATGTTTTTAGTCATTTTTGTCTTTTGGGACAGTGAGAAATAATCAATTGTTACTACAATTTAAAATATTTAATTGGACCAACCTCACAGTTTCACTGTAAAACATTTCTCCAATTCAAAATGTTCTAGTGAGCGATCACATCTAAATTATTTAGTTGGCCAAATTGAAAAATTTAGATGTGATCGGTCACTAGAAAATTTTTAATTGGAGAGGCCTGTCATTTTTTACAGTGTTGGTAAATTACATTTTTCCATTGGCTCAACATATTATTTCTAATTGAGCCCATGTTAACAGGCTGTTGCCACAATTGATACAATTCAATTCACAGAAATTCAATTTGGCCAATTGAAAAATTTAGATGTGATCGCTCACTAGAAAATGTTGAATTGGAGAGGCCTTACATTTTTTACAGTGTAGGCAAAAAATTATCTTTCTTACCTGAAATTATTTTTTTGGGTCATAAAATCGACACATTTGCTCAGTCACATGCAATTTTTAGTTTTTAGTCTTTACACATGCTCAGTTTGTATGGCATAATCTCATGTTATTTACAAAATAAATAAAATCCCTGCTAGCGTTTTTTTCTGTTTGTTTGTTTTTTTTGTCAGCTACCGCCAGCATTTTTGATAATTTTCACAAACTTTCATGCCCCCCAGAATATTGTGTTGTATGCATCAAAAGAAAGAACAGAGTTTCTGCTTAAAAAAATAAATAAACACTTTATTCTAGCTTCATGAATTATTTTAAATCAACACTTGAATGTGGGTAAGTTCTTTTTGTCAAAGACAAAAATATGCAAGCTTTTACACTTGTAAAAGTATGGTTTCTGCTTCTTCTTTCTTGTGTTTTGATCCAGAAATTCTGTACTCTTACAGAAGATGCATAATAGTGCCACCTACCGTATAGCAGAGAAAACATGCATTGTCTGAAAATTTCGTCAAATGGCGGGGGAAGAGTTAAAGTGCTATGTACAGGCTATTTAAAGGGATGGTTCATCCAAAAATGAAAATTAGCCCATGATTTACTCACTCTCAAGCCGTCCTAGGTGTAGGGGAGTGCGGGGCACAACCTAACGCGGGGTTAGTTCTAACACGCATGGTTTAAAACTTTCCACACATGCCAGGATGACGGAACTTAGTGAATTATAAACTCTTTGGCAGATATTACTGAACATGTATTTAACCACAGCAAAAGTACATTTCTTACTTAAGTTTATTTTTCATCTCTGTTTTTTTGTGTTTATTTAAAATAAGACAAATCTGATGTTTTAATTTTATATCTGTTATTTAACAGTTTATATAGTTCTTTAATGCTGATCTAACCAGCAGCAGTGGTTTAAATCCCAGTTGCGCAGGTGGGGTGTGTTGTAACACTGCGTTACAATGAGCCCCTATTAGAAATATTCTATTATATTCTATATCTATTCTATACTTATTTATGAATTCTTCTGAGAAACCATGAGAAAAGGGTGAATAATGACTTGTCAATGTCAATGTTCAGAAATTATTCATTATTATTATGTTTTTAACTATGCTGTATAGCTGTATTTAGCATTGTGTTTGTTGTCGAACAAATTTTTTTAAATATTTTAAAGATTAAAAAATGCCATTATTTTATTTGAAAAAGTTAATAATTGTATTTTATTGACAAAATATTTTTGTTTGTCTTGAATATTTATTTTATTATAACAGGTAACATTTTAAGCTGCCATATGGCCTAATGAAGTGAAGCGATGAGTTGTGTAGGACGCAGGCGTAACATAAGTTCTGGTGACGAATGCGGAGGCGCAGAGGATAGATCAAACAAAACTTGGTTCTTGCGAGAACTAGCATGTACTCACCAGAGCGTCCTACATAATACGCTGGAAAGCCAGTCTCTTATGAACACATGTATACAGTTAGCAGAAGCTAGAGATTACAGTTTATAAAGTTATAAATATGGATATGGAGTAATATGGAGTTATAAATATCGCTTCGCTTCAGAAGCCATTTATTAACCCCCTGGAGCCATGTGGAGTACTTTTAAAACAGTGGCCATTCACTGCCATTATAATACTTGGAAGAGCCAGGGCATGTTTTAATATAACTCTGATTGTGTTCGTCTGAAAGTAGAAAGTCACATACAGCTAGGATGGCTTAAGGGTGAGTAAATCATAGGCTATAATTTTAATTTTTTGGTGAACTGTCCCTTTAAGACGATATTGGCTATGACTCAATGACAAATGCTTGACACTCTTCTCCACTCCTCAAATATAAAAAAACATTAGTCTATATATATATATATATATATATATATATATATATATATATATATATATATATATATATATATATATATATATATATATATATATATATATATATATATATATATATATATATATATATTGTGTATATGTCAGTCAATATATACAGTATATTGACTGACACTGTCTTCTCATTTACATTTTTGCATATGGCAGACGCTTTTATCCAAAGCGACTTACAGTGCCCTTATTACAGGGACAATCCCCCTGGAGCAACATGGAGTAAAGTGCCTTGCTCAAGGACACACTGGTGGTGACCACTGGGATCAAACCAGCAACCTTCTGCATATCAGTTCCATGGTTTAACCCACTGCACCACAATCTCACAAACACTATGCATATATAGTGTTTATTGAGTAAAGATGCTGTTCTTATTTAAAGAACAAGATCTTTATTTACACTTGCATAACAAACAAGCAGAGACGGTCCAAACTCTCTACCCCCCAAAATGGATATATGGGGGGAAAAACGAAATATGGAGACAGCGATGATATACTTAGACACATGGTTTGAAATTAACTTTTTCACTTACCAGCCAATTTGGCTACTACATTTTTAAGTTACCGGCCATTCAGAACTTCTAAGGACCCAAGGTTTCCCAGAAGAACATTGTAAAGCAATTTGAGCTACAGTAGCTTGGATCAGACCACACAGGTCAGCCTTCCCCACCTTGGCCGCCCCTAACCCTGTTACTGGTTCACCACTGTTCTTTCCTTGGACCACTTTTGATAGTTTTGTAGATGCTCTTACCCAGTCGTCTAGCCATCACAAATTGACCCTTGTCAAACTCGCTCAAATCCTTACACTTGCCAATTTTGCCAATTTGGATTTCATGCTTTCATTTCTTATTCAAACAAAATCCTGTCATTGAGCCATCTCCTCCCTTCCACTATCATCCTCATCCTTTTCACCAAAAATGTATTTTAGGTGGACAGATCAATACAGTACAAAATTGTTTGTTTTGTGTTTTCCCAAAGCGTATGTCCTGCAGTCCTCACAACATTACATTCTTTGTTGAGTCAAAGATGAGAAAAATTCTAATTTTCTTTTCTTGGTTTCCTTCATTGCTTGGCTGGCCTTTTCTTTTTTTCACTGGGGTAAGTTACCCCAGGCAAGTAACTATTACCACATTATGAACACAAACGCGTTGTTATTTGTTGTGTAGTGACGTGTGTTCAAGTAAGTCAGATTTGTGCAGATTACGAGCAATGCATTCTATTTACTCACAAGATGAGTATTTGCGCTAAATCTGCACAGATTTGGTTTACACGAACTTCCCCAGCAAAGTGAGAAAACGTAATAAGAAACCTGCCAAATTGGCTAGTGATTTGACAGTTACCTGCCACAGTTGGGTTTTCCCGCATTTGATTGGTTGGCAGGTGTTAATTTCAAACCCTGCTTATAATCACACTTTTTTTGATATTGAAATGTGGCAGACGATAATGAAAGTGAAGCTTACAATGTCAAAATCTGGCTCGTTTTAAATAGGCTAATCAAGGGAAAATCCAGCTTTGACATTTACAGCTTTGGATTACTGTAATCCAATGAATGTGTGATGAATATTTCCACTGAACGTTTTAAAGGAATTTTGTTCCAAACTTATGTGACTTCCTTTTTCCATAAAAGTTTATGGTGCTTATGGTACTTTTATATTGCTTTTTGTCCTTTTTGGAGTTTGACATCTACATTTGACATCCATTGTCATTGTGTGGAAAAAGCAGCATGAACATTCTTCAAAATTTCTTCTTTTGCGTTGTACTAAAGAAGTCATACTGGTTTGGATCGGCGTCAAGGTGAGTAAATGATGACAGTTAATAATTCCTTTACCTGTGTATGGCTAAGGGTTGTGCTGTCAAAACAAGAACCACTAAATATAACCCCAAGCTCTCTTTAGAAATTAGCAATATCACATTTACATTCACCATGAGACTTGCAACACGGCAGCAGAGCTTCTTACCTCTCAAACATAGAGCATGAGCTACAACTCTCTCTGGATGTGGCGGAAGGCCAACGCAGAACCTGTACAAACATTCTTTGACATGTAAATTCTAGTTCCCATGTCAACAGATCATCTTTGCAGTGTGAGACACAGAGAGTCAGCTCTCTGAATAATGCATCACCTTGTATGATTAGCTCCCCCAGCTGCTCTCCAGGTAATAACAAAAAATCACCTTTTTGTTTATGGGAACTAAATTGATTAATTGTTTAGTTTGGTAATGTGGCAGAGTAATGTCGGATTCAGACTACACGACATTAACCCGATTTTGGCACAATCGATTTGACGTAGGGTGTTGAGGTGATTCGTAAATGACAATGGACATTTAGTAAAAAATCTCATAATCTGATACAGTGACTATCATAACAGACAAAATGATTGTGTAGTCTGAACCCGTTTAGGGATATGCTCATGTTGTTTGACACTTTCAATGAAAAGGTATAAAATAGGGATTATTTTCTATTTAATAGATATAATTCAGTAAGATGGTTTTGCATTTTAACAAATTTTGAACAGTTAAAACAGTTTTTATACAGTTTGATAGACTGTTTAAAGACTTGTTTGATTTTCTGGAAATATGTAAACTTATTTAAAAGTTTGGGGTCGTTAAGGTTATTTGTTTTTGAAAGAAGCTGAAGACTTATGCTGAGCAAGGCTGGGAAATTTTCAAAATACAGCAAAACCCATAATATAGTAAAATATGTTTAAAACAACTGTTTTCTATTTTCATCTATTGTAAAATGTAATTTTACCTGTGATGCAAAGCTAAATTTCCTGCATCATTAACTCAGTCTTCAGTGTCACATTATCCTTCAGATATCATTCTAATATGCTGATTTGTCAATTATCAATGTTGAAAGTGCTACTTTTTATTTTTGATAAATTTAATGTGATTAATAAATTATTAAAATATTCAATAAAAAAAAAAACTGAACCAAAACTTTTGAACAGTAATGTATATTTTAAAAAATTACCGGTATCAGGGTTGTAGATATAGCCTAAACATTATGCTTCCACTTACTAAATTGTGCTTAAATTGGTTTGTAGTTATTGATAAATCTATTTCCCATAAAATAATTAAATTAATAATAATTTTCTTTCAAAAACTTTGAAACATGTTTGAATATTCGAGTTTGAGATTTATATTGTCAAAACTACAATTGGTGTACAAAATCAAGCATTCTGCGTTAGTTCAGGCAGGCCATGTAGTCGAGCTCCGCTATCAGCTGATTGGAAAAATTCCAACCCCGCCCATATCAGCTGATCCGATTCCTATGCACTCAATTGGCAACTCTCAAACAGGGTGCCTTACTTAAGCGTAGCTTCAGTTCAATCTGCCTGCTTGGCTGCTTCTGCTGCACGCTGCTTTGCAACCCACCTCCACCCCAGCTCCTCCTTAAACTGTTTAACTTAATGTCATTCTGTTGTCATTGATGCATACTCTGTTCTAAATGGGGGATTTCGCTGCCCTCCCAGTTTAAAAAGCTCATGAAAAGGATGGGGAATTTAGAATATCGCCAAATGTAATTTTTTTGCAAAATATGCCAATAAAAAGTTGACTAAAAGTTTGTCTATGGTGTTTTTGACTTAAGTGGACCTGACTGAACTGCCATCATTTACAAGATTATTGACCTGTATTCCCATCACGCTGTAGTGGTTTAAATCATGGAATGTTACGTTTTTTTGTAATGGGGAAATTATGCAGTAACAGGCTTGCCTGGAAAACATGGGACACAGGTAACGTTTTTTTTTTTATACATATATATGTTTTTCTTCAATAGTTTGAAACTTAATTGAACAGATGGTGTCAAAATAAGCCTCCACCATTTATACCTGCATGGGAAAGAGTGACTACAATCCTCAAAACACCTCCTTTTTGTGATCAACAGATGGAAGTTGTAAGAGTTTGCATTGACATAAGGGTTTGTTTATTGGGTGAACTATTACTTTAAAGGAGCACATCTTCAACAGAATAAGCTGCACAGTGGACCAAACAATGCTGGCAGTCAAACATCTCCCTTTGGAAGATTACAGAATTCCTTCTTTACAGAAGAAAAAACAACAACTGATTAACCACTCAGGTAATCATTATAATATAATTCTAATATTTACTGTGCATTATAAATAACTATTTATGTCTTGCTTAAAAGGCCTTTTGGTAATTTGATTGGGGTGACCCTTACATATTACATAGCCAATTACAGGGGCTGTTTACTCCAGTAATAAAATGAGCAGTCAAAGCTGAGCTGAAGCGGCAGAAAGCTGATCTTGTGTCTTTGACTGAAGGTTAGTCATCCATCACGCATCACTTTGGCTAACATCTTTGCATTTGAAATGCGTATTACATGCGGAACCCCTTTCGAAAACTTTTACTAAATTTTTTTACTGATACAGCTGTCGAGGTTAACGAATTGACAAAATGAAAGTGTTGATTATAGCATTATTTTTAGATCACATGAAAAGCTGCAGTGATGAGTATTTTGTAGACAGACAGTCTGTTTATCGCGTGAATGCAGTGATCTCGTCATTGCAACACTATTTATCTCACAAAATGCTTTCACCACAACTAACAGCAAACACAATGTCGATATGAATACAGTAAGAGCTTCGTTATGCAGCATAACAGCGTCATTCTGGCATTCAGTTCTGGCAAGTGTGGAGATATACTCGCAACGTGTGATTGACAGCTTCAGCCATTATAAAGAGAGTGTTCTTTGATCTCTCTCGATTCACTGATGCATAAACAGTATTCAACGATTTAGAAAGAAAGTCTGTGTGAACTTGAATGATTAGCTACACATCTGAAATCACTAATCACAGATCAGGCATTAATGAACACTGTTACTTACTGTTTGTGGCAGTGCTGTTGAATCCATATAGTAAAAGTCTGTTTTTGTAAAGCCTGTGCTGACATTGCGACTGAATTAAATGTAAAAATAATACACTGAATCCATTTTCTCCAGATTCTCTGGCCGGGCAAAGCAGAGAAAGGGGAGGTAACCTTTCCCTGTATGATGACATATAGGGAAGATTCCAGATTGGCTCATCTGAGCTTTCATTTTCTCAAAGGCAGAGCAGGATACCCAGGGCTTGGTTTACACCTATCGCCATTTCTAGCCACTGGGGGACCATAGACAGGCTAGGGGAACTCAAATTAATGTTAAAAAACCTCATAAAGTGACATTTTCATGCCATGGGACCTTTAAAGCTGTTTGGGTTACACGTTATTTTAAGGTGTCATTGTTACAGTGCAATTATATTTAAGTACTGAGTAATATTAAAGGGTTAGTTCACCCAAAAATGAAAATAATGTAATGTATTACTCACCTAATATGAGTAATAAATGGTGTGATAAATAAATATGAGTTCATAACACTTCAAAGCTTCATGAAGCAGTGTTTTGAAATCGGCCATCACTATATAAGTCATTATTTTTGTTTTATTGGCGCACAAAAAAATATTCTCTTCGTTTTATAATATTAATATTGAACCACTGTACATGAACTGGGTTTCGCTTAGAAGCCAATCATCTTCGAGAATTTAACAACGCCCAATGGCAGTGCCAATGCCATGGGCATGCGGAATTTGCATGCGTAACTCCGCCCCACCGTGTGGGTATATAAGGAAGTACGCTGGCAACATCGCATTATGTTTCTGCTTTGGAGCCAAGAGCATCTCTTCACTCCTACAAGCCTGAATTCTGAAGTTCTCTCTTCAGTCTTCGAGACTAGCGGTTCTCCAGGGTGTTGGTGTGACAGCGCGTTCCAGCGATCTCACATTGCCTGCCTGCTGATCTGTCTAGTGAATTGCAACAGCTGTGTGTGTGTTTCCCAGGGCGCTTCGGCACTCTGCAGAGCTTTCCTCTCACAAAAAGAGCTTGCGCGTGGCACGTCTTTTTCAAGACGGTTCGCCCGTGCACTTCCAGGTGCGATCGATCTCCGTTGCTGTCTATGGGCACATTCACTGCTCGACGTGTTTGGGCTTCAGCACGTTCGGGCACGTTCGGGATGTTCCCACTGCGGGAACGTGACCATTGCGATGTCGCGGTCGAGACTCAGTGATCTCCGTGAGGAGAGAGAGTCCCCTCTGCCACACCCCAATCTACCCTCACCCCGCTCACCGCCGAGGGCGCCCTACCCCCTCCCGCCCGGCCCCAGCAGCAGCCTTCACCGTGCCGTGCAGCCCTTAGCGGGTCATATGTGTACTCTCTAAGTCCTCCCTACAGGTAGGCACTCTTGGCATATCTCCACTGGAATATGCTTCCCAGTGTACCTTGGTATTCCTGTGATAAGTGGGAGTCCTTCGCCTCTATACGGCGGGATCTCACAATTACGCAGGGCACTGGAAGACAGCTGAGTGGCGTTGTTATATTGGAACCCCCATTCGTTAGTCACGTTGTAGTGACTGAACGAAAGGGAACGTCTTGGTTACTTATGTAACCGTCGTTCCCTGAGGAGGGAACGGAGACGTACGTTCCGTTGCCACATCAGCTGTGCTGCTGGAACGCGGAGTTCAGTCTTGGCTCCGCAGCAGTAACATAATGCGATGTTGCCAGCGTACTTCCTTATATACCCACACGGTGGGGCGGAGTTACGCATGCAAATTCCGCATGCCCATGGCATTTGCACTGCCATTGGGCATTGTTAAATTCTCGAAGATGATTGGCTTCTAAGCCACCCATTCGTTAGTTACTAACGTACGTCTCCGTTCCCTCCTCAGGGAACGAGGGTTACATACGTAACCAAGACGTTTTCTCAAATGAAACGGTAAATGCTCATGAAGTGACTCAGAGCGGTTTATGCATTCATGTTCTCATATAGTGACATGGCAGAGGCTTAAAAAGACAGCGAGTGTCACCCGCGCGGGAGGAGACGTCCAAGACGGCGGCTTGACTAGACGCACATGTTCTAGCGCTTACAACAATTTAGGGTAATCTTACAAACGTTGATGTAAGAAACAAGTCACACTTGTAAGGTGTTATTTAAATTCTTAGAAATAATTACAGTTACTTAATAAACGTTCCACAGTTTTATACTCATATAGAAGAGTCTAGAAATTATCATGGACTTGTCAGCCCCTGAAGAGATGGATACTGAACTTCAAAGAACTACGGAAAATATATATATTTTTTAACTCATTCCTACACTTGTCAACAGAAAAAAGCTGGTATCATCACATCTTTTTTTAAATTTCAGTACCGACTTGGTACCGAAGTAACGGTACTTGTGACGTCCCTAATTTTACTGTAATAATTAAAATACATAATGAAAAATCGAAATCATGCAAAAACACATTTAAAAGTATATGCAATTCTCAGAAACAAGGACCAAGCATTAACACAGCTTCACAGAATCCTCACAGATTATCAGAGACACATTTTAGTGATACGCATAGAAACATCTGTAGTTTATTTTTCCTGAAATATATGCATTATTGTTACTGTTGATGCAGGTTAGATATATTCTGAAAGAGATCAATAAGACAAATCAAACTAAATGTTTAGTTTAGAGGGGTCATATTTTGCTTTTTTTACATGTTCCTCTTTCCTTAGAGTGTAATGTTGCTGTTTGCGCATGAAAAAGGCATGAAAAAGGCAACGTTACAAAGTCACTCCAAAGGGAGTTATTCATTATATACAGTAAGTGTGCATATAAGTGTGCACTATATAAGTTTCTAAACTCACTGAAATGCCTCAATAGTAGTCTTGAATTTACTTCTGGGAACAAAGTCACAATATTATTAATTTAAATAATTCTGTTCAAGGCATATGCAAAAAAAAGGGCAGGACCGGGTTGAGTAAATTAGTAGTGTGTTGAAACTCACAGTTATGGTAAGGGGAGTGACATTTCCTAAACATGCTTGAAGCTGTTGACCAATCACAACACAGCATTAGTCTAGCCGACCAACATTCAAAAAAATGATACGTTGGATTTACATAATTGGGTTACGTTGAATTTCAAATGGTTTGTTTCAGTAAACTTACGTTTTTTTTTACGTAAGGTTAATTCAATGCCATTTAGTTAAATCAGGTTAACATTCTTAATTTTGTCCAAAACTATTCAATTTAATTATTCTAAAATCAATATAAAAAAAAACAAACCAAAACAAGTAATCCAGTTTAATTGATTATTTTTATTTAGTGAAATACTATTTTTACAACATTTACAAGGTCTTATTGGCTAGCTAGAAGATGGTTTTGTTACATCCATGGCATGCCCATGGCATTTTTTTTTATTAAAACAACTTTAATTGTTATTAGCAGGTCCTCACCCCAAGCACATGCTCTACACTTCACCACAATGGTAACCTCCAAAAGCACTAACATAACAAAACCTTTTAAATACCAACATTACAAAACATTAAGCATTAGAAAGTCACTCCATTTTCTCATCTTGTTAAAAATGACATCAACCAATACCCTCAAACATCACAGCAGTAGCTAAGTGAAAAAAATATGACAGCAATAAAAACAGAGTTTTCAAATAGGAGTTTTGAGAAGTTAAATGCTCAAATTTGTTCTCTGGAACTAAAAAATGCATTCAAATTATGCTGTCAAAAAGAAACTTAGATGCAATCTCAAGAGCACTAACTGAACCATTTTTCAAACGTAGCTGTTTTCGAGTGCAAACTGCATTTTTGCATCCATGCTCTGTGGTGAATAGACAAATGCGTACCCTCTTTGAAAGTCTTCATACTTGCCATTAAGTACTGAAATATTATTTCATTATGTCACTAGAGGTTGGAGCTCTATGGCATTTCTATTTTTAGCTCATATAAATGAAGTCCTCCCTGGACTATGTAGTGGTCCAGTCAAGGTGCCTTTGTTTTGCAGACCAGTCTGGTTTGCATTTACCCCCAAAGTGGCCTCGCCACTGCACAAGATTATTTTGATTTATGATGTTCCAGACATATATTACTATGGAAAGTCTGACATTTATTTTTGCAGGGGAAGTCTGACCACGTTGCATTTATTAGGGTCTTTCCAGACCCTCACTTACACTTGACTTATTTAAAGTTGATGAAATTGGAAAAAGAATTACGTTTTTCAAATCGTTTCTGTAGGTTTGCAGAGATGAAGTCGGCGGCTATATGTACTGATCTCACTGCATTTTTGGGCATCCCAGGAGCATTGGGACCATTACATCAAATGCTCATTAGTTTCTAGGAACAGCTGAAGACACAATTTGTATTCAAATATGTTCTCTGGTTGTGCATTAATAAGGCTCTATTCTTTTTTCAAGAACTTTCATAATAAAACAATGGGCAACATTATTTAATCAAATTGACATTTTAGACTCTATTTTAAATGATTCTTGTTATAAATGTTACATTTGTAATACTAA
Organism: Gobio gobio; assembly: GCF_949357685.1. Classification (NCBI taxonomy): domain Eukaryota; kingdom Metazoa; phylum Chordata; class Actinopteri; order Cypriniformes; family Gobionidae; genus Gobio; species Gobio gobio. The sequence goes on along the minus strand of NC_137118.1, from coordinate 21,860,998 downwards.
TGTAATAACAGTAAATTATCAATAGTTAAAAAATATATATTTTAAATGAGTTACATGATGTGCCAATGTATTAATCAAGTTAACTGCAATTCATCTGTAACATTGCACAGTAAAATTTAATAAAATAAGATTCAAAATAATCCAAATAATAACAAAAACACCAGGAAACACAAGGAGCAAAACTAAACACCAGGAGCAGAACTTAGAACACAAAACAAACAGCCATACAAAGAAAAGACCCGACAAAGAGTCTGAATCCTGAGGCAAACATAGCGAACATGTAACAGAGCCCCCCTAAAGGAGCAGATTTCAGATGTTCCAAACAACAACAAAAAACATAACCAAGAGTCCAAGAGAGTGTTGAAGCGGAGGTGGAAAGTGGGGAGGGATGGATAGGGGGAGGGCCAAAGCAGAGCCGGCAGTTCAGAGATCCAGTGCGAAGCCGGCAGAGCAGCGAGCCAGGGAGTAGATGGAGCAGGAGATCACCAAGGTGGAGCAGAAAGTTCATGAGACCACCAAAGCAGAGTAGGCAGACCTGAAGACAACCAACGTGGAGCAGGTAAAGCTGAAGACCATCAAGATGGAGCAGATGGAGCTGAAGACCACCAAGGTGAAACAGGTGGGGCTAAAGACCAATTTGGAGTAGAAGACCATGGTGGAGATGATGGAGCTGAAGATAACAGTGAGCCGGAGGAGCTGGTAACAATGACCACTGAGCATCAGGAGGCCATGGTGGAAAAGAGACGGAGGGCCCAGAGAATTCAAGGATGACCTCCCTGACTGTGACAGAGAGCACAGAGAGTTCAGTGATGGCCTTTGAGGTAGAAGCAGGGCAGACAGAGAGTTCATTGACGACATTAATGGCCGTGACAGGGAACTGGGACAGTACAGAGATGGCCTCCTTGGCAATGACAGGGCAGGCAGAGAGTTCACAGTTGGCCTCCGTGCTCATGACAGAGCCAACAGGGAGCACAGAGAGTTCAAAGACAGCCTCCTTAGCAGTGAAGGGACAGACAGAGGGTTCAGAGACAGCCTCCTTGGCCGCGACGGGACAGGCAGAGGGTTCAGAGATGGCCTCCTTGGCCGTGACTAGGCAGACAGAGGGTGCAAGAGCAGACGCTGCTGCCTCGTGAGGATCTGTAGTGAATGCCACCACCACGAGAGGAGCTTTAGATGAGTGTGGCCCAAACACACCCGATGGTGGTTACTGATGACAGTGGAAGGACCACCTGACATGGAAGCGCTGAGTCCACTGGACTTGGGACCACCGGACTTAGAAGTGCCGAGACCACTGGACTTGGGACCACCACACTTGAGACCAGTAGACTTGAAAGCGTTGAGACCACCGGACAAGGGACCACTGGACTTGGAAGCACTGAGACCACCTGACTTGGAAACGCTGTTGTTGGGAAGGAACAACGAATCAGATCAGTGGTTACTATGTTACGTCAGTCATTTTCAGTTCCTGATGAGCTGACTGCACTTACCACTTGGTTTCTCCAGAAAATGGACTGAACTTAAGTTTTGCATGGTTAAATTTGTGTGTTGATTAAAACATGTAAGTCCTTTAATGACTGTTTTCTATTGAATGTCACATACGATGAATAATTAATAAGACATAGTGAGTTTGTTCATCTATGAAGTGATGACGACTATCCTAGCATCTAAGATGTTCATTTAATACGTATATATTTCAAATACACTTGAGTTCAGTATAATGATCATTAATTGATGCTTCCAATGTGTATACATGTATATGTTTATATGTGAATAATGTATAGACCTGTTCTGTAATAATTATATCGTTGTCAGCTGATTATGAAATGACTCCGCAAAAGACGTTTTGAATAATTCAATTTATGAGCGCTATGCATCCCCTAGTAGTAAAAAGTGTTATTACCGCAAATAATTTCATGTTCATAAAGGACAGTCATCACGATAAGTGCCAATTATTGTTAATAATGATGGGAGTGTTTGATATTGGCTAATTATTGTTTATTATTCACTGTTTCAAATCACACAAACATACACTTGTCCTTACAATTACCGCACATATTATTCTGAGAAGATAATTCCAAGAAATGCGCTGTGGTCTGACTGTGCTGTTGATTTATGCTGATTATTCATGCTGGACTTAATTAAATAAATGTTACTTCTGATTCCTGCCTCCTGTGTTGTGACCGAAACACCAGTGCGAGCACAGCTACCCTGAACCAGTGCAATACAGTCCAAAGTAAACTCATTTACATTGTGACCACATGACCTAAAAGCACTGCAGATCTGCATCACCAGACTTGGAAACATTTTACTTGGAAGCGTTGTGACTCATGGTGGGCCAAGCTCCATGGTCCGGGAGGTCAGTAAGATAAGCAATGTCCAAAGTCTCTAGTGTGGTCCTCGAGTGAATGTGTGCCTTGACGGAGCCAAATTAATGGATCCATGCTGGATCCATGTGGTCTGGTTTTCTGTACCACGGCTGTTTCACAAATGAAGGACATTTGGATCCAAGTGCAATAGTCAAATAGTCAAAAACACATTTGTATCTAATGCTTAAAAAAAAAAAAGTCATTGTACACAGTATATTAATGGCCAATGCCCAAAGACACACAGCATGAAGTTAGAAGCACAAAACCTGGACCTCTGAATGATGAATAAAAGTAATTTTGATGTGGTTTTATGTGTCATCTTTCACTTTATTTTCAGCATCCAGATTGGTTTACATTTGAAAACAGCAGAACTCCTTCAACCGCGATGTATGTAGGTTTTTAATCATGTGGGGAATCTGTAATGGTACTGGCAGCCACCTCATGGGACTCATTACGTCTGACGTTTGCTTTGCACGGTCGCAAAACGTTCAGAAGAATATCAGGCCATGTTACAGGACCAAGACTGCAAACACTGTTCCCTATCAAAAGCTACTCTCAATGCTGCGCTGACAGCGCTATGGGAAAACATATTTGAACTTAGCTGACGATGACGTCATTGGAATGCGCGCTCGTGAGAGGCTAATAGATGTGAAACAGGTGCGTCTTCAGAGAACCATATTGTGTGCTTGTGTGTGTGTGTGTGTGCTACACTCTCTAGCTGTCCACTTTGTTAGGAGTTAGAGTTCCAGCTGTCAGTGGGCAGAAATTTCTCAGTGTGAAAGGAGAAAAAAGAGAACATCATGCAAACAGTCAGGAGATGCGTGCATCTGTGTTCACGGCCCATCCCAGATTATGATACGCATGAGCTCTGCTTTGAGTGCTTGTGTTTGAGCATGGTGAGTGTGAGCACTGTGATTTTTTCTCCATTAGAGTCGATCTGGCTTAGGAGTGGGAGACGGGTCCTTCCCTTTCTCTCATTCTCTCTCCAGATCGCGATGTCCTCCCATCCGCACACCTCTGTGCTTCTTCAGAGCGGGCTGAGGACACAGGTTCACTTGTCAATAAAGAATCTAGTGGCTCGGATCTTGCATTTTTCGAAGCAACATGCAGATTACGGGTCTGCTAAATGTGTGATAGTCATTATTTTTTGCTCTGAAAATATAAAATTAAACAGGACACATTCTAATGTACTGGAAAAAAAACTAAATTAAAACTGTATTACAATTTTTTTTTTTTGATGCTTGAAAACCCCCATCTCGTCTTTGACCCATATACACTGTGTGCAGAATTATTAGGCACGTTGATTTTATGATCATATTTTTTTTCTAAGCACATTTGACCAATTCCAAACCACAGTAATCCTAATAACTACTATTAATTTAGTATTTAATAATGTATAAGTGATATATAATTGTTCATGAAGGCTGGAAATGAAAAACACCTTATATTCAGGTGTGCAGAATTATTAGGCATGTTTTCTTTTATAGTGGATCTTGCGTTTTATAAAAAAAAATTACAAATCGTAGCTTCATCGGAATGGTCCGAAACTTGTCGACTTTATTGGTACTTGGTATATCGTTAAAAAAATTGTCACACTCAGTACCTTCGGGTCAAAAATGACCCCCATAGGAAATGAATGGGAAATTAGTTTTTTTGTGCATACAATCTACAAATCAGCCAGGATGCAGAAAAAAAGGACTCAACAGTGAAGGGGTGAATCTCTAAAACATAGACAGACAACAGACAAGAAAACTCACGCACACACACACACACTTATACACACAAAAAAACACGCACACACAAATGAACGCGTGCCATTCCAAAAGCTAATTGTGTTTTAGTGTGTGTGTTTTTTTTTGGGGGATGTTGTGCCTGAAAGGGAAACTCCTACAAATACATATGCAATAAGGTCAGTCGCAAAAATTACCCTGTCCACGCCTTTTCAGCGCTAGTTTATCAGTAGCCATGTTTACATGCACACTTTTTTGTCATTCCGATTAAAATCATTCCAATTGAAAGATTCGGAGGACTGTTTACATGAGACGTTATCTAAACCGATCTGGTGTTTGCTGACTTTCAGCCGGAATCATTTTGTGACATGCGCACACAGTTTGTCTTCCGGATCAGATTCGTTACGTATCGTGGATAATAGTTCTGTGTTGGTAATTTTTATATTTATTTATTTTTCTGTGGGCGGACATGCAGTAGTTTAAACTAATTATGTCCTATACCATGGCTATTTCTACAGCTGTGAATGATGAATGCGGAATCAAAATTAATTCAATTCATTTATTTTGAAAAACACAAAATTAACTATAAAATGCACCCAAATTATTAATAAAAACATAGGATGTACAGTGAAACAAGACTGAAAGCATTCAAGACGTGCTCCGCATACTATTCCTAAACGCAGAGATATTTCAGATGATTAAGGAAAGATACCATAATCACAAAGGTATAAATATTAACAAAAGTAATTAAAGTAGACTGTGGGTAATGTTACTAAACCAATTTGAAGCAGTTGTTTACCTTTTTTTTTATATCTAACTTATGAGAAACAAAATGTCGACACGTCCTCTCCAGCAGCTTGAATTTTCCCCGTTGCAATGGCAACTCTCAACGGCCACCAGCCCCAGGACTTATACAGTTTTATAAAAGCTATTCATTATTTGCTGTAAAGTGTAAGAATCACCTCAGAAAAATTCATTCTTCTGTCAGGCGCAGTTGAAGCCTATAGGACAAACGCTGTCAAGATGAGATCGTGTAGCCAGGCAATGTCTGTGTCATTATTCCAACATCATGTTCATAAAATGTTACAAAATAAAAAGTTTAATACCTCAGAAAAATTGACTTTCCTCTCTTGTCAACATCAGCCGTGTGAGCGCGGCGCGCACTCTTCAGTTATGGAGGCGCGAGCGCTATATATCACGTCACAGAAATGCCGGTCGTTCTTGAAGCCTTCTGGGCTTAAACGACTGATGGGGTGGCGTCCTCCAACAAGAGGTGCCCCCTTGCAACGAGTTTGTGATGGAACAGGCTGGTCCTCTCCACACACATTTATCAGATTTTATAGTTTGGATGTTCATGTTACTCCAGGCTCACATGTCCTTAAGTCGACATCCCAAGCTCATGTCTGAGGCCTTTCTCGTGTTTGTGCGCACACACTACACACTACAACCCTGAGGCGTTCAGACACGTTGGTATTCTCATTCCCATAGCGCTAGCAGTGCAGCATTGCGAGTAGCTTTAGACAGGGAACGTCTCAGGTTACTTGACTGTAACCCTGTTCCCTGAAGTTGTGTTGCATTGTTGCACTGGGGACATGTTCAGGACGTCTCTTCAGACAAAGTGACCTGAAAGTGCACCTGTTTCATGTCTATTTATAGGCTCTTATCATCATTAGAGGTTATTTAAAGCCAAGTTCTCTTCCTGTCAAGATTATATAAATCGAAAGTATCTCTCCTGATATTAGAGTAGCAATTACAGAAGAATAAAATAAAGCATATGTTGTTACCTTTTGGAGCTTGGAAGGGTTCAGTTTGAGCGGATTTTTATACCATCATCACTGTCCTTGTCAGAGCTCATTTCCCAGTACATTCAGCATCTGGCTCATATTCACCATCTCAAACATATTCTCAAAACTATCATTTTCAACATCTTCAAAATCAATATTTTGATCTCTGACAGCTTCTTCGCCAGATCCATCATCAAGTGACAGTGACACTAATATTTGACTGTGTTCAGTACTTGCTCTGCAGTAAATCACTGAGCCATTTCAAGTTTTGCTGATGATACTTTCTATTCTTTTGTTTTCTGCCTGCGGTAACTATGAGTGAAACGTCACTTCATCATTGTGTATCAGACACAAGCCACCTTGAAAAATGTATGAGAAAACAGGCATTCTGTAATATTTTTTTTTATTTGTTATTCTTGTTATATTGTTTATAATTAATTAATTGAGGGAAACTAAGAAGGTTGATGTCTAACTTTAAAAAAATTAATGAGGAGGAGTCACTAAAGACCTGTGGTATGCGTTTAAGGGTTAAAAAATAATAATAAGGGCAACAGTTTTTTTTTTTTTACTTATTTTTTCTTTAAAAAACAAAACAAAAAACAATACGGCCATATTCATTTTGCCACAATTTATGCTGGGTACTAAATGTTACTGAAATGTACAAATCACACTTACTGATCAATATTTGGTATGATCACCCTTTATCTTTTTGTCCAACATACATTTGCACACATTTTAAACACGTTTTAAACGCATCCAAATTCACATAGTGTATAATTTTGATGTGTATACATTGCATTTATTGCTAAATCTCAAACCTCCATCTTGGAGCAAACAGGGCGTAAAGTGTAATGTCAGCTCCGACATTGAACCCGCATGCTGTCTATAACTGGTACAGATCTTTAACCATTACACCACCTCTTTGCATAGTAGCAATGTAAGATTTACTGCTTTAGTAATTTAGCATGTGTGCTTTTGTGTAGTAACAGTGCTTCATCGCTATGGTCTCACATATGTTATTGTGTATTATTAGAACAAACATTATGTACAGACTTTAATGACTTGCCAAGTGCTGTAAGAATAATTTCAATGCAGAATAATAATGAATGAAGGTCAATGACATGTTCCTTTCAGTGGACATATCACCAAATATCACCAAATGCAGATGTCACGCATACAAGTGCAAATAATCACACATTTTTAGAGTGGTTTTCTGCATGACTGCACAAAAATACCAGACTCCAGAGATGATGGGCATTTGGATAGACAATTTACAAATCATCTGAAATGGGCTTAGACAAGCACAGCTGGTAGCCAATTCATTCTTGCCTTTTGAATATTTAACAAATAATCACATTTGCAAATATTCACAACACAGATAACATTAACACATTCAGGCATGAGAGGATTTTCAATTGCAATATGCTTTTTTTTAACTAATGGGACTCAGTAGGATATTATTATTATAGTAATAGGTCTAAATATGCAAGTGACAAAACATGTCACAATATTCCTCATTTAAATAATTACTGTTCAAGGCATACATTAAATAAAGGGGTGCGCCTGGTTGAGTTTGTTAGTAGTGTGTTGAAACTTGTGGTTATGGTAAGGGGTGTGACATTTCCCAACTATGCTTGAAGTGCATGACCAATCACAACGTCTCGGTTACGGATGTAACCCTCGTTCCCTGAGGAGGGAACGGAGACGTAACGTTAGTGACTAACGAATGGGGGTTTCGCTTAGAAGCCTATCAACTTTGAGTTTTGAGAAAACGCCCAATGGCGTGCCAATGCCATGGGCATGCGGAATTTGCATACGTAACTCCGCCTCACTGCGTGAGTATATAAGGAAGTACGAGGCAATATCGCATTATGTTACCTGCTTGAGGAGCCAAGACTGAACTCCTGCGTTCCAGGTAGCACAGCTGATGTGGCAAGGGGACGTTACGTCTCCGTTCCCTCCTCAGGGAACGAGGGTTACATCCGTAACCGAGACGTTCCCTTTCGTTCAGTCACTACGACGTAACGTTAGTGACTAACGAATGGGGGTCCCAATATAATCCCGCCACTCAGCTGTCTTCCAGCGCCCTGCGTAAGTGTGAGTACCCTGTCGTAAGACTAGTACGGACGAAGGACTCCCACTTAACACAGGAATACCAAGGTACACTGGGAAGCATATCCCAGTGACGGAATGCCAAAAATGCCTACCCGTGGGGAGGACTTAAGAGACACATATGACCCGCTGAGGGTTGCATATGGAAGATCTCTAGGGTACCAGCCGAAGGTGGATTTTTAACCCTAGGGGTGGCGGGGACACGCCAAGGGAAGAAACCCGCTCACTGCGGAGACTTACGGTGAAATACACATGTGGGGGTCGCCGGAGGGAACCATGCACATGGGGCACCTGGCCGGACATGAGGGTCTGGGCTCGAAAGGGCAGACTGAACTGATGCCGGCGTCGACAGTGCTGGAGGAGCTCAGGGCTCTCGGGGAGCTCACCTGAGGAAAATATCGCACGTATCCAGTCCGTGGAGTGGAGTGGCGAGCAAGCGAAGACACCTGAGCCTGGCCCATCACCGGCCCCTCGGGGGGGCGAGTACATAGTCGGACACTGGCTCCACTCGGAGATTGTAGAATCTGGCGAATGTGTTGGGTGTCGCCCAGCCTGCAGCTCTGCAGATGTCTGCTAGCGAGGCGCCATGCGCTAGAGCCCAAGAGGAGGCCACACTCCGGAAGTGTGCCCTCACACCAAGGGGACATGGTCGGCCTTGCTGCTGGTAAGCCAAAGCAATGGTGTCCACTATCCAGTGAGACAGCCTTTGCTTTGAGAGAGCACTTCCCTTCCGCTCTCCACCATAACAGACAAAGAGCTGGTCTGAGGTCCTGAAACACTGCGTCATGTCTACGTAGGCGTGGAGGGCGCGTACTGGACAGAGCAATGCCAAGGCTGGGTCTGCCTCCTCCAAAGGCAGCGCTTGCAGGTTCACCACCTGGTCCTTAAACGGAGTGGTGGGAACCTTGGGCACATATCCAAGCCGGGGTCTCAGGATCACGTGAGAGTTAGCCGGCCCGAATTCCAGGCACGCTTCGTCAACCGAAAATGCCTGCAGGTCCCCGACCCTCTTGACTGAGGCCAATGCGGTCAGCAGAGCCGTCTTCATAGACAGAAACTTAATATCAACCGACCGCAAAGGCTCAAAGGGAGGTCTCTGCAGAGCAGTTAACACTACTGCGAGGTCCCAAGAGGGTACGAGAGGAGAGCGAGGAGGATTCAGTCTCCTGGCTCCCCTCAGAAACCTGATGACCAGGTCGTGCTGACTTACCTTCTTGTTCTCCAAGAGATCGTGGTGGGCAGATATTGCGGCCACATATACTTTGAGGGTGGAGGGAGACAGCCTTCGCTCCAGCCCCTCTTGGAGAAACTCAAGCACGGAGCTGATCGGGCATTTCCAGGGGTCTTCTTGGCGGGAAGAGCACCAGGTGACGAAGAGGTTCCACTTCAACGCATAGGCATGCCGAGTGGACTCTGCCCTAGCGGAAGTGATGGTAGCGACCACCGTAGGTGGTAGGCCACTCAAACCTGCCGCGTCCCGTCTAGGAGCCACACATGGAGGCTCCAGAGGTCGGGACGCGGGTGCCAAAGGGTGCCCCGTCTCTGAGTAAGGAGGTCCGGTCTCAGAGGAATAGGCCAGGGAGGGGCTGTCGCAAGGAGTATGAGTTCGGGGAACCAGGTCCGGCCGTGCCAGTACGGGGCGACCAAAAGGACCTGCTCCTTGCCCTCCCTGATCTTGCACAGGAGCTGTGCGAGTAGGCTCACTGGGGGGAACGCATATTTGCGTAGGCCCCGCGGCCAGCTGTGCGCCAGTGCATCCGTGCCGAGCATGCCCTCGGTCAGGGAATAATACAGGCTGCAGTGGGAAGAGTCGTGGGAGGCAAACAGATCTACCTGTGCGTCGCCGAACTGTTCCCAAATCAGCTGAACCGTCCGGGGATGGAGTCTCCATTCTCCCGGGAGAGGCGGAAACCGCGAGAGCTCGTCGGCTGCGTGGTTCAGGACTCCCGGAATATGGACAGTACGAAGGGACCTCAGGCGCTTCTGACTCCATAGGATGAGATGGCGGGCGAGTTGAGACATACGGCGGGAGCGTAGACCGCCCTGGTGGTTGATGTACGCTACTACGGCCGTGTTGTCTGTCCGGACAAGCACATGTTGACCCTTCAGCAGCGCTTGGAAGCGGTGCAGGGCGAACCGTACTGCCAGCAACTCGAGGCAATAGACATGCAGGAGGCGCTGGGGTCCTGTCACGGAGCCCGCGGCTGCTTGTCCATTGCACATGGCACCCCAGCCCGTGGCAGAGGCATCCGTCGATACGACAACATGCCTGGAAACTCGTTCTAAGGGCACACCGGCCCGTAGAAAACTGAGGTTCGACCACGGGGTGAGCGTCTGTAAGCAGGCCCGAGTCACTTGGACCCGGAGCGTGCCAGACTGCCATGCCCATCTCGGGACTCGATCGCGAAGCCAGTGCTGAAGCGGTCTCATATGAAGCAATCCGAGCGGCGTTACCGCGGCTGCAGATGCCATATGCCCCAGGAGCCTCTGAAATAGTTTCAGTGGAACCGCACTCTTGCTCTCGATTTGTCGGAGGCAAGTCAGCAGAGACTGCGCGCGCTCGCTCGAAAGCTGCGCGTACATGGCGACCGAGTCGATCTCCATACCGAGAAAAGAGATCCTCTGCACGGGGCAAAGTTTGCTCTTCTCCCAGTTGACCCGAAGGCCCAGACGGGCTAAGTGGTGGAGAACCAGATCTCTGTGTCCGCAAACCTGCTCTCGAGAGTGGCCTAGTATAAGCCAGTCGTCGAGGTAGTTCAGGATGCAGACCCCGTGCTGCCGAAGGGGCGCAAGGGCTGCCTCGGCGATCTTCGTGAAGACGCGAGGGGACAGAGATAACCCGAATGGGAGAACCGCGTACTGGTATGCCCGCCCCTCGAAAGCAAACCGTAGGAACGGTCTGTGTCGAGGAAGGATGGAGACATGGAAGTAGGCGTCCTTCAGGTCGATCGTTGCAAACCAATCGTACGGACGAACGCATTCGAAAAGGCGTTTCGCAGTCAACATCTTGAACGGAAGCCGGTGAAGGGATCGGTTCAAGATGCGAAGGTCCAGGACTGGTCGTAACCCACCGGTTTTCTTGGGTACAATGAAGTAGGGGCTGTAGAACCCCGACCTCATTTCGGCTGGAGGGACAGGCTCGATCGCACCCTTCGCCAGTAGAGTGGCAATCTCCGCACGCATGACGGGGGCATGGGCCCCGGTCACGGTATAGCGGACTCCCCAGTAACGGGGAGGAGCCTGCGCGAACTGAATCGCGTAGCCGAGCCTGACGGTCCGGGCAACCCAACGGGACAGCCCAGGAAGCTGAAGCCAGGCTTCCAGAGACTGCACCAACGGGGTCATACGGACGACAGACGTACCCTGGGTGGGGCAGCGAGGCAGCGTTACCGGCGCGGACAAGGGAGGCTGTTGGGCGTCCCGGGGTCGGAGCACGGTTAACGGCTGCGCCCTGACAGAGGAGACCAGGGAAGGACTCGCGTTCCACTGGGGTCTGCTCTGCCAGGGGGCTGGCGACAGAGAGGGATGCGAGTGGCGAGACCCGAGGGTGGCGCGCACTGTCATCACCGGTCTCTGGGTGCTCAGAGACAGGAACATGAGTTCTTCCCAAGCGCTGCTAGCCCGGGGGCCAGCAGCGGAAGGATTTTCCCCCGGCCCTCCACCGGGGGAAGGAGAGGCCCTGCTACCATCCCCTGGGAAGAACTGGAACCCATCTCTGAGTTGTCCACCTCCATCCTGGCGTTTAACCAGTCTGGGGAGCGGACTGGGCGACATCCTCAACCACCTCCACGGCGCGGCCCAGGTGAAGGCTGCTGCTGGGGCCGGGCGGGAAGAGGGAGGGCGCCCTCGGCGGCGAGCGGACTGAGGCGACTGGGCCGGCGGCTGGTGCAGCAGCTGGCCGCCGGGGCAGTACGTGTTACAGCCTCAGTCTGCTCTGGGGCGGCCGAGAACTGTTGGGCGCAGTTCTCAGCCGCGCCGCCGAAGAGGCCAGCCTGGGATATGGGTGAGTTGAGGAGGCGGGCCCGCTCAACGTCCTCCACATCACCAGGTAAGGCCCGGTGTTCTCCCGGACCACAGCTGTGGACATCGCCCGACCCAGGGAGCGTGTGGCCACCTTCACCGCCCGGGGGCGGGGTCAGTTGCGGCACGCAGCTCAATGAAGAGCCCTGGGTCGGCTCCACCCTTGATAAAATAAAAGCAAAATAAAATAAAAAACCCTGACATTAATTCGAACTCAAACGGATTCATTCAAAGAAGTTATTACTTCACTGCTTTTGTGACATCATTAACAAACTTGGTTGAATGACATATTTGCAACAATATGGTTTCAGGAAACAGCCGTGACTAGCCCGTTGGTTTCTTCAACAATGCATCGTACTGTGGTAGTTAAACAGCGAGTTATGTCATTGTACAGGAAACGCACCCCAGAGCGTTACCGACAGACTGGGAAGTTTTTGGAACATTCAAGCATGAAAACTTTTTTCGAGTAGACCAACAAAATCTAGACTTTGTAAAAGGGTAACTTTAAACTAATTTATAATACAGAAACGAGGTAGGAATTACATATATTTCAAAAGTACAAGCTCATACACATATTCGTTTTAAATACTTTACATACATTGCTACAGAGCTCCTTCTACTTCCTGTCCTTGAACCATGAGCTGCTTTCCAAAAGAAAATAGAAATGACCTATTCTAGAATCCAAGCACAAATAAAAGCTTAGAAAACAATATTTTTTCTCTTTTATTAGTTTTGAAGAGGAATGAAAAACAGAACTCAACCCATCTCCACATGATACACAATAATTCAGATTTTTTAAGTTATGCTAGTAAGATATTACATTTGTTCTTTAGATATGTCAGTTTTTCGGGAAACGTTTGGATTTTTCAAAAGGAAATCTCCTCTCATCATCAATACTGGAGCACCGCAGGGCTTTGTGTTAAGTCCTTTTTCATACACAAATGACAACATCATCCCTTCCAGCATAAAATACTTAAAATATTCTGACGATACAGCTACTCTTGCCTTGTTCCAAAATAACGACTCTGTTATGGAGTATCATACCACTGCCATGAACTTTGCGCAGCGGTGTGAGGATAACCACCTGAATCTTAATGTGAGCAAGACAAAGGAGCTGATATTCAGTCCCCCCTCACCTCAGCATCCTATTGTTATCCAAAATCAAACAGTTGAAATTGTGGACAGTTTCAAATACTCTTACTTTTGATCAGCATATTATGGACATTCAGAAAAGTAGTCACCAAAGGATGTCAGTCATTCGTAAACTTAAGGGACTAAACGTTGCTCCTCGATTATTATAGTTACTTTTTCAAAGCATCATTCAGCCAATTGTATTGTATTGTTCTATCTGTTTCTTTAATATGCTTTCTGTAAAAAACTGAACCAAACTCACGAAGGTGTCCAATATTACTGCGAAAGTTATAGGTCTTCCAACACTTAACCTCACAGAACTTAACAACAGAGCTATTACACACATTGCAATTTCAATAGAACAGGACTCCACACATCCACTTACTGAGTATCTAGCCCTACTGCCCTCAGGGCGCAGGTATAGGGCTCTGAGGTGCAGGAGGGCTCGCTTTGGAAGAAGCCTGATTCCCTCAGCCATCACATATCTTAACAACAAACATAGCTGAGTGTTATCTTGACTTTTTATGTATTTTATTATGTTGGTTATGTTGTGTGTGTGTTAAACAAGTGCAGTGCTGTGGAAAAGAATTTCCCCTCTGGGGACAATAGAGTTAAAGTAAAGTAAGTAAGTAAATGCAGAGCTGTAGGTGCTATACACTCTTTTGAAAAACGCGAGACATGGGCAGTTGTAACGGATCCACTGGAGGCGAGCGTAGATGAACCCAAACGCAGTTTATTAAATCCAAAATGTGAACAGAAATCCAATAAACATAGACTTGGCTTAGCATGAACAAGAAACATGGAATTCACCAACTGATTTTAATTTGAGCGCCACATTTTTAGAATGCCGTGTCATGCGCAAGACATTGAAAAAGACAGGAGATGCGAGCGCAGAGGTCATGTCCAAGTAATGGGTTTACATTGAAAAACAATGGAAAAACACATTCTTTCTGAATGCCCCTTAGAAGAAAATATTCTATATATATATATTATAACTTTAAAGGTCTCTGTCAGGCGCTTCTTATAAAGAACCTTTCAAGGGTTCTCATGGGATCATTTTATTTTAATTAATTTTTATTTAATTAATTTTTTATTATATTTTATTACTTTAACAGCTCGTAAACATACTTTGTGATACTAGAAATAAACTAAATAACCCATCAAATATGAAAGTATTATGCAATTGTTTAAAGGGATGATGAATTGAGAAATCAACTTTCTTTTGAGCCTTTGATATATAAAAGTTCATCGTGATATAATAATATCCTGTAAGTTTCGGAGCTGAAAACGTCCTTGTTAGTCAAAGAAAAGCTTTTATTGACACCAGGCCCAGCAAATGTCGACCATTGACGTCATAGAATGCAGAAGAGCCCACCACCCACCGACTCGTGGAGCTAAACGGGTCGCGCTTCCGAGCAATAAACATGCCGGTTCCAGCTCACGTGCGCAAGACATTGCGCGTTTGTTCGCTTCATTTCACCGCGGAATCGATTGTAAACAAGATACAGGTTGAGACTGGATTTGCAGACATATTGAGATTAAAATACAATGCTGTGCCTTCTATATTGGATCGGTGCAACACACTTATGTGAGTAAAACGATTACTGTATATGTGTTAGTATTGCATTGTTACAGATCGTTTGATATCTATTGATTACATAACTTAGCAAACTGTCACAGGCTCCTTTATTTGAGGTGTTATTGGTTAATTCGTGATCAGACTCGGACTTGTATGGGCCAGGGTTTGCAAAGCCCAGTGTCCCGGGGGGCTATGTGTTTTTCAGACGGTCTACCAAAACGTATCACCGGCCTGCCGACGTGCTATCTTAAATAGTGAAATAACATTCCTTTCTTGCGAGCGAGTGTGTGTGTGTGTACGGTTCACGATTATATTCACTGATCGGGCCGGCCAAGTAATAAAAAAATAACATTCCAATCAATCGCGGGTGGATGAGAGATGAATCATTGTTTTTGTTTGATAAAGATATTTTTCGAGCCCTGTGAGCATTTCCCCAGACGCTTTCAAAAGAATCCCCACATGTACTGAGAGGAGCTGAAGCTCATTAAATATACAAATCTTATCCAATATTACTTATTCATTATGATGTTTTTGAATGTAAAAACCACGCAAATGTCTTAAGTTGACCTCAGACAAAAATATACAAAATAAAAAAGCCAGTTTATGACCCCTTTAAGGAATTTCTCTTCATATAGAACCTTTTTGGCACAAAGGGTTCTTTAAAATTGAGTCAAGGGTTCTAAAAAATCCCATTTAACTTTATTTTGTACTGTACACACAACCACAAACAACTCAAAGTTTGATCAACTTTACCAGATACTCTTCTTATAATTAATTATTCTGATGTTTAGGAATGATATATCAACTTACTATATTATTGTTATAGTAATCTGAACACCCAAAAGGTATACTTGAAGTGTAAACATGAACATTAATGTATTGATGTATTAAGCGTAGTTTTAGCAAATTCTCTTTCTGGGCTCTGGAAGAAGGTTTGAGTTCTGAAAGTTACGGTATGTTTTTTTAGTACATCACAGAACTCTTTTATCTTGAAAGATCAAGGGCCGTTTTATTCCTTGTGGCATGGATGCTATAAGAGATAACCTATATAATGTCTATAATTACTGTTTTAAGGTTTAAATTCGCATTCACGTGGGCGAGAAAATGGTCAAAACGAGGAGCATAGCCCACTATGACACAAGTCAAATGCATTTATAGTCTCAGCTAATCCTTCAAAGGGAGTTCTGTTACTCTATCATAACCACACACATAATTCACTGTCACATATATACTAGGATTTAGATCAAATATTGAACCCACACTTAATTAATAGGAAAGGCACCACTCCTTCTGTTTCCACAGTCAGATATGTGCTGTCTTTGTTTGTGTCTAAAAAACAGCAGAAAAGGTCACAGTGCCCATAATTGCAGACTGAAAAAGCCTTCAGCTGTAAACTGCCGCTCAGCTTGGATTATGCATTATTGTGTCAATGCCATTTGAACAGATACAGGGGCCTGAGGGAGAGATAGTGCTCTAATGCCTTGATAGCACAGCAGATTCAGCAATGGAAGTTTGAGACAAGAAATAAATGTGTTCTTTTGTCTTTTTAAATAAGATTTAGAATTAAATTAGGGTTTAACAATGTGATCAAATTAATTACATAATATGCTTATAAATTGATCATATTTAAATGCAACTTATCACATATACTAATATTTGATGAGAAAAAGCCCCCTAATTAAGCCAATTCCAAGACATTCTGTGTACATCTAATGTGAACGACTCCATCTAAGTGTGAATAAATAATGGGCATTAACATTACAATATTTACAATGTATTATGTAGGGCACAACGGAGCTAAAGGCACACCTTGAGAAAAATGTGCTTATCATTACTCCCATAGTATATGATTGAAATAGAATAAAAAAAAAAAAAAAATATATATATATATATATATATATATATATATATATATATATATATTTATATTTATATATATATATATATATATATATATATATATATATATATATATATATATATATTTATATTTATATATATATATATATATATATATATATATATATATATATATATATATATATATATATATATATATATATATATATATTTGTATTGAACATTTATGGAGCAACAGATTTTGTCTGAAAATAAATCATAAAAGTGGTTTATTTTGTTTAAAAATCTTATAAATCCTAGCATGGGGCAAAAGCCACACAGTATTGATACAAATATTTTAGCTAAAATAATATGTTTTTAATAATGTCTAAGTTAATAATTGTTCAAAACAATCACTTTAGCAAAGTTTAAATTGAACCATTTAAAAAGAAATCATGGTAACGCACAGGTTAATTAGTTAACATTAGGGATAGTTCACCCAAAAACAAAATTTTTATGTTTATCTGCTTACCCCCAGGGCATCCAAGATGTAGGTGTCTTTGTTTCTGCAGTAGAACACAAATTAAGATTTTTAACTCCAACCGTTGCAGTGTGATAGTCGTATAATGCATGTCAATGGGGATATTAAAGAGTATGAGAGCAATGAGAGTAAAAACACATTGACATACAAATCCTTATTAAACCATGCGGCTCGTGACGACACATTGATGTCTTAAGACGATCTGTTTCTGCGAGAAACTGAACAGTATTTATGTTATTTTTTTACCTCTTATCAGACGAATGTCATCTAGAATTTCCAGCGCCATAACTTCCGGCGAATAAGGTCAAAATACTGGTGATCAAAGATAAATATACGTAGATGCCTCATTCGACAGATCCGCGCAGGTACTAATGAGGAATCTATGTATATATCTATGATCATGCTGGTATTTTGCATGTATTTTGACCTTATTCGCTGGAAGTGATGGCACTGGGACGGCTGATGCAGAAAAAAAAAAAAATACATTTTTAAATATGGATATTTTTCTTACACAAACACATCGATTCGCTTCAGAAGGCCTTTATTAACACCCCGGAGCCGCGTGGAGCACGTTATTTGACAGACAGATGCATTTTTTTTGGACTTCAAAAACAGAGCAACTATTACTGCTATTATAATGCTTGGATTAGCCTGAACATTTGTAATATAACTCAGATTTTATTCGTCTGAAATAATAATGTCACACCTCGGATGACTTGAGGGTGAGTAAATCATGGGCTAATTTTCATTTTTGGGTGAACTATCCCTTTAACTACATTAGTTAACATGAACTAATAATGAACTGCACTTATAAAGCATTTATTTATCTTTGTTAATGTTAATTTCAACATTTACTAATGCATTATTAAAATCTTGTTAACATTAGTTAATGCACTGTGAACTAACATGAAAAAACCATGAACAGCTGGATTTATATCAACTAACGTTAACAAAGATTAACTAATGCTAAACAGAGGTGTTGTTCATGGTTAATTCATGTTAACTAATGCATTAACTAATGTTAACTAATACAACCTTATTGTAAAGTGTTACCGAAATCATTTTTGTTTAGTAAATATGCTGTCATTAAAATATGTTAATATAGAAATATATTTTAAAAATATAGAAACAAAATCAATTTAAAAAGTAAAGATTCTGAAAGCATTGAAGGAGATCCCATAATAATTTAATATAGATTTACAGTAGTAACAATACATTATATTTTATTATATAATATGATTAATATCATATTTTTTTAAATATGATGGTTTCATCATAAATATAGTGATTATCGCTAAACTGGACACCCAACTTAATATATGATATTTACAATCTGAACCATGTCATGTCAACAAATGTAAAAATCAGCTAACTATTTATTATCATATTAAATATTGTGCATTTCGCCCCAACAGCAGGGGCGTGCATCTTTTATCCCAAAGACCATACTTTTACATATTTTTCCGTTTACAAAAACTGTTGTGTTAATTACTTTTAAACAAAACTGAAAATCATTCAGAAGACCGTTGTCTCAAAATATAGAAAATAATTTTAGCAATTCTTATTTGCTACTTAAATCTACAACATTTTTAATAACATCAAATATTAGATCAAATTAGCGCAGAATCAACTTTGCGCTGCTGCCCGCGATTGCGTCAAAGATCAGACATATTATATACAAGATCAGGATATTTTGGAAAGTGCTGCAGCAAGTTTGTGCCATCTAGTGGTTTAGAGGAAAATAAAATCAAAGGAGCCTTTTACCCTGTGGAGCCTTTAGCCCCGTTGTACCCTATACTCCGCGGAGTGCATTTGGATTATCCTGCGTACACCATTGTAATTTGACAGAATTGACTAATTAAAGCTGTCATTGATGTTTCCAGCACGAAATTTGACTGAAAGGGTTAAAATTACAGGGGGTTTTTTGTCAGCTACGACTCATTAGAATTAGCATTCTGTCCGCTGTAAATCAGACACAGAGATAAATTTGTGCAGTAATGCTATAATTATTTAATTGAATAATACCATTTGTTTGAATGAATTAGCGTATATTGAGAAAGAGAGATGAGATATGTGCATTTGAATTACCTTTGTCTGTGCAGCATCTCTACTAAGCTTAATTACTTTAATTACTTAAAAAACAGCGACGTTACCACTGCCTTGCTGAGTAATATAATGTAGTGATTCTGTAGCGAAGCTAATTAAATAATAAAAGTCACATGGCAGCGTTGACAACACATTTTTGTTCTCCAGAATTTTTCTGTGTGTGTGCAGCACTATGTCCAATCTCTGTGTGCAAGTGACATATGCGTGTGTGTGCGCACTTCAATAAAAACAGCGCAATAATATAGAATGGCAACCCATTCTCATTGCCAAGGCATCAAAATCCGACGCATGGTCAAGTGCTTTCAGCGTCAAAACGAAGACGCTAAAGGCACCCCTAGGCATTACTATGTCCGTGCTCCATTCATTTCAGTTTTTTACCCAATGCGTCAGATCAAGACGCATTTTATTCTTTGCATTTGTAAAAGCAGACATGATTTTATTCATATTTTATTCATATTTAAAGGTTACTTTTATATTTTGGAGCAACTAACCCAACTCCTACTCTAAACCTATCCACTTCTAAACAATATAAAACATATAACAGGCAAATACAAGTAAGTTACAGTCACACGTATTTATTGCAAAAACAGTATAAAAGTATTATCTCATGTTGCATTCCAAGGCTTCTGAAGTAGCACAATGTCTTTATGTAAAGAACAGAGTTGATCTTAATGTTTTAATCGTTGAAATGATGATCCCGCTGCTCCGTGAACACGCTCATTCATATTTCATTCAAACAATGCATACGACTCTTTAGCATGACGCAATCGGTCACAAGACACACGAGAGCCAATGCAATTTCACTGTGAAAACTTGCGTAACGGGCAGCAATATTTGAAATTTAATGTGTTCATAATCTTATATCCTGTTATATCTGTGTTTTATATACCAAACAAATGGGTAGGTTTAGGGATGGATTTGTTGTTGGGTTACATGTTAAAACGTGTCTAGATAGCGTAAATAAAATTATGCTGGCTGATTAAATTGAGAATCACACTGCAACATGTCATAATGGCAAAATCATAACCCAATATATGATCATCATAACGATAACGCTCCCATACCCAACACGTCTGTGTATGACGCCAAAGGTTTCTCATTGAAATGGATGGAGCACTCAATATAGTGACGCCTAGGGGTGCCTTTAGCGTCTTTATTGTGACACGGAGAGCACTTGACCATGTTTCGGATTTTGACACCTTGGGAGTGAGAACGGGTTGAGAATGGAGCCAATCAGAATTGAGAATTCAGACAGACCATAGTATAATAAAAGTTATGAAGATATTTACAGTGTCCTTATTACACATGTTACATGTAGTTACTGTAGTAATAACTAATATATAATATATAAATTATGCATAATTACATGCAACTAACCCTCAACCAGCTCCTATTCCTAACCCTAACCCTATAGTAAGTACATGTAGTTAATTCATATTAATTAGTACTTAAATAATTCCACTGTAACACGGACACCTTAAAATAAAGTGTAACCAAACTTTCTTGTCTAGAATGTAAAATGTACTTCATTTGTTTTATAGATGTAGTAGCTTTATCTGCTGTCCATGGTACTGAAATATGTAAACGTAGAATTGAATATTGTCTGCAACTGCAGATAAATGATTATTCTGACAGTTCACAGGCATAGATAAAACTGCACTGTATTTTCACACCAGCCAAATCAACTGAACATAGTAAAAAAAATTAGGTTTTCCACATGTGAAATTCAAATGTGAAAATAGGGAGATTCTCTAAAGTTCCACTTAATTATTTATTGGATTATTTATAGCACGTATTCCCAAACTGGAACATGTGTACCACAAGGGGTATTTAAAGGGATAGTTCAACCAAAAAATAAAAATGCTGTCATCATTTACTCACCCTCAAGTTGTTCCAAACCTGTATGAATTTCTTTCTCCTGCAGAACACAAAATACGATATTTTGAAGAACATGGGTAATCAGTTGATGGACCCATCAACTGTATGGTTCACCATATTCTTCAAAATATATTATTTTGTGTTCAGCAGGAGAAAGAAATTCATACAGGTTTGGAACAACTTGAGGGTGAGTAAATGACAGAATTTTTCATTTTTTGGTGAACTATCCCTTTAAACAGATTCAAGGCGGTACATTCTACTAACTATGTAACTACTAGAAGTCATGAGAGTAATGGTAAAATGTTTGCTTAATAGCAGCTAACACTTTATTTAGATGCTCCCCAACAAACATTCTACTGCCTATAAGTAACTTTGTAGTCAGTACAAGACCAACCAATTAACGCGCTCCAATCAAACTTACAACTTAACAATCAAACTTAACATGAAATAATAGAAATATAATCAGGATATGAAACATACCTGTTTTAACATGCATCACCTATAAATGATCACCTCAACCCAATACTGTCATATCTGCTAGGCAATGCCTCCAAATGGTACAAGAAATACTGCCTTAAAAATATGCAGTTTAACTCAGAGTACAGCACCATTACCTCTTGTCTGAAATTCTTGCAGTACAACTATTAACATCCAAGAAGACATTAACCGAATGTAGCACAATCCATTTGGTCTTAATCAACATGGGTGAGCGTAAGGTTGACTTTGAAAGCTAACAGACACCCCAAACTCATTTACCATTAGCTGTTGATAATTAGCTGGTGCGGTAAAGTGGTGTGTTTGCTGGGTAAATAAACTGTGCCATTTACATTAGCCGCCTTTCCCTCTGTCAAAGTCATTTAGCAGGTCAGCTAAGCAGTTAATGGTTTGCAAACATTTATATAAACGTCCCGGTTTCGCACTGCTGGGAGTCAAAGTGGATTAATCTGAACTTGGCATATTAGTGTAAGGATCAAGTCAAATATGTTTGGGTTTCACAGCTTTGGGTATTAAGTTTCACTTAATGGTTTGAGATAAGACACTCATAGAAGGAAACATGACCCTATAAAGGTCGGTATGTGGCGAAATATCTTGTTTTGAAAATTACACATCATTTAAGAGGATGTTGTTAAAGATAATCAAAACAATTGTATTCTGTTATCATTTATTCACCCAATATTTCAATATACTTTGTTAACAATGACTTTTTTTGGTCTTTAGTGGAGGTGAAAACTCGTATGGAGCTGTATGAAAATGATTTTGTGTTCTCTGAGGCTACATTCAGGCTCACATTTTTGGAAATCCGTTTCAGTCTGATCGCTCTGATCGGATTTCACATGGTTTATGTGACTTTCTCACACCACGTAAAACATAAACGTTAGACGTTGTTATAGGAAACATGCTGAAAGTCGCTGCGGAAACGAGGTTGTGTTGTTGCAAAGGCTATAACGGAGACATGTTTTGAAACCGGCGGAGATGGCAGCGCGGAATAAAAACGCTCATACCAGCCTCCTACGTTGCTGCCGTTGCCTCATCACAACGCAGTAGTCTAGCGCAGGGCGACTAAACAATGTCATGTTGTAAATAAGACTACATCTTTATTGCAAACCCCTCCATGCTGTGGTTGTTGTTGTTGTTTTTGGCATATGCCTACCAACTCAACGTCATTGGCATAGAAACCAATGCGGATATCCCAGAAAATTAAAGAACGGCATGGACCGATACACAATGTGAATGTCAATAATTTTAGATCAGATTCCAATCGTATACACAAATAATCGTATTTGGACTGACAGTGGGAATGTAGCCTTACATTCGCGCCGAACAGACATGCACATGAGTTAAATGAATTATTGAAAAAGAACAAAAAAATGTAGTACAGTGTCCTAGATATCGATATTGATTGGATAGAGGCAGATATGAATTTGAGCGTACAGCCAATTGTAGGAATGGGGGGGAGTTTAAACACTCTAAATAATTGGAGAAGTTTGGCATATGTCACCAGAGAGGGGTCTGCTGTTTCAAGTACTGTAAAATCCAACAGTGTTTATAACTAACTCTTTTTAGCTAACTTTACTTAATATCTTAACTGTAAAAAATCAAGTAATCTATACTATTCACATAATATACCTTGTTTACTCAGAAAACCCAAGTTAAGATTAATTAATTGGTTTGAGTGCCGTTTGGTCAAGCAAAAAAACAAAAAAAACAACAACATTATCATCATTATGGTGATTAGTGTTCCCTTTGGTTGGGCATATGGAACATTTATATTATTGTAATTATCTTCCTATTGATGCAGAGCTATAACAATAAATCACAGTTATTTGGTTTCAAAGAAAGAGAAGGAATAAATAGGTCACCTTTTAAAAGCAACCTATGTATTACTTCCCTTCATGTCGTATAATGAACGTTTATAATTGTCTTGCTAACAATTACTTCATACACACATTTGAAACTATTAACCCTTAAATGCATACCCCGGGTATTTAGCGACCCGAGACGTCATTCACTACCCTCCTCCTCATTCATTTTTAAAGTTAGACATTAACCTTCTCAGTATTCCTCAAACAATTAATTATAAACAATATAACAAGAAAATCTTGTTTTATAAAAGAATGCCTGTTTTTCCATTAGTTTTTTGTAAAAATTGTATAGGGTTGCTAACGACCCGAGGTGTGTAAGAGTGTACGTATATTTTTTTTCTGCACAATAATAAATTAATCTATAATGACAAAATGAGTGCAATTCACCTTTATTCCACAAGGTGGAATGTCTGATATACAATGATGAAGTGACATTTCATTCATTGTTACCTTAGAAAATGAAACAATAATAATTATAATCTGCAAAACTTGAAATGGCTCAGCGATTTACTGCAGAGCAAATACTGAACACAATCAAATATTAGTATCACTGTCACTTGATGATGGATATGGTGAAGAAGCTGTCAGAGTTCAAAATATTGATTTTGAAGACGTTGAAAATTAGTTGTGAGAATATGTTTGAGATGGTGAATATGAGTCAAATGCTGAATGTACTGGCAAAGGAGCTCTGACGAGGACAGTGATGATGCCTGGTATAAACATCTGCTCAAACTGAACCCTTCTCAGCTCCAAAAGGTAATGAAATATGCTTTATTTTATTCTTCTGTAATTGTTACTTTAATATCAGTTTTATATATTATCGCGACAGGTAGAGATCCATCCGTGTTAGATATAGATCTGGGTCGCTAAAGACCTGAATATGAAATAGTGATTGGCGAAACTAAAGTAAATGATCAAGTACTCTCTACAGTTCTTTTTTAGTTACTAGAACTCTTGTGTAAGTGAACTATATTAACTAAGCATTTGTCAACACAACATACTAAAAATGAAAGAATTGCATGGATAAAGCACAATAAGAGCAATCAGAAGACAGAAGGCATGTAGTAGATTGTATACAACAGGTTTTGCAGCAAACAATTTTGATCGTATTGATCATTTAGAGGCCTCAGAAATGTGTGTATCAAATATGATACATGCAGTAGGCTTTATGGGGTTAATCACTTTTGGGTGAACTAATCCTTTAAACAATTTGTCTGATTTAATATTTGATCCATTAATATTCCATTTCTCCAGTGTCACAGCATATCAAATTACTTTTAACATATTAGCTTTAATACATCTAATTATATTAGGAGTAAAAAAATATCAGCACCTCGAAGCCCTTAGGTCTCTTTTCAGACGAGGTAAATTAACGTCTTTTGAATTGTTTCATTAATTGGAGTGCAGGTGAACTGTAGTGGTTCACATGACTATAGGAGGCCTGTTCAACGCTACCCTTAACTCTGACAGCTAAATTACGCTTAATGAGATTTTCAAAAAGGTACCTGAATCTTGTTAAGTTCAAATAAGTCTCATTTCAAAGTAACAAAGTTCTAAACACTTTGAAATTGAAGGGAAAATTGTAAATCCATTCTTAGAGCGCTTAAGGCCCTTTCCTGTGATTCAAGTCAGAGCTTCAATGCCCCTTTCAACACAAGCTTTGACCTTCACATGAAAAGCGTTGCAGATAGCGTCATGGAGAGAGTGACTGTATGAGGTAGAAAGGGAACTGTATGGTGTTGGGAATTTTTGGGCACCTTATCATTCAGATTTCTTTTTTGGTGAAAATTCAGAATGATTTGATTCTTTTCAAATCCAAATGTCACAAAATAAAAACATCATAATTGGAATTAGTTACATCTACTATGCATTAAGGGGAGTAAAAATACATCGATATGGATCGATACATCATGGATCGATCAAATGACTAACAATATACTGACAATATACCGCAAATATCTAATCAGCCAATCACATGGCAGCAACTCGAAATCGCATAATTCCCTACTATATAAAACAGTATGTGACAAGATAAGTATGTCCGAATTCACAGTATTAATAAAAGAGTAGTCAAAAAGTACCCGGATGACCTACTACTTCCGGCAAGATTTTGAAGTGTGCATACGATGGACACTTTACTATCCCACGAGGCCACGGGAGAGGATTTGTGAATGACAGTGAAGTGACATAACTAACTGGTAGGTCACATCATGGTAATGACATCATGGCAAATGTAGTAAGTCAAATGTAGTTTAAGACAAGTAATTTCAATCTGCGGCCATCTTTGAAACACCACTTTGACTGGGGAAACATCAAATCTCGAAAGCTTACGATTAAATTTCATATTTGAAATCACCAATGGAATCTGACAATTGTCTCATAAATCTTGTTAAAACGCTCGAATTATGACAAAAAGAAAAAAAATTCAGCCTGGACTAACCTAATCCACATGTGCAGTCCTAAGCATGCATCTCAGAACACTGCCTGTAGTGCAGTGACAAGATGACTTTACTAATTAACGATTAGCTCGGGGCTTATTCACCATATTGGACGTTGCACTTTTTCCGATTCATAGTCTAGATTACATTCATACTACACACATTCATACTATATAGAACGAATTTTAGCGGTTGTGAAGTAATTACTAATTCAAAATAAGTACCTACTCAAGATAGTATGCGATTTTGGATGCAAAGTAAAGATGATCAGCTGAAGTCCAACCTGAGCATTAGAATGGGGAAGAAAGGTTATTTAAGTAATTTAAATGTGGCATAGTTGTTGGTGCCAGACAGGCTGGTCTATTTTATAAACGGCTCATCTACTTGGATTTTCACACACAATCATCGCTAGGGTCAACATAGTCTCACACCACATCGTCACATATTGACGCTTGGTCACTTCCCTTCGTTAATTTTTTAACGCACAGGGTACCACTTTAGCATAATTTTCTGACACACAGGGTACTCCATTGATTTCAATGAGAAAACTTTGGTGTCATATTTAGTCGCGTTGGGCATGGTTATCGTCACGATGAAATTATATATTGGGTTACATATTTCACCACTATGACATGGAGTGTGATTCTCAATTTAATCAGCCAGAATAGTTTTATTTACATGTATGTTTTTTTTTTTATTAACGCTATTCAGACACGTTTGAAACCCCCTCCCTAAACCTACCCATTTGTGGATTATAAAAAACAGGCAGATACGACTGCAGGCTCAATTTATTCAAAAAGTACAAATATTTCAAGTGTTCCAAGGCCAAACGATTGATTTGTGTGAAGAAAATCCCCAAAAGCGGTCAGCGTCTCCATCCTCCGAAGATCATGAACACATTCAAAAACTGCCGCCGGAAGAAACGTTACGTCAGCTTTGATCTTGAAATTGCATTGGCTCTCGTATGTCTTGCAACCAATTACATCATCACGTCAGCTTTGATTGTAAAATGGCATTGGCTCTTGTGTGTCTCGTGACCGATTGCGTCATGCTAAAGAGTCGGGTTTATCATTTTAATGAGATATGACTGAGTGGAGTGTGTGCGTTCACAGAGCAGTGGGATCATTATTTCAGCGATTAAAACATTAAGATCAACTCTGTTCTTCACATAAATATATCGTATGACTTCAGAAGACATGGAATACAACACGAGTTAACTGTTTCTGGTCAGTTATTGCAATAAATAAAAATGTGACTGTACTTGTATTTGCCTGTTACGCATTTTATATTATTGAGAAGTAGGTAGATTTAGGGTAGGAGTGGGGGTTAGTTGCTACAAAATATAAAAGTAGCATATACATAATTATTTATAAAATCATGTGTACTTTTACAAATGCAAAAAATTAAACGTATCTTCATCTGATGCATTGGGCAAACAACAGAAATCAATGGAGGACCCTGCGTGTCAGAAAATGACACTAAATGGGTACCCTGTGCATTAAAATGTGATGCCGAAGGGAACTGACCAAGCGTCAATATGTGACGAGTTGGTGTGAGACCGTGTTGCAAGGGTTTATAGAGAATGGTCTGAAAAAGATAAACTATCCAGTGAGTGTCAGTTCTGTGGGTGAAAATGCCTTGTTGATGCCACAGGTCAGAGGATAATGGCCAGACTAGTTTGAGCTGATAGAAAGGCAACAGTAACTCAAATAACCACAAGACACACCGGTGCCACTCCTGTCAGCTGAGAACAGCAAACTGAGGCCACAGTTCACATGGATTTACCAATACTGGAGAATATAAGATTGTTAAAAACATTGCCTGAGTCAGGATTTCTACAGAATTTTACACTGCTTGGCACTTTATACTACATTTACTTTTAAATAACCAGAATTATTAATCATTACAAATTCACATTACAAATGTGAATTTGTGTTGCTCGGCCCAGAATCATTTGAGAAAAACTGTGATATAAATTGTTAAGATAGATAAGTATGTGTACAAGTATGTGTACAAGTAGAATTTGAGGTCAAAGACATTAATGAAGCTCATTTGGAAGAAAATAAATGTATTTAAATGTAAACCACATGGCACAATCATTGATTTGTCTAATTTGTTTAAGACTTTAAACGTGGCCTTTAAATTCAATAAGTATCACCATATGTTCAAGCTATAGCAATGCCTAATCTCTCTCTCTCTCTCTCTCTCTCTCTCTCTCTCTGTCACAAATGTAGGTTGCAGCAGGAATGAGGCAGAATCGGAACTTCCACAAGAGACGGGTTTATTTAACACGGGAACAAAACAGCAACCAAACACCATAAGCAAACATAACAACATATACAACGGACAAGGAGTGCAGGGAAGTGAGTCCAATATAAAGGGAGTGCAAATGACGAAGACCAGGAGAGCGGGAGAGATAATGACGGAGTGAGTTCAGGTGTGGGACATGGCCTCGGGCGGCCATGGCGGCTCAGGAGCCTTGGGCGGCCATTGCGGTTCAGGTGCCGTGGACTGCCATGACAGGTCAGGAGCCGTGGGGTGCCATGGCGGATCAGGAGCCCCACCCACATGTTCCCCACCCACGGGTACATAGCCCCCCACCCAAAATTTATTTCGGGAGTTTCAGGGGTGGCAGGAAGGGCTCGTGGAATGGGGCAAGTTCGTGAGCTGGAGCATGCTCATGGAGAACTGGAGCTGACTCGTGGAGAACTGGAGGGATATGCGGAGGAAACTGGCTGTGGGTGAACTGACCAGGCCGCGTGCTTTTCTGTGGGGACTGGACAAGGAAGACACGTTTTCTCTTGAACCTCTTCAATTTTGAAATCAGAACCATTTAAAACAAGAATCAGATTAATAGACTCGACTAGGGAAAAGAAACAGCCAGGTTCACTATAACGAATTGTGTCCTCGTCCGGGGAATCTGGGGAGAGCGGGAGAGATAATGACGGAGTGAGTTCAGATGTGGGACAGGGAGGATCATGGGAAATTGAGTCCAGGACAGGCGTGGATTGTAACACACTCTCTCTCAATGTCTTTTTCAATTTGAAGTACTTTATTGGCATGATTGTGTTTACATACAATATTGCCAAAGCATTATACACAGGTGATGACAAGAAAAAGAAATAGCCTATATAATATTACAATAACAACAACAGTATTAAAATTAGGTGCTAAGTAATTAATGAAAATAAAATAACAATAAAATACTGTAAATATTATACAAAAAAATACATTTATCTAGACATAATGTACATGGATAGTATTTGATTATATCAATCAAGACAGCAGTTGGTTTCTGAGGGTGTACAGCTGAAAGATGAATTTTGTTCTAATTTATGGGTAATTTACATTTAATCATTTAGCAGATGCTTTTATCCAAAGCAACTTACAAATGAGGGGAACAATGTAAGCAATCAAACCAACAATAGCAACTATATGCAAGTGCTGTGACTAGTTACATGTCTCGCACAGTACACGTAGCAAGGTTTGTATATATACTGATCAGGTGAAGTAAATAACACTGATTTTCTTTTCATCAGGGCACCTGTTAGTGGGTGGGATATATTAGGCAGCAAGTGAAAATGTTGTCCTGAAAGTTGATGTGTTTTAGAAGCAGGAAAAATGGGCAAGCATAAGGATTTTGTTGAGTTTGACACGGGCCAAATTGTGATGGCTAGACGACTGGGTCAGAGCATCGCCAAAACTGCAGCTCTTGTGGGGTGTTCTCGGTCTGCAGTGGTTAGTATCTGTCAAAAGTGGACCAAGGAAGGAACAGTGGTGAACCGGTGACAAGATCATGGGCGGTGAAGACTCATTGATGCACGTGGGGAGTGAAGGCTGGCCCGTGTGGCCCAAACAGACGCGCGACTGTAGCCTTAAATTGCTCAAGAAGTTAATGCTGGTTCTGATAGAAAGGTGTCTTAATACACAGTGCGTCAGAATTCAGAGTTTGTTGCAGATGGGCCTGCATAGCCGCAGACCAGTCAGAGTGCCCATGCTAACCCCTGTCCATCGGCGAAAGTGCCAGCAGTGGGCACATGAGTGTCAGAACTGGACCACGGAGCAATGGAAGAAGGTGGCCTGTTCTGATGAATCAAGTTTTATTTTACATCACGTGGATGGCCGGTTGCGTATGCGTCGCTTAACTGGAGAACACATGGCACCAGGATGCACTATGAGAAGAAGGCAAGGCAGTGTGATTCTTTGGGCAATGTTCTGCTGGGAAACCTTGGATTCTACCATCCATGTGGGTGTTACTTTGACACGTACCACCTACCTAAGCATTGCTGCAGACCATGTACACCCTTTCATGGAAACGGTATTCCCTGGTGGCTGTGGCCTCTTTCAGCTGGATAATGCGCCCTGCCACAAAGCAAAAATAGTTCAGGAATGGTTTGAGGAGCACAATGAGTTTGAGGTGTTGACTTGGCCTCCAAATTCCCCAGATATTAATCCATTCGAGCATCTGTTGGATGTGCTGAACAAAGTCCAATCCATGGTGGCCCCACCTCATAACTTACAGGACTTAAAGGATCTGCTGCTAATATCTTGGTGCCAGATACCCCAGCACACCTTCAGGGGTCTAGTGGAGTCCATGCCTCGATGGGTCAGGGCTGTTTTGACAGCAAAAGGGGGACCAACACAATATTGGGAAGGTCATAATGTTATGCCTGATCGGTGTGTATATTTAGCTCAGGTTAAGTTAGACAGGTCATTGTCTTCCCCCAGTGCCATCTGCATTTGATCGGTGGAAAACTGTGGTATGAGGTTAGAGAGTTTGATGAAGTGTTTCTGTGTATCCTCTGTGCACAGTGAAGGCGAAAGTGTGTCTCTGTCTCGACCTCACCAGAGTCTCAGTGAGCACATATGCATTCCTCCTTTGGCAGCCATGCAGTGGGCATCTGCCCAGTTCAGTCCGGCATACAATACTAGATGTTCTTCTCTGATCTCTTAAGATGTTTCTAGAGAATTTAGCATGCAGGAATTTGATGGGGTGTTTGTTCCATTTAGAGTAATCTGCCTCATAAAAACCTTGCAGCCATACAGAGTGATGGGCAAAAATAACACTATCAAATATTTTACACCAAACTCTCTCTCTCACTCACTAATGAGTGTTAGTCACATACATTTAAAATGTTATTAACTATAATCACTGGCTTCCGGCAACGGCCGTACATGCGTTTACAAGAGAGTCGAGTTCCGGCAGAAGGGTGACATCTGACCCGACTTAAGACGTAGGATGTAGCTCCGTTTTTATATTAAAACCCTTCAACATTTTTATTTCTCATTTTAGACTTCACATACTATACTCAGCGCTTCCATGTTTGTAAAATTCTCACCTTAGCTTATCCTACACATCATACTTCAGATCAGAGGTCACCCTTCTGCTGGAACTCGACTCTCTCCTGATTACGCGTACAGCTGTTGCCAGAACCCAGTAGTTTATAGTTTATAGAGTTTTAAATATGTATGTTTCTTACAAAAACTCATTGCTTTGCTTCAGAAGGCTTTTATTAACTCACTGGAGTTGTGTGGATTACTTTTATGATGGATGGATGCGCTTTTTGGAGCTACAAAACTAGACTGTAAGAAGAAAGTCATATACAGCTATGATTGCTTGAGGAGGGTTTTCATTTTTGGGTTATTTCTTTAACAACCACCAAAAACACCTAGAAACCGCAGAGCAAAATTCTGCCAATATAAGTGTATACACTTCCCTTTTTTCATTCTACACCTAATATGCTAAATAATGAGTTTTAAAGTGTTGCCCATGTACTAAAATTAATCCTATTCTTTTTTTTTACACCCACACATGTCTTGCATAATGGAGCTTGAACTTGAATGAGTTAAGGTTAATGAGATCTTTGCTCCTGTATAGAATTTACATAGATACTGAACACAAGTTCTTTGATATAATAATATGAATGTGAGTTAGAGCCAATTAACACATTTTCTTGTTTGGGGTTCTGCATGGAGAAAACGCCTTTGTCTGTTGACAGAAGGAGAAATCTACACAATGTGCATTGTAGCAACTCATAATGTAATAACTGCACATAATGTAAGGTGTTTCATTATTATTGTAATAAAATGTTCATTATGTAAGATTTTTCTCAAAACGTAATATAATCTTGACTTTTTAGATTTTTAAAAATGTACTGTAAAGGAATATTAATATTATAAATTATAATATTTAAAAGCTATTACAATTATGAAAACATGCACATTTTTAGTGAGTTTATAATGTAATACATTTCTCATAATGTAAAAATTTTTTTACATTATGTGCTCAAGATTGTATTACATTTTGAGAAAAGTTTTACATTATGAACATTTTATTACAATAATAATGTAATACTTATTACATTATGTGCAGTTTTTACATTATGAGTTACTACATACATTATTTCAGGAAATAACCTCCCAAATAACACACACTTTCCCAAAGCAAACGGCTTATCTCAGTATGTGGTCCAGCATCAAACAAATCACTCCAAACCTCTAAATGTGGTCCAAAACCCATTCCGGAGCCTTTGCTAAACCCAAGGGCATTCTAAAGATGCCATAGACCAAAATCAGCACAAGTGCTCGACTATGTTTGTGCCAAAGCACCACCACAGTAATTATGGTTCTGGATTGTTTATAAATACGTCACCTCCATCCCATAATTCTTCATTATTCACCCAGCCTGTGCTGCAATTAAAAAAATAAATGCTCCTTTTAAATAGGGATGCACCGAATCCAGGATTCGGGTTCGGATTTGGCCGAATATTGGGCTTCGAATTTCTATATGTTCCGATTTGTCTCGTGGTGGTAAGGACCCTAAAAAATAGCCGCTGTTAAAACATTTGCATATGAAACATCCGAAATTATACGAGTGCATGAGGGAATCTACTGACAGCACCCAAAATGCAGCAACTTCATGTACGGCAAAGGAAGGACAGTCATCCTGGCATAATGTTGCCTATTTTTGAATTCAAATTAAATTAAATAAAAAATACACTGCTGTAGGGATGATGTCGTTTCCCAACAACAACCGCTGCTCATTATCCGATTATTAACCATTAACTGATAAGATTATAATATTGAATATTTGAATAAAATTGAATAAAAATACGATTGACGAATGTCTGTGACCCGTTAAAAAGACTTTTTTCACAGGTTTATTTTACCGTGCAAACATCAGCATACAGATCAGATAAAATATAAATAAGGCCTACACTAAATATTTTTCACTTAAATAATTACCA
The DNA here is from genome assembly GCF_949357685.1 of Gobio gobio. Taxonomy (NCBI): domain Eukaryota; kingdom Metazoa; phylum Chordata; class Actinopteri; order Cypriniformes; family Gobionidae; genus Gobio; species Gobio gobio. The sequence goes on along the minus strand of NC_137118.1, from coordinate 21,827,864 downwards.
AATTAAGATGACAAAACGAAAATACACTAAATTAATTTGAAGCTTTGAAGAACCGGAATAGTTTTTTTTTTTTTGTCAAATAAAAATAGCAGGCCTACTTCAACCCTCACCTTGTATGTTTTTTTATTTTATTTTATTTTTTAAGTAACATGTCTAAGTGATGTGGGGTTAGTCCGGAGCACAGCCTGTTGACAGAAAACAACCTCTCAAGCCTTGTTTATACTTTCGTCTGTCTCCGCAGTGTGAACCTCTGCTGACTGCGCGCGCGCCTTCTGCGCTCTCTGTTGTGTTGTTCTTTGAAACGACAGAGGGTGACTCGGGATAATTGTTCTATAAACCATCAGAAAACGGTGGCGAGAAGAACATACGTGACAATGTTTACTTTAGTAAACTTGACCAAAACCACACTACGAAAAGCCTTAAACTGTGCTGCCTCAGGAAGCGCCTTTCATTTGCGTTCCACCAGTCAGGAGCTTTTACTACTGTTGTAGCCTATTTTAATACCGCATAGCATGTTTTGCAATATGAGCACCCCTACACTGCTGTGGACTTTGTTTACTTCATTAATGTGTTTACTGTAATAATGGACTGAGGATGGGAGTAGGATTTGGTATTTGGTTTTGGATTCGGCCAGTGGATTCGGTTTTCGGCCGAACCCCAAAAATCTGGATTCGGTGCATCCCTACTTTTAAAATAAAATTCTGTGTTTTCAATTTACTTTTTAATGATTTCATTAAATTGTAATCATCAAACATGATGTCTAATCAATTGAATTCATACAACTGACCAATCAGATTGATTGATTGATCATTCTGAAAACATTTTACTACAATAATAATGTAATACGTATTACATTGTGTGCAGTGATTACATTATGAGTTGCTACATACATTATTTCAGAAAGTAACCCCCCACCCCCCACACACACATATGTTGATTTTTTTTATCTTTGTGGGGACTCTCCATAAACGTAATGGATTTTATACTGTACAAACTGTATATTCTATCCCCTTACACTAACCTTACCCCTAAACCTACCCATCACAGAAAACTTTCTGCATTTTTACATTAAAAAAAAAAAACTAATTCTGCATTATTGATAAGCTTGTTTCCACATCGGGACCTCAATTTATAAAAAAAATAAATGGCTGATCTCAGTATGTGGTCCAGCATCAAACCTACAAATCACTCCAAACCTCTGAATGTGGTCCAAAACCCATCCCGGAGCCATTGCTAAACCCAAGGGCATTCTAAAGATGCCATAGACCAAAATCAGCACAAGTGCCTGACTATGTTTGTGCCAAAGCACCACCACAGTAATTATGGTTCTGGATTGTTTATAAATACGTCACCTCCATCCCATAATTCTTCATTATTCACCCAGCCTGTGCTGCAATTAAAAAAATAAATGCTCCTTGTAAAAACAAATTCTGTGTTTTCCATTTTAATATTTATTTTTTAATGATTTAATTAAATTGTAATCATCAAAAATTATGTCTAATCATTTGAATTCATACAACTGACCAATCAGATTGATTGATTGATTGATCATTCTGAAAATTATAAGTATGACCATAAATATGAAATTGGTCAATGACAAAAAAGGATAACTGGGATGATAATGATGACAATAATCAAAAAGACAGCCATTGTCTGTAAATTGCATGTTTGATGTCGTTTTTTAATAACAATATATGTCATTTTCATCTCTTTTTATGTAAGTGAGTGAGCTGAAGGAAGTGGAGTTAGAGATGACGCGTCATATTTCATTACATACTAGTTTTTGCCAAGGAAGTAATTATGGAGAGGGGGGAAAATGCCGGGCACATTCTGATGGAATGAGTTACTCTGAGTTTAGACTTAGGGTTGTGTTACCTTTCCCATAAATAAACAACATGTCCAACTTTTCATACGCATATGCATCAATTATGTTTTTCACGACAGGGTGGAAAAGTCTGCGTTCAAGAAATACATTCCTATTTAGTTATAAAACAGAATGGCGTAGGTACTGTTTAAGAGTAATAATATGTCATTACGCCGAGTGCTGTTATGAAATGGGCAAATACAAATTAGTGTTTGTGTAACCACAACATTTATATATATTTATATTCTTCTTTCTTTCTGCCTCTATATTTTATTTGGTCTACTTTTCAAAGGCGTCTTATATTACCTTTCTTAAAAGACGAAAAAAAAAAACCCACATCCTAAAAACCGGAATTGCATTTTTTTTAAACTGCAAAATAGTGAAATAAACCTCATACATATGTACCATGTGAAAGTATTTATATTATTTTCTTACAGAAATGTCAAATAATAAATCCACTATAGTAATTCCATTTTAAGACTATATGACTGTACATAGGATGTTAAAATTTGTTATCAGACAAATTTAATAAACTAGTGGGTGAAAAGTGTTTTTTAAGTGAGTTTATTTTCCACAGGGCCAAATGTGTCAATGGTTGAAGAAACACGCTAATAATTATGAAGAGACCGATCAATATATTTTTATATGATTCATCTCAAAGAGCTTTAAGGTCTTTGAACCCCTTTCAACAAGCAAGGGCAACATTATACATTGAAATGCTCTGTTGATCATGCTGCTGAATCACAGCAGGATGGGCAAAAAGGATGACAGGAAGCATATAATGACAGCATGAGCCATTATGTCCATAACGAATGTAATCTTAACAACAAATGCATGGATGGTTCACGGACCACCTGATGTACAGACCAAAATGGCAAGACCTGTCTGAGATCACCAGTTTCAGTCTGAGTGTAACTGACGTGCTACAAACTTCATATTCAGGGTACGCAGGTGTTTATCAGTTGAAAACATCTGTGTTTATGAGGTAAACTGGTCCCATGTCCCATATAGAGACCAGA